>NW_027210609.1:6592500-7947514 GCF_029030835.1 Brachyistius frenatus | reverse complement strand
TGTTCCAAAACTTTGGATCTTTCTCTTGCTCTGTATATTGCAATGAACAAGACTGGCTAGATTGAGATAGTTACAGAATCAACAGATGCAGGTTTTGGCAGTTGAAAAAGCTTGAAGTGTAATAAATGTGGAGGAAAACCATACTTATATGAGATCATACAGGGACACCGGACTGTCAAAAAATGTCCAAAAAATAAGTGATTGCAGCTTCTCAAAAGTGAATATTTGAGGTTTCCTTACTTTCCCATGATAGTAAAGTCAGTATTCTTGTTTTTGGCACTTGTTCAGACCAAATAAGTTATTGTGTGTTAATTGTGCTGACACATGATAAATACACAAATATTTCCAACCGGTCAGCAGGTTGAATAGATTGTAAAATAGTACGTAAACTGTAAATTCTTGTTACTTCCTGAGGCGCCTCCAAATTGAACACAGCAGCAAAAAAAATATCCAGTTTTCTAAAAAACAGGAAGTCCATTCTGATAAACTTCCTTTAAAAGTTCTAAAATTTCTCCTGCAGGTTCTGGAAGTCTGCCATGTGTGCTGGACACCTCTGGTCAGGTTACATCATTTATTTTTGGCCCCACAAACAAAGAACGCAGCGACTTACCAGGGAACTGTGGCTTCCCCGGACTCCCCAAGATCAGACAGGAGCAAACGATGAGCAGGGCTGTCACCTTCATGTTGTCGTCTGTGTGTGGCTGACGCGTGTCACTCTAGACAGTCATAACATGCCACTCTGAGAAGCCAGAGGAAGCCTGTCTGCAGTCGTGTCACAACTGCAAGGAAAATAAGAACACGCACTATCAATTAAGTGTGTGTCACGCGCTGACTCTGACATACTCATTTAATATTTATTTACTCCGTGTTGATTTTTGAGAAAGCCTGTTTCAGCCAAGTATCAACTCTGTGGTTGTGGCTGATGTGTATTATTAGCATTGCTGGTGGGTTTATATTTGTGTGTATTTCTTGAAAACCATATTGAAAATATTGTCCATAAAAGGAAGAAATTGTGAAGCTAAGCGATTCTAATACTTGTTTCCTTCTGTCAAATATGCATGCCAAATAAAGGAACAGGTAAAACACAATAAGGCCGCAGGGGGAGGCAAAAGGCGCAATAAATAGATCAGTTTTCTTCTCATCGCAGAGGTGTAAATGAAATAAATCTCTTTGATTTGTTGATCTGACTTGTTCAAAAGTAGATCTCTCTCAGCCCACAAACACTTCGCAAGAGAAACAAAAGAAGTTAAGCTGGAGGCCTTGCTGTGAATGTAAGTAGTCACAACAGGGGCCCATATGGGTCCTGGCCAGTCAGGCTTTCATCCATAATTATCCACACCCTCCGCCTTTCTTCCCCGTGCTTATAGTCAAGGTCATTTTAATGGGATTGAGCTCCATAGCACTGAGAGGTTTAAGAGCCATAACAAAGCCGATTAACACCAAATGATTGACTGGACACGTCCACCCCAGAGCAAAAAAAACAACAAGGCAATATGCACAGGCTTTTATCACAAAAATCTTTTAACTATGCAGTTCTGACAAAAGAGGCTCCTGATTATTTCTGTAGGTACAGACTGTGTTGCATTCAAACATCTATGATATCCTCTTCATTGCAAGCATAAGTACAGCATTATATGGTGAACCGCTCTTTGTTTTGTTAACTGTCATTTCCCATCAACCCCTGGCCTGTTGTCAACTACTGCTGGAACTCCTCCTTTCCCACTAGCTTTCAGAGATAACCTCATCAGCACCTCAGGAAGTACGCTCACACTACAAACTGGGCCGAGCTCCAGAGTTACACAGGAAACAGACAAGTCTGAACCAACCAAGACATATCAAAGAATATTTTGGCACCAACCCCGCAGATGTTGATGGATATATAAGGCACAGTAAAAAATTCCAGGAGGTAGTTCCATTTCCATGCGGTGAGCCATCGGTCGTGAGTGGCCTCAAAATTTGCCAGGTCCACCCAGAGGCAGCGAACCGGCCAGCCTGCAGGTGAAGTAGCAGAGCACTGCCACGACTGCCACCACCAAGGCGCCGGACAGCGCGGTGGTCAGTATCACATGATATCCCACTTCAGTCATGGTGTCACCAAGCATTCGGCTGCTCCAGTGCGTCCAAACTGCTGTCAGGTGGAGCGAAGTTTCCCAACACCACACGGCTTCATCCCCTCTGAGCTCCTTCCCAAAGCTGTCGTTGAAGCCTGAGGCAGGTCACGCAGCAACTTAAATATGTCACTCCAGCAGGTAGCAGCGCCAAAGCATGGATTAGGCTTTTATTATGTTCATAAGAGGACAGATGACAGATTAAAGCTTCAAAATATCCCCATATCAAAATATGAGGGGACGAGTGTTGTTTTTGGTTTTCAGACTATGTTTCTGTTCCCTCTGATTGGCAAGGACACTACACACTGTTGCCTGTTTTAAATAGGCAACTTGTTTTGCTTCTCACACCAGGCTGCCTCATCCAACCTCTTGTATGCACACAGAATAACAAACTTTTCCATGGAATTTCACACACAGGAGGGTACACAATTGCCTTTTATTGCAGCATCTATACATTAAAGGGGTTTAAGAAATGCCAGTGGTGGAAGAGATCCTTTTGCTAAAGTACAACTACCAATGCAAGTAATGTTAAAGATACTCTATTACAAGTAAAAGTACTGCATGAAAAATCCTACTTTAGTAAAAGTGCAGCAAAAACTAGTCAGGTTAAAGTACCGCTTTGGTCCATCTGACTGATCCATTTTTATATGACATCATTAGATTATTAAAACTGAAGCATCAGTGTGTCCGCAGCATGTCAATGTTGTAGTTGGAGGTGGAGCTACTGGTTGAACTACTTTATTATGTTCAACCGGGACAGCAGAGGGGTTGAGAGAGTTTACTGGTAGAGGAAATAAGAAAAAACACGGATCAAGGGCACACATCTGTTTTCAGATTTATTTATTTTTTTTCTCTAATCTTTGATTTTTGGTATGATGTTTGATTCTTTGAACCTTTACTGGAATTAAAGAACGTTTTCAATTGCAATTTATCTGACTGTGACCCCAAACACACTGCTTTTTGTAAGATTTCAGAAGACAAAAAGATTGAAATCCACTGGTTTAATCTCTAACAATATGTTGTATTTCAAAAGCGTGTTATCCATTGTGTCAAATATTCATCTGAAAAGAAAGTAAAGGTGTTGCAGTGGAGTGGAAAGTAGATTATTTCCCATGCGGTGCAGTGGAAGTATAATGTAGCATTAAATGGAAACACTCAAGTAAAGAACACGTACTTTAAAATTGTATTTAAGGACAGTACTTGAGTAACCTAAAATGTACTCAGTTACTTTCCACCACTGAGAAGTACCCATGAATCAATCACATGCATTTCTACAATCTGTAACTGTCTAAATGACCTCCAGGACTTTTGCATCATAAAATTCCGTAATAGCCTAATTAAAAAAATAAATAAATAAATAAAAAAAAAGAAGAAAGTCAAGGACCAGCCCTTAATCTTGGTGAAAATGTGATAAAACGAGGTGGTTTCGGTGCAACAGTTGACCGAAAAAAAACCCAAAAAAACCCTCTTTCTCTAAAGTCCAGAAATGGATCATTTAACAAAGCTTTGCGCTCAGAATTAACCGGCAGCAATGTGAAGCAGATGCCCGAGAGGAAAGATGCAAAGAGGGGAGAAAAAAACCCAACCAAAACCTGGTTGATCAACCAATTTTCAGCCTGTTCTCCGACAGCGTGGTTCCTCTTGAAAGCAACCTGTTATGTGTGGGGTGGGGGGGGTAAACAAGCCAAGACAAAAATCAAGAAAAGTTCTTTGTAGTTTGACTTACTGCAGGTGGCTCCGCGGGGCACAAATCTACATCCAAACGCGCGTACGGTCCATTCAATCCTTCACCTTGAAATGTGTACCCTTGTCGCTGCTTTCACGGTCCTTTTGATGAGGCCACACTTGTTCGACTGTGGCTCCTGGGTCTGAGAATAGCGGTCTGTATCCCACGAGGGGTGGGGGGGGAAAGGAGGGGAACAAAAAAAAAAAAAAAAAAAAACCCACCCTTAGAAATAACGATGCCCCGCCGCTGCTGTGGGAGTAGATGGACCGAGAGCTCCGCCTGTCTGACGACCCGTGTGGTGCTTCGAGGACAGATAATGAAAGTGTAACTAACTGATTTCAGCAGTCAGTATATTCTACTGTAGTGGACCACAATGAAGGCATACTCTACTGCAAAGATCGGGTATTCAAAATTTTGTGAGTACAGATGTCAGCAAAATGTATTAAAATGGAAGTATTGATGCAGAGAATATACCCTGAAAGAGGCATTTGTTGTACACTAATGTTGTTCGGGAGGAACTCTTTTATATGTAAGAGCGTGTTTTTTTGTTGTTGTTTTTTTTTTTAAGGGTAGCATGGACCAATCTCGGGTATTTATGAGCTAAACTTTATGCCCACACGTCTACGGACCTTTTTGAAATAGACAGAACTCGACAATAAATTATACAAACATCAACAAATTACATAATGAAACAATAACCTAACAATCCAATAGAAGACGAACAGCTTGAACAAATTTACAGTAACTCTCCCCAAAAGGTAGCTGCAGACATCCATAACAAAGAGGTCTATTTTACAACCTGATCATTTGTTTCTAGTCTGAATCTGTGACGTTAAAACTTCAGCAGTCAGTTAAATAATATGAAAGTGCAATTTCTTTTTTTGAAATGTAATCGAATGAAATATAACCAGCTACTCAAGTATTTTATATCAGATAATTAGAGGTTACGTGTAGGCTGTTAATTATAGCGCCGCTCAACGAACAATTAAAAGAATACAGTTACATAAATACCCCACCAAATAAGCAGTGTGCCTTATTTTCTGGTAAAAAAAAAAAATAACATCCTGGCTGTGTGTTGGTTTATTAAACGCTCCTTGCAGTTTCCCGTGACTTCCTTCAGATGTCGCTGTAAGACCTGCTGGTGCAGGTGAAACAGTCCCGATGTCAACTCTCGTTCTTTTTTAGTGAATATGTAAATATATGTGATTATATATAAAAACGTATATATTCTGTTTACGTCCCTCCAACTCCCTCCAATTAGCAACATGAGCATCAATAAGTCAAATAGCCCCGAGCGCACAGCCTGTGTTTGGACAACCTTTATGCTCATTAATGGAATCCTTTTTTCTTTTCTTTTTTTTGGACCCACTATTGTCTTTTAAAACCCTACAGGATTGATTTTTTTTTCTTTTTTTTTTCACATTTCGATGGCTTTTAAACCCAACGTGCCCCGTGTTTTTGTCCTATATTCAGTCCTGTCCCCGTGTCTGTCTGGAAAATCAATATTTACAGAGCAGACGCAGTCCGGTCGGTCGGTCGGTCGAGAGCTTTCACCGGAGCTTCTGCTGTTCTGACGCTCACGTTCACCACAGCTGCTTCTGGACGGATGTAGTCCATTTTCAACTTGCTTTAAAGTTTATTGGAGCGTCCAAAAAAAACAAAACAAAACAAAAAAGTGCCGGCACATTGCTTCGCAGTGAGACGCGGTGGCTTGATGGTCATAGCTTCTTCATGCGCAGTCTAACATTTACGGGTTTATGCGAGGGCACGGTGGGAACATTTGAATTTGCTGCGTTAACCGCGGGCAGACGAGAGATTAATGCAAAAGTAAAGACGTATATATAATCCGTATCCACTTAAATGAACAGTACTTTGAAAGACGGCCATAGTTTAGACACATGGGGGGCGGGGGGGGGGAAGCCTGCTGCAGTTCAGGTGTGCAACCAAAGTGCCTGAAAGTGAGGTGAGCCGAGGTAAGGTTGGGCAGCAGGTCGTCAATTATTAATATGGTGCCACTAATGTGTAGAGGGGGGGGGGGGGGACGCACCGCCGCGTATTAAAAATTAAATTTGCTTTCAGGTATTCGTATACATTAAACTTTAAACTGCAGCCCAAAACTTTTTCCGCGCTCGATATCTTTTTAAAGCGACAACCCCCCCAATGGTTGAAAGATCAGCTTTACGTCGACGGTCCACCGCCTCTCCATTTAGCTGCAGAGTGTTTATTTTTGTATTTCTTTCAAGCGTGTTTGTTGTTGTTGTTGTTGTTTTTTCTCTCTCTCTCTCTTCTCGGTGAGGACGTGATGATTTCCGGGGTAGCGGTGCGGCGGAGAGAAGTTTCAGTGGGCCGTGAACTATCTTGACAAGTTTGAAGCGCGCAGTCTCCTTCGGTAGTTTTTAAGTTGAAGCTCGCTGTGTGCCCCCCCCCCCCCCCCACACACACACACACACACACACACACACACACACACACACACCCCCGGTCAGAAAAGCGCACCGGAGTCACGGCGTTGGCGGCGGAACCTTTGACGGCACGGTAAGAAAACGCAACGTCCCCTTCTGGACGCCGACCGTTTAAAGTCAATCCGTAAACGTTTAATTATCTTTTTTTTGTTTGTTTGTTTGTTTGTTTGTTTTTCCGTGGAATCACACAACATCACGTGTGCTCAAGTTGCAACGCGGGGATTTGATTATCACAGGCTCGCGCGAGGTTGTTGACATGAGAACATGTTTTTCTAACGAAACCAATGTAAGTCTGTGTTTCTGTTTTCTTAATACAACGACAGCTATGTACCCCTTGCGATGGAGATCAAGTGACCTTATCGGGGCTTTGCTGTTAGATTTGTTGGTCTGACTTGTTCTGATTTCTTTTAAAGTCACTCAATTTCATTTCCAGAGTTGAGGTATATAAGCGTCCTTACATTGAAAGCAGCGGTTCGCTTGCCATCTCTAACTTGTCAGTAACATTGTTGCTGTTTGATTTCTTCTGTAATTGTGATTCCCAACTATGACATGACACCTATAAGGTTTGAGCCATCACAGCTTGTGTTCATAGTGGTATACATCATATCCCACCTAATAGGTTTAATGTGCCTGCTGGAACCACAACCTCCTTTTAACCTGAAGTCTGTAGCCAAACCACAGCTGGATGTTTGTTTTGCTGTATTTTATTGTACCGGGTTAATATTTACCTTTTATCCTCTAAATAGTAGCTTTAATTACCGTGCGTTGGGTAAACTCGTGTGGTCTTGAAGGGGAGATTTTCTAAGCAACTACATAAATGAGATCATCAGTCAAAAATATTTGCAAGGAAACAACAAACTTTGCATGTATTCCCACTTGCGTCAATAGCAGGTCTAACATTTGAGCTGCTGGTTTGTTTGAGTGCTGCTCTAAAGTATGCTCGGGAACATGAGCTGCCCAGAAGACAAGTTACAAAGTGCTTTACAAGAAGACAACATTTACGAGAAATTGCGTCTTTACACATGAGCAAAGACTCTGTCACATATCCTCTCTGTCACATAGAGCCAATTTCTTGCCAAAGTAATGGTTGCATCACTTTTAAGTAATCTTTTTGAACCCTGAAATTTCTTCTTACAACAGGCTGGCGTTTCATTTACTTTTGCTTTGTGTCATGGCTTTTTTTTTTTTTTTTCTCTCTCTCTCAGGGCCAGTTCTGCTTTGCTGTGTGTTTTGATAATTTATAGGGCAACTAAAATGTCCAAAGTCAAGTTGATATCCATCAATAGGTTGTTAGATATATTGCTGGAATGAGTGCAAACACAGAAGACAGCAGATAGCTAATTGTGCAATGTCATGTCTGAATTATTGACCGCTATAGAAACGTTACACTCCTCTGGATGCTTCACACAGCGAGTTTGATTTATTCTGCAGTTATTCATTACGTCGGTGTGATCAGGAGGGAGCTTCTGGGCGCCATAACAACAGCAAGAACAGGTAATCTCCTGTTATCTGTGTGGGCCTGTGCAAGCTTTCCTGTGCCACTCCTTTAATCCTGACCTTATTCTGAAAAAGATTTCGTTTCGGAGCCATGAAGTTATATTTTGGAGACAGCTATTTTGAAACATAACGATGTACAGATTCTAAATATATATGTAAATATAAATTATTGCGACATGTTTTACTGTGCTCTGCATGCGGAGTTGGGCTGATTGAATGTAAAACGGTGCATCGTGGTAACATGAGACCAAAGATGGGTGACATTTGATCATCGCACATACGTCAGAGTACCTGAAACGTGCACAGAATAATGACTTAGTCTGCTAACCAGGAATCTAAAGAATTTCAGGGCAGCAGCCTGCATATTAAAAACCATGTGAGAGAAAATGCAAGCTCTTTATTTTTTCAAAGCAACAGTGTACACAAAACCCTAAAAATAGAATAAAGTGTTGTGAGCACCTCAGCTCCGTTCAGAGCGGGATAAAGCCGATTGCCTTGGAAAGTAGCTTTTTTTTTTTTTTTATTTCATTATCAGGGTGTTTTCTCCAAAGGAAAAATGTCTGCTCCGTGACAAAAAGAAAATTTCCAGTGCCGTCTTGACGTCAGAGGTCAGCAGTTGGAGCCTGAGACAACTCTGTCTTATCTGTCGCCTTCAGGCGGAAAACAAGGGTGGACTGAACACAAAAGATAAATAAGAGTTGGAGCTGAAGTGGCTCAAGGATGCATCTATGAACGTCTGCACGTAGAGTCATCGTCCCAATTTGTTTGTTTGCTTCATTTGATATGTAAACATACGGACAACTTACACACACGGGCACATCCTGTTCGCGGCACACGGTCGAAACCCCGCATACAAGTCAAGGGGGTCAGTACATGGCAGCGTGGGTCAGCACATGCCACTCCAGTCAACAATCGTACCCTTCTTATTACAGTTGCTGTGTGTGCAACCGGTTTACCTTCAGGCGGCGTAATGTTGAACTGGATGAGATTGTTTGTACTTGTTTTAAGAAGTGGAGTCACGTTTGTGTTTCACGTCGTGGTATTCCGGGGATCCTTTCCCAACCTCGGTGCTCTCTTTTGAGGATTCACGTGAAAGGGTTAACTAAATGCTTTAATTGTTGTTGTTTTTTTTCTTGTTGTGCTGTAGTTGTGGTTTGTGGGTCATCTATACGTGACCCAGAGAGTTGATGTGAATGCTGTTGGTGGAAACCGAGAAGGAGAAGTTGGATTTCAACAGAAATCGCAGGAGATCCAGTAACTTGTACAGAAGATGAGGCTCAGATTGTCACTTGTTCTTGCCATGCAGCGATTAATTACTGATCCCATGCGGTCCGGATCCACATCGAGCCGAGCATCTCGCTGGCTCACCACGGTGGTTGATGGTGGTCGCCTTCCTGCGCCTGCCGAATGTCTGCACTGTGAGCTCACGTCAAACACGCATAAATCATTTGTAGTCTCCCTTTTTCAACTTAAACATTTCACAAATGTTTTTCTTTTTTTGTTTGTCTATACATTCTTGTTCTCATTTCTCTCTTCAGAAATAAACTGTCAAACACCGTACACCACAGTACGAGCAGCACCCAATCACCAAACACAAACATACTCCAGTTATTCTTGGAGACATGCCCCCTGCGCTGCAAATGATCGTCTGGTTTGCAGGATCAGTGACAAATTACTGACGCATGTTTGAGGTTTACAGGCTGTGGCCTCGCGTGATAGGATACTAACATCGCATACTATCAGCTCATCTTTGGGAATACTTCCTCGGGCCATTTGGGACACTATGAGAGATTTGTCTGTCCAGAACTGACCTTGACCAACGACTGGTCCCGAATAGCTCCCACTTGTCCCTTAGCGTGACTTCCCGTAATTGAAGCCATCAACAGGATTCTCAGCTCCCTGCAGTTTTTACAGATTATATTTGTCGTAGCTCTCGTACCATTGCAGCTGATAATGTCATGCTGATAATTTAAGATGAATCTGTAATTTGTAAACAGGATTCGTGCTACAGTCTAGTTGAGGAAATTGTGACCAGTTGCATCAAGTACAAAAGTTTAAAAAAGAAAAGAAAAAAGGCTTATATTAGTCAGCGACATATTAACAGGAAAAGGGGAGGCAGTGCTGTCACCAAGAAGTGATTAGGATGAGGGTGGGGTGGGGTGGGGAGGGGGTAACATCTGCATCGACAGCAATGCCAGGAAAAGTGTTCAAAAGCAGTGGATGTGCAGTGAGGAATGTTAGTGCAACAACACGGCCTGTTCCAGTAGATCCTGCTATTTGTGGCTCTGCATTGTGATTCAGAACACAACACATGATCAAATAAGGCTTGTTTTTTTGGGGCACAAAATACTTTTGAAGGGTAATCATCAGTTTGAGTAAATCAGTAAGCACCCTTTGCTTCAAATCGAACAGCCGTAGGCCTTTAATGAAATGGAGGTTAAATATTGATTGAGCAAAGGCAGGATGTGTGCCAAAAGAGAAGAACATCCTATGTGAGTTTCCCTATCAGACCCTTAGGTCATTTGAAACCATTTATGTAATTGAAATTGTCCCAGAACTATTGGTGTCCTCTCACTTTACTAAACCCCTCCCCCTCCCCCGTAGGTCCTTTTTCATAAGCTGATTGTGTGACTTGGCTGGCCAGCTGCTGGGCTTTAAAAGAGTTTATAAACACACACCAGCTCAGGAGGTTTTGGACATATGCATGATTTTACTTATTGTAGCTGGCATTTAAGAGCTAAGGCTAAAGGCAGGTCCCTCCTCGCTGTGTTATTGCGATTGATTTGCAACATCTCGTCTGACAGAGAACATGATTTACCAGGAATCTGCGCTCCCAGTTTACTTGGAACTTTCTGGGATATTTGTGGTGGGAACATCATTTCTCTTCTGCGTCATGTTTACACGAAACAAGTGGGAAATAAAATAAAGTACGGATCTGCGACTGGATAGCTTCTTGCTGTGTTTACGGGAAAATCTAATCTGTCTTAATCAAGTAAACATTTATATTTTCGGTCTTCGGTTTTGGCGTTCAAGGGATTAACATGGGAAGACGTGAGCCAGAGCATGGAGGTAATTGTCCAGAGGGATGCAGCCTGAAAGAACGAAGGCTATTCTAGTGTATGGCTGCACATGTGATCTGTGTTCAAAATATTTAAGATCTGGCAAAAATATAGATTGTTTTTTTTCTCAGAGTTTCCTCTGCAGTGAGTTGCATTGTGTTGAGCAATCAGTTGAGAATAAGCTGTCTCTCTGTCAGTCTGACAGGCAGCTGAGGATAATTATCGTGCATTGTAGTAGAAGAATATTAAATGTGCCTCTCTTGTGTCTCATGTTTCGGCTATGAGACCTTTGTTTACTCCTGTTGAAATTTTCAGTAGTTTGTTGACCAGATAAACAGCGGGTCTTTTATTTACTAATGAAGGGTTGGTTTTTTTTGTGTTTTTTTTATTATTTCACTTTATTAATCCCCGAGGGGAAATTTCTTCGCTACAGCAGGGGGGCTCTCGGGGGGGAGCTGCTGCAACAGGCTGCCACTAGCGCGAAGGTTGACTTAGAAATAAGAATTTTATGTAAATAGGTTGATTATACAATCAAAAAAGACAGAAAATGTGTTTTGCCTGTGCTTACAAACATTACTGATGTGAATAAACCTTCAGCAGCATTAGAAAACAATACAAACTTTGTTTACGTTGTTGTCTAATGATATTTATAGTATTAAAAGATGTGTTTCAGAATTTTTAGGAATTCTCTCTTCAGTTTAGGACGTTTCTCATTTGCTTAAAAAAAATGGACCGAAGATTATCTTCTTTAGAATAACCAGGGCATTTGTGGGCACATGTGTTCAGTATGAATAATTGAATAAATAAATATTGTAGATTATATAAAAGTGGAACCTAATATCTAAAAGATACAAAAGAGAAATCAAACAAATCCTTGTTATTTGTAAGTATTTTGGTAAACGTGACAGCAGCTATGGACTAACATCAGCTTTGTGAATGAATAACACAGGTGAAAATATATAATGATAATATATGATAATACTTTCATTCATTCAAAGTAGCCTTTACTCAGGTTTCACTCAAGTCAAACCGGATCACTAACCTTTCTGACTTCTTAGTCAAAGGTCAAATCATCGAAAGCATATGCTCCAACTATTTACATGACAACTAGTTGGACACAACAAAAAAATGATGATGCACAAATTTTGCATGGACACCCTCGTATGGGCTTACAGCCAGGCTAGTCAGATGTTTACTTATAAACAAATGAGTTAATTTGCAAGCCTCTCAGCTAAACATCAGCCAAAATCATTCCACTAGGTTATAGTTTTCGGCATAGTATCGTCACGACCGTGAAATTTAAACTGACAACTAATTAACATGCAAAAGAATAATTTTAATTGACTGTCTTTTTCTGTCCATTTTATGCCACATCCATAGTATAATTTTCATCATAGTTAGTTAATTACGTTTTCCCAAACCTTTAGCAAAGAAGGAATTAGTCATTTCTTTCTACTTTGTCCTGTGTATCAGTTAAACTTAGAAGATAATTGTGTTTGACACGCACTTTCTTTTGCTTTTTTTAGCGCACACATTTCAATCCTCTAACTGTTTTAGCATTTAATGAGGAGGAAACTATTTAAAAATGCAGTGTTTGGATTGGATGTCCCCTCTGAGGTGAGGGCTTAAACAGGAGAAGAACTCCCCACCACGCTTATCAGATAACAATTACCACGGCAAGCGACTACAACATGGGGTGGGCGGAGGATATTCTTTCTGTGCTCCTCCCCCGAGTGTATTGCGTCCTATAGAAAAGACAGTGGGTGTTAAACACAACTGTGAAGTTCCCTCCCATAATCTAAGTGAAACCACATTTGGGGAACACACTCTCATAAACACACACAGAGTCACACAATCACTTCCACACACTCAGCCTTACTCATGTGAATCGCTCCAGTCGCAGCTCCTTCCTGTTTTCCACAAGTTCCGTCTTCTCTCGTGCCGTGTTTGCATGGACTGGGCTGAAAAGGAAGTCCAGGGAAAAGTTTGCCCAGGAAAAGAGGGAGCGAGGACCCACAAGGAGATCTCACGAGGACTTTCGGGAGGAGGCTTTTTGTTGGCGTTGTGAAGTTTGTGCCTGAAGCCATGGGGGGCTGTGAAAGGTGTTGACGGGGTTAGAAGGAGCGGAAAAGTGCTTTGAAAGAAAAGGACTGACGCGTTCTTTGAAAGCAAACTCGGTGTATGAGTAAAAGAACTCCAACCAGACAAACCAGATTCCTCCTGATGGATTTTAGAGGGCAACCCTACTCTGACGCCTCAGAGCCTGCTGAGGAATAGACGTCGGACACGAACACTCTCTCACACAACAGTGGGAGGACGGAGACTTGAGGGAACATGGAAGCACTGAGAGAGTCTTTTCTTTATTTGACTTTTCAGATGTCAGCGTATAAGAGAGCCACGCTGGACGAGGAGGACCTGGTGGACTCCACCGCTGACGATATCTACCCATCGTCACCCATGCAGGTAAGCGCGCAAACACCCTGTGCTAAAAATAATCATCGCTGTAGTGTGTGAAAAATGTCTAGGCCTTTGAAGGCTTCAGGAAACCTGTCAAAAGGGTGTGAAGTTACATAAAGCATTCAACAACAACACATGAACATCCACGAACACTGTAGAAGCTGCTTTGAAACGTTTTAACCTTCGCACAGGCTCCTAAATCTAGCTGAACTCATGAAGAACCTGTGAGGCTTGTGATATAATATTAAATCTCTTTTCGAGTTAAAACATGCGTCGCTGTTTACAGACACCTGAATTCCCGAAATCCTCCATGAATTATTATATCTTGGCCAAACTGCCTCACAGATGATTAATGCTGCACTGCGAGGGTTGAAACAGGTGAAGTAGTGGCCGTTAATTGGCTTCACTGCTAATACAGTAATTAAATCATGTTAACTTGACATCACAGCTAGGAAACCTTTTTTTCAGAGTATAAGATAATAATAGCTATACTTCAGACAATTTTTCAGACGGTATGAGCCGTCTAGATTGAAGTTATTGAGCCATCGCAGAGCATCAAAACTAACTCACTGGCTTTTTCCAGATGAAATATTGTTGTATTTTCTGACTGACTTTTTTAAGAGACTGTTCAGTCACACAGCACAGCCAATACACACACACACACACACACACACACACACACACACACACACACACACACACACACACACACACACACACACACACACACACACACACACACACACACACACACTCTACAACACATTAATTTAACTATTAAATCCAATGCATTTGTTATGTTTATGAACACATAGTCTGAAGACTTTTGCTGATAATCTTGAGATTGCAGATTTGATCCAAAATGGAAAGAAACAAAACATTTTTGCCCAAGTCCCACAGTGCTTCAGAACATCCCTCTATTGTATAGTTCATCCCTGCAGTTCATTCATTCCTGAAATATTTTATCTGACCAGAATCCCTCCTGAAGAGCTCAAACTGGGCTCTGATTTAAGTCTGATCCTACCTCCATCATTCTGCAGAGGGTTTTAGGGTAATTAAATGTAGCTTCCAGCAACTTTGATAAACTACAGATGGAAAGTGCACAGGCCTTGGCAGAGAGATTCTCCCAATCACGCTCAGAAATGCAGTTTAGGTCCAAACCAACCCAATGTGCTGAGCTCGGGTTGGATTAAGAAGCCACTGTGGCTTTGGCATTCGCTTTGATCACATTAAGTTTGACTTTTGACCTCTTATCCCACCTAACAGCAGTATCGGATCCTTATATAAACACTTCAGGCACAATCGACTTCCACTGCCTATACGTGAGGTCCAAGATCTTGCATTTATTTACAGCAGGAATACTTTAAAGTCTGACCACAGTGCCAAATGTGCCCATTGAAGGATTTGTGAGTGGCTCTTAGACTCATTCCTGTAGAAAATAAATTCCCTTGGCAGCTTTAACTAAAGCAACATTCAATAGAAAAAAGTGCAGGAGCTGCGTGTGCTGGCGTAAAATTCACTCTACCGAATCAGTGATTTAAATAATTTGATCACCGGCCACAAAACATGGACTTCTTGCATTCATGAATACTTTCAAGCTGATTTTCTCAGAAGCTCTGTATCATTTTTCAGAAAGTCAACATCTGTAAACAGGTCCCGTCTGTTCCGTTTGGTGTCCTCATCATTTACAGGTGAACCGCAAAGAGCAGCAGATACGGTTCAACAGATTTTCCCAATCTAGGCCAAAAGTAAAATATTGTTTTGTAAGTGAGCGAACAATAGAAGAATGCTTAACCTTTTCAGTGTGAGAGGGTTGAGAAAGCGGATAGAGAAGCAATTGTGCTCTGAAACCATACCCGTCATCCAATCCCTGAGAAACTGTTTGACTTTAAGCAGTATTTGCCACGCTGTATTTGTTCAACCATATAACATTATCAAGTGTGTTTATGGATTTTAAAGCCGCGATAAACCACTTTATTACCGTTATCCTTGACTTGATTGATTGATAAAGGCACTTAAAGGATTTCTGTTTGTGTGCAGGTGACTCTTCTGCATGGCCGGGTTCCCTCATGTTGGCCCGACCGGACCCAGAGAGAGAGGAGGCTGCTGTTTTTACTGTGTCTGTTGTCGGTGGGCCTGTTCATATCTCTCATCACAACTGGGGTCTTCTACAAACAGGGTGAGCTCTAGCTTTTATTTACACTCGGTGAGACACACCGAAAAGAAACACCTGCTGTCTCTGTGAGTTACAATGATCAGGTGACTCCAGGAGAAAACTAATTAAATAAAAAGCAACCTTCACAGATGAATAAGTTTACAATAAAAACACAAACATGCAGAAGGAGAAAGGCTTAAGGAGCTACTTTAGGATTTATGGAAATACTTCTACTTGCTTTTTGAAGATGTTCACTCTCATGTCTATCCAGCTATAGCTGCAGTATACATATTAAAACAGTGGGAAGCAAACCGAGTCAACAAAGTGCCTAACAACACCTCTGAAGCGCACTAGTCAAATTATATGTAGTTGGTTTCTTTCTTTTTTTTAATCTGCACAAAAACAAAGTGTAAAATCTACAAATTGCTATTCTATTTGGGGTATTATGTTTATGTATTTATTGTTTTTTGTCACCAGATTTTGTATCCTTGTTTTCAGTCCTTATGTTAAGCTACGCTAACTAACTGATGGTTTATGATGGTTAACCAAAGCTAGGTTGTGTCTATAAAGCTGCTCAATACAGAACAGGTATTGTAACAATGAATTTTTGAAAACAGATGTTTTTAATTTTTCTCTGGTCTCATTGTGTATAAGAGGGAAGGAATAAAAAAAGAACGTGTCCAAGTTAGAAGATGATCTGTAACCCCCCCCCCCATTTACCTAGCAATCAAAATAATTCAATTTGGTGTTATTTTAGATAGAATAGGTGGTTCATTTATTTTTTTAGCTGAAGCCACACATTTAGCTAAGCTGCCTGAAAACAACCCTAAATCTCTCCCTGGAGCTTGTTCCTTACGGAAAGTGGACTTGTGGATTTACCATCCCACCCTGGTCGCGTCTCATCAGTTTTGGTTTCCTCAAATTTACCACGGGAAACATAATACCAGATCCTCCCATTTAGCTCCACATGTCAAATCACACTTTGAAATAATAAAAGGAACAAGGACAAAATCTCCTCGGGGTAGTAACCTCCTCACTGCTCGTAACTTTGTCTCAGTCTCTGTCTCATATCGTACATGGACAGATGACGAAAGTCTTACAGTATGTCATGCGTTAGAGGTGAGTTGTTGTGTCCTGGAGTTGTTTTTAGTTCCCTACTGTGACCAACACTTGCACTTCTCTAAACACTGGAGGCTGTTAAAAGCTCTTCCCGTTAAACATCTTTTGCGTTTAGACTTTAAAAAGTAACACAGATCAGCCAAGGGCCGCGTTGCTTCCCCTTCAACTGCTTCCTCCTGACATAATTCTATCGAACACAACACACAAAATATCCATTCATGGAAAAATGGAAGTCGCAGTTCGATGGTTACACAAACCCAAAAGGGAAATGGTATAAGCCATACTGTAAAAGTGAAGTGATTCACTGGTACTTTAGTCTTGACACATTCAGATGTAATCATGCAGGATCCTTCCTCATCTGTTAATCTATTTTCTACTTAATAATCAGACAGTTACATAATCACTTGGCGATAGTTAACGTGACATTGTCTATTGAAGAATTTTCCAAGGAGAAGTATTTCCTCCTGGTTGTATATCTTGGCTGTTACGACTTTGAAAATAATATTTTCATGTTGGGCTGGAAACCCTCACGCATACTCGCCCCACCATGACATATTTTCGGATTGTCCACTGTGGTCGTGTTTCCCACTAGCTGAAAGTGAAGTACCTATAAATTTAACATGTTCTTTAACTGTTTTTTTGTAGCTCACCCGGGCCTGTGCCTAACAGAGCCGTGCATTACTGTGGCCAGTGCGGTAATGGGAGCGCTGGACCGATCCATAGACCCTTGCCAGGACTTCTACAACTTTGCTTGCGGGGGCTGGGTGAAGAACAACCCCCTCCCCGAGGGGAAGTCCCGCTGGGGTCCTTTCAGCAACCTGTGGGAACGCAACATGCTTGTAATGAAGCATTTATTAGGTAAGGGCCCTAAGTTGAGTACTGTTAAGTGTCCTTAGCTGCCTTTACCCCCAAGCAGAGGCGTACTGTGTCTTTTCCACCTCATTTTCCTGGGATGGAGGATACCAGCTTGTTTTTCATTAACAAAATTTTATATCCTTACTTTGGCAGAAAACTCAACAGTGAAAGGTTTGAGTAAGGCTGAAGAAAAGGCCCAGCGATACTATCATGCCTGCATGAATGAGGCCAAAATTGAGGAATTAGGAGCTAAGCCCCTACAGCAGCTAATCACCCAGGTATGTTTATTTCCTGTAGAAGTCAAACATCAAACATTGATTTTGATTATTTTTTTTGAAACAAATTTCCTTGCATTCATTAGTCTCTGAATGTCTGATTAATCCATCTCCGTTTCAGATAGGAGGATGGGCTCTTACTGAACCCTGGGACAAGGACAACCTCCAAGAAGTTCTGCGAACAGTGTCAGCCAGTTTACGTACTTCTCCGTTCTTTACTGTGTTTGTCAGCACAGACTCCAAAAACTCCAACAGTAACATCATCCAGGTGAGAGAGTCGCATTTGTATAAAGCGGGGGTCTCCAACCTTTTTTCCTCTGCGAGCTACTTTGACAAAATGAAACTGTCCAAGACAGTACTCGTGTTTAGTAACATTTATTCATTCACGTAGCTGAGCTCCACCCAAACCAGCTGAATCAAGTATTCAAATATAAGATTTAACCAGGAAAATCCAGCGTTTCCCCATTACAATGGGACCCCTTCCCCCATCTGGAAGAAAAGGATGTCTAGCTCAAAACCTGGTATATAGCTGGACCCTGTTTGAAACTGGAGGACTTTTAATTTGAAAAGTCGCTGCATTCCGCTGAACTGCGGCGTAACTTTGATCTCTCGCTCACTCAGTGACAGACACATGCTTTATAGCTCTGGACCCGCTGTTGTGGTCCAACCGAAAATATTCAATTTATTTTATTTGCCCAATTTATGAGTTCCCGTTTGTTTTCTGTCCTCTGATCTTTGTGTGTTTAATGAAGGGCGGAGCTCCACCTCTGCTGCACTGACACGTTGCTGCGCAGACGCAGGTTGTCCACTCATTAATCGAACGAGTTGATAGGTTGAAAAATAAGTAAATACAAATTCCTCAAATTGATCGCCAAATATACTTACCCGAGAAAGTCTACGTGTGGGAAGCACTGCATATTGTTAGAAACTTCAGCGAGCTACTCATAACCGGGTCGATGGCTGCTGGTAGTTTGCGAGTTATAGGCTGGAAACCCCCGGTATAAAGGTTGCTTTTATTGAATACATGTGTGTTTTTATCTGAAATCATAGATTTATATCTGAGAAAGCACTTCTTCAGTGAAACCTTTGATTACATGCTCAAAGATTTACATTCATTCTCAATTTTGGGGGGAATTTACATGAAATTCCCTCCAACAGAAGCAGCTTTTTACAGGCTTCCCTAAATGCTCAGACTTTATCTCTGTTGATACTCTGCTAACAGTCTACTCATTATTACAGCGGTGTTGGATTCACACAGAGTTCTTTCTCGGGTGTCATGAGATCATAACAAATGGTAAAGATAGTATCTTTGGTGAGCCTCTGCTTTTAGCCAGCATGCTGGTAACCCAGGAATGAAAACAAAAGGTTGTTTGTGAGTGTGGTGAAAGAGGGTGAACAGAAAGTCATGGGATGTTTCTCTCGACTCCAGGTGGATCAGTCCAGCCTCGGACTACCTTCACGGGATTACTACCTCAACAAAACAGCAAATGAAAAGGTACCGTGGTCAAGGAGTTCACAGCATGACTCGAGTTTTACAGTTGTTAAGCTGAAAATGTGCACACAAAGTTGAACAGTAATGAGAAGAAAAATATTTTTAATTCGAACACACCCAAAAGCTCTTTGTTAATTTGGTAAGCAAGTCAAGAAATGTTGACTATATTTTTCAGCTTCAGGGGATGAAATAGCTTGTTGTTGCATAGTTTAGGATTACTTTCCTAATTGAATTTTGTCACACACACACACACACACACACACACACACACACACACACACACACACACACACACACACACACAAACCTCGTCTCCACCACTTCCCCCACCTCCACCTCATTGTGCTGCCTGCTTGGACTTTGCAGTATCTGACGGCATACCTCAACTTCCTGGTGGAGTTGGGGGTTCTTTTGGGAGGCTCAGAGGAGACGTCTCGGACGCTGATGGAAGAGATTGTGGACTTTGAAACTACCCTGGCCAACATCACGGTGCCACAGGAGGAGAGGAGAGACGAGGAGATCATTTACCATAAGATGGAGGCCAAGGACCTGACAGTGAGTGGCTGCTGCTTCGATGGTATCAGCGAAAATCAACATTGGTTCACAATAGCTGAGGAAATGATTTTCTGATTGATCTGAATAATTGTTTGACTTTCGTCACGTCATGATAGGGGCATTTTGGTACTAAAGACAGTAAAAAGTTGACGTGTGAATAAGCTATGCAAATTTTCATTTAGACTTTTCCTAACATGTCTTTATTCTTTGTTTTTGTGTGTGTTTTATGTTTGCCGTTGCAGACTCTGGCTCCTGCAGTGGACTGGATGCCATACCTCACGGAAGTATTTGCTCCTGTTCCACTCAACGACTCCGAGCCAGTGGTTGTTTATGCCAAAGAATACCTCCAGAAAGTGTCTGACCTCATAACTAAAACAAATAAAAGGTAAGATGCTAAGAAATGTAGGGCTGCAACTAACGATTCTTTTCATTATTGATTAATCTCGCGATTATATTCTTGGTTTGAAAAATAGTTGTTTGGCCGATTAAAATCTTTCAAAAAAATTCCACCATTGATCCCAGAAGCCCAAGGTGCACCCTAAAATGTCTTCATTTGTCCTGTTTATTTTAATGGAGGAATAAAGGAACCAGAAAATATTCACATTTAAGAAGCTGGATCTAGACAATTTTTGCAATTTTTCATTAAAAAATTACTAAAACAAATAATCAATTATTTAAAATTGTTTGCAATACATTTTTTCCAGATAAACCAATCAATTTATTATAAGTAATTTAAAAATATATATTTTTTCAATTTAAGTGTCAAAGACAGGTTGTATTTTGTTATACAAGTGCAACTATGCAAATATCTGATCACACTGATGTATGATGTTGCAGTAAAATAAATCAAATTTAGATGTAATTACACTGTTTACATTACTTATATGAGTTAAAAATCCCTTTACTGAAGTTAACAATAATAGGCAACCAGTCGTTACTGAAGAGAGGAGGAAAATAAAGAATGGGATATTTTGTTTGTGCAGCCTACTCAACAACTACATGATGATGAAGGTGGTGAGAAAGATGGTTTCCATTCTGGACCAAAGGTTCCAGGATGCTGAGCAGCGCTTCCTTGAAGTCATGTACGGAACCAAGAAGGTAAGAGATTAAGACTTTTACAATACAAAACAAAAACAATGGTTGGCAGGCTGCTTTGTTGATTGTCCCGATTTTCTGGACATAGATGTTGTTTTAGTATTAAAATGTATTTTAAAATGCAGTTCTGTGAACACCACAAGTTAAAAATAAGTCCAGTGTATTGGTGTGGATGCAGAAGTAGTTCTACCCAAAACAATCTGCATTCCCAGACACCACTCCACGTTGCACACCCTTTAATTAGTCACACAGTGATCACCTTCAAACATGAATACATGTCAGCGCCAACTGAAATAATCCAGTGAATTTATACTTCCTTCTTGAGTGAGTAAGTGTTTGACTATGAAGGCTGCAGTGACCCCAGCTCTTATCTGAGCAAGATCCTGTTCGCTCTGCCTTGTTTCCCACTGGGGTCAAGCTGTAATAACATAACAAAACCTTCTGTGCGTGTCTCTTTGTGTATCTGTTTTTTTGTGGGAGTGCAGCCGTGACTTTTTTTTTCCATCTGTGACTGTGTGCCTCAGTAGATTTTACAGCTCTGCTTGCTCAGAACGCTCCTCATTTCCTCACTGTGACCTTGTTCCTTTTTACCTACTTATACCTGCAGCTCCATTTGTCCTTCCCTTCACCTGATAGTAAATTTGTCAGCGTGGCTGATTGTTACCGGCAGACATGTTTTTCCTCTTGGAAGAGTGGTGGTTGTTAAGAATAGAATTAATGCGTTCATATCTTGTGAACTTTGTAAACAGTATTACTTATTAAAACAATATTTTTGATCATAAAAGTCGCACACAGATACGACGTTTTTGGAGAGAGATAAAAATAAGATGGTTCAAGGTGGACAGGTTTTTATTGATTTTAAAATGTGGATTTTCACAAATGACATATGTAACGAATTAAAGGATTTACCAGTGTTGCTGCTTTGTTATCAGCACTTGGAGTAGCACAGCAGAATACTTCAAAAATATATGAAACGCCACTTTGCAATCTAGTATCCAACTCTTTTTCCACACTGAATGATGCCATCTCTTTTGTCATTCGTTTCTATTTTGCCACCGCTTTGCTCTTCGGCTCAAACGCACGTCTTCAGTTTTGACTGTAAGCTAAACGTCGGCATGTGGGGTGTCCTTCCGTTGCCATTTTGTCAAAAGGGAAACACTGTCTCTAAGCCTGCAGAGAGATAACGGTTTCCGTTTGAAATAACACATTGCAACTATTTCTTTCTCTTTTTTTTTTTACTTTCTTTGATGATTTATTAAAAATATTTGAAATTTCGTAAGAGTGAAATTGATAGTTCATGTTGTAGGTATTGTATATTTCCCCAAAAGCCTGTGAAAACAAAAAACAATCTTAAATCTGCAGACACAGTTTTTGTAAATATATATTTTACAAATGACAAGTATAAAATGCACCTCTGGGAGGAATAAAATCAATAGAGTGTAGGTCTTTTCTTTGCATTTACATGCATACCATTCATCTACCAGTTTTATTTCCATGTTTATCCTGTTCAGAGTCACGGGGGTTTCGCAGCTGCACTAGCAGACGTCGAGCGAAGAGCAGGAACAGATTGCCCATAGTAGCACTGTTGTCTGTCACTGGAAGGAGCAGATTTATAACAAACTTCCTTTCACTTCACCACAATTTCACAAACACCAATGTTCTCCACACCTACGCAAGTCGTTCTTGGTTTGTTACGCTCATTCTGGGAAATGTAGGAAGTGACTCATTAGAGCAGACAAAGTTGGCTGAACAAAAATATGGCACAATAAAAAAACAATCTCAGTCCAAACATGTAACAGTGTAAGGCAGGGGAAGAATGCTCCGTTTCCCTCAACATGTCTTGATGTGTTGTTTTTGCAGAGCTGCACTCCACGCTGGAAGCTGTGTGTCAGCGACACAGACAGCGCCCTGGGCTTTGCTCTTGGAGCCATGTTTGTCAAAGCCACCTTTGCTGAGGACAGCAAAACCATTGTAAGTGTTTCAAGATCCTCTCCTCACAATAGCTGCTCCTGCTTTGTAAGATAATGTGAGCGTGATCTCGATCTCCTCTGTGCTTCAGGCTGAAGATATGGTTGCAGAAATTAAATGGGCGTTTGAGGATAGCCTGAAATATGTGAGCTGGATGGACTCGGAAACAAAAAAAGCAGCAAAAGAAAAGGTGGGAGAAAGTTGTGTCTTTATTTTCGTGGAATTCCTCCTGCTAGTGCTTTTTCTGAGACATCTGTATAAAAACTCTTTTTGGTGCTGGAGTGATTAAGAAATACAGCACTGCCACCTGGTGTGAAAATGTGTCTTTTACAGCTTTTATGTCTCATCTCTTACAGGCAGATGCAATATACAACATGGTTGGATATCCTGAATTTATCATGAATGCCACAAACCTGGACAAAGTGTTCAATGATGTAGGTAAATGTAAAGCTGTATTACATATCCTAACATGTCAATCTAATTTATCACACTGTCTCAGCTTGCCTGCATGCTATCTAATCAAAACACTGAAGTCCCTTTTCTTACTTTTGATTCCTCCCTTTTAGTTGGAGGTGGTATCAGAACTTTACTTCCAAAATGTCATGCAGTACTACAACTTCTCAGCCAGAGTAACTGCAGACCAGCTGAGGAAAATTGCCAACAGAAACCAGTGAGTTACCAACATCCCCAGCGCCCCTCTGCCACAGAGGAGGTGGCACGCTCCGACGGGAACACATTCCCATTATACTGACTCAGCGAAATACTGCTGCCATCCACAAATGTTCCCAGGCAACCAGCTTCTCTCCGCTGAACTGATCTTTGTCTCTAATTAGGCTGTGGGGGGAGGGGTTAGATTAGGGTTCCCATGCCTTCCAAAACTAATCTGTAGTCAGCCTGGCACAGCAGGTTGTGCAGAATCAATATTCTGAATTTATTGTGGCCTTGATGTCAGCCTCATTCGGTGGCTCTGTGTTCCCTGTTTTTTGCAGGTGGAGCATGACCCCCGCAACTGTAAATGCATATTACAACCCAACGAAGAATGAGATGGTTCTGCCAGCAGGAATCCTTCAAGCTCCGTTCTACAGTCGCTCCTGGCCCAAGTATGTCTTCCACAATGCATTTCGAGTGCGCTGAATCATGTAGGAGGAATTTTAGTAAAACAGAGCAAAGATTCATTGCACGATAGAATGGACACTTGTCTTTAGCTGATGTTAATAAAAAAAATAAGATAAAAATTAAAAAAAAAAAACTACCAAAAATACAGTAGATTGAAAAATACCCAACATTATCCACAGAAAATGTGATTTCACAGCTGTATTTTTAACAATACAAGAGAGTACTGTGGTGTGCTGCAGTTGTTCTGTAGCCTGATAATTACACTGAATTCCCATTTTGTTTCGCTTCATTTATTTCTTTTATTTGAATAATTTTATCAACTCAATGAGAGCTGGTTAACAAATAAAAGATGTCAGTAACAAGACACAGAAGCCCTCTGTAAAACCACAAATTGTTATTTTTGCACTTCAGCTTTTGTACAGAATAAAAAGATGAGATATAATATATTAACTTGTGAGGTTTACAAGTTGAATGGCTGCTAGAACCAGCTTAATTGGTTTCGTTTCATCTTACTCATTGAAAGCAACCAACTTGGTGTATTCTCCAAAATGTCAAAGTATTGCTTCAACGGACCTGCACTCGGTACTCACAAATTATATGTTTTTAAGTGTACATTTTTAAAATGTTTTTACGGGTGTATTTAGATGCCGTTATACATGTATGATGTGCTATGTGCATGTATGCTTGTTTGTATGTGCGCATTTATATTGCTTATATTTTTTAATGTTCTGACTTTGTGCTTTCCTGAAAAGGTGCTCTATAGATAAAATAATATAACTTATTATAATAATTATTACAGAGCTCTCAACTTTGGTGGAATTGGAGTAGTCATGGGTCATGAACTGACGCATGCTTTTGATGATCAAGGTTGGTAAAAAAAAAAAAAAATCATATCTTTTAAACAATTTAGATTTCAGAGGTTAAAAGTTGACTCTACTGATTCTAAATTATTACAAAATAATAATTATGTTAAGTATGAGTTGGCAAAAATTACAGGTATATTTGATACTTTTATTTAAAGGGAGGGAATACGACAAGGATGGGAACCTGCGCCCGTGGTGGAATAACTCTTCTGTGGAGGCCTTCAAGAAGCAGACCCAGTGCATGGTGGAGCAGTATGGCAACTACAGCATCAACCAGGAGGCTCTGAATGGAAAACACACTCTGGGAGAGAACATCGCTGACAACGGTGGACTCAAGGCTGCCTACAAGGTCTGATGTCACAAAGGAAGCACAAGACACCTTGAATATCTCAGGAATCGTTTTGAGGAGGATTTTTTTTTTTTTTTACAGGAAAAACAAATTACCTTCCATGAGCAAAGTAGAATAAAAATGCTAGTTGGGGTTTTATGGAAAGCTTAGAGCCTTGCTATTGTGTTTCCTACAGCAATGTTGTCAGATTGAATGTTTGCAGAAAACTATCACACAGATTGGGCATTAATCCCCTGCATAGTTTATTTGTCGAGGCTGTTGCGGGTCACGTCCAGTAATCTGTATTGGAAAAAGTAGGTTGTCTGGTTTACAGTGAAGCCTGGAAATGCAACAGGTGCTTACGAGTGGCCTTGTCAGCCTCTGGTTTCTTCTTCACATGCACACATTCTTTCCATGTCATGAAAGGTCATAAGCTATGAAGTAGATGAGATAATCATATGGAAGTAAAAATGACCCCGCGTCAAACAGCACACGTTCCCTACAGCGGAATAACACTTAAGAGGATCTACATTTCTTCTTCTCTTTCCTTTGCTCTGTATAGCTTTATACCTTTCTGTGCACAGAGGAAAACAGTGAATGCGCGCGTGTGTAACATGATCATTTCTTGCTTTGAAGGCTTATGTGAACTGGATCAAACAGAACGGCGAGGAGGCCACGCTGCCTGCCCTGGGAATGACCAACGATCAGCTGTTTTTTGTAGGATTTGCCCAGGTTTGTATCAAACACGATATCTTCTTTCTTCTGACCTGATTGTACTTTCTTCAGACAAACACTGCTCCTTCCTTAACCTTACGGCTTAAAGCTCACCTCCAGACATAAAAATATTCTGCTAGGAAAAAATAACTTGTGTCTGAGATGGTTTTTCCACTAAATAAAAATATAGCTTCTCATTTTCCCTCATTAAAAAAAAAAACTATGATCTACGAATATGCAATACTCACAGATTAATTCAATCTAAACTTTAATTTCTGCACGAGATGAAATTTGAGGGATTTTGAGTCCAAATTTAGAATAAAGTAAACCTAAACATAAATGTATTCCAGATAGGACATTTTAAATAATACTTACTTTAAAATCAGCCACAGAGCTGTAATGACAGAAAGTAGTGCTGATTAATGTAAAAAAGATTATAAGAGATGAGAAAATTAGGTCAGCCTCTAAACATTTTTTTTAAGTAGTCAGAGAAAATGAAATAATTTTAAAGGACTGTGTGAAAAAATGACTCCTTTATTTTGTGTCTCTTTCCCCTTTGTTACTCCTGCAGGTGTGGTGCTCTGTCAGGACTCCCGAGAGCTCACACGAGGGTGTAATCACAGATCCTCACAGTCCATCAAAGTTCAGAGTCATTGGCACCATCTCCAACTCGCGTGAATTCTCAAAGCATTTTGGCTGCAAAGCAAATGCTCCCATGAATCCCAAACATAAGTGTGACCTTTGGTGATCCCTTACTGCTCACTGCTGTTTTTTTTTTGTTTTTTTTTTAAAGAGTGAAACGGACATTTGGGGGGGGGGGGGGAAACGGCCTGAAATACTGACAAACTCTGAAGATGAATGCAAGAACCACTGAAACTACGACTGTCTCGCCACTTAATGCGTATCAGGCTTCTTATCAGGACAAAATGTGCCTGTTTTGTTTGGAGGATTGGGTCTTCAGTGGCTCTCCACAAGGACAATTGGTTTAGAAAACAGCTCATCCCCAAACTTTCAGGTAAAATGTAGCTATAAATGTGGTTTTTGAACACTGGAAACCCAACAGACGCTTACAAATATGGGGGAACCACTCAAATTTAATAAACTGCTTGTTAGTCATGTACAGTGATAAATATGTAAAGTGATGTTACTTTTCTTTATTACTTTTCACTGATTGGATCTGCACCGTTTTTTTTAAATGTTTTTTTTTTTTTTATTGTATTTTGTTTCTAGTCAGATTTTTATATAAACCAGGGACTTGCAAGATGTATAACCTAATGAGAATCTGAAAATGTGGTCCACATGTGGACAGTTTTAAAGCTGTTTATTAAGAAGTGGTATAAATATGTTGTAATGCAACAGCGACTGTTTGCCGTTGAACCTTTGTAATATTTGTGTCCAATCTGGTCAAACTGTGTCATTCTGAATTTTATGGCCAAGCTATGATGTGCCAACCCTGTTTTTATGAGTCACAAATTATTTTGTATAATAAAACCAATCCTAAAATGTATTTCTCATGTTCACTGTTTATTTATTTATTTCAAGTCTCTCTTTCTAACACACACACACACACACACACACAAGCACCTGACTAGGTTCATATCGTATCCAGTATCTCAGATTTTATTACTTAATCAATTACAATAGATCTATTAGGAAAATGTGTTGCAAATTTGTAGATGTAAAGGTGGTAGAAGAACTGTAGATGGCGTCAATAACACACAAGTCCATTGTATAGTCACGCAGCTGGGTAAAATAAAAGAATACAATTCGTACTGTCAATAGCTAAATACTCAATATTAGTGTTTTTGGCCATACAGACACAAATTAATAAAAACTCAGTGCAACTTTAACAATTAATTTTTTTTTATGTTTATTGATGTGATGGTCGTATTCATAATACATTATTATTATTATTATTACATTCTCGACTTTAATCTTGTTAACTAAATTAAACTTAATTGAGGTAATGAGAACGACATAATTAGAACAAAAATGTAATGTAAAATGTAGAGGCTATACATTATACACATTTTGGGAACCACGCTTGTGTCTTGTGTCTGACTGGAGGTTAGTTGATTAGCCGAGCGATTCCGTAACCGGCCGAGATTTGCCGAATCATCTGTCCTGCCCGGACTGCTGGAAGCGGCCGCAACGCCATGTTGGCGAAGTCTCTCATCTCTGTGAGGAAAAAAAAAATGACAGAAAACATACTCGCCGAGAAGACGAGGTAGATCGCCGAGGGGACAGGTCGAAGATCGCGGCGACCGTTTCGTTTGGGTATTTTTTTTTTTTTTTTTTTGAGAGAGAGAAACGAACCGAGCCGGGATCCGCAGAGGTTCCGGACGGGCGAGGGGAGGCTAAAAACCTCCCACCGTCCCCATGAAAAGCACCGCCGATCCGAACAGCGACTTTCCATGAAAAAAAAAAAAGACGTTTGCGTCGCTGTTCGAGCTTCGTTATCCCGGTTCGCTCAGAGGGATCTGAGGCCCGCTTCGAGAACCCGCTACGCCGGCTCTATGCGCGCAAAGCTAGGCGTCGTTTGTATCAGTATTTATTACGGTATTGTTTTTATTTGTTGAATTTTTTTTATTATTTTTTTTTTTTTTGGGTGGTTTTTTTTGGTTTTGTTTTGTTGTTATTGTTGTTTTGCGATGAGTTTGCCACCGAAAGTGGTCCCCAAACCCGCCGCTGTCGCAGTTAGCGGACCTGGAGTTAGTGGCCCCTCTCCGTCGAACCAACTGCGGACTACCCTGACCTCCGTGTCTCTGCCGCCGGGAGCCCCGACAGCTCCGCCGGGCGCCTTACCGCCACCTCAGTATCCTTTTTTATTGACAACGAGAGGCATCGCTTTTTTTTGGGGGGGGGGGGGGGGAATTTTTTTAAATTTTTAAATTTAATTTTTTAATGCATTTAACTTTGCTTTTATGACAGTAACACCCGGTGCTGGTTTTTTTTTGTGTGTGTTTTTTTTGTGTTAGTGACAGATAATGGATGTTGGAGGAGGAGGAGGAGGAAGGAGGGGGGGGATGGTTTCGGTTGGAGGGAGCCGGGGAGGGGAGGGGACGACCGGCTAGCCGAGTGTGCTAACGTTAGCTTATCGAGCCGGTTGTCAACGCTTAACGGAAACGTCGGTGTGATTGCGGGGACATCTGCCCGCTTCTACATGCATTTGGTGATTTTAAAAAAAACACACAAAAAAAACGTGTCTGTCCTCCGCGATATATATATAGTTAATATATAGATATATATAGATATAAAAGGTCGGCGTTTACTCGGAAGAGGATAGCTCCAGTCATCCGGCGAGCTAACCGGGCTTAGTTTCCACACACCGGTTTTTACCGGCTTTGTTCAATATCGGTGGTTGATTAGCGCGCCGTGCCCGTTAACTACGTGAAGAGGGAGCCGATGTCGGCGGGTTGAGTCTGCGGATGCGGAGCAGCGGAGCTTCGTCCGTTTCAAAGGGGGGTGGTGGTGGTGGTGGGTGGGTGGTGACCTGTGGCTTTATAACGGGGGCTAATGTTAGCCGGCACAAGGCCCGTCAGCTGGGGCTTGGCGTTGAAGCGGTGCCGGGGAGCAGCTCCAAAACAACAACAACACCACATTACAGTGTTAATATGACATTATTATTATTGTCAGTCAATGGTTTGATACGAGCTGAGTAACCTGTTAAAATGTCTTCACGCTGACATAGTTGTGGTTTTATTATTATTATTTTTTTGGGAGGGGGGGGGGGGGGTGTCCTCCCCAGGAAATCGTTCTCCAAATGTTCTCGACTCCCAATACGTTTTTATTTTTATTGTCACCAAACGCACCTTTAAGACCTTCGAGTTTCCTCAGCGATGGAGCCGTGATCACTCTTACCCTACTTTTGATTGGAGTGAAGTCACTGCGGTTATGTCACCTCCTGTTTTATTTACAGCACCGGTGTCAAAGTCAGTGGTGTGAGCGAGAGGATTAAGTTGATGTCTTCCGCCTGCCAGTGGCACAGAGACGTGTGTCTTTTTATTTTTTTTTTTTCTGTTGTGGCTTCAGCTTCTGGGTTTGATGTCTCGCCCTGATTTTCGGTGTTTCTGACATCCGTAAAGGGGCCCAGCGAGGAGCTGGTAGTGTAGCAGGTGGCGGCGTGAAGCCCTGTGCTGCTCGCTCAGATTTGGGATGGCTTAGAAGTTGTCTGCGAGTAAAGATGAGTCAACCGAACACAGCGCTGAATATAATGGTTCCTTTATCGGTTGTGCCGGCGTCCTCCTTTGACTCTCGAAGCTTTTCAAATGACTTTTAAATTTGCCTAACCTACTTTCTGCTGCCGACCATTTTTGTACGGAGCTGCGCCTTCTCCATTTACTTTTTGGACGCCTTCTTTAAAGGAGAGATATACATAAGATCGAGTCGAATAATGGTAAAATAATTCTCTTTTAAAGACGTCACGCCATTTGGCCATAATTTGATGATTTAACTTTTTGGTGACTTCAGCACTGAAGCGATCGGCCTCTTTATTGTAGAATTTCTGACCCTTCATGATAAAGTTGTGGCTATTGCAGGTGCACTTGTCTCCCTATTCAATGTAACATTGATTGATAAATTTGTTTTTACTACTACCTAATAAAGAAAGAGACATTTGTAATGACTTCCAATGATAATAAGCACATCATCGTTTTTTTACTTTCTGAATTTAAAAAGCCTTCGGCTTAAAATGACAAAAACTCTACAGTAGCTGTGCAAAACATATGAAATATAGAGAACAAACGCTACATCCTCTGCAAAAATAAGTTATTAAAATTTTAATATTAACGTAATTAAATTCAGTTTTATTTATATATCACCAAATCCCAACCTAAATCATCTCAGGGCACTTTACATGGTACAGGCCTTAAAGTATGTATAATGAATAGTAACTAATTAATATTAATTATGAATTCAACACGTACTGTGTGTACAAAAACAATGTTCAGACTCTTACAAGTGTAAATGTGAACAAAACTCATGTAATTAACATACTGTGTGATAATACTGATGCAGGGAAGTGCAGTGGTTGGTAGCCTCATCGTCATGACTGGACCACATTTCCCATAAACCCCATCACTTTCAATTTTGCCTTTTTTTTTGTTTTTGTTACGAGTCAATCAGCCTGCTGTTTGTTCTGATGATGACAGGCAGGGGTTGAAGAGCCTTGCAGAGTTACTTTTATTGATTTAAAAAAGAAAAGAAAAAAACAGTTACTTACTTTATGCTGTATTGCCCTCAGCAGAGTTTCTATTGAGAACTTTTGTTTTGGAGAAATTGCCGGAGTTTGCAAGCTCCTGCAAATAGTGCAGAAATGAGTTGACTTGGCGTTAATCATTGCGATTGCAAGATCGTGATATTCTGGAGGGACTGATTAACAATGTGGGTCGAGGAGGTGTTGTTTCGACTGGGTGGTAATTTTGCTGTCTGTGTTTTGTGGCGCTGTATAATTGTATTGGATTTTAGGTCTTCTGTATAATAAAGTATGATTTATTCTCGCATTAAATAACCATCTGCAGTAGGTGGGGAGTCAACAGGAAGAAGTAAGTTCAGCCAACGTCAAATTAGTGAAAATATACAACAAATAAACGCGAATTTGTCCGGGGACCTTGTAACTTAAAAAGTCTTCTTGATGGTTCTTTGGACTTTGTTTTCTTTGTTTTTTTTTTAACCATGCAATTGATTCATGTCTACATGAAACCCGACCCTCAGAGTGTCGCCGCTAGTCCCGACTTCTCGCTCTCCCTCGGCCTCAGAGGTCATGAGTGTGAGAGCATGTTCCTTCTGTGTCTGGCCTGGGCGCCTGATGTATGGGAATTCCCACTTGGAGGATGTTGCTCCGTGTGTTTATGGAGTCCTGAAATGCGCCGGGGTTGAGAGACGCGTGTTCGTGTGTGTGCCTGCGTGCCTGCCTGCCTGCTGCCCCGCGTGGGGAACGGGACAGTTTGTTTCTATTCCTGGTTGCCAGAGAAACGCCCAGCGCATGGGTCTGCTGCTGCACTTGCCAGACAATAGCACTGCTGCTTAGCATTCAGAGTGAGAGGCCAAGGTGGCGCTTCTCACCATCTGCCAACAAAAGCCCAGGTCACCCAGCCCGCCTCAGCCCTCCCTCATTTCCTTCCATCCCCCCACAGCTCACCTCACCCCGCTGCTGGCCCAGCTGAGAAAAACGGAGGGGCTTTTCCCGGGGCACTCCCCTCTACTCAGATCAAAGTACTATACCATGAAAGTGAAAGCTCTCTTTTGGAGAGGCTTCTTTCTCACCCACAACTTTTCAAGTCTTTTTAAAGTTCGTCATTAATATGGTTTGTTTCCTTGACTTGGACAAACAAATGGCAACATTTTCCAGTAAAGATCAGTGATGTTTAAGGCAACCAGTGAGCAGCGCACGCAGCCGCGCTCACTGTTAGTTAAGCGGACACGGCTACGTAATGCATGTACTCAGCTGGTAGGTCACACGGTACCGTAGTCCTGTATTTCAGGACAGGTGTGTGCTGCCTGCATGCGAAGATATTCTCATGAGCATACTCACTGTGGGATGTTATAAATAAACTGCTGAGTTGTTATGAGCCAGCATGCAGGACTGTTCTTTCCAGAGAGGGAGTGGCCTGTTGAAGAACACATCCTGCACACTGTCAGTTCTCTCCTAGTGTGCTTATCTGAAGTTTGCGCACGTGACTGTGGACATTTCTTCTGCATCTACTCGACCAAAGGCATTTTAAATGCATCCTGTAATTAGTGAAAAAGACTCTTGTTTTTACTGTGAACTGGGTTTGAAGAGTCATCCCGCCCACACAATAATACTGGAAGGTCGGTGATGAAGTTGAGAATGTTCACATCCACTTGTCTGCAAGTATTCCTGCAACCTTTAACAGTACAACATCAATGTTAGTGTCAGCGCAAGAATTTATTTGTACAAATCCAGCATCGCGTGTACTGTATACTAAACCCAACCATCCGGTTCGTTTGTGTACAGCCGAGAAGGGTTTTTAAATGCAGTAGTTCTGGGAAAGTTGCCACTGTAAAGAGCTAGTTGTCCTGGTGGTGTTGAGCACATGTCCTCGTCGGTGCCGATCAGTTATTCGTACTCTGTCGTCACACATATTAGAAGCCTTTTCGTGCAAAACAGAATGAGCACTCGGGTAGGGTCATCCTGGCAAGTGGTTTTATTTTTTTTTTAAATTGTCAGCTGGCTCAGTGTTCATTCTTGTAGTACTGCAGTGCTGCTGTTTTAAACATAAAGCAGTAACGTAGTGAAGAAGTATTCCTGGCTGCTGTCTGACTACTGGTGTTTTTTTTTTGGTCTTATGCTACATAGTCACCCAGCAAATTCTTCATTTATTGGTCATTTTTCTGTAAGTTGGCTCATACAAAAATGTATCGGCAACAATACTCATTGAGCTGTGTGTGAAGTTTCACAGAAAATAGCCGTCACTGCAAATAAGGCCGAGGCTTTGTCCATTGTGGTTACTTAGTAACTGGTCTCGCAGAGCCGGACCTATCTGCGCCGCGCTGTGCCAGCGCTGGCAAATGATCCGGCAGAACCCATTTATCATTCTGCTAGAGGGGAACAAACACTCCGGCTTGATTGTACGTCTCTAAACCAATCACAGTCGCTTCAGGCGACACCAAACCCAGAAAGCAGCAATGGTGCAAAAGAGTGTACGAGCTTGTTTTGGTTGAACATCGTGGAGGTTGTCACTGTTGTTCCCTGTTACGACGGGGATTGTGAACACGGCAGATATTAGAAGTGGAAGAGAATCCAGCCTTAAATAGTTCGGCCGATGTTCGGCAGCCTCGTAGTCACGGTCTACATCCGGTGAGTCAGAATGCTTAGTGTCAGTAAGGGCTGTCGTTTTTGCGTTTATTTAAAAAAAAAAATGTTTTAATGCACCTTGCCTACATTTCAGAGGTACACAGCAGACTGGGGAGTTTTGCCTTCCAGCGAATATAAAGTTTAGACAAACTGCTGAAAAATTCTCATTTTTATGGTAAAAGAGTACAACATCTTTGTCTCTGAATTGTTGTTTGGAATTTCACTAACGGACTCGCCCTGTGCAGATTTGATTCTCCATCTCTTCATCGTGATTAAGTGTTTTTAGTTACAGAAATCCACAGTACGTAGTAACTTGAACAGGAATTTATCTAAGTCTCGAACACAGCATATAGTGGGAGTATTAATTATGTTTGTTTTACATTTTCCTGCATGAGCCTCCTTAGAAGTGCAGCTCGTCGGCCCCTTAATTTCTAAGTAGCATCCAGGTTTTAGGCATCCAGAGCTATTGTTGCTTAAGATTTGGTTTGTTAGCGTTGAATGCACCAACCAACCTCCTATTGTTCATGCTGTAGTGAAAGAGCAGTCTCAGCAACAGCAGGCAGGCAGTGAGAGCTGTTTGAGCTTTGATTTTATCCAACACTGTGTGTGTGTGTGTGTGTGTGTGTGTGTGTGTGTGTGTGTGTGTGTGTGTGTGTGTGTGTGTGTGTGTGTGTGTGTGTGTGTGTGTGTGTGTGTGTGTGTATCCGTGTGTGTGCGAGAGAGAGAGAGAGAGAGAGAGAGAGAGAGTGAGAGTGGCCACTGAGCCAGCAGGGAGAAGGAGGGTTTGTATCTGCACCATCTGGGCCGTCGCCACTCTCTTCCTGTTCCTCCACTTTGAGCCCTCCTCGCTGAGATATCCAGGTAGGCTGCATCGTTCAAACGAGACGCAGCGGGTTCCTTTCAAGTTATCTGACGTAACATGCCGTGCAAAGAAATTGCATGTATGTTGTCGTATGGCAGTGCACACAGCATTATTTGATTTCTAACATTTGTCAGCGGACCAGCTCAGTCAGTTAAAACGAAGCTTTAACCCTCTCTGGCCTCTTTTTGGTCGGACATTTAATGGGATTTATTCAGAAGTTACGTCGTTAACTTGACACCTTTGATTCATTCATTTATTCAGTACCAACAGATTACACTTTATTGAGCTGTATCATCCTCTTGATCACACACCCTTGCTATTTGTAAGGCCCGTATCACCTCCTGTCTTCCCCCTTTCTCTCCCCGTCTCTCTCACACTCATCACTTAAGTGGCTTTACAGTAATCTAATGATAAAGCCGGAGCCGCAACAGCTTTTCCCTCCTAAATGAGGCTTACAGGTCACTGTTGGTTCAGGGGACAAGGAGGAGGAGGGGTTGAAGCTACTTTATGATCTCCCCGGTCAACGACGGCCTTGTTTCGGACCTGAATTTGACACAAAACCGACATGCGTTTTTTTTTTTTTTTTTTTTTTTTTGTTTTTAATGTACACATGAATGCGGCTGTTTGATCAAAGTTTACCGTGTTACAAGAAAACTGTGGTTTCTGTCTTCGAATGTCTTTTCAGTTGGAATATCTGGTGTCTTTGAGGCGTAGTTGATTTAGGATTATGTATCTTCAGTCCTTCCTCATCTTCGCTCACCATCGGCGTATTTTTTGAGCCGTTGGTTGTTGCAGGTTAATTTTTCTGCTGCACTGACTCTCATTTTCCAAAGCGGTCACCCTTTTGTAAGTCTTTAAGTTGATATTGTGCTTGCCCTTCTTCCCCAAAGCAGAAAATGAATGGAGATCAAACAAATGACTAATGTCTAATTAGTGCAGTCACCCACTTCCATGGCTGCGCCTGATACGTGCAGTCGAGCCTGACCGCAAAGTGTCTGCATCCATCTGGTTGCCTGGCCGCCCACATGCAGGAGCTTGACATAAATGATGTTTTAACTCGGGACATTTAGCTTCCACAGCGTGATCACCTGGATGTGACACTGTAGAAACATTCAAGCGACCATCAGAGCGCTGAAATCACTGTTTAACACCGACATTCAACCTTGTAACTACACAAGTAACTAACGGTACTTCAAAAAAAGAATCCCTCTTGATGATGTATGCCAGCTAAATGTTGTAAACACTCAGGGCATATGTATCTAAAAGCTGAAAACGCTTCTAATATCAAAGGGAAACTTTGCTACAAATATGTCCGAAACCAGCACACTTTATATCCTCCGATAGAAGAGGGGAAAACAAGAAGTGGATCAGTTCTGTGATTGAATCAGTCACGTGCTGTGTTGCCTAAATAGAGTTTGACATGGAGTCGATTTCATGTTTAGTATCAACTTTTAATGACATGTAAGAAGTGTTGTCCATCTAATAATAGTTTGTGGCAAAACAAGATTGCATGACTGCGGGTGGTTTTCTCTGAGTTAACAGAAATCTGCATGCTGGCTTTGAGCCGTTCACATAATTGCTTGATTTAATCATTTGGCCACAGTCGTAACAAAAATCTTTTTTCGGTTGATTTAGCTGTGTCAACTTACCTGACTGTTTTTGCATTGACTTTTCCCGCCCTTGCCAGTGCTGACCACAACCCATGACTTCAGGTAGAACTTTCGCCTGTAGTTCTCCACCGCTTGTTCCCCGTCCCCACAGCTGCCTCTGCCAGCCACTGGTCATGTCGAGCAGACAGATCAGGTTGTCTCACGTTTATTATCATTGTGAGGAGACGGAGTCTTTAAGGTGGGGGGGGGGGGGGGTTGACAGCTGACAGCGATGGTGTGTTGTTTTTCCAAATTCCCCAGCAATGAAACAGATAACGCTTCCTGCTGTGTTTCTGCATTCTGAATTGCAGCCCTCTTTTTAAATGATTCTTTTCTCTCTGTAGCCCCCCTCCCTCTCTCGCCCCTCCCTCTCTTGTATTGTTGAGCAGCGGGGCTGGCGGGGGGCCAGCGGAGATGACGGCCCCTGCAGGCAAGAGCAGAGCAAAGGAAAGCGGGTTTAGGGCGAAGGGAGATGTGGTTTGGGTGAAAGGAAGAAAGCCAGACATTCGGTTTCCCTTCAACCATGTGATCAGCAGTATGTGAGCCCGTCTGTCGCAGACAACTGCCCGAGCAGGTTATTAACCGCGGGGCTTCCCTCTTCGATGTGGCCATTACACATTCCCTCTTTTGTCTCCTCTAACATCTGAGTGATGTCTCCCAAGTGAGTCTCATTATTGCATGTTTCAGAAGCCGTAAAGAAAGCTATCCTCTGTTCTGGTTCCTCTTCAAACAGTTCCCTGAGCTTTAATAAAGCCTCTAGTCTTAAAGATATTTACAAGTGTCATGAGGTTTTTTTCTTTAAGCCATTATTATTCTACCGGTAGCACAGGCAGAATAAAGTAGAATTAATATTGAACGTAGTTTGCTGCTCTGGTGCAAAGGCTGATCAGTGGTCTAATCTTCTGCTCTGGCTGTCCCCCTGCCTGATGTAGCCCAGGAATCCAGTTCACATTTTCCCTTTAACTCTTGCAAAATGGTGAAGGTACATAGTGTACTCTCAGAGATGGGGCATTTTGGGCGGGGTGGTGTGGTCGGGGGATCCTCGAAATCAAACTACACAGGCCATTGGTGTTTGACAAAAGCCGAATGCAATAGAATTTTAGCACAGTTGTGTCGGTGTTTGCTAAAAGGGAAACGTTCAAAACATACCAGATCAAATAAAGCGGTTTAATCAGCATTGTTTAGACTCAACCATGTCTCTCTTGCATAGATACCTTAAAACATGACGGGAATCTAAACTGTTGAACTCTTTTCTACCACCCAACTTGTTTTAGTCTCCAGTTGCTTTGAGTTTTCCTGAACGCAACCTTTTCCAGAATCCCACGGGTTCAGCCATCACTGGACGACCGAATCTTCCCCACACAGCCTGGAGTCGCTGCAGTCTACAGCGTGAGTCACTGCACACAGCCCCCCCCCCCCTTTTATCAAAAACACTCTCACATGCATGTGCACCTGTACATATGCTGCTGTACCTACACAGGAAGTGCACACTCAAAGAAAATAACACAAATATATGGGATTACAGTACATATGTAGCACCTTACACTTGGCTTAAACTAATGCAGGCTCACTCCACACTACCTTTTAAAAGGGTTATAATTTTAGGATTTGTTGAAACTGTTTTAAATATGTCTTGATTGAGTTAATGGTCATTTTAGAGGCAGTTATTCATTTGTTGGCATTGATAGTCATGAAGTCTTACACTTCTTTAATTGACAAAATATTAGAAACTCCCTGCGCAGATGAGCATTTCTAACCATTATAATCAGGCTCTGATGAATGTTTCATGCTGAAATTCAGCAACAATATCATCAACATTTTTATTATACATTTATTCTGACAACATAAAGCCAGTGCCTGTAAACATGAATGTGTTTTTGATTACAAACAAGAGAAGGCTGTGATCTTCAGGGGGTTAATGAACATTTCCCCTATCAGATCTTTGTCTTTATAATATTCCCGTAATTGCTGGTGTTTTTATTCTAAACTGCATTAAGCACCAACATATGAGTTAGGGATCAGATCGACATTTATTCGACCATTTACGGTCTTGTCCTGAGTGGCCGGCCACACCTACCGCATCTCCCCGGCGTCAAAAACAAACCTGACGCGGCATCCTCGCTTCCTCTGAGGCTCGGCTGCTGAGGATGCTGTTTTTACGACTCTGTGATCTAGAGTTAGTTCTGCCATGAGAGGCCAGATTGTTGCACATGTTATAAGTGAATGTTTGCTGCAGGAAAAAAAAGATGGTAAGATTTATTTCATTTTCACATCATATTTTATTGATTTTTCTTGCAGGGTAGTGGTCATTTGTGGGAACATATTGGATCCTGTGGATTTTATGATATGATATGTAGCTTTTACAACAGTTTACCTTCAAATTGCCCATATTTTGCCATCACAAAGATGTTTCCAGTACTGATAACATTTCTGAAATGAGGGAGGTACAAATATAAAAGCCTCTATATGCTTGAAAGAAGCTATTCAGCTGAGAGCTTGCTTGTCCACTGTAACATAACAGCACTGAAAACATTAAAGGTTTGATGAGATTTTCGAGCTCAAGTTTGTTTTCGGAGGTCAGGCTGCCGCAGTGATGACATTGGTGGAAACAAACAGTGCTCATGGCAAAGGAACAGTTGCTCTGTATTGTGGATGTGAGGTTTACACAGTCAGTCCTTTTTCTCTCTCTCTCTCTCTCCCTCCCTCCTTCTCCCTTTCTCCCTCATGTACAGCCTCCATACAGCCGCTTACCTCCCCTCCCCCATCCCATCACGCTGTATGTCCTCGCAATCAGTCGCTCGCCCGAAGCGCAGCAGACTCCTCCCATGGCAACAGCAGCTAGATTAGTTGCCTTATCCCAGGTCATCTGAGGGAAGTGGGCCACACAGAGAAGATGTAGAGGTGTCAAGGGGAGGGATTCTATAGAAGCCGTACAGAACGTAATTGAAGTGTAATCTGGAGATGTTAGTTTTAAATATTAGTGTCAGTGGCTGTCTTTAGGAGATTATAAATATCTAAAGTCAAGGTTTGTGTGAGAGAGAGAGAGAGAGAGAAAAAGCAGGCGTTGGAGGAAAAAGAAAAAAGGAGAGGTGACTTGCACAGCTTTCCAATCTGCCTCAATATCTGCTTACTGCTTTCTTCCTGCAGTATCCTGTCTGTTTCCCTGGTGTGGCGGGTCTGCTGCAGCAACAAGCAGCACCTGCAGTGATGCCAGCCCATCGCTGCAGCAGCCAGAGCCCATCCTGCCACACCACAGACTCAGGGCTGAATCAAATCTCATCCGTGCCTGATGCTGCTCACTGTGCCGGTGCCCACCTCAAGCCCACCTCGAACCCTCCATCGGCTAAAATCATTGAGGCTTGTTTGGCATGACTCGGCCATATATACATATATACAGTGAACCCTCGTTTTTCGCTGGGGTTACGTTCCAAATAGAAACCGTGATAGGCGAAATCCGTGAAGTAGTAACCTTTATTTTACAATTGAAATAGATAGAACTGGACATTAAATATATCTACGTTACATATAGTCGTAATGTGATTTCAATGCACGATGCAAATCCGTGAAGCAGCGAGACCGTGAAAGGTGAACCGCGTTATAGCGAGGGTTCACTGTATATATATATATATGTACCAGGTGCTCTGGATCTATCACAGATGAGTGGGATTGTAATATGATTACACGACCCAGTTTTGCCATATGAGGTCCAGACATCTTTGCACAGCACAGTCTGGCACAGCGGGCTGCAGGAGAGGCCACAGCCGGGTCTTCAGCCAACCGCAGCGGGCTTCAACAGCCATGCACATCACAGGTCTTCACCTCTGCACACATACAGGGGCTAATCCTGCAGCTTGAGCGCTCCATTTAAATTCCTCAGCAGGAGGGGAGACTAATGACCTGTGGAATCCCACCACTGCTGTTTCTATTCTTCATCGGTCTGACATTATATCCCGTTTTGTCTAGATGTCTTAACTCTGCTGCTTCGTGTCACACAGGTACCCAGGCATGCTGGCCCTCCTTACACTGCTCACGACATCACAAAGGGACACCCCAGCTTGGCGGGCACCCCGCCTGGACATGCCCACTCCCCGGCGCTCACTCAGGTATCTTTACCCACAGCTTCCCCGTATCGCTACCCTAAGGGCTGGGAGGCAGGCGCAGGGGTGAGTTTGTCACTGTGACTGCCGTCATCCTCTCTGCATATTGAATATTTGTCTGCTTTCTGTCCTGTTTCCTGTGTTATAAGGCCGGGTCGATCAGTTCTTGGTGTAATCACTCAAAGACAAAATTTCACATTAACACAATTTTTTTTTTTCTGAATGAATCTTGAAGTCGTAATAAATAATTTTAGACTGATGAGACCCACTAACCAACCAACTGACTGTCTTTTTTCAAATTGAAAAGCACTTATTTCAAATTTAACATTAATTAAATTAAGAGTTCAAACCTATCTTGAATGTCTTTTCTTACATCAACTTTTCAACATCTTTTATTTTCATGTTTGTCATTTCTCTTTTTCACTATGTTTTTATAACACTTAAGAATATATTTTTTTTTTGTCCAATGCCTTTCAAATGTGATTTAAAAGATGATGCTGATGTGGCGAGCCAGACTTCCTCTAGCATGTCATCCCGCAACCGAGGAGCCCTTACAGCAACATTCGGTTTCCTTTCAGTCTTTAATTGTCTGGTGGGAACTGTTAACAGTTTAGAGTTTGCCATTTAGAGTTTTAAAAGAAATAAGTCAAATCTTGAAATCAATCCTAAAGTAATTGGACAGCCTGTATAAGCTCATCAAAATTGGAGTAATGTAATTTCTTTGGTTTTTGTTCGGAGTCTTGCTGCTGCCTGTCTCTTAATTGATTTTTGATTTATACCCTTTAAAAGACTGTTAAAGTAATCCAACCGAGAGGAAATAAAAGCCTAAATGATAGTTTGAATGTCATTTAAATGCAGCATTGATCGTATCCTACAGATATTCCTCAAAGCATGACTGGGTGACCTTGTTAATGTGTTTCTCATGAGTGAGGTCAGTGTGAAGGAGCGCAGCCAGCTTCCTGACAGTTAGTTTAACATGAACTGATAAGGGACCAAGAGAGGCCTGGATACTGGAATACAGATGTTCAGGTCCAATAACAAGGATTTCATTTTTATCAGAGTTTAATTTAAGGAGGATTTGCTGACACCCATTTTTTTTATATCATCCAGACAGTTAGGTCATATGTCTCGGTTATGTCACTGTGAGGTCATCATGTATGATCATTTGGTCAGCTTAGATTCAGAACATGGAAGTGTGTGTTAACATATTGGAGATCATACTCAGTAGACAAAACATGATTAAATTAATATTTTAAAGTGTTGCTTGGGAATTTTAGACTTGTTCTGTAAAAATTCAATATGTGGAATAATTAATTTGAATTTGGGACTGTGTTAAAAGAGGATACAGTTATGTATAAAGTCTGGGATCGCTGCAGGGTTATGGGTGGAAGCACTCTGATGAGGTTGGATTCAGGCAAGATTGATTAATTAATTTGGATTTGAGATGGTTTGGGAGTTAGATAAGGGTAAAACATACAGTTTAAATCTAGCAGGGACTTCCATCTCTGTTTTTATCCACATTAATTCATACACGTGATGGAAATGGGATGAGGCAATGATGAAATTCAGAGAGCCAGAACAGAAATAAATCAGGGCTGAGTATCAGGGGAAGATTCACTTACTCTTGTCAACCTTTGGTTGGAGCATGCTTCACATCCGGTGGTTTCATGCTTGTCATTCAGGGGAAATACACAATATACAGGTAACTCTGCAAAAGGTCAATCCATTAATCACACAGACATAAACACCTTCAGACAGTGATGCTGATGCTGTACACCTGGCATCTGCTACCGCCTGCCTGTTCTCAATTACAAGCATGTTGACTCCGTGACTCAGCATCTCGGGAAAGTATGCAAGTGTGCTTGCGAGGAATCTAGTTTTTCCTCTTTACCGTTATAGCCTAATGGCCCACTGCCTTACCCTAACGCAGCTCTAATCTCTCACAAGCGTTCTATAAATAGTCTCGTCAGCCAGCTCAAACTTAAATTATCATAACCATACCAAGCAGCGGCTTGAAGAAGAGTACGCAGGTCTGCTCAAACCCACCTCTGCTCAGTTCCACTGCACACTAGATGAAGAATAAAGAAGTGCAGGACTTGCAGTCCTTCGGGGTACCAATTATCTTTTCGCAGAACATAAACCCCATTAAACACTTTCGCCCAGCAACATCCGAAGTAAGTTTGTGGTGTGATATTTGGTGTGCTGTCATGGAGTGTTATCGTTTAGGTCCTTCCTGAATGTTTTAATCAAATGACGAGTCGGTGCATAACGAACCCTCTCCTCCTCTGTGTGTTTCCATTTCTTCTTTCGACAGTCTCCATACAACCCCGGGCAAAATGCTGGTTCTGCACCTTTAGTGTATTCTCCCCAGACACAGCCAATGAATGCACAGCCACAGAGTCGCCCGGTGAGTGTCCCTCTGGTCCCAGATTTACAGCACATGTGCCTCCAGGTACCCAAACAGTTTGTGGTTTAGTGTGATTGTATTTGAAACCTGAGTAAGTGATGGAGAGATCTTGTATTTAGACACCACCATATGATCCTCAGTTGTTGACCGATCTTAGTTTGATCACAGCAGTGATGTACTTTAACGTAGGCTGTGTTTAATGAGGTCCCCATAGAGGCTCCTTATGGGCTAGTTGTGTCGCTGATGGCATATGGGACATGACTCTACACTGGTGGAAACCTATACCATCCATCTCCACTGCCATGTAACCGCTCTGAAAACCTGAGCACACTCCGTAGGCTTCACCGTCGACCTTCAACATTATTATTATTAATGACAATCAAAATAGTGGAAAAAGATTATATCCTCAAAAATCTGGCGACAAAGAAAATAATTCAAATGCCAGATCAGTAGCTGTTGGAGGAGGAACTCTGTCAAACTAATTGTCAAACAATCAGCTGATGAGGTATTGTTTACCCGAAGGAGACCAATGTGGGGTCAAAATCCTGGTTCCGTCTTTACGGCGCCTGTCCAGCATAAAAGAAAGGAAACCACATTGTGGATCCAGTGTTTAGCCTGCTTCTTTGTTTATTGAAGCTTTTGTTAAGTTTTAAGGGAAATTCAAGCCATTGTGAAGCTTCTATTTTGTTAGCTTCTTATAGAATCTAAACTCAGAAAACCAAAAGGCAATATTAGACTTTAACAGTTTATTTCATGCAAAGCAATATATTTATTTATATATTCGATTTAAAAAAAAAAAAAATTTAACAACAAATTGTGTCTAGCTGTGTTGCTGTTAGTTTTTCTATTATGTCTTCATGTTTGTGTGAAATTTTCAAGTAAAATCAAGCTATCTCATCTCTTTTGTCAGTGTAGCTTTGAGAAAGCCATTTAGAAATAGCCAACACCTTTAAAACCCTTCATGAAAAATCTCCTACCCAAGGCTTCTAACGCCTTGTTAAAAAAATATATCCAAATATGGTATTGACTGTGCATTATTTATAAATCTTGCCTGGCTCCTGCCCAGCCTCCACCAGGAGAGCAGGGTTGAACCAGACCTCAGTCGCTGTGTATTCACACAATGGTACACTAATGATTTTAATTCCACTACAATGTGGTTCACAGCATTAAATTATGCCCCCCCCCCCCCCATTCTCACGACAATATCTACGTTGCCTTGGCTCTTACAACCATTGAAAATTGCAAGTTATTATTTGCAAATACTGTGACGGGACTGGTGCTGCATCATGTGCCACATGTCGTTAAAGCTCTGTTGTACTGTGTTTGTTTTTTTTTTTAATTGCATTTTCAAGCGTCTGCCTCCATCGCTCATCTTATTCTGTCTCTGTGTCTTTCTTATGCTCTTTCTTCTCCCCGCTTTGCCATCACTGCTTTAATCTCCTTGCTGGACCTCTCCTCCCTCCCCCACCAGTTTGCTACGGGCCCTCGACCAACCCACCATCAGGTAATTTACCCCTGCTGAACGCCCCTCCTCCTCCCTCTCTTGCATCATCATCATCATCATCAAAGCAGTTTGCTGGTCCCTGCTGGCAAAAAAGGCTGTTTGTGGGGCGTCTGCTGTTCCTTTAATAATAATTTTTTTTTAAAAAAAGGCTCCGATTTGAAAGCCGTCATGTATTTTGGAAACAGTTAAGGAGGTTTTTAATTGTCGTGGGATGTTTTTGTGTTCAGTCAGGTGCACAGGGATCCTTATACTGCTCACGTTTATTTTTATGTTGAGATCTCAGTTCATTCCTAAAATTGGTCTAAATCAGATTTATGTAATGTAATGATTATGATGTGAGGCTTGGCCTCTGAGTGGAACAAGTAACCAATGTTGCACAGGATTATTGTGAGTCCTCCATTCTTTCTCAGAGTACATGATTTTTACATGACAGAACCTCGTCCTTCATTGGATTTAGCTCTGTGCTGCTTCATGTTGTCTCATATTTTAACACGCGCGCACGCACGCACGCACACACACACACACACACACACACACACACACACACACACACACACACACACACACACACACACACACACAGAGTCTACAGCTCAGTGCAGGCTGACCAATATTGTACATTCTGTGGAACAAAAAAAACAACAAAAAAGAATTATCCAAATATTCCACTTTTGGACTGTATGTTTGTACAGGCCTTGAGAGCCAATCGTAGTCATCTTAGTCTTGATTGACACATGTAAGTGCCCTCAGATACAGTAGCAATCAAACTGCATTCAATTATTGTATTTGAATTATTTTGTGGTGTTTTCAATTATCCTGTTTCCTGTTAAATGGCTTTTTATTCTTAAGTCTTTATAAGACAGGATATTGAAATAGGATATCAGCGCTTGCTCCTCTAAGGGGCTGAAACTAACCTGACTGTTAATGTGATATTTTTTCACTTAGTTTGAAGGCATCCAAACTGGTGGTGCAGAATATTCTTAGTTTTTTCTTTTTACGCTAGAAAACAGGAGTTGAAGCGGCGTTGTTTCAGCACTTAAAGCAGCTGAATCTCTCAAACATTTTACAGTAACAACACCCTCATGAGACCAGGATGTCATTTGTTTCCGGTTGTAACATCTAGGTGCAGCAGTTAACTTGATTGTTTTATTGTCGTCCGTGGTCTAGATTTCTGTAACCACAACTACAAGACACACTGCAAGATCGTCACTAAGAAGTCGTCTTCAGCTGATACTGATTATTTCACATTACTTATTGACTTGTATAAACAAGAGGCAATCACTCTTTTTCATGGCTAAAGAAGACAGTCAATAAAGGTTAAGTAGTTGTCAGTTAGGCTCTAGTCAAGGAAAGAGCCAAGAATGATTGTGTGTGGACAGGCCTCGGTGTTTGTGTGCGACACATCACTGTGTATGATTTTGTTTGTGTATTACCTTGTGGACACTAAGAGTCTCAGACATGTCTGGGTGCTGACAGTCAGTCCATGTGGCTTCCTGTTATCTCTCTGTTGGTTGATCCATGCCGTGAGGATTTACGCGGCTGCTCGTATTTCAGATTGATGTGTTATTCCCAACCCCCGGACCCCGAAGACGTGCCCTGTCGAACTTGTTGTCTAACATCTTCACCTTCTGGATGCTTCTGTGTGGACACATTTTAAACAGACTATTAATAGTCTGGTGTCAAAGTGTAACGGGCGTGTTGGCTGGCGTTAGCGTGTACACACAGACGAGTGGATGCTCTAGCTGTCACAAACTGGCGCTGAGATTCCTTGTGCCACCACGGAAGTGGAATCGGAAAGCAGATGAAGCCGAACAGTGGCCTTTTATACCAACGGAGAAAACAGCTATTGTTCCCCTGAAACACACTCGATTCACAGTGAAGGGTGCATAGAGATCCGACAATTCGTTTGGCCAAATTATAACGTCTCTTCAGACAAGGATCATCTTTATTTGCTTTAATTACGACTGGTTTGGAAGCAGAGCCCGTGGAAATTAGTTACCACAAAAACAAACAACTGTAGTCTCCTTCAGAGAACTCGTCAGAGTAAATTAATCTAAATTTAACCCGTGAATGTTTCCTCTGGTGGCCCTAAATATTGGAAGTGTCGCACAGTTTAGTCAGCATTTCCACCTGAACGTGCGGCATGCGGGGCATGATGATGACACCGTTTGTGACCGGGATCGTCGGGTTATTCTGGCAGCAGTTTGCTTTGTTTACTCGCACTGTCATAGCCGTCTGTGTTCACTGTATGTATCTTTTATGCTGTAAAAATATCAACCCACACAAACAGACAAAAGGTTTTCGTTGAACACTCATTTATTTTCTTCCAAAAATAATACTTATTGAATTTTCTATTTTCGACAAAGATCAACGCGGGGAGTGAAGTGACACCTATCAGCTCCAAGATATAGACGGGTGTCCGCATGTCACCCTGGCATGCAGCCTTTAGCACTCCTCCCCGCTGCTAAGTCAGCATTGCAGGTGATAGCCAGATCCCACTGGGGCTGGGAAACGCCAGTTTAAAAAAAGCAAGAGGTCGCCTGGCACACCGACGCAACCTGCACAATTTGAGAAAGAACCTATCCCTGGAAGTAAAGTGCGTGTTTGGATGAGATAGACTTTCAGTATGTGCATGTGGATAACTGCAGCTGTGCATGTTATGTCGGGGCGGCACTTAGCCCCAAGTCAAACACTGATATGACAATTCGACTGTAAATTTGTCAAGCTTTTCCTGCCTACTGAATGATGCACCAACCTGCATTCTGTGGTTATTTCCTGTCGTACGTGTTAAGTGACTCAGAATCTGTCACTGTGTCAGGTAGATGGAAATAACTGGGTAGTTTCCTGTTGACTTGTGTGATTGCTTAAGTCTGTCCAGTGCGGTTTCCCATTGGCTTTTCTCTCTCTTCTGCTTTCAATACCCAAGGGAGGATTCAGGCCCATCCAGGTAACATTTACCTCTCCACAAACCTGCATGATGGCATGATGAGGATCATCCTGAAATGATCCCATCCCTCCTAACTTTTAACCCCTTACATCCCCACATTTTCACTAGTGTATGCTCCGTAGAGAGGTCTTTTATCATCGTTTTATTATCCCCATGTCCTGTCTTTTATCCTGTAGAGGAACGTTACTGGACTTTTCAGTTCATGATTTTGTAATTTTTTTTGCTCCATCCGTTACTCATCTTTAATGAGCTTGCACAATTAAATGATCAGCATGCATAATGAGAGAGAAACAATATCTTCCTTCTGAAGATACATGTTTTTTTTCGTTCCTTTTTATGTCCTTGTGATTCAAAATAAGTGTCCGCTACATGTTGGAAATATGCAATGTTTCATGTTATTGTATAAATGCATCATGGATGTTTAAATGGTTTTGGTGTCGTTGGGGAGTGCACTTGTTTTTTTTAGTGTTGTTGTTTTTTAGTGTTTTTTAAGTTACAAAGCTACTTTTTGTTGGCAGTGAAAGTGAAACTTTGTTTTGTCTGTCGACTCATATTTCTCGCTTTGCCAGCAATTTTACAGGGGCTGTCTTGGGTAAGCCGGTAATAAAGCGTTTCCTGGTCATTTCCCAGATATCCACAGGGCTATTTACAATAAAGCCATTGAAGCTGATTTATTATGTTACAGGTGATTTCCCTCCAGGGTATTTTTAGACTGTTTTATAGCATTGTTTATTCTGCTCTCCTCCACTGTAGCATACTGTGACTGCAGTCGGGTATTGCCAGCTTGAGCTCTAGTTGTTTGGAAGTTGGTCACAGCTGTTAGTAGTAGTCTTTCTTCAGGCCTGGCACACAAGAATCCCGGCATTCTTCACAAAGCCCATCCCATATTAAATCTTAAAGTGATTATGGCATGCGCTTCATATTCAGTGTAGCTGCAGTCACTTAGTCTATTTTCGATCTATTCTGCTCTCTGTGAGGCACCAGAAAAGGCCATATTGGTGCCTGATGAGCAGAGTCACACCATGTGTCGCACATACAGTACAGCTGTGAGGTTTTAACCTCCACCACAGAACTAGAATAAAAATGTAAATTATATTAGAAAAGCGAAGAGAAAACTGCCTTTTTATCTTTTAATGCACGTTTATCCTTTGCTAGACCAAAAGTAGCCCAACATTTCAAACCAAGATAACGACTTCACAGCAACACAGACACAGTTATTGGACCAGACTCCCTTTGTCATCCTTAAAGAACTACCACCTCCATCATGTGGAGGTGTCTCTTACCTTTACAATAGAAACCTTATGATGGTGCCATTGATTAGACTGGTTACAGTTATGTTTCTTTAACTAAAATCTGAACTCTTTTTGAATGACTTAATCATGCTTTTAAGGCTTCTGGTTAGATGGTTGTGGGATGAAATATTGTAAGTGTAATTTATATGCGTCTAAACGAAGCTGTAAGTGCAGACTGATGCTTCCTTACTTTGCAGAAATCATTTTATGCTGTTCATAATTTTGCTCACCAGCAGAAATATGAAATCTAAACTTCAGAGAGATGTTTAATAAAGTCACTCCCGGAGAATATTATTGGTTGATTATGGAGTGCTGCGGTGTAAAAGTGTGCCTGAGAATCGTTCTGCCTTTCATCCCTCAGAGTGGGTTTACTGTGGTGTTCAGCAGCAACGATGAGAGTTCAGAGAAAGTGGTGGTGGCGGGCCTCTTGTGTTTAAGCTAGGGAGAAATGCGTGGGACAAATAGTGAAGACATCTGATGAACTGCCTTCGCTTGTGCTGTCGATCCAGCATGCCGGAGATGAGACCGCGGCCTCTGGGAGAGGATTTAATGTCTTTTCTCGTTTTTCTCGCGTATTGCCTTCAGTTTTTTCAGAGGCCTCAGATGCAGACTGCGAGGCCCAACATCCAGACGAACACACCCTCCATACGGCCGGGCTCACAGACACCCACAGCGGCGGTCTACCCCACTAATCAACCAATCATGATGACCATGGCACCCATGCCTTTCCCTTCCCCACAGGCTGCACAGTACTACATCCCACAGGTACAACACATTACCATTTTCTACACTTGTTATTCATGTAGTGCATGAATTTTGACCGGTTTGGTTTGTCTCCAACTGACACTGCTGTTCTGCACTTACTGAAAATAACCGTAACATTTGAATGCATCATCTGCAGACATATTTGACACTTTTAAATGTGGTTATTTGACCTAAATATGGATGTGTTTTCATGCCCCCTCCACCGCCTCCCCCCTCTCCGGTCTCATGCACACAAGAAACACCCTAATGGCATCTGTTCAACAACAGCATAGTGGTAATTGGTGAACAATAAACACCTGTGTAGTTTACAACTTCCCAAACAAGTGCCGCTTCCTCAGCCGCCGCATTTTAAAAATAGGTCGGGGGTCCCTCCCTTTCCGCTACGCAGCCATGATGGCTGAACCACATCCAGCGTTTCATACTCAATATGTGGTTCAGTGTGAGTCCACTAACCAGGTACTTGTAGTGCACCGCATGTATCCATACTTGACAGTGTGAACACACTTATGCACTCAGAATAGTGAGTTTAAGTACTTACTTACAAAATATTTGAATGTCTCCTCCTCTATCACTTTTTTGTTTGTTGTGAATGAATACTGAGAAAATATTCTGTGCAGCACACTTGTGTGTCAGTTAAATATGAGGCTGAAACCAACATCAGGTTATTTTATTTTAGCCTAGCTATAAAGACTTAAGATGGTGACGAGAGAGTTCCTGCATCTAGCCTGGTAATTGTCCAGAACATCCCTCTTGTAAAATCAATTCAACTATTGTTCAGTTTAAGCAAATGAAATGGAATATTAATCAGAGAGATTAATTCTGTAACCTTTAGACTTTACTTAGCTGTTTTCTCCTACTTTCATTCTTTGTGTAAAGCTAATCCAACCACCTGCTGGCTACTGATGTTTATTTAACGGACAGATATGAAAGTGGTATCAAGCTTCATTTAATTTATTGCCAAGAAAACAAATAAGCATATTTACCAAAATGTATATTCTTTTAAAATAAGCAATTGTTCGGCACTTAAACTAACCACAGTTTCCAACTCTAGTTATATCTGCACATTAAACTTATAATGTTTTTTTTTTTTGTATAATTATTTTATAACGAGCACAGATTCTAAACTTTAGCAATACTTTTCATTTTATCTGGAAATTCTCACAATTGATACAGTAAATAACCTGGAATTACTTTGTGTTGTGACTGAATGAGAACACAGAAAATACTGTATGTTCGCAGCTGGTACTGGTTTTCTTGACTTATACATAATACTGGTTTAGGCTGAATTTAGGGGCTTAGCCAAAATCCCACCAAAGAGCCATTAAAATCCTTTTAATGAAATCTGAATTTAAAAAAAATTGTTTTGCAAAATTGTGATGTTTTTAAATTTAAAGTGTGCAACTGTCTGTCTCGTGCTCTCGGTCTTCGCCTGTCCTCCGTTCCTCCAGTATCGCCACAGCACACCCTACGTGGGACCTCCTCAGCAGTATTCTGTACAGCCCCCGGGGTCTGGCACCTTCTATCCTGGTCCAGGGCCAGGGGAGTACCCTGCCCCATATCGTGAGTCATTAATCCAACACATTCGCACATCCAGTACTGTTCCCACAGCCATAAAATCACAAATACACACTGCCTGCCGGCCCTTGTGGGCCCACAGAGCCGGGATCCTCACAGCGTCTCTTCTGTTTTGTTTCCCCTTTCTTGGAAACTCATCCAGATCCCCTCAGGTACCACCCGCCTGTTTCACCCTCTGTCCCTGCTCCCGTTCCCACAGCTGGCCCGCCCTACTACCCAGGACAGACTGTGTACCCCCCCTCTCCCCCTATCATAGTGCCTACACCACAGCAACCTCCACCAGCCAAGCGTGAGAAGAAAACAGTGAGTATCTTAGTAGTTCCTTTGGCTCTTTTAAAAAAAAAAAAAAAAAAAAAAAATTAAATTATTATTCTTTTGGGGAGTGGGGGGGGGGGGGAATTTGCCACACATTGAACCTCCAGTCATAGTGTTTGTTTTATTTTATATATTTGTTGAGTTTAGTAGCTTTTCTGGAGGTTTTGATGGTATCATACGGTATGATCTTCGTGAGCAAATTGAGGACAACAGAAAAAACAACATTTAATATTTTGGATAAAATGTGGAATTGCTTTACAAATTTAATTAAAAGTTAACCATTCCATCCACTTTTTAATTCACCTCTATGAATGAGTGATGACGATCTGTCTGCCCGTTTTGACAAATCATTCCTTTGATAAAAACTTGGAAAAACATCTCACCTTTTTTAGGCTTTTTATGTTTTAAAAATTGACAGAATGATGCACTTTCTAGCAATATCTAGAAATATAAACATGACAATCAATTTCATGAATTGAATTTCCGATTTTATAACTTAATAAAACTCTATATTTAGTTAGGGATTGACGAGGCTACAATTTCCAAATCTGTGAAAAAACAAGTGAAGAAATGTAACATTTCAAAATAACTATATTACATTTTGTAATTAGTTGATAATCTGTGTTTTTAAGTATACACACACTTTTATGCGTAGGTGTCCTTTTGTTTTCCTAAGAACAAATACTAAGGCTGGTAATATATTCTGTTTTGCAGCCAAACATGCTGCTCTCATGCTGCTACTTTGCTGATGAGAAACAAACATGAAATGTGGTTGATGACGGGTCGCTCTGAGACCTGGGCGCTTTAGTGAGGTCTGTTTTTTTTTTTTTGTGCCATTGTCCTCCCAGATCCGTATCCGTGACCCCAATCAGGGTGGCAAGGATATCACCGAGGAGATCATGGCAGGGGGTTCAGGGAGCAGGAATTCAACACCTCCTGTCGGCCCCCCCTCCACCACCCCGACTCCACCACAGGTAGGGCTCACTCGGACACGCTGACCCACCTTTCACCTGCAGCAGTCACAGTTGAAGTAGTGCTGCGTCGAGAGAGGTGGGAGCGTCTCGCGTTGCCCGGCGGCAGCGTGAGCTCTCTGCTCTAATCTCCTCTCGGCCACCGTGTGTGCGACAGACAGGACGTGGCCTCTGTGTCTTTGGTAATTTATTCAGCCATCTTGCCCCTTCGTAAGAAATTCATGATGGCTTTCGGTCCTGAATGTCACATGCCTGTTGTTTAATGCCAGGTCCAGTATTTAAAACACATCATTGCATCACAGTATTTCCCCTGGAACGACATTGTAGCATTGAAGATGAAGTGCACGTGCGGGATGGCGAAAGAGACTTTAGGAAAATAAGATTTAATAGAACATAATAAAAGTATAATCTTTACAACAACTATTGACATTTATTGAACAAAAAAATATATATTAACACACCGAACATATACAGTAAAATCTGAATGATTGTTGTTGTTGTTAGTGGAAAGAGATTATTGACATGTGAAGTGATTTTAGTGACACTAAACTGAAAAATACCAAAGTTATTGAATATTATTCTGAATAGAAATTCTCAAAATAATGCAAAAAGTTTGTTGTTTTTTTTCCACACTATTGCAATATAACCAACAAGAGACCATTAGACTGGAAAGTGATTTTGGTGACTACATGAAGACTGAAGTTATTCAATGTTTTTGTATTATGTTTTTTGGTCACTGTACATGGAGACCAGTGTTATCTGTCCAGCTCTGCAGACGGCTCATTGAAAATGAAAACAAAAAATAGGCTATAGCTAATTCTCCACCTCCCTGTGGTAAAATTGAATGATGATAAGTTTTTAATAAGTTCAAATCTGCCAATGTATTTTTAAGTTTACCGAAGTTGTGTTTCCTTGTTTGTGCCTATCAACTGAGTGTTTGCTGCAATGTTACTTTGCAATACTGCTGATACAATCGTTGTTCACTTTTCATCAGCTCAGTGCAAAGTTTCTCTTTTATAAACTTTACTCACTTTACTTTATTGACTTGGATATGAAGCATCCAAAGTGCAAAATTATATAAAATCTGCTTTTAAAGAGATGGGATGAAACCATCTCCTTAAAAAAATTAAAAAATCAGCAGCAGTCTTATTTCAACAATGCGTCTAGTGGAAACACTGAATAATCTCCCTAGCACTTGTGTTAGTAGTTTAAAAAACTTCACGTACACAAGCGGTATTGTGCATAATGTCAATGAATTTTTTTTTTTATCAACATCATCACACACCACATACTGTCCGTTTAGACATAGAGGTGCGAGGCCAAAGCTCGTTGAAATCATTTCACACTTCTTTCATAGTAATACATGAATTCACTGTAATCTCGTTAACAGCTTCTTTAATCTTATACCTGCTTTCTTCCCGTCACTGTTTCTACTCATCCACTATCTTTTACAGTAGTTTGCATATGTACTGTCTGTATACTCCTACTCCTTCTGCTGAATCCACTCAGGGCATTTTGAGTCTACTGAGACTATCCAACCTGTTCTTGTAACAAAAAAAAAAGTTCTGAGTTCTGTTTGGTGCAGTAATTTGAATAATGATGGTAATGGAGAGGTGCTCAGTCCTGATAGAGTACTGGTACTATATGTAAAAATAAAGTGGCCTCATTGTAGCTGGATCAAATTTAAAAGTCTTGCTGTCGAGGCTGGAAACTACAGCGCTAATGCCATTGGTACATTTTAATAAATAAGTAAACCAATTCTGAAATCGACAGCTTTCGTGGATTCTGAAGAGGGACTTTGTGACTTCTTCCTCCCTGTGTCCTTCTGTGGGTGTTAACAGTGTCTTTCCTCTTTTTTCTCTGTCTTTTTGTGCCCCCTTGTTTTCATTTCTTTATATTTCCATCTTCTTTTCTTCTCTGTCCTTTTGCATTGTCCTGAGCCTTTTCCCCCTCCTCCTGCCATTCCTCCTGCTTTGATCTCCATTCTCCATCTTGTGTCTCCTGTCCTGTCTTCCAACGCTGTCCTCTTATTCTAACCATACCTCGTTGGACTCCCTTTATTTCTGCTTTAAACCTGCATTTGGGCTTGTTTATTTGTTTGTTTGTGTGCGTGCTTGCCTGCATCTTTGTTCCTCTCTCTCTCTCTCTGGTTTTCTGTGTTGCTAGTTTTTATGGCCGCACCCTCATTATCCTCACATTTTCTACCTCAAATCGCAGCAGCTGAGCAGCAGCCAGACTCCGGAGCAGCAGCAGCAGCAGCAGCCGTCGCCGCAGCCGCAGCCTCCTCAGCAACAGCAACCGCAACAGCAACAGCAAGCCCATTCTGGAAGCTACGCATTGGAGCCACCACAGCCCCAGCAGCTCCAACAGCCCCCGCAGCCCCCGCAGCCCCAACAGCCCCCGCAACCCCCGCAGCCCCAACAGCCCCCGCAGCCCCAACAGCCCAAGCAGCCCCAGCAGCCCCAGCAACCCCAGCAGCCCCAGCAACCCCAACAACCCCAACAACCCCAACAACCCCAACAACCCCAACAACCACAACAACCCCAACAACCACAACAACCCCAACAACCCCAACAACCACAACAACCACAACAACCACAACAACCACAACAACCACAACAGCCACAACAGCCACAGCAGCCACAGCAGCCGTTGACCACTGGAGCCTCAGACACCAAACCAGGGCCAGGTCTGCCCCAACACTTCTCTTCTTTACTTAAAATACATCTACAACTCCTAAAAAGTAGCGTCTCACACTTAACAATCTAACCAAGGCAATCTTATGTGTCAGGAAATGTCAACTGTTTTAATGCCCCCACCTCCCATGCGTAGCAGCGGCCACAGTGTCCCTTCACCTAGATATCTTTTGCTCAATGATTTACATTTTATGTATCACTTTTCATTTTGCTCACTGAATCCTTTCACTTTCATTTTACTTAGAAATCAGACTGTTGAGACATCAGGATTCCTGTTCTTCCTGTCACTAGCTGGAACATTTTACCAGCTTTTTGTTACGATGACCTGTTATGGTTTTAAACATTTTCGGTCATTGTGTTACAATTTCACATGTTTATATTAAACAGGGCCAGAGTTTCAAATATTGAGGTAAATGTATGTAAGAGATATAAAAAAAACACAAAAAAAACAACAACAAAAAACTCGGGGTTCACACTGTTCTGAACACTCCTGTCAGAGACAAGCTGACGTCAGCTCATCTGGAACAATTTTTTTATATATTTCTTCTGCTCCATGCACAGCGTGCTCACACTACTGACCAACAGTGGAAGGATGTACAGGTGCTAAAACTACTTGCTTGACAGAGGATGAACTGAGGGGATGCATAAAGGACCAGTTTAAGATGATGAAGGATTTTTCTTTAACTGTATATCATGAAAAGCATCTCTAGTGGAGTTCCAAATTATAATGATTCAATGAGCCTATTAGGTCCCCTTTAAAGTAACTTAATTAATAAGTTTCAGTTTTAAACTGCAGATAAACACAAAGCCATGTTTACATTTAATTATCTTAAACCTACTAATGCAGTATGATGCAAGTATTGCCTTTACCTTTACTGACTGAATTCTGAAACCATCTCTTCCTCTCCTCCTTTCAGACGATACGCCAAAATTGGAGCCGGTTGTCCAGAAGTCTTCCTCACCTGGGCTCGTGCAGCCTGAAGCTCCCTCGGAGAAACCGGAGGCCAAAGCTCCTGTATCTGAGCCTTCTTCCACCGTTGAACCAGAGCTTCCCTTCCCCGCCCCACTGACCGCTCCCGTCACTCTCCCGCTCACAGTGGCCAACACCAGTGAACATCCCTCGGCCGGGGAGTCCGCTGCCTCAGCCTCTTCTCTCTCCTCCTCTGCTGGGGAGATCAAACCCTCTTTGGCAACACCTCAGACGCCCAACACAGACAAGCCTCTTTCAGAGTCCCCACGAACATTAGCTGCCTCCCCGGCTTTGGCTCCAAAGGCTTTCAACGGCCTTGCGGACTCTGTGACTGAGCTAGATGCTCCAGCTCATGAGCCTTCTCTTCTGTCCCCAGCTGCACTCCAGCCCCAGGCCTCGGCTCTGGCTTACAAAGAGGCCTCCCCCTCCGAAACGTTGCCCTCTGACTTGAGGCCAGAGGTGCCCATTGCTGCTGCGCTCTCCCCTATGGCACCCGTGGCTGTGGTGCCAGTCACCTTGACCTCAAGCCCCGTCCCGGCTTTGCCAGCTATGCTTCCCCCTGGCCTTCCACCTCTAGTGCAGGCCACAATAGAGGCCGACGAGCCGAGCAATTCCTTGGACACTAAAGACCTCAACTCCAGAGGAGGGACAGAGGCGCACGGTGGCATTACTGACAGCAAGACAGAGTCCCAGCAACAAGCACTCTCCAGGAAGAGTCCCATTACAGGTACTGCGTCTGCTGCTCTTCATTGCGTGTGACACTTTGTATTCTGAAAGTAAGTGGGGCTGTAGGTGACAAACCAGCCTAAAGTCAGTGGCTGTTTTATGAGCTCATTACTTTTTTATGGTTTTACACCTAAATAGCTTAATTAAGTGGCTGTATGATGTACCAGGGTGGTTTATGCACATCTATAAAGCACACATTGCAGATAATCTCTCATCAAACGATGTGCTGACACAGCTAATCCCCAGGAAATCACAGAATAACTGCAGGGTTGCCATGCATCCAGAAAATTCAGGAACTTTAGAGAAATGTGTTGTCCTGTAAGATTATTTTCACACTATGGTGTATTTATTCACCGGAAACAAACACAGGCCATAATCAGAACCACACAATGGATAACAAGTGGGCATAATGTGAATGGAACATTTGCTTGTGTTGTAAACGTTGTGAGTGACTGGAGGAACATCGAGGTAGCACACAGCATGTTGCAAATCAAGATTTTGTAAATTTTCTCAAATAAGAGGGGTTGAACATATGAGGACATTCGTCATCGTTACATTCATTTCGGTAACTTTAAAGCATATTTTCCAAACAAACCACAAACATCTGTAAACTGGAACCAAAACATATTTGCTAAGACCGTCAGACCTAACCGTTTTCATGTGTGCAAATACAAGCAAAACCGTTTTTCTTGCCATCATTGGTTTTAAAAATAAATGCAACTTTTAAATCCATTGTGGCTTTGTTGCGAACCGACTTGCTGCGATTGATTGCCCAGTTTTTCTGCCTTTCTGTTTCCCTGCAGTTAATCAGACTGCTTCTGCTATACCAAAGACCTGGAGAAAACCAAATGAAGGGATCTCTGCTGGAGACGCAGCTCCAAAGGAGGATGAGGTAAGAGGAGAGGACCTCAGCTCGTAATGCAGGATAAGGAGGGAGGGGAGGGGGGACAGAAAACACAACATTTAAGCTTTGAATTGAAATTGGTGGGTGTAGATGATCACACCTCCTAATTAAGTGTGTTTATTGTAGCATGTGGACACAAGTACCCCATCCAGATAAATAGACTAGAAATCATCCCATAAACTGCTAGTTTTATAATCCGTTTGTAGCCTTTTCTTTTCTTTTTTTTTGAACGGTCGTGATTTCATTTTGGAGCGAGACTAGAAACTGAAAGCAGTGGGACAGAGCGGGTGAGAGAGAAGAGGAAAGGCACAATGTGGGCAGTAGTTCAAGTGGAAAATGTTTCCACATGTGTGGTGAGGGAAGCAGACGTAAAATGACTTCGGGGTGTTGTTATCGTCGGAGAACGACAGCGAGGAGTTATCCATCATCTTCATTGCTCACGCAGCCCGTTTGTACGTGAAATCAGCTCGTCCCGCTCTCGCTTTCTGTCCATTTATTGTTTTGCTGCAGGAGAACTTTCACATCAACAAAGTACCGGCTGACAAATAAACGGCTTCAGGTGGTTTCTTACAGTTGTTTGGTTCGCAAACAAATTTGACACAAAAAAGTTTTAAACATAATGTAAGAAGATACATAACCAGCCAAATTATAGTAGCTTGGATTCTAAGTGCAATAGGTCCAGTATAGTTCGGTGTTTGTGTTGGCATTAAATGCTGTTTTTTATGTGGAAAAATATGGATTTAGAAATAAATGAATATTTCTATTTCTAATAGAAACAAACACAACACCCATGGTGAATAAATAGGAAAAGAAACTGATGGAATAATCCTCAAAATTTATAGAAAATTCTGTTTACGTTGTAAACTTTGTGGGAGTGGCAGCATTTTACCACTTCAGTGAGACTGTATTCTTGGACAGGAAGGCGGGCGGTGGAACGTGGCGTGTCTCGAGAGCCTTGTGCACGACCTTAACGGACAGTAATGAGCTCAGAGGGACGTTGAGTTAACAGGCTTGACGATTGAATCACATACATCATCTGACAATGACGGATGTAAATCCTGCTGAGACACAATTTAAATTTATACAGAACCAAACTGAATCTGGCTGATCGTTGTATTTCTTCTAGCAGCCAAATTGTGTCTGATTTAGTTGCAATTTTAATTATCCTGCACAGTGAGTCAGAAGAAATTCAGAGCTTTTCACTGGGCTTTTTTTTTTTTTTTTTTTTACCGTTTATAGATAGTGTTGCTTCTACGTGATGAGGATAGCTGAATGGACTGGGCTTTTTAAATTATAAGTAAATGACTGCAGGCACAGTGTCGAGAAAATTATACCTTTGCACTCCATAACACCAATGATGCTGTCTGCTACTACAAGCCTGTTGCACCCCAGTTTTTCCTCTTTCTGTCTTTGTGAAATACCATTCTAGTTGTGCTCATATCTAAAAGACTACTAAGTGTCTTTGTTCAGATGGAGCTGCAGGACAGCAACCACCGAGCAACAAGTATTATCTCGGATATTAAAGAAACAAGTCGTGCATTTCCTAATTGAATCTTCCCTCCACACAGGACGAGCCCAAGTCAGTCGATCAACCTGCTGGAGACCAGGCCCTACAGTCGGCTCCTCTGAGCAGCAGCCCGGTGCCCCTATCATCAGTCTTCACCGCCAACGTGGCTCCCGGTCCCGCCAGCAGCCCCGAGGCTGACGGAAAGCCCGCCACTCCAGAGGAGAATGGTGAGGCAGAGATGGAGCCGATGAGAAACGGAGCCGGCCACACCTCAGAGACGGAGAGCAGCGACAGCGGCGCCGCCCCTGGAGACAAGGAGAACTCGACCGGGGCTCCACAGGACATGGAAGGTTAATAATTCTGCTAATTCTGCTCTAATTGTTTCAAGTTCTGTGTTTGTTTTATGTATAGTTATGTTTTTTTTCTTCTTTCCCTCTCTCTAAAACCCTGCTCGGTGGTCCAGACCTGGCTGAGTCCAATGGGAAGCGTCAGTATCCAAGGGAATTCCTGTTGGGCTTCCAGTTCATGCCTGCCTGCATACAGAAGCCTGAGGGGCTCCCGCCGATCAGTGACGTGGTGCTGGACAAGGTACGCTACAGATAATATTCATAGACTTTCAACCAAAAGTTCAGTCAGTTTTTTCAGCAGAAGAACAGCTGTTTACGAGCAACCTCTAAACGGGGCTCTTAGAATGTAAAGTGGTGAATGAATTTTTTTCAAATCTGTTGTCAAGGGCTGCAACTAATGTTTAGTCTCATTATTGATTAATCTGATGATTGTTTTGTCCATGAAAACGACAGGTATTTTAAAATGTATTGTATTGTATTGAAACCCCAAAGATATTAGTGGTTCTTCTCATTCACATAAAAAACGACTTTTGATGATAAAAATCGTTGCGGAATAATTTTCTGTCGACAGATTGTTTTCACTAAATATTTGTCCATTTTGGCTGCGTGTCTGTAAATAGAAATACGTTTTTACATAAACTATGTTTTTATTGGATCTGTGACAATTGTTTGATAAATATTTCATTATCTGCAACAATTTTAATAATAACTAATCAATATCGGGCAAAAATGTCAAGCTCTGTGGTGTCAGCTTTTTAAATATGAAGGCTTGTGGTCATCATAAATTCATCGTTCTTTGTGTTTTACATTGTTGCTTGGACACAATAGGAAACCTTACCTCAGGCTGTGGGATAGTGTGATGGGAATTATTCATCACAGTGTTTAAAAAGCGCTTAACCTTTTAAATGGTAAATGAGATGATCAATAATAACAATGATCATTAGGTGCAGCTTTAATCTTGAATAAACTTCTTTGTGAAACAGGATTTTACAGTATTGCAACATGTCAACAGTTGATACGAGACGTTCTTATAGTTTGTGTGAACTGGATCAAAGATGCACCAGTTGGGTTTGTTCCTCAGATCCACACATGTGTATGGGTGGAGCATATGGCCGGCCGAAATGCTGTTTTGATTAAAATCACATTGCTATTATGTCACACTTGGCAGTGTTAAGCGCACATGCCCCTCCCCCACCTCTCTGAAAAAGAACAGCCAGACTGCCGAACAGTTGATTGGTACTATCCCAAAGTCTCATTTTCTCTGTGGGAGAAAGTGAAATCTCGGTGGACAAGAGTGGAGAGAAAGTCAAGGACAGCTGAAAGACAAAGAGCTGGATTTATTCTCCTCTCCTCCCCCACAACTATCTCGCTCTCTCCTGCGTTCTTCTCCTCTGTCCTCCCCTTCCACATCTGGTTCAGACTTTTTCCTCACTGATTGGCCCGCTGAACAAGCCCAGCGTAATTTATTACTAGTACAGTAAAAGTACATAAAACCAAAAGCTGGTAGTATAGTGTCACTGTCATTTACAGCAGGTCACCTTTAGAGGACCACTGGGTTACAAATCCACACACACACACACACACACACACACACACACACACACACACACACACACACACACACACACACACACACACACACACACACATTATGCCGACTCTTTCTGCCCTGTTGTCAGTATTAAGCGGGGATCACTGCTCCCCCTGCTGTTCACTCTCTCAGTCTGCGTGTGTGTGTTGAAGTATTGTGTGCGCTGTGTGTTGTTCAGATAAACCAAAACAAGTTGCCGTCCCGAGTGGTGGATTCCAGGGTGATTTCCAGAGGACCCGACTTCACACCTGCTTTCGCGGATTTCGGGCGGCAGATGACCGGAGGACGAGGCGCCGCGGTGAGCCACACACGCGCTGACGCACTCTGACAAGCTGCCACAGTCATTCATAGAATCAAAGAAACACACTCTGTTTCTTATCCAATGTAACACAATTTCACCACACTCAGATTTTAGATTTAGTTTCATTAGAAATAACCTAAACAAGTGCAGCAACGCAATCCATTTGGTCAGTCACATGCTTACTTAAGTAGAGCAGATTTGATATTTCATAATGTTATGAGTCTTCTGGCAGACAATTCTCATGAGCAAAACGGCAGCAAAAATTACAAGGAATGATCAACTCCCTGGAAGTCATGTAGCTTTGTTTTAAATTATTTTTTTCTGTTGGTTTCTTTATTACTTACTGTCGTCACCAGGATTATTAACTTCCTGTATTCTTTCATTGCATGCACAGCTTATGAACATTGGGGCACGGCGGCCTCCGCCCAGGAAGATCATCATGAACGTGTCGGTGAATGATGATATTCAGCTGAAGAAGTCAGAGAACGCCTGGAAACCCGGCATGAAGAGGGAGGTTCTTCCAGAAGATTCAGAAATGCAGAAAACAAAGGCAGGGATGAATATGCACACCTGCAGCTGGCAAACACAGACGAGATATACACAAAACAAAGCCTCTCGCACCAAATTAATTTGTATTATTAATCGCTCTTAAAGTCTACTTTGATTATTTGTACATTTTAAGGTCAATCACTTTGGATTACCATAATCAGTGTTTAGATTTGACCTGACTGATCTCAATGATTAACTCCCTCTTCTGATGGATTCCCCACAGGACCTGTTCAAGAAGGTCCGAAGCATCCTGAACAAGCTGACTCCTCAGAAGTTCAACCAGCTGATGAAGCAGGTGACCGACCTGACCATCGACACAGAGGAGCGGCTCAAAGGGGTCATCGACCTGGTCTTCGAGAAGGCCATCGACGAGCCCAGCTTCTCCGTGGCTTACGGGAACATGTGCCGCTGCCTCGCCACGGTAAGCCGGCCATTGTTCTGATCAAAACGGGTCAAGTGAGGAGATTTTAGGACAGAGAAGATGTGGACTTGTGGTTTAAATTAGTCGGGTTTTCTGGAGGACCTTGGTGAGTCATGCTGTGACGTAATCTGTGGTTCTCTACCAGATGGGAGAGGATGACATGGGAATTGACTACGTACAGTAGTCACACGTAAACATTTTTGAATTCCTGAAACATGCGGTATGCTGTAGGTGTGTTCATCTTAACTGAATCCCACTCAGTGTGCAGCCAACAATCTGTTAAATGTTTAAGCAGCAAAAAAGTCGATAGGTTTGGATTCAGCTCGGCTTTGTTGCAGTATAATCCAGTGTGGTGTGATGCACTTCAATACAGTGTGATGATAGAGTGCTTTCAGCTGAAACAATTAATGTAAAACTCATTTGCCTCTAAATGAATTGTAAAATCTTATCAGTTGTGATGATGTTATAATTATGTGACAGAAAAATGAGCACTTTGGAGTTTTAGAGCGATTGTTGCATGAATAGAATCGGTTTGAAGACGTCACCTGGGATCTTAGGGAGTTATGACAGGCAGTTCTCACTCGTTCAGGACTTGTTATAAACTCAAAATCAGCAGATTATTCTGAAAAAAGAATATTAGTAGTTGATGTCCGAATAGTGTTAATGTTTTACTAAAACCTATAGCATGCATGCATATAAATGACTTAAAGTTTAATGGAGTGTAATGACTGTTAAAACATAAATTGGTGCACTGTTGTGTGGAAGTTTCTTGCAGTAAAACCATCTTAAAACTATTCTTGTGTCCTTGTCTGCAACCAGAATCACTAAAATCAGTTTTCAACATTTAACGCTTGTGGAGGTGCACTTCTATTCTTAACTTCATAAATGTTTCCTTACTCTTTCTGTACTTAGCTCAAAGTGCAGATGACGGACAAACCCAACTTCACGGTGAACTTTCGCAAGCTGCTGCTAAATCGCTGCCAGAAGGAGTTTGAGAAAGACAAGGTGGACGATGTGGTGTTCGAGAGGAAGCAGAAAGAGCTGGACTCTGCTGCATCGGTACGTGCCTAATGAATTGCTCAGGTGTTACTTTCGATTTTATTCTACACTGAATTATTTTCATCACAGGGAAGAAAGTTGAAATTCGAACTCTGCCTCCACTCTGGCAGATTGTTTTTTTTTTGGCAAACAATTGCTCTCCTATTTCCTGGTTTTCTACAGACGTCCGAGCGCGATCGACTGCAGGAAGAGCTGGAGGAGGCCAAGGACAAGGCCCGACGGCGGTCCATCGGCAACATCAGGTTCATCGGCGAGCTCTTCAAGCTCAAGATGCTGACCGAAGCCATCATGCACGACTGCGTGGTCAAGCTGCTGAAGAACCACGACGAGGAGTCTTTGGAGTGCCTGTGCAGGCTGCTCACCACCATTGGCAAAGACCTCGACTTTGAGAAGGCCAAGGTGAGCTGGAGAAGAAAGCCGATTTATTTAGTAGACAGGAGCAGTCACACTCAGTCTTTGTCCTTGAAGACAAATAGCTTGACATTTGGGGAAATACACGCGTTTGCTTTCTTTCTGAGAGTTCGATGAGAGTATCGATACTGCTCTCATGTCTGTACTGTAAATACGAAGGTACAGCGTGGAGCCTGTTGGCTTAAATTAGCATCTCTGTCCACAGGTAACAATCACCTACCAGCACCTCTGACGCTCACAAATCAACATTTAATATCTTTTTTTTTTTGTTTAATCAGTTCCAAAAAGTGTACAAATGGTGTAAACACAACACATCCTGGTTTCACATGAACATGACCCAGACTATTTCCTAGACCCAGTAAATTCCTGGAGACAAGTGAAGAAACCAAAAACAGGTTTTTATACTTTTATTTTTGGTGCTAAATGAGAAATAAGTGTTTTAATTGTGAGCGTTAGAGGTGCTGGTGAGCAGATGTTTGGTTTTATTTACATCTGGACAGATCCAGGTTAGCTGCCTCCCCCTGTTTCCAGCCTTTATGCCAAGCTGGGCTAGCCATCTGCTGGTTGAAATTGAAATTTTACAGCATTTCTTTCTTGCAGATTTCTTTAAGAGTGGTATCAGTCTTCTCATCTTATTCTAGGCGTGAATTGGCCTATTTCCCAAAATATTAAATTAAGCATAACTGTGGATGTGAGTGTCACTTGCAGTCGTGTTACATTGATGTTGGTTTCTACTTGCTGGCTCTGTGCTGTTAGTGTGATGAGCTGCACACACTGCCTGCTTGTCTTTAACACATTTAGCAGCGCCCTGGCACCAGACCGAGATCTTTAATGACCTTTAACGATTATCTCTGGCTGTTTGTAAAAGCTTAAGAAACCCAGAAACTCAGTGACGGAATTCAGGCAGCGTTTGCTCGGATGGAGTCGCCAGGTGAAAGATTTATATTTATGCTACAGGAGCTGCACTTTACTGTCAGTATGCTAAAGTTAACCATGATACTCCTCTGCCTCGGTGGGCTGCGTTGCCAATGCAGCGAATATGGAGGTGATACAGCAGCACAGTTTTGAGAGACATAAAAGAGAGGGTTCTGGTGGGATTTGATCCCAGACCAGCTGGGCTACATTCAGTTCCAGAGGCTGAGGAGAAGCTATTTATGTAGGTTAGGAGGAAACAGGGATATCCCTCCAGTGTCCCCACACTAGATGCTCTACTTTGTTCTGTGTGACTGGCTCTCCTGTAAACATCAGTGACTCTCGGGCGGACACAGCGAGAGTCCTCCGACGCTTGGAGAGACCCAAAGACCTTTCTGCTCCATCTCTGCTGCCCTGTAATGTGTGGATTGATCCTTATCATCTACCAGGCGTCCTGTAAAAGTAAAGCCCTCTGACCAGCAGTGAAACTGAAATAAACTCAATAACAGATTGCCTTTTATTTTTTTATTTTTTTTTATTTCGTTACAAAAGGATATTTTCAGTTTACCAACATAAAAGTGCAGTTTTTGTACATTAAATTAGAAGGAATGTTGCCATAAATCAACCGTCTTGTCCTTCAGATGGGTTTCATCCTGTTTAATGTGGTAATTTTCTGAAAATGTCTGTTTTAATGGCGGGCCATTACAGGGAAGTGGGTCCATTCTTTTTGGGTTATTACAGCTTTTGTTCTGCGGCGCTCTAAAATGCTCCGATTTAACGTCGGGCGGTCAGGACAGCTACTGATCCCAGTAGTAAAGGAAACAATCCATCAGTGGAGTGAAATAATGTAAATATCCCTGAAAGCTGCTGTCTATGAGACTGAACAGAGAATTTAACCTTCACATCTCGAATGAACCTTCCATGTCTCTCTCTCATCAGCCCCGGATGGATCAATATTTCAATCAGATGGAAAAAATCGTCAAGGAGAGGAAGACGTCATCTCGAATACGGTTTATGCTACAGGACATTATAGACCTGAGATTGGTGAGTGTCTGCTTCTGATATGGTTTTTTTTTTCTACTGTGCAGACGTAGAGTCCATCATGCCTGCCCTTGTTAAGGCAAACCTCGTGATAATTTTATCCCCACGGAGGTGCTTCATTGATTTCTCTGACCCCCTGAAACATTTTATTGTTGTTCTGGTCATATTTTACTAAACTGATATCTACTATGGCTCTTGGTATTGAATTTTAACACCTTTTTCAGAGAGACTGATGGGAGAAAAAACCTTGTGGGAAAACACTTTGTAAGACGGAAACAAGCCTTGAACCTGAAGCCTATTAAAAACCTGACCGTGTATGTGCTTGATGTTCGAGGGGCTGATCATCTTGTACTGCGTCTAACGCATAGTAAAGGCTTTTTATTTGAAGTAAATGTTTTATTCTAATATTGTGAAATGTTCTGAACATTTGCAAACATCATCAGCACAATATGTCAGTTTCAAGTAGTGAATGAACACAGCAGGGGAAAAAAAATATTGACAAGCTGTCTGCATTTGTTCTACTTCACTTATTAAAAATAAATATGTATTTTATTCCTTCTGCCAAAATCGTTATAAACTGCAATTAATTCTATTGAGTACTGTAAATGGGATTACTTATTATGCAATTTACCACCATTAATGGCTGTTGGTTGGTTGCGAAGAAGGAACCATCAGACATAGTCATAATAAATCTGTAGAGTTTGCGGCTGTGCAGTGTGGCCATTAAATAAAACCTCTTTTTTTCTTTCTAAAGCTTTACCTTTTCAATCAATATTGTGTTCTGCAAAATGCCAAAATTCAAAAACAAAATTGACTACTTGAAAAGCTGTCATCCTCATGCATACACAGTGTTATAAATAGAGAGTATCGTCTCTGTGTTTCTTCACATTTATCAATCTGGAAAATAACAATCACGTCTCTCCCATGGCTTCACCTCTTGATAATATAAACAAACACAGCGCACTCAGATCAGGTCCTGCGCTCTTTATACTTCGTCCCTCTTGCATTGTAAAGTGCTAAAGCCACTATGAGCTGTAACCGTCCTGCATCATACATTAGTTGCACATTTAATCCAACTATTCTCAACACAGTTTACTCAACAGTCACAACTCCAGACAGTTTATACAGCTCATTTCAGTTCATGTTCAAAAATAATAATTTGAATTAAATTAATGTTCAAGCAGCCAGAGTTTAGACATCAAAATGATCTGTCGACTTCATTCATAGATTTGAACCACTTTTATACACAGAGATATATAAGCGCATACACATGATGCCCTGTTTCATATTTTGTGTTGTTTTCATGTTGACTGTGTTGATGCAGTTTGTTTATTTAGGTTGTTTTAACCTGAATTTAAAAGCCTAATGGAAATGACATTGAATTTGAGCTTCTTTTAGATGTCACATCTGATCCACTGTTTTTATATATGAAGCATCTTTTTATTTGTATTTTCCCGGTTAAATAAACAGCGCATTAATAAAAAGCTGCGGGCAGATGAACATTTTCTGCTCTCACAACGCTGGCACAAACAAATGTATGAAATTGGGGGAAGAGAAACAAACAAGAAGCAAATGACTTGACGTCACCATTGTCATCTTATGCTTCTCCAATTTAAACATCTGCATTGATTAAACTGAACTTCCTCTTTAGCTCTTACCAAACAAGCTGTTTGAATCAATATCACCGTCTTGTAGAGGATGCCGGAAACACAGATTCAAACCCCTGCTGCGCTGCCCTCCTGTCAAATTTACAAGTAAAATCAGCACGGCTGCTTATGCTGTACAGGAGACAGAAGTCCACTCTGTTTAAAAACACAACCTCCATGTTTAGACAGGCACAAATATTAATAGCAAATGATGACTTGTCATGTTGGTGCAAACTGATAGCCTTGTTAGCACATCTGAGCATCATCTGTGACTGACAGCTTCTTATATGTGAACTGACATGTGTGCTGTGATATAAACTTACAAACACGCCAAAGACGTTTAAGAAAATCAGTTTGAAACTAGTGAATCTGAATCTACGGTTTGATTAGGAAGTAATTGTACTGCTCTTTTATTTCTATTTATTTCTATTTATTTTTTCCAGCACAACTGGATTTCCAGGAGAGCCGACCAGGGCCCGAAAACCATCGAGCAGATCCACAAGGAGGCTAAGATTGAAGAGCAGGAAGAGCAGAGAAAAGTGCACCAGCAGCTGCTCTCCAAGGACAGCAAAAGACGGCCAGGTCAGGCCCGCTTTCTAAATCCTCTTTAAGGCTTAGACTCACATCGGCACAGCCACAGTGACTCAGGGAGCCTACGAGCGTACAGACATACTTCCTGTCCCTATAGCCTGCAGAGATGCTATTGTGCCCAACAGCAGACAGGAAGCCCCCGAGACCCTCCCATCTGTCAGCTGACCTCAAATATTCCGTCATGTATAGCAGAAACAGTGAAATATTAAGACTGAAATATACCACTGAATTTCCACTGAGCTCATTTTTAAACTTTTCCTGCGTTTATGTGGTCCTGTAGATCCACGGGATCAGCGAGATCAGAGAGATCAGCGAGATCAGCGCGGACAGCGAGAGGAGACCTGGAACACTGTGCCTATGACAAAGAACAGCAGGACCATCGACCCCACCAAGATCCCAAAGATCTCCAAGGTGAGAGCTGCTGCCGAGGCACGCGGGAAACACCTCATGTGACTGCTCGCTGTCATATCACCTGAAGCTGCTGCCTTGTTATTGACCCATGTGGTTCAATTGCTCACGTGACTGCATATCAGCCATGTATACAATAATGTAAATACCCAGGTGCTTGTAGATAAATATACTGGGATGACTCTTATGACCAGGACTGTGTATGTTTGAATACACAGGAGCATCCTCTACTGAAATCATGTTGTAATAAGTCCGCTTTTACAGTTTTAATCGCAGGTTGTTCTTCAGGCTCGAGATCAGGGCCGTTTAGGGCATCGATAGTAGCGTATTATAGTTTAAGATAGTCTAGTCGTGTGGTAATCATAGCGGTATCTAAATAATCAGGCTTACTCTTGTTTTATTTCACATCCTGGATGTGATTATTACCAGGATTAGCCTCCTGACAGGAGCACTCGTGTGCACGTGAACATATTCATTGGATGATATGTGTTAGTGGTGTGACCGGCTAGAAGTTATGTAAAGCTTAACTGAATTAAAATAAAGTAGCGTGATGTTTTTTTTCTGCATATGAAAAGGCACCTAGGGTATCAGTGGAGGTCTGAAAAAGCTCAGCATGCCCCCATAAGAGTTCAGTTAGATAATCCATTCAATCAACAGGTATTAGTGATGGTGGTGGGATCAGAGATTACTGTTGTTGACAGACCCATCACTGATTCATGCATGCTTCTGCTTGTATAATGACTCTGAACCTGCAGGCTGCTTCGTACAGTCACTCTTGGTTGAACTTTACCAGGTCTGCATTGTAATTTAGATAAATCGGCGCTGATGTTTTTCGTGTCGAGACAAGTTGGTCTCCTGTTTGTTCAGTGTTTTTCCACGTCGGTCCCTCACAGCTGGCTGCTGTTCTTCTGCTGGAAAGTTTGTGTACACAGAGAGGACATGTTTACACAACACCAGGACGAATCTGGTGGATCATTTTAACTGGGCTGTGCACACAAATGTTCCCTGTTCTCATCTGATCTACATTATTGTGGTTCACATGTTCAGTAGTACATGAACGACTCCCCCCTGCTGGATGTATAAAGTACTGCTGCTTTACATAACATTACATTACATTTCATTTAGCTGACGCTTTTATCCAAAGCGACTTACAATAAGTGCATTTCAACCATGAGGGTACAAAACCCAGAACAACAGGAATCAAGAAAATACAATTTCTTCAAGAAAGCCAAATTACAAAGTGCTATCAGTAAGTGTCATTTTAAGTGCTACTAAAGTTCTAGTGTTCAAGGTAAAGTAGGAAGAGGTGTGTTTTTAGTTTGCGGCGGAAGATGTACAGAGTTTCCGCTGTCCTGATGTCGGTGGGGAACTCATTCCACCATTTAGGAGCCAGGACAGCAAACAGTCTTGATTTTATAGAGTGTTTAGCTCAGTGAGGGAGCAACAAGCCGATTGGTAGAAGCAGAGCGGAGGGAGCGGGCTGGGATGTAAGGTTGGACCATGTCCTGGATGTAGACTGGACCCGATCTGTTCACAGCACGGTACGCAAGTACCAATGTTTTGAAACGGATGCGGGCGGCTGTTGGTAACCAGTGAAGGGAGCGGAGTAGTGGGAGTGAATTTAGGAGGTTAAAGACCAGTCGAGCTGCTGCATTCTGGATGAGCTGCAGAGGTCGGATGGCACTAACAGGTAGACCTGCCAGGAGGGAGTTACAGTAGTCCAGACGTGAGATGACCAGAACCTGGACCAGAACCTGCGCCGCCTTCTGAGTGAGAAGAGGACGTATTCTCCTGATGTTGTGCAGCTGCATGTTCTGCAACTTTAAAAAGTTGGTTCATTTTTGGAGCTCCCCCCAACCACTCCTGCTGGAAGCACTCTGACAGTTTTATCTGCTAGTTGAACACATAGGAGGACACTCATGGATACAATATTTTCACTAGCACTTTCATTGATTAACATTTAAGTTACAGCATTTGTCCAGTGTAAAAAATAAATAAAAAAGCGTACTTTTCACCGCTGAGCATTTTGACAGCTCAACTAAGTGACAGTCTATTTCCTTTGTCACATTTTGTCCTCCTGTTTTCTTTGTGTTCCTGTTTGAAGCAGAAATATTGAAGCTTGTTTTTAAATGACTCTCTTTCTGCAGCCTCAGATGGATGAGAAGATCCAGTTGGGCCCACGGGCTCAAGTCACGTGGGTGAAGGGCAGCAGTGGAGGAGCCAAAGCCAGCGACTCAGGTAAGACGCCACGGCGAGCTTCAACATCCCGGAGCTAGTTTTTTTTCTTCCTAATAATACCTCTGATCGTCACCTAGTCAGCAGTTGTCTTGTCGATTTTTTTTACTTTGATTTAGGGTGTTTAACAAATAAACATTTTAAAAATAAGCATGTGGGTTACCAAGGAGACTGAGCACCACGACTTTTGTGCTTTTTCACCGGCAAGTACAGCTGCAGCCGGCTCAAATTTCACGAAGTTCAAGTATCAGTATGAAACATTTCAGTTCGATTGACGTGTTTTCTGACTACGACTGAAGCCACATATGATGACGGCTCTTAAAATGGCAGCTTCCAAGTGTAAAAACAGAGCTTGAAAGGGAGGTTCGAACCGTGCTCATTCCCTCATTCAGCACACCTGATTGGTCGCCGTATGAAGTGTATATCAGATTGTCCTTTTGGGTGGAGGGAATTGTTGACAACATTCAATCATCCATCAAGCGCTGTTTATGAAGCATGCTGATACTTTAAGCCTGAAGCTTACAGAAGATTTCTCTCCTTAAATGACATTTTCTGCTGCTGAAATACTAAATTGTGATGTATGGCTGCATACTGTGAGAACTGAATGGATCTAATAATGTTTAGATCTGTTGTCTTGATTTGCTGCTTGTTGTCATTCACGTTTCTTACATTATCCCCGTAACAGAACTGTCCCGGACTGCCGGCCTAAACCGGTTCTCTGCTCTGCAGTCGACGCCCTCACCTCAGCCCTCCACCACACCTCCACAGAACCCAGACTATGACTCCAGGAGAACTCTGGCAAGGTAAAGGACAACACCAGCTCCTCAGGACTATCTTGGTTTTCCGAGAGATCCGTATGTGCAGTTCAATTTTTTTTTCCTCCCTTCCAGCGGTCGTAGCAGCACAGGCCGAGAACGCAGTGAGAAGCCGCTGATCTCTGCCCCGCCGGCGGCGGCGTCGTCGTCACAGCCCGGACCGTTGATCAGGGGGGGCAGTTCAAAGGAGCTGCTGGAGAGTCAAAACCTAGAGGAGCCGCTGAGAGACCGGGAGCGGGAGGGAGCGGAGCCCCGGAGACCGAGCGTCACCGAGGACAAAACGGAGACGGAGCGCAGCAGAGTCAAGGACCCCGGTGAGGACACGCTGCTGCACAACCAGAAGCAGATGACATGTGGGGTTGATTTTTGAAATGAAAAGAACTGAACACAAACTCCTTCGGCAAATATATATTATATCTTTAAAGACACTGTTTTATTAAATTAACTTTTTTCTTTTTTTCTTTTTTTTTTTTTTGTAGCTCTATGACAATCTTTCTGTTATCAATTTAGGAGTTTTCATTCACTCTTCCTTCCAGATCACTTCAAGTTCTGAGATATTTTAGTCTGTCTTGTATGCGCAACATTTGATCATCATGTTTATATGAATCAGAATAGAGGAAGTGTTTCATCAGAGCCGACCAGCCACGGAACTGAATCTGGCTCTTACCACAAACAGATCCGGTTGTGACTGTTGTTTATATGTTGACAGTGAAACCTGAGCTAGTGGTCCCGACCCCGGACAGACCTGCCCTGTCTGATGAGGAGATCGAGAGGAAGTCCAAGTCCATCATTGATGAGTTCTTGCACATAAACGATTACAAGGTAATGGATTCAGCAGGAGGTGAAGCCTGAGTTCGGTCGTTTACAATAAACATCAACAACCTGCTGCTTACAGGAATTTAAACAAAAATAAATTCCTGCACTGATTTGGTAGAATGTAGATGTCGTGTTTTAGGTTCTCATTAGTTTCCCGGTCGGCCAGTCATGATCATATCTCTCATGTTTCTGCAGGAGGCTGTCCAGTGCGTGGACGAGCTCGACCTGGGCTCTCAGCTGTACATCTTTGTGCGCGTCGGGGTGGAGTCGACCCTCGAGCGCAGTCAGATCACACGGGACCACATGGGCCAGCTCCTCTTCCAGCTGGTGCAGCAGGGATTCCTGCCCAAACCCCAGTTCTACAAAGGGTCAGTTCACCTGTTTCAGGCACTTCATGGAGCAATTTCTCTGGACAGGGGGCCAAATCTCTGCTGACCCCTTTCTGTGAAGTCAGAATATTATTTTGAAACACTTTTTTCTCTTGATAGATGTTCTTTTTGCTCTTTTTATTGTGTCACAGTTTTTTATTTGGCGCTGCCTTTTTGACCGTTGAGCAGAAAAAGAGAACAATTTCAAATGTTATTGCAACACGACTACGTCCGTCCTGATGTTTTGTGTCGTCAGGTTTCAGTCACATGTGAAACCAATGATGCATTAAAGTCTGAAAATGTATTACTTTCTAGCTTTCTTATTGTAAACAATACTAAATATAAAAGTGATATTTTCCAATTACATACAATATTCTCACAATCTGTCAATGTAGGAGGAACATTATGAGATAATGTGAAATTAATTTGGGACTGTGCATTTTAAAAAACACATTGGTATGAACATATTATAATTTCTGTGTTTCCTTGGAGGTTGTTTTCAGAGTGGGTAGATTTCCTCCTAAAGTAAAATTACTCATTTAGAGAGAAGGACCATAAAATTTGAACCAAGACCAGTTCAGTTCCTTTTCTGAAGTGGTGATTAAAAAAAATAATAAGGGGCTGTTCTCAGACAGGACAGTCAGTTCATCCAGATGTTTTGAAAACAATCTTGAAGACTGCCCAATATGATATAGGAAAAGATGACATTTTTACAGACTATATATTCTGCTTCTTGACTACTAAAAACAACACTTTGTCGACGCTCAAAACGTAAACGCTTGTCTGCGGTTTTGAACGTTTCCATCGTAAGAACCACTGTGTCCTTGTGTCTTCTCAGGTTTGCGGATACGCTGGAACAAGCGGACGACATGGCCATCGACATTCCCCACATCTGGCTGTACCTGGCCGAGCTGCTCAGCCCTGTGCTGAAGGAGGGGGGCTTCTCTATGAGAGACCTCTTTAGGTACTGACGTGTGTGCCGCTGAGGCCACATGCGGCAGCAACGCATATCACTGCTGCACATTTTGCTGCAAACAGAGTTTTGTATGAAAAACAAAATGAAGAGCTTAATTTCATTTCTTTTATGTCTGTTTTTTTCACAGTGAATTAAGCAAACCTTTGCTTCCTGTGGGAAGAGCTGGGATCTTAATTTCTGAAATACTGCACATACTATGCAAACAAATGGTAAGAAGCACTTTCCTGCTCTTATTATAAAGCCAGTGGAGTGTCATAGTTTAGTTACAGATTTAATCATACACACTTAATGTGTAATAGCAAGTTCAGTGATTGATAAATGATATATATATATATATGTTCATTGATGCACCACAGTGGCATTCACGGGGACAGGTTTTTGGTTCCTTTATTCACTATAATTACTGCAAGTATACAATAATTAGTTTTGCTTGCAAAGAAACAGGTGTACTTTGATTGTTATGCGGTGCACACTACATTTCATCATCGCACAATGATGTTGAGCACACTCGGCTACACAATGAAGTCTGTTATTTTTTTTGTTGCTCCGTAGCAGATCTCGGCTGATTTTAGGAACATTTATTTAATCATTGGAATTGCTTACATTTTAAAATATTGGTAAACATCTATGCATCTACTCTTTTCCTGCAGAGAATGGTGGAAAACTGGATAACTATGTGTGATGTGGTCTCCTCTTGTTTCCACAGAGCCATAGGACTGTGGGTTCCTTGTGGAGGGAATCTGGCCTCAGCTGGACCGACGTTCTGCCAGAGGGAGAGGATGTCCAGGCTTTCATCTCACAACAGGTTGGTGATGAAGGCCTCCACTCAAATCAAGACTCTGTATTAAAGGAGAAGTCACCGTCCGTTAGCTGTGTGGATACTTATCAAACCTAACAAGCTGAAAAGGAGCCGTTTCTAGCATTCTCCCCATTGTTCCTTCTCTCTCTCTCTCTCTCTCTCTCTCTCTCTCTCTCTCTCTCTCTCTCTCTCTCTCTCTCTCCCCCATTTCATGTTTTTTCCTTTATTTGTCGTCCCCTCATCCTATAAATGTCCCGTTGTCCCGACAGAAACTCCAGTTCGTTCAGTCGGACAGCTCCGAGCCTGAGGCGGCTCTGTCTAAAAGGATCCTGTCTCCTGAGGAGCTGAGTCAGCAGCTGGAGAGACTCCTGCTGGAGGACATGGCCAGTGACGAGCAGATCTTTGACTGGGTCGAGGTACACAGGACATTTCGCACAAAGTTTTGACCTTTATATACTCGGTAGAGTTTCACTGGGAGCAGTTCTCTCATTTTCAGCAGCACATTCACACCTGGGAGCTCCCGAGAACAGCCGCAGACTCTTTCTTAAGAGCACCTCAGCGATTCATAAATCTCTTTTAATTTTGTTTTATTTTATTTAATGACACGTAAGACTATAAATTAGACAGAACTTGACATGGTTAGTCCAACGAGAAAGACCAAGCAGTAAGAACTGAAAGAAAGGGGAGAGATACTCCCAGACATCGATATCAGTGTCAAGCCTCAAAAATCGAATTTTAGTCAGACTATACGTTTTTGTTATTGCAATTTGCAATATTGTTGATCTGACTGCATCATTAACTTGATGATGGATGCAAAACAAGTCCAATAAACTGCTTTCATTTGTAGCGGCCGGTACGCAGGTGGGTTCTGAATCCTCTTGCATACAACATGGCTCACAGCCATTTTAGTGTGCGGATATAATTACAGAGCACTTGGAAGAGAGCGCTTCATCAATGCCGTCCAGTTACTGTTGTACAACTGCAAAGCCACCCGATAGTGGACATGAGCACCAGATTCATTCCGGGACAAGTAGCTGTCAAGTGACACGTTGGACGGTTGGAGTGTTCGGCCAGAGGACACCGTCCCAAAAATACCACATGATGTAAAGGGAAACCATTGTAAACACTTGTCCTGCTGCGCACACACAGTTGTGAGGATGGAGGATCTGTCATTGGGACTCCACGTTTCAAACATCCTGTACTAACTGAAAACAAACATGCCGCCTCTTTCAGTGTCGGCTCTCCGGAACATGTGTTTTGGTTGTGTTTTTTTTTGTTCAATCGTTCCCAGTGCCAAACTGAGCCACCTGAAACTGACAATCAGTTTTGTCCTCCCGCTCTGCGCTCCATTTCCCAGGCAAACCTCGATGAATCTCAGATGAGCTCGCCTCCCTTCCTGAGGGCTTTGATGACAGCTGTGTGTAAAGCGGCAGTAAAAGGTAAGCACTCCACCACCTGGAGGAGGAGCGTCCCTCTCCTGCAGAAATCGCGACGCTGATTGCAATATTTACACGCTGCCAAAGTTTGAGCCGAGCACTCACTCTCCCTCCTGCTTTGCTGCCCAGATGATAACGCCAGCTGTCGAGTGGACACGGCCATCATCCAGAGGAGATTGCCTGTATTACTCAAGTACCTTAACTCAGACACTGAGCGACAGCTGCAAGCACTTTATGCACTTCAGGCGCTGATCGTTGCCCTCGATCAGCCTCCAAGTAAGTGCTGCATCATAGTTTTCTCCCTCAAAGGAAACTTTAAATGTATTTTTCATCACTTCTTTTCTTCTTTTTTTTTTTTACCTTCTCATCAGATTGATGGTTACAATTACAAAAACAGCATTCTCAGCTATATTAATGGAGAGAAAAACAAACCTCACCACAAAGTCTGTTTAGGAGCTGCTCTGAAGCTGTCGATCATTTCACATGATTTTTATCCGCAGAAGAAGTTTTCATTGTTGTCATGGAAATGCAGATGTTCACATTTCTTTTCGACTTCAAGAACTGAAAAGCTGAAAGCTGATTCTGGATATTTAACCGCTGTTTCCAAGGTCAACAATGGATATTGATGGAATTATGAATGTTTATGTTGTGTGTCAGTGATGTGATCGACTTGTAGAATCTGGAGTTAGATGATGTTGCTGATCGTCGTAGCCAAGTGCAAACTACTATTTTAAATGACTCATATTTACGGATTTTTTTTTTTTATATGTATAATTGTTAAAAGAAATCGAGAAAGTGAAATACAGCGTCGTCAAGTCCGTCCTGCTCCTATTAAGTGATCAGTGGATTAGATTTGATCTCACAACAGATCGAAACTCAATTTAACAAACTTGTTTGGAGGGCATGTGATGTATTTACAAGCCCTGATTCCCTTGTAACATATAATCATCCATTACAATCTTTATATTTAGTTTCTGATATAATTCGTCAATCAGAGATCAATGGGAAACGGTTATTAGATCAGCTCAGAGGAATAACAGTATGATCAACATCATGTGTGTCTTGGCTGATGAAAAACAGAAATTGACTCGTACATTTACGAAAACTATTCACTTTTTTTTTGGAAAGCAAATAGTGATTTCTTTACTGCCCTTTTTAGACATTAAGTATCTGAACCATAGAGATGGAAAAGTTAGATTTGATCTTCTCACAGGCTGCAGCACCTTCACCATTATGAGCCGCATGCAGGGCATCTCGTTTTTTCTCTCGTGTCAATCTGACCGTTTCCTGGTTTCTTAAGCTTTCTTTTCTTTGTGCAGACGACATAATTCGGTAATATTACTCTTTCCAAGATAAGGTCTACAAGAACGACATTTAATCTGTCTTCAAGCATGTTTTATCTGCACCCGATTCAGACATGATGCAAGTCTCTCTGGCTCTAATTCACACACGAGACCAGCATGTTCAACTTCCATCACATTCACGTAGCAACGGCTCTGAAGTTCGTGCAGTTTGTTGACCTTTGACCCATATTTGGCTGCAGCGCATACTTCATCCACCACGCCGCTCGATGTGTTCCAGCTTCAGGTGCTTAATTTCGCGCGATTAAAAAGCAGTCAGAAGGACGCGAGGTGACCGATCTTCTCTCTCCCCCTCCAGACCTTCTCCGGATGTTCTTTGACTGTCTGTATGACGAGGACGTCATCTCGGAGGACGCGTTCTACAAGTGGGAGACGAGCAAAGACCCTGCCGAGCAGCAGGGTAAAGGTGTGGCTCTCAAGTCCGTCACGGCCTTCTTCACCTGGCTGCGAGAGGCGGAGGAGGAGTCAGAAGATAATTGACGAGGGAGACACCCACGGGGACGCGGCGAAGTAGAACTGCATCCTTAACGCAGAACAAACTTTCAAAATGGGCGCGTGGGCAGGACGACATGTTTACGGCTGGAATTTTTTTCTGCGGTACGGTTCAGAAACATGCCGCCATTTTGAGTTTGGATTCCAACGGCGGACGCACTAAATACCTGTATTATACATAGAAAATATTTTTGTTTTAAATTTTAACTTACTTTTCTTTTGTTACTTTTTAAGAAGAGACTTAAAAGATACCTAGGTTCTGGACTCTTTAATTTATTATTTTTTTAAGGACTGCAAATATGAAAGTTATTTAACATTTGCAGATGCTCACAAAATGCGAACATGACAACAGAAATAACAATATAAATGAATATAATAACAAAATAATAATTGTGAAATAAATAGCCTCCCCGGATTCTACACTGTTTGGTTTAAAACAGGGTAAAACAAAATTATTTTGGGATGAAGGGGAAGCAAGAGATTAAAAAAAAAAAAAAGAATAAAAAAAAAAGGAGTGAATGCACAGGAACTATTAACGTTGTCTGAGGTCAAAGGTTATCTTGTAATAACCCGGAAATGTTTCCCTCAGCCTTGGTTTGCTCTGCGTTGATATGTACATACACCTCCTGAGAGGTAGACGTATGCATTCATGAAGCGATGCAAGTCGGTCCACAGAAACTGTCGCACAAACGCAGACGAACAAGCCAGATACATTCAGTTGAAATGAGCAAAAATGCAACTTTAAAAAGCAAATGGCCAGGGTCGCAGAAAAACACGTGCTTGTAATACTTAAGACCTACAGAGCAGATTAAAGCTTGTAAATACATTAAAGACAAAAAAGGTATTTAAAAAAAAAACAGCTGATTCTCATGGTTTCTTCTTTTTGATCGTTGGAGATGTGGGTTGTCGGATATATATATATTTTTTTTGTGCTCGTGTCTCCTGCCTGATGTGTGGTGTGTGTCTAATAAACTGAGCCGGTGTTTTAAGTTTTCCTGTTTGGGAGCAGAAGATCTGAGCTGCAGGAGCAGCTGGAAGCCGCTGAAGCGTCAACAATCACAGTAAATTAACCCACGAACATTGCGATGGCTTTCAAATTGCCGCGGCACTAATTCTGTTTGGCGCACACAGTCGCATTCGTACCTCGATGTCCGTGTGATCACGCGCTTTTCTCGTCACCGCTTGTGGTTTGAGTGATTAGAGTCGTTAACTTCTCGTCACGGGCGCGCATCAACCTGAAAAGCATTTCAGGTACCTAATGTAAACATGGACACGGGCGCGAAAAGGATTAATCGGTTAAGTTGATCGACAGACTAATCCGATAACAATTCTTTTTTTGTTTTTTCTAGCAAAAAAAAAGTCAAATAATCGTTGAATCCAGCTTTTTAATCGGGATAATTTTCAACTTAACCCCCCCCTTCCCCTGTTGATTGAACAAAACTTAGGCTTTAGAAATTTGTGACATCTCATAGACTAAAGAAGTATTGGAGAAAATGATCCGCAGAATAATCCATGATTTAAGATAATTGATAGTTTACAGCGGGGATGTTGTTCAAAGCGAACATTGAGATTCATCAGAGCTACATTCACCATTACTTTGTTGGCTTTTGACAACTTTAGCATGAGCCTCTTCGTCTAGGTTAGCTTCGTTCCACTAATCATCAGGTCCTTGTTCAGCTCAACACTACACTTTTCTAAAAAATGATTCAAGTTGAATAAATATAAATTACTGCAGACTAAACTTTAAAAACTTCAAAATTTCAACCAAAAATTGGTCGTTTTTAAACAAATGGGGCTTAACACGTTTCAGTGGTAAAAATAATAATAATGAGGTGTTCAGATTGTTTTGGCCAGTTTGGTTTGAAGTTCTCATTATGTCAGCTGTATTTTATAGCAAGCTTTTCTGACATATGTGTATATATATATATATATCCACAATGCATTTGTTTATTCTTAGAAATCTATAAATTTTAACTAGTAAGAATTACCCAGTGACTTATGTGGGGAAACAAATTCAGGTTAAGAAATGTGAATTGCAGATATTTTCATTGAAATTATGACCAGTCAAAGCGCAAAGATTCAGATCTCTTTAAATCAGCATGTTTTTGGGATATCGGTAACTAGGATCATAAAATTGTAGATATCTGAAAACTGTAGTTAAGACAAAACCATCTGTTGAGATATCTTTGGCAAAAGCCAATAATTGCTCATTTAAAACAAATCCTTTAAGAATATCTGGGACTGTCCCTCATTGATTTTTGTGTATCTAAAAAAAAAATGACCTCAGGATGGGGGGGGCAACCATGACAGTTGGGTTTGTTTGTTTATTTGTTAGACAGCCATGGCAGTTTATTTTAGAGTTGTTTTTTATTTTTTGGTTTTCTTAACAGCTCTTAGTTATTGTTATTGTTTGTTTGGGAAAATATTGGTAATATATTGTTAGTTTTCTCCTTTCGTTTCACAGCCATGACGGTTTTTTGTTTGTTGTTAGTTCACTTTTTGTTTTGTTTGTTGTTGTATATTTATTTTGGCCAACCATGACAGTGTTTTGTTGTTTTTCTTGTCCCTCGTCCCAACCATACAGGCTTTTTTTTTTTTTTTTTCCATCCTAACCCTTACTTTAACCCCGACACAACGTTACAACTCTTCGTATGTATACAGTCAAGCGTTTCAACCAATCACAGCGGAGCGTCCCTCCAGCTGATCCAATCCAGAAGCAGCCGTCTTCGACGTGCTCGGTGACGTAGTACGTTACGTTAGAAACGGAACCAACGGGGCGGGGCTCGTAAACAGAGAAATCGAAATAAAGGATCGTGCAGAAATTATCCCCAAGGTATCCCACTTTTCCCCGACAAGTAGAAGGTAAGTTTGATCCGCATTGTGATAAATTGCTGGCTAAACCCGCAGTTGCACGGATGAGACGCTGGAAAAAAACCCGTTTGCCGGTAGTTTTTTTTCCACATGCAACTAAAATGAATTTCATCTGCCTTGTGCGACGCCATTACTGTGTGTATAAACCAACTGACAAAATGGCGAAATTGCTGAAAAATTTCTGGCCGCTCGTCTCTCGGCTCCCGTGAGCATCATCGAAATGTGCCGGCTGAGGAGGAGGAGGAGGAGGAGGAGGACGGCGGTGCTCCGGGCTCGGCGCTGCTCCGCCGTGCAACAACTCCCCAACTGCTCCTTTTCTTCAGCTCGAGGAGAAAAGGCCTCAATGAATGAAGTGGGTTTGGCAGCAGCGCCACTTTAAAACCACGCACATACACAAAATGGCAGTCCTGCCAGGATTTCGTGGAGTTTTTTTTTTTTTTTTTTTCCCCTCTCCTGTAATTGTTGTATTTACAAAATGCTTTCCTTCTACCTTTTTTTTTTTATTATTATTATTATTATTTTTATATAAAGAAAGAGTCATATGCGATTATTCTCGGTGATCATAAGCATCCTGCAGGTCAGCAGAAATAGCTGGAAATATTTCACTTCTCACCTATTTAATTTTCTGAACTTTGCAAGCAGTAGGCTCAAAGTTGCACAAATAAAATCCAGAGTCCTTAAAGTGATTTGGTTTAAGTAAACAATCCATAACTACATTGCAGAATATAGAGGAGAGCTGCAAAAAGATATTTTAATTTTTACAGATTTATTTTGCCAGTTATGTCCTCAATCTAACAAGTATAAAAACAAAACAGTTGGTAATTCATTTTCTGTTGATCAGCTTATTACGTAGCCTACATCTTCATGGGAGCTTGCGAATATTGAGATTGGTTCAATTTGTATTGGTTATAAGTGAATTATATTACTTTGTGGAGGGACTGAAAACGGTGCAATGTGTTTTTCTGGTGTTCAGGTAATTTCAGAGTGATGCCGATTCGCCGAGCAGCAGCGACTCCGACCCAGGAGAAGGCCCCCTCGGCTGCGGAGGAGAACGGTGAGGCTCGTCCATCACCTGGACTGCAGACCCACGAACGCACCGTCGCCTCTGTGGTTCTTCAGTTCAACATACTGCTCTTTGTTTTCGTTTTGTCTCTCAACGCAAAACCAATATTACACGATATGACGATGTGTTACGCCGCCGTCTGTAGTTTTTGGGATTGTTAAACACGGTTTTGCGTGGGGGATGAGATTCACTCAATTTTATTGAATGAATAGGTCAGTTTTGTGTCCGGAGATAAGAAATAAAAAAAAAAAGTTTGAGAACACCGTCTCTAAACTGTCTAAAACACAATAAATAAAGACTGAACTGCAAAATTAAGGAGGGGGGGGGAACACGAGTGATATGCATGTACATATTTGAGGAATGACATTTGTTTTTTTACCTCATTTTATGGCTTCCCAGAGCCCGAAGCTTCCTCCGAAGAGTCGCCCTCTGCCGACGAGGAGCAGGCCACATCTTCAGCTGCGACGGCCGAAGGCGAAGAGGGCGAGGAAGGCGAAGAAGCCGGAACAGCGGCCGGGACGGAGCCCACGGAGAACGGAGAGAAGGCCGAGGAAGGAGCCCCGGATGAGAAGGAAGGAGAAGAGACTGAGAAGAAAGAGTGAGTCTCACCCCTGAGATGGTCTGCGACTGGAAACACTGCGATATTTCACTTTGATAGCACTTTTATCTGTTGATATAATCCTTACCTCTGCTGGATAACAGCAGGCTGCTCCTCTCTGGGTTGCAGTCTTGCATTTTCCAAACGATGTGACCTGTCACCGCCACCATTCATTCCCTGTATCGTAGTTAGCAGACAGATGCGGCCGCGGTGTCGGAGGAGTCCGGGAGGAGAGGCCGGTGGCGTCGTGACAGTCTGATGATTTGCTGACACCTCAGCTCATATTTTAAAACTCAGTACAAATCCAGCCCTTCAGTTTAGCTGTAGGTGATCAAAATTGTTGGGCAGGTCGAAAGCCTGGATAATATATTCATGGATCTATGATGCAAAAAAGGAAAGATATGTATGGGAAGCCTACCGTTCAGATGTAGGTCATTTAGTGTCAAGGCCATTTAATCTTTGTTTTTTAACTTTTTTTTGGTTTTAGTTTTGGTCCTCCTCCCTCTTGTCTTCTCCCCGACCTTGACAAACCAAAGTTTCACCTCTGCAACACTAGCTTTACAGTTCAGTCAGGGTCTAACTACCATGGTGGTCGTTAAGACAGATGTTCTGAAATTTCGTTTTGTCTTTCCCGTCGGTGACAAACGGACAAAGTGACAAATGCAAGGACTGCACGGCTGGACAGTGCGCAACACACTGCTATGTTCTCCTACTAAGGTGAGGATGTGATAAAGATAAAGGTGGTAACGATCACAGTGAAATATCGCTCCCAACCAACCGACCCGCTTCACTGAACGTGTGTCTTCGCTTCCTTTTTTTTGTCGGCAGGTTGAAGGACGGCTACAAGTACGAGAAATCCAAAGTGAAGAAGGTGAAGCGGACGATTCCCGCGTGGGCCAGCGTCACCTCCGGCAAAAAAGTTCCTGTCACTAACTTCGCGGGCAACCTGAACAAAGTGGACGACATCCTCATCGAAGCGATCACGGTGTGTGCAAACTTTGTGGAAGCATCTCTCGACACCCGCCGGTCTCTTGGTTCACTTTTGTTTGCAAAGTCAGCGTGATTTTTTTTTTTTTTTTTTTTTCTTCTTCTTCTTTTTTTTTTTGCAGACTTGCAATGACAGATCCGGGGTTTCATACCAGTCTGTCATGAAATATATTGTGAAAAACTACCCGGGGATGGATCTCGACAGAAAGAAGTTTCTCATCAAGAAAGCAATGAAGAAGCATTTGGAGAAGGGAACCATCAAACAGGTGGAGAACACTATACATAACAAACGTGTTGCTTTGTTTTATGGACTAAATGTTTCGTGGGTATAAAATGTGTAGAAAGCTGGTCTTATATGTGTGTGTGTGTGTGTGTGTGTGTGTGTGTGTGTGTGTGTGTGTGTGTGTGTGTGTGTGTGTGTGTGTGTGTGTGTCTCCCTCAGCTGAAGGGTAAAGGCCTCTCAGGAACCTTCGCCATCGGGAAGCAGACTCCTCTATCCAAGGTATTACAACAGCAGACGTGGTCATGTGTTGGACTGTTTCTTCACAGGAAGCAAAACCTCCCTGGAGGCTGGCGGGTTGCCTAGCAACGGCAAATAGTTGTTTACATACTTGAGTTTTTTGTACAGATATAACATGTTCATTTGAGGTCCTGGGAATTTGTTCCTCCTGGACGGAGTCACGCGAGCGGTTTCCAGTCTCCGTGCGAGCCTCGTTTTTAATGGACAGATATGAGAGATCTTCTCGCTGTCATGAATTATCCTCCTATCCTGTTAATCCTAGTTTGGACTGTGTTGTTTTTGGTAGAAGGAACAAAGGTTGTCTGGGAAGCAGACTGCGTTCAGTAGAAGATCGCAGAACAACATTTCATAGATTCATTTCTTGCATCACAGATTTAGTGTCAACAGCTTCCTTCTCCCCGTTCCTCCGTCTGACACCGGGACCTGTCTGGTTGTAATCGTCATGTCTGTAAATGGATGGTGTTTTAGAAAGCCGGCCAGAAGCAGGAGTCTCTGGGAGACGCTCTTCCTCTCATCATCACTCGGCTCTGTGAGCCCAAAGAGGCCTCCTACGGCCTGATCAAGAAATACCTGGAGCAGCACTTCCCGAGCTTCGACATCGAAAACAGGTACGGCGCATCACGGTTACATTTTCCCGCTGGGTGCTGGTCCGGAGGCTTCGCCCACTTCAAGTTAGTTTCAGGCATGAATCCAAAGTGTATGTTTAGTTGGAATTCCTGAATATACTTTTGATGTTTCACTGACGGCGGTTCGTCCACAGGCCGGAGGTCCTCAAGGCAGCGCTGGTGAAAGCGGTAGAGCGAGGACACCTGGAGCAAATCACCGGGAAGGGAGCCAGAGGGACTTTCCAGGTTATAACACTTGTTTTAATTGTCTTTGTTCAAATATCACGTCAGCAGCCGCACACCTCGACATGTCAGGACTCGGATACACGACGGGAGCAGAGAGGCTGTCGGTCATTCAGCTCCGGCATCCTTGTTCCGTTGTGCCGTTTAAATGAACGGGGATTGACCCCCGGTGGCTGCTCGCCCCCGAGCGTTCACCCTCAAACGTTTCTATCTGACCGTCGCAGCTGAAACGTACCGGCAACAAGATCCTGCTGAAGGGCGGCGCCGTGGAAGACGCCATCACAGCCGCCATCACCGCCATGAACGAACCGAAAACCTGCAGCACCACAACTCTACGCAGATATCTAGTAGACGCCAACAAGGACAGAAAGGAGTACCAGCTAGGTGAGACTTCGTCCCTCCCCCTCTCTCTCTTAAGTCTCTACCCACCTCAGTGTTTACCTTCTATTGACAGGGAAGGAACTAAATATCGTATTTATTTAGTGTTTCGGTACCTTTTAAGCTGCATAAACCAACACACGCCTTGCGGGACATGTGTGGGCCTTGTTACAGATATTTAGTCAAGTTTGTTCCAGATAGAAAAGGTTCTGTTGTTGACAAGAAACAAACTTAACATGCATGTTTAGCTGAATTATTACTTGAAGAACTTTGTTTATAATCGTGGGGTTTTAGTAAAGAAATCAAAGGAGACGTGAATAAACATCACGGCGTTTCCGGATAAAAATGAAAAGATTTTGTTTTTGGCTTAACTTTGAGATCCCGATTCTCACTCACATTTTTTTTTCTTTTTTTTCTCCCCTGTAATATAAATGTTTAGTGCATTCATTTACCTGATGAAGAAGAAACAAATCTTAACAATGCCTGATGCATGACGTCAACTTCTAAACGTACATCCAAACCGGTGTCGCTAAAAGAGGAACTCTTTTCTTTAGTGGCCAATCTGAGGAGGACCCTGACGAAGTGCAAAGTGCTCGGATGGATGGAACAGATTACCGGTCACGGCTTCACAGGCACCTACCAGCTCTCGTTCCCTTTCTACCCGAGGTATTAAACCGCATGTGGACAGTTGTGTTGTGTTTTAACACGGAACAACTCGTTTGTTTGTGTTTTGATCTCCACAGTTGTTGTTGTTGTTGTTGTTTTTTGCTTTGGTCTGAACTGTCTGTCCTCGCAGCTCATATCTTCTTTCCACCTTTATTTGTCTTTTTTCTCTTCAGTCCGACCATCTTGTACCCGGACAAGTTCAAAGAGCCTCCGAAGAAAACCGCCGCAACGACACCCAAGCGGAGGCAGACAGCTGACTCCTCAGAGGAAGAATCATCAGAAGAAGAGGAAGAGGAGGAGGAGGAGGAAGAAGAAGAAGAGGACGATGAGCCCCCGCAAAGAAGGTCAGTGTAAAATGTCCCACTGTGATCTCTAGGTAGTATTCCTAAATACACGGTTGGTAGCCTGCAGTCACAATGATTTCCACCTCACAACTGTAAATACCAACACACAAATCAAGGAAGTAGTTCTGATGAAGGAAAAAACAAACAAAAAAATTGTATCTGTGAACTTTCTAGGGTCGTTTAATATATTGTTGACGCTGTTGAACTGTCGAGTTTGCAGTGAAAATGTTTCCGAACTTAAATTATCTCCACTTTAACTTGGCTTTGATAATCGGGCAGCTCTGATGTAAATTAGACAGTTTAAACCAAGTTAGATGTTAAAGTGCAAATTAAAAAATAATTCAGCTCCCACATCTATTGATTGCTTTTTATTTCGGGTTGTTTTACCTGATAATGGCTGTTAGTTTTCAGGTTTTCTCTGTCTGTGAAGTGTTATCACCTCTTTTAACATTTACCTGTTTTAACCCCTAAATAATGTCTGTAACCATTTTCATACATGTTGATCTGGTAATGCTGTTTTTTTTTGTTTTTTGTTTTTTTTTGGGGGGGGGGTGTTTTGCCTCCCATGCTACTATGATGCTCCTTCTACATACGTAACTTGTGTCCGTATGAAATTACCCTCAGGAAATCTGTGAAGAGGCCACCGCCCAAGGCTCGCCGTCCTCCCCCAGCCAAGAAATCTCGGAGCGCCAGTCAGTCAAAAGCTAAAGGCAGAGGACGTCCACTAAAGAAGAAGTCTCCGGCCAAGAAAGCGGCGTCCTCGGCCATCGTGTCGGGAAGGAAACAGTCTGCCTCTAAGAAGGAATCCACGCCATCGAAAGCCACACCCGTGAAGAGAGGCGCTCCTGCAAGAAAGCCCAAAACGCCAGCTGTTAAAAAGCTGAACAAAAGGGGGTCCAAGCGACCTCTGTCCAGAGAGTCGTCCCCCGAGGAGGCCGCGGCCCCGAAGGCGACGAGTCGCGGATCCAAGCGACCCAAGGCTGAAGATTCGTCCCCCGAGGAGCCCGCCGCCCCGGAGACAACAAGTCGCGGGTCCAAGCGGTCGAAGGCAAAGGGGTCGTCCTCTAAAGCGCCCGCGGTAAAAAGGGGGGCAAAGAGCAGCAAGCAGTCCACCCGAAAGTCCAAGAGAGGGAAATACTGAACCCAGGAGAACCTCCCTGGAACTGGGCTGCTCCGAATACGCAGCCGTCTGCCGCTTTGTTCGAGTGCGCTCTCTCTCTCTTTTTATCATTTTCTCCCTTTTTAACGGGGCAGTAGGTTTTTTTATTTCTATTGTAGAGAACGTTATCCTCCCAGCTCGGTTTTAACTGTACTTTTGAGAGTTTCTGAATTTCCTTTTTCCGATCACCATGTTTGTAGAAGAGCTCAGTTAGTGTCGTCGTTCAAGCTGCCAGCTCGGGAAAGCATAGCGAGATCCAACGTAACTGCAACTAGAGCCATGTAGTGACTTCTGTTTTCATATGTTCCTCATCGACTCTGTAGGTGTTGGCCGCACACATTCCTAATCTCATGAAGTGAGATGTCAGTGTTTTGGGAGAGGGAGGGAGGGATGGAGGGAGGGAGGGGGGGGGGTCCATGTTTTTAGGTTAAAATGTCGGTTGATTCGTTGTTAATAATGACGTTACCGTTTTATGAAACACAATTTAAAGCTGTTGTCCTGTATCCCAAGATAAAGTATAATTTCGGTCATCCAGGGCTGCATTTTAATCAGAATAGTTATTATTATTATTATTATTATTATTATTATTATGGAGAATAATTTAAATTTGTTTTTATTTAAAACAAAATAAAAAAAAAAATATAGAAAAAAGATTAGGCCTGCAGGTGTCAAGATGAGGATTTTACCGAGGATGAAACGCAATGTTAGTATTCAAGTCACATCGAGAAAAAGTGTCTTTTTTTAACATGTGTCTGTAAACAAACATATACATAAACTGATTTTATCGCTTCACGGCTGTAATTCAGTACCAAACTGTAAGAAATGTGTGTTGTGAATAAGAACAAGGAGGATAATAGCTCATACATACCCTGCATGCATGTATTCCTTGTGTTGTTAAGCTTTTTTCCAAGTCATTAATAAAATGGCTATATTTGTACATTCTTGCCGTTTTTTTTTTTTTGGTTCAAGTAGTTTTATTCATATATTTTTAAAGTTTTAGTTTTTTTTCAGTTGGGTTCTAAACATTACCAGTATTTTATGCCAGTGGCTCCTGACTGTGACTGTGTGGAGTTTTCAGATTCCCGTTTCCTCCCGCGGTCTTCAGACGTGCACGTTCGGTTGATCGGTGATCCTAAAGTCGCGTTGGACGTGAGCGTGGGCGGTTGTCTGTCGCGTGACCTTTCCCGGGGTGAAGCCGATGTCAGCCTGAATATGATCCCCGTGCTCAGAATAAAGTTCAGATAGTGGCTGGATGGGAAATGGAGGCCTTTAGTGGCCCTCGAGATGCTGACGTGTCAACATGAGAGAATGTGAAGTTTAACATGAATCATTAGTTTGACTTGCTCAACGTCACATCCACAGTGTTAACATTTTAAAAGACTATTTATTTTAGAGTACTTTTTTTTTTTTAATTATGTTTTACATTTTACAGTTAACTACAATACACTTTTTTAGTTAAAAAAAAAACAACTTTTCTATTGCTTAGTTTCTTTTTTGCATTGTTCACATACAATTAAATTGAATGGCATTAGAACTGAAAACTGCAAATGCCATTTTAATATTTAGTAATAGCATTTTTCGTCATAAAATAACAGACCTGTGGAAGAGTTTGTGCAGTTGAATTTTGTTTTTCTTCTATAATTAAAAATCCCATGATCTTCCAGATTTATCCTTTAATCCCTTTTATCTATGGTTTGTTTTTTGTTTTTTTTCTAAAGCCTGCAATCTGTGGAGCAGAGTCCGTAAGAAAATATATAATAAAATCACTCAAAGGTACTTTATTGAGCCAGTTATACTTCTAGTGGATTACTTGTACTGGAGCATTTATTGATCGACGTGTTGCCACTCTTGCTGTTAAAATCTCCCGCGGGACGGTGTGGCGTGGGTTCTGGTGAAATTGCGCAACGGGCAGGAATGTGCGCAGTCCGGACCCAAACAGCTGCAGGGGGAGGGCGACGCGATTCAACGCTTTATCTTTCGCTGGATTTCATTTGTTGGGCGGAGAAGTTTTCATATCCACCTCCTCCTCCTCCTCCTCCTCCACCTCCTCGGCTCTGCTTACCCTCGAGCCCCCCCCACCCCCCGTCTCGGGCCAGCTGCGCGCACCTGAACTCCGAGAGCAGCGGCAGGTAAAGGTGGTGAGGACGTCGGCGTGAAGAGAAGACGCGCAGAGCGGGAGGTGCAGAGGAGGAGGTGCAGAGGAGGAGGTTCCGACTCTGGACGGTGAGTTTCTGGGATTTAAAGCCACGTTGTTTTTAACCTGTGCGCTGACATTCAGATCGAGGTGTGCTGCTTGTTGCCTCACAGGGCGGAAACGCTTCAGAAGTTGAGTCTGCCCTGGTCCGTGTCATGGTTTTTTATTTTTTATTTTTTCTTCCATATTTTGGATTTCGCTCACGTTTCAGGGCATTTCAGAAAGTATTTAGTTCAGTAAAACGGAAACCTAAACGTTTCTCGTGTATCAGCAGCCACTTTGACGCATTTGCGACGCTAAAAAATGGGCCAAAAAGTGGTCCGCGAACCAGAACGCATGCTTAGAAAAAAAAAAAAAAAAAAAAGTTGCAGTACACTCAATTTTAACATTTCGTGTCTTCACGTATATTCGGAGAAGAATATGAGTCACCTCGACTTTTAACTCTGTGTGCTTTTTAAACTCCCCTTCACGCCAACTGTTTGATTTACTAACTGTGTGCATGTTCTTCCAGGACTTTAAATGATCTTGTCTTCTCTGAAAGGTTCGGTTTGTTTGCTAAACCGGCATCATGGAAGAAGCACCGGTCAGAGAAGATGGCACAGTGACACGATCAGCAGAGGTATCTCCAGAAATGTCATTTTTACATCTGCTTCGGTGTCTCTCTCAGAGTGTATTTGTGTTGTTTAAAACGTGTGTCTTCGCTGGGAAAGTATGTGGGCTCATTTCCTGTGGAAGACTGCTGTTTGGATGACCAGATTAAGCAACTGCACACGCAGCTGAAGTCCCTCAACGTGAGTCCACGTCTTGAGATTTCTCGACTCGCAACTGTGGCTGCGAATAGAAAACCTAATACGGAGCTTGTCTTCAATCAGGCGTGGAAGAAAAGGAGGCCCGTGTCCCTCAAATTCTCCATTAAAGGCGTGAAGCTGTATGACGAGGATGAGACCGTAAGTATTGGTCCATCTCCGATGAAAACACTCGATCTGGTCTGTGGTTCTTGTGTCTTCCTGCGTGACACCGTCCCCGTCTGCAGACTCTGCTGATGGCTCACGCTCTGCGTAGAGTCTCTCTGTCCACGGCCCGACCCGTCCATGCCCAGTTTGCCTTCGTCTCCCATAACCCGGGCAGCGTTGACGCCCAGCTCTACTGCCATGTCTTTAAAGCAAGGCACGCCAGAGCGGTGAGGAATCTCCAGTCATTTTTCTCTTACTACAACCAGCGTGTTTTTTTTTTTTTTTTTTTTTTTTTTAACAAAGTAGGTCTATTGAAAGCTAGTCTTCTGTGGTTTTCTTCTATCGCTGACAGAAATATTTGGCATATCTGCTCTGAATAAAAACACCGCTACTGTCCCGTGCTGTTCAGGGAGTCAGTTTATCTGATTTGATCAAAGAGACTTCATTTGAAACACTGGAAAAGCCCAAAGCCTCGTGAATAAATGAAATCACCCCTGAGAAAATAACGATATAAAAGAACCAACTCTGAACATTTTACCAACATCTGGGGTTCTTTTCTAGACTCAGATCTCCAGTAAACTAAGAGATATTGATATCATTTTGTCTTTTTTTTTTTTAAATATATATATATACAACCTCACATGAATGAATTGTTTTCCTTTTATTGGAAGTATAAATTTCTACTTTTCTGAGTAGGTAGATGTTTGTTTTTTCTTTTTGGTCTGTCTCTATGTACATATGAAAAAAGAGGAATAATATATTCATTTCAAATATGATGTAGAGAGAGGTTTTTTTGTGCAGTGCTGGTAATAATTTAACATGCATCAAATGGAGAATATGTATTTTATAGAAACCCGTACACAAAAAAAGCTAATAAAGCTCAAAGACTGTCAACAAGTCCGTCAAAGTTGAGCTCAGTTGGATTTTTTTCACTGCAGGAATACGTCTTCGAAGTCCTTTTAAAATTTGGTGCAACCAGAGGTATATCAAAAACTGATGTAGCTTGATGAAAATAGACATTATTACCGTTCAGTTGTTATTAAACTTCTGATAAAAACTGATGTCACACAACACTATCTACCAATGAGAATCCTAGTAAGTTAGTTCACCCTGACGGTCACAACAAACCTGTGACGGAGAGAAAGAAATATGTCAATGAGCTCAGTCTGATGACACTCGCACCCTCCTCTGGGTGTGTGAAGACTTTATGGCCGTCTGCGTCTGGAAACGTTGTCGGGACCAAGTCATCTGGACAAAGTTGTCAAGACTCGGATCGTTTTACACCCGACTCGTTGTAAATAGTCTTTTATCGCAGCAGACGTTCTGACTCGACGCAGCAGGAACAAGTAGAAATAAAAACACTGATGATGACTCGGCGCCCTTAAGTGTTCTCCGCGCGTGTGTGTGTGTGTGTGTGTGTGTGTGTGTGTGTGTGTGTGTGTGTGTGTGTGTGTCCGTCCGTCCGTCCTCACCTCGTTCTAGGCCCAGTTCCTGAACCTGCTGCTGTGCCGCTGTTTCCAGCTGTCTTACTTGGAGAAGCACCCAGAGGAGGCCCAGGAGGACTCGGTCGGCTCGCTACCTCGCCGCAACCCGTCACTGCTCAACCACGGCTTCCCTCTGAGCGTCAGCGCCCTGGTGTCTTTCAGAAGAGCCCCTTTTCGAGGGCTGTTGCCCGGCACCAAGGTTCGGACCTTCACGTCTCCTCTTCAGACTTTTAACCCGTTGAGCTCAAGGAGCAGTTCAGCCTTAAGCAGCTAAGATTGCTGTATGTTTGTATCCCGATGTCCAATTTAACCAAAAACCTGAGTGAAATATTGACGCTAAATATTCATTTAAATGGCTGCTCTTTTACGCGTAAACTTTATCATCCTCATAAATTAAAGTAATTTAAAACTATCTTTGGCCATAAATAACTGAATTATGGGTTGAACTTGGGATCCGTAGTGTGAAAGAGTCTAAACGAACCGGGAGTGAATGAGAGGCAATTAAAAAGTTTCAAGACTGCTGCTGTTGTTCACAAACAAAGTGCAGCACAGTGAAGTGAATAGAGAATAAATCTTCGCGACCAATTATTTTTAAGTTGTGCTGCTGGAGATCAGCACCCGAGTTACACACGTTCTTGTGACCACCGGTCCGCTTGTGATTTCACCGTGGACCTGAATCCTGAGCAGGAAACGCACATCGAATTTGGAGTTGGAACACGGACGGAAACCTTTTGAAAGGCTTCAGAAAATCTGCTGCAATGGCGCAAAGGTGTTTTAAGTGTCGTTCTGGTTTTAAGAGCGGCAGACTGTCGCTGTTTGAGACCAAAGAGGGCACGTTAGGTCAGGAGTGTTTGTTTTTTCCGTTTCTTGGAGCTGCGCAGCGTGAATTCGTCCGCCAGGTTCGGACTGTCAGACTTCTGCTGCAGCGCTCTGAGGCGTCTTGAGGGAAAACCTTCGGTGTAAACAACCTGAACTGAGGCACGATGGCACGTTTGTTCTGTCACTCCCCGGCCACCCGTGCCGCACACATAAACGAATTGAACGATCGGTTCTCCGACATGACGTCCGAGCTGAGCAAGTTTCTCGCCTGCAGCAACACAATCCTCGTCCGCGCCGGGTTTGACTTCCGGGGAGGTCTTTTTGTTCCCCAAAAGATTTGGCGCAAAAATTTGATGTGCACTCTGCTCACGTTTTAAGTGCACGCAGAATCCCGGACGTGCATGTGCCAGCACTCACAAAAAGCACTCGCAGCGCCGGTGCTCATGTTGATCAGGTGACGTAACTTGCGAAAGTTACTGCTTTAGCGTTTTTAAGTTATTGGTTTTTGATCGCCCCTCACAGTGTCGAAATAACTCGCCTCAGATGATGACATTTTCTTTACAGAAAAAACAGAAGTCTCCCGATGACCCGCACAGCAGCCAGGATGAATTCTTCCCCACGTCCTCCCCCTCCCTGGTGCGCAAGAAAGCCATCCGCACCAAAGCGCTGCGTTCTGGCGCCTACCGCTCCTTCACGTTCACGCCGCGCAAACAGCGCAACGTCCAGGAGCGACTGAGCGCCTCACAAGGTGGGCCGAGTGTTCACAGAGTGCTCTCCAGAGTCAAACAAGTGACGAGGTAACGCCAACCTCTCGGCGGCGGGTGAAGGGCAGTCACTCACTGTTGTGGTGTCAGACGGTGGTTTTAGTCGTTTCGCCTGCGTCCTCAGGTGATGAATAATGATTTTTTTTTTTTTTTTTGGTCTCACGTGGGTCTGGATGCGTTTTCTTCTCACCGATGTTCCTCCGAAGTCGAACACGCTGAAACACAAGCTTTGTTTTTAGATGTTATTTCATTCCACTTCCTTCGCTGAGCGGACATTACTTTGGATTTTTTTTTTTCACCACACACACACAAAAAAAAAAAACACGGCCGGTGGAAGAGCTCCACTTTTTGACCTCCTTGGAAAGTAAACAAACATCTCTCTCCTTGTATGTGAAACAGGAAAGGAGCAGGACCAGAAGTCGGAGAGGAGGTCCCGGGCTGCGAGCTTGGCCGAAACGGAAGAAGCGCTGGCTCAGGCGGTGTGGTGCTGGGCCGGCATCGCAACGTCAGTGTGTCGTGCACCCGACACGCAGCATCTCACGGTCTACAGGTTCCGTTTGCTGGTCATTACATCGGTGCGTTCTCTCTCTGGTGTTACAGTGACAGCAGCTACTCCCTGCTGGCAGATGATGTTCTCGGCTCGTACCTGTTGTGCCCGCATCCCAAAAAAAAAAAATGTGGTTCCCTCATCATTCGCTTCCCGTCCGGCCTGATCACCCACCTCCTCCAAAACACGCACAAAGGGAAGTTCCTGCTGGAGGTAATTGTTTTGGATCTCGTGCGAGATTATTAGCGAGTTTGTGGAGAAAATGATTATATTTGTAGTGTAAACAAAATCAAGGTTCACGCCCTATCAATGTTTGATTTATTGCTCTTTTCCAGTAGTTTATGAACAACGTAAAACTGAATACATAAATGATCTGAACCATCCCCACACTGTGCTCTTCCGTGACCTCCAGGCTTCATGTTGTTTTAAAATGTCCTTTAATATTTAAATTAATTTGTATTTTTTTCTAACTTAGTCCTTTTGTTGTTCAATTTCTTTTATTCTGAAAATGATTTGTTAATATGAGTTGTTCCTTGTGTTTGTTTATTTGTGTTAATATTTCCTATACATTCGTGTTATTTCTTTTGTGTTTGTGAAGTTTATCGGAACCATGTTGCATGGTGATTTTGCACTATAAAAAACTGAATTGAATTGTATTTTCAAAAATAGAATATGTATTTTATTTAGACTTACATTAGCCACTTCAAGTCTGACCTTTCGTACGTTTCCTCTTGGGCGACTTCTGATTTTAATGCACTTTTTTTTGTTTTTTGTTTATCTCAGAAATGCAAAGCTGAGTTCGGCTCCATCGCTGAGCTGATTGAACACTACACAGAGAGCCAGGATGAGCTGCCGTGCCTGCTCAGCTATGCCCGGGTCAACCACTGCTACGAGTGGGAGGAAAACGCCAGCAAACAGGTCGTGAAGCCACACAAGACCCTGAGCAAAACCAAAATAAAAAGTAGCCACAAAAAGGAATGGGTGTGAGCCCTGGACACTGGGACACGTGGAGTGCCAACCTCAGAGGATGCAAAATGAGTGACACGCTTTATTCCCTTTGCACAGTATTCATCTTTTACTGTTAAATCACGTGGTGTTGTGGAGATCCTTCACAAACTCTAAAGCATAATGCACCTAATGAGAGCGTTGGCACTTAATGTGAACAGGATAGAGGTGGTTTCATCAGAGGGTACTTTTCAATTCTTGCTGCTTATTTTTTTTCAATCACATTTTTATAGAAATATTTTTATATGTACCCGTGAGGCATCAGAGGAGGTTATTCATGTTTTTACACGTCAAACTAACAACCTAAATCGGTGGAGTTAATCCCTGATTGTTGCACCTGATGGCGAAGCCATAACTATTTTTCTTATCTTGTAAAGATATTACGCAAATATATTTTATCCAAATTTATAATTTCCTTAAAGTTTTATACATTGTGTGTGTTTTAGACGTTTGTACGCAGTGTTACTGACATTGACGCCTATTATTTTCTATATATTACCATCTCTTGAGTGTATTACTACGCTTGTCGTTGCCACTATGAACAGTGTGCTCAGTTTTTCTGTTTTAAAGTTTGTTTACAGTCAGTCTAACCCATGGCTTTGTTTGTTTCGCTAGTAATGTTTACACTTTAGGTAGGTAGGTAGGTATTTGCTTTATTAATCCCCGAGGGGAAATTTTTTAATATAACTAAAGCCACTTTTTTCTAACTTTTGAAACGGGGGGCCAACATTTTTCAGCAGAACAGAGTTCTGCAGAGTTGCGTCGTGGGTGTTCAAATTTCTAATGCATTTCTCATGAGTCCTTTCCATATTATGCCAACTTACAATTTTCATATTGTCCACCCTTGTTTGACAATAAATCCAAGGCTTTTCTGTTTTCAGTTGACACCCTACTAAAATGTTGGTTTCCCTTCATATACAGCGGATTACCAGTCCTGCAGTTTATGATAGGGTCACAAAAAGAGTTCATATATTATTAAAATATTGAACAGATTTTAAATATAAAGTCCCCCCCTGCTCTTCAAATAGACTGAACATTTTTAAACTGTAAATTTTGTTGTTAGTTGAACATTTATTGCTCTGTAAATAGAAAAATGTATCTAGTGTTCAACTGTTGCTTTAATTTATAGCATTTCAATGAAATGTTAGGAGGGGGGGGAAACATTATTATGGCACCACATTATGACATGTTTTCATGACGATATGTACTGACACATCAAACATAGAAAATAAATTTAGTTAGAATGGTGGAGGATGTTGCTGGAGACCCTGCATCATCAACCAAACTGGATTATATCCTGCAGGGGTCCCAGAAAGCCAGATTTAATTCATTTCAATTTTAAGTCTGTAGAACTTGATTAATCACAACTTTGCGCCATTAAAGAAAACACTAACATCTATGAATGGTCCTTGGTAGACAGACTCATTGTCAAAATGTAGTTTAAAGATGTACATTATTTTAGTATACAATTTTGCCAATTTTCTTTTTTGTGGTTTATCAGGTTGCTTAAAATTTTTCGTGTCAAGTCAGTTGCACAGAGAAAACCTGCAAAGTAGCATCATGCAAGCAGTGTAAGGCAGCATACCGCAAACCTTTTCATACTCTTACAGGTCATTTTCCTTCATTCTCAACTGATAGTTTGATTTACATTCATAGTGAAAGGAACATTATATTTTTGTGCTTCCTGGACAGCAGTAAAAAAAAAAAAAAAATCTAAAGTTGTCTCGTGACCTCACTCTGTCCTCACCAAAATGGCCGCCCCTCTGGGGTCATCCCTCAACGGTTGTATATGGTTGCTGGGCAACATGAAAACGCCGTGGGAAGTGGAGCAGAATGCCACAGGACTCGAAACGACACCTGACCAGGTGAGTCGGCACCGCGTCTGGAGATACTTCCGTCTCCACTCAGCTCCTGGTCGTTAAGTGGACATTAATCGGGATGTGAACTGTTGGTTAACTCTCGTTAGTTGACAGAACTTTGTCTTCTGATTATCCAGGTTAGTTCATTAGGATGCTGCTGCCGCTCTGTTCTCTGCACATGTATTTGGAAAGCAGATTTATTTATTTTTTCCCTCCCTTACTTGCCTTCTATCTGTTATCTACTGCACAAGCCAGCTGCTGTGGAGTGAATGTTGAGACATGGGGTCCGAGTCGGTGAAGGTGGTGGTCAGGTGCAGGCCACTGAATGACAGGGAGAAGGCTCTCGGCTCTAAGATGGTGCTGTCCATGGACCTGCACCGCTGCCAGTGCTTCATAGAGAAGCCCGGGGCAGTGGAAGAGCCACCCAAACAGTTCACCTTTGATGGGACCTACTACATCGATCAAACAACTGAGCAGATGTACAATGAGATTGCCTATCCTCTGGTTGAGGTAAGCTTCGTGTTTTCATTACCAGTGTGCAGAGCGAGGCATGGCAGAAGCTGCACGCTGGTCACTGGATACCTCAGTTCAACATCAGTAATTGCTCATGACTGCAGACCTCATTATTTACTTAACATTCTGCTGTCGGTCACTTTCAGCAGGGTGCCCATCCTTTAATGAAGCCTCATGCGAAAGGTCGCACTTCTGCCGTTTCTTTGCAGGGAGTCACCGAGGGATACAACGGCACAATTTTTGCTTACGGACAAACTGGAAGTGGCAAGTCCTTCACCATGCAGGGGGTGTTTGAGCCTGCAGCCCTGAAAGGCGTCATCCCACGGGCCTTTGAACACACCTTTGAGAGCATTCAGGTATGCTGTCCCCCCACCCCTCCCTCCCGCAGCATATCCGTCCTATGAATTCATGAATTTAATGCCAAAAAAAAAAATTAAGTAGAAAAAGTCTTCCCCTTTCAATGTGTGGTAATACGACCCTGTTACCAAAAAAGCTGGGACGCTGTGTAAAATGTAAATAAAAACATGATTTATAAATCACGTAAACCCATATTTAATAGAAATAGAACAAAGACGACATTAAATGCTGGAACTATGACATTTTGTTGTTTTTTGGAAAATACATGCTCATTTTGAATTTGATGCCAGCAACACACTCTATAAAGGTTTTGGAACTGAGGTGACCAGTTGCTGGAGTTTAGAAAATGTCGTCCAGATATCAGCTGTATGAGGGACATTAGGGATATTTCACCTCGTCAACAGTTCAGGGTCTCTTTTGTCATATTTATTTTATTCAGGTTGCGGCAGTGTTTTCAATTGGTGACAGGCTGGACTGCAGGCAGGCCAGTTTGGAAACTCTCCTCTTCTGCTACGGAGCCATGATGTTGTAATACGTGCAGAATCCAGTTTAGGCATCGTTTTGCTGAAATAAACCTAAAAAGACATTGTCAGCATTCGTTGCTCCAAAACCTGTGTATATTGTTGAGCATTAATGGTTCCCTGCCAGATGTGTAAGCTACCCACGCCATGTGCACTAATGCGTCCCTGTACTGTCACGGATTCTGGCCTTTGAACAGTGGAATGAGAACAAGCTGGATGGTCCCTCTCCCTCTGTAGCTCAGAGGACGCGACTTGCCATTTATAGGGCTCAAAAATCACGGCCACACATTATTCATTTTCGGCCTTGTCCCTTGCGTATAGAGATTTTTTTTCCAGATTCTCTGAATGTTTTTCGCATATGATGCGATATGATATGGTAATAGAGGATGAAAATCCCAAATTCTTTGCAATTTTTACATTGTGGAACATTATTCTTCGATTGTTGCACCATTTCCCCCCAGCTTTTCACAGAGTGATGAACCTCTCCCCATCTTCCCTGCTGAGAGACTGACTCTGGGATGATTTTTTTTCATACCCAGTCATGTTACTGATCTGTTGCCAGTTACCCTAATTAGTTATTAGATGTCCAACCGGGTGCTTTTTTTTTTTTTTTAGCCTTACAAAACTTTTCCAGTCTTGTTGCCCCTGTCCCAACTTTTTTTGAAAGGTGTTGCTGCCATCATATTAAAAATGAGCATATATTTTTCAGAAAAACAATAAAATGTCAGTTTCAGCATTTGATATGTTGTCTTTGGTCTCTTCAATTAAATATGGATTTACATTATTTTCAAATCATAACACCCTGTTTTTATTTACATTTTGCAGTGTCAAATTTTTTTTTTTTTAGTAAACTGGGTTATAACTTTCTGTATGAACAATTTGCACATACTTCAGTCTGTTGGTTCCAGTTTTTGTCTGGGCTTGTCTAAGCTTAGTTTTCGAGAGAGAATAATCACGTCTATTATGTTGTGTGCAAGCTAGTGTGCAGAAAATACAAAATTCCTGGTGCGGGCCTCTTACTTGGAGATTTACAATGAAGAAATCAGAGACCTTTTGGGAAGCGACACCAAACAGAGATTGGAGGTGAGTCATTGTTGTTTCAATAAACAGACATCATGTAACAGTAGAAGCCAAAGGGATGATTGTTGTTTGGTAAGTATAATAATTTATGAAACCTGTTTCTTGGATTATTCTCTGACAGCGCAGAGTGCTTGTTTTGTGCACAAGACTGTAAATGTTGCCATGGTGACTTAAAAGCACTGTTGTTACATGATGCTGTAAAGGTCAAGGTGTTTGAACAGGGTGACTGATTTTGATTGCGTGTGTTTTTTTTTGTGTGCTTGATGAATGCATGTAGCTGAAAGAGCACCCGGAGCGTGGGGTGTACGTCCGGGACCTCTCCTTGCACACTGTGCACAGTGTGGGGGAGTGTGAGAGAATCATAGAGCAAGGCTGGAGGAACCGGGCAGTGGGCTACACACTGATGAACAAAGACTCCTCCCGCTCCCACTCCATCTTCACCATCCACTTGGAGATCTGCAACACCGGTGAGCACACAGAACAGATATACAGTGTAGTACCTTTGAATTCAAACTAAACACATCTGTCATGTCCCATAATGTCCCAGCGGTTCACCGTCAAAGAGAAATGTCCCATTCTTGCCTGCTATAGCGTCACGGATGCTGGCTTTTGAACTGTGTGCTTAGAACAAGCTGGGTGGTCCCGCTCCTCTGCGGCCCGGAGGACGCGTCGTCCATGATTTCCAAAGAGAATGTTTTTTTCTGCAGTGCCTTCTTTCTCAGAGAAGCGCCGATATGTTGCGTGTGATCAAAAGCGGACAATCTAAAAAAAAAAATACATCAACACGAAATGGTGTAAAAATATCACAATCCAGCGAACACGGCAACATACAAAGTCGGTCCAGAGAACATAACTTTATAGACCCAAAAAATGCAAAATATGTTGACAGTAGCTATTTTCCTTCTAGTTTTAGTGTGTCAGGACCTTTTGCTTCATGTAACATACACAAACCTAATAGTTTGTAATTCTATCCATTTCCTTATGCTCCCCAGATGCAGCTGGCCAGGACCACCTACTAGCAGGAAAACTCAACCTTGTGGACCTGGCAGGAAGCGAGCGTCAGTCTAAAACCGGTGCCACTGGCGAGCGACTGCGTGAGGCCACGAAGATCAACCTGTCGCTCTCGGCCCTGGGCAACGTCATCTCCGCCCTGGTGGACGGACGCTCCAAATACATCCCCTACCGGGACTCCAAGCTGACCAGGCTGCTGCAGGACTCTCTGGGGGGGAACACGCGTACCTTGATGATTGCCTGTCTCTCCCCTGCAGACAACAACTATGAGGAAAGCCTGAGCACGCTGCGCTACGCGAACCGGGCCAAGAGCATCCAGAACAGGCCTCGTATCAATGAGGACCCCAAGGATGCTCTGCTCCGAGAGTATCAGGAGGAGATCAAGAAGTTGCGGGCCCTCATCTCAGACCAGCTGGGCACTGCTGACCTTTCATGTAAGTTATACATTTTGTGTTTCAAACTAAAACAACATACTCTTTTATTTCAATATTCCTCATTAGGCTACTTTAAAGGTAGGTAGTGAGACATGTTTCATTTGCATTTGTTTGTTTGCGGTCAGACTTAATTTATAACACGTTCTGTTTTAAATAACAACTTACAAAACTTTTTTTGTTGTTTTTTTTTGTTTATCATGCAGCTCTGCTGGCTGGCCAGTTGTGTGAGGCGTCCCCTGCTGATCCTTCAGGGCCACAATCCAGCACCACCGAAGCAAAGAAGGAAAAGATTAAAGAGGCCAACACAGACCTTTCCCACACCAATATATCACTTCCCATCTATGCATGCATTGTGTAAGAAGCCAGTGATTTATGGTCTGTGTTCTGCTCTCTCCACAGGAGTATGAAGAGAGGCTGGCCAAGTTGCAGGCTGAGTACAATGCGGAGCAGGAATCCAAGGCAAAGCTGCAGGAGGACATCGCTGCACTCTGTTCCTCCTATGAATCAAAGCTGGCTAATCTGGAGAAGGCCAGAGCCAGCAGAGGGAGCTCTGTCCCTAAAAATGGTACCAAAACCATCCACTCACAACAAAGAACCATGCAACCTACTTTATAAATTAGTATTGTTGCTCTTCACCAAGTAAAAAAAAAAAAAAAAACCTTGTGAATGAACACTTCTGACAAAATCTTAAAAATACTGAACACTGACAACATTGCTCTGTGTTATTGTGCTTTTTTGTTGAGCGTTCTTGTTATTTTGTCCACCCTGTGTGACCCCCCCATTGCTTTATGTTGCCTCCCAACCATCAGTGAGCTCCAGCTGTATGACCCAGGTTGATGAGGAAGAGCTTTGCCTCGACACTGACCCCGTGTGTCACAGTACAACTGGAGCCACTTCCCAGACCAAGGTACAGTCCACCACCACCTTCCAACACGACCACTTACCATTTAAAGAACGTTAGAGGCATAAAAACACAACTATGGATCCGACTTATTGGATGTTATTCCTCCATGTTGGTGAGCCAGCCTGCTGAACCTGATGCAGCAGTCGGTAGTCGAAAAGGTCCAGATGGAGACGAGCTACGAGAGTCAGCAGATGTCAACACAGCAGAGCCTCTGGACCAGAAACATGTCCTGGAAAGGTAAATATGGTAAACTCACACACACACACACTTTAAACACACTTTAAAACTGGACAACATGTGATCCGTATAATGAACACTGCTTGTAATTTATTTGTTTGAATATGTAATACGTCTCAATTGTGTGTTTTCAACGTTTTGCATGGGATATTAAACATTATTAAGACTGTCATAGTTATATCACTGATTACGGATGGTTGAATACTCAGTGTTCAGGTGTATTATTGTCACATATAAAGAGATGTAATATTTTCAGATATATTTACTCATTATGACATTATTTTACTTGATTTACATAATGATGTAATTAGCAGAACATGTTATGTTTATTATACTACTACTACTATTGATGAGAATACAACGATATTAGGCACCTCCACTGATAATTACACTTGCAGCATCCTCGACTCTTCCATCTCCCTCAGGCTGCAGCAGCTGGAACAGGAGGTCGTAGGAGGGGAGCAGGCCAGGAACAAGGAGTTACAACAGAGACACCGGCAGAGGAAGAACCTCGCTGACCAGAGAAAAGGCCAGCTTATCCACGCCCTGTCAGACAACACTGAGGAGAGTGAAAATGTGCTGTTGAATGTCTACAATTCCATCCAGGAGGAAGTCCACGCCAAAAGCCAGATGCTGGTCAAGGTCCAGGGCAAGGTGGGTGCCAGTAGCTGTGGGACAGATGTAAACATTTCTGTGGGGCTTACAATTGCCTCAAAACTGGATTTTCCATTGGTAAGACGGGATTTGTATCATCTTCTGCATCCACGTCTCAGGTTTAATATGCTTTGCTACTCTTGAAAGCTTTTATATTTTCTGTTCATCTGGGCTTTTATCAAGTGCAAAACAGTTGGAAATTTGTCCAAACTGGATCCAAATTCAAAATATATGCACTGACTATTAGATTTGTGAATAAAAGTATTTTATTAACTCTCTTTACTTGGAAAAACTGTCCCTGATTCAAGCTTTTTCTCCTGCTGGGTGTGCAGCACAAACTACCAGAGAAATTAGTGTTCACTTAGCTCATGAGTAGCCTACCTGATATTGGTTAATGCCAAATCAAAATAGCGGAGTCTCCAGCCTTTTTCATGCTGAATCATACAGTTTCCTCTGTCATTCAACCATAAAACCACATCGTAACAGCTGAGAGCAGCCAAACTGGAGATCCGTGACCTGCAGGCGGAGTTTGAGGTGGAGAGGGACGACTACCTGGCAACCGTCCGCCGACTGGAGAGGGAGGGCCAGCTACTGCACGGCCTGCTGGAGCGCATGGTGCCCCTGGTGCGCCGTGACTGCAACTACAGCAACCTGGACCGCTTGAAGAAAGAAGCTGTTTGGGACGAGGACAGCGCCACCTGGAGGCTTCCGGATGTGACGGTGCAGAAAACAACACTACCTTCGGGTGAGGCACATGATGGGGTTATATACTGTACAGAAAATAAAGACTATCAGCTTTTTTAGTAATAATGCAGCTGACAAAACTATAAATTCTATCCGTGTTTTGCAGATCGTTTTCCTTTAATATAATATTATCTCACTTTCTTCTGTCTTGTAGCAGTGGCTCCAAAACCCTCAGCTTGCAGAGGCTCAGGTCCTGATGCTGGAGACACAGTTATGGTGTGTGTATATTCCTCATTCATGGTCTTTTACCTGAAATGCACACACTGAAACGCTGACAGAGGCTTACTGCTGTGCGTCACAGCAGGTGGAGGAGGACAGGTACAAAGAAATGCTGGACCGCAGTGACAGCGAGAACATCGCCAGCAGCTACTTCAAGTCAAAGAGAGCCAGTCAGCTGCTGGGAGGAGAAGCTTCCAAAGGTCACGGTGAGTCAAGCAACTCATAAAAGACTGGTAGAAATAAGTACATACAGTATAAACTGATCAGCTCTATTGCAGGATGTCACCTGATTCTCAGTGTAGTAAACCCGCATGTTGTCGTCATTCTGTGTATTTCTGGTCTTTATTTACATTCTGACCTGTGAGTTCTTTCAAAGAGCAATTAATCAAGCCAAAAATAATACAAATGTAAACAACAGTAAAAACGAATGTTTAGATTGGTGACAGTTAAGGAAGGTTGTTGAAACACGAATGTTCAGTGAGTCATTTTTGCATTTAATTAAAAAAAAAAAAAAAAATTTCTCAAAATAAAAATGAGAGGCTACAATTGAGACAACTTTCTTTTTGACATTTCCCGTCTTCTGCTGGTCCTACTATCCATCTGATGGGCCTCCTCTCCTCCAGCCGTCCACTCTCCTCCCCTGGTTGCAGTCCACCTGTCTCCGAGTGGCTCCAACACGAACGCGTCTGTCAGCTCAGACTCCGTGCTGCCTCGCCCCTTCCGTCTGGAGTCGTTGGACGTCCCGGTGTCCAATGGTAAGGTGAAGCGCAAAAAAAGCAAGTCTCACATCCATAATGACGGCATTTGAAAGAACTCTGAATTTTAATGCCCTACGTACTTTTAACACATCTGTGTGATTGAGGAAACACTATATTATATAAATACTGAATATTTGGTACCTACTGCTAACCAATGTACACAGGAGACACTTTTTGTGGACTTTACAGTTTTGCCACATGTATTAAATCATATTATGAATGTTAATTTTGGACTAAATGCTACCTACAAAATGATACTTTCCTTGAACTTTAGTTTAAAAGTTTAAAATGTTTGATTGGTGCTCTGTACGAGTCCAGCATCTATAATATATAATTTATTGTGTTTCATTGTAAACATTTAAAACTTGCTCCTGAGTCGATCAAATAAATGAATTTATATATACTTTATGGCTTATTTAATTTACATCACAAAATTCGACCTTGACTTTAGAGTATTGTGTACAGTGATAATAAATAATATCTCAGTCAAAATGTCAGAGCAGTTTGTAGTGTCATGCCTCCGCTGTCACAACTGGGTCAAGGGGGCTGTTGTCAAGGCAACAGTGTTGACAGGTAGTCGATGTTTATCTCATGTTACATGTGACCTCTGGGGGTCATAACTGTAGATTTTAAGCCCAGTAAACATGAGAAAGCCTTTAATTTATATTAAAGCAAAATACAAATCTTTGAATTATTATTCTTGACCACAAAAGACCACATTAATTGTAGAAAATATTTATATATTTAATTTTTTAATTCATTTATTTAATGTATTTAAGGTTAGGAATTATTTATTCAAAAAATAGTATAGTATAACAACCGTAAGGTTTGCAGTAGATGCACAAAATGCTGCTGTTGTTGAACATTGAAGTACAATTTCTTTTCCTCACTGATAAACTCAATCCTTTCCACAGCTGACTTTTCTGTGCGAGTATTATATTTCTCATGTTGGCTATGGCCTGATTTCTTCATCCATTGTTTAATATTACTTGACCGGCAGAGAGCCGTGTCAGTTTCAAAATTTGACACCATTTATTTGCCTGTGCACAGACACACTAGACACTAGCCACTGGTCCATTAGGTGAGCTGCTCGCCTCGCTGAGAGATAAAACTGAGACGGCAACTGTAATTGTGTCCTGCAATAATTAACCACACAATAATCCAGTGGCTTCAAGACTGTTGCATAACCAGCAGTTCAAATAGGCCGGTAGGAGAAATTAGATGCGTTACATGCGAGAGATATAAAGAAAACGGAGAGAGGAAAGCACCGTGCGGCTAAGTTCACACGGAGGTGGGGCTCAAGATAATCGGATAATGGAAGAACAGCTGAGCAGGCGTTCTCATCATCCGAGCGGCGTGTAAGATGAGTAGCATTGCTGATAGTTGTTCTGTAACAGGAGCGCTGCATGAAGCACAGTGGTGAAAACTGTGCAGGTTTACGGAGATGAAGGTTTGACCCACAGGGTCTGTGGATTAGCTCAGGTTAATCAAATCACACTTCAGTCTACATGGAGCATCCGAAGTAACTGTTTAGGAAACACGGCTGTGAAGTTCAAAATGTTGGCTGTATTTTCTAACTTGTACAGAAGCACGTGGACTCAAACAGTATTCATACAAGTTACGTATGTATATTTACAATTCGTGAACACAAAGACTTAAAATTGCAACGTATTAAATGCAGATTTTTATTTTTTTATTTTCAGTGACATTTATGGAAATGGGAGATTAGATAGAAGTAATTACATAATCCTTATTTTCCATTCTGGATGAACATATCCAGCTTTTAGACAGTAAAGGCAGTTCCATGGACATGTTTTTAAGACCATGTAACTCATGTATACAGTAAAAAACAGATGTAGAAAGGAATAGATGAACTATTGACACACAAGGTCTTAATAATCATGTATTTGAAATAGCTACTAAAAACTGAAAAATCACCCCAAAACACTTTTAAAATGTTTCACAATATTAAAAAGCTGCAATTGATCTGCGTCTTTAAGATCCAAGAAATGAACTCAGCAGTCCACTTCCAGGCACGTCTGTGAATTATGAAGCAATCAAACTGTGTTGATTTGAATACACCCTCTTCTACTCTTTGGCTGACTTTGAGTCCTGTCGTTCCTTATCGCATCATATCTAACTGAAACGCATTATAACAAACAAAAATAAGAGATTTTGGATTTGATTGCTTTACATTGACATACCTTTTTCATCAAATATGTAGAGCTACGGGGGTTTGAAATGTGTAAGGTGAATTTCAGTTACTCTTGAAACCTACTGCAGAAAAAAAAATACCTGCTTAAGCGAGTGAGAATATAAGGTTCTATATTATAAGTGCCGGTGTTGCCTTTTAAATGGTCCTCTTCTTCTGCTTTGGTTTTCCAAAGTGCCAAGTGCCAGATTCCCCGTTAATGCTCTAACTCTCTTTAAGCTGATGGTACTCTTGAAATCTCTCTTGAGCCGTAACGCAGGCAGAGTTCTGCTGTTTACCGGGTTCAGTCTTTGAGCAGTCCGAGCTTTCTGAGAGCCTCTTTTCGATCGGCTCCCATCCCAGGCACCACCATCACAGTATATCCTATTGAGTTTGAGGGTTTGTGGGGTACAGGCTGAGCTGCGGTGGTGGTTTCCGCTGGCCTGGATGATGTGATGTGCTGCGGTTCGGGACAGTTTCCAGTGTTTCTGTCGTTGTCGAGGGTAGCAGAGCGCTGCAGACCGGCCGGCTTCAATCTGCTGGACTGAGCAGAATGTGACGCCAACACGGGCTGCTGGTCGCGTCTGGAGTCGTGATGGAAACTTGCACTGCTCTGCAGAGGCCTGTTCTTGGGCTCTGTGGGACCTTTGGCGTAACAAAACGATGGGTTCCTTGATGGATTACAGTTAGATGGATCTCTTGTGAATCTGTTTGGTGTTGGGTCCAAAGACAAGTGAGATTTAGCGTGAGGCAGCAGGGCCACCGCTTCATTTTCTGGCTCTTGGTCTTTCAGGAGGCCCAGCTTCTGCAGAGCCTCCAGTCTCACCACCTCAGGATCTGCTGCATGCTTGACACTGCATGAAGAGTCTGAGGTTATTGATCCTCCATTTTGTGTTTTCACCAATATGTGGGAGGGGATCTTTTTGGGCTTTGGGGCCACAGCTGGAAGGCCCGCCTTAGGCTTCGGAACCTCTGGGTGGAATCTGTCAGATCTCTGTAGATTTCCAAAGTTCAGGTGTTTCACTGGAGGAGGAAAGTGCTTGTCCGAGTCTATAGTGTGATCAATTGCGGGACATAAAGGGGTCTTCTTTGTGGAGGCACTTTTCCGCAGATAAACTAGTGCATCATAGGACAGAGGCCCTCTAGGTAAAGGACCCTCAGCTGTCCTAAATGAGTAGTCCCTGGGTTTTGTGGGAGGAGGTATCGTGACATGACCCTCTAAAGGTACCATTGGAGAGACTGGTTTCTGGTTGTGACCGGGTTTGCTGTTGTTAGATGTGTCCTGAAGCTTAGAGTTAAAGATTTTATCTGCAGGAGTTCCTGGTTTAGTGCTCGGTGCAGAACGTGGAGGACTGTTTGTCATAACGAGAGGTGTAGGAACCAAGTAGCCCTGCATAAGTTTAACGTCAACATTTTCTCTGATGGCTTCCTTTGAAGCATGTTTCTGAGAACCTGAAAGACAAACGAGTACATGTGTGTCACTAGAGATACAACCTACCTTTCATAAACGTGTTTCGCTGGCTACTTTGTCTAATTCTGCATCTGGTCCCTGAGATTAACTCACCGTTGAGCTTGTTTTTGTTTACGGAGGCTGACGGGTCCGCCGGTTTGCTGGCGAGGTTGCCAGGGCTGCGCAGTTGGTCAGGTTCATCGTTGGACAGTCCACTATCCTCCTCAGTATCCAAAGACTCAATAGTCTCCTCCAAAAACATGAGACAAGCCTTCTCCTCAGCAGACAGGTGCTCCAGACTATCATCACTCTGAAATACATAAAAGCAGAGCTTTTACTTTCAAATAACTCCACAATGAGACATCCCAAAACATACACTTTTTAAACAGAACAATAGACACAACATCTTTTAAACTTTTATGTTCCAGCTCTCAGTTACTGACATTATTTTGTCTTGATATTTTTTTAAATTTTTTATAATGAGTTGGTGAAGAAATACAGAGATTCTCTGATTTAAGAAGGAAATCTTCGTTACTTACAAAGATAGAATTGGCACTGACGACGCTGTCACAGCTGCCAGCGCTGTCCATGCCATTCATCTTCTCCAGCACAGTGCCACCTGGCCAGGTATCGCTTTTGGGCATCTTAGTCGTCTACTTGTCCAAGGTTAGCGGCACAGACTGTTGTTTCCTTCTGTGAACAGGAGAGTTAAATTACAACTTACATTGTTCCTCTTGGCAGAGTGAAAATATTCTTTAGAAAAAGGACTCAGAAGTGGAGTCTTTTTACTCGACCATATTAGATATTTTCCATATTTTCACCATGCCATTTATTCTTAATGGCCCAGTGGAGGATTTTCCACAGGAACCTAAATACCCAGATTGGCAAATTTCCAAAGAAATCCTGTCAGTGTTTTAGCTGACACCCTGCGGCAGCTTTTGTATCGAGTGCCAATCTGGAACGGTAATCTCTAATCAGTGTGGAAAGGTATCCACTTTTTAGTACATTTTATTTTATAATGGCTATTTTGTTGATATTTCATGATCAGTATTAGCAACAGTCCAAATTGCTGGAAAAACATTCAAATACGTTTTTTTAGAGTAAATTTTACACCTGGACTGTGCGAATGATCAATCGAAACTACAGCAATAACAGCTAAATAATAAATACAACCTGTTACCCTTCAATACCAAATCTCATAATAATACGTACTCGGCAAAAGAAGCTAAGTTCAATTCTCATCGACAGCATACGAAAACTCTATATGGCCCAAAATCCACGTATTGATCAGCAAAGCATCGACCACGGGGTCTGACAAACGGTTGACACAACTCAGACCACAACATTTATTAACAGTGAGCAACATGCATATTTCCTCACTGAACTTTCTCTAAATTAATCAGGCATATTATAAAAATTCAGAGCTCTGACCAAGTCTATTTTTTTTTCTGTGGGACAAGAGGCCCTGGCTTGACATTGTCTTTTATTTTAAAAGGAATTTAAACCCTGGTGCCTCGATAATTGATAAATATAATATAACAAAGTGCACAGATACTAATTAACAATACAAGGCCTGGAGTCTAGTGAGCTGCAAATTTGAGACACCACAGGAGTCTAGACATCTCCAGATCACTAAATAAATACAACGTGTAAATAGACGTAAAGATAACACGGAGTAATGTCAATCAAGAATTACAATAAGTCCTGTGCTATTTAAAATGCTACAGTAGTAAATGACGCGGTGTGGTTGGGCTGCGTATTGCTGATCCAAACTTCCACTATACTGTGTAATCCATTGCATTACATAATAATCGTTCTGTTTTGATTATACTCAGATGGACGGTTTTAGAAAACTCTTCTCTTTGCACCTAATACTTCAAAATTATTTGGTGCAAAAATGCAGCCATTTAATGCAAATTCCCTAATTTCGTCACAACATCCAAACATGTTCCACATAGTGCTCCTCTAGGTGTTATTTTCCGATAACATAGCTTGTAAAGGCTGTTTGCTTGAAGGCTACGAAGCTCACAAGAAGTTTGTAAAAGAATCCATGCTCACACCTGCATTACAATGCAAAGAAAAAACAAATGTGAACCTACTTGATTTGAACTGTGGTAGATAATCTAGAAGTTCAGCGTGACACTTTACTGGTGAAAGAGGATACCAGTAGCTGCCTCAAAATACATCTAAAAAAGGAGTGCATACTTGCCAAACGATATGTAGTTCACTGGCTAAAACCATCAGTGCTGTTTGAGACGCTGCATGTATTCAGTAAAGTATCTAGAGTTTTACACAAAGCTATTTACGTCTCATCAACCGCTATCGTCCTGCGGTGTGTCTCACATGCACGTCAGCTTTCTGATGATTGGACAGCCTCGAAGAATGGCAGGTTATCATAGCCCGGTGTGTTCCTGACAGATATCGAACTAGTCCTCTTACTACATGTGACTTGGATTACAGCACACATGCTACTCCTAATCTTCTTTCACTGGATCAGTTTCAGAGGGAGTGGAGGGCAGCAGCAATGATCTCCTGAGAGCTACATGATATCCCCTCTGACCATGTTGTCTTACTGTAACAGTCATCTGCTTGGACATTTATAAGGTGTTCGCTAAAGATGTCTGTTGTTCCAGAGAAAAGAGGCTCAATAGTTTTAGCTGGTTTAATATAGGAAGAGGCTCCTGAAGCTGTGAGGATAAAAGCATCTCCCTAAAGCGCCATTTCCTGTGAATGGCCTTTTAAAATTGAAATAATAGTTGTTATAGCAGCTATTTGATCGTGAGTTGTTGTTTTTTTTTTTACCAGGGCAAACTAATTCTAGAGAACAAATCCTTTTTACTAAAACTGGCATTGTAGGCGAGAGATAGAGCTGGAATTTTTTTTAGAATAAAGAGACCCCTGTCTGATCCTGGTGAAAAGAAATTCACTTTTGGATAAGTTACAACACCTGAGAGGCCAGAGCGGCCAGACAGACCAGAGGAGGCACAAAAGCACTGCTGTTCGCTGTTCTTGCTTTACCATGTCATCCTGTCCCTGTAAAGTTTTAAAGTCCCATTTGCCGAGGCCAATGTGTAATTGTCCTCGTCTGTCCTGCAGCATGCGGGTCGGGATCTGAATCCGAACTGCTGAAACTAACGTTTATTGTGACTTAACCTGACGCAATCTGGGCTCACCAGCGACTGAAAACCTTTTACATTCTGATACTGGTCAAGTATTTTAGACTTACCCCTAGGTTTCTAACATGCTAAAACCTCAGACTAAAACGACTGCAGTTAGTCATCAATGTTTGCTATAAATGTAACCGTCAAACTCCTCTGAACAGTAATCTGTGGTCCAATGACACAGTTGCAGCTTTATTTTGATTGTGGCTGTAAAAGAGCAACGGCCGAGCTTTTATGGTCTTTGATCATTGTTGGAGACTGATTGTGTAACAGTTTAAAATCACCACATAGTTTTTCTCAACTTAAGTTTTCTCGAACTTTCAGCTCTGCTTTTAGATTCCTCAGGGACCACGTTCATTTGGCACCGTGGCTTTTGTAATGAAGATGACCTGCCCCAAATTCAGTCTCCACAAAATATATAAACGTCCATTGATCCAAATGTGTTACATATACAAAAAAAAAAAATTAATGCAGTCTCATTAATCTGCCAATAAGTCTGTAAATAATAACATTAATAATTAAGATGTATATAGGCTGAGGTTTAAAGTGTTTTAAACTCCCTGAAGTTAACCGGTAAAAACGGAGTTAGTCGACAACATACCTGTTTGAATCGCCGTCCGGCGTTCAGCGCGTCATCCTCTGCTCGGTGCTCGCCGAAGACTCGGTGCGCGCGGCTCTGAGACACCTGCAACGGACTATGTGCGCTCAGCCCGTTTATCCAATCATTAAACCACGCGTGCCCTCGTGGGGACTGTACCGACAAACCGTAAATCTGTTTTAAAACTCTCTCTCTCTCTCTCTCTCGTCAACCGCAGTCTATTCTGTCAGGCTCGTTTCTCAAATGAATACGTAATCTCTTAACTCTTGCTCCTCTCTAAAAGACAATATCAAATAATTACTCCATTGTGGTTAATCTCGAGTGGATAACGGATTTGTTTACACGTGTTTGGTAGACGTGTTTTGAATAAAGCGTCAATTTGAAGTGCGCATAGACCGTACAAAACAAGGAGGGGGAGGAGGGATGTGGGGGGTGTGATCTCAAGGTTTAGCGCAACTCATTACACCTCTGGGTCCACGAAGCATTAGAAAACCCGAAAAAGACAAGAGCCTTGCAAATACAGGCAGGAATTACATTTTTCAAACAATTTCCAAATCAGTTAATCAAACGATTTAGTTATCCAAACAAAAGTCTGTTTAATTTTGACTTAATTTTGACTGTAAAGACTTCTTTTTTGTGTGTGTGTGGTATAGGAGGGGTAAAGCCTTGAAAAAGGCTTATTATAAAGAAAACACACAAAAGCAAATCTTGCGATTTAAATATTATGTTTGTATTGACTCCAGTCGGCCTTAATCGAATATTCAAAATATTTCACCGTCACTGGACCCAAACTAGTCAAATGTATTGCTACTCTTACCCTTTAGGCCTCGTTTTAGTAGCAGCAGTAGTCGCTGTTGGTCAAACAGTGAGTGAACAAATCTTAAATCCTATTAAGCGAAGGTAGATGTTCCTTAAAATAACTTAAGGAGTGTAATCCCGCGATGATTCCACAGGATCAAAGCTGTTTTGCCAACTGGAGTTTACTTCCTGTCATAATGGATTTCAAATAAGTGTTGCAGATGGGTGGGTGATGTGGGCACAATAAGATTCATAATTATGAATCATGAGCATTATGAAAACCTTGTATTTGTATCTGTTAGTATTGAGAATTACTTAATATTCACACTACTTGTCCATTTGCCTCAGGTGGACAAAAATTAAAATGTAATTGCGATTAAAAAATAAAAAATAAATAATAATAAAGGTGTTGTATTGTAACGTTTCTAGTGCTTTATTTATAGTCCTGACATCCTCACGAAGTTATTTTTGTGGTTTTCTGTCACAAACACCATTTCAAGAACAAGCTGTTTTTAGTGGGTATTCATAAGGTTCATTATTATTAATGAGCATCTCTTCTGAGTGACCGCCAATCACAGGTGACGGACTGTGGCTCCCTAAACTGACCGGCAAACATGACTTTATCGGCAGAGAAGTAATGGCAGCGCCATCAGACTCATTTGAGCGGCAGACGGCAACCAACCTCCTCGTCGACCGCACTTAAAAATGACGGTTACAGGATGGTATGTAACGTTTTTTATGACATTTTAGACAACATGTCAGGATCCCTGTCTGTCCCAGTGTGTTTTCCCTTTGTTTCCCCTGATCTCCTTTCCTCTTGTTTCTGTCATTCCCCGTGTTTGTTTAACACACAAACGCATCCATCCCTGGACTCAGCCACTCTGCACGCCTCATCCACACATACACTCAAGTCTGGACTCCCCTCACTGACGACACAACCTGAGAGGGTGTACTGTACTACGAAGCGAGAGTTTGCGAGGTATGTTGAGACTAAAGCCAGGGTTGTCAATGTCACGAAGGTGGATCTTTTTTTAAACTGGCTGAATCACCATGGTAACTTATTCTGTTGTGTGACATTTTTATAAATTTTTGAACAATATACTGTACTATAGTATGACTTATTTTCATATTTTGGACGACATACTATAGTATGACTTTTTTTTTTAATCATATTTCAGACAACATGCTATATAATTACTTTTTTTTAAATATTTCAGACATGCTATAGTATGACTTTTTTTTTAATCATATTTCGGACGACATGCTATAGTATCACTTTTTAATTATATTTTGGACAATATGGTATAGCATGACATTTTTATAAAATCTTTGACAACATCCTATAGTATGAAAGTTTTATGATATTTTGGACGACACTGTATCATATATAGTGCACATATGTATAGAAGTATATATATACATATATATACACTATACTATGTTTATTAAAAAGTACAACCAAGGACAGTCATCTAAGCAGGAGGAGCCGGGGATTGTATTATTTAAATATGAAACGTAAAAACTTTCACTGCAAGTTCAAGAGCAAACTTAAAAGTAGGAAATACTTTACAGAACGTGACTCAAACTCAACTGTTGGCTGTATAACTTTTAATTGTGACACAACACTGAAAAATATCAAGTAAATCCAGTTATTCTGTAGTGCTTTGTGTGCAACATTCATTGTTATTGTTAGTCATGAGAACTTGGGAAATAAAAAATACAACAAAGCCATTTCATAGTTTCATCTTAATGTAAGCTGATTAATCCATAATCACTGTTAAAAATCAAATAAACGATCTAACGCAACGGATGAGGGGTAAGAAATCATAGCGGTTCACGTTCAACCAAAAATTCATACGTTTTTCCTTTCCTTTTCTTCTACTACCGTCTGAGCAAAATTAGGAAAGAAAGTTCTAATCAAGCTTCTTGCTGTCAAAGATATTGTTTTTGGCAACAATTTAGGATGAATATTACCGTCGAGGATGCCCGAAACAAAATAACTAGTTTGCACAAAGTGAGGATATATATATATATTAAAAAAATTAAAAAAAAAACAGTCCCACACCTATCCTCGGGGTATCCTCCAGTAAAAACCTTTTGACCTGATGTTTAACATAAATAAGTGCATACTTCATCCTTAAAGGCAGTGTGCATCAACAGAATCAGTAGAGATGATGCTTGACTTTTGAGCTTAAAATGTGAGAACATGCTCCAGTTGTGCAAAACATGAACGGAGGAGTGGCACTCAATATCGAACCAAAATGTGACTTTACTCTGAATTCAAACACCCAACTTAGAGCAACAATTATGAGATGAAAAGGTAAACTGCTTAATGTTGATTAGCGAAGAAGGTAGATGAATGAAGATGGACCTGAACAGGTAAAATGCATTAAATGCAGATGTTTTTACACTTCGCCTCCCGACGTGATTTGTTGCGCTCAAACGCCTCATTGCACTTGAAGTGTTTTTCAAAATATGCAGCTATTTAAACAAAAACTAAAGAAGTGTATTTTTTTAAAAGTTCACACAGCATGATGACATTTGAAAAACGTACACACTAGAATTAAAAATGACACTCCTGAAAACCTGCTGTACCCATAAGGAAAAACCAGGAGCTACACAAGTTTGTAAAATGTTAGCTTACAGCACCATTACTTTTTATATGTCTAATTAAAACCAGCTCACTGATAAATGACGCAACATTAAAAAAAAAAAAAAACCACAAAAAAAACGTATGTATGTATTTAGGATCATTTTGGACCATAAGTTGCAATATGACATTGTATTTCAAAATGCATAACTCCACTTTTCAAGGGCCATGCTCAATGAATTCAAAAGAAAGCCACGAAGAGCACATTTGTATATAGGTGACTGCAGCTTAGCATTAACACTGGCCAGTTGTCCTGAATAATTCAGACATCTAAAGTTAACCAAATGATCCCAGTATTGGAATAATTTCTGACATCTATCCACACACAGGAAATCCAAAAAAAAAAAAAAAAAAACATGCTACGTAACCGACATAATGAATAACAGTCAAAACTCGGTGTGCTGCATTTAAGACAACAGTGAATGGGATCACATCGTAGCGCAAATAACCTCAGCGGTTGTCTGGAGCTCTCTGCAGAGCCGTACAGCGGCGTTTCAATCAGTTTGGCGCATTTTCTCGCCGACGACGAGTAATCGCAACGGATTGAAACCGAACCCAGGAATTATTTGCAGACGTGACCCAGTGAAACAGATTTCAAACCATCCGTGACGGACCAACGCCGTGGTTTAATGACATCGGAGCACTGCGGCGGTGTTTCCGACAGCAGGTAAAACGTAATACTGAGCGGGTGAGAGGCTGAACAGTGTCTGCAGATTCTCGAACGACGTCGCCGGATAATGTGAGGTAGAGGGTGATGCAAGCAGACGGACCGACGGGGTTGCCGGGTGTGGGGCGCGGGATCGGCGGCGGTTCTATTTTGTGAGGGGGGGGGGGGGAGAAAGGGACGGGGCGACGCTCACACTTCGCCGAAATTGGTGTGGCCCGTCTCCTTGGCGTGCTCGCGCGCCTCCTTTTGTCCCACCAGGCCCGTCTGGCACACCATGCAGCGCAACGCGAAGCGGTTAACGTCCGTGAACTGCCGCTTGCGGCGGGCCTCGTCCGCCAACTCGAGGGCCTGGGCCAGGATCACGTCGTCGGTGGTGGAGAAGATAGTCTGCGGCGGGGCGTCGGAGCCGGGGATCTCTTTCTGCAGCGGGTCGTAGTGGATGCCGTCGTAGATGAGCAGCACGCGTTTGTGGTACCCGGCGTCCTCCCCAAATCGATCCACCCGGACCGTCTGAGTGTCCACCACGCAGATCTCGCACTGGTAAAACTTGGACAGGATCGACACTTCGATGGCCCCTCCCCAGGTGTCGTCGCGTCTTATCCAGGCGCAGTACTCCTCGTTGGTTTTCCCCAGCACCGCTTCGGAGTAGGCGGCCGGGTCGCTCGACACTATCTGAGCAATGAGGCCCCGCATCTCGGGGGCGCACACGGGATCGTACACGCCACCTTCCACGACATAATAAACACTGGTGAAGAGGCAGGAGTTGTCAGCCGGGACCACTCGGCGTGCCAGCACAGGAGGGCCCTCCGGGCGCGGCGCTTTGGTCACGATCGGGTGATCCTGAGGCTTCGGCTTATTTTTCTCCTCCTCAACAATGAGCGTGTCTCCTGTCGAGGACGACACACAAACAACGACACGACACCGTTCATCCGGGTCAGACTTGGGGTTTGGAAAAGAAAAGAAAAGAGGACAAACGTAACCTTGTTTATAACGTTTCCAGCCGTTAACTGAATCTTTCGCGCGTATTTGAAATGTTTCCATCTAAATGCAAAGGAGGTGCGTTTACACGAGTCGGCTTAAAGCGCGCCCAGTAACAACGCAGCGGGTTCGAGGTTATATTTCCATTTTGTTACGTCGCGTTTCTGCTTCCACCTCAAAACAACGCAGGTGAGCAGAATTTCGTTTGGGGCTCTCGCATCGAAGACGAAAATCTCGGTGACTTTTCTCTCCGCCCGCTTCGAATAACCAACGAAAACTTCTCCGCAGCGCATTCATTAAGACAAATGTATTTTAAAACCCTGACAACATTTTTTTTTTTAACCCGGTTGTTATAGTTGTTACATCTTTAAAAAAAAAAAAAAAAAAAAAAGTCGGAACATGTTATTAAAACATCGACTCAACATTTCGGACGTCTGACCACGTACCTGATTTGATGGGGTAGTCCTTGAGGTGGGCTTCTCCGTTCCGGAGGTCGAGGCTGGAGGGCGGGTAACCGACCATAATCTTCTGCACGTCGCAGGGGATACCGGTCAGTTCCTCCACTTTGCTCTTCAGCTCTTGCACACACGACTGATGGGTCAAGCCCTGCATTATGTGGCTCCCATTTTTGGTTTTACAGCGTAGCCGCAACATCCTGCCTGCGAGAACATGGGAGATCGGTATTCGGTAGGGACGTCTCGTCCGCGAAGGACATTTGTTGACGAGAGAGTGCGGTGCCGAGCGATGTAGATTAAAAAAAAAATCAAACATCACAATGTTTTGACCAGATATCTTGATATTGCGTTGGTGCTTTCACAGCGTCCTCAAGAGGACATCTCAGATCAACGTCGAGTGTCACACAACTTTCCAGATTTGACGTCACCGCCTGTTAATTTACTTTAAGAAACACCAACAGTCGGCTTTGTGACCCAAATAGAAATATCAGTGTCTCCTCATCTGCGACATAAATAATCTAATCGTTGAGGAATTTAATGATCTTACAACATTTACCTTAAATATGCAGTCAAGCCAATATTCTGCTTTTATAATCTGGTGTGTGTGTGTGTGTGTGTGTGTGTGTGTGTGTGTGTGTGTGGGGGGGGGGGGGGGGTATTGCTTTGGTATTTAATACATTCACAAGTGTTTGTTGTAGGTGTTCCCTCTTTTAACCTATTCATCTCTCACTTCGCCAACTACTTAATGTCTCTGAGGTTAATAAAACAAAATTAATAATAAAAATTAAATTAAATTAAATTATAAAAAAAAAAGCCCCCTAAATAACATCTTGCTATATCTTGCTCTGGTAATGTCTCTTTTTGTGCCGTTACATCTCCCCCATTGTTGACATGGATCTGGTCTTTGTATATTTACTTCTGTTCCAAAACAACAACAACAACAACAACAACAACAGAGCGACATTAGCTCGGGACAGTTAGCAGATGCAAAACATCCAGCATCGGGGTGTCACTTGCGCCGGCAGCTGTATTATAGTGTCACAATGGAACAGCTGACGGAACAGCTGACGGAACAGCTGATCAGCGACCACGCTTTTGTTTTTGTTTCTTTGTTGTGTTTGTTGACGAGTTAACTCGACACAAACAAGACAGCAGCTATCCCCCCCCCCCTCTCCTCCGTCGAGCACGACATTTCAGCCCCCCCCCCCCCCTCCAAATAAAAAAAATGTCCCCGCAACTCGGAAGAAAAGTCGCAGCGCCGAGAGACAGTTGTCCTGGAGAAGATTAAAAAAAACAAAAACAACAACAACATTTGCTCGTTCTTCCGAGACACGTTTGGCTAATTACAACCGCTAACGTTAGCACGCTAGCCTGCCCATTTGCGTAACGTTAACTCGACTGTTTTTTTTTTGTGTGTGTGTGTTTTTTAACAAGCTTTCCGCATCCGTTCAAACCTTCGACATCATCGGTTTCTTTTGTCTTTTTTGACAAATCTATAAAAATAAAAAAATAAAAATAAATAAAAAAGAAGCGAGGCGCAGAAAGCGGTAAGTTATGTGTGTTTTCTTACCTGCCGTTGACCGCAGCCCCGCCTGACTCGAACAATAAACACCCAGTGAGGACGACTACTGTATAGTGCGTCAGCGTACGTACGTCTGTGTGACGTCATGACGCTCGTAAATAAACCTCTGGTAGTACGTTATTTCCCTAATGAGATAAAAAAAAAAAAAAAATGTGTGGCCAAATTACAAAGATATTTATTTTGAATGCAGAAACGGCACATCATTGTTGTTGTCCATCTGTCTTCGCATTGCTGCCAAACTAAATCAATCGCTTTACTTCCTGAACAATTCCTGGGTTTTAAAACAGCAGGTCATCACCACCGACCGCTCAACAGGTAAGCCACGCAGTAAGGATCGGGGTTTTCTACAGTTTGTAGACATGGAGAATGAAACATTTATTTTGTTATGAGGCAAAAAACACAGTCAAACAGTTACGTTTGTTTTTTCACACCAGTTATGCTTAAAATAAATAAATAAAAATCTAAAGGTGGGTGTTTGCAGAGCACCTTGTCCCCCTAACCGAGACATAAGAGAAGATCTACATTTCATTCACTTCTCAAATAGTTTTGAGACAATTCTGCATCAATGGTTAGACAAATGGAAAAGTTTCATGTGTGTTTCCTACTTTTGAAAATAAGGCAAACAAAACAAAGCAAACCAAAACTCACGTCCCTTCAAAATGTACTTTTATTGTCTGCTTAAAAGGCACAGTAGGCTGCTTTGAGCAGGGCAATAACTTATCAAACATTATAGTCGTAGACCAAAAATTTGACCACTGTCTGCTATTAAATCAAAATGAAAAGATTTTGTGTCAGAGGAGAAAAACTACATTTGCACAAAGCAATTAAAACACATTCATGTTCAGTATGATAACATGAACACAAATACCAAACATACTATAAACATGCTAAACAAACTATTTTGAATTGTTGCACAAAATAACTTCCCAGAATACATAGGCAGGAACAATAGATGATCATTTAGGTGTTATTTGTGACACCAGCTGAACACATTAGGTTTGCAAAATCCTTAACCTCCCGCTGGTATATATTATGTCCAGCATTGAGGTGTATTTTCTGACAACACAAAATACATAGACAGAAGGATCTGGATAAAGTACTTTAATCTCTTACAGAGCCTGATGAGCACATTCCCTCAAATTGAGACAGAACAGATGATGTCGTTGGACAAGAATCACCACTACAGATTGTTTGTATGTAGTACATGAGTGGTTTTTAATATAAAAATATTTCTATGGGATCTAGTTTTTGACATGATCTGTTTGCAATTGTGAAAACTGATTTTCACCATAATAATGCATAACTTGCTCTGATTACATTCAGTGGCATACGGAGGAACTATTTCTATAAACACAGAATATTTAAAGTTCAGTAAGGCATTGCAGTATTTACAATGAGAATTAGTTTCCAGTTCTGCAATAGAGTATGTTTCTGTTGGTTGGCTGATTTCTTTTGACGCACATGCAGATATTGTTTATGATACTAGATGATAAGGCTTCCAGTTCAAAGCCTCAGCATGCACAGTGAAGACAAACAGAGAGCTTGGGATAAAATGAAACATGTTACCTCGTGCATTAATGGCCTCATTTTTAAAAGGAAACTGTTCTTTGACTTCATACTGTAATCTCAAACTCCAGGAACTGTGAAAATAAAAGTGAAAGAAACATCTTTCGAGTCATGTCTGAACCCAGAACTTGCCCCAACTGCGAGATGAGGAAAGAGGCATGATGAGGATCCCATCTTCACTCAGAAGCGGACACAGCCACTCGTTTCGTCGGGGCTGTCAAAGTCGATTCCTTCGCACAGGGACTCCTTAAAGAAAAAGAAAGTATCACTGACTTTCACAAATGAATTCCTTACGGCACCAAATCCTGCTCGAGGCAACTACATAGTAATAGCTTCAATGGTGCCCCAGGAGTCTTAAGTTTTTACTTGGAAATTTAGGTCATTGTGTGAAGTGTGGAAAAGTGGCCACACGGTCTCAGTATGATTGTCTCAAAATCCTAGTGTTGTACACGTCAAACACCCCGGGATTCGCATGATTTCAAAATGTATTTTCAGTACATTTTGGGTTTTTTTTTGTCATGAATTACTATTTTAAAATATATCTAGGTGCTTTAATCATCAAAGACTTTCACCGAAATCAATTGATATATTCCAGCCAGTGTGTTCAAAGTGTTCTTGATAAGGCTGCTGAGATGAAACAAACCTGATAGCAACTTTTCACTGTGCAAAGGTGATGGAAGGTTAGAGAAACCCAAAGACTGAAAACCATAAAAATACACTAGTGTGACAACACATATTCACATGGGTTACAGTGACAAGAGTTGAATTATGGGAAAGAAAATTAAAAGTCATGTTCTAAGTCTCCAAAATACTCACAGACAACTGCTTCCTATCCGAGTCTGTAAGACACGTTTGGAGATAGTGGAGAAAGAGAGAGACAGATAGAAATGTGGAGAAGGGCTGAAGCACTTTACGTACAATGCAAGGCCAACATACACAACACGTACAAATATGAATATGCATTCTAAAATTTCAACACTTTTTCTCTATCTGAAATGGTTCATATGTTTTTTTTACAATCCTTGCAATGAGAATTATTGAATTATATTAAGCCTAGACAAATTATCAAATTGCTCTCTGGTTTTTATTAAACTAAATGGATGTATAATAGTTCTGAGCAAATTATGATGTCTGTACGTAATCATTTGTGACAAAGTGCTGCACTTATCTCTGACGATCTAAAATCTAACTCTGTGATGGGCTTTCTTCAGCAAAGAACAGGCATGCTGTTGTGCATATTCAAGTAGGAGACAGCCCAGTGATGTCATGCAAGACAACATTAAAAGAGGAGGGAAACCCATTCAAGACTTTAAAACATGCCCGGAGAGAGAGAGATATTATGGAGAGGTGGGTTTCATGTACATCAGTTGCAACACAGACACTAAATCATCAAGAGGATCCAGAACTGTGGGGAGATAATGCCAAACACAGGGTTACAACTGTGGTGGGAGGTGACCGATTACAGCTGATGGTGACAAATTTAGTGGGGGAGCCTGCGACTCTGTCACTAACTTGGCTTTGCCGTCCCTCTGGCATCAGAGCCGATGGGGTGGGCGCGAGCGGTAGCCAGGGCTGGTTGCCCGCGCTGTAGAGCCTGGGCCGCTTGAACTGGTCGTGACTGGACAGGGGAGTGTAACTATTCCGCCGATGTATGAGAGCAGAGTCCTTCGGGATTTTATCCTGGTAGAAGATGAAACACCACAGGTGTTAAGAACAATGATCTGGGAGGATGTAACACCAGGGGGACACCTGACGGGACACAGGCAAGCAAAGAAGCCTGTCCTCCACCACACTGATCCACAGCAACAGGTAAGACAACTGAAGCCGTTTGTAGTGAAACAAACTGATTTCACCGACACTATTCCACCACGCAACACAAAACAAAACGATGATGAGCAGTGACAGCCCTGATTGGACGTGACAGACAAACACCTGCTTCAATCAAAACGGTAAAAAAAGGGACCAACAGCTTAAATACAAAGTCTTAGTACATTATCTTAGTATCTGGATGCAACCAGAGGAATGGTAGTGATTAGAACAGCCAGCAAAGTAGCATGCTCAGCCATGGCTTCTATCAAGGTCAAATACTGCCAAAATAACATCTCACTTAACATTCAGAGGCTCACCACTTAAGCCAGGCTGATTAATTATGGCTAAAGATAAAAGGGATGTAACAAAACAGGGATATAAGGAAAGCGGTCAAGGAAGCAAAGCCTCACAATACAGGGGATGTACGGTAACTGCACTGAACTAACAGACACAACAAATAACAGCTGTTTGACTTTGAATTATTAGACGTTGAGATTTGGTGATAAATTAAGTGTAAGTAAACAATAAACACATGTTTTGCACAGATGACGACATTTAAAGCTTTAATTCAAACAATGCTGAATGCACATTCAGCTCAATTCAGAGCAACTTACGAGAGGCCGGTCTCGATGCGTGTTAACTGCCTCCACATTAAGATAAAACATTTCCACTTTACACCCTAGAAGATAAAAGATACAATCAATTTAAACTCTCTTCTTATGCTGTATCGGTCTCAAGTTCGGGTAAACACCTACCGTATGCAACAGGGGTGAGCTTGAGCACTGTGTGGAGCGGACACTTCATGTATGGAAGATCATCTGTGGAGTTAAGAAACAAATATAAAATATATCGTCATGTTCTTGTGGGATTTGCAACATGTAAGTGTGCGTCTGTTTGTGTTTATCTCACCGGCACCCTTGTCCAGGAAGTAAGCCAGGAGACAGCGCATCACAGCCTGGTGGCACACAACCAACACATTGCCCTGCCTCTCTAACTCCATGATAACGGGCTCCAAACGCTGGACAAGATCTTGGTAGGACTAATGGGAAAGGAGAAACCATTACAGCCGTGAATGTCAATGCTATGCTTAAAAGAACATGAACCTGTGAGAGCTTGTAGTAGCAGCTAACAGACGAGAAATAATACACATGATCTGATGGAGAGAAACTTTTTTTTTTTTGCTTAAGGAAATACAAATAATTGTGAGAAGTGGTTCAGGTCACCTCCCCTCCTGGGTAGCGATAGTGGTACTTGTCCTGGTCCCGCAAAGCAAACTCCTCTGGGAATGTCTCCTGGATCATCTCATAGCTCATCTCCTCACACACACCCTGGGAAAGCAGAACAAAACATTTGTTTGTCCTCGTCAAACGAAAAGGTCAAACATCTGCAAACTGTAAACAATAAAGAAGGAAAGAAATGCTTCAAGTTTCACACAAGTATAACAAAACATGAATCTATAATTCCACCCACATCCATATATACTCTATAAAGAAACCAAAACAAAGTGCTCAGGGAATTTTATATATAGGTCACAAGGAGAGAAGATATCAGAATATTAGTTAAAATGCTGAGAGATTTCCACCATCTGGGTGAAAACACTAAGCACGGATTAAATTGATTATGTATTAAAACTATTGAATAAGTGCCTTTTATACACGTCTCCCTTGCGATGAACAAAGTGCTTAAGAATGTTTTATTTTCTGTAACTGAGGATCTTTTCAAAGTGTTCTTCTTCAGGTTCTTTTGTTTCTCCTCAGGATGCTTCTTGGTGCTTTGAAGCGATCAAAAAGCTGAAATGTGTGAGTGTCCCAGAAAACATCCAAAAAAGACTTTCTGTCCATCCAAACTAGGGCTCCCTGAAACTGTCATGACTGTAATAAAATCGCGGCGGTTAGATGACAGGTTACTGACAGCGTCGATCTCGTTGAGGATCTTCCACTGTTCATAAGGCACTCCGAGCTCCTCCGCAGTCTGGATGGTCCTCCTCAGCTGGCTCGTCCACACTTTTAAGTCCGACAGGCTGTGCTCTTCAATGAAATTGCGCAGGGCGTGGGCGAACTGGGATGAAAAAGACAGAAAGATGTTTCATTCTGTTCATCCTTAATGGGATTTCTGCTTCATTAGATTGAGGTTCAGTGGGTGGAGGAAAGGAAACCGGAAATGGGGAGGATTAAATGAAATAAAAGGTCACAACTCGGCTGTGTTCATAATGCTGCAGAAAAGTACATCTTATCCCACAGAGCTATGTTCCTTTCAGAAGACACTGGCTTTTCATAAAATGGGGATTAGAGAGAAGAGAAACTGGGCCATCGTACCTGTTTCCCACGAGGGGAAAGTTCAGCATCTCCTCCGATGCGTCCTTCGACGTTGTGGTTGCTCTCCCCGTGCCGACACAGGTAGATGGAGTGAGAGTGCACGTGGATGTTCATGAGGTAGTAGACGATCTTGCTCTGGATGTAGTCCTGCACCCGGTTCACCAGAAATCGCCGGCCCACGTTTATAACCTTGATAAAAGAGAGGTCCCTGCAGGAGCCAGCCAGTCGTGCGGGTGAATTAAAGGGCTGCTTAATGTCGCCATCTAGTGTTTATTTTTTTGAATTGCAAGTCTAATTTCCCCCACAGTCTGTCGCTTACTGATGAAAAATATTCATGACAATGTTTCAGTCTGTCTGATCTGATCCATACAGTTGCATCTATATCATATATAATTGTTGATCTTTCTGGATGGATTCACTGAAAAATATAGGCATGCTTTGTATTTAAGCAATGGTACATCATTGAGCTTTGACTATTCTGTTATTTATATATATATGGTGGTGTGATTCTGGTCATTTGTGAAGGCTGAACATGCAGAAACACTGTAATAACTATTTCAGCAGTAAGTGAGGCAATGTCTGGAGGACTCACCTGCTGCATATTCAGGTGCAGATATTTTTTTCAAAACATTTTGAAGGTCTTAATTCTCAAAAATGCCAACATTATTGTTGTTTACTCTAAAGTAAGCTTTAGAGGATAGATGTAGTCATATTTGTTTACTGTAAATGCTGATAATTCAAAGCAATGGCAGATTATTTAAAGAAAAAAAGAAAGATTTAATGAATCCTTACTTGTCATAGTCATCAGGATCTAACGGTTGATAAGTGACCTTGTAGCACTCAATTCGTTTGAGGAAGTCATCCATCACTCTCTCTCTGTGCCTCTCAGGGTAGTCTGGACTGGACACTTTCACTTCCTGTCACAGGTATTCAAAAAAATTCAGACGGTGTGAGCAGGCAGCACAGCTCTTACATAACCCTGGAAATAGTTTGAATATGAATAGCTTGTGGGTTTGACCCAGACTAGAAGTCACGGTTTAATTACGTAGGTGACATTAGTTCATACCAGAATATTAGCAGCAATGACTTCTGGGTCGTCACACACGGACTCCACAAAGAACACCTGTTGGAAAGAAAGGAACTTAGAGGGTCAACTTTACCGTCCTGAAACTGAGAATTAAATCAACGTCACAACAGTTTCCTTGTCAGACATTAAAGGACAAGTTTGACATTTTGGTAAATACATTTATTTGCTTAAATACTGAGAGTTTTAGATTAGAAGAGTTTTACAGGGTATTATGTGTTGTACTACTACATGTACTTATTCGGGAGCAATGACAGTCTGGTTGCCTGATGGTAAGACCACAGGAAGTCCCCGGCCTGGCCAAAAAAACTGCACAGCACTCTTTTGTAAGGATTAAGCGAGACATTACTTATGAATTAGTGAGCTTTAAAGGAGCTGGAGGGGAGATTTAGTTTACTTCAGACAAAGCTGGCTCGCTGCTGGCTTTAGTTTCATATGCAACATGACAGATATTACAGAAATGTCAAACTATTCCTTTAGAAGTAGCCTGTGGAGTTGTCGGGTAAATAAAGTTCAGAGACCATCAGTGTTTGATCTCTTGTAATATGAATTCTGACACTTAAGACAGGGAAGGAGGTGTTTCCTTCTTCATTAAACATTTTGAAAACAGATTTTTTTTTTTTTTTTTTCCCCCCAGATAAAATAACATTCAATTTTACCTTGAAAGCATTCTCCTTCACAAAAGCTTGAATGAGGTCTCTTCGTTCTCTGGTTGTGTTTGTTGCATCAAAAACCTGAAAATAGAGAGAAAACATTTTTTGTGGTGAAATGTTAGTAGGACAGTTTAGGATTAAGACTGTCCTTTTGCCAGATGTGTCTCTGCTCTGGATATTTTATAAATGTTGGAAATGAGCCAACACTGAGAGACACAGGCTGACAGAGAGTCGGATAAATGTAAAGGTAGAACGATGACTCACCGCAATCTGACCTCCCTCCCCTGTTAGGTATGACTTCACATCCTGCAGAGCTACCAGAGCACAGTGCCTGCAGGAGAGACAGCAAACATGGCAGCTCGACTCAAAAAGAGCCGTATTCACTGAGATTTACCGACAGTGTCAGAAATCACAAAATATTAGATGTCCCACCTGGTAGATGTCGGGTAGATTTCGATTCTCAGTGCCTTGTGAGTATTTGAATGTATTTTTCCTTCGCTTATCAGGAATACTGATAATCTCCAAAAAAAAGATTTTGTGTGTAAAAGATGGCATTTTGGTCAAAACACTAGTTTTCTTAAACCACTAAATAGATTTTCTCCATCACCGTCTCTTGTTGTCTAACCATGGAGATACCCAGCTCTGAGATTTATGCTGCCGCTCCCAATAAAATTCAGCTGTATATAATTTCACTTGTGAAGCTCAAAGCACTGACAGAATACAGTTTGAAAACTCAGCATTAATATATTTTTCTACAAAAGTCTTGGGAACAAGCTTGATAATTTATAAATATTATTGTGCACAGTTTGGACTGGGACTAGAGGTGGAATATAACTCAAGTACTGAAGTAAAAATTCAAAGTACTTGCACTTTACTTGAGTCCAATCTATGCAACTTTATACTTCTACACCAAAGAGGCTAATATTTGACTTTTTACTCCACTACATTTGTCTTATAGGTTTAGTCATTATTTACTCCAAAGATTACAGTTTTTCATACCCTTTCTGTCAAATGTAAACCCCATATTTCCAAATTTTTTGCTTTTGAATCCGTATATTTGTATAAACTAAATAATTACATATTTCTTAATAGGTTAGGAGGAGTCTCCTACTTCCTAAACTAAATAAACTATTTAAAAACCCGTTTTGATTGGCTGGAAAAGGTTTTGTCACAAAACTGAAAACAGGAATATTTTTCTGAGCTTGTTGACTTTTTAGAGATACGTGGTTCTCATAGGACAGCGACACTACAAATATGTTTTCCTTTATGTCTCCTAAAACCCCAAAATGATGAATTATTTCTCGATACCAGTGACACAGTTAAGATTCGGTATTCATTTTGTGTTGTTTTGTAAACTTCTCATCCAACTCAAAAGCAAAGTGGCAAACTCTCTGAATTATTTACAGTTAAACGTTTGGTTTGACCCAGGCTGGATACCCATGCAACACAGCGGAGGGCTTGTGTCTGCTTCAGAGTGACAGCGGCAGCTTGTTTAATATCTAGGTCACAATTCAGCACTGGGATGCTGTCAAGAGCCTGTCACATTTTCAGGGTAGCCATGCAAGACAAACCTCATTTCAATACCACCAGATAAAACCAGGAGAGGGGGGGTGGAGGGGGACTTTTTATTCTCAGTTAATCTTTATTGTAGAGCTCAGCGCTGATTTACAGTTGATATCTACAAGGATTGCGCAGCCATACCTTATGATGTGTCTGTGTGTGTGTATCTGTTTAAAGGTAGTATGAGCATTAGGCTGACCCAGGCTCAATATTGACTGTAGGCCAAAAAAAAAAAACAGCTTAGTCACTGATGCAGCAGTGGAGGCTACAGAATACCAAACAGACTTATGTTGAATGGAAGAAACGTGTTCCACAGATGTTACTGCATCTCCAACGGCGAGGCAGATAACGTGTGAATGTCTTGAACAAGAGAACGTCATGAGCACACGTGTAGAAGTGGAACTTACTTCCTTATTTTCATGGCTTCTTCATTGTCGTGGCGGAAGAAATCATAGGATTTATAAGCTCTGACGGCCTCTCTGCGGTACACGCCCAAATTAAACACTGCAAAATGAACAAATTACATTAACTCCCTGCTTGGCTGTGCTAACGGCTCTTAAGTTTTACAGTCACCCGTCCAATATATTTGACTTCTTATAAAAAATATTCAACAATCACAGTTAATTTATTCCTAGATTAGGGAGAGTCTTTACAAACGCCGCTGTTACACTGTGAAACTTTCCTGTCATTCTTTTTCCTCATATCTAATTCTGTTACTGCTTCTCCTTTTTTGCTCTGTGTATATTATCTTTTGCTCCTCTCTTCTGTTGCTTTTTATGACCTTTATCCAACCTTTTCAGCTTGTTTTTTGGGCTCTAATTAAAAATGACCGGTTTTGATTTTACAACAGTACAAAGAAGAAAACCTCTGAAAGCTACCATTATTCCCCTCTAACCATACTAATCTATGCTAATTATCCTGCTGTCATCCATCTGATTAAAATCAGTTGGTTAAAACTGCACTAAAATCTCTATTTGATCCATGTGAGATGGTCCAAAATCAAGACGAAAATCAACATGCAGATTTAAAATATTGATTTAAAACTGCTAAATAATCATTTACAGGCTACAGTATACTGTACTGTAAATGAAGAAGCTGAATATAGCACCCATACAGCAAAGAACAGACACATGCTCATGGACAGATATTCATATCAACTGTAATTTAAAATGTGAGCAGTGAAGTGAACTTTCTTTCCCACGATATATTTTCCAGATTTCCAGATGTGACAAATTGAAACGTTAAGAGAAGGAAATGTGACATAATTTACTACCTTTGGTCGGGACTCCGATCCAGTTGAGGTACCGTGTCAGTTTTTTGGACATGTAGGTCTTTCCTCTCGCAGGCAGGCCGATCATTACGATCACTGTTGGAGAATTTGTCATGTAGGAAGCCCAGGCTGCACGGGTGAGATATGCACATTAATTAAAGAGCAACACAGATTTATGCAAATAATACCAGATTCCTTCAATTTTAATCACCTGCATTACAAAAGATAACAGAAACGCTTCATAATAGAAAAAAAATGAAGTAGAAGAAAATGAACTGCATATTGGAAAGTGAGGCTGTATTTGAACACAAGTCATGAATAATCAATATAAATCCTGCATCAAAAGTGAATTTATATAATAAGCTCATATGATAAATAGGCCATGTGTGTACTGGACAAAAATAAATGTCTCTTTAGAGACAAATACCGTCTGAGGGCTGGGTTCAAATATCTGAAGAAATTAGAAGAGGAACCATCCTGGGAGAGAAAAGCAATTTCCTAAAGAACAGCGGAAACCACAGAAGGTGTCACGCCGAGTATTTTTATATCACTTGTCATCATTTATATTCTTCTCTCTTCTTTTTTTTTTTTTTGCCCACAGAGAAATCCACTCTCCTGAAAGCTGTCTTTTGCAGGTTGGAGATTAAATGAAGGAGTTCCACAGTCACAGAGGTGATTTAACAACTATTAGCGAACAATGCAAGGTCTCATGTTACAAGTGCACCTGTAGACTTGGGAGCAAGTTCTGCATAACTGCTTTCAACCTAATTGTGGGAAAACCTGGAGTTTACTTACAGCATTTTTTCTCATTCATCCTCAGGTCTGTTTTTTTGGCCTCTGCCGAGTTTACCGGGCTGCTGTCTCTCGGAGTGGTTGACATGTCGAAATCTTGTTTAGTTCAAAATCGGCTCTCAGAAGGACATTTCCCAAGGTGGTCTGAAACAGAGACATCACATGTGATGAGCTGTCTCCTCTGTCAGAAGAGAATCTTGCGCACAGGGCTGTGGCTTTTCTATAAATGTGTTGTGGTTATGGCTTTCTGTATACCAGGCAACATCGACGGCACAACTGGAAGCAGAGGAGCTTAAGAGGGAAAGACGCGCTGCCGCATCATCTGTCCAGTTCCACAAAAAAAAACCCAACCACACCTGGCTGCACGCACTATATTTACAAAGCCGCACATGACCGACCGCACGGAAGGATGTCCTCCCTCTCACTGGGGGTGACTTGAGTTCAGTCGGACAATTTATGGCATGATCCACCTCGGACATCATCCACACAAGACGCATTCCCAACATTCGGCGTTTTCGTTTTTTTTTTTACCTGGTAGTTCGGGAAACGATGAGTCCGCCTGCCAGCCGACGGCTCTACAGACGCCGTCACGCACCGTCAGCGCCGCTGCGGCCGGAGAAGCCAGTTTGGTCGGCCTGTCCTTGGTGCTGAGGTGGCTCCCCGGCCGGCTGGTGTCTTTCCAAGCTGGAGGTGTGCATGCACGTCAGATCTTTCCTCTACCGTAATGTTCATAATAGATCGGACAGCAGCAAACGCGCAGCCCAGTGTTACAAATGCAAAAGCCCCCCCCCCCCCCCACACACACACACAATCATAAAGGGCTCTGTCGAGGATCAGTTGCAGCAGTGAGAACAAAGTGGTGGAGCAAAGACATTTCAAACTTGATGCCAACATCCGTGGATGAAAAACAGATCATTCACCTCTATCAAACATTTTCTTTAATTATAGCTTCTTTGCATAGTTATTTCATTCAACAATGAATACAAAATGCAGATAGTGGTCAAAGAGCCATGACTTATAGGTACCATAACAAGCCCAAGCACTAAAATAGAACCCCAAATAAATAAAGCACAATCACAATGTTCCTCCTTAAATAGTACAAAAGGTTGAAATTAAAGTTGAGTCCTATAAAAAAGTCATTTAATACACCCGGCTGCCCATTTTGATTGACTGGCTTTAAGATAACACACTGCCTTTTTTTTTTTTTTTTTATACTTTTTTTTGTATTATACCAATAGGAAACATCAGCGAATAAGACTGAACAAACTATATCTGCATATGAATTATTTACATCTGCACAAGACACGTTTTTAAATCTGGAGGACAGAGAAGCCTGAAAAGATCTCAGACCTTGACTTGCTGCTATATTTAACCACTTCCAGAGGAATATTCAGGGTTCAGAGGTCAGGCGCTGAGTTAGTGGCGCGGCTGATGGAAACTGTGTGATACCAGATCAGCTGAGCAGCCGGTGACGGTATGTGAGCGATTGTCGGAGCATCTCAGGCTTGTGAATGACTGATGGAACTCAGTTTAAAGTGGAAGGCACAGCCAACGTAATATACAGTCAGTAGGTTTGCACACTTTTGGTAGATGAGTCTGTCTGCAGCACACAGAGAGTTTCTGGTCTCCAGTGTCCCCGACTGTTAGTGGGTTTTCACATTAAGGCTTGATTTTCCACAGCTGCAAATGAAGCAGAGAAGACAAAACTTTCATTATAAAAAAAGATGACGGTCAGTTCTCAAGACATTTTACAGAACAAAACAACAGGTGAGAGAGGGGTGCATCCCTTATTTACATGCAAATCTTATTTGCTTGCAGAGTTTTGATTAACACCAGTCTCATGTCTGTGCAATAAGAAAGAAGCCAGGACCACGACGCAATGAGACTAGCTTAGCTTAGCATAGTATAGCAACTTTCCAAAGTATGACTTAGCATAGAGACTTTCCAAAGTTAGAAATGACAACCTCTCACAGCTCCAAATATCATTTATAACATGTTGTTTAATCCAGACATGAACAGAAATATAAAAACTGCCTTGTTGTACCTAATTATTGAGCGTTAGGAGGGCTTTAGGGGTTATTTGTTAACATTTTTATTAAACTTAAATCAAACATAAAAACAAAAGGGCGAGAAGAACAAATCATGTTTCCTGCTGCCTCACTTGCTCTGGCAAAAAACAAAGAAACAAACCTAGTCCCACCTGCTATAACCATGCTGGTCCTTTACCTTCCTCCCTACTTAAATAACCTCAGGTGCCCATAGTGTTACCAAATTCACAAAAAAGAACCTCCACAATAAATATAATAGCACTTAAACAAAACTAAAAAAAAAAGCAAATAAGCTTAACAAATAACTAGCAAAAGAAAATATTATCAAAATCCAGCCGAAGTGAAGAAAATAGCAAAAGTAATCTAAACTCCGTTTTTCTAAAATATATTTTCTCTGACAAACAAACTAATAAATAGCTATGACACCAACTATATTACACAGACGAGGGAGGTTTATAAAATCAATTTACTTTCATATTTCCTGCCTTTATTAAGGGTTTGTAATTGTAATTACAATACAATACAATAACAATATGAGAAAATGAACTCAAGTTCACTCTTAAGTACAGCACTTATGAAATAATTTTCTCATCTTGTCTACCAACCTCAACCAATGCAAGATTATGGCATCCATGTGGGCGGCTAACAACCCCAACACCCTGCGACAATTAACATTTATTGGCCACCCTGTTGATTTATTATAGGAATTCTATACATTTAGGACAGACAGATTTGATAAAGTTGTCCATATTTGAGTAGCCGAGGTCAACGTGACTTTCTATCCTTTGTAAAGAACTGAAAATCAGAGAAACAAAAACATCAAGTACTAATGATGCAACTTAATATGAAGAGATAAATATCCATGTTTCTAGTGTTCAAGCCAAAACAAATCTGTGAAGTTCCCCCTCTGTTCCACTTTGTTCTGCCTTTTTTGCAGAATCATCCCAGAAACCGAGGAGCTGCAACCTGAACATTTTTCATTTTGACTGGACTCACTCTGATGTTGAAGCCGAACAGGTCGCTGACCACAGCCGACACGGCGGACAGGATGACGACTCTGGTGATGTTGTAGATGAGAGGGTTCACAGTCAGACCCAGCAGTCTGAACGGAGTATCCAGCTCCTGGAGGAGTTAAGAGGGAAGTAAATGGTGTTGACATTAACAACATTTACAACATTTACAACATTTACAACGTGTCCATACCATCAGGCAAAAAAAAAAAGGCTCAGAGGCAGAATTGATTGTGATGAAAGACCTGTGACAAAACAGCTCTATCGGGCAGTCGTGAGAAATTTAACAAGATTTTTTTTTTGATTAGGCTCAATGAAGAATATTCTTCCTACGTCTTTGTCTTTCCGCCAGTTCCTCCTCTCCTTAAATAATTGTTAAACCTCTTGAAACTCCCTGCTCCGAACAGTTTTTCACCTTCGGGGCTCTCTTTAGGGCTAAGATGTTTTATGAAAAATGTTCATCTTTACCAGGATCTAGTCTTAACCTTAAGGGGATTTTCTTTGAAAACATCATAATTGTGAGAATCTTCTTAAATTTTCGTTAACAGTAGCATCTCTTTGAAGCAGGAAGCGTTACAAATGCTGCCCTAGAAGTGAGATATAGAAGGGGATTCAATTTAGAAAGTGCCTGTAGAGAGATGACAGGAAATGAGGGAACAAAGGTCCCTCAGTCAAACTCAAACTGGGAACTTTATTGTTCATGTTGGGCTTCTTAACTCCTGAGCCCTGGAAGTGCCCATTGTTGAACAATTAATCATGGCTATTTAGGACACAACTAGAATGAGGCTCTCACTTTTGGGCAGCATTTGTAGGAGCTGTATGTTCGTAGTTTTGTTTTTATTTTCTTAAAATGAAATGAAATGCATTTAAGAAAAGGGCTGAACTATCCCTCTGTCAAGTCAGAGAGTTTTGTTAATTGTGTTTGTTAGTATAAATAGATTCCGTCTCAGCCGATATTGACTATGAAATTACTTCACTTAACCTCAAAGCAGAAGCCTTTAAGTATTTGCCGATAATGAATTAAAATTTAACAAATGTGACTTACAAACAAGATTATAAGATTGGGAACACAACTCTATGAACAAATACACACTGGAAATCCAGGCTGTAAAACATACCAGTCAAAATTCAGGCTTACCTTCATCAGTTTTGTAGCTAGTTTCAAAACGTTGTTCACTATATTGAGTTCTTCTTTCTTATTGGGCTTTTTCTCCATCTTGAGATACAAATTGATCTGCAAACCGAGAGCAGTTTTACACACCGTTAACAGTGAAGTGACGGCCTATTGATGTATTTAAACCTGCATTTACAATGCATTAGCTGAACATGTTGCTCACAGGGCTGCACACACTGAGAAATAACCTGAAAGGCCCTGTGTTGAGCAGACCGGGGGGGGGGAAGAGCTCACCTGCTCAGTGAGCAGCACTGACGAGTTGCTGTATTTGCAGTTGGTCTCCGAGCCCAGCGTGGCCAGTCGTAACAGAAAGAGGATGAGGGAGGAGCTCCACACCATGAGCTCCCAGTTAGTCAGAGACTCCAGGAATGTCTCGTGGCTGTGCAGAAGCTGCAGAAGCAAGTGTTTATCTTTGTGAAAATGAGGTTTTCTTAGCAACTAACAACCCTCCGTGCCAAAAGTTCTCTAAACAAAGCAGCTCTGTTCCTGCACGTATGACTGACCTGAGCGCAGATGATGAAGGAAATGGAAAGCGCTAAGAGGAAGATAGTGGAGACGATGACATCAACGGAGCGCTGCGGCCCTCGTCTCTGCAAGGAACAAGTCAAAGACACTCTGTTACAGACAAATACCAGTTGATGACAACCCTCTAGTGGTGAAGCTGTGCTCAGTAATAAGAGAACAGGGGAGAGTTAAAAAAAAAAAAAGAAAAAGAAGAAAGAATACAAACCCGGAGAAAAGAGCGTAGCGACAGCCACATCTTTATGTTTTGCACTTTCTTCAGCCTGAAATGAGGGATCTCAGACTTCTTGGCCTTACGAGCTGAAGTGAGGTGACTGAAGAACTTCGCAAATAAGAGTCTCTGTTGGGGAAACATGAACGCACACTGTCAGAGATGACAAGTACTTCAGCAGTACGGAAAGTGAGCAAGTAAGCAGTCCTCTCTGAGTATGTAAAAAACACCAGTACAAACGTGAAGCCGTGAGTGAATGAAAGGATGGATGGATGGATTAGTGTCAGAGAGTTGCAGACTAGTCGAATTTATTTATTTAAAGCCTACAATCTACTATAAATAAACAATCAATACATTATTGGAAGTTGTTTTGATACACAGATATGAACAGAAAAATGCTTTTAACTTCATTGTATGAATTCCATTTAGGTATCTAATTGTTATTCAGTTAAATAACATTTGATTTTACGTGTAAAATCATGCATCATGCAACATGAAAACACTGTACATTCACAAAACAACATAGAGCAAGGAAACAAAAACAAAAAAATAACATCTCAATGTTAAAAAAGTAACAACCCAGCAACATTACTGTAGGTCTCTAGCTGTAACTAATAGATTTACCAATAGTTTTTAGCCTAGGCTTAAAAGTAGAGAGGTTCTGCTTCTTAAACCCAAACTGGGAGCTGATTCCACAAAAGAGGGGCCTGAAAGCTAAAAGCTACGTCTCCTATTTTACATTTTGAAACTCTAGGAACCACAAGTAGAGCTGCACTCTGAGAGTAAAGTGTTCTGTTTGGATAATCTGGTACTATAACATTTGTAAGATATATGATTTTTGTAACTACTGCTTGACCACAGAGGACATAAATGATTAAAGGTAGCTGAGAGGAAAGGAATTATTTCATTATTTATTCTATAAAATTGCCTCTAATGTTGGTCCAATAGTCTAAGACTCGATCATTTTGCCTACAATCAATGTAAAACAGTGAAAATCATCACATTACATTTAAGAAACTGGAACCAGTTTATAGAAATTGTTGCGGATCGAATAATGGACTCACGGCTCCAGCTCGGCCCGCAGTACGAAGTTACCACTCACCTGTTTGTATGTTCTCTCGGCCACGCACATCATGAAGAAGAAGAGCCCAGTGAGGCAGACTCTTTGCACCGTCGTGATGAGGAAAAAGGCGTAGGCCTGGGCGTCGCGTGGCTCCACCGCCATTTCCACCATCTGCGTCAGCGACTGGAGGCCGATGCTCGACATGTCCAGCCGCCGGGCCAAGCGGAAGACGAAGGGAAGCAGCGCCAGGGTGGCCGTCATGAGCCCACCGAGCACCAGGTAACCCATGCCCTGCTCCACCAACTTCACCTGGTCACAAGAAACACAAGAATGAGGCATCTCAGACAAGGGGACATCTACAGTAGTTACACTGACACATTTCTATACTCATGAAAGTCTTCAGAACATCTTTGTAAGAAATTAACACGCTGCAGGAGCTATAATTAATTGAGTAAATTTCATAATGATATTACGTTTGGGGTATTGCTGTTTTGTGATATTGTTATTTATTATTGTGCCGTTAGAGAGCTCATTAAGAGTTTGGTCACAGAAATTTACAATGATATTCATGGCTGATACACACCTGTTCACCTGCATGCAGCTGGTATGAGAGAAGGTAAGTGGGTCACATTATCTTTCGTTGACAGCCACTTTCACTTTATGTATGTTAAACGGTGTCAGAATAACACATTCTGCTATTATAATCCTGTAAAATTTGACTTGTAATGTTTGTCCGCCACTTTATTTCTTGCTCTACCTACAATATTTGCCACAGCATTTAAAGCCGCTGCTACAGATGTGACTGTGTGTATCTGTAAATATCACACACACATTGTTTTGGTTTTAAATGTGTATTATGCCAGACAAACTCTTAAGGAGTTGTAACTCCATTCAGTTTTTAGACCAATATTAAAAAAAAGAAGAAGTTGCGTACCTGTGTGAGGATGATCCCGCTGATTTCCAATACTGACATATCTGCTTTCTTACACTCGCCCTGCTCCCATATTATGGCACTGACACGGTCCTTGGACGGGTGACAAGCCTGCAGCCATGACAGCTGGGTCTGAGATTAAACACAACAGATTACATCCTGCTCACAGTGCGTGTAAATGTAGTGTGTAATTCTGCAATAGGCTTTAATAGAAGAAGGTTATGGACATGTTGACATTAAATCCAGGAACGGTTTTTTTTCTTTTTTTTTTTCCACTTATTGGGACTGCTTAATAATTTGTCTGTGAACACCTTGTTAATAAAACCAGTCAAAGAAGAATCTTACCACGGTGATTCCTTGTTGTAGGCTTTCATCATCACTGCTCAGAGTGATGGTTTGTGGGAGGGTCACCCCACCGTTGTACCTCCCGTTCCCCTCGCTGTCACTGCTCCCTGTGGAGGCGGAGTCAGGGCCTTGGAGAAGCTCCTCCCACATCGTGTCGTCGGTGTCGGAGGCGGGACGGGAGGCGGGACGGGGGTCCACGTTCAGCCTGAGGCGATCCACCTCACGAGGCTTCACCTTGACGGAAGCTCCACTTCCTTCCTGCCCTCAAATCAAACAGTAAATAGTGTTTATAACACACTGAAGTAACATAACACCAGCTGTAATTTTGTTCCACATAAAAATGACATATCGCACTCCAGTTTTATTACTCTGCTTCTTTGGAACAAGTGAAAACTTGTTTGTCAAAACAAAGAGCTTTGAAATGCATCTTGCACCTTTAACTTTAATACGGTCTGTACTTACTCTCTCATTTCTCAAAAAAAAAGCCTGTTGTATATAAAAATACATCTCTCGCATCTTTCAGGTCGAGTTTCAATAACATAAGAGTGAAACAAGAAAGTTTACCTGAGGTCTTGGCGTGGGTTTGGGGTTCGACTTCAGGGTTCTCTTCCTGACAGTAGGCGCTGGCGCAGTTGTCGGCCCAACAGAAGCAGGGTGTCTCTCGTCACGAGATGGTGGTCGAATTACTTCCACTGGTTTTACGCCTTCCTCTTCCTCACTGGAGAGCTCGTCAGACGCCCCAAACCCTGACTTCCTTTTGTTCTGTGAGACACATAGTAATAGTCATGTTCCGAAACATGCGCGAGTTACACAAACTACTTTGGTGTAATATGAAGAAACTTCCACAAAGTGCATTTGATCCAACTCACGTTTGACGTATTTTTCAAATTGCTAAAAAATGTCTAATAGCAGTTTATGAAGCGTTTTCTAAAAAGGTGAGACACATTTGATGTTTTCCAGTAATGCAAACAAATTAAATGAAATTTATAAAAGTAAACTAGGCCAGAGGACCTAAACCTAGTTACCCCTGAACATATCAGTAGATACATCAAATAGTGGCCATATTTACAGTTATACAGAAAAAAAACCCAGACAGTCTTATAGAATCAAACACAACAGCCCTGGAGTAAATACTAGATAACAAAGAGTCTAATGTTTATCATAAGGGTTAGTTATGGTCATGGAGGTTTACTGTGCTCTGTCCTGTTCATTTGTATCTTTACTAGACTGTGTTTAATTTATCTGCCAACATTAACACAAATTCAGGTGCCTGTCTATAAACGCAGCAAATAAAAATATATGAGGAAACAAGAAGTGATCCGTTTGGCACCTGCACACCAAGACAAGCAAATTTTTATTGTGTTAAATTTAGAAAATCGCTCCTGCTGCTGAGAATGACATTTTGACTTCTCTATCCGTCACAGCTCGCTGACACACGTCTGTCGACTCCAAACACTGACAAGATCGATGAGTGACTGTACCCTCCTCTCCTCCTTTCTGTACAACCGCTGGCTTTCTTCGAGCTGCCACGGCCCTTGCATCTCCGTGTCCCCGCTGTCATTCTTCTCTTCACATTTTTTCAACCCTCTGCCCTTCCTCGGCCTGAAGGAGACAAAATAAAAGAGTCAAAACAAAAAGGTGCTAGATGCTGCCTAAAACACAGTGTCCTCACCCCCATTATTAATTTTTTTTATTATTTCACTTTATTAATCCCCGAGGGGAAATTTCTTCGCTACAGCAGGGGGGCTCTCGGGGGGGAGCTGCTGCAGCAGGCTGCCACTAGCGCGGCGCCAGGTAACCTGACGTGCATGTTCTTTTGGATGATGGGAGGAAGCCGGAGAACCCGGAGAGAACCCACGCAAGCACAGGGAGAACATGCAAACTCCGCACAGAAAGGCCCAGGACCGGATTCGAACCCGGAACCTTTTTGCTGTGAGGTGACAATGCTAACCACTGCACCACCGTGCCACCCCGATATTATATTATATATATATATATATTATATCATAATATATTTTGACGAGGAAAAAAAAGCCCAATTCTCTGAATAAACTAAAATGCTTTTTGGTTTATTTAATTGTCTTCCAAATTAAAACGAGTTCATACGTGGTGTGTAAAAAACAGGGATTTGTTTTCATGTACAGTACAACCAGGGATACGAGAACCAAAAGTCAAAGTAGCGACAGCGTCTGACGGGTTTAACTGCACGGCGCAGGCACGAGTTCATGAGAGGTCTTTGGATCTTTTCTGCATGTTTAATGTGGAAGTTGATGCATGAGCCTAGAGGAGAGAGTGTGTCAGCAGAAGCAAATGAGTGTGCAGCGCCTAACAATGAGAAAAGCACCTCCTTCTGCGCGCAGGGCTGGTGGAGCTGCTGGCAGCTGGACTGCCGGAGGGCCAGCGGCTGCACTCGGTGGACACAATCTGGCAGTGCACGGTACCCAGCAGCAGCATCAGACACATGGGCCCAAACACCTCGCTGGCATTCGCCCCGGGGACCTCCAAATACAGCACCACTGCTGCCACTGAGGGGAGCAAAACATTTGGCAACAGCAAACAAAATGGTCTCTCCGGGGAGACATTAAAACAGAATGTATGATTAATAATGAGCTCTCTGCTGTGTTGCTCCGGTGTGACGGGTAACAAGTTTATCGTTCCATATCAAAGAAATGCAAACATCAATTCAATGGATTAAATCAATGGATCACGGCTGTCGGAATGGATTCTAATTTAAATCTAATTGCAAAAAAAAAAAAAATCAATATGAATAAAAAAAGAAGAAAAAAAAAAGCATCTTTCCCACTGAAAATAACAGGCAAAACGTGCTTTATCTATCGAAACGGTTACAGGACTTTCATGTCTCATAATAAAACCCGCAGCGCCTGTGTGATTGTCACTCAAATTGAAAGCGGCGAGCTAACCTTGCATGAAGTAGAGCATGAGGATGCACGAGGAGATGGCCTTGGAGGTCACCTGGATCCACCACTGGAAGAAGAACGGGAACAGCAGCACTCGGACCAGACCCTTTCGAGTCAGAGCTGCCCACGGACTCTCTGGTTTGGTTTTGCTGAACGTTGATCCTGAGAGGACAAAAGAGACGGCCCGTTCCTCTGCTTCACTGAATACTAAAAATATGTATAAAGTCTGACACCAGTAGTCAAACAAACTACATTTACTTTAAATGATGAAGCAAGACAAAACTCTCATGGGTTTTTAGTAGAGATAAACACAAGACAGCATACATTTTGTGAGACATGTAGAGCATCACAGGTAACATGTATGTATAGAGAATAGGGCTCATTTGGTTTTGTATGAATTTACATGCAAACGTGTCTTGACTCTAATTCCGACTCACCTCTTACTAAGTCAACATCGATGAGGTCTGACTTAATGTGACCCGTCCTCTTTGGTTTGCTGTCCAAACCCTGCGTGATCAAATGGAAAAGGGGTACTTTAATTTAGAAGGCAAAATAAACACACACACACATTTATTCCTTCCCAAAGAAATCTATGCGACTTACGTTTAGATCTGCCTTCTCCAGAGATTTCTCCCAGACTTGTTGATCGTAGGCCCCGATCTGTGACGAAAGTGAAACTTAAACAAAAAAAATATCCTTTTCCTTCAAAAGCAAACGCTCTGAGAACACGGACATTTACAAAAAGATCGACCAACTATTTGCCCGGATAAATGGAAGAAATGCTGGTGAAGGTTACGCATGTTTGAGCGCATGTTTACGGTAAATTATTCCAATCAAAGCTCGCCTTCAAACAGAGTGATTTTTTTTTTAACCCATTTCTGAACTAACTGAAGGAACACGGGCACAGATGACATCTCAGATGTAAAACTGGGTAATTAAATGCATTAATAAAAATGTATGTGAACCAGTGAAATTTGAATCTGCCATTTAAAGACTGTAAATTGAGAGCGTCGTATGTATTAGTCAGGCATTTCATTTAAAAAATAAACATACATAAAAGTATTGAAGGTGAAGTTTAGACTTGTCAGTTTAATATTCTGCAATCAGCAGTAGAAAACACTTTTCTTTTGAGCTCCATTGTTTTTCACACATGTCAACACATCAAATCTCATTGTTACTTGATGCAAATCAGATTATCTGGGCGCCTGGGCTCAGACAACCAAATGCAAAATTACAGTAATGCTCCCGACAGTAATTTACATCAAGCTCAGTAAAATATCCCCCAACGTTCCTACAGACATGAATTATATTTTCCAACTTGAGATGTACAGACTTCAACAATATTAGAAAAAGGTAAGCAAGAAACAACTACAACAAAATGTTGCATATGTTATATAAAAATATTTTGTTGTTGTGAATAACCGTCGTACTAATTGGTACATGGATATAAAACTTAAGATTTAAAATAAAATTATGACCCTTGTCCATTTTCTTCTGACTTATGCATCCGTTAAAATACAGTACATGTTTCACTTGAAACTCTCAAAAAGTTCATAAATAATATCAGTGGTGGAAGAACTATTCAGATCCTTTGATTAAGTAAAAGTATGAATACAGCAAAGGAAAAATACTCCATTACAAGTAAAAGTCCTGCATGAAAAACCCTACTTCAGCAAAAGTGCATTAGTATTGGCAGCAAAGTGGAGCTAAAGTACTAAAGTAAAAGTAATGGTTTGTCCCTCTGATTGATTTATTATTATTATTATTATTATTATACATGACATCATAAATGATCAATACTGAAGCTTCAGTGTGTTTGCAGCATGTTACTGCTGTTGCAGGTGGAGCTAGTTTGAACTACTTTGCATCGTGTTTTATACACAGGGACAGCAGGCAAATCTGAAGGGTCATCAGATGATTACTGGCAGAGGGAAGAAGAAAAAACTAAGTTCTGAAACAAAAATCCGGGTTTTTTATTTGGTTTTGGGACTTTTTTTTTTCTTTCTCTCGTCTTTAATTTTTGGTGAGACACTTGATCATTTGAGCATTTATTGAAACGTAAGATTGAGAGACATTTAGGAGGAAAATTCACTGTTTGGGTGAAACTGTTGACAACTGAGTACACGCTGCTTTCTGTAAGACATTAAAAAAAAAAAAAAAAGGTTGGAATAAACTCGTTTAATCTTCAACGATGTGTTGTGTTTTGTTGTGTCAAATCTGGATCTAAAAAGCAAGGCTCAATAAATGTCGTGAAGTAGAAGCATAGATAAGCATGTACAAATAAATACTCAAGTTAAGTACCAGTACTTTAACATTTTACTTAAGTACAGTACTTGAGTACTTCGTTACTTCTTCACGTGTATTGCTGACTAAAGGTCGGTCTTACCTTCTCTTGATACCAGGCTATTCTGGCCATTGTCACTAGAAACTGGAGCCAGTGAACTCGGATCAGGTCATTTCACAGGAGCGAGAGGAAGAGGAGGAAGAGGAGGTGGAGGTGGAGGAGGAGGAGGACTGGGCAGAAATCCAGATTTGTTCCCTAAACAAAGAGGAACACGCTGAGGCTGATGAAAGCAAAAGCAGAACTAAAAAGGAGTGGTCGACGAAGGAAAAACCAGACATACACGTTATAAAGCTATATATACATATATATATATAAATAATTTAAAAAAAATCGCCCCAAGCAGCGTGTGGTTCAGTTATGAATATGAACCGAAAGCACCTGTTAACGTGAAACCCACCGGAGCAGCTGCACGTTAGGTAACCGTTAGGTAAAGCGTCTCACCTGACGTGAAACGGTGCACGAACCGGAAGAAACCTTCAGTGCTCATCACAAACCGATCGGTCAACACTTTCTTGTCATCATTGTTCAGGGGCGTCGCAGCGTGTCGTTGTCAAATCCAGCCGACCATTAAGCTCCTCATGCTGCTCGCTTCACCTCCTCTGCCAGGTTTCGACGCAGAAAATAGGACATTTTAACAACTGTTTCCCTCATACGCGTACAGCTTCATAGTCGATACGTTTATTCCAGCTGTTCTGCACTTTTTTTTTTTTTTTTTTTAGCTCATTCTTCCGCTTCCCTTTTCCGGGATTTGTTGTGTTGGTATACGAGCTAAATGTTTCCCGAGTTTTGTCTCTCAGGAGCAATCTGCGGTCTTTCAGGCTGCGTTCAAAATCCTTTTACAGACGTGTAATTGTCCAGACAATTTTCTGCTGGCATCATCGCGTATTCTGAATAAACAATTTGTCTTTTACATAGTACTGTAAGGCCTGAAATGATGAAACTTGCACACCGGCAGAATGGAAATGTTGCCTGACAGACATGACCGAGGGAAAATAATTACGCTTGTGATCCTAATATTTCCGCCAATCAGAGTGCAGCAAAAAGAGAGCGCCTAGGCAAGTCGCCTACATTAATCATGAAGATAATGGTTAGGAATGCAAGGTACGATTATTTTAAGTATTGATTAACCTCGGCAATTACTTTTACTGAAGAATCCTCTGGACCATTAAATTGTTCTTCCCACATCTTCCCACATTTTTAAATAATTATTTTACTTCTAAAAAAGCAATTTAAGAGCTATTCAAGGCCAATAATATAATTCTGGTGAATCAATTCCAAATGCCATTATTCTAATTAATTTGTCTGGCCAAATTACAGAACAGTTTCAGGATTTTGACTTGGCTCAAACACTGAGCCAGATTTAAAGAAAAAAAAAACAAAAAAACTACCAGATGAAATTAATGTAAAATTGTACAATATTAATTTCCTGAAACAATACTGACTGGGGACATTGTTGTATTTAACGGCGCCCACAACCTTGTTTAAGTTGCCTGTGTATGACCAACAAACCAAAACCCAAAGATCATGAGTTCAAGGCCACATTAAACTATTACTTGACTATGACAAGGTTATGATTGACTTGTTGACACAAATCACGTTGCAGGTCCACACACCGAAGTATTCAATTTTAGTTTGATTATATTTTTAATGAAATATACACAATGCATACTGTGTACAAGAAAAAGCCCTGTAACACCACTGCAAGTCAGTATTCTCTACCGCTATCTTCTATTAAAGGGTCTATTGTTTAGCTAAATAACAGTCATCCGTGCACAAATGCTTAAAATGATAAGGTCTGAGAGAACAACTGTGTTGTCTTGTAGTGGTGTTGGCAGGCTGTCAAGGAAGAGACAGAGTCATTTGTCACTCGACTCCTGGGTGTCCGCTGACAGTTGGTCTTGCTCAGCTGCGCACACGATTTTCGCCTTGACCTTCTTGTTGGAGGAAATGATAAAGTAGGGGCTGAGAGAGGCGTAGCAGGACGAGAAGAACACCCTCATATCAGCCACCACCGGTGACACCTTTGCCACCGTCAGCATGTAGATCCAGATAACGTTATCAATCCCGAAGAAGACCACGTAGAGAACCACCAGGGTCACCACTGTTTTGGCAGCCCTGGTCTCTGGCCCGCTGCCCTGAGAGCGACGGATCCCTCTCACCTGGCGGCTGTGGCGGTGGAGGAGCAGCAAGATGTAGCCGCTGGAGCCCAGCATCACGGCAACAAATGCAAAATCCCTCACAGAGACAGCCACCCCGTTAATCACATAGGACAGGCTGCCTCTGAAGTCCACATGACAGAAGCCCAGGTTGAGGGTAAATGCAGGGACTGTGCCGTTACGTGGAGCCATGGAGAAGAAAGGGGCTGCGATGCATACGGCCATATTGAGGAACCACAGCCCTGCAAAGGTGGGCAGGACAAGGGAGGGAAGAGCATGTTTCAACCTGGACAAACGGGGCCCAGCCGGGGCGATGGTCACTGCCTGAAACACACTGAGCATGCAGGTGATGCAGACCGACAAAGCCCGGCCGATGCGGTAGGCGTAGATCACCACCTTACAGCCGGGATCATTCAGCAGGTCCTTCAGGCCAAACACAGTCATGGTCTGGGGGACGCAGCGGGTCAGAAGCAGCATCAGGTTGGCGAAGGCCACGTGGCACAGGATCATGTCCACGGGAAGAAGCTTGGGATCGGTGTAAATGATGTGGGCGTACGCCAGCAGCACCACGGCGTTCCCCAAGATGCCCAGACCTGTTTGCAAGAGGAAGGAGACTCCCTTGATGGTCACACACAGATCCATGACACCAAGTCCTGCACTGGTCAAGATTTACAAAACAGACAGAGAATCAAATCTGTTGCATGTCAAATAAAATGTTTCCAAGATGATAACGTCAAGTTGCAAAAACACCAGAAAACATGACTGTAATTGTGTCATCTATGTGTTCTGTCATGCTCACCTGAAGTTGCAGACAAAACGTTATCGTGAATTAACTGTTGGACAGTCTGTGTAATTACAATTTATAATCCTCAATGCCCCTCAAGACCATTGGCCAACATTGCACTGTTCAGCCCACCGTTTGGCAAATTAATGCAACAAATCAAATACGACTCAGACAGTCTCAGAGGACGACCACAGCAAAGGAAAGCAGCACCTCTATCTTAAAATAATAAGATAAACAAAAGAGAAAACAAAAGGTGCCCATCCATATGGGCACCTTTTGTTTTTGTGTTTCTTTATAATTCCTCCTGTTCATACGTTACAAGTTACACAATTAACATGCTTCCAACAAATGGGATGGGGAACAAAATCCAGTGTCCTTATTCTGTACCAAAAATAATTCCTATGTTCATTTAAAATTAACATGAGTTTGAGTTAATCAAGACAATTATCTTCCTCTTAATATTTTCCCAGTCAGTGTTTACTGCTAGGGGCAGTCACTCAGAGAGGATTTTACACCAGAGAGACTTTTGCTTTGAAAATATCCATCCTGATTTGTCTAACTCCCTCAGATATGCCATTATGTTAGCTACGGATGAATGTTATTTTTGCATAAAACCATGAGTGTGGTCTATGTCATCCATCATTTACATTGGAAGCAGTTACCAAAGAGATCTTCTGATGGCCAGATAAACAGGAGGACAAATTACAACACGCAAAATCTGTTTAAGTGTACATCTGGAAGTGTGTTTCTTAAAATTTTTACTTTTCACAAAGACAAAAACAAGGGAAAGCCTCAGTGAAGCCCAGCTCAAGAGATTAGTTCAAGGGTTTAGTGTTTTTTCTCATCATAAAAAGTACCGGAGTCGCTTTACATGATATAAATAACATGTGACTTTGTATGTAAGTTTAGTCGTATTTTCTGGTCTTATATTCAAGATGTCACTTCTCAGTTTCTATTGACAGAGAGACTGAGTGTCAGTCCTTTGAAATATTACAGTGCTATTTCCCAACGGAGTAAAAAAAACAAAACAAAAAAAAAACAGAATTAAAGAAACCCTGTGGAGACAACAGTATGTGGTATTGTTGATGCAAAAGCAAAACCTGATGATGCTTTAAATGAGCCATCAAGAGGCTTTTACATGCATAGCAGGTGCTTCAGCGCGGACTCCCTTCCTGCTCCATGTCCTGGGAGCATGTTAAAAGACACAGAGGAGCAAGACAATTAGCCATATTACAATGCATGTCTGTACTAATTGGGGGCACAGGGACAACCAGTTGTTATTTATTTATATTGTAACTCTCTGCACTGACAGCGGGAGTTTGCAATATGTGCCCCGGCTTTCTAGAATTAGCAACTCCAAATGGCAAATGTGTCAAGAAAATAAAAGTCTAACCTTCTGCTCAGTTCTGGTTTACTGAACTGCAAAATTCAGATTGTGTGCTGAAACATTGTTCTGTGAGAGACTTGTTTTCTCTTGGGAGAGAACCTTGGAATAAATCACCATACGATATGTTATTTCCCTGTGTGTTTTTAACATGTTTACATGTTCAGAGAGCTAATTAAAATGGCAAGTACAAGCACGTCCTTCTCAGGGGATCGCAACATGCACAGTTTGCTTCGAGTTAAAAAAAAAAACTTTTTTTGTCCTGGTGACATGGGATTTGATTTCTCTTTGTTTGTGGCTGATCTAGATTGTTTTTCTTCATGGGACTAATTCAATTGAAATTTTAAACCGACTAATTCTGTTGCAATAATATCCTTTGAGATTAAGTACATGTTTACAGGTTTTCACTAAAACTATAGACAGTCTTTGAATCCACTATTGTTTTCTGTGCTTACCAAAATATAAGTGACATGTCATATTGCATTTCTGATTAAGGGTTGTCTTCATGCCTTCAAGTAATAATAACTAATAATTTTGCAGGTATATGACTTCGTGCACTATAGCCGGTTCATATCACTGTTTAAAAACTTGACAAATGAAAACAACCCTGTTCCATAGTGACTACCTTAGTGAACAGAAATGCACTCATCAGCTCATAGAAATGTCACTGTTTAACCTTTTTCTCCTTTAAGTATGCTTGTTGATGGCAGCAGCAGTGTTGATGGGTCGGGAATCTTCACTGCAACCCCCCCCCCCCCCTACTATGCCAGTTAATCTGTCCCACAGCAAAAATGTAGTTTAAGGAGCTTTTACCTTAGCAACGTCTGATGACTTTATTTGCATTGAAGGTGAGGGGACAAATGGCCTCCCATGACTTTAGATTGACTTTTGTCTTATTCACTCTGAGACAACTTATTCATTCAAACATACACACAAAACAATAGATATGTGAGTAACGCTCTGTCAAAAGCACAAACTGAGCTTTAAAATATTTTTTCATTGCTTTGCCTTCACAGCCGGTCCACAGAGACTTTTCATCAATTTATGTTTCTGTCTCTTTTGTTCTTTGAGTGGTTTTCTTTTTCTTCTTCTTTCAATAAAATGGGATCAATTCATACAGTCGAGACAAGTCAAGTAGCCAAACATCAATCTTTACAATCTGTACTACACTGTCTGTCTGAGGACCCTTGAAAATTGAAGAAAACTCCAGAATAGTGGCACAGTGATCCCTCCTCTGCACCAGATGTCATGTATTCAGATGCCTGGATAATAATGATGAAACTACAACACAGTGAAAGATAATGACAACAGCAGATAAAAAAGAAAGTGCACTTGGACCAGAAAAAGTGCTTCAGAGGAGACATCAAGCAGCCGAGACCACAATAAAATGAACGAAACTAAACTAAAATGAAAACAAAAAGATATGTCTTCATATATAAAGTTTGATTTTATTCTAATGTGTTTTTGTACCTCCAGGTCTGCGTGTCCTCTGTGTCACCTGGCTGCAAGACAAATTTTCTTTCAAAGACAAAAAGTAGTTCACTGAAAAAGAAAAGCTTGATTTAAAGTTAAAATTTAAAAGTGCTGAATAAACAATAAGTAAACCAATATCACTATCTACATTCTGCTTACATGGTGTTCAGATGAGGTTATTACAAATGTGACCAATTTCATTAATGGCCACATTGTAATAACATGACAGCAGTCTCTTTTAATTTCAATAGAGGACATGTGTCATCATATTCTCATGAGATATTGTCTTAATATTCATTACCAATTCCCATGTTGCAGTTAAATCATGTTACCTACTCAGTGATTTGTCTTTACAACATGCCCACAGTTTAGGTCTAATTCCATTTTTAGAACCTTTATTGCTGTGGATGAATTACACAATCATAAATTGGATGCTATGTCATACTCTACAAATGGAAAATGTGGGTGATCTGTCATGCAGACTGAGTGGAAATGTCCTCTGGCTTTTACTCTTATTTCATATTTCTCCACTGGAGGACACTGTGGCGTCGGTGTCTGACTAACCCAACACAAGAAAGGTCTCTTTAATTGGTCGTGGCTTTTAAAAATTGATTGCAGAAATGAAAAATACAAAATTAATGTCAAGGGTTTTACAGGGAAATCTATGTATGGGATCAATAATTAGAAAAATAACTTAGCAGCCTCTACTTAGTGAAAAAGTGACACTGAAAAATGATTTAAATAAAACAATTTTTGACAACAAACATGGGATTAAAGGATATTATCCTGTTACCAACACCATTTTCTATGTCCACCGACTGGCTCTTCGTGCTCTGTAAGTTATTACAAACACAGCTTTCTCTGTGTTATCCTGTTTGTCTGAAACCCAGTTGGGGGACAAAAGCAGTCATCTGAATTGATCTCAAGTAATTGGAGGCTGAGGGATGAGAAGTCAATGGACCATGCAAAACAGATCCAACAGCCATTAGCTTTTTGCAAATATAAGAACGCGAACAACTTGACTGCTTCAGGAGGAACAGGATCACAGTGTGTCAGGCACAAGGTCCACTTACATCTTAAATTTTGACTGTGTCGTGTAACCGTCTGCTACGACTTTTCTGATGTACTATGTGACATTTGGTGCATGACAAACAATTCGTCAATAATGTGATTTTACAGATTTTTTTTTTTTTACATTTCCTTTCATGTCTGCAGGCATGCCATCTGAGGAGTTTGTTCGAGGGATGCTCTATCTGTCCCTCACGGTTGTAGGAGTTCCGGGTAACGCCGCTGTGATCGTCGCATTCCTCCTCTTGCTCTTCCAGGAGAAGCGGCTCCTCGCGGCCGACGCCATCGTCCTGCACCTGGCCTGTGTCAACCTGCTGGTGGTGGGTGTGCGCTGTCTGCTGGAGACCCTCGCCTCCTTTCATCTGGCCAACGTCTTCGGAGACACGGGCTGTAAAGCTGTGATCTTTGTCTACAGAACCTCCCGCTCCCTCTCAATCTGGCTCACCTTCCTCCTCAGTGCCTACCAGAGCCTGAGTATTGCCCATCCTGGATCGCTCTGGGCCTCTGTGCACGCCTCGGTAGCCCACTATTTGTCTTTTGTGTTCCTTTTCCTCTGGGTCCTCAACACGTGCATGTCCTCGGCAGCCATAATGTTCTCTGTCAGTACCCAGAATGACTCCATCCTGACGAATGACAGCATTAATATAGAATTCTGCTACGTGCAGTTCCCTTCAAAGTTGTCCAGAGAAGCCAACGGGGCAGTCCAAGTGGGCAGAGATGTGGTGCCGATGGCCCTCATGGCCCTCTGCAGTCTCATCCTCCTGGTCTTTCTTTACAAGCACAGCAGGCACGTGAAGGGACTCCGCAGCAGCGGCCGTGGTGGTGGTGGTGGTGGCGGCGGGGGGAGCGGTGGCGCCGAGCAACGAGCTGCCAAAGCCGTGGTGGCCCTTGTGACCTTATACGTGGTCCTCTATGGTGTCGATAACGGGCTTTGGGTGTACACCCTCACAGTGAGGAAGACTATGAGCTCCTCGCTGATCTCTGACCTGCGTATATTCTTCTCCTCGCTGTATGCAGCACTAAGCCCTGTGGTTATCATTGCGTCTAACAGGAAGGTGAACAGCAGGCTGAAGTGTGCAACACAGGCTGTCCAAGTGAAAGCCACGTGTCTTTCTACATTGTGAGGGCCGCTGGGATGGTTGGTTGCTTAAAGAGCTGGAGAGGAAGCTGAAGTGTAGGTCATACGTGGGTCATTTTGTATTTCATTGATATGTGGCAGGAAATCTTCTCTGTCTTTGTAGTTTTAGAATTTGTGAGTTTAGAATTAGGTGGCTTTTTCTTATAAAACACTGTTCATGAGACTTTTTTCAGACATATTCCAATGTTGCACAAAACTGATAGGAGCTATTGAGTTACTGTGTCTAGTTTGGGAAGAAAAGTGTCGCAACAATCTTGCTACACAGAACAAGTCTGTACGGATCTCTGCTGATCTCTGATGTTGTTTGTGTTGGTTCATTTACTATGTTCCCTCCATCTTAATTGAGTGGAAGAATTGTAGTCGGATTGCTCAACGTAGCTGTCAAATGACTTCCAGCTGCCCATTTAGCTATAATTAAGGCTTTGAGTAGAATCTAACAAATGTCCCATGGTAACGAGGCAGGTTAATTGTGAGAATTGATTAAAAAACCTGATGCGAAAACGATATTCTTAAAAAAAAAAAAAAAAAAAAAAAAAGGTGAAAAAGATGTTCATTGCTCAATAGTGAATTACTCAATACGATGCTAACGATGTTACCTTAGTTCTCCGGGTACAGTTCTAAAAGGAAGACCACTTAAGGGACACAAAAAAATACATTTTGGCACAAGTTCTGAGGAGACTGCCGTGGATGTGGCTATGTGGGAATTTAGGAGTCATTATGTAATTGCCGTGTCTCTGGGAAGCAAGGGCAGGGAGACAGAGTGAGGACAAAACAACTGCTCTGAGTGACAGTCCAAAAGACATAAAGTGGGGCTGCCAGCACTCTATGATCCTGCAATAACTCTAAAGCGCAATCAGTGCAGCGCTATTCAACTGCTGTCGCAATGCAGGTAAGGAGGAGGAGGAGGAGGAGGAGGGAGGGGGAGGAGGGGTCCTCTTTCGGTGCTTGTGCAGAACTGTTGCATTCACCAGCAGGTTGACATCAGTAGACATTTAAGGCCATATCTTTTTGTCACAGAGCAACATTGATATTTATTGTAAAAGATACAACCATTAAGCCCCCATATAATGTGATTATGCTTTTCGGAGCTCTCTCCAGATGACAAATTCCATGTGTCTTACTCTTCACACCACTGAAATCTGATTGGCACTTTATACAGACTCCGGTGGAATGAAGGATAGAAAACATGGATGCTTTCATGAGAGCAGTCGGCGCGCTGATGCCTCTGATGAGGAGGAACGTTGACGCTGTTCAACGGTTTCAGTGATGTCACTCTTTCGTTTTCTGTCAGGAGAAAAGTGGCAGATTAGTTAAAAGGAACAAATACATGTAAGACAGGTTCTATTGGTGTGTATGCTCAAGTGTGTGTGTGTGTGTGTGTGTGTGTGTGTGTGTGTGTGTGTGTGTGTGTGTGTGTGTGTGTGTGTGTGTGTGTGTGTGTGTGTGTGTGTGTGTGTGTGTGTGTGTGTGTGTGTGAAGGGTGCGCCAGGCAGGCCTCTCCCTCCACAAGACAGGACCTGTTTTCTCACCATTTTCTATCCCTCTGGAGTCTTTTGAGCCCGATGAATGCAAGGTGCTGTTTAACATGTGGAGACCAAACCCACACAAATGTAACCCTCTATTACTGTCTCGCTCTCGTCTCCAACACCCTTCAGCTCCAAGAACTAATCCTGCATATTAAACACAACTTGCAAGCGCCGATAAATGCACACATTTTGTTACCTGTTCAACCTCAACTCACCTGCTTGGCAAGGCAAGATTTGTGAATTGCACAAGCCATCTGGAAAAAAAATAAAAGAGATAAACCTACAAAATCTTACTCTTTTTTTTGCTCTGTCTGCGGTTAGACAAGGTAGACAACACAAACCTGTGCAAAAGCAGCGCACAAGAAAGCTGTCAAGCTGTCTAGAGTGTTCGGTAAAAATCTAAATCGATGCGTTGCACTTAATCCTGCCAGCCGATGAACTTCTGCCGCGCCTGATGTCAGTCTGTTTACCTGCACCAGGTACAGGCATTTTTGTCCCCCTGTCCACCAATGGCAAAGCAGCAGCAGGGTTAAACCTCCCCCTTTTTCTGCCTTGAAGCCAGTCCACACCCTAACTCAGCCCTTACTCAGGAACGTCATCTCCTCCCCCACAGAAAGCTTTAGGAAACACACAAACAACAGAATCTGAATCACAGCACCCATGATGTACAACTTTAAGGAGTTTATGCTTGATAAACAAAAGAAGTGGTAACAAGCATGATTGAACAACGACAACAACCGCCCAATGTCAATAATTTGACAATAATAAATGAAACTGGTTTACATCTATATTATCAGTTAAATCCAGAAACTTTAACTGGTATTTTGTGGACAAAACTACAAGTAAGGCAATAATCCTATAAAAAAAATCTTCTCACTGGTGTTTTTTTTTCAGTTAAGAAGAGTTCTGGCTGACGATAGCAACTTAAAACTTCGGAGCATGTTACTGTGGGGAAAATGTATCAGTAATAAACACGTCCTGAGGTACTTTCAAAACCCAAATTTTATGGAAATGACAGACGTATTAAGCCCTTTTTCAGTTCACTGATAACGTCTTTGCCTTTCCTTCAAAGGGATGTTTCTTTAGGCCTGTTGTTTAGAGGATTTATTCCCTGTTTGAGGGAAGCTACTGATGGAGACTGCCATTGAAAAACTGTACTTTTAAAAAAAATAAAAATTTAAGTGCTGGGCTGATTGTAAAAATAAAAAGCACATCTTAGTACATGGCTTTAGTTCTTTTTTTCTTGTCATAAATGAAAAAAAAATAAAAAATTGAATTATGCCAAAGTAGCGTGCTGTAAACGTCCCCTCAAAATACCTGCCAGGAGTTAACCTGAGTTTAACACAGTTTTATTTAATTTCTTTTACACTTCTTAGGTGCAGAGTTGGATGTGTGTGACCCATTTCCTTGCATCCACCCAGTTTAACCGATTGCCTCAGACGGAGGACACACACGGTCGAGTCTCAGCTTGCCTGGAATGCGGTGCTGCACCTTAGCAAGGAGGTTTACATGTAAGATGGTGAGAAGAAGATTCATGCAACTGAGGCAAAAGTTAGGTTTCTTCTGTCTCAACAAACACACCAATACTTCTTTATTAATCCTGATTAACATCCATTTTGTAGGACAGGCTGAGATACAGGTTTAACATCCACATAAAACTGCCGGTTGTGGTGGTTTAATGGTTGACTTTATAGGTCTGCCAGTCTGATTTTAATAGACAATGTAGCAGCAACATTTAAAGGAATGGTTCTACATTTGGGAAATAAGGATTTTTATTTTCTTGATGAGTGTTTGATGATAATATTGATACTGCTCTCATGTTTGAACACAAACTATGCAGCTACAGCCACATGTCTAAGTTGTGAGTGTGAAAACAGTTTGTGGTTATACAGTTAAGTTTGGACAGAGCCAGGTGAGCTGTTTTTTCCACTTCCAGACTTTACTGAAGGCAAACTGACTGCAGGCAGCTGCACAAGTATGTAAGTGAAGGTTTTTGAAAGGCACGACTGTCCAAACTAGTATGAGCAGTGACATTAGTAGCCACACAAGCGCAACACTATCTGTATGATCTGTGCGTCTGTATAGCAGATCATGTGGGCTTCTAGTGCACCGATGAGGACACAGACCGCGCTGAGGATTGGGTAGGGGTGGTGTGGGGGTATGGCTCAGAGGCCCGGGGGCAGAAGCCTGCTGCAACTCCACCACTTTCAGGTAAGATATGCACCGCTGTGCTGAGACTTGAAAGTCATTCAAGATGCACGGCTCCTTATCGAGCCGTATATCACACTGCAAGGAACAGGAGGAAGAAGAAGAAGGGGATATAAGGACTTGAAGAAAAAGGTGGTGGAAAAATAAACTGTATAAAGCAGTATGGAAATGTTGTCATATGAACTTCTGAGAAAATAATTAATATTATTATTGTTTCACCAGAGAGACAGGGGTGACAGCTTGAATTGGCTGAACTGAAAGCAGAAACACACCCTGACATGAACCGAACCATCAACCGACATTTGGCTCATGCTTTTTTGCTCAGGGGTAAATTTGATTTTGTTTTATCTTTATATAGGTAGTCTCTCAGAGATCAAGATATATTTTTAAAGTGAAAAATAGAAATAAATGTATATCAGGCAGGAACAGGCTTCATTGACATGTCAGTTTGCTGAGATTTATCCTTTGATGAGCCAATCCAATGTTCCCCGGGGGATGCTGATTCATGATGAGTGTTGTGTGAAAGCATAAAGCAGCGCCTAGATTTTAATCTCTTCAAATGATCGCAGTTAAAAGGCAGCTAACACAGTGGAAGCTCAAACAGGGGGCTTGAAAGTTGAATTAAACTCTAGGAATGATACTGAAGCTGCATCTGCAACTACCTGCTCACTGCACAATTGTATTTTTTTCGGGGAAAAGAAATGCCTGACTATTGAACCAAATGCAAAATGTAGCAATCCTAAAAAAAGGAAAAGACAAATTGTGACGTTGAGGATCTTATGCAACACTTGTCTGAACATACAGCAGGTACTCATCCCGAAAAAAGTTTAGATATAGATAATTTGTATCTTGAACAGGAATTATCTAATGTGGATTTTGAATCGTATGTTCAGCACTGTCAAAACTTTAAGCACTTTATAGTCGGTCACAAATTTATTCTTCAGAATGGCAACAGCCCCAAACATACAGGCAGTCACAAAGAAACAATCTTCAGTAACTGACAAAGATGAAGGAGTCCTGCAAAAGACAGTTTGTCCCACAATGAGCCCAGATCTCAACGTGATGGAGTCAGTCTGGGATTACATGAAGAGACAGAAGACAAACTAAATCCAAAGAGGAACTGTGGAAAGATGCTTGGAACAATCGTGGAGCGTTGGTGCTGTTTTAAAGTTAAAGGGTGGTTACAGCACGTCTTTTTGATGTTAAATGTAAAGTACACATTTTATGTTTTTGCCAATAATTCAATGTGTTTGAATTTTAAATAAAAAGAGGAGTTGAAAACAAGGGAGAAATGATCCACTTTTATGAAATGGTCTTCACATGCATTTGCATTTTACTCTTCCACAGAAATGCTGTGCTTGCTTTCCTTCAACTGTCAAATGCAAAAGTAAGTTAACAACTGACTGACGGGTGTAACTTATTACCCAGGTGTTTCCTTTCGCTTGTTTGTTCACACGTAAAAGGGCAGTGAGTGTTTAGCCTTTGCTTCAGTCTCTTTAGAAACTGGACAGCACACAGCAACATGAAGACCAGAGGAGGGACTATGACTGAAAAACTATGTTGGAAGATAAAACTAAAAATGTCATTGAGAAGTGGAAATTGGTAAATAAAGTACAGCAGTGTAGAAAGTTCTAAAGAAAAATAATCACAGGACCCGTTTCATATGGAAAACAACTGCAGGCAACAACAGGAGTTTGTGACATTACTACCAGTCCAGAGAGCGCAGATGTAAAATTAGAAGACACGGACTGCAGAATTACAGAAACAATACTCCGAGAATCAAACCTCTTATCAGCAGCAAGAATCAAAAGGATTCATGGAATTTTTCCACAAAATGCAAAGACAAGCCCGAGAGCAAAGTTTTATGAACGAGTGAGACCAAAGTTAAACCTTTTTCCAAAGTAAATGAAAGCCAAAAGTGTCACGAAAGGCAATGACTGGACATGATCCAAATCAGTCACCTCATCAGTGAAACTGTTTTTTTTTTTTTTTATATACCGCTCCCCCGTTTGCATTGTAAATATGAGCCTACAGAAAGCTCTGTCAACAGGCACAAGCACCTCCAAACGTCACAAATTAGTGTGTTATACACGATCTCTGTACCAATCCAAGGTGTAAAAAAACATGTTGTGGACTGTTAGGAGGATGGGGTGCAGTTCGTTTTTGGTGTCTTGTTGAAACCGTCGTGAAACCAGTTTTTCTTTCAGATTATACAAATGAGATGTAATGTGTTATTTAGTGAGTTTTAAATGTGATGGGTGATGGATTTTTTTTTACCAATAAAAAAAATCATCAGACCAACTTTTCCCCCGTGTTTGCAGTTGTTTGTGCTTTGCTATGCTAATTATCTGCTGGTAGTTGCTTCATATTTACTGAATAGATACAGTGAGAGTTGCGCTGCAACAGGCGTATTTCCAAAAATGTTAAAGTACTAATTTGTTGGTATCGTATCACTACTATGTTTTATAAATCACTGATTTAAATTGGTTGGAAATCAACCAGCAGATCCAACAAAGACCTTCAATTAGAGAGAAACATAACCTTTTTCCATGTTCAATTTTACATTGTTGCAGGATCCTGCCCTTTATCTCTCTCATCTTGCCCCCTAAATGCCGCAAAGGTGGAATTTTCCATGAGCCACTTCCCCGAGTTCGCTGTGGAATGCAGACAAGATGGAGCAGGCCTGCACAGCACGGCGTCTCAGCAGTAACAGTGTGTTGAGGTGCTTAGCTTGTGCACATCATGCCCACCTCCTTAATTCTCCCTTCAGGGGGTTAGTTAAGCTATTACTCAAACTGCAGCCCTGGCCTGTAGTGTCGGTGGTTGCCACCGCTGTTGTTGATTGTTGTGAGGACCCTGCAGAGGACTTTTTCAGGACCAGTTATCTCAGCAGACTGCATTCTCAGATTCTGTGCACTAACCAGTTCATAAAGTTTGAATGTTCTCATTGCATCATTCAGCATGTTTGTCCTACGTAACTCCAACAATTGCCGTGAAAGCAGCAAGATTTTTTTAACACGACTCTAAATTAAAAGCTGTTAGAGACGTTTACGATTGCTACGACAGCCACAGATTGCTATCTGGGCCTCAGAGCAACAGACCTTGTAAAGTTATACAACATGGGGCATGTGCTAACATAACAGCTGCATATATCTCATCTCACCACAACCACCTTTCACTCAGCTGAAGGAAGTGCAGGATAACGTGTGGAGAAAATTACGAGCACATTGTGCCTCTTTATGGAGCCAAACCTGCTTTTTGTGAAAGTCTAACAGGAGGAAGCCTGAGGGTCTATACACATTTATCCATACACTGTATATGCATGTACAGAGAGCTTACATACATCACATAGTCCCACACTATGTAATATGGAATGTATATAAGATGACAAATTGCCCAGAGTGGGGAATTGCTGGCATGTGATGATAAAGAGCGTTATGAAAAATGTAGTCTCCATGTGCTTTTTCAGAACAAGTGGTGTCACTCTCCCCACTTAAAGCTAAATAATAGATCTGACGGATCCTCTGTGCATCATACAGCTGCTGTCAGAGTAATTACAAGAGACATGAGTGGTACACTCACACTGCCGCATCAGAGTTTATACAAGTTGAGCGTATCACAGTATCAGTGTAGCTCGGAGGCTGACACGTTTCTGCTCTCCACGGTCTGCTGAGGTGGACGTTCTCACAAATTAAAGGCACCCTTGCCGGTTTTGTTGTAGCTGCTACTAAATCGTCACAAAGTCCAACCGGATCAATTTGGACTTGTGTGTTGACAATCGCAAAATTTGCCGTGAGCTCAGAGCATATTTATTTGGAGTTTGGGCTGCAACAAAATCAGGCAGTGCTGGAGATGGGGGAGGAGAGAGTGCCACCTGTTGATTTTTTTGAAGGTATTACAAATACAGGGGCAATTTAGAAAACACCAGTGGAGTGAAAAAAGGTTTCTAAATAAGTTGGGGCAATATAATATGGCTGAAATCAATATCACAATATTGATTAAAAAAAAAAAAAAATTTACATTATAACAAATGTATAGCAAAACTGATGGTTAATGAAACGAACTGTGTTTCACTGTTTTACATTTCTTCAAACAATCCCGAGACAAACAGCACCGGAAACCATATTTATATAACAGCCACGGAAAAAAACCCTATTGGCCTCAGTAACATTAATTTGAATGAAAGAGCGACACCACTTCCTGTGGTATGTTTTTCAATGCTTTAACTATATACATGTGTGGAGTTTGTGCAGTTTGTCTATGTAATATTCACATAATTAAGATGAGTGACAGCAAGAAGAATATTGAATTTTTATCCAACGCACACATCTATAAGACTCTGATTGTCCGAAGAGCAACAGACTTAAAATCATAACAATACAGTATATGGCAATGCAATGCGAGTCTAAACAATTATTTTAGTGCTTCGATTTATTTTTTGAAGTGCATGGCTGGATTAACTGGGCAAAATTGCTGCTTAGCCCTCGTTTCCTCCAAGTATAGCGGCACAACACGCTGCACAGTTTCATTATATTTTAGACCCCAGAAACCAACCAGCACTTTAATACCGATTCTGCCTGGATGAGACACAATTCGAAAAAAGAATATTCACCTTGTGAAAACAACATTAACAGGTAATTTGGGTTTATAATTTAATTTTAACAGGTAGGCAACATTACATAGCAACGTAGGACTGAGTTGATAATATTCTTTAGTGGAGTAAAACTTCCAAACAAATTTGTAAGTATTAAGAACATAAAAAAAACACTTTGGTTGTTAGGTGTCCCTGTAGGATTCGGGCAGTGGCGCACTTAGTTCATTTTGCATAATTGGTCATTCGGCTTTGCTTTCTTGGTTAAGTTGTGGTTGATTTTGGAAGTTAATGTTTGTATTTACACCAACAGTACACTAAAGGCATATATTAACAGTGAAGGCCAGCAGCATGAAGCAGCTCTACATTTAAATGGTAGATTCGTGTCTTGCATTTGTTTCATTTTTAAAAGCCTGAAACTTTTTTTTAACAGTTTGACAGATTGGCTTAAAGTGGTACCATTTGCACAACTTTTATTCTCCCTAATAAATACAGCTTCAAAGTTGTTTAAGCTTTTGTAGGAATTCTTACATATTAAGTTGTGGCGCTGCCAAAAATCCACCTAACAGGCAGTTCTTCAGACCAGTTCTGGTCCCGACTGGACTTAGTGCATGTATTCCTAATTGTTCTACCTCACCAAACACATCCACTCAAGGATTTTTTTTTTTTTAGCCTTGTCGCTGTCACACTTCAGTAACAATAGAGTAACAACATTGTCCTGGCAAAAAGACAAAAACATGACTTTCCACATAAGAAGCTTATATTAATGAGACTAGAGAAAGTAAGAGCTGTCAGTTTTACTGCAAAACAGAACAATGGAGGAATGTGCCAAATAATGATTCTCTCATGTTTTCATGTTATATCTGCTGACACCATGCAGTGCATTCATCCTATCCAGCTGTGTCTTAAATCGTTAAACAAACAAGGCTGCATTCATGCAACATATCCTGTGTTTACACATCTGTAAAGTGAGCATCATTTAAAAAAAAACTAAAAAAAAAAAACCACAAAGAAAAGGACGGAAAAGGCTGAAGTGCAAATTTGTGGCTCCATTTATGGTCATAAAGATATTGTAGGCAGCCGAAGCTACTAGTTTTCTCGAGTGGCACTGGTTTTTTAGGAGTAAAAAATGAACTGAATAATGCATTGAGTCATTTGTCTGGAGGAGCACCACAGTAAGCCAGACGATCAATGGTGCAGCAGCAGTACCCGATTAGCCTCCATTGAACTGCCACCAGCACAGTCTTGTTGGTCGTAGCATTAGAGAACTGTTGTGGTGATAATTTCTGAATTTGTTTTATAAGAGATATTTTTTGAGACAGGCAGTTAATGTTCAGCAACTGTGTCTTCATTCTTGAAAACAGTACTCTAGATAAACAGCATGCTGTCCTTCAAACACAACAGGTTAATACAGTATTAGATGTCAGAAGAAAATTTTATTATTTTTCCTCACCAAGGCAATCTAAAAAAAAAAAAATGATATAAAGCATGATGCTCCTTTTTCCAAAAAGAAAAGAAGCTTTTAGCAGCTGTACAACAGCATCAACATAAAACCCTCATCGAATGTACATCCCCTCTACCACCAACCTCTCCTCAGCCTTCATCACACTCACACATAAACACAGAGAAAACACATCTGGCCCATTTGTGTGGATGGTGTGAGACCCATTTCACCTGAACCCTACCTCTACCGCCTGTGGTCCTTTAAGATACACTCATTAACAGTAGAGGGCATTGGACACATCACCTCATCACCTCCCTGCAGGACCGAGGCCCTGCACCTGACCTTGGAAAACATCCAAGCCGGCAGCACATCAGGCCTCAGGAGGGGAGAGATGCTCGGGTTACATGATGAAGGTCAGCACACGGCAGCTTTGTTGCATGCTGAAGAGCTCTGCTCCTCTAGAGACGAGAGGACTTTTCCTGGTTTCTCTCTCCATATCATTTACGGAGAAAGTAACCTCTGAGTGTACAATGTTCTGACACTCTGACTGATCAAACCCTTTGTAATCAAATGTTCAGATCACTAGTCGGGCTTTGGTTACAGCCCGCATTCATAATTGATGGCCGATTGTGTTTCCCTCACGATGCTCCAAATGTAAAAATCCTTACAGCCGGCCGTACCCTTGAAACTCCATCTGGAAACTAAAGCAGACATCTGAGCAACATTCCCATCATGAAGCAAGACCACCATTCACTGACACTTTCATCTGAAAATACCATCCTGCTTTCTTGGAACAGAGTAGGCGGAGACAGAAACAGAAAAGTCCATTAATAAGGAAGATAGAGTCTAATGTGGAATCGATCTGTAGGTCTTTTAATGATTAGTAGCCGTTCATTGATCAAGCACTTCAAGACAGGAACAAAGAATGTTTTGAGTGGGAGGAATCCTCTGCTCTACTTCAGAAATTAGTCATCAAACCTCCGAGCTTTCTTGTAGACAAATTTTTTTTTAAAAAAAGTATGAAGGTCTCATTTATTGATCTTTGGTAATCCATGATATGATATGATTTGATTATATATGATCTCTTATGGGAGACTCAATGTTAATCCACCAGCAAATATCAATATTTGGATGTATCTACTTCTGGTATTTATTCTACTTTAATGTTTTCAGTTATGCTAGCGGCATCGCTCAAGGATGGGCGGATTTTCATTAAACTAGGTTGAATCCAAAAACTGTGTATAAAAGTCAACACAGTCTCCAGGTTTGAAAAGTGAAGCCAATGTGGAAGTGCCTTGAAGTGCAGTACCACTGAGAACCACTAGGCGCTGGCTTCAAAATACCTCTGGCTACAATAGACTTCAATTAAAAAAGCAGTAAATTCTATTAAATACAAAGTGGATAAATTCTTTCCACAAGTCATTATGGTGTCATTTATTAAATATATTTCTTCTGACCAGTGTTCTTGTGGTCCTTCTGAAAATAATTCCATCATTAACTAGATATTAATCCTCAATGAGAGATATGTTTGGGGGCATGCCTGGTTTGTTTGAGATACCTGGGTGTCGTCACATTGCCGGTATAGGTGGATGCTCGTGGTGTTGTGGGATTCTCAGTCAGTCAGTCATATCCACACCCTCTCCTACTTGTCAGCTTTAATCTGCACCAAACTGAAAATGGAAAAAGTTAGCAATTCGCTGGGGAATACAGTGGAGCATTTCACAGCCAAACTTGGTGGAGACCAGGAAAAAGAAGAGTAAATATTGGACTCTAATTCATCAGGCACCCAAATACAGGACTCCAAAGTAATGGTGACATTGTTTTGGTTCTGCTGCATGTGTAGTTTGATAACACAATCTCCATATTAACTTGAAAATATGATAATGGTAATATGTCTATTGATGTGTTTACATCTTGTTTTACAGCCCGAAAGAAAAGAAAAAAAATAATCCTATGAATGTATTCAGTGTATATTCAACTGCAGCGAGCCGACAAATACTTCTGCGTTTTCTTGCAATACATTTTGTGTTATCTCATATTGAGTTTTGCATGCCCTCTGAATACTTTGCTTCCCCTTGCAATAACTTAGACATTTTCTCTAATCCATGGAGAAAAGTCTGACTTCTACTACGATACAGTATTACGTACTATGTAGTAGCACAAGTTGGTGCACACTCAGCTGAAACAAGTGTGATTCAAGTCTGTATTCTTGCAATTAGAAACATAAGCAGAGGAGCTAATTCATTTTGCTCTCTCGATGACTGCTGCTGAAGCTGATTGAGAACGTAGTCGTAACCCCCTAAACGGGAAGTGTATTATAATGTGGTAGATTATGCTTAAATTGTGGTAGATTATGCTTATGCTATGCCCATTTATATATATATATATGTTTGATCCAGTCTTTAATCAAATGCTATTATGATACTAATGTAACCCTGTCGACTCAGCATTAAGATGTGCTGTACACAGCTGTGTGCCCAAGGTCATGAGAACACGAAGTAAGTTTCGGTACGTGACAGCTCGCACGCGAGCTGCACTTGTTACTCCTCTTTTGAAACATCCGAGACTAAAGTCCCACCCTACTCTGTATAAAATATGTAATATCGAGTGCTCAGATCAGACTCCAACAGAGAGACCTCTGGTTGATGTTGGGCTCTACGTGATATCATGTATGCTGAAGTTGCTGAATAAATCAACTTGCTGATTGAATCTGCCTATTGGTGTCTCTGATCAAAACAACTCGGTGGAATCAATTGGTGAATTCCAACAATAACTGGACTGTACCAACAAACCAACTGTTCATACGCATTAGGAGAAAGGCAAAACTTAGAGCAGAGAATGCACAAATTTCACATTTCACAACATTATGGTCAAACCCTATCTGATGTCAATGGTTAAATCACCTCCATACACCTGTGCAAATTACACCATCAAGAAAAAAAAAAAATCATTTTCACCAGGTTCCCTGAACTGTTTTTCACAAAAATGTAGCCATGAGGGCTTCAGCACAGGGACGAGAAATGCTGATTGTACGTCTTCTGGATTCTCGCCAGGTTTTTTGTGCAAAAAGCAAAATCTGTACGTGTTTATCTGCCAGTGTGCACTTATTTTTGACCTCTGAATTTGTTGTCGTTTTCATGCTGCAACACTACTTTTCTAAAATAATGGTCTGCGCTTCAAAAAGAAAGCAAGCAGCAGGAAAATAGTCTCGAAAATTGAAATAATTTTGTTACTTTCCTCCCAGGAGTGAGATTGAGATAAACATATTTTTAGTGGATTCAGGAAATGGTGTATTCTTACTGATGTTTGCACAGATTTGAGGAGGCTATAGGAGACTTGTCGGATATCAGCATCAAAATCATATGGGTGACGCGGTGAAAAGGAATTTAAAAAAGTGTGTACTTTCATGAACCTCATAGCCAACCATGGATTCTATAATGCTGCTGTTTTTTTCTGCATTCTATACAGTGGAACGCATAAAGGTCAGAATCTGCTAAGAAAGCATAATAGATTGCAAACGAACACAAAAGTGACACCTGACAAATTCGAATGTATATTCTCCTGTCTGTCTGTAATGTGTCACATTTGCAATGCATTACATTGCTCAGCATCGGCCCTCCCTGAGAAAAACATGCTGTTCCTTGCTACAGTGCATTATGAAAGGTTGCAAATGGGCTAATTTGCAGCTTTGACAGCACCAGCCTAAGCAAAGGCGGGTAGTAATAGGTTTTGAGGTGCCGCTTCAGCGACTGCTGTGATGGGAACGACGTGGCTGAAAGTAGCCATAGGTCAGGCTTCTCTGGAAACTCCGACAAATTAAAAACAGAAAACCTTTGACATTTATCATGCTAGGAGTCTGCAAAGGTCATTGCCTGTACTTGCTGCTTTCATTTTCCTTCCCCGTCCCCTCTGGACATGTTTTGCTGTGATTGCTTATAGCCTGCTGGAGCTGCAGCAGGGGGAATCAGGAGCTGCGATTTCAGAGAAATACTCACACAATCACAACAGTTCTCATCTAAGAAGCAGATATATGGAGTCTTTCCTTTTGTTTATTTACTGCACCATACCAGTTGTTAATGGGCCTATCATGATGATTAGTGATCACATCAGTTTCATCAGGATGCTGTTTAGAAGTAAACTGCTGTTGTGTAAAGAACAACCATAGGTATTTAATAACACACTGAAATTCATTTCTGAATTCCTCGCAATACATCATTCCACACCATAAACACTCAAAAACGTGTAATCCCACTGGACCATGACTGTCTCATTTAAATGTTAATATAATTCCCATCATTCATAATTTAATGTGCTCCCTGGCATTTTACGTTCATCTCGGTAATGCTATCTTATGTGACAAGCCAATTTACTGCTGGAGTTGACCAAATTGCTTCAGCATTGTAATGCTAACACCATAATAAATCTTTGACATACTGTTCCTCCTCAGGTAATAAAAGAAAATAATAGAAAGTTACACACGTTCACCGTGAAATCCATTTTCATTGATTTCCCCGGCGTTACACATACACAGAGATTCTGCATTTAAGTTGGATACGACGCAGCTAAAGAAACATTACGTCTGAGGAATGTGCCAGAGATGGCCCCCTTTGCCCTCGTGTTGTCAGAGGTGGCATTAGTGAGGCTGAAAGCAGTGTGAGTGATGACACAAGCAGTGCAGGAAAGACGAATCAGACAGATTATAGCTCTGAAGAGAGAGGAGAGGGAGCCGGGCTAGACTTAATGCTGGTTGGTGTCATTTTGTGTGACCTTTCTGGGAATTACCACTGTGCATGACCCAGAGCATGTCTGCCTGTCACTGAGACAGCACGGAGGTTCTGCTGCTGCTTTCCCTTCATACTTTGTCCTTCCTCTGGCAGACGTCACTGCCTAACTCGGCCTCCCGACGCCCAGCTACCTTGGAATTGACCTGATCACGGCCAATAACGCTGATAATCCCTCAATTCTCATTAGCTCCCTCGCACAACTTCGACTGAAATTTGAATTCCACAGGTTTCTTCTGTGTCTGCGACGTAGCTTAGCCTTTGATAATATGTCGACACGACTTAGCAGAGAAAACCCAGGATTAGTCGACTCGTGGAAGCTATTGTGGGAGAAAAGCAGAAGTTGATCAGCGTTTTAGTGGGGGAATATAAATGTGGATTCACACAACATACAGGCAGTCGAAGCTTGAAATCCCGTGATTAAGACATGTAATCCTATGTTAATTGTGAAACTGCAGCATATGTTTAATGTGATGACTCACTGTGACGCACCTGCTATTTCAAACCAGGCATGTAAAATTTGCTTTGAAGGATAAATTTGGTCTATTCTATTTTTTTTTTTTTTTTTTTTTTGTGAACAAATCCTATAGACTAAAACCATAACTGTGTCTGACTCTTAATCTTTTTCTGCACATCACTACCATTTTAAAGGCATTTGGCCCCAAACCTACTGGTTCCTATGAGTAAGTATTTTATTATATCCATGTAATATATAGTTTCCTTATTTTTAGAAAAGACTTAATTTTTGGAAACAGGTGGGCACCGTAGGTTTTTAGAACATTTTTATTCAAATGTATTTTTGAGGACTATTTTCAGCTGCTGTGGTTTAGGGCTGCAGGGCTGTGCTGTGGCTCAATGATGTGCTGTCAAACAATAAAGCTCTCTGGCACAGAAGAAAATGACAAATTAGGAACGTATAAATGGTATTGTCATCCTTGTACTTTACAGCAGAAGTATATATCTGATTATTTGCAAAGATTTAAGCTGTACTGCAAGCTGCAGGTTAGGTTATCTTAGCTTAGAGCGGAGACTGAAAACAGTTCGCCTGTGTCTGTCCAAAGGCAAAAGTCAAGCTGAATCTGCCTAACAGCACCTCTAAAGCTCAACAAATAACATGTGTTTAAAATTCAAGGATTTTGTTCAAGTTTATCTCCCATTTTCAGCCTTTGTGCTAAGCTAAGCTAACCAGCTGCTGGCTTTAGCTATATATTTACTGTACAGGCAGAAGACAGACATATAAATAAATAAATAAATAATGGGAAAAAAAGAAAGAAAGAAAAGTAGATTAGCATGATAAGAAACAGAACATATAATTTAATGGAAGAAAAGGTTACTTTGTTTAAAAAAAAAAAAAGAAAATCTGTATTTTTCAAACAATGTAGGAAGAACCAGAGTCGAGTGGAGGGGCTCGTCTAATAATGTGTCCCACTGAGCCAGGCTACAATAAAACTAGCTTGAAATGCAGCCAAACACTAATAACGTCTTCACAGGGAGCCACTGTCACATGCAAAAATAAAATCACTCAGCTTGCGAGGTGCAATTACTTCAAGGTCCTAATTAAAATGAAAAAAAAAAAAAAGAGCAAAAACTGAGAGAAGTCACGTTGGGAAAGACAAAAAGGGAATGAAGTTAAAAAGTAAAATTCTCATTTAGTTTGAACTAGATTCTGTAGGTTTGCATCAATATGAAGAAAAATCTTTGAAAACGTTTTTCTCTTTCACTTATCATGCTTCTCCCTGAAGCAGGTTTTCATATATTCATGACAGGACTGTCTATGTAACGTCCCGCGTCTCGCCCTCACACGCCCGTATTTGATGTGCTCCACAATCCAGCCTTTGGACGCAGTGTGTTCTGAGAGACATATGAGAGGAAATGATTCATTCATCAGACAAGGCCCAGGATACAAATCCCAGCTGACCTTCTGATCAGATGGTTGATATTGCAGCTCTTCCTTAAGGCTGCTGCCGGGCTACGCTTATTAGGGCTTTCAGTGGAGCATGGTGCACAGGTCATCATCTCTCCCGTAGTGGCTCTATGTGACAGCAAACACAAGCTGGCCTCAACCTCTGAAAATGTGCACACTGCATCACCTAATTCAAACGTCAAGCCAGATAAGGAACTGCAGGGATGACAGTGTGATATGAGAGCCGGACAGGCCTGTCAGAGGGGTAATTATTTTCCACCAAAAGGAAATATGGATTTGGCCTCAGGTGTGTGTTTTTTCTTGTTTCTGTGGGCATTCGCTGGGTAAATGTGTCATATCAGAACTCTGTGGAAGCAGATATATATACTCATCAAAACTTTTATGATTGCTTTGGACTGGCAATTTAAAAAGGCAGCACGGAAGATGACTGAACGTAACTGTCAGTGGTGTTGAAAACTACATATACGTTAAGACTCGCGTGTATGCTTTCCTTATCTATATGTACGGGGAAAAAAAGACATGGCATTTCTATAATAATTATTCTGGGTTGTTTTTGATTAATAAAAAAAAAAAAAAAAATTATGAACAGTGTCCATCAGGGGGGTTTTATCTAAGTGCATTCATGGCAAAGTGCCAAATAAACAGATGAGAGCCCTGTAATATTAAAAGCATATATGACAGCAGTCAGATGGAAAGCATCTCCAGTGATGTTTTGATGTATTTTCATTACTTTTATTATGAAAACATTTTTCATTTGGGATTCATCAGCACCTCAGATAACAGAGATGCCTTAGTATGCAACAGTACACAGAATGAGACATTATTTCTCTTATGTTGTTTTTTTTCATTCCTGTTACAGACAAGAGAGTCGTGATGTTACTCACATGCTCTTGTTCATATGCTGTGAGAAAATTTCCATGTAAATTAAAGGACCTGTTGTCTAACTTGATGCCTTTCTCACATCACAGGCTTTTATTGTTATTGTTATGATAAAATGGGTGTAACTTTCTCATTAGACCAAAATGTTCTTTCTAAACCTCCTCAAAACAGTTTTTAACTGCTATTTTACTGCTATTTTATTGCTTTTCTATTATTCTATTATTATCTTATTGCTTCTGTATGCTGCTATAGCCAAAAAAATGTCCCCTCGGGGATTAATAAAGTAACTACCTAACCTAACCTAACACTTTGATTGAAAGTATGAAAGTAGTGTCTGATATGTTTATTTTCAAATATAAAAAATAAAATAATTCATCATCAGTATTTGCCTATATCTTATTTACAGAGAATTTTACTTTTGTCGCTAGTTGAGAGGGATCTAGTTTTAACGATTAAAATTCACTTTTGAGTAGTTTAATCTCTGATTATATAAAATGATAGTAGTAAATTTAGGAAACGTAGTGTGGTGAAATGATGTACAATATTCCTCTCTCGAAAGTACAGATTGGAACAAATACAAAGTAGGAAATATTTAGTTCAATAACCCTTACAGAAAAAAACATGTGAATTTCACATGCAAAAACTCATATGATCACGTGATTGCGCACATGTGAAACATGTACTGTATATTGCCCGTGGGAAACACATGGTTTTGGAACATGTTCATGGAGTAATGTGTAGAGCCCACATGTAGATTCTCATGTGAAAACCTTTCCACACATTTTTCCCTCAGTTATCATATGTGTCATACATGTGATTCACATGTGTCCCGTGGCAAAAACATAGGAAACTCGTGTTTTTCTCGAAGGGAAGTACCTCTAAATTGTACTTATGCATAGCACAAATATACTGGCATAAATTCCATCTCTGGATTGGTATCATGTAAGAACCTTTACAGTACTTTTTGTGCAGCTTTAGTGTTTTAGAAATATGTTGTCCAGCTTAACTGAAAACGTTTATAACCAAACCATCGATGCAGTGTCAGTCAGTCACTCACAGTTACAGACTGAAATATTTCAACAACTTTTTGATGGATTGCCATAATGTTTTGTTCTGGCAGTTTTGGTCCCCAAAGGATGAATTCTATTGACTTTGAATCTGGTTTTTAGTGATATGTCTTGGCAAATATTGGAGGCGTTGCCATGGAATTATATACAAAAATTTAGAAAAAACTGTATTAACCTCTTAACTTTTCCTCTAAAACTATCATCAGCTCAAATTTTCAAATATTTTGACTTATAGACAAACACCTGCAAAACTACTGACATTCCCACCAGTCTCAGCCGTACTTCCCGATGACTGGTAATTGGTGAATTTTAGTATGCTAACATGCTAAACAAAGGCAAATATACTAAACATCAGCATGTTAACGATGTCATTGTGAGCATGGTAAGCATGCTTAAATGAATACAGTTTAAAGCCATTATGTGTGTAAGAGTAGTTGGAAGTAAAACTTTCTTTCCAATGAGAAGTCCACTGCCATCCCTCCTGCATACAGACATCCACTAATAACTATAGATGGATATACTGATTTCTAATTCAGAGTAGCTTGACTCTCAGAGCAAATATAAACATTTACATTGTGGCTCTGTGAAAAATACAAGCTAATTTGAACTGTAGACCTGTAACTGTTGCTCTGCTGAATTTTTAAATATAACAACAAAACAAACATGGTTCCTCTCTTCCAAAAACCAGGGACGGAGGCTGAAGCACACTCGCCTCGAGATGGGCTTCCTTCAATTTGCTCAAACACTGCGCAACAGTTTCCTGTGCCAAGGTAAAAAAAAAAACTCTATTCTGAGTGCAAGCTTCATCCGACCTGTGTATTGTGAAAGAATCCAATAATAAGGCTGAAAGTGAGAGAAACCCTGCTGAGATCTGATATATTTATATAATAGAGGCTAATCAGCAGCAATTTTTGGAAGCCAATTTAAGAACATTATTACTCAGTGTCTGTGGAACATTTGCTATTACGCAAATTAAACCTAAATCTCCTCTGATATTTGTGCCGAGGTTTCAACATGCGACCGCTGGAACATCTGCAGAAGAGCAGCTCTCGTACGGCTGCTGCTGATATGGCCGTGACAGACGTTTTCTTCATTCGTTTTCACCTTTACCGAATCCCTCCATCTTAGTTAAGAACCCAATTTTTTACTTCCTCACATTAATGTGCAGCCCCGGGGAAGATTTCAGTCAGTTCCTGTGGAATATTTCACCATATTTTCCTGATAAAAAAAAAAAAAAAAAGAGCCAATTTACAAAGCACACAAAATTACTTTCATCCAATAAGCCAAATGCAAATGAATTCCAGTAAGGAAGGTCAAACATATTCAAGAATTTTCAAGCTCTCTTTAATAAAAGGATCTGGATGTTGGCCCAAATATGAAAGTGCTCTTAAAATATGATGCACAGTGTCCTGAGTGAAAGCTTGGAACACGTCCCTAATGTCTTTCACTTACCTGCTTGATAACAAATTATGAGCTCTAATAAGTTCATTTTAAACTAAATAAAAGTGAATTCATTTGCCTCAGAAAAAAAATCCTTGCTTGACATTTCTCTGAAGAACTCATGGATCTACGGGGCTAAAATGTGTGCAGTGGGCAGGTTACCAGAGCGATTTGGCCTAAAAAGTGTATCCTGCTCCATGGGATATGGGGAAATGCTGAGTGGGCTGATCGCATTCTGTCCACCTGTTCGCAGAGGGATTGACCTCCAGGAACAGGTAGACATCCCAGCGGGGTAGGTTCAAGCTCAAGCCAAGCATGCAGGTAAAGCACAGTCGAGCGATGGAGCCATAAAACCCAGCGTGGAAAAGAGGAGTGAGGTGAACTCGTACCCGAAATTTAACTAAAAGGCAAAGACATGTCAAAAGGGATAGAAAAAAAAAATACACTGAAATCTTGTAAATACAAAGGCCAACATGGTATCGGTATTGCACCGAAGGATGTAAGACACCCGTCAGTCCACTAGGGGATAACGTGTCAGTGTCACATTTTGCCTCACCGAGGCGTAAAAAGTCAAATCCATTATCTTTTAGGCACGACAAGCCACGTGGTCAGGTTAAAGAAAAGTTCATGGTTTGGCTTAAGATAAGTAATTTTACGTAGGAAACGTTACGTCTGTCATTAAAGGTTCATTACGTAAGTTAAATACTTCACAACTTACTTAGGCTATTCGAAAGAAATTCACATTGACTCTCACAGACTCAAACACTGGTCATCTGGGTGAAAGTCCTGTTTGACCTCCTCCCCATGCTGACTTTATCACTCTTTATACTTGTACTGTCATAAAACCTGCATATCTGACCCTGGTCATACATGTAAACTTTTAATGCCAAGGCGAGACAAAGCGTGACACTGACACGGTGCCCTCTAGTGGACTGATGGGTGTATTACCTGCTTTGATGTTATACCAGTTTGAAACGGTGGAGGAGTCCTCTATTTGATTGTCTCTATATCTGAAAATTTGGGATTCACAGAAAAATTATGTAGCATGCAGTTAAGCAAAACTTATGTTTATTGAGAACAGCGTCGCTGTTCATACTTTCTACTCAGGATGTTATTAGCGAATGGGATAAATATGGTTTGGCGTTTATTATGAAGAAGCCTCAGGAAACTTTGTGTAAATGCCTCTGATTAGTCAGGTTTGTAAAGAAGTTAGTCTCAAGGTTTGACGTGAATAAAATCGGATGACATTTTTTTTCCCTTCACCAATTTTTCTAAGCGTGTAATACACCCATCAGTCCACTAGAGGATACTATGTGAGTGTCATGTTTTGTCTCGCGGGTTGCAATATTTGCCTGTTATTGTGATTTATGTAATTTTGATTCTGAAAACAAAATTTTTCTCCCAAAAACATCAGGGATGATTGATAAACAGGAATCCCGTTTGTAATATTTTATACCTTCTAAATTATAATGACATACATTTTGTGACAGAGCTAATGTAGGCAAATCTCATTTCTACAAATGTAGAATCCAAAATAAATGATGGATGCTAATGACATTGAGAGGAAGATAAACTGAAGTAGGACAAGAATGCAGTTTTTGCCCTAAAGTGTATGAGGGAGCAGAAAGCACAAATGCTCTCCACCTAAAAATAACTAAATGTGGCTGGAGGCATTTAATGATCCAAAATAGATTAACAGCAACCCAACATCATTACAAGAATATTCTGGTTTTTCACTTCTGCCTGGCTTTCTCAATATTTACTCTATTGATTTGTTGCATTATAAGCACTGGAATAAATAGGAAGCCACAAAATGTCAGCAAATGTCAGCTGATGAAAATGCATGACTGATGGTCAAACTGTGTTTTCATATCACATTCACACACAATTGGCTCTCACTGTCTGCCCCCCCCCTCCCCGCCCACCAGCCCCTTCACCACCCTTCTCCTGCCTGCATCCATGAGATGCAGTATCCTGAAAAAGACATTCAGAGTCAATGAAGGTAATAAACTAGTGATGAACACTGTGCTCATATAAACAGATCAGAGAACTTCATTTGCAATCTGCTGTAACTGAGGAAAGGGTCGATTTACTCCCAATTCAATCAACGCAGGTGATAAAATCCATAAAGGACAAAATCTTTCGCTCAATTTCTAGTCTGTCAAAACTTAAGAATGAGGTCTTTGTCGTTAGTTTTTAATGTGAGTTTAATGAGCTGAATGTGAGCAGAAAAAAATAAGCTGTGCGTGAATAACAGCTGAAATATGTTTCAACTCAAGCTTGACACATCCTTTCTTACAATGACTCTTGAAATATTAATGTTTGTTTATGATTTTCTAACTTTGTTTCTTTTTCAATGACGCAGTGACTTTTTATTTTATTTGCTGGGTTAACGTCCTTGGTAGGTCTTGCAAAGGAAATTCATGAAGATGTGAAATATTTAACAGTTCAAATGTTGTGCTGTGTATAAAAAGTATTCATAGACGATCAAATCTGATGTTAGAAAAGAGCCTGGAGCAGCTTTTAAGTTATTTCTAAAGGCTATAAACAATTAAGCAGCCAAATTCACTTAAAAAAGTTCTATTGGACAACATTGTGGAGACCGTTACTCACATGACATGCCCATTTCATTTATAGTTTTATTCAATGTTTTTAAAAAGACTCCATGAGTTATTGCAGTTAATACTGGCTGCTACTTTTTCGTGACAAAACAGCCCCATCCAGAAAAAGGACTGAAAATGTGGAGGTCATCTCCCCGACAGTTAAAATGGCATTTACACATGCAGCATTTCATAGATGTTTTTAAATGAATTGTTAATTATTAGAGTGAACTAAAGAAATAAATCAGTCCCTTGATCACCTCTTTTTGGAGGCAATTACAAAGTAAGGGACGAGATTGCAGGGAGTTATATGTTGCTTTACCTATTCAGGAGTAATTACACACTACAGTCGTCACCACAATAAATACTGTTAAACATAAAACAATATAAATGCAAATCTGTTAAACCTTCGGTTCCTGCGTATCTTACCAAGCAGTTAGTCCGTAGTATGTGCCAGGACTTCACACTGTAATTTGCATGCTGTGATTCACACCACTGCATGAGGTGCACTTGTATATAAAGAAACGTGACCAATGAACGAAAGCCCTGTGAGGCTGAAGCTGGTGTGTTTTAATCCATTATGTCCAACTGAAACGTGTCTTCTTTTCTGAGACACTATCTTCAGATTCTCTAGTTTTAATGTAAAACTGGGCCTCTTCATGCCTTTTCAGCAAAATCTGGTTATTTGAAATCAGACAAAGAAGAGAGTGTTATTTTGTGTGAAATGCGATAGAGACAGAAAGGAGGATTCTCACTTCACATATAAAACCACAGGAAAAAGGTGATTTTCTAAAAGTTTGATACGAAAGCGCCACAGCGTTGAGCACAAAGGTATGTCTGAGGATTTAGAAAAAAAAACAACAACAACAAAAGCAAACAACCCTGACACTGAAAATGTTGTATACATAAATTAGTTGATGCTTGTGTAACATGGTTAATAATGCTTCTACTTGCAATAGTTTCACAGATTTTGATGCAGTATTCTGTCACTTTAAAAAAACTTTTTTGCTGCCTCTAAGGGAACGATGCGCCTCATGTTCTCCCCAGTTTAATGTGTCCATGCAAGCAGTAAGATGTGGTTATAACATTGCAAAGATTCTTTTTGGAGTTTGTTCATTCTGGATCATAATTTTATGATCATATAAATGCATAAGTACCTAGAGGAGTTTAGACATGGACAAAGACTTGTGCAATTGTAGTTTTGCATCATCGTTAAGCCTTGTAGTGTTTTTGCATTCCTATTATCATTACATTTTTAAGAACACTCCTGCAATGTTTGTCTGTTATCAGGTATATATTTACGCAGTAATCGATATTGTTTGTCATATGGCCAAGTTTAATCTGTCCATGCAAGCGTATTATTTCTGTTCAAGAACAGTGCAGTGGCCGTGCTGTCTGTCCATTAACAGACTCAACTGGTCCATATCACAATGCAAGATCACACTTGTTACATTTACAAGGAGATTTCTCTGAAAAGAATAAAGTAATGAATTTCTAATCTAAATGCATAGAGTCATTGTTGTTGAACAGGGAAACTGATTGATATAATGATAGTCTGTGGAAGCTTCAGTGCTTGTATTCTCAAGACAAATTTCCCAAGGGGGAATACGACAAGGAAGACACACTCAGACATTTTCATTATACACGTCAACTCATAATTGTACAAAATAGGTGATTATATCTTTCAATGTTGGAATTATGTAAGTCAGTTACACTGACTGCTTCAATATGTTATTCATGTGCAGACGGCTTCACAAATATTGACAACAATATGCAGGAGTAACCAAAATATCAAAATAACTCCAAATATCTTGGATAGCTTTTCATCTAATCTTCTTTTTACAGGTTTATGTAAATGGGCTTCATAATCTGAGAAAATGGATGAGAGAAGTGCGTTGGCAGCTTGGTTGCATCTGGTCCTGCCAAATGTTGTCATTTTTCTTCACCGCTACAACACGATCATATGATTCAGTGACCTCCCCCCCTCCCCCCCACCCTACCACCACACTACCGCTCACACAGACACTGTTTTCAGTGCACAGCAGGATTTGTGTGTTGAAAGGCTTCTCCTGTCTTCTTCTAAATGTAAAACTGATCTAAGAGCAAGAATTTAACAGCCATTTTACATTTTTGCGCTAAGATCCGTCCTCCTCACTGTTCTTAAACTTGTCAAGCTTTCCATTGTCACATTGTATAGTTTACAGTAATAATAAGAGTCCGTTTACTACTTGAAAAAAAACATTGGGTCTTTATTTCAGATAGAGGTAGAAAGAAGGAGGCTTCAAAATGACGACTGTCATTCAGATTTTATCAGCTGTTAATAGCTGGCTGAACTCCATTAGCTCCTTTGGTTGCCTAAAGAAAATCCAGATATTGTGCTCAAAGAACACAAACTGCTCTTTAAGACTGTGCAACAGCAACACGTTTTGTTTTTTTTACATTATCACACTGCAAAAATGACAGAATGAATGTCAGATTATATGAAAAGTATATGAAAGTAGTGACACATCATCAGCTTGCACATCCATTTTCACAGACGTCTCCTCGACCCTTGTCTGTCCAGGCAGTGTTTTGTCACTTAAAAGATAAGACTGCACGGCCAAAGTTTTTGTCAACAAATCCCCTGGAAAGACCGACAATGTCTTCCTGCCTCTCAGTCGTGTCTGACTTTCCCCGCCTGTCTGCGTATCTCAGCCCTCAGCTGTTTTGTTACTATGGAAAAGAGCAATCTTTCAAAACAGTTGGCCACTGTAGGTTTTTGAAAATATATTCAAACAGGAGTAAAAAAAAAACAAACAACAACTTTATTTATAGGATTATTTTCAGCTGCAGATTAGTACACATCTCGTGTTCTAGTGTGGGATGAACTCAACATAAACTACAGTGCACACGTTCATCATATGAAGGTTGTACTGCCATCCTCCTTTAAGCAGCATTTTTAAAGCATTAGTTTTGGTACAACAACGAGGCGCTCTGAAAAAATACAATATATCAGGCTTTGGCTACTTATTTTAGTGGGATAAATTGACACTGCAGTAGGTGTTAAACTCAAGGTTGAGCATTACACTTTCCATGTCAAGATTTTCTAAGCTACACTGCTGGTTTGAAACAGCCACACAAACACATTATTATCCACAGCATGAAGCCTCAGTCTGACCGGCTACATGCACCTAGTTCGGCTTTTCTCTTGGACAGAAAACATCTGTCTGGAAATGTTTATATGGACGGCACAACAGAAAAGAACATTTCTACGAGAAGTCTAAGCAGGAACAAGTGTCAAGGGAATCGATAATTGTTTTCCAGCACAAGCCTCCTTTTGATGAATGTCTCATTAAAATGGGGAGATGATGGATGTGAGCTGGATAACGCCGGGTGGTGTATATGTGGCTGTTTAAGCAAAATGAGGGATATGAGGGCCTCTCAATCCCATTCTTCGCACAGTGAGGTGTAACGGTTAAAACAGAAAAGGTTTTAATGGCTCTCAGTTGTTATTATCCTGTGTGTTATGACAGCTTGATTGGGCCTACGGACGTCTTTCATCGTTGCACCATTTGCATACACCTCCCTTTGCCTCCTTCCAGAGCTTCGTGTTGTTATGGTAATTTTCATGAAGTAGATTGCATCTAGCTGCCTGCTCCACTTGGGTTCTGTCTGAGAGAGAGGCCCGGAGCAACAGCATAATAATCATAATGAACACATCAGAACAATGCCAGAGCAAAATATCACACACACCAGGCACACAAGAGCCGTTTCACTGACCACCTCGGTTACCTCAGTAACTAATTGCAAACGCTGATGAAGCAGTAGATCTCAGTTTGCCCTCAGGTGCTTATTTTCTTTGGAGTTTCAGGTTGACTCATAAGCAGATCTCTACTGTGTGTGAGTGTACGGTGAGGATTATGAGGAGGGTCAGGGTTCATTTCAAAGGAGCACTTAAGTTAATGATCGGGGCATTTCAACCGATCAGATGGCCTCTGGTGAACTGTGCGGTTCTTATGTAATTTCACTATTCATAGTACACAATTAGCATTATTAAGCCTTCTCCCTTCTGTTTCATAAAGCATCTATTGCAAGCTGTGTCCCTGCTATCTTCCTTTTTCTCAGGTTTCATACCACTTTTCCTGTTCTAGTTTTTCTAGGGGGAGTTTTTTCTCATCCAAACTGAGTGTCTGAGGACAGGCGTCGTTTACAGCCCTTTGATGCAGATTTGTGATTTTGTTGATAAACATTAACTTGTTATGAAGCATGGAAGTGTTTCATTTAGGGCTTAGAGATATCCCAGCATAATAAAGGTTTGAAATCACAGGGCACTTAAAGCACCAATATTAAATCACTGTGGAACACTCTGATCTTTCTCAGTGTACCTTTGTGAATATTGCACGTGTTGAATTTGTCCTTGAGGACAAAAAGAGTTACATGTAGTATCTTAACACAGCTAAGTAATTAAGTAAGTAAAAGATCATTTTTTAAAAATATGTTTAATGTGCACAATTATTGCTTACAAATAACATAAGTGGCAGCCTTTACTGTTTCACTTTCTTTAATTTTATGATATTGTTGAAAAGCTGCTTGACAGCATAAAGAAAATAATTTTTTTGCCAAAAAACAGAAAGCGTTTTTTTTCTTCTACTTCAAGTGCTCCCATAACAATATGACTTGATTTTCTTTTTAAGGGTGTTTAATCATCTTTTATTCACCATCTTTTGATTTGAAAGTGTTAGGTTCATGGTTTTATTTAGTTTTAATCATGTATATTATTGTATTAAGTGTTCTAATGTCATAATTAGTTCATTTTGAAAAAATATTATTATTTTTATAGTTAATCGTAATTATTATTTTTTTTATTTCCTAGGTGCCTGTCTCAGATTGTTTTACTTTTTAAAGTTGCATCATCAGCCTGTCGATGTTAGTCTGATTGATTAATACTGATATCAACATTTGACAGCTTTAAAAAAAAAAAAAAACGGATCATGATGTCAGTCAATCCTCTTTTTCTTTTAAGTCAGTAGCTACTGCTATTGGAATTGCTATAATAATCACAAACATTTATCTGAAAATCTAGTTAATTTCAAGTTATATTATCTTGCAACAATCTAGTATCTTCTTTGCCATAAGTGACATATTTCATTGGAAATTCAGACTCTAATGGCACTTTTCAATTGTATTTCAAAGAGATTGCATTATCTGTATGTGCAGCAGTCTCCTTCTGGTGTTCTTCCTATGAGCAGCTAACCTCTGGCTTTTTACTCCGTGAGTCTGCAAGTGTTGCTTTTGAAAGAATGATAACATGGCAGATTGAAAACTAATTCACAACTGCAATTACCAGTAGAGTGCAGATAACAATCTGCTACAACTCAGTTACACACTCACAGTGCACATTATGACCAACATTGAAGAACAGCACAAAGACTTGTGTTCCCTTCAGCTTGAACATCATACTTGTCTTGGCATTTCATATGTTATGTCCTTTCCAGCACAATGGACAGCTCCTATACCGAGCAATCTCATAAAAATACTAATATTATATTTCAGTACAAACATTAAGGCTTTTTTTTTTTTTTATTACAAATGAATTTGTTCCAGCCAAATACATCTACATTTTTTCCCTTTTGTATTTCGTTTTTTCTTTGCTCTCACTTAAAAATGCAGCTTCCCTTCAGCAGCCCAATGTGCATTTGCATACTATGAGCACTGTTCACGTGTCTACAGTGCCGTAAGTGTGAGTTTGCATATTTGTGTTTGTTTATATGTCTTCAGGCGTGTGTGTGTGCGTGTGTGTAACAGGGGTTCATGAACCTTAACACCTGACACTGGGCCAGTGAGGAGTAGCTGCCATCTGGTCAGCCCTGAGGGAGTCCGCCGGCCACCCAGAGCTGCTCGGCTCTAACAGGTAGCCCGTCTGACATCTCCAACTCATCTCCAAACCACCAAACAGCAAATAATGAGGGGCAGACAGCTGGCCGATGGACCCTGCGTGCCCCCCTCTACCCCTCTCATACGCACAAGGAAAACTGTCAGAAGTGCCTACTGAGCTTTTCAGCAGTGTAAGCAGTTCTGTGGAAGCAGTGACTTTTAATGGACTCTTGGCTGTCTACTTTTCAATTAAAGGCAGGGATATTAATGCATTATGCAACACCCCCAATCATATGTTTTTAACTATTAAGGAATCAAACATGACTCAAATAATGAAGCCTCTGAAAATGAAAGGATCTGTATGACAGCTGTGTGGTTGCACTATGCTGCCTACAGATGGCGGTGTTTCAAAGGAAACTTGTGCATGCTTTTGTGTGCATTTTATCTCCACTTCTGAATGGAAATAAAACGCAGTGGATTCATTGTAAAATGTGTGAATGGTTATTTGACTTTATAAAGTTTCAAACCGGGCTGCTGTAACATAACTTCCTTTCACCTCAGAGGATGTGTGAATACATGTCTCTATATAACTAAAATACAACCCATTTGTGTCATTTCACAAATGCATAAAGATAGAAACCATTTAACAAATAAGACTATTTTGGACACTGATATGATCTCCATCCTGTGTGCTCCTGATGGGCTAGGACCAAAAGACATTAATGTGGACTCTTTATTTACTGTAGGCCTTATTGATTATATATAATTAGTATTAATTATTAATATTCGTATGCCTTCATGAATAAATTAGCTACAGAAACTTGGATGAGGTCACTTTATGTCTAAAAAGACATAAAAATATATTGCACCGCGCTCAAGTTGTGCCAAAGGATGACGCCACGGAGGTTGGGTCTAAAAGCGCACACTGTACGTGAGGTGCAAGTGAACTAATGGGTGACTTCATGTAGCACCGACATCCACACACACACACACACACACACACACACACACACACACACACACACACACACACACACACACACACACACACACACACACACACACACACACACACACACACACACACACACACACACACACACACACACACACACACACACACACACACACACACATACAGAGAGACACTCACAGAGAGAGAGAGAGAGAGAGAGAGAGAGAGAGAGAGAGAGAGAGAGAGAGAGAGAGAGAGGTTATGTGTTACAGAAAATGATCAATCCCTGAACGAGGCGGGAGGGTCACTTGATACCGTCTCCTTCTCGGCGGCTGACGGTGGAGATGCTCACTGCTGTCCAGATGACTTTACGAGGTGCGCGTCGCGTCTGCGCGTAGAATGAACTAACCAGTAGTTAATCTCCGCGGTGTCTGGCATCCATACTCATTTACCGACTGACCGACTGTCGGAGCCCGCCCGAAAAACAAAATCCCAGCGACATCACCGGATCTGCGCTACTCATGAATGGGTCTCCCGCTATTTCAAGGTGAGCAGTCTATCCTTTGCTGTTAGCGGCGGAACGGCAGCTCGTAGAGAGGTGTGCACACGGGTAAAGTTGGGTAGACTTCACGCGCTGTGAGGACGCGCTCAGGAGTCCAGGTTTGGTTTAAAAATGCTGCATTTGTTATTTGATCAGAAATGTCTCTACTGACCACCTGTAACAAGCAGATGTGGGCTGATGCTCTGAAAACAGAGCCAGTGCCAATGCCTCAGCTTCAGCACCAAACACATACACAGACAAGAAGCAGAATAACACTGTGGTAAGGTTTGGTGCACATAATTACATTGTCAGTGGATACATTTCAGTCCACTTTAGGCTGCAACACCAGTCTGCTTGTGCAGATCCCCCCCCCCCCCACCAGAACTCTCTTACACATGTGGATTATTTTGGGCAGTGCATCAGATCGCTGGTCATCAGGAGAATACCAAAGTGAAGTATTTAGCCTGGAGATAGTGAAGCGTCCACAGCTGCTCTGCCTCCTACTGCAGCTGGAGCTCGTGCAGCCTTGGCAGCCGGGGCAGAGCATGAGCCAACGGGATGCTGATAAGGCAGGGCAGGAGCAGGAGCTGCAGCCTCTCAGTAGGAGAGCGCACACGGCTGTAGCGGTGCCAACCTCAACAATGCTGTTGACCAAGTGTATCTTTGTTTGAGCCCCTGTCTGCATGTGTGTGGCAGTGTGGGGGTGTGAGAAGGGGTGGTGGTAGTTAGATTCACGGCTCTTTGACTCGCACCCCTCATGTAAACCAGATGAACCCCTCTTCTCTCTGTTCGCTCTTTCTGGTCTGGCTTATCAGGCCGGCCAGTTGGACTAGCTTTTATTCTCCTGGCCCCGCCAGAGTGGGTAAAGCCTCTCGTGGAGGGGGAGAGATTGGCTTCTCTCTTGGCGTGCTCATGCCAGCCATGCGCTTCAGCATTTTATCAGTTGCCTGCTAATTTTAGAATTTAAATGAATTTCCACATTAGTTCTCTCTCTTTCTCTTTTGCTGCATTGATAGCAATAAATGAAGTGGAGGTCTGGTCTGTGATGATTTCTGCTCTTCCAAGGTGTAGTTGGGGGGGTTAAATCCATCTAAACTCCTCAGCTGGGCATTTTTGAAAAGGTCACTTTATGCAAAATAGAAAATTACACATTACTTTTGCTCTTAAATGACAAAGCTTTGAGATATCTGTCTGAGATGTGTGCTGTAACAGTAACAGTTTCCCAATCATTCAGGATTATCCACAGACTTCTGTGCGATCAGTTTTTATAGCAACTCTCAGAAAACTATTATGTAGATGAAGTGTAATGTGTAAATTGTTTCTGGAAAGACAAGTTATTTTTTCAGGAGACAACAAATATCTAGTCATTGTTTGGGTAGTGGCTGAAGTTTACAGAAGCAGATATCAAAAAATGTCAAATAGCTCAACATAACTAAGACATTTTTTTTTCTAATTTGGTTAATTTGAATGTAAATCCATATGATTTTCCAGAATTTAAAATTAGACTGATCCACTGAAGAAAATGAGTTTCTGAAAACTGGCCATTGATCTTTAAGTGCTGTAATTCCTTCATCTTTACCAGCCTTTGTTGAGGCAGTTCTGAGTGCAGAAGGAATGCAGGTGAAACTGCATTATTTTGGAGTCTTCTGACCCTGTAGGCAGTGCTGGACCAGCGTAGGTGAAGTAATTTAGAGCATCTGTCTCTGTCATTTTCACCCACAAGCTACTGTAGGAGTTAAGTGTTATCTCAGACTTCTACAGAGATTAATGAGCTGCTCTTAGTTTGAGAAGATAGATGAAGAAGACAAAAAATAAAACACACGACTTCTTCACTGCAAAAAAAAAAAGAAGAAAAAAGAAAAGAAAACAGCTTTTGATGTAAAATGACCAACAGTTCAAACGGAGACATTGATTTTGAAGTCATTTGAATATCAGGGAGTGCGATATGGGTCAGGAGCAAAGGCGACGCACAGCCGCTGCAATAATGCATCAGGCGAATTAGTGTGTGTAACACAATTACACGGTGTGTGAGTGCACAGCAGCTCACTGCTACTCTCCCATAGCTGGAGACCCCCCACCTCCAAAGGCTCACCCCCTCCACCCACCGCTACCCCCGTTGCCCATGGAGACACTGATTAAAAATGACTGTTCAGATGCTACAGCCTGATGAGGAAGAAGAAGAGGAAGAAGTCGGGCCCCAGTCTGTGTGCGTGTGTGTCTGTCTGTGTGTTTTGTGTGTGTGTTTTGCGTGTGTGTTAGTGTTTGTACGTGTGTGCGTGCGCGTACTGTATGTGTGTGTGCTCATGCTGGTGTGGTCTTTGCATACTAGTTTATACATTGGAGAGAAGAGACAAGGCGGCAGAAAGAGAGGAGAGTGTGAGGACGGGACTGGAATAAAAGGAAAGGAGAGTAAACAGTGATATGAAACCGACACTGATGGGAGACGAAGAAACAGAGAGAGAACAAAATACTGCACATCATCAAGCACAGCCGATATGCTGCTGTCCTTACTCTTTCGCTCCCTCATCCCCTTTTCAATCTTCACGCTTCCGCTTATTTCAGTGTGTGATCTGGGCCTGGAGGGAGGTGGATATACAGGTGAAGGAGAGGAACCCTACAGGAGTAGAGGGGAGTACGAAGTGGAAATAGATAGGTAGCAGGAGTGAGAAAAAGGCAGGAATAGAAAGACAGAGGGAGAGAGAAAGGGAGGTGGTAATAAAAAGTGGAAAGCGTGCAGCTCACCTGCCAGATGGCAGCTTTGGCAGCGCTCAGCATGCAGTGATGGCGGTCTTGCAATATGGCGCATTGCTTCCAGATTGTCACACCGTTGTTGATACAAACTGTGCAATAACTTTGCTGATGTGTGTGTTTTGCATGATTTTCTTTGGCACTGGAGTAAGCAGACAGCGTATGTTGGTAGAGAAAGCTGACAAAGTTCAGTGACGCAATATGTTTGAAGAGTTTGTAATCTCTTTTTTTTTCTTCAAGGGAAACTTTACACATAAAGATCTGTTTAGTCATTATGAGTTAATGAAAACAGTCGTATAATATCTTCTGTGTCTCTGGAGAACTAAACATTTTCAACTCGGTAAGTTTGAAGGATGTCGGTATTTGCCAGACCTGGAAGATCTCAATTAACATTAATGCAGGAGCTACTTTTTTTGGAACTCAACTCATTTTAATAGACAACAAAAGTTAGGATATCTTCTGCATTGATGTTTACATTTCTACAAAATTTTGTCTTTTTTAGTTCTCCCACAGCCCAAATCTCGAAATGTGTAACAGCTCTATTGGTCCACAGCCACACATTGTTATTTTTGGCCTATTGTTTTGTATTAGCCTGCATTCATGTGACATGCCTTCGGACGTACCTACAAGGTGTTTTAGGTTTAGGCTGCAAAACTACTTGGTTAGGTTTAGGAAAAGATAGTTTGGGTTAAAGTAAATATCTTACTTCAGTTTTGTTACATACATAAGTTAAGTTATGCATGTTATGTAACTTAAATACAGTATGTAAGTTTACTTAATTATGTTACAGAAAATAAATTTGTGTTGACTTTTGCTTTTTAATGGACTCTAACGCCAGTTTCTTGGGTGAAAGCCCTGTTTGATTCATTCAACCACCCACAATTTCTTCTTTCTGCTGACTTTCGTAACTTTGTACACATGACTTCCTTCTTTGACAACCCATCTCAAATGTAGGCATCTCACAATAGTCGAGCCGTAACTGTGAAACTAATTTGTTTTGCGATGTGGACCAACTATTACATGTTTTAATGCGAGACTAGGCTGCCTCCCAACAGAACTAAAATATTAAATTGCTGAAGTAGTAAGCACTTTAACAAGTAATTCATGTGAGATTTAGAAGCTTTCATAATACAATTTTTTGTTTAGTATGTCCCTTGATGAGGGAACAAAATAATAATAATGATCATGAAACATTCAAACTAGCAGTTAGTTACATGTGAAAATTTGTTACAGGAATGGAAATACAAAAACAGGTCAGGGAAGTTTGTTACATGACACAGAAAAATGTATGTAAATATGCCATACATTTTCTACTGTGGTTTAACCAAATCTGCCAGTTTACGTAAAACGATGTATTTTCCTGCCACATTTAGCCAACATGTCCAACTCACATCACTTCTAAAACATGACAGCTTTGAACTGCTTCCTTAATCTATGTGATTTGTGACAGGCTGATTATCAACCAGCCATTACAAAGGGAGAAAGATTAAAGAAGTGACCTGTCTTTGCTACTTGCCAATATTTTAAGATATACAGTATTTGATAAATTGTTAAAGTGGATTTAGTTTTAAGAGGTCTGCTAATGATGAGTAAAGAATATAAATGCTGTTGAAGTGACAACTTTAAAACAAAATGTTGGTCACATTAGTCCGGTCTTTGGCCTTCACGTGGTCACTTAAATATTCAACAATAAGTAATATAAGTACAGTATAAGAAGTCACATTTACAGCATTTAATGATCGATTCTAAGTATGACTTGGTGTGTTTCTTTATGACAAGGTTAAAAAAAAAAAAAAAAGAAGTTATTTCCTTATGCCAACTTAACATCCCTGGTTACAATCTGTTCAGGACGGACAACAGAGAAACCACATAGAGACTGAGAGTATACGAAGTTGAATTACTACTTCCCAAAATATAAAAAATACTCCACAACCTGTAAATTGACCTCATCTCCACTTCACAGAAAAACCTGAAACTTCCCAGTTTCAAAGAACATGAGTTAAAGTTTTGGCTATTAACCATTAAATCAGTTTTTTGTTTTTTTTTAAACAATGAGTAAGCAAAACAATAATGGAAGAAGTTGAAGATCACAAATCTGTCACTTTAAACCAAACTGCACTGAATTACAGAACACAATCTCCGCTAACGGATGCCAGTAAATTGCTTTTCTTTAGTAACTTGAGAAGAAAGAGTATTTAGGGGAAACCGCTGAATGCATTGTTTGGGTAGGTCGTAGAAAAAAAGTAAATGACCAGTGCCTGAAAAATGCTCTGTGTGGTTGTTCAGCGGGAACATTGTAAATTGGTCCTCGTCAGGTGACCTAAAACATGTCCCAGAAGCCGAGACTACACGGACCAAAACTGAGACTGCTGTAGTGATCAGCCCATGGCAGCAGCAAACCAGGTGGGACAGGACTTAATAGACTTGGAGGATTCAATTTTAATTTGAAGATCAAGTCCTATTAAGAAGGACAGGTTGTAGCGAGGGGGAATGTTCTCTGCTGTGTATTCCCTGTAAATGTTCTACTGTTTCCCCAGTATGTGTCATCCCTGAAGGAGCTTTTGTATAAAAAAAAAAAAAAAAAAAAAAAGAAAAAGACTATATAAAAAAAGATTTCAAAAACCTGTTTCCCATTTGCCTCCCAGTCCAATTTGAGTGAAATTCACCTGTGTTTGCGGTCCTGGTAAAACTCGGGCCCACAAGGGTGCTGTACTTCTAACCAGGCTATTTCTATTTCTGAACATTCGGGACATTTTCTGAGCATCTTCTCAAGATCAAGTGAGAGACTTAGGAAATGGGAAAGAGTTTGTGACTATGTTGGAATTAGAAACAGGCCGGGCTGGACCGACCGTGGAGACAGACTGAGATAATCTGGGCAGATGCTTGTATTTGTACAGCTTTTGGTGAATGGCCACCAAAGGCCTTATTTGCACTGCGGATTAAATGTTAAATGGGTTTTTGGAGCTGCAGATACTTAGAGGGAAAGTTGTCGAATTGTATAACATGCAGCCTTTCTCCTCCTCTTTCCTGTTCTTCTCTTCCTCGCTTTTGCTGTCTCCTCTTGCTCACAGTGATTTGTCAGCAGTGGATGTAGCAGCTGTTCCTTTTGCATTGTAATTTCTTTGATCGTAATTATTCGTGCCAGCTACCTCCAACCTTGGCATCCTCCACCCCACGAAGCCATATGGGCAAAATGGGAGGGAGCCGAGGAAACATACAGGCTTCATTGGAATAAGTTCTTTGATTTCTGTGTGTGCAGTGGTGTGGGAATTATGGACATATGTGCTTCACAGCTTCACATTGATGCTCTGCATCACTGTATTTGATTATTTTTCTCATTCATACACTCGCTGAGGTCTAGTTTCTACCAAATGTAATGTATTTTCCCTGTCAGATCTCCATGATTTATGCATGCAAAAGCAATATAGCCCGGCACATCTGTAAGCGAATCAGTATGAGCAGATATATGGCTTTGCTCTACAGAAAAAAACAATGTCAACTCAGGCAAAAAAAAAAAGCCAGACTCAGAAGATGGGAGCACACAATCAAATTGCAGCCATGCTAGAGGCTGAATATCAGGCTGGTAGTTGTTGAGCCAAATAAAAATGGTTAAAAGAAAGAGCTCTCAGTACAACAAGACAACTAGCTGTTCTGTATTTGTCTCAGGGCTACAGAGCAGCGGTGACATTTTACCACCTTCTCTTTTCCTTTCAGTGGCACTGCCCACAGATCACTCCAAACCCTAGTCGAACTCCTCTGTTTACCCCTTGTTCTTCCTTCTTGCACTTAAGCAACACAAAGGATGAGGGGTGCTGGGCAGCCGATGCAGCAGAGCATCGCATGCACATGCTGTGTGGCTCCGAAGAGAACACAGCTCACTCTGTCTTCTTCTGCGATCGCTGAATAATAGAAGACCCTCTATTGCACTCGAACTGCACGGGTTTTCATCACAGCGCTGGAGGTCACTTTGACTCGCCCCTCTATGCTCATCATATATGCAACGCGAGGGCTTCGGCAGTTGAGATGAGCCAGCTTGAGGTCACCATTAACCAGGGAAGACCGACAATGAGATTTATGGAAGAGGAGACAGAGCTGAGAAGAGGGAACTGAGGAGAAAGACATGCATGGCTAAATCTGTCTGTGGCAGCAGTGCCCTTCATCTGGTCCCTGCTCTTAACAGCAATTTCAGATATAGTACTGTATCTGCATGTATAATGCACACGCCCTGAGATAATGCCATGCATTGCAGAGGAGGCTGCTGACTGTGTTGTGGTGATGTGTGGGAATTGGTCCCCTATGTCACATTTGCCTCTGCCCCGGTTCCTTGCAGCATCCTGCAGTTATTAGGACCGAAGCGTGTTGCGATGACATAGCGTTGTTTTACCGTTCCCCACAGACGTCCTCCGCTACTCTACCGTCAAGATTAGTGGCTGGCTGGAGAGTACTAAAACCTGCAATATTGGCGCTGCCCAATAAACTAAACAACAACCGGTGGAAGAAAAAAGCAATTATGGTTCATTTTTGTTAAAATAAAATAATGCTGGGGCACACAGATAATGCCAGGAGAGCTGCCAATAAAACTAAATGAATTTGCAGCAATTTACGCTTGTTTCCACAGAACTCGCATCACACAGTGTTAGCACCATTAGTCTAAATACAGGCTCCAAGACTTTTTTTTCCCCCCCGACTGAGAGAAATGTCTGGGGGAAGAGCTGCTGTTTGAATTTACATTGTAGAACATAATGATAGAAATTAACCACAGGCCAACTGTCATAAAATTTCTCTGAGCAGCATCAAAGTGAGGATATCCTGTGGGTATCTGCAGCGTGAGCATCCATGCTACACATTATGTCCTCCGAGGCCTGAGTCTGTGTTTCTGGGGGGGGAGGAGGGGGAATTCGAAGGCGGAGCTCATTGCCCTGGGCTTCCCCTCTACGATGTAGCCGCAGATAAAACCTGATCACAAAACACCGCTTTTATTTTCAATAAAACCCACTGGTCCCTTGTGATTCAATATGACATTCATTTAAAAGTCATCGTTAATAAAGACGGCATTTTCATGTCCTAATTCCCCGACTCATCACTGTAGGTACCAGCGACAGCCCCTGGCTCTGGCTTGCTGGCTCTCTCCTCCCTCCTGTCTCTGCCACGTTTGACCTACTTCTGTCTCCACAACATTGTAAACAGATCTACTAATTGACTTCATTTATTCATTTGGAAGTCAAGTTCTGTTGCGACTGGCGCCCTCCCAGCCCATTCATGTGTAATGTGTACAACGCCGACCCTTCCCCCATTGACCCGCCTCTATTTGCTGAAAACCCCAGACAAAAGTATCCCATGTGAGTTTATGTACTTTACATGGAACATTTTTACAGAGGAAGTGCAGCAAATATTTCTTTCTCAAAATTGAAAATGTTCTCCAAAAAGAAACTTTACAAACTTCCATCAAGAGCAACATCTTCGCAAATCTTACGGACAAAAAAACCCCCTTCAGCACAGCACGCTTCAGCACAGCACGCTTCAGCACAGCCAGCTTGTAATCATGAGGACAGAAGCTGTTATGACTATTGTAGTTCAGACACTTTTCCGCCCCCGTGGTCTTACACTGTTATTGCCTCCGTGCAGCCTTATAAATCTAGGCCACAAAAAACAACAGCAACTAAAAAAAAAAAAAAATGTTTTATCACCTCTGATGCGAGTGACGATGACTCCTATTGTTGACTAAGTGTGAGAACAGAGATGTATCTTACGAGCTTTTCAATCCGGCACAAATCTATAATCCAAAACATAAACAAGATAAACTTCAGTGCCATGCTGTTGGAACTAAATCTCTTTTTCTTTAAGTGAATAAAATCACGTCGTGCCATTGTTTTACTGATGTTTAAAATAAAACCTCTTCAACATGCATATGCTTCAAGAATGCAGACACATTGAACTTAAAGACAATGCGTTTTGACATTATGAGCTGGGTTTTAACACGGTATTATGAACATATTATGTCTCTGCCTTCAAAACTGCAATCTTCAATACAACAGAAAATATGAAAATAGAACTTTACTACAAAAGGAATGCTGACAAAACACAACATTATGTTGTCAAACTTGAGCGGGTAGTGCAAATGATGCGCACGGACAACCTAACAAAGAAATGTCTCCTCTGAACATCTTAGCTCATCTCTGATCGCAGATGCGTCAAACACGAGATAAAAAAAAGAAAAAAAAAGTGACTGTCCCTTCTGTCCCGTGAATCATGCCTAACAGGGTGCTACAGAAGCTATGACAGCATTTCACCCCAATAAAAGCTGAACCCATAGGATAGATTTGGTTCCACTGATCTTGATCCCGGTCAAAGGGTCGTGTTTGTGGAGCACAAGAGGCTGGCTTCTGCCTCCTCTGCGTTGTGATTGGTTTCCGCTGAGAGCTCGTGTCCCCAGAGGCCTCGGCAAACCATGTTCCTGTGTGTGAGTGTGAATGAGTCACGTCTGGGCTGGAGTGTGTCTGAGTGGCGAGGCGGAGAATTCAGCGGGGAGGACTGTGCAGGGCGAAGAGCTGTCTCTGTAATCCAGGGTAAACACTGAGCAGCATGACTGCACGCCTTAGACGTGACCAAAGCCGGCAGAACAGAAATGGATGAAACGATGAGGCTGCTGCTTGCCTGCATGCATGCCCAGCCCCGTTTGCCACCAGCGCTTCCTAATTTCTCTGTTTTTCCTGTTTGTTTCGTAACTGCTCTGAGAATTTGACCGTAGACTCTGGACACTGCATTAACGTGAGTGCCTGTTGTTTCAGGTCATATCAAACACAAACCTGGGTTTGCAAATATCATTTGATCTGCTATTTGCTGTCGGACCTCAAGAGCGCCGTCTTATCTATCATTTCTAGTTGAGAAAAGGACAGCGCTTAAGGTTCTGATAAGATTAAAATGCAAATTACACCAAAGGTCTTCACCCGCAAGTTTTTAATGATTTTTAACAAGAGAAATTTAGAATAACAGGATTCTGTTGGACACCACAAAGTAGAGACAACCCGAGCTGATTCAGTAAACACAAAATCACTTCTCTGCTTCTCTTATGGCAGGTCCAGAAGGTGAACAAAGGATTCAGTTAGGTTTCTGTGATCAAACTCGCCCACTTTCAAACAGCTCTTAAGTGCTTAACATGGTATTCCATTACTGAAGAAACCTAGCTGAAAAAGCAGAAGATTGAGAAAAAGGTTTGGACTGCAGGGAGTCGAGGGGTTTCTGATGACCACCGATTTAGGCTGTTTGCTTTACTTAAAAACCAGCACATGTTTGGAAAAAGATTGTATACTTTACTCTTCTGAAGATATTTCTAAATGCCTAACTACCGTTTTCATCAGGTTCCACATTAGGAGGACAAACGAAGACAGAAACGGGCTCAGGGACTCATCAGCTTGCAAATCAGATGATTTGAGGGATTTTCAGAAGGAATTTGTTGGACACCATTTAACACAAAATAAAGAAGATGTAAATATTAGAGCCAACATGTCCTGCCAAATCTCAGCTTGCAGAGAACTAATAAAAGTAAATAGTTTTTGTGTCCAATCGGGAAACAAATGGTGAAGAAAAGTAAAGCAGAGACAAAGCAGTGTCACTAAGATTGATTCATTTGGATCTTGACAAATATCATCTGTTATAAAGTAAAACAAATGTTGAACTTCAGATTTAAATGCGGCTATGCAGGGTGTGACAGAGAGCACTCTTTGGTGGTCAATTACTGCGAGAGTTGCTCACACTGAGCCTGCCAAATTGAGCAGTGTAGGTCGAGGCACACGAGTGACTTCTCCCCCTTGTGCGAGCGTGGTCGGGACAGATGGACAGGAGATGCTGGAGTGGAGCTGGAGTCGGCCCAGCCTGCTCAGTATCAGTCCATCCGCTCCTTCCCTGGCTCCAGCTCAACTCAGCCGGACGTCCTGTTTGTCAGCCAATGGAGAGCACCCACCGCATCATGACCCCAGCATTAGGATCTGACATGGCTGTCTTCATTTAACCTTTACTTATACCAGGAAGTCTCACTGAGAAAACACTCTGTTTAAGGTAGCTGCAGCCAAAAAAGACAGTTACCATTTAGCTATAACCTTCTCTCATTGGGCGGGATTTCTTCAGAGAAAATTTAGAAGCATTTCACTGAAGGGGGTTGGTTTTGTTAAAGGTCCCACATTTGTCACTTTTCTGGAGTCATAACAATATATATTTGTGGTTTTAAGTACCAAAACCATCTCAATATAGTTTTACATCTCCTCTCCTGAGCTTGTTCTTCTGGATCTACTAAGAAAAGCTTCTCTTATAATTGGCTTTTTCTTCTCTGAATGACGCACGTCCAGACCAACCACAGATTTTCTCCGGGCTTGTAATTTGCCAGCTCCGTGATAGAGGAACTCCTCGGTGAGTCTCCCATGGAAAAGATTGGACAGTGGGCCGTGCTGGGAGCGGACATATAACATGAGCTTGAGTTTGTGACATCACAAACTTACTTACAGAAGTCCAAACAACTCGTCCAAACTGCAGAGTTGCTAAACACCGGTTGTGTGCATTTCTCCACGGACAGAGTGTTTTTTTTTTTTACCTTTTCCTGGTATTTAAACATCATCTAGACCTGCTATATAATAAAAAAAAAAAATGAAAATCGGAATTTATACAATGTGGGGTTAGTGTTATTAGAACACTGTGTAGATGCTTTCGGTGTGGTAAGTAAGACGACAAAGCGGGAGCTAGAAACAAGCTTTGAGGGCCAAATCGGAGAAGTTTCTGGTGGCACACAGAAAGGTTTAGAGTGATGTAGGTGTCTTAATTTATGGTGCCTCCTCCTACACAGGCAGTTTTATTACTCCATTAATGGACTTCGATGAAGTAACGGCATATGTGAAGCCACTTTATCTACGATGCTTGCATCACCTTCGCTAAACATCTATCTTTATTTTGATATGAAACCTGTTTTTTGTGACAAATTGCCTTATTTTGTCTCATCTACATGACAAATACTTTGCATCAGATTAAAACGAATGTTATACTGTATAATTGTTATGTAAAAACAGTGAGCCCAACAAACATCCTTTGCCATGTTTCTAACTCGTTTATCCTTCAGTCCATCGCGTGTTTGACGGACATTGTTTGTCCCCTGGACAATATGTGGAAATATCTACATAAAATATGCTAATTAAATTAAAAAGGGAAGTGTGAGAGTTGATGCTGCCTGGCACTGAATCTCTAATGACTCTGCCATCCCTGGAAAAAGCCTGATTAATTTAGGAATGTCGGCTGCAGTGGGGAGTGATTAATTTCTCCTGGATTCAACCATTTAAACGAACAAGGCAGAGGGGAGAAAGGAAAACAGGGAACCCAGAATATGGATGCATAATTAATACATTTGGATCATTCAATTAGCCACCCAAACAGAGGGAACACACGGCTGCATTGTGTCACTGCTTTGTTCAAGTAATAGGCCAGAGTTAGATCTCTCTTACACAGAGGCGAATATAATGAGCCCCCCTGTTGATAGGGGAAATATTGGACCATCTCTCAGGCTAGTAAATAAGGGGAGACAGATTGAACAAATGATTACATGTTTCTTTGATGTCTCATCTGTCTGACTAAGCCCAGATAGAGGAGAAATCAAGCACATATATGTCTAGTTTTTTGATGAAGCGTTGAATGAAACACTTTTTCACACTCGAAAGAGTATACAAACAAATGTCTCTTTTCTTTTTCAGAATGATGTGAAGATCACTAAAGGAGGACGAGACCACACTTCAGATTATCTTTTCGAGTGCAATCCTGCTCTCCGCTGCCACACAATCTCATTTGTCTGAGCTCGTTATTTCGTAAGGGATGGGAACATGCTTGGATAAAGGATGGACTTACTGCGGCCTCACTAAAGGTCACGGTCCTATAAAGGTCATGTCATGGCCCCTGGCTCTGTGGCTACTGACACTAATCTCTGTGACTCAAAAGATGACTCTTGGGCAGACTCTGAACACCTTCCAATCCGAAAGGAGGGAGTGGTCGCTGAACCACTTGACGGTGCATCAGTCTACTGGGTCTCTGTACATCGGCGCCACAAACCGAATCTACAAGTTGTCGGCTAATCTCACCCTCCTGGTGTCTCACGATACAGGGCCAGAGTACGACAACAAAGCATGCTACCCTCCACTGATTGTGCAGCCCTGCTCTGAGCTTTTGGCCTCTACTGACAATGTTAACAAACTGCTGCTTATTGACTACTCTCACAACAGGCTGCTGGCCTGCGGCAGTCTCTACCAGGGTGTCTGTAAGCTGATGAGGCTGGATGACTTGTTTATCCTTGTGGAGCCCACGCACAAGAAAGAGCACTACCTGTCCAGTGACAACCAGACGGGGACGATGTACGGGGTGGTCGTTCCCTCTCAGGGTCAGGATGCCACCCTGTACATCGGCACTGCTGTCGGTGGTAAACAGGACTACTTCCCGACCATCTCCAGCCGTAAACTGCCTCGGGACCCAGAATCCTCGGCCATGTTGGACTACGAGCTCCACACCGACTTTGTTTCATCTCTCATCAAAATCCCCTCAGACACACTGGCTCTCGTCCCGCACTTTGACATCTACTACATCTACGGCTTTGCCAGCGGCAGCTTTGTCTACTTCATGACCGTCCAGCCGGAGACTCCAGAGAACGGCATGCCTGCAGGTGGCTCCCCGGGCGACCTGTTTTACACATCGCGCATCATACGCCTCTGCAAAGGTGACAAGAAGTTCCACTCGTACGTGTCACTTCCTGTGGGGTGCGTACACAGAGGCGAGGAGTACCGTCTGCTGCAGGCGGCGTACCTGTCCAAGGCCGGCAGGGTTCTGGCAAAGTCGCTTAACATTAGCGCTCAGGAGGACGTGCTTTTTACCGTGTTCTCCAAAGGACAAAAGCAGTACCACGACCCTCCAGATCACTCTGCTCTCTGCATCTTCACCATCCAAGACATCAACACACGCATTAAGGAGCGCCTGCAGTCCTGCTATCAGGGGGAGGGAAACCTGGAGCTGCACTGGCTGCTGGGAAAGGACGTGCAGTGCACCAAGGCGGTAGGTGGACTCTATAAAACATATTCAGACCAAATGTGAAACCTCTATAGTAGCAAGCAGGAATTATATAGATTTAGTGAAATTTGGCACTTTGATTATCCCACAACTGTGATTGCAGCCTAAACAGCTGATACGCAGGCAGCCTGCGCTATGCTGAAGACACCATTCAGGTTTCAGGATCCTGTGAGAGCAGAAGAGCTGGAGGAGATTAATTCCACAATGCTAATCAGAGGAGTTTTGTATGGAGCTTTGATTTCATTCAGGGGTTTGGGCACCGACTCCCGCCTCCTTCTCCTCCCCGTTTCCTTCCCTCTGCTCTTGTCGCTGTCAGCAGTATTTGAACCCTCTGAGACCTGTTCTTGATCTTAAGAAAAGGGCTTTCTTGTAAATGTCCAAGTCGGTGCCTCTGTGAAAGCTGTAATTCTGCATAATGAGCGGCTTTCATGGAAACAAGTTGAAAGTGAACGATGAAAACAATGATACTCATCACATAAATTGCTCGGGTGGTTCCCAACATGTACTTTGATTCCACCATGCCATCAAACAAATACGATGTAATGTTATTCATAAAGGGGACTGAAGGAGAAAAGAGATACATAATAATTCAATAATTAACTCTCACTGTGCAGTTAAACTGTACACCAAACACCATTTGTTTATTTTGACAAGATGCCAATAAATTGTTTCTTTGGTTGCATAAAATAATTACTCAGTGAAAGATTAACAGCCAAGTAAATCCCGAGATGCAAAAGTACTGAAATAACTGTTCCTACCTTTACCAATATTCTAAACACGTGCTCAATCACTGCTTGAAAATATGGTTCTATTCTGGTGCTCCTCTTGTTAGTGTTCTGGTGGTCCTTCTGAAAATAACTCCACAACCAAACAGATTTTAGGCCTCAAAGAGAGGTACGTTTGGAGGCGTGCCTGGTTTGACTGACATTCCTGTGTTGCAGTCAGATTCCTGGCGGGGGCCAAAGTGTCTTTGAGTTCTACGACAGATTCACTATTCGCTCTTCCTTAACCTGCACAAATATGGTCAAAAGATAAAATGGCAACGGCCGAAATACCAGACTGGAGGGTTCAAAATAGCATTTCACAAACCACTGTGACATCATGATGGGTTGCCACTTGGGTTGTATATGGGCAGATGGGTGCTTTAAGCTGAATGCAAATGTCAACATGCTTACGTGCTCCATTTAATGACATTTGACAATTAGCTTTAATTTTGTCCGTGTACAACTGAGGCTGATAGTAAAATCAATATGTTTTATATTTGCTAGTATTTGCTCTTCAACCAAAGTTAAATCTAGGCATGATGATGACACCAGAGTAAAGTGTCTGTCCCAAATATCCTGGCAATGCACCTAAATGTCAACAATTCACTTACAATCACAAGAGCCAACCTCATGGCAGCCCTGGAGACACTTTAAGATGCACCATCTCGGAACTACAAATATCTGTCAGAAATTTATGGACCATCCAATAGTAGTTGAGACCTTTCACAAAAAAGCACACCTGATGTCTGTAAAAAATAAAATATACAGGTACATGTTGGGAAATATTCACTGGGTTAGAGAAAACCTTGATCTGCTGGGAAAACCAGAAGCTGTTGCAACACAGAAGCAAGGGCATCAACAAAATCATTACAACTGAGCCACAGGAAACCATAAATATCTGCACTAAATTTTATAGCAATCCATCTAACAGCTGTGGAGAAATTTCAGTCCAAAACGAAATAATGAAACAAAAGACTTTTACTGGCATTCCTAGAGCTACACTGCTGAGAATTGGCTAGAGACAATATACTCTCACCACCAATAGATAGATGAATCCCTTATAGTTTGTGATGCTCATTTCCTGGGATTTGAAAAGGTGTGACATAAAAAAAATTCAGCAGCAGAATTACAGACAAAGGCGGCCAGCCATTCAGCTGTCAAAATAAATGTTTAAAAGGATAGCTATTCACTCGTGTGCAATGTTTTAGTTAAAGAAATAAAAGTTCAAAGAGAGTCTTGAAAGAGAGATTTACATGCTTGATATAAAATGTATTTGTGTGTTTTTTTTTTTTTTTTTTTAAATTAAGTATTAAGACACAAACATTAAGTACAAAAAAAGAAAGAGTAGGGCGGGGTGACACATATGTGTTGTTTACTTAATGCTGAGCTCATTTCACTGATTACATTCAGCTCAGGCGCATCACTTGATGAAAGAAGAAGCACAGTAAGGAGTAATATGTGCATAAGAAATAGGGGATGTGAAATAAGAAATTAGCTGGCCTAAAAAGGTAGATTTATATACTAAGTGACAGGCAATTAGCAGAGGTTTGAGGTGCATGTTCGTAAATGCAATAGGACTGCTAAGCATGCAGCTCTCTTTGATGCTTTATCAAAACCTGACATCTCTTGTGCTGTGTGTTTGTGTGATGTCGGATCAAGCGATCTAAAAATCACAGAAACGGGCGCAAAATACACAGCGTTTTCCGTGTTTGCCATCAGCAATTAGTCAGCTCCGAAAAATGTGCGCGCTCCGAGGCTTGTTGGGGAGCGCAGCAGCCAAACCCCTTTTGAAGTAAACAATTTTAACCCTGAAAATTGTGCACTTAATGCGTGTTAGGCTTACCAGAAGTCAAACTGAGTTCCCTGCTTCTATTCGCATGTGTCTACAGCGATTTCAGTCAGTTTCTGGCTCTCACTTACACTCTTCACCCTCTCTCATCTCCATCTCCCCACCTTATATCTGTCATACTCATTCCTCCTCCCTAAAACTCCCTCTCCCTTTCACCTCCTCTCCTCTTCTCAAAAACATACCCCTTCTGCCATTATTTTTTGAACATTTTCTTCATCTTATTCCACACACCCTCCCTCTCTCCACGCAGCCTGTTCCCATCGATGACCACTTCTGCGGCCTGGATATAAACCAACCCCTTGGGGGTTCCCAGCTGGTGTCGGGTTGGACGGTGTTCACTGAGAGCAGGGACAGGCTGACCTCTGTCACTTCCTACGTGTACAACGGACACAGCGTGGTCTTCCTGGGCACCAGAAGTGGACGGCTGAAGAAGGTGAGAGCAGCAACACACGGCCAGCCGAGCATGAGAGGATTTAACCTTTGTTTTTTTCCACACTGAAATCTGGCTCGCAGGGATTGTCTGTTTACCGTGAATTGCTGAATATCCAAAGATGAAACCAGATCTTTTTGCTGATGTATCACGTATCTCCTCAAAACACAACAATGATTTGTTGAGGCTGCTGTTTGATGATCCGTTTGTATCTCTGCCTCCACTGACAGTTGTCTCCCACGCTTAGGTTTTGAATACCAATGCAAAATGTAGACCAGTCCCAGACCTCAGAATCACCACCACATAGATTTGTGCATTATTATTAAAAAAAAACGTCTGATGTTGTGCTTACTGGTGGTTTCTTTACTGTTTGGCAAAACAATCAAGTAATCAGAACTTACTACGCGAGAACGTCTTCCAACACGGCTAGCAGACTGCGTAGCTACACTAATGTGAAATAGTGACAGAAAATTGGTGACAAGTGTGGGCAAAGAAGTTCAACATAAACAAGTCTTGAATCAACACATTTCTAGGATAAATGTCACCGGCTCCCAGCTATGGCTATTTCCATGTCACTTGAAACTGACGCCAGCAGGATGGATGTGCATAAAATCCAACCTCCCTTACACACAAGCTCAGGCTGAATGAATGAAATGAAACACAGTGGCCACTCTGATTATCAGAGTATTATGCAAACGGTTTAAAAATAATCTGTGTCTCCATAATTCTCAGGGGCTGACAGCAAAACTCGATAATTCAACATTAAAAGTGCACTCCAGCGATTCATCAAGTTAAGTTGTTTGTGAGAGACTATGAAATGTTGAATCAACACCAGGGGTCCAACTCTACTGAGAGCTCCTCTGACAAACTCTGTTACACTGACACAGTTCGGAGCAGAAACAGGTGACGGTGATCGAGGGGAGATTGTCCACTCGTTAATCGATCACTTGATAGCGGTGGTTTGTCAGACAGGTTAAAAAAATAGATAAATAAAAAAATGCTGAAATCGATCACCAAATATATTGACAGTATACTGACGGCCGACCAAGTAAATCTATATATGGGAAACACTTTGCATATTGTTCGAACATTCAGCAAACTACTAAGTGGGTACCGAGCGACAGGTTGGGAAACCCCTGACCTTCACTTTGCATTGTGCAGCTTGATAGCGTCTCTTCGTTAGACCCACCCAGTCACATACAGTTGAAACCAGAAGTTTACATACACTGTGCAAAAAGACACAACACTTTTTTTTCTCACTGTCTGAAGTTAAATCAGACTAAACTTCTCCTGTTTCAGGTCCGTTAGGATTACCAAAATTATTTAACTTTTGCTAAATGTCACAATAATGAGAAAGAGAATTTCTTAGAGAATTTTATATTACTTTCTTTGAGGTCAAAAGTTTACATACACCAAAAGTACTATGTCTTTATACAACGTGGGCAAGCCCAGATGATGATGTCATGGCTTTTGAAGCTCCTGATAGGTTAACTGACAACATGTGAGTTAATTGAAGGCACACCTGGGGATGTATTTTAAGGCCACATCTCAAACACTCTGCTTCCTTGTTTGAAATCATGGGAAAGTCAAAAGAAATCAGCCAAGAAATCAGGGAAAGAATCGTGGAGCTCCACAAGTCTGGTTCATCCTTGGGTGCAATTTCCAGATGCTTGAAGGTGCCACGTTCATCTGTGCAAACAATTATACGCAAGTATAAACATGGGAATGTCCAGCCATCACACAGCTCAGGAAGGAGACGGGCTCTGTGTCCCAGAGATGAACGTGTTTTGGTCCGACATGTGCAAATCAACCCCAGAACAAAAGCTAAAGACCTTGTGAAGATGATGGCTGAAGCTGGTAAGAAAGTGTCATTATCCACAGTAAAACGAGTCCTGCACCGACATGGGCTGAAAGGCTACTCAGCAAGAAGGAAGCCATTACTCCTAAAGAAACATAAAAAAGCCAGATTGCAGTTTGCAAAAAGACACCAAGACAAAGACCTTAACTTCCGGAGACATGTCCTGTGGTCTGATGAAACTAAAGTGGAGCTGTTTGGCCATAATGACCACCGTTACATTTGGAGGAAAAAGGGGGAAGCTTGTAGACCTGAAAACACCATCCCAACTGTGAAGCATGGAGGTGGCAGCATCATGTTGTGGGGCTGTTTTGCTGCAGCAGGAACTGGAGCTCTTCATAAAATAGATGGCATCATGAAGAAAGAACATTACCTGGAAATATTAAGGCAACATCTCAGGACATCAGCCAGGAAGCTAAAACTTGGGCGCAAATGGGTCTTCCAAATGAACAATGACCCTAAGCATACTGCCAAAATAGTTAAAAAGTGGCTGGAGGACAACAAAGTCAATGTCTTGGAGTGGCCATCAGAAAGCCCTGACCTGAATCCCATCGAAAATTTGTGGGCAGATCTGAAAAGGCGTGTGCGAGCGAGGCGGCCAACAAACCTGACTCAGTTACACCAGTTCTGTCAGGAGGAATGGGCCAGAATTCCAGCAGAGTACTGTAAGAAGCTTGTGGAAGGATACCCAAAACATTTGACCCAAGTCATGCAGTTCAAAGGCAATGCCACTAAATACTAAGGAACTGTATGTAAACTTTTGACCTTGAAGAAAGTAATGAAAAATTCTCTAAAATATTATCTTTCTCATTATTGTGACATTTAGCGAAAGTTAAATAATTTTGGTAATCCTAACGGACCTGAAACAGGAGAGGTTTAGTCTGATTTAACTTCAGACAGTGAGAAAAAAAGTGTTATGTGTCTTTTTGCACAGTGTATGTAAACTTCTGGTTTCAACTGTAAATGCTCATGTCGTTTATTGTCCTCTCTCTCAGTCTGCAACTTAAAAAGCTCAAAGCCAAGATGACGTCACTATGACAGCAGGTCTATTTCTCAAAGCCCCTTCCAGGATAACTGTAAATAATTGAAACTGAAATATCTTATTTCAATCCCAATTTAGACAACTGTTTAGACAGGCGTAGTTCTGCTGCATGACAAATAAACTCATCCTCGTGTAAAATTAGTGGAACAGCCCTTAAATGTTTTGCCTCAGTCAAATGGTCTTATAGGCAACATCCACCACATTTAGCAGTTACCTGTGAGATACACACCACAGAGACACCTAAAGCTATTCCTGTGTCCCGTCACCATTTACCTAATAATGATCCTTAATCCATGAACACCAATTAATGCAATAATCTGCTTAATAATTGATATAATTAGCAGAACTGGTTATGGTAAGTATACCTTGGTGATTATGGTGGGGCATTATGCAGCTGAACAAAGGTACAGTAATTGCGCAGCACTACATGTGCCTCAGCCATTAGACCGCCGCTTCTCACCGAGAACAAATTGATGTAAATCTCCATCCATGTCTACTTGAGCCAGAACTGAAGCACGCGCCTGTTCCCTCAACTCTTTTGTATTATACCTAAAAGTAACGGGACATTATGCAGCTGTAGTGGCTCTTGTTTAACTGTGCCTGGGCGGATTTTGGCTTGAATGGCTTTGAGCATTACAAATTTACTTAATGGGCCACTTCACAGATTTAAAACGTTACCTCGATGTACTTTACATAAAATTGTTTATGTTTGTGAACATAATGAGATGTAAATGTTCTTTGTATGTTGTAGATAGGCTGGTGCCACTCCCTAAATGCTTCACCTGATGAAAGAAAGTACATTGATTTCCAGTACAATTTAATTGTTTAACAAGTCTTAACATGCATCTTTTTGTCTCAAAGCCTGACATTAGTTTACTTTTAATGTTTGGTTTTCATATTCTGTTTCATGTTTGGTGGGTTTCTTTTTTCTTTTTTGAAGGCCTCCAAATCAAACTTAAATTTTCCTACAATTATATAATTTTTAACAAAGTCAAGGAAGACCAAATATGACAATAAGCTGAATAGACTAACAAACATTGCCTGTGTATATCTGATACAGGTTATTTCTCTTTGCCACAGGCCTTAGATTTTGTCCAAAAACGATATTAAAACACATCACTGAGCTAAACTGTGTCTGCAGTTTATTTTGACTCATTAGACAAACACCACTCTGCTCGCTTATGTTACTCACTAACACACCAAATCTGCATCTTAGAATAGCCTGAAACAAATGCATTTTCTGACACTCTTTTGAGTAACACTGGCCAAAAACTACTTGTGGCATGTTTCTAAAGACTTGAGTCAGTAAGACCAAAAGGGGCTGAGAGCCAGAGGCAAAGTGAGTCACTGCTAGTTTTGGTATTTTTAGTGGAATTGTTGACAATGAGACAAATACAGAATATAACCATTGTTATCCTTTAAAATGTAACTTAAGGCTCCACTGCTTAAACCAGTATATCTCACTTCATCTGGTTAAAAAAACAACAACAACAACTCCACACTGTTTAGTTTTTGTGCCGTCCTCATAATCACACAATAAATCTCAATCAGCGTCAATACCAGCTGCTGCACCTAAAACAAAAAGCAGATCACAGGCTAACTGGCATCTCAGTTCGTGCCTCACATTCACAGCTGACGATTAAGTGAGCACCGGTAAGCCTGATAAGTGCCAGCAGAAAACCAACGTTGTACACAAACAGGATTTATTCCTCTTTAGTGGCAGTAAACATAACACATCGGCCAGTTAATGGCTGTGCTACACAATTAGAGCTTAACAAGATATTCTGGGCTGACAAATAGAGAACCTCTCATAGTGGAGCTGCTACCTCTGACACAATGCAGGTACACACGCAGAAAGTGGCCTCTGAAGTGTTCCTCTCGTGACAGTCAGAGATGCAAGAAACAATAAGCGTTCAAATGGTGATAATGATGGTGTTGCACTTTTTTGTAAATTATAAAACTGATGAAGAAGTTCAGGGAAGCTTGGAAAAAGAAAGTTTGAGAACAAATCTGCGGATTATTTACTTTTAGTAATTAATTTGCTGTTTCGACGATAAAATATAAGAAAATAGTTATTAAATGCCCCAATATTACTTGTTTTATGTGATCAACAGTGCAAAACTCAAAAACTACCAGTTCATCGTAAATTAAAAATCATATGCTCACATTTGAGAATGTAAAAACACTGATTCATCTTTTTAACTTTAGACCAGTGGACATTTTTGTCAAATAGCTGGTTTTCGTAAACGTAGAAATATTATCAGAAGCAGTCACTGCGATTCCAAGCAGGACTGTATAACTATCCATGAGTGTAAGTTTAAAATTCATTGAACTGGTCCTTAAATATGATGCGGCAGTAAAGCAAGGCAAAGCAGGCAAAACTAAATGCTCACTAAATATGTTTCTAAACCGATGCATAGAAAACAGTAATCTCTGAGTGTGTAACAGTCAAATCTTTCCTGGTCAAGTTCCTTCACCACTGTAGGATCTCTTACACCAGGCCCACACACATAGGATTACCCCTTTCTGAGAGGTTCATAAAGTTGATTCAGCTCATTGTCCATCATGTTTCATTTCAAGTGCCATCATGTATTATTTTAAGTGCATTCTGTAATCATTTATTATAATCAAGTTCCTATAAGGCTCGCTCTTTGATCGAAATGGATTGACTTGTTAGGACCGCGGGCTCAGCTTACTCTGCGGTCGTACAGCATGCAGCTGACTGAGGAAATGTGTGAGAGGACTGTTGTGACATTAGCCAGAGGGCCTCAGTCTTATGAGGAGCAATCTGTCTGACACATGCACGGGTCCAGACTGGGGGCATAGATAGCATCACTGCAGCTCTTTCATTTGATGAGCCACCGGGGAAAGAGACAAGATAGCCGGACAGAAAGAGAGAGAGAGAGAGAGAGAGAGAGAGAGAGAGAGAGAGAGAGAGAGACATATTTGAGCGGTGTGAGACGAAGAGAGAAGAATGGTGAAGAGAACAAGAGATAGGAAGGAAAAAAGACATTATACGTGAGAAAAATAAAGATAGATTCAGACAAAAAGGAAAGAATGACTGACCAAAAACAAAACACTGAGGCAAAAGTAGGATTTGCATGTGTTCAGGAAATGAGCAGCAACACTGGGTGAACATCGTGAGAAATCCATCATTACTGCTGTTAAGTGCAGAGTGTCTAAAGGCCAGGGTTGGTCATTACACCAGCAGAACGTGCAGCCGTGATTTCAGACTCCCAGGAGCCTCTGAGGAGCACGGGGTCACCTCTCCAATCCTATTCCATCACCCCTAAATGGACAGGCTCGGTGGAAATGGGGCATGACAATAAATGCCATCAGCAGATCACTCCAGCAGCAGGGCCATTGCAAAGGTCAAGACTGCTGCAGAAAGGGTGTAACCCGGGTTAAAGATCACTGGGATAACCAACAGTCTCACCGCCGCGGGTCCGTGCAGCATATGGATGCGCCCGTCATCGTCTCTCCATCAGGCTGCTCCTGTTCCAGATGAAACAGGACGTTTCCATCATCATCTGCCTCCGCTCTGTTGCCTTAGGTGGTGGATTTCTGCTCCGTAATATGACTCTGTGGGTAACTGGGCCGAATACAAAAGAGGCTTTTAAACGTTGCATGACGTACACGATTGAAGTGAATCTGTGTAAAAGTCAATTATTGAAAGTTATTGAATTGCATTCCAGTCTTAAGGTGTAGATGGATTCACCCTTTGTTTGTTAGCAAAATACTCGCAGGACCCTTTCAAGGCAAGGTTAACATTTGAGTCACTATTCAACGTTTAGCAATTTATCGCAACAATAATGCACATCTGAGTTTAGTGGTGCGGCTGTGCTCATGTGATGCTTCGGGAAAAAAAATCTGAGCGAGCTTCACAAAGACTGTCCCAGAGTTTACAAACTCGCCAACGGAGAATGAACTCTGAAAGAAACATTCAAAACTCACATAAAGGCAACTAGTCATAGAGGGGAGGTCGAGAGAGCAGAGTTAAATCAGTAAAACTACATACAAACGCATCACCAATCGAATTACACTTTTTTGTCATTTCTCCCTGCTGTTGTATTCAGACCGTTACTTCCTTGTTTAAAGCCGACTAAAAGAATGCAAAAAACAGACTTTGAATACTGACGTTATCACTTGTATAAAATAATATGACTAAATCACACTCACGAACAACAAAGCTTATAATTGAACTGAATAAAAGGCCTCAAGTCACCAAACTGAATTTGATTTTCCATCTCAAACACACAGAAGCAAGTGTTGCATTTATACCTGACGCAGGTGGTTAACGACAGACCTGCTGTTTATGCAGGTGCAGTTTTTGATTTATAATTCAGGATCCAATTTCACCGGCTGATTGCACCATCCCAACACTACATGGATGTTATGAGTGTGGTTAGGGCCGTATCAGTAACCGTTACATTATGTCCCCCACTTTGTGATGTGCTGGAACCACGGTTCATTTGGTCTCATCAGTTTGTAGGGCAGTGGAAAGAATTGTTCTAGACGTCGCTGACTAAAAAGCAGCAGAGAACTCAGACTTTTGTTCAGTTTCCTTCATGTGGTTTTTGCTGTCAACACACCTGACTAGCATCAATAACTTTTAGTAGAAAGCGGAAGCTGACAAGCTGCAGTTCTTATGGTTTAACGGGCAGTATCTGTGCGGCCTGTGTTGTCCCAACATGCAGTTACACTTTTAAGGAAGGTCACACCAGTAATGGTTGTGTGTGCAGGCTCTGTTGTAGCCTTTTATACTAAACCATATATTACCCTTTGGTGTATGCAGATAAATTCAATGCAAAATTGTAAATGTGACTTAATGGTGCAATATGTAGGATATAAGTCGTCCTGTAAAACTACTTTGTGCATTGAGAGGCAATAAGTGAGTCACTGTAGTGTCCAGGATTCTTGCCCTGGTGTTAGTTATTAGCTGGCGTTTCTTTTGTAACTAACGATTGTAAAGTTAGATTGTTTGGATCAATTAAAAATAATTGCAGTTTGGTAAGCCTATAATTTATTGAGGTTTTATCCAAAAGCGACAGGGCTTTTTTTTTTTTTTGTTTCTTGAAGATGTTTTGCCTCAAATCCGAAAAGCCTCTTCAATTGCTATCATCTATGTTATGGCTTTCGTATATTACCGTAGAAGCAAGAAAACATCCACAGTTAAAACCACATATACACGCCATTTGGAGTGTTTTTGGTACAGTTTTTGTTGTCAGGAGCTGCACTAAAGATCTATTTTGAATTGTCCAACAAGGTCAGTACATCTGGATGTATTTGACATAACATCAAAACTGTTATTTCGTCACATTCTGAGGATAACTTTATTCAATCTTTGAATTTTTTAAACAAAAAAGTCTTACATAATGCACCTTTATTGGTGTACCATTAATCTAAAAGACTAAAACGTATTTGGTTCAGTCAGCTTTAAACAGTATAGAACAGCCGCCCGTAGTTTTTGTGGACTTTTGCCTCGACACTACTGGAGCCTAGGAAGTAAGAAAGCAGCAAACATACTGTAAAATGACATTATTGCTTTTTCTGTGACACCCTTAAACACCTAACATTGGTTGAGTGGAATTGATTTTCGGAGGAAATGTTCCTGCACAGCGCACTCATGTTCAGAAGGACGACTATTGGCACTCTGAGTGGAGCAGGATGCTCCTCTAACACAGCATTAAGAACGTTGCGCAACTCGGTAACAAAATGTTCCCAGTTTCCAACATTTCTAAGTTCAGGGGGAAATCAGTGCTGTCATTACTGCCACTGAGAATTGGCAGCAACATTTAATGATTAACCCTTTCATGTCTGCTGGAGGACTCCACCTTAGTAAGATAAGGCTGACAGACATCACAAATTGTCCTCAAGACTCTTCTTGACCGAGCGGGTGATGCTTTTACTGCTCAATCATTGTAGGAAAACTACCTGAGTGCTGGCAAATATAATTTGAAGGATGCGTTCATAGACGGGGGAAGGCTGGGTGAAGTGCATTGTTGAACAAAACTAAAAGCGGACCAGCACATTACCTTAGCGACCGCAGCTACTCAGCAGCAGCATTTCCCGAGAAATGGTTGGAGCTCATGGCAAATAAAGCCTTAGTCAAATACTCTCATGTGCAAATAGTGGATTCATTACGGCTTATTGAGAGAGTTGAGCGGAGGGGGAAATTCTCCAGTGCACGGCTAAATGACTTGAACTTTTCAAAGTCATGGTTTGGAATGGAGGCCAGGAAACGGAGATTTGGTGATTGAAATCATTAGAATGGAGTTACAGAGGAAAGGAGGGGCACCAGCAGATTAGGTGTGTTTGAGGCTAAACTGAAAGGATGTTAATAACTGCATGAAGTGAACTGGACCTGAGGCTGTAAGTCTTCAGAGTGGATTGCCATTCGATGTCGATGTCTCAGTGCAGCTGAAATACTAAATGCTATTAAGAGAGGCAATTTTGCGATAACACAGAGAGGTGTCCGTCTCTCTGCTTTTCCCGACTGACTTTTATTTAGCAGCTCCAGCTCTCTCTCCATCTGCCTTTGTCCTCTCTTCCCTCGCTTTCTTTTCTTTCTCCTGCTCGGTCACACAAATGGAAACACACGAGGGAGACTGTGACTGCATTGCGGTCAGGAAAATGAAGACCATACGGGTGCCATGAATTGTTCCACTGTCCCCCTCCCACTGCTTTTGTTGGTGGGCCATGGGAACCTGACAAACAATGGGAATGATTGGAGGGATTGGGGGCCGCATGGAGGAGGACAGGAAACGGTGAACAGGAAACCATGTCCTCAAGGACAGAGAAAAGAAGTGAATATGCACAGACTGAGAGGAGACTGTGGTCGAGTTGTAGAAATTGTGGTATGAAGACCTGGAAGGCTGCCATGCAGCTGAAGGTTAAGGCGCACTGAAAATTTGGCTGCTGCAGCTGGAAGGCTTTTAACAATAACCCTCAAAAACACGCATTCACAAACGCAGCCGCACTTACACGTCGCGACCTCTCTTCTGACCCAGTTGGTAATCGCGTTTAGGTATGCGCTTGCCAACATGCAGCGTGTCTAGTCGCTGTGATCAATAGCCCTCTCTTTGTGATTGTACTCAACGAAATAGCTGAATGATTAGTCGTGTCCTGTAATACACATCTCCACCTTAGCGACGCTCTTTGTTTTCATTATCGGCTCCATCCCGAGCTTCGTCTCTTTAGCATTCACAGGGCCGTGATGGATATACGAGCTAATCAATGCACACTCTCCTCGGCTGTCATCCTCAATCGCACCATATGTGCAGCCACTCAGCCTTAAAGGTGGACAGTTGTCTGGCCCTCATGTCACTACATGCCCCGTATCACAATATTGAGTGAAGCCTGGGAGCATCAACAGTGAATTCTGTGCCAAAATGCATCTTGCTCACAGTCTGTACATCTACTTTAGATCTAGCCTTGCGTGTACTTTCATTTTGTTCCCTTTTTCCGTGGCGATAGAATATTTATGTATGGTTTTCTGCCAAACTCCGGTTTTGATTACTTCTGAGGGTTTTACATGGAAAACAATACTTAAAATCAAATGTTTGCATGCAGGAGGACTAATCACTGATTTCGAGCATAATACCACATAAAGAATGGAAATCACAAGTTTTTTTGTGGAATAAATTTACTACCCTTGACGTGTCTGATTCAAAGTTCATCAGACAGACTGGTCCTTAGGGACAGACGGAAATCAGCGTGGCAGATTGGGAATGATTGGTTGAACAGACTGCTCCCTGCCTCCTGGGTCATCATCCATATGTTTAGGTTAACTGGGCACTGACCAGCTGGCAATATATGGAAACACTGTCTTTGGTTGGAACGGCCATTACAACAAAAACATCGGACTCATCTGTTCTACAAGGCTTCCCAATCTGCAGCAAAAAACAGGGGTTTAGTGACGTCTACATGTATTCTTCCTCTGCTTTAAAATCCTCGCCTGGAATCAATTCCATAGGTAAATACTCACGAGAGAGACATTTGGCGGAGTGTATTGCTCCTGCAAGGTCTGGCAGCTTTACAACAGCCTAAACGGCTCAAGCCAAGTGACATCTAAGAAGTCCTTTTTTTTGTTTGTTTTCTTTGGCTCTCACGGGATAAGAGTGCAGACTAGCACTTAGGATGCAAACTGATCCACGGGAAAGAGAAGTGGTTGTAGTTAAGAGAGCATGAGCTCAGGCTGCATATCTATTTCTGGAAGCCAAACTAAGCTTGGTTGTTTATAACCATCACAGGTTCTGCGAGGGGATTTCAGGAGCAGGAATAATATTGCTGTTATTGGCTTAAATATTTTTCATGAGTTACATATATATCCTCGTCAGCTGTGAGACACTGGGAAGAGCGAATAAAATGAGAGGCACACTGAGGTCATAGGAACATGTGGTATTAATGGCAAATCAGTACAGTTCTTCTGTTAAATTACATGGACCACACAGGAAGGTCCACAAAAGGAGGTTTGCTGAGATTTTGCAGTCCTTGACCATAAAATCATTGTCCTGACTACTTTAACAACGCCCCATTCATACTTTGTCATGTCATGTGTGCTCGGTGGATAAGGTCTATTACGGAATATCCCAAAATTCTAAGTAACACTAAGGAGCATTTGAAATGGATTTAAAAGCTATAGTCATATTGTACTGTGTGTCTCTTGGAACAAGAACAGCAGAAGTCACAACAAAGTCAGACTGAAATTAGCCTTTCATTAATGGTCCCATGTATAAATTTAAATTTCTATTTCTTTTTGGATTATAAAGCATGTCAAGGTGCTGTATAAATACTGAGAAAGGGTAAAAATACTAAGTCCACAGAGAAATATGCTCAACCCATCTTCAGAAACTGATGTTTGGAGTTCCAAAAGTTTTGGATGTCACAAATTCCCACTCATATCATATGTCCGCCCTCTGTGTGGCCTACTGTCAAAACCTTTTATGCGAAGGAAAACTTTGAGGAGGGTCAGTTGAGGAAGCTACGAGACTGAACGATAGCTGTGGTTGGCCTAAGCATGCATCGCTCATAAACGAGTCGGCCAATCAAAAGAGAGGGTCTTTAAAATCAATGCACCTTAAAGACACAGACACAAAACCAACTGTTCTTGGTAAATCCACAGACAATGTTTACGGATATTACTTCGAGCAAAATACACAGTAAGGATCTTTTAATGAAAGTGTTTTAAATTTTGTCTGAATGTTATCTGGACACCTAAAAAGTCTGAAAATATGCACTATATGTGTTGTTACACTATACAGTGAGAATATTCCTAATATGCCACAATCAAGCACATAGTTTACAGCAACAAATTTAATGAAAGCAAACAACACAGGAGTAAATGTTCAGTACATAGTGGGGTTTTGTTTGTGTTAGTATGTGCATGTGTGTGTGTGTGTGTGTGTGTGTGTGTGTGTGTGTGTGTGTGTGTGTGTGTGTGTGTGTGTGTGTGTGTGTGTGTGTGTGTGTGTGTGTGTGTGTGTGTGTGTGTGTGTGTGTGTGTGTGTGTGTGTAACTTTGTGTGTCACTTCCAACAAGCAGGCTCATTATAAAACCAATTAAACCCGCCTTACTCTCATTATGAAGCTGTAGGGCTTAAAGAGAGATTGAGGACCTGTTGTACTCCCAGAGGGCTTCTGCCTGGTCAGCCCTGCTTTAGATGATAAAACCACTTTTAAATCCACTGAAATCAAACACCAGCGACTGGTCACGATGGGTCAGTATTTGTCTGAGCTCATTCCTGTATCCCTGGCCCTTGGTCATACTAAAAATCGCACACGGCTCAGTATCTGTCCTCTAAATGTTTTTTGTTTTTTGTTTTTTTCAAACATTGTTTCACCACAGAAATATTTACATGCTCTGGTTTCTATCTGTGCTATTTATGAAAAGAGGAGTGTGGGAAAAAATAATATAAACTGGCTCCATTACTGTGTGGGATTGTGGTTCAGGAGAGGAGGAATAGGATAAAGGAGGAGGAGGAAGAAGAATAGGAGCAAGAGAGGACAAAGCAAGAGGAAAAGAAACAAACAGGCAATGAGCGAAAGAGAAAGAAGCTTAGTTCTGAGATAAATCTGTCTTTGAAACAACTATTTAAAGGATAAGATTCAGCAGGGGTGTCGAGGATATAAGAGTCTGACAGGTGAGAGACAGACTCTGTTCAAGAGACCGTCCCATGGTATTAATCTACTTGTTATTGTACAAGGAAGATGATGCCGTCAACCCCATATGTACCCTACCACAAGCAACACGCACACTTAAGCACATATTTTCTTGCTCCCTCCGTCATTCCTGGCCGGCAGAGCTGACAGTTGGAGAGGCACAGCTGCCTGGAAGGTGGAGGCGTGATTGATTGATGACGTTTTGGTGCCCATGGGATCCAATCATGTAATCAGTTTGTATTGATTGACTGTCCCCATTGAGAGACTGCTGAGGCTCCACCACTGAGCTAGACCTGGCACGTATTCAAAATGTTCTGCAGTCAAATTTTATTTGGGTGGCGAGGTCGCCTAAGTCCACGCGTTAGGATGCACGCAGGGAAGACTGGCATAATCGCATTGCAGACGTTTTCAAAACACATTCACAATTCTCTGCTCTAATTCTTTATTATCTGCCATTTATTTTAATTATTATAATTGAGAAATGAATTCAGGTTTACTGTAATTGCATCACATGGTTAATGATCCAATCTCCCTGGAATTTAAATTGGGCTTTAACCTGGGTTTGCACAACTAATGAGGATTTTTTTTTTCTTTCCTCTAGCTATCATGCCTGAGTCAGACTTTGCTCTCTTGTTTCACATTTTTTATTATTATTATATGATGCAATTTGCATCATACCAGCACCAAAAGGAAACGATGGGTGCTTTGTGGGTGCACATAGAGGTGTTGTTGTGAAATAAAATATATAAAGGACTGCAATCATGGAAAAGGTTTGTCTTTGTGACAAATAGATGAAACGAAAGATTAAAACATTTTCATTATGTACTAACAGGTAGTTTTTATCGGGAAAAATGTACAAGCTTTTTCCACATCTTCATAAGGCTGACGTCTGACAGATTCCACATCAGTAAGCCATTTCTTAACAGAGACAGACCTGCTTATTTGTTTGCTTTAGTGAAACAGCCTGTTCTTTGTAGGAAGAGGTGGGAGAAGAGAACCGAAAAGCCTTCACCAGCGGGCATCTGTTCTCCATGCTTGCATCTAATGAGCCCCAAAAGATTTCTGTCTGAAAGTCATTCCAAAGTGAAATTAAGGCTGAGCGCGCTGAACACGTTTCAAAAACTCAACTGCGTCAATGCTTGAACCTCAGGGGTGAATGTGGGTCAAAGTCGCAACAGCCAGTTGGACTGCTGAGTGAGGAGCTGCTGCTCTATCTTCCCTCTCCTCAGTCTCAACAATAAACACGAACATGTACCTTTTCTTGGTGACACTTGCAGAACTGCTGCACGACATCACAGCTCCGGGGCGTGCTACCCGCAAAGTAAATGAAACAAAAGACTAATCATCCACATGCTTATCTTCCTTGCAAATACCCCCACCCTGTTTTATTGTGTAAGCTTTCACGCACATGTGAGGAAATCACTGGAAACTGTTGAGTGAAATGCTAACTAAGCTGGGAGACAGACATTTGGGAAATTTGCTTACTTGCTGTCTGAGAGAAAGATAACATCAATTTCATTTCTGCAAAATCCAGCTCTGTGATGTTTGAGCCAAACGGGAGCTTAGCACAAAGACTCGGCGAAGAGGAACACGGCTACTAAAAACCAAGCGACATGAAATATGTTTCCAACAACTACAGCCATGTATATGCATTTCATGGGTGTATAGGAAGTAAATCAGGAGGTATGCATTCATGCTCTTTTCTGACCAATGGCTTGGCACTTTGACTCATTGCAGTATCTCTAAAGTTTTTTTACTCAGAGTTAAAACTCAGGCAGCCAGTTGTCTGAAAAACTAAAACTCTCTTAAATCCCTCCGACCAGATGAGCACAAGCACAAGCACGCACTTCATACGACCATGCGGCGCAGCGGTTGACTGCTGACCTGCCCGCCCCCGGGCAAGCAGCTGTGCTTTCCTTTGTCTCTGGATTGGCGAAGGTCTCTCGCCCAATCTGCTTTCGACAGCACCTAGCAGAAATGTTGGTTGACTGTCAGCTTACCCCCTTTCCTCCATGATAGAAGGGGGTGGGGCGGGGGTAACCTAGCCCTGTCATTGTCTGCCTCATGAAAGGGGCACAATGTCTGTTGCCACCTGGATCTCTCGTCGCCCCTTTTCCCTACATGCAGCCATTCCCTGGCAGAAGCCTGTCCGGGGTCGCCAGTCCTGGTCCATCACTCTGAACATTAACATCAGTGCGCTGTGGCAGCTTCACCCTGGTCGGCCTCCAGTGAACCTCCTGCTCGTTGGGTTCAATGTTCAATTTATCCCAACTGCCGCCAACGCTGGTATAGTAACTCTTTCTCCAGAACGGACCTGAATGAGACTTAATATCTGACAGGACATGCACGCGCATCTGCATCTGTACAACAGCCGTAGGAACACCCTCAGTCTGAAATGACCTGTGATTGGCCTCCAAGTCTCCATCACAGGCTAGATTTTTCTAAAGCCTGAATACAGAAGTGCAGAATTCTAGAGTTCTCTCCACCATGAGACTATATCATCAATATGATGAAATGTTTTTAGACACAATCCATCCAAAAACAACTGCTTTTCCCAGCTTTAAGTTACCATGTTTGGTCATTTCCAAAGCAAAAGCCATCTAATGAACATATTTGTGGTTAGCCATAAAACATGTTAACGTGACAATTGCTGAACTGTTGGAAGGTGTATTCTTCGGTTTTACGTTTTTCTACTCAGCAGGGCTTAACATCGTGGATCTCTGCACTTAACACACAACGTTTAAATTGTGTTTTATCCTCTCGCAAGTGCATGTTTAAAAGTATCAACTCTGGAAGAGTTGTGTCTTATAATGCTTTTATATTAACTGTACATACTGTATGAGCCTCTGATGTATTGTTGCCAGATGGAAACTATTGAGTTTCAGGGACTTACTTTTCTGTATCTCATTTTCATTTACAAATTAACAAGCTGTTTTGTTTGTCATTTCACATAAGCAGCTTCTCGGTTAATGAGCTAATATTCTAATGGATTGCTGTAGTTGATTTATAACTTATTAGCCATTATCAGATCAGTCCATTTGTCAACACGGAACAAAATGTAAACAGATTGTACATGAAGTATTTTTTTTTTTACAGCTGGTTACTCTGGAGAAACGGTTTAATGGTTTTTGCTTCAAAATGCATTTAAATCATTAGAAATGTTGTTTCTTTACTACAATCCACTAAACTGAAGAAACCTGTGGTCCCCTATAGTGTTTGAAGTTATATTTTGTGTATGTACTACAGATGCAAATGGACGCGTACAAAACATACACAAAGATTTACAGTAGAGGACAGATGTCCCTCTACAGATGTACAGTAACCATTCAATGAGTCCCGCAGTGATGCATTCAGTGTCTCTTCATCTCTGTGTTTGTCCATGTCTCTGCAGTTAAGAGTGGACGGTCCTCTGGAGGGAGGAGTGCTGTACGAGACAGTGACCGTGATGAAGGATAGCAGCCCCATCCTCCGGGACATGGCCTTCTCCCTGGACAGAAACTCTCTCTATGTCATGTCTGACAACCAGGTGAGGAAACGCCCTCATTTCTGTGCTGCTGTCAGGACAAACGCCGGGTGGCGAGGTGATGCGGCGAGTGATGAGACCGTCCTTCAGCTGGAGGCCCGCGGGTTCATGCCCCGTGACACCGAGCGTTCAGCATGCTGACATGTCCTTCAGCAACACACTGTGTGTGTAGCATGAAATTTGGAGTCGAAAGTTTTACTGGACACGGAAATGTACAGTAGAGAAATATTTTTTTCCACTGAATCAGTGGAAACTGTACAGAAATAATAATATTTGAATTTGTATTGAGGGAAAAAACTAGGAGGTAAATCTTATCAGGTTATAGATCTAATATTACTGCATAGAGTTTTAGAATTATCAGTAAAAGAGTTTATCATAACTGATGGTATTTATTTGGACTCCTACCGGATGGTTATGACTTATCCCCAAACTCAATGTGGTGATTCACTAACGCTCACAAACTGTATGTGTACAGAGGGGACTGCTAAATACTGTATGTGGGCTGCGTGTAAGGGGATGTACCACTGCTCTAATTACCTATCCATGCGAATCGACTTACGGTGCATGCATCTTTTGTACGAGACGCGCACACACACAAAGACAGACACACACACACCCCATAGGGAACCATTGGTGGCTTTTCTCTGTGTGGCTGTATCCCCCCTCGTCTGCTCCTCACTTGGCCCGGCATCACAGCGGCGAGCAGTTGTTGTTGTTGCTGGACGATATTCTCTGCACTCATTGGAGATAAGAGTGAACAGTGGTAATCACTTTCAACTCCCATCAAGTGATTATTTTGGCGCGGCGGCATGCCACTGTGAAATGGGATTAGGTTTCAATGCGGCCAGAAAAAAAAAAAAGAACCCCCTATCACTGCTGTCAGTTGTCTTTTGACTGCTGGAATGTATTGAGCCAAAGTCACAGAACAGAGAGGCAAAGGGCACTGGGACAATTGCCTTGTGACAGTTATTTCAGAGTGGCTCAAACTCGGCTCTGGAAACTTGAAAAAACTGTCCGAAGATCTATGAAAGTGTCAAGTTTAAGACAACAAGGGATGTCATCTGAGGAAGCGAGGAAGAACAGAGACAGTATTGTGTTGGCCACTGTCTTCGAAAACAAATCAAGGCAGCTCTTCTTTCTGTGTGATAGACTAGAAGAGACAGGACATCACTTATTGATGAGGTCTGGTCGTTCAAGGAGAGACACATGCTTCCTTCAAGGAGATAGCTAGCTACTCTCTTCACTCCACCTTCAGTGATGCATAATAACCCACCAAAAAAACAAAAAAAAAACAGCTTTCCCGGGCATTTTCTCTCAATATTAGAACAGCTTTGGCTTTGTAGCCCTCAGGAGCCTGGAGCAGAGTAAAGCCTTCCTTTTTCTGTCTCCTTTTCCATCTTTGCTCAGCTTTCCCTTCAGACTTTCCCGCAGCTCGGGTGAGGAAACCCCCGGGGAGGCGGCTTCGCTCGCAGATTTCCCACATTGCCAGTAGATCCCAGAGATGAGAGATTTTCAGATTCCTGGGAGCCAAACAATACAGGAATGATGTGGAATGAGGAGTGAGGCACAGACAGATTTGGCTGAGATCAGCCGACCCTTGTGGAATAACAATGAGCCCCTCTGTCTCCTGCCGAGTGAAACACGCAGGGTTAGCACGATGATGAAGAGTGAGCGGAGAAAACTAGAGAATCCATGTGTACGCTTGTGGATACGTGTGTGTGTGTGTGTGTGTGTGTGTGTGTGTGTGTGTGTGTGTGTGTGTGTGTGTGTGTGTGTGTGTGTGTGTGTGTGTGTGTGTGTGTGTGTGTGTGTGTGTGTGTGTGTGTTTGTCTTCACCAAAATACCATTTGGGAACTATTATTGATGTGAAGAAAAAAAAAAAAATCTTCACAGCAGTTAATCTTTTCTCTCAGTGTGTGCCTTTAGTTTGATCATTTCTAAGAATAGAAATGCTCAGAATCCAAACATTGAACAACCGCACTGAATGTCACTTGTCTGTCTATGAAGTGATGGCTAAGGCTTTAAACCTTAGAGAAGGGGGGGAAACTGCTGCAGGGTTTTTCCAGGGCAATCTCTCAAAGTGCCACTCTGTAAAATTTAAAAATCCTTGCTTGAAATCCCACCCATCCACTTCTTTGTTTCTCCCTACTTCTGTCTGTCTGTCTGTCTGCCTGCATCCCCTCCCTCACCTGTATGTGAGTGTGCAGTACTGTCGCGGTTGTCAACCTCTTTTATCTAACGCACCACCACAGCTCTGTCAGATGAGCTCAAGTACCCCTTCACCAGCACCATCTGTCATGCCCAAAATGTGTTCATTTGAATGGTCTCTAAACTGAAAGCTATTAATCAGTGTTAATTACATGAATTTCCCAAACAAGACAATTTTTTCATGTAATTGTTTATATTTAGACTTGGTTTCTTTTGCCTTTTTTCACTTGATTTAGTCAAATTTGCATTCACACAACTACAGCAAAACTGAGTGGCAGAAGCTGGACAAAATTTTTCACAACTATTTGGTATCAAAAACAGCATGTAGAGAATCATTGTACTTTCAAAATGAATATTTTGTGTGCTATGCAATAATTTCTGGTCTTCCAGTAAAACACTATGGATTAACAAATTACAATAATTTGGGACAAAATCTGAAAAAAAAAAAAAAACAACAACCTGCTTTGCTAAACCCTAAAACCACAAAATGCTGTATATAGCTGTCACGTGATGCAAACAGTCATGTGATGTCTGTGGATTTTCCAAAGCATACCGAGGATATGCAGCAGGATGACAGCATTGCCGAGGTCTAAAAGCCTAAGTATGCTCATCTGACAGCAAAATTCCAGTAAATCCGGATGAAAGTGTTAAAGTGATAGCAAACTGATAAAATGATAAGTTTGCGCATTAGTGTAAGGGCATCCCAGATGTCGTGAAAAGATAAAGAGTTTGTAATTCACAAAACTGGAAAAGTGGACGTGAGCATCATCTGGCTCCTGCCATGATACAAACACTGAGCAGCATTCAGAAGCAGCCAGACTGAGATTTGGCCTCCAGCAAACTGAGGGTTTTTCATTGTTTTTTCAATGTTTGCTTGAAATGATCAGCATTTTCCTGAAGAAATTATCTCAGAGAAAACAAGGCAAACAAAAGCTTGATGAAAAATACTAAATACTCTGTCTGGTCATGAATGATTCATGAGGCATCTACAGTACACATTGAACACGGAGTGAGAATAAAGGCTCAATTCAGTGAACCACAATTGAACAAAGACAAGGTTGCACATATGCATTGTGCTGTGATACCCAAACCCCTCCAAAATACGACCTTTTCACAAAACCACCAACACCTGCACGGTGATACAATTCAATGGAAAGCTCAGTGTTTGTTTCACCTATATTCCAAGAATTTTTTTTTAAATATCTAATACAACACTTATATATCACATATATCAGAAGTTGAACCCTTTTGGGATCGCAAAAAAAAGTTAAACAACAAAGAAAAATGTGACCGGGTGAAACATTTTCAGCACAGAAGTCCAGGGACTTAAATCATGCTAACTACTATTTATCCTTTGTCAATGATATCCACCAATGCTCTTTTGTAAATGTAATTTTTCCTGCTTTTAAACTGTAATCTCTGCATGCTGCCCAGCCAGCTCTAAACGAGAGACCACCTCTCGACTTGCCCGAGGGTTTGTCTAATTCTGTCGAGCTCGTAGTGTTCATTAAGGCCAATATAAAAAAAGAAAATATTATATATACAACAGTATTAGGTTGTATGTTTTTTATTCAGTTGCCTATACAATATCTACCTAGAGACATAGGGAAACACTGCATCATGCTGTCGAACAAAGTGATGTTCAACGGCTGGATTTTGGATCATTTGTGTTTTATTTGTCAAAATGATCTTGGATTATGCATTACGCTTTGGATTATTATTCATAAAATAACAAAGCGGGGCATGCTGGTGGCCTAGTGATTAAGATGCACATCATATAACTGCACCAGTGAGATTTCAGCCAGGGATCACTGATGTGTGTCATGCCCGTGCCCTTCCCCTGTCCCCGTATCTCAATTGTCGCTATCCGGAAATGTAAAGAAATATAAATAAATATTGAAATAAATTAACAGGAAGATCACAAATAATTGACAGAGAGAGACTGATTAAAATCCACATTCAGAGCGTCTAGTATTTTAGCATCTTGTGAACATAAAACCTAAGGACATGTCTTTTAACCTTATTTGGATTCAGCTCCTGCTCAGGTCAGTTCCACGTATAACAAATCAACACTGATTAGCTGCGCAAGTTTCCCATTTTGATTCTGAACGAGGCAGCAGAGAGCAAAAGATCCATAGCTCTCCCCTTGTAAAGGTCATGCTGCCCAACGGCCACAGACCAACTTTGTTAGTTTGAATGAGCTCCGGTCCACAACAATTCATGGATTATTTCTACTGCGTCAGATATGGACTTAACCCCCCACCCACCACCCACCCCCCGCCTACCCTTTCCACCCCCTCCCAAACTTCAAAATCATTTTGCTAATGGAATGCACCGAATGGGTTCTGAACTGCTGGAAATAAGGGAGAAAGTTATTTCGTAGGGAGCAGCAGATAATCCATTTTGCCAACACAGACCTGAGAGAGCACCCACTTATGCTATCAAGAGCACCGGAGACACTCTAATCCATAATCCACTCTTCATTTGTGATTGCTTACATCAGGAAATTGCTTGCATCATATGTCCAGACCTAGAATAATAACAAAGTATAAAATACCTAACTCAGGCTGCGGCTCCAACTGGTTTTGTATGCAGGGGTGGTGCTGGCCAAGCAACAGCAGCGACTCTCACAGTAGCTAATGGAGAGCTTATGCTTTGCCAGAAATTCATGCATGGAAGTGGTGGCAATAGTAAAGTGAGTGCTTTTCTGTCAGTCAGAATCTCTTTGTGGCTGTGTGTGTGTGTGTGTGTGAAATAGTATAAACCTTCACTGAGTCCCAGTGTAATTACTGTCACAGGAGTCCATGAATCATCGTACGAAAGAAGATCTTTCATCAAATGTCATAAAGAAAAGTTAAATAAGAAAACTGCTGGAAAAAATTGCTTCACAAAATAGTTGTGATGAAAAAAAATCTGACAATTCCTCATGTGGGCAGAACCACAACACTGCATGTTGCAAATTTGTGTCAGCAGCTAGAAATACAAAAATAAAGGGGGGTTGTTTTCCTTTGGGATGTTCTACTGTGTGCGCTGAGACGAGGCTTTCTATAGAGTATATTGCAAAATAGCCAAAATGATGAAATGGGGTTTGCTCTCTCCTCATCAGAAGTGCTTATTATTTCATCAGAATGTTTTAGTTACACGCCTTCGTTGACCTTATTTCCACTCTGTGGCAGCCATTTTTAACTTTTGTCACCATAGTTGGCAATTTCTCTGCACTAGTATAATTTAAAGGCAACATTTCTGTGCAGGTCAGACAGAGTGAGATTATGTTATACTCTGTAGTTTTCTTTGGATTATAGGTGTATTTTTTGGGATGAAATGATGTTTGACACGTGTTTATATAGAAGCCTCTGTAGTTCTTTTTCAGTGTGTAATAGTATCGTATGTTTACTGCAATTTTAAGATATCTGTACATGTATAATTTGGTTTTCCGATACACAACGTGTGTGGCACATTTAAAAGCCCTTCTTTTATCATACTTCTGACTTGTTTTGACTAAGAAACACATTAAATGCTTTAGTAGCTCGTCTGATAGCAGAAAGTATCTCCTTGAATGGATCTAACTGCTTACGTCAAACTCCAATAGCCCTAAAGTGCAAACCAGGATGAAGATACACAAACAAGGTATTTATCCATTATAGGTTTTGGTGGATAAATTCAAATGTTTGCATATTCTTTTATGACTATTTGAAGTGTCCGAGTGGTTTGGGCCACTCTCTCATATATCAGTGGTGTCCTCAGTTTAGTTACGATCAAAAACCTACAGTATAAACTGGGCTATACCTCCTTGAGTGTGCTATAAATCTAATAAGTGTTAATATTTGCACAGACATGTTGAAAGGTTTTTCAAAGAGAGAACAGCGCAATGTATAATTGCTCTTTGGAGACCTTTTAATCGTTTTAAAATGTTGTGTCTGTCCACTTGTGTGTCATTCCTCTGGTTCAGGTGGCTCAGGTACCTGTGGAGGCTTGTGAGCAGTACGGTACATGCGCTGAGTGTCTGAGCTCCGGTGACCCCCACTGCGGCTGGTGTGTCCTCTACAACATGTGAGTCTGTTGCCTTTATCTGCTTCCTCCTCGCATACACACATCAAAGCAGCGAGATTAAACCCCCAAAATATTTTGTTTAGCAAACAGCTTGTAGAAAGCTAGGAACAAAGCTAAGCACGTGGTCGTATGAGTTTAATATAAGATACTTGTTGTACTCCCAGGAGTTCACCATTACCAACAGCTGGCAGGACCAACAGCAAACCAGGAAGTGGTCGCTGGACAGTGTGATCCCTCCTAAATAGCGCTATTCAGAAACGGCATGCACACCAGATTTTATTGTCTGTTGGCCGAGGGGACGACTGGTGTTAATGGAGGGAGGAGGGATTAGCCCCGCAGTCGCAGCAGGTGTGCCAGCTGCATCTCTACATACCCGGGGAACATTTTGGACCTGACGGAGCGAGCTTATCTCTTCCATCTTAATTATGTGACCCCAGGTTAGCTTGCATAATACCTCGATATGGAGCAAAGGGGATTCAGAAGATTAAAACCCTGTTTGAAGCTGACCTCAGCCGGGGATTTACGGCCGTCACATCATATGACGTCTGCATTTCAGCGAGCAATATCTCGATGGTGATCAGCATTATTTAAATTGCAGCTCTCCATCTTTTTCAAACAGACAGTAAAGTGACAATAAATTACTTTTTTCTGTCCTGAGTGCTGACTTTGTCCAATTACACTGTATATTTAAATTAATGCCGAACACTTATCAGTGACTTGATAGGCTGCTGGTCCCTGAAGTAACCCAAAGAGAATCATGATCCCTCACACTGCAGAATGAGGCTACTTTATTTTTTTGCCTATTAATCCAGTCTCGGCTCTTTTTCCAACTCTCTGAATGACTCTCAGAGTGCCGTGCAGACGGCTTTCATGATCTCACTTTCCCACCCCTGGCACAGAGCACCAAAGCACCTACCTAACACAGTGTGGGGGGGGGGGCGTTTGTGAACATTTAAAAAGCCTGAAGGAAAAGGGAACAAATGGTTCCATCAGACAAAACACGGTGAATAAAAGAGGCAAAAATAAAAGGCAATGAAAGACAGTCAGAGATGAAAGGCATCCTTTTCTTTTTTTTGCCTGAGGCACTTCAGCTGGTGAGCGGTCAGAAGGTGACCATCTATGCTCATGTGGCTGTGGTCCCCCTCAAGGCACCGAGCCAGCAACAGCTATCACCACGTTTCCAATCCACCTTTATATTGTGTTGTAATTACAGCAGAGGCCTCGGCGCTCTTTGAGCTCTCTCAGGAGGTGGCACCGCCTCAGCAGCATCTCAGAGTGTATTAAGTACCGTCTCCCCTCACTGTGCGCATTACACGTTTAAAAGAAGGAGAAGATGGTGTACGGACAAAGTACTCTTCGAGTTTGCTATTACAATTTAGCTCTACAGCTGAGAGACCCTTGTTTTTTTTAATGCAATGTTTATGTACAAGTACAACCCGCCTGTTACTGTCCGAGCATGCAGAGAAGAAATTGTTATGACGCCTCATTTAAAAGACATCATTACTGCAGCCATCTCAACAATGAATCCCCTTTTTATAAAACCTGACAAGTTGCTAAAAGTTTAAACATCCTTTCCTCTCCTTACACGTACTTTAACTTCGCACTTCTCTCTTACAAGATTATTCTAAGGTCACGTTATGCTGCTGACCCCTTCCCTTCTTTCTTTTAATTGCCTGTAGGGATCTAGGAGTTGAAGCTTATTCTACGATTGTATTTTTAATTTGCAGCAAAAAAAAAAAAAAAGCAAAGAAAAATTTTAAGTAAAAAAGGTACGAGACCAAGCATCAGAAAGCCAGAATGTTCAGTAGCAATCTGACCATGCATAATCCAATGTAGTGATTCATTTAAAGTGGAATTAGAGAGACTTATAAATAGTTTTACATATTACATATTTTATATAATATACAAAATATCTATTTGTCAGTAGCTGATAGTGTGACGAAAGAAGCAGATATACTGTAGATGAACAGATGTTTTATCTAACCTTTAACCCTTTAGCTTTATTTGTCTAAACCATTTACAGCCACTTGCAGCTCTGTGCAGCTTCAGTCAGGCGCTGCTTTGAGCTAAGGTAGATGCAAATATCTGACGCTGATGTTATGCAACTATATTGTTATGTTCATGTTAGCAGGCTAACATTTCCTAATCGTCACTAAACACAAAATATAGCGAAAACTGATGGTAGTGTCTTTACTTTGGTATTTTGTATATTCAGTAGTTGTAACCTAAACTTTTAGACAAAACTTAAATGATGATGGATTAAATGTTAAGGGATCAGTGAAAGGAATGACTGTACCACATTTTATGGCAAGACAATTAAAAGAATAATTTCACTCAAAACTACAAATGTTACCTCAAAAAAGAAAAGAAAAACCACCAAATTTATTAGTATTCATCTTTTGGACGGCATGAATCTTCCACATAAAACTTAACTGCAATCCATCTAATACTTGTTGAGATGTTTCAGTCTGGAGCAGAGTTTTAGACCGATCAACCACCATTCACTTCAATCACTGAGGTTTATCACTGAACTTGCTGCACGATCTTATAAAAGTTTATTTACGAGTCTCTCCCGCCCCACAGGTGCTCGAGGAGGGATCGGTGTCCGCGGGCAGAGGAGACCTTCCGTTTCGCGACTGACATTGACCGTTGTGTGACGGTCATTGCTCACCCGGACAGCATCGCCGTATCAGCACACAGCGTCCCTGTGAGTCTGCTTATCACACAACCAATCGCCGCACTGCCACTCCACTCACAATGCCGCTGTTTATAAGCAATCACTGGGAGTAGCCTTGTACTGCCACATGTACAGTAAATATTAGCCGGGGAGAGAAGATTAGTTTTGTGAGAGGTGAAGTGAGACAGGAGGGTGATTCTCCCTGTAGGTCATCCACTGTATTCAAAACACGTATTGTGGAATGGGAGATAAATGTGATATATATATATATATATAAATAGGTAGGAGTTTTGTATTTTTTTTTTAGCACTGTGCATCTGCCAAAAGGTTGACTACATTTTCTAAAAGCTTAATTTAGCTGTGTACGGTAGACAAGAGCGTGGAGGACATTGGGAGCTAAGTAATATTATCTTAAGGGAATAGTTCATCAATGTCGGTCTTTTTCTCTGGTAGTTTATTTAGCACAAAGATTGGAAAATGGCCAGCCAATGAATAATCCGGCACACACTTAAATCTCTCCAAAACCACAAAAAACTTGTCATTTTTACATTTTGGTTTTTGCTTCGATGAAACAAATTAGATATAAGGTGTTCATTAGCGACCTTTACAGGTGTCATTAGGTGAACTTGGGATCTTTAGGACAGAAGCAGTTGTTTTTCTGTTTCCAGTCTTGGTGCTAAATTAAGCTAAACAGGTTCTGGCTGTACTGTAAATTCCTACTTTACTGTTCTGTCATAGGAGAGGCATCTTTTCAATGTCCCAAAGTGACATTTTCCCAAACAATTTCTTTAACTCGATGATAAAATCGGTCACATTCCTCAACCACTGTACATGTACAAGTGTATCGGGGTGTTAAATCTTCCCTCTCTGCTTTTTTTTAATTTATTTTTTTTAGCTTCTGCTGGAGGTGAATAATGTTCCAGACCTTTCCACTGGAATAACCTGTTCGTTTGGCCAGCAGGCCAGAGTGGAGGGCCACGTCAACGGGAACAGGGTTATGTGCCTTTCCCCGGCCGGGAAGGAGGTTCCTCAGATACCAGAGGGACAAGGTGAGCTCCGATATCTGATCTAAAAGCAGACAAATAAAATATAAAGTTGTACAGTAAAAAGATACAGCCCAATTTACAGGCCGGGGTTGATGCCAATGTCAGGTGAAAGGCTTAAAATATCAATAATCCAGACTCTAATAAAAACAACCTTCATTTAAGAATGACCGCCTGGCAATTTTTTTGTTTATCGAAGGAGTTTCGTAAGTACCAAGGAGCTGGTGAATTTCCTCCAAGCAAATACAGTAATCCCTCAATTGAAGTTTCTGACTGAAGGTTTTATAACGACAACAGCAAAATGCCCTTCCAGGACCGCAGACACCAGGTGGCTCTTTACAGGAATGTGATAAAAGTATTAACATTTCCTTCTCATTTTGACCTCCTCTTTCCGCTCATTGTTTTCATTCTTTCACCCATCCTTTTTTGTCTCTCTTCCTCACGCTCATCAACTCTCGAACATATTTCCCCCCTCGCTCATCGTGTTCTCTCTGGGCTCCTCTCTCAGACTGGGCTGGCGTAGAGCTTCGTCTGAATTCAAAGGAGACCGGTCAAATGGTCGCCAGCACGGAGGTGAAGTTCTACAACTGCAGCACGCATCAAATGTGAGTCCAGCCCCTCCCCCCACCTTTGATTTGTTCAATAGATGGAAGAGCACAACTTAATTTAGGGCAATGATGTACTGATGCTCACAACCCACTTAAGATCGGGCTGTTAGGTAACCTTGGAGTTCAATTTATCTGTCAGGTTTCATTTAAATCAACATGATGCATTTGCTATGGCCTGTTTGTTTCGACTTTGCTTAAACTGCCGGTCGGTGTGCTGACTGCTGGCAGCTATAAGTACAACTAACTACAGTTTTACTCACATTTCAATGAACATGATTTTATTTTCTCCAAGGAATTTTATCCACACTTAAATGCTCTTTATTATACACATTAGAGGTGAAACCACTGGTCTATTGATTAATCGGAGGATTTACTTCTGAGATTGTTTGTCACTTATGAAAAAATCCTTTTGTTCCCTGAAGTGTTTAACTTATTTGTACAGCTACCTTTTGTTTCACTTGGTAATTTACTCTTCGACACCTCTGGGTCTTGTTACCAAAGACACACCGGTGGCCACCTGCTGAAATGACTTCTTTCTAAGAAGGTATAAAGACTGTAAGAAAAATGACAGGGAAAATCATCTCTGCTTTCTATGTGCTGCTGGAATCAGCAATGCAGCAACCTTTAGTTCACACTTTGTCATGCTCTTTGAAAAATGTCTTCGACACTAGTTGATAAAAAAAATATATATATATATTTTGATAAACATGATTTGTTTTGTTTATATGTCAGGCAAAAACTCCCACCATTATGTGGGTGCTGCTTCCCCACTGTGACAATTTGCTGCTTTGCTCTGTTTAATATCATCATAAGCTTATTATTTTAGAAAAGAAATTTGGACTGTTGGTGGGAAACATTTGAGGACTCAACTCTTGCCAGAGATTTGTGTTTGCATAGGCTATAAGATTTTTTTTTTTTTTTTAACATTTTCAGCCTTGCTCTGGGGCCTTGGGGGAGGTAAAATTATGTAAAGTGAAACTGTATTTAAATACCATTCAATATAAAGCTTCCTAACCAAGCAGGGAAGCTGCTCTGACTCTGAGCCATTATGCAAATGTCAACTGTATTTCTCCTACCAGTAAACTATGACAGGAGTCTTTTTTTTTTAAGAGTAACAATTACAAACACCGCTATAAGCGCAGATCTTATTAGGGTGAATACCAATTAGCAGCATGTGTCAGCTTTAAAGTCTAAAAATCAGCAACATTTTTTTACAACAACATTAGACAGTTAACAAAACTCCAAAGAAGTTAAATTACAAAATGCGGAATTAATGACTTAAATGACCTTTATTGAAAAATTGACCTTTTCATCCATTTGAAGTGAGTGCAGAGTAATATTTCCTCTCTTCTTTGAGTTGTTCATGGGATTTCAGCTGATAAAACAAAAATGATTTTATTTTGTTATATTGCTTGATTTGTTTTTAATTGCTTCTTTCAAATCTATCCGATTTGTTTGAATTCTTTCTGATTTGCCACACTTTGCTCAGCTTATTTTTGGTATAAAGCAGCTCGCGGGTCGGAGACCCTGGTTAGCTCGTTAGATACTGGTTAAGTATGTGTGTGTTTTGAGTATCAATTTCTTATTGTTCACATAAAATAAGCTTATTTAGCTGGTTTAGTGGAGCTCATCTATATGAATAAATGTTATAATGTAAGAGAGCTACTCATGTAGCGCAGACATTTTCATTTTGACAAAATAGCTCTCAGAGGAAAAAAGGTTGGCGAAGCCTGATATAAAGGAATAGACTTGACTTGATAGTGTTACAATCTGACTTCCCTAACCTTAAACTGCAAATTAATTAAACTGAACAAAGAGTTCACAAAAGCTGGATTCATGGACCTACAATACATTCACTGTGGGGAGGACCATTTCGATTGATGGAGTATTCATAACCAAACCTGGGAAATTAGCCAACAGTGGATACACGAGCCTGTCCACAGTGCTCTTTGACTGCGACATGAATGCCCCAATATAACCGTATTAAGCAATTAGAGAGAAACAGTTGGAAGCTCATCATATCCGCCCCACACCAACACGGCCTCCATTAGCTGCGGGGTGACCCCGTGTACTCCTGTGATTAATATTTCAGACCAAACACACTCCTAACCCCGCACCTCTTCTCCACCCCGCCACCACCATCACCTCAGCGTCACATTACCCTCCATAATTAATTATCCAGTGTTTGCAGCACCCTGCCAGTCCAGTTCTATTAATACCCAACCCGCTAAATTCCTTTCCCACACACATACATTTTTATGTCCATACAGGCCCCGGGCAGCTAATTAATATCAAAATTTAATGACGCTCTGCTAGATGTATTGGCATTTGCAACTTGCTATGAGCTGCAGTATTGGAGTGCTCCTATTGGCTTTATACATTCTTCATGGTTTCATCTTATTGAATAACCAAACTCAGCCACAGTGCATGGATCTCTTTTCTTTTTCTCTTCTCTATTATACACAGCCAAGCCCATGACGTCAGCAAAGGAAAAAAGAGCATGTTCAATTTTAATCTCTTTAGTTGCTCTGTTGGTATATCAACAGTCGTGCATCACCCGTCACTGTTGTATCACCATCGCCTCCCTGTTTGTTGACCAAAAATGTGATTAAATCTGGTCCAACTTTCAGCATGACTTTAATCCACAACTGACCGCCCGCTGTAGACGACTGAACCAGAGCCAAAGATGTTGCACAATTTCCATCAAAAAATCCATCAAATATTCAGTTGTTCCTTTCAGTCCCAATTTTGTACATAATCCAGAGTTTTCAAAAAAATGCACTGTTTTTGCGAAAGACATAATGCACCAAACTGTAAAAAAGATCAGTGAATCATAAAATGAAAAGCTGGGGTTGCTGTGCATTGAACAAGGACACTGTAAATCCTTGGTACAACATGTTTTCTATTACACTGCTTAGGATTGCTTCAAATGCCAGTGACACTTTAACAATTACTCCTCTGCCAAAGCCTAATGCTCAAGGTAATCTATTGTCATCTACAGCAAACATTCATGCTGCTTGCAATTAAAATGAACACATCAGATCTTTCCATAAAACAGACTGACAAGTTCAATTCAGCAGGAAGTTACGATCCTTAATCAGCCACCCCTTTACAATCGACTGCACCCAGGACGGGACTATGCAGATGATGGGTACGACTTACACACGGAGTAAATGTAAAGCATCTCAAGATGCAAGCGGTGTCGTTAAAATGTCACACACTTAAGTGTACAGTATGCAGTAATGTGTTAATTTTGTCCTGCAGGTGTCTGTCTTGTGTAAACAGCACTTTTCGCTGCCACTGGTGTAAATATCGCAACCTGTGCACGCATGACCCAAGCAGCTGTTCCTTCCAGGAGGGGAGAGTCAACGCCTCAGAGGTACATTAACATGAAAATACTGCAGCTAATTAAAATGTTGCTTCCAAGAGCACAATTTATTTGTTGACATGTGGTACTTTTTCTTTAAAGGCACAACGCAGGATTAAAAAAAAAAAAAAACATAGTTCTACTACAAAAACAAATTAGAAGTTTACAGCCTCGCCAGCAGTTGTGGGAGGCTGTATAGGACAGGGAGGGTTGGAGGTAACGCCAGGAGGCCAAAATGTTCACAATAACAACGCTAATATGCTGATACTAAGCGGATACAATCCTCTTTACCATGTTCAGCATGTCAGTTTTTAACATGTTAGAATGCAAGCATTTGGCTGGATGATGGCTGAAAAGTCAGAGGGAAGCCAAAGTAATACAAAATTAATATGAATGTCTATTTCCAATTTCATGATAATCCATCCAGTAGTGATTCAGTCGTTTTACAAAACTAATCGGACAACAAACTACAAACGGAAAGCAGAACACTTCAGGTGGCAACATCTTGTTTCGTTGCCTTTGGATTTTGCATTCATATGCACATATCTGTTTATAGAGATGACAAACATCATGAGAATTTATCATCAAAAAGTTCTGTATTAATAGTTGGACAAAAATGTGTTGCCAATATTTTAAATTTTTGGATATTTCACTGGATACGTGAAAATAGTGGTGCTAGATGAAGCTTCATGTTCAGGGGACCAATTAGACACCAATTTCATGGCAGATATTTTAGTTTGGGCCAAAGTGAATGACCAACTGTGTCTGCGATTCCTTGAGCCACACCCCTTAAAGTGATAAAAATAACTTGTAAAGCAGTTTACAAATATGCTGCAAAAAGAAAATATTTCAAGTAATAATAAAAAAAAACACCTAAATAATCTGACAAAATGTATCGTCTTTAATAAACTAAAATGGTAAAGTACGTTAGTTGCAATGGAGCATGGTCCTACATCTTACACATCATTTACTGCAGAAGAAAATATAACATGCACCATGTCCATGCAAGTTACATTTAGATTAGTGATTTATTCCTCCTATTAATCCTCGTGCTACATTAGATGTACCTGTTTATGTAACAGACTCATGAATTAGTGCACGTACACATGTTCAAATAGAGAGACAAATACATATATACTGTAGAAGCACTGTGGATAAACGGCTCAACTAGTCTGTGGTGGAGAAACGTTTTATGCAAATACCACGTATTATGGAAGACATTAAGACTTAACAGCAGGGACAGCATAAAAAATAATGCATGTTTGCTCACTGTAAATAGTAAGATTATGTGTTTTTGTATGTTGCTTTCACAGGACTGCCCTCAGCTCCTTAACTCTGGACAAATTCTCATCCCGGCTGGCGAGGTCCGGCCCATCACCCTGCGGGCCCGAAACCTTCCCCAGCCGCAGTCGGGCCAGCGGGGCTATGAGTGTGTGGTGAACGTTCAGGGTGTCAGCCACCGTGTCACAGCGCTGCGCTTCAACAGCACCAGCGTGCAGTGCCAGAACAGCTCGGTATGACCTCAAACACTCCCAGTGGGAGTCTCACAGCTGTCAAATGAGGCCGACAGCTGGGATGCTGTGTAGGCAAGGTACATAGGGTACATCAGCATCAGTGAATACCGCCCGAGGTGTTGAGAATACTGAGGAGAAAGTTAAGGAAGGGGGAAGTGAAAGTGATGAGGAAAAGTGCAAAGCATGTGAGAAAAGATGAGAGTGATGTGGAAGGTAAGAACGGAGGGAAAGATAAGGATTATTATTGTACGGCATAAAAAGTTACAAAAAAAAGGATGGAAACCATGACTACATGACCTCATCGATAAACTTGATTTGGTAACACTAACTTCTGGGTGTGAAGAGGAAACATGATTTTTGTTTTTTTGACCCAATGCAAATCACAGGCTAAATTTCAATTCAAAGCATACCTTGCTACTCTGTGACAATGAATGAACAGGCCATTTTCTTCAGATGTGGATCAACGGCCACCCCAGCCAGGGTTTACGTCCCTACATGTCAAAAGGGAGAGGAGCAGACAACCATGGCAGAAATGACAGATGGTTAAAAGCCTCGTCTCTCAGCTGCCCTTTCATCCTCTCTTTTCCCTACTCTGTCTCTCTCTGTATCTTTTTTTCCTACTGTATCCTCTGTCTCTCTTTGACTTTCCTCTCTAACTCTTTGTTTCTGCGTTTCAGTACATGTACGAGGGTGTGAAGATCAGTGACCTGGCGGTGGACCTCTCCATCGTATGGAACGGCAATTTCATCATCGACAATCCCGAGAAGATTAAAGGTGCCTCTGTCATCCATCACTGCCAGGCCTGAGCACTGTAAAGCACTCAATACAGTGGGGATAGATGGGTCATTGAGAGCACTTCAAGCACTCTCAAAGGGCCTTGAGAGAAAGTTCACAATAGCAGGGAGTGTTGTCAAAGAGCCCCCAATCACTTCTCCGGCCCGAAAGGTTGAAAGGTGAACCTTCATATCTTTTTAAGGGTGCTCCTATCAATCGACCATCAATCACGATCGGCCGATATCAGCTCTAATAGGTTTGATCGGCGGTCTCAAAAAAGGCTGATTAGAGGAGGCGATCACATGATGTAAAAGTCTCTGCATGTGGCTAAAGTAGCTTCACTGGTCTGGCAGTTATTCAGGTGTCTGAAAAAGTTGTTATTTTTCTTATTAATAAAAAAAATAATAATGGCAGTGATTTCCCCGACCCACTCAATCCCCGGATACGTGGGCTGCTTTCTGACATCCTGGCTGCTGGGTGCAGGTTAAGGAGTCAGCGACTCTGAGCCACAGACAAAGTACCACAAGCTGTTCCCTGCATGCTCTGTATGCTGAATTGTTGGATACAGATGGAGAACATAGCGGAAGCGGCATCAGCAGCAGATGAACCTCTACCGACCGGAGCCAGTTGTCACACGAAGCGGAAAGCCGCGTTTTTTTTGGCAGGACAAAAAAAGTCAACTTTTCAGCACAGCAGGGAATATTATGGAAGAGAACAGAAACAAACTATCTGGCAAAAACTCAGAAGCTTGTATTTGTAAAGAAAAATGCATCGTTGCATAAAAAGTAAGCTTTGAGAAGTATGAATGATACATAAATGATACTGATCTCGATCCAACCCCATCTCTGAATGACCTGTTCTCAGAAGCTGCTATCATTTAAGTTTTATCTCTAAGAGAAAGAGTGGAATATGTTCCACCTGTTGCCTGCCTATAAATAAACATTTGTCAATCCATGATACTTTATTATCTCCTAATTTTGATACATAATGTACAGTGTTGTTAAAAATAGTTGAATAAATGAACTTTTTAAGGATGTGATCTGATTGGTCGATCAGTTTGATCAAATTGATCAAATTTTGTTCTTTCTGGAGCATATATTACGTAGTGTTTTTTGCTTTGATATCATATTAATAGAAGTAATATCATATGTATTATGATAACATCAGTATTGGAATGTAAAATTACTTGTTTGATATTGTGACAACTGACCAGGTTGCTTCTGTGTTGTCCTTTACAGTGCACCTCTACAAGTGCAGTGCCCAGCGGGACAGCTGCGGCATGTGTCTGCGGGCGGAGAGGAAGTTCCAGTGCGGCTGGTGCAGCGGCGAGGGTCGGTGCACCATGAAGCAGCACTGTCCTCCCATCTCCCCTTACGCGAGCCGCTGGCTGGACCTTTCTGCCAGGAATGTCAAGTGCACCAACCCACGCATTACTGAGGTCTGTTGTTTGCTTTGGCTGTTGGCTCGTCCTGTCACTGAGTCATTCAGTCGATCCGTCAAGTTTAAACATACAGTGAATTCAAATTATGCAAACACAAGATGTGAGATTCTTTAAAGCCAAGTAGTTGGTTGACTTTTGGAGTAAGCCGTTTCTGCAGAATGGGGAAAGTTATACTCATTTCATAAGTTTGAACTGTCATGCCAATTAAAACAACAGGGCTCTGATGTGTTTGCTGTTTCCTTCTTTCAAGAGCCGGCACTGTCAACACAAAATTGCTTTACATTTTTCTAGCAGCATTTCAGAAGTCCTGAAGTTGGCAAAAAAAAGCTGAAAAGGTGGAGGCTGCGCTTAGCAAAGTCCTGTTTTTGGTGTTTTGTTTGTCTTGTAAAGCCAGACTTGGGTGCAAAGCATGACTGGCAGTGAAACCAAGGTGAACTCGGTTGTTATGGTGGCTAAGGACACTTAACTTCACTCCACTCCAAGACGGCAAGTAGAGATAGTAAAAAATAGTTTTGATAGGTAGACTTCCAATCAGGATTGTTGGGTGGTACTGTAAAGTGGAAATAGAGATTTCTTAATCTTACATAATCTTACTGATTCCAAAGGCCCATAAAGAATACATTTGTTGCGATACATAATGCATAATGACTCAAATTATGAAAAGTTTTTACTTTCTGGAATCAAATCTTGCTCTCTGTTCAGGTCTTTACTGGAAGATACGGGGAGTAAAGTATTGAAATATCTGTCCCCTAATACTGTATCAGAGAACAGCTTCCCATCTCACACTGTCAGATATACACAGTGGTCTTTACTGTAAATATCAACAATAAACACATTTTTATCTGCAGACAACTTCCAGTTTCCCATCCAGGTGTCTGTTTACCTGAGACTTGCATTTTGTTCCACACCAGCTGAGCACCTTAAGTGCTTGACAGCTAAACGAATCCAGTCTGTTTAGAAAGTGGTGATGGATCTTTTAAGTCTCAAACTCCTGTTCATTCTCTTGAATGAGGCACAGTGGGTCAGGCACAGAGATGCAAGGCTTCTTCCACTTCAAAGAGCGGGGAGCCTTTGATGTCCCTGTCACATTATTACTGTTTCTGAAGGAGCAGCAGCAGAATGAATCAACTAGCGAGGGCTGCTTGGTAGTGGAGCGAGTGTTGCTGCAGCATTGCTCCTGTTCTGCTCTGTGGGTCCAAAGGTTTCCTGCTGGGATGGTTAACTTTACACGGGAAAGGAGTGTGAATGGGTTTCTCAGGGCTTTGTTATTCACTGCTTTATTCATTAAAATTTGTTTTGAATGTCAAGGTTTTTGGAATAAACCTAGTCAGTATGCAAGTTGAGTATTTCACGCTGACATGGCTACCTTTACTGAACATTTGCCTCCTAAGATTAAATGGAGATTACATGGACTGTTCTAAGGATTTAGGTCATATATATTGAGGGATAGTATTTTTGGACTAAAGCTGCCAATCGATATTTGTCATAGTAAATACACTGCAGGTTTCAGAGTCGTCGGCAGGTAAACAACACGTAGTGGTGGAGAAAGTCCTCAAATCTTACTTTATGTCACTATCATTTCCCTTTCCTTCTAATGTAGGTGAGCCCAGTGGCAGGGCCACTAGAGGGGGGCACACTGGTCACCATCCAGGGCCTGAACCTGGGTCTGTCCTTCTCTGAGCTGGAGGGTAATGTGGAGGTGGCAGGAGTGCAATGCACCCCACAGGAGAAGGGATACATCACTGCAGAACAGTAAGAGAGACTCCTACCCAGACACGCATGGACCGATACTCTACCTTACACAGACACGGAGTCACACACACACACACACACACACACACACACACACACACACACACACACACACACACACACACACACACACACACACACACACACACACACACACACACACACACACACACACGTAAACACATGCAATCTCTCTCTCTCTCTCTCTCTCTCTCTCTCTCTCTCTCTCTCTCTCTCACACTGTTTTTGTCAAAGACACTTGTGCAGTGTGTGAATAAGCCGGATACCCCGCGATGCCTCATCAGGTTGAAGGATTGTGTGTGAGGCTTTGCATTGCTCTGGTGCAGTCAGAGCCAAAGGAAGAGACAGTCTTTGTGTCGTCGTCGTTATGAGGCTGTCGGCGCAGCTGTAATTGAAATGCGCTGCATGTCGCTGACTGGAGAGACAATCTGTTAGCCATGTGTTTCTCTCACAGCCATGTAATGCGATTGGGCTCTGGCTGCAGGGACTTTATTTATATCCTTGTAAAAAGAAGAAAAAAAAAAAGGAAAAGAAAAGAACATGCCAGCAGAAAATTGGAAAACTCACGTGATGTATGAATAGGAGGGCTGGACAGGGACGATTCATTGGGTGATCTTATTGTATCGGGGGAAAGAGTTTCTTGCGCAGAGCAGTGCGTTCGGCGGTGCCGTTCATTTGGCACACACAGTGCTTTGAAACATGGCATTACAGCTGTTACAACCATTAATTTCAGCATGGGGTCAGTTGCTATAATGACTTATTCATGGCGTACTCTATCTTATTGACCTGACAGGCAATACTGATTTATCGAAGAAACTCTCATGTTGTCATGGCAACCGGAGGTAATGGTGGGTAGCAATCGTGCTGGAGATGGGGAGGGGTATAGTTTATCATTTGAGTTATATTGCTGTTATAGGTTTCCCATTAGGAAGAAAGATGGCCCTCTGTATTGACCCACAACTTCTATGAAAGTCCGCCTCAATCACAGTGTCCGGCACAGACCATCTTCCACCGGTGGAGTTCATAACAAATGGGATACCGTGCAGTGATTGTTCTGTGTGTGCGCACGCCCGGCCGGTGTTATTACAAGTATGCATGACGCCTGTGTTTTTGTGCACCCACATTTTTTGTATTTGTGCTTTTTTTTTTGTTGTCTTGACAGGATTGTGTGTGAGATGGCTGCAGCTCCAAAAGGAAGTGCACCAGGTCCAATTAAGCTGTGTGTTGGCGAATGCAGACCGGAGCTCCGTGCGCAGTCCTCCCACCTCTACTCATTTGTGGTAATTCTTACAGTGAAACACTTTGTCCATTTGTTCCAAAACAAACAAAAACATTAAGGCGTTCGTAATGAATTAAACTGAAAGTGTAACCGTAGGTGAAAACTAACCAGTTTGATTTATTATGCAATCAATAATAGGAGATGAAAACCGAATAAGACACTACTTATTTTAGGGCAGCACAGGCTGAGCATAGGAGAGTATAAAACATTATTATGAAGGAATTTCCAAATGTTTGTTCACATACGTTATTTTTTATTTCAATCGCTAATGAAAAGAATGGTAGAGGAGGTTCTTGTTGTTTTCTGAAGATGCTGTGTAATATTTATGTCTTTTGATAGGGGTCATATTCATTAAACTATTTACCCTTTGGTCTATATTTCTTGAACAGTTTTGTTGTTAACATTTAATTTCCAAGGCTTACTGAGCCCAGTCTGGAAGAACGGGGATACTCAGGATCAGACAACCAATAACACTATGTATTCTCTGTTTGTATCTATGTCGAATGAAACATAAATGAAGTCTGGTCTTCCACAGATCCCTACAATGCTGGCGCTGACCCCAGGCAGAGGGCCTGAATCTGGGGGCACCAAGGTCACCATTGTCGGGGAGAATCTGGGCGCTGGCAGCACTGTTAATGTGTACTTTGGTAATCAGACGTGTGAGCTGTACAGGTGAGTCTGATGATCAAACTGTATAACCTCCTGATCTTAACATTCTTTTAAGACTCTGCAGATTCACAGACTCTAAAGCGTGACTGCCTCTGCACAAACTCCAATTTTCAAATCTCTGTCAAACACAGTATGATGTCGCCATTTAAAAAAAGCACACTTTAGATGCAATTATCTGTCCTGCGTCCTAAATTAAAAGCCTTGGTAATGATTTGTGAGCAGGTGATGGAACTCACAGCAGTAGGTATTGTTCTCTGTGTATTTTTAGATATCTATTTAAAGTTCAAAATGCCTCACATGGTAGCAGTCAGGTGGGTGAGGTGAGGAAGCCATTAGCTAGAGAACCGTCTAATTACAGTGTTCCATTTCTAATGTGTCTGTAAAGAGGAGGAGATGGGACAGGCTGTAATGAATCCTCTCCCCTCATGGTAATGTGCAGGGTTCATAACTGCGTGAAGTCTAGGATTTTTGCCACTCCAGCAGTGAGTGGGCAGTCACAATCAAAGACATGATTAACCCCTTTTCTGGTGCCCCCACCAGGAGGACCATGTCAGAGATTGTGTGCTTCTCGGCTCCCTCTGTGACCGGAGCTGGACCGGTGCAAGTCAGTTTGAGGGTCGATCGGGCGAAAGTTCCTGGAAGTCTGGCATTTGAGTACATCGAAGACCCCACAGTGCAACGCATTGAACCCCTGTGGAGCATTACAAGGTAACACAAGGCAATGGAGTTCTGGATATGCTGGCAACATGTCTGCACCAAAAACCTGCAGATTTATTCCCTCGTGTGGAGTTTGCAGCTCCTTCCAGCATTAATTAAGTTTTGTTACGGTTACTTCACACTGTCCGCAAACAAACAGAGCGAGTTTCACAAAAGACGGCTGCAAATAAGTTAGTTGTTGCTTGCAAATTGCAGTTGAATTTGTGAGTTGTACGGGGCTCTCTCATCCTGGTGAAGGAGTATGGTGTTAGTTTTGATTAGAGCAACGTGTCACAATTACTGAGAGGAAGTGATCTGGGGCTGCAAATCGCAGCTTGTATGTTGCTAATTTGGTCAGGCCGGTCTCTGGCTGATTAGATCGGAAGTAGGTGTGAAGGGGAGCTTGATCTGCTCTCCATGTTGCACTGTTTTCTAAGTGTATATTTCTAAGTTTTACAAATGAATCTCATTAGAACGGTCTTATAATCAACCTAAACTATCCCATGCACAAGTTCACAAACATGTGGCTCTTTTGATTGCATGTTTCTCAGGAGGATGGATATAAATGCCATAAAGCCTACTTTTTATGATGCTTCTATTGTTCAGTTTTTATTCACAGCCATAGAGGTGGTAATTCAATTATATTGTAGCACTGTGGTCGCAGCGATAGTATTGTGCAGGGCCGCACTATATTTAGTGTTGTTTTTAATAATCTGTCACGTCATGCATGAATTTAGGGTGGAAAGAAAAATTAGAGACACCTCTCAACATAATGAAGTCCACTACAACAGCACCTTTAACAGCGACGTCAACAATAAGCATATCATTCAATTAAATAATTTCTGACAGTGTCATTAAAGACGGAACATAATGAACTCCATAAATAATGTTATGCCAGGAATGTATTGTACAGGGAAACCTAAGTGGCCACTGACTACATATATTTACCTAACAATACTTTGATTCTACATTAATAAGGCACATTTTTCAATGAGAATCTAATCATATGAGAAACCTGCAACTGCCTCCCCTGTAGATATTATCATGTTTCCAGGGAATCTGTAAGTAATGCCAGCGTTACAGAGTGATGAGGTCGTTGCATCACAACAAGGTGTCTAATACGGAAAAAAAAAAACTGTTTCAAAATGGTAAATTGACTTCCTCTACATTTCATTGAAATACTTTACAGTGATTTACATGACATTAGTGAGTTTAATAAAGCTAAATTATTACAATATCTGAAGGAACTTGGTGCATAAACACCTCTATCACAGTTGAAAGGTGAGTTACCGGTACGCTGCTAAATAAAAGATGGCCCTTAATTTGGGTTCGGCTGGGATTACCCAGCACTACAGCACTACGTCCCTGCAGATTAGACTTCAGAGAGATGCCCTGGCCCTCAGCCTGGTGACAGGAGGAGCTTTGTGGAGCTGCAATCAAGAGCCCTCATCATGAATGTGCAGTCCCACTATGCAGCCCTACAAGCTTAGGTAGCCTTTGAAGTGTGAGAAGAGAAGGATTGGCACTCTGTCAGGCTGACAAGACCGGCCAGTTTTTTTTTGTTTCTTTTTGCATTTTTTCCCTCATTTCTTTTCCTGTATTTTTCCCACCTCGTTTCTCCTTTTCCATTTTACAGTTCCATACTTGCACAGTTCACTAAGCTCACACTGCAGCACAGGTTATGCAAAGATTAGGGAGTGTTGTTTATTTTAATCACATCTAGCACATATGTAAACAAGCGGCACCTGTATTCATGCTATGCCAGTCTCAGTCATGGATGAATATAAAATAGCAGCCAGCTGGTTCTCCGTTTGATCTGGCTCCTTCTGCCCAATAACAAAGAGCGAGCTACCAAGCCAGCTATGCCTCCTCAAACCTGCATTAATGCAGATTCTCCTGGAAAATGGTGGTTAAAGTGATTGATCTCTCAGCGGTCGTCACTCTAATTAAAGTATGATAAAAGACAGTGTGTACTCATATATGCCCTACCTGGAGTGTAGCGTCCTTGTATGTGCAGGTTTGACCGATATTTCTTTTGAAATTAATGTATTCCTTTCCTTCAAACAGCGGACACACCACCCTGACAGTGACTGGGACCAATCTTGATGTAGTGCAGGAGCCGCGGGTCAGAGTCAAATATGCCGGCCATGAATCTGTCAACGTGAGTGTGAGAACTGCTGATATAATGTCCTCAACCTTTATTGACAAGCTGACACAGTAGAGTTGCTCTTCGTTTTGTAATTGACTTTTGACTTTTTTGTTTTAACATACTGATCTAAGAGTCTTTGCTGTGAATGTAAAAATGAAGCCAAATATAAAGAAAGAGGTTAGAGAGAGGTTGCATATAGAGTGGGCCAAAATGAGATAAAAAAAAAAAAAAAAAAAAGAAAACTGACATGGAAGAACAACTCAGTTTTGGGAGTTGATTTATGGAGCTAATTCTCCTCGCCTGAACTGCTCAGGCAGATCGCTTCAAAGTGATTGATTGTTCTAAAGTGTTGGGGCCCTGATGGCAAAAGTCCACGCACCTTTAGCCCCACGTTTTCCACATTTGACCAGTCAGAGATTTGCCTGAGGGCTGAACACTGGCTAAAGGAGGGTGGAAACTTCTGGAGGGGAATTTTGACTTTAAAAAGAGCAATACAATCTCAAAAATCAATACTAAGCAGGCGACTAAGTGAGAATATGCCAGAAAGGGAATTATATGATTATGTGCAGCAGTGTTAAACTGAGAATTTTTTTACGTTATGTTTTTGAAGAAGGGGAGTTTTTTTTTCTGTTTAGACCATGTTGTGTCTGAGAGGTATGCCCTGAGACAATTAAATGGTGCGTTAAAGATGCCAGCCCGAAATTTGGGCCAGTCAATTAAAGCTGCATGTTCCACAGTGTCACTGGCAGCGCGGAGATCAAAAGGGATTAAAGCGGAACTTTCACCCGAATCAGCTGCTAGAGAGGGGTCACTGGCGAATTTAATGAGGGCAGTCTTTTTATCACACGTCTTGAAAACAAAACTGGAATTGCTTGAAAATATTTAGACTCACAAAAGCACTTGATTGACTTGAAAGAACTTGCGGTGGAACCTGAGATATGATTGAAGCTTGCTAAAAACTGGCCCGCAGCCGGTGAACTTTAAAGGAACAGCTCGACTTTGAGAAGGACCTTGAAAAATTACAAAAACAAGAAGGCACATTCTGGTGATCGGGTGATTGGCTTAATATGAAACAGTTTCTGATAGATATATTTATAGGCAAGTTGAACAGAATTAAAAGGCTCCCAGAGACTCATAACATCTGGCTGCTAAAAATAACTGAGAATAATAATTGTACAATGAAGTGAGACATCTGTTCAGATATATTTAGCAAAAGTGATGGCCGCAAGATTTATATAAAAAAAAAAAAGTATAAACTATACTCACATGAGGGTGAAAGTAACAAGTACAAGAAGAGATAAAAATAAAAGCCAGGACCATCATTTAAAAAAGAAATTTCTGAGGGTAAAATTTCTGATAGGAAATGTAGACAGTTATTATTAATGCAACAAACAACACTGTGAGCTATAATATTATTAACATGTGTACGATACTATGTACAGTCCAGTTTCTGTAATATTTATTGTGGGTACTCCAGTCGTGTGACATGTGACTTTGACGCCTGATTTGATTCCTCTCCAGGTGTGCAAAGTTCTGAACACAACCACCATCAGCTGCTTCGCCCCCTCTCTGAAGGCTGAGCACAGCACAGAGCAGGAGACAATAAAACACGTGGACGAGTTTGGCTTCGTCTTCAACAACGTCCAGGCTCTGCTCACTTACAACAACACCAGCTTTGTCTACTACCCCAACCCTTACCTGGAGCCCATCAGCCTCTCAGGTGTTCTGGAGCAGAAACCTGGAGCTCCCATCATTCTCAAAGTAAGTCAGAGGAGACTTGAACCGCTACTGATATTGTTCAAATTCCATTTTCACAGCAATGGATACAGAGACAACTTCAAAACCAATAACTGTCAATAACATTGAGAAGAATTTATCTAAATGAACACTGTTCACTGCTGTGATCACCCGCTCGGATCCCATCTGATCAGACTTACAGTCCCTTACCAAATTCATTTTGATGCCTCATTGTAAATATTGCAAACAAATAAACCCTTGGTGGTAATGGTTGCCAGCTTTCTCTGTATCTGATGTTTTTCTGAATAACACAAGACACTGTCTGTGAACTCAAACGCCTTCTGTCTCAAAGAGGACATGACCACTTTTCTCATGCATTTTGTAATAGATTTTTTTCCATCAGACTTTCTCTCTTCACTCCATGTGCCGCTGCAAGGAACTTAAATCTTTAGCTTTGTTTGCAATGGATGAACAGCATGGCATATTGGTTTGTGTCTTCAAGCAATCTGCCTTTGTTAGGTAAAATAGTTTTAGGAGCTTTCCAGCAAAATTTGACTCTGTGGCAGTGTGCAAGGAATGCAGCACAGAAAATGCCTTCTAGTCTTTTTCAGTGTTGTTGATTGCAGTCATTACACTAATGCTTCAAAATTGCATTCTAATAATTTGCATACATTGAAAGGATACAAAACAAATGACGCTACAAAACAGAAATGAAAACTATTGAGGATGTCATTGGGGTTAAAATTCACTAATTTACACTTGAGTCTTAAAAGGGTTAAACAGTAGTTCTAATTTGATGTCTTTCACCAGGCTTTTAATGTTAGAATCTCAATTAACAGCTGAGGTTTTATTTTTGTAAGAGCTTTAATTATCATAATTTGAAGTGCTTGATGTATGTTTATGTTATGTTGCTACTCTAACTGTGTTGCAGGGCCGTAACCTGGTGCCATCAGCATCTGGTGGAGCCAGGCTGAATTACACGGTGCTGATTGGAGATACGCCCTGCTCTCTTACTGTGTCTGACACTCAGTTACTCTGTGAGCCACCAAACCTCACAGGGCAGCACAAAGTCCTGGTCAGTATTAACGCTGTGCTAATCTGGCTGTGCATCTGCATGAATGTGGGTCGCTCTCTGTGGGTCAGTGTTTGTCTGCACGTCAGTGTGTTTGTGGGTCACCGACAGACTTTCAGTTAGCGGCTGGCTTTCTGTCATTGTCATTATGTCACTCATGGTCTGGTAGGTTTCCAATTACAGCACATTGACCTCTGGATTTATTGACTGGCACTCTTTAAATAATGGGAAAAGAGCTGTAAGAAAAAAACCTAAGCTTGTATGCCTTGAAAGTTTTTTTTATTCAAAGGCAAGTGTTCAAGAAATTTAAAAATATCTATTGTATTTGCTGGTTTACTTCTTCAGGAAAAAAAAATAATGTTAATTGGTGGCCAGCCTTTTCAACAATTATTTTTCTTTGTTTTGAAATCCAGGGCTCGTAATATTATTGTATCATTATTATTATTTAGGTCCAAGTTGGAGGACTCCACATCTCTCCAGGAGAAGTTCACATCCGGTCTGACAGCCTGCTCACCCTTCCTGCTATCTTCAGCATCACAGCTGGAGGAGGGCTGCTCCTCATCATCGTCATTATAGTTCTACTGGCCTACAGACGGAAGTCACATGAGAACGACCTCACTCTGAAGCGCCTGCAGATGCAGATGGACAATCTGGAGTCCAGAGTGGCTCTGGAGTGCAAGGAAGGTGAGAGTTCAGAGGGACAAACCCATAATAACAAAGACTGCTCTTTAAATCTCAAGTTCCTAAAACAGAAGTTTATTTGTAACTGCATTATAGCACCATCTGTTGAAAGTGGAGTTTGCTATTCAAAAGTTGTAAAAGAGGCATACTTTTGTAATTCCTTTAAAGTACATTATGAATTGTAATCTTTTACAGAAATATAATTACAAAGATGTCAGGACTTTAAAAAGTCTTCACAGTATAGCTTTAATATTTTGTCAAATCTTTTATTTTATTCAGGTATTTTTAGGTGTATTGTGTTAAACTACTAAAACATTCAATGTTGCATGATTGTGTTTGGCAAACTATTTAACACACCCCTCTGTCTGTCTTGTGCAGCTTTTGCAGAACTACAAACGGACATCAACGAGTTAACCAGTGATCTGGACAGAGCCGGCATCCCCTACTTGGACTATCGCACTTATGCCATGAGGGTTCTCTTCCCCGGCATCGATGATCACCCTGTGCTCAGAGAGCTAGAGGTGAGACACCTCTGAAGCAGGGCTGCAGCACTTCAATGCAGTCTCAACATCTTGACCTTAAGGCTCCAGTATGCTCCAAACTAAATTGATTTTGGCTTTTCAACAAGAGCTGTCAAACTGCTGTCAAGCAGTGTAACACAAGCAATTCTGAGGCTATTCACTTTAGTTTGAGGCCTGCTTGTTTATTGGTATCCACACCAGCTGAGAAATTTGTGAGCAGATTATTTGGGGAGTTTACTGCCTCCCTCAGTCCCTGAGTCAAGCACCTGATTTGATTGACTTTATTACTGTCCTCATCTGAAGGGTTTAATTCTGCAGCACTCTCCACCCAGCTAGGAGAGAATCTGATAAACCATTTGCCTTTTCATTATTTGTGGAAGAACTTCTCACATACTCAAAAACAGAATTGATTGGTCTGTGTCGGCAATTATAATTGGTTTAATTAAGACATTATTTTGGTCAGAATTATTTGAAAAGATTTGTATTCCTAAGAGCTTCTGATTCCACTCAAAGTAATCTCCACCTCGTTAGTGCTAGAAATCCTTCATTAGGTGAAGAAAAATTAGGCTTAAGCGTCGTAATTTCAACAAAAAAATGTTTTTTATGGTGAGCATGATTCTGTCAGGACCTGCGCAGGCGTAGCTCATTACTGGGCTGAGCCTGCAGCCAGACCAGTGGTTCTAGTTTGCATTCACGCTTAGAGGTGGAATATGAGAATTTATGTGTATATTTTATTGTATTTTTGTCTGTGACTCATCCTTGAGCGAGTATTGTCTAAAGAGCATGTACATCTTTGTGTGTGTGTGTGCGTGTGCGTGTGCGTGCGTGCGTGCGTGCGTGTGTGTGTGTGTGTGTGTGTGTGACAAAAATGCATGATGCGTGTAGGTGCCGGGGAGCGGACAGGCGAATGTGGAGAAAGCCTTGAAGCAGTTTGCTCAGCTGCTGAATAATAAGGTTTTCCTGTTGACATTCATCCGTACACTGGAGCTGCAGCGCTCCTTCTCCATGCGTGACCGCGGCTACGTGGCCTCGCTCATCATGACCGCTCTGCAGGGACGGCTGGAGTACGCCACCGACATCCTCAAACACCTGCTCTCGGACCTCATAGAACGCAACCTGGAGAGCAAGAACCACCCCAAACTACTCCTGCGCAGGTAAACTAAATTATATCCTGTCACTTCAAATTGCATTGCAAAAATCAGTTGACACATTGTTGTTTTAGATCTCACGAAAACTTTAAAGTGAATAGTATACGTGTAAAGTAAAATTTTGCCAAAAGAGACCATTGAGTTAAATTTACATGAAAGGTAGTTGCCCTGGAGAACCAGAGTCTTGTGGCTTCACTGGATAAAATAGAGGTTTGGTAAATATTCATGTCAGCTGTACTTGCAAAAGAAGAAGGATAAAACACGATTGTTAATGAATCTCCGTTGAAAATTAAACACATAATAGCTGAGAAGTTTTGAAGGTCATTAAATAGTTCAGCTCTGGAGGTCCTCCATCCGTTTGAACATTGCATTATGATATGGACTTATTCTCCTCTGCGTTGAAAGGATTTAAACCAGAGACCTTTTCTGTCACAGACCTGAACAGCTCTGATCAGCGCTGCTTATCTTTTGGCATTGATAATTCCTTTGTGCATTGTTCTTTCCAGCCCAGTTACCGCACTTGTGATGGTTGGGTAACTAGGCCAGTGAAGGAAAAGCCCACCTCTGTTCAGCTTTGTTTTGTGCAGCCGTGTGAAACATCCGCTACGAGTCGGAGAAACGGGGTGCCTGAGCAGACAGGTGAAAGACAGGAGTGTTAAAAGTGATAGAGAGTGGGAGGGACTGGCAGAGGAAGAGAACCTAATGGAGGGAGAGTGAGTGCGGCGGTGGCAGAGTTGTTGTCAGTCTGACTTATCTTCTGTGTGCCACTCATGAAACATTCAGCTCTAGCTCACGTTTCTTCCCCCATCACCTCTCCTCTCCTTCTTTCTCTCGCCTCTCTCCCTCTTTCCTCCACCTCTGGTTATCTGCCGATTGTTTTCCCAGTTCTGAGTTCAGCCTACTGAATGTTTCATGAGGTTTTTGTTTTTTTTTTTTTTGGAAAGAGGAAAAAGAAAAAAGAAAAAAAAAAGGAGAGGGGAGGGGGGGGTTTCTCTCGATCTGAAGCTACTCATTAAATATAAGAATGTGTTCACATAGGAGCCAGTACAACAAAAACGTGTTTGCCAAAACATGCTGCTCTTGCAGAAGCACTCGAAAATGTAATGGGATGCCGTCAACAGTCGAGTCACTACTCGTTCGGGTTGAAATGCAGGTAAGGACCGAAAAGGAGTGACTGAAAGACAGCAGGTTCGGGAGAGAGAGAGAGAGAGAGAGAGCGTGGCTGTAATACTGCGGGCTTTGGATCAGATTAGGAGATACAACAGTAAATCTTTCACAGCAGCAAAGTGCACACCCAGCGAAGGAAGAAACAGAGTGAAGGACCTGAAGTGGCCGTCTGAGTTGTCTCTGCACAATTATGTCATGACCCAAATATGTTGTGCACCAGCAGCACTTAACCTACAGCATACTGGATTCTTGTGTCCTTTGAGACCAAGCGTCTGAGTAAGGACTTTATATCTGGTAAACTCTCCATATCATATTTTCTCTTTTTTACGGTTCTAACAAAGTCTGGCTCTTTGACGTCTTATATTATAAAGAATAATCAGAACACTCTGGCTCTCTGTGGGATGCCACTTGCTTACAAATGAGAGCGCTTTCTTTTTGTCTTTCAGAACAGAGTCAGTGGCAGAGAAAATGCTGACAAATTGGTTTGCCTTCTTGCTTCACAAATTTCTAAAGGTATAACAAACTCTTTCTCACACCTTGTTTCCACAAGTGTCAATGTGATGTAGGAGGACATTGCTTCTTAAAATTATTTGCATTGATTTTTTTAAATAGACCGCTGTGTATGTTTTTGTTGTAGCTGTGACTTTAACTGCCTAATATTGATGAGTTTTTAGCACACCGTGGAGAGCTAATGGTTCCCTGTGAGGTCAAACATACATTCGGCTCAGGGATTTAAAAGCTACATTTTATTATGTTTGATGTGTCATGCTCCACTTTCTGAGTCTCGCTGTCTCTGCTGATGAATACAGATATCTTTATTTTTCCTCCACTTTTTTTGTATGTCTTATTTTCTTTTCTCCCACCTTTCAATCCAATCCCTGGGTTCATTTCCAAAACAAAGGAGTGTGCTGGCGAACCTCTCTTCATGCTGTTCTGTGCCATCAAACAGCAAATGGAGAAGGGACCCATAGACTCCATCACAGGAGAGGCGCGCTACTCCCTCAGCGAAGATAAACTCATCCGCCAGCAGATTGAATACAAGACGCTGGTGAGTCACAAAGACATTCATAAAGAAAAAAGTCCAAGTTCTTGCCTGTATTAATTTTTTGCACATCTCTTGGCAAAGAGCCTTGACAGATCCACAGAAATATGTTACAAGCCTCAGCTGTGGTTATAATTTTATGAATGCTTTGAATGGTTTTGATAAAATCATGTCGGTGGACCAATAATCTTGCATAGCTAGATGCTCGTCAAGGTTAAGATACAAACAAAGCTTTTTCAAATCAAATTACAAAAAAAAGACCTTTTAATACGGTTAATTGGTTAATTTCAGTTAGTTGTCACATCAATGGCTTTATTTTCAAAATTGCACAAACATAAAGTATAAGCGAGTATGTTTGTCTGGACTGCTCAATTCCATCTTCTGTGCACTCCTTGTGATGGCTAATTACCCCAGTGGTTTGCAGAGAGCGTTAACTAGCATGCTTCTTCTCCTGGCTTAACCGGGATGGCATGATACCAGAGTTCACACGCTCACCTCCAGACCCCGTCCCATATGTACAAAAATCCACACTAGAATAAACATAATGATATAATCATTCATTAAGTTTGGCTCACAAAATTACAAAACAAAGTGCTACATATGTTTAATCTAATTAGTGTAATCAAGAATACAGAGTCTATCAAATTCTCTCTGGTTTGTGCTAATCAATCAGTAGAGTCATGTGGTAGAACCACCTGTATGAAACAACCCGTCTTTCTTTTACATTTCTTTCTAAATTAAGCCAGCTGGCTTCTTCCACCCTTCCAGTTCCCCCTCAGGTTTTAGCTCCATAGCTGAGCCTGCCAGCGACAGGATGACACCTCTCTGATCGCCGTGTCGGAGAGAGGCTGAGAGGCTGTGTCTCATTACTTGTTTAATGCCCCTGCTAGAGCTGCACAGCCACATCCTGGAGGTGTGAAATTACATTTTTGGCATAGATGCTCTCCACCTGGACAGCTGGGTGAGGTGTAGGTAATGAAAGGACCTCCGCAGCTAGTAACACCTTTCTCTCTGTCTCTTTCTTTTACTATCCCCACTTTCCTCTATCCTGGATCTCCAGACGCTGAGCTGCGTAAATCCAGACAACGAGAACAGCCCGGAAATCCCTGTCAAGGTGCTCAACTGTGACACCATTACGCAGGTAAAGGAGAAGATCCTGGATGCGGTGTACAAGAACATGCCGTACTCGCAGCGACCACGAGCTACAGACATGGATCTAGGTGAGGCTGTGCAGGATGCAATCACACTAATTTCATAGTCGTAAAAAGAGATAAAACACAGACTGAAAATATTCTATTATACATGAGCAGTTTGAATATCGACAGGTGGGAAAAACACAGCTGAGAGTGGGCATGTCAGGGCGGGGGGGTTATCCCAGATGCTGCACTGACGACGCGTGACACCAACAAAGGGCTCCACATCAGTTTCTGGGATATAACCCCTCCTCATACCTGTTTATAGCCCTAATCAGAGCTGCACTCTCCAACGGTGACATTAAACCTTCCTGACAGCTCACCTACACTTAGGCTTACGCCCACAGCATGTCACCGAATACTGAATGACTCGGCACAAATCCAGCTGACATGCACCTTCAAAGGGAGTAAATAAGATACCTTGTAGGTAGTGGCTGATATTGCTCCAGGCTTGTAGTTTTAAACCTTAAGGGGCTTTTACAGGTGGGGGATTTGGAGAAGATCTGTTTCTCTTTGTCGCTTTGGGCATTTTAAATCCCCGTGAAGACACCGTGTCATTTGTATTTTCTTCACAGAATCACAATCACTTTAATTGTCAAGCAGAAATGCGCAGGAAGTTATCTCGGTGACACTTTGGCTGCCAAACTTCACAATTTGTTCACTTTCAAAGAATGAACATAGTGCACACAAGGATAACATGATCTCTACTGCAGCACCAAGAGGCACGGCAAGACAAACGAGAGATGTTGGGTAATATGTAACTGTCTGGCACCCGGGATATACCCAAATCCCATATGTCCCACATTCACTATTTATTGTATTTTCTTACAGAATGGCGGCAGGGCAGAACAGCTCGTGTGGTCCTGCAGGATGAGGACATCACAACCAAGATAGAGAGCGACTGGAAGAGACTCAATACACTCATGCACTACCAGGTCTGTTAAAGGCCTCAATTCCAGGCTGAAAAGAAACAATTATTTTCATAAAGAACCATGAAGAACCATGAAAAATGCCCGTCATTACTTCCAATACGCTAAGTGGCAAACTCAAACCGCTTATTTAGTCCAACCAACAGCCAGATATTCATAATATATGCTATTTTCAATTAAATAAAAAAGAGAATAGCGAAAAAATACACATAAGAGCAAACGTAGGCAGTTTGTAATTTTTCCATTCAGCGTCCAAGTTGTTTAAATAGCAAATGTAGTGACACCCATCTGAGTACCCATGGGCGGGTTGGTTGCCATTGCATGATTGATCACCAAGAACCTGGGCTTAAGTCAATAACGCAGAATATTACTGTGTAAGGACACAGTATGAAGATAGTAATATGTGCCTAAAGGCAGATGCACAACACACATTCATAATGCCTGCTACACAAACAAGGACATACATTAGCGAACAAACATGCAAAAGATTAAAAATAAAATGATTACAATGTGGAAGATTTTGATTGTGTGCATTAATGGACACTCAAGCAGAGGAGGCACTCTCGTCCACTAATTAGCAAATTGGTCTTTCCAACAGCAATCCATCATCCAGCTCTTAAAGGAAATGAGAGATGACAATCTGATTGGTTCATTTCATGTTACACCAAAACGGACCTATGAATAATAGGACCGAACACAATACTTTGAGCCATGCACACTCAGATTATGAGTTGTTAAACTAGCAAAAGTAGATCTAAATGTTCGTGCCCGAGACGACGTGCCGAGATGGGTAAAATAAAACCCAGAGTTTGTAAATCCTGAATCTTTTCCAACTTCTTTTTAAGAACCTGTGATTATTCAGTTGCTCAAATGCCTCACAGTAGATATTGATGAAGGATAAAATATTATTCATTCGTATTCCTTTCACTTCATTCCTGCCCACATTTTGTTTTTCAACCTCGTGGTCACAAACACGCACACAGTCAACCAAACTGCACTTGCATGCCCGTGTCTTTTACACCTGTTTTTTTTTCAGCTCATGAATAAGACTACACAGGTCACCCACCTCAGATGAGAGATCCTGTTCCTTTGTCAGTCAACCGTTTGTCTTAACTGAGCTTTGGGCCAATAGTAGCACTTCACACAGCCAGCATTTCACCATAGTTTTGTACAAACGCACAAACAAATAAAGACAAAGAAAATTGAAATTTTTTTTTTGCACTAAGCATTTGTTCTGACAGAAAAGCAACGCGCTCCCTCTCATCTCTAGAGAAGATAAACAATCGTGCTTTTTTGTGTTTAATCTCTGCCAGGTGTGGAAACGTTTGTTGTGTTGCTAAACTGGATTTGGTATTAGCTACATTTGTAGTTTAGGCAGAACAGTGGTGTGAATTTGTGAATATGCTGCGGATGACCAAACCTCATCTGCAGCTACATTATTATGTATCTGGATCTGCTGCTGGTAAAATCTATAAACCAACACTTGGAAGAATCCTGTGCACCTTGCCATTGCAACTTCAAAACATTGACATCTACCTAATTAATTCCCGTTTACCTCAAATTTCAGTTCATTGTTTAAGTGTATTTTCACTTTAAGTTGAGGAAATCCTACTGATATGAATACAATATGGACATATTTGATTCTATTTGGTGGTTGAATCTGTGCTGATTATTGCTGTGCTGTCTCTATTTCTGCCTCGCTGATGATGGGGGATTTTTTTTTTTTTTTTACAGAATGTTGTCCTTGAACTAAAGGCTGGCCTTTTGTACAATTGTACAAAAGCCCAGAGAAGGCACTAACATCCTCTGAATCACAGTCGTTCAAAGGCCCGGTCCTTGGGTTTTTAATCGCGAACAATATTTAAAATCCCCCCCTTGATTACGTTTGACAAACAGCTGCAAGTCTTAAAAGTCATCAGGCTTTACCTTTTGTCTTTCAGGTGTCAGAGCGCTGTGTGGTGGCCTTGGTGCCCAAACAGATGTCCTCTTTCAACATTCCCTCCTCCGCCAGCTTCCCACGCAGCATCAGCAGATACGGTCAGTACTGTTTAAGGAATAGAAATACTTAAAATTCATCCAACTCACTGCAGCGGTGCACCATCTGTTGTTTTCACTCATCAGTCCATTGTAAAGCACATTAGACAAAGAAAATATTCAACAAGATAGAATGAAGACAACTTCTGCCTTTAAAACAACTTTGAGTGGCGAAATCCATCTTTACACAAGCAAATTAAATATATAATTTGTAATGATACCCTGTGATGTATGTTTATGTTCTACATGGAATCCAGATCACATCTAAACTGTGACTTAAATCGCATCTCAGAAACTGCAGCTAAAACTGATGTTCTCCATTAGATTTGAAATTATTTCTTTGAGAATCTGAGCACGCTTATGCGATGTCACACTCTACGACAAGAAGCCGGCAAAAAAGAAAGAAAAAGAAGCCTTGAGTGGCAGACAACGAGGACCACAGCCCGGATAGAAAGCCTGTCTTCAGTGAATGAGCGTACGCCTGTATCATTACTATGACAACCAATGAAATAATGACAGCAACTGATTATACAGTCTAAACACACACATCCCACCTGCTCACTCGCTGATTAAAACCAAAGACAGTCAACGTTCTATTCAGATCTGAGAAACAAATGTGACTCTTTTCCTCCGTTTGCGTTGTTGTCGTACAAAATGATCAGGCAAGACGCTTTATGTTCACAAACAGCATCTATTTAGAAGAAAATATGTCTTTTCCGTCTCTTATTTGACCATCTAGGTGTGGATGTACATTTCCGCTCCACCCCCACCAGTCCTGACAGCCCTCATTCCCGTGTGCCCATGCTGACCCCCGATCTGGAGAGTGGGGTCAAAGTGTGGCACTTGGTCAAGAACCACGACCACGGGGACCAGAAAGAGGGCGAGCGTGGCAGCAAGATGGTGTCTGAGATCTACCTGACAAGGCTACTGGCAACAAAGGTGCCACATAATACATATTTTATAGTAAAAATAAATGGAATAACACGCTAGGAGAAATAATGTGCATTTAACTTGATAAAATGAATGCCACAGATTTAAGTGTGACTTTGTCCTTGTAATCCTTGTGCTAAGGATTTTTAGCTCTATAGCTACAAAAAACGGGGTAAATATAGGTTCTAAAAATACACTGCAAGTCTTTATTCTGTCTCTTTTCTGTTATTCGACAGGGTACGCTGCAGAAGTTTGTGGACGACCTGTTTGAGACCCTGTTCAGCACTGTGTGTCGGGGCACCGCCCTGCCGCTCGCAATCAAATACATGTTTGACTTCCTGGACGAGCAGGCCGACAGACATGGCATCCATGACATGGACGTTCGCCACACGTGGAAAAGCAACTGGTGAGAACCATTTTATTTTTATGCTGAGAAAAGGATCTTTAAAATCCCAATTTCAGCATGTTTACATTGACTTCCTGTAGAATGCAAAACTTGATACCATCTTTCTAATCATTTACTCAAAAGAACCATCAATATTCTTCAGTGTACATTTCTGAACTATTATCCCCAATGCATGACAAGTGCAAAGTTAGTTCAGACAGTAAGTTTTCTCATTTTTAATTTGATTATTTTAGAGATGCTACTTTTACTACATTTTCTTAATTCATTCTGTTGCGTTCCACACAGGTTCAGCTGTTTTAAGCTGCTCTATGCATTCGCCTAGTAATCTCTAACTCCAATTTACATCTTTTAAATGGTCCTCTAAACTCCATCTACATCTTGTAAGTGAAATGTTAATTAAGGGATTAATAAAAAAGAAAGTTCAACAGGAAGATTAAAGGTAACTGATTTATTTTTGCAGACAAGTATTGCATTGCCTAAATGATTCCTTTCGGTTTGGGTCCATGTTTCTCTCTCCCTTGTTTCCAGCCTTCCCCTGCGTTTCTGGGTAAACGTGATCAAGAATCCCCAGTTTGTGTTTGACATTCATAAAAACAGCATCACGGATGCCTGTCTGTCTGTGGTGGCCCAAACCTTTATGGATTCCTGCTCCACGTCTGAACACCGTCTGGGCAAAGACTCACCCTCCACCAAACTACTCTATGCCAAGGACATACCGCATTACAAAAGCTGGGTAGAAAGGTGTGTATGTGCCGTTAAGTACATGCAAACATGGAAAAGAAAATGCCTTAGCAAAAATGTAGCATTACCGATAGTGCAGCTTTGAGACAAAGGTTGTAGAAGTGAAGTGAACCAGGATAAATGACTCAGAATCATCTGCGTGTTCACATTATTACCATAAGAGATTGTCAGGTGAGATAATGTACATTATAGTTTGATTTGGAAGCCTTGACAGTGATTTTGTTTGGCTACTATGTCAGAACATCGGTTGCCATCATGTCCTGTTTTTTTGACCAGTGATACCAGGTTTTGTTAGAACTGCCAGATTCATTTATTTACGCTTGCCTTCCCACAGAGGTCGTCTTGATTGAAGTTTTATCCCATTTCTTTTCTATATCTCTCACACATTTGTCACGTGGAACAATGGTGTTTCAGTCTTTGGTGATGCAACTTTAGGGACACATTCGTGCTCGGTTTGATGCAACAGATCTCCCTTCTAATGCAATTATGGCAGAATTTGCATGAGGAGATATGACTGCTTTGACTTATGAATCCAAATCATGAATTATTTGAAATAAATTAATAATGAATATAATAGGATTAGGTTAATACTGTCTGTAGTACAAGTGAATCTCTAGATCTACGAGGCTGTGTATGTGTATCTGTAAAAAGTGTGCAGGTGTGTTTTACAAAGCGACTGAAAACGAGTGTGACACATTTCCTTGTTTTTCTGCCAAAACACCTCTGATCTTCAGACACTTTATCAGTGGATATTCTTTGACTTTCCGCAACAACAGAATAAATCCTCGGTGGAGAAAAACTCTGGTATGCATGGGTGTGCCCTCAACACTCACAGTGTGTGTGTGTGTGTGTGTGTGTGTGTGTGTGTGTGTGTGTGTGTGTGTGTGTGTGTGTGTGTGTGTGTGTGTGTGTGTGTGTGTGTGTGTGTGTGTGTGTGTGTGTGTGTGTGTGTTTGTGTGTCTCCTCGCAGGTACTACGCTGACATCAACCGCCTGCCTGCCATCAGTGATCAGGATATGAATGCCTATCTGGCTGAACAGGCTCGCCTTCACTCTAGTGAGTTCAACGTGCTCAGTGCCCTTCATGAGATCTACGCTTACGTCAGCAAGTACAGCCAAGAGGTGAGGCCCAGTCAACACACTGCAACACGCAAATGTGCTATCATGCAGTCGTCCTCCTGTTGTGGTTTGCTGACTGAACTTAGCATTTTTTTTTTTTTTTTTTAAATCTAAGCAGCCATAATCAATATTTATTTTTTTTTTTTTTTAACATGCTCGTAGGAGTGAAACATCTTTTGTCTCATTTTGGTTTAACACAACTTATGGCTTTTTTTAGTGTCATTTATAGTCACAGCAGGCCGCTGATTTCAAGAAAACCAGTGATAAACTTGGGAGCCGTTAGCAGCCAAACAGGCAGATATTTCCCTCAGGAGGGGAGGCCAAAAGGAGAGCCAACACTCGACTTGAATTAGTGAAGTGGACACAAACACAACCTTTGATGAATGCTAATTTAGCTTTGTGTATGCTGGATGTGTAGACTGGCCACCTTTTACTAACAAGTTTGTCCTAACAGCTTTATGAGGGATTATGAGTCTTTACAAAGTTTACAGCACATTGTATGACCCTGATTGGTCACAAACAAAATTTAAAAAAACAAAGAAATAAAAAGGATTAAAGGCTTTTAGATGGGGTTGAAATCAATGATTTCATTGCGGATTAACATTTTTGGTTAATTAAATTGTTCAAGGTGTTTCTTTTAAAAGTTGCTTCCATTGTTCGACAACAGTCCAACACACAAAACATTTTAGATATTTTATTTAGTTATTTAAAACTGGGAAATGCAGCAAACGAGGCCAGTTAAGAAGCTGGCACCAGCAAATAGTTGTTTTTAGCTTTATTTGTAACCGAGTTACCTAACAGAATTAAATGATATCTATACATTTGCACATTGAATCTTAAATAATCAAATCAGTGATGAATGATTGAAACGATTCAGCAAAAATAAGTAATGAACCTCAAGTTTAATTGAACGGTCTGAAATGTACATTTCATTATGATCGTAGAAATACTGGTGGATGCTTTGCTGTTGGGGATTTGTTGTGCAGTTGTTTTGATTTATAAGCTATATGTGCAAATTTGCATGATTTCTACAGTTGACCAGTGACATGAGTCATGTCCGTAGTTTCACAGCTTGTGCCTATGTGTGTGTGTTTTATCATTGAGGCACTGGAGCAAGATGAACAGGCCCAGAAGCAGAAGCTGGCATATAAAGTGGAGCAGATCACCTTAGCTATGTCTACAGAGAGCTGAGACACACACACACACACACACACACACACACACATATATACATATATATATATATATATACACACACACACACACACACACACATATATATATATATATATATATACATATATATATACATACACACACACACACACACACACACGCCTAAATACATACATACATACTCAAATCAAATCATACTATACTAGAGGAGTTATACACGTGCAACACACATGGCACTCAGATGTGGACACGATCACACACATTATGTGCACGTATGCGCATATACAATCGCACACAAACTGATGTATGCAGAGAGACTGCAGATTTAATGGACCTACTGTATAAACAAACTGACAATACACACACATGCATAAATACACACATACAAATGTACATACACAATCCACAGCACACTTCAAACAGCAGAACGTCCCAAAGCAAGACTTTTGAATCCAATGTAATCTGGTTTTTTCAGAGGAAACTCCAACAGGCAAACATCCAACTTCTAAAACACTCCTATAGAAAGAGAGAGAGAGAGAATATGGGCCATCGCGGTTTCAGAATTCGCCGCCAATTCTTTTCCGCTGGGTAACGATTTGTCTTTGTAGCTGGTGTTTAGGCTTAATGTGCGTGTGGCATGGTTGGAGCTCTACAGAGAACAGCATTTAATAAAGAATGACTCAACAGTCACTGAAGGAGCGCGACAGAGACGGGAGCCAATTTAATGGGATGGCACACAAAGTACTTTTTATATGTCAAAGTTGAAGGACACTTATTCATATAAACATATCACGAGCTTGGACTGACTTCACCATTTGTAGCCATTTTGGAGCAGAGATGTGTAACTGTGTTTTAAGCCTCTTTTTTTTTAATGGCTTTTAAAGGCTTAAGAACAAGAACACTAAAGATTCTGGCATCCTTACTTCTCATGTTCCCACTTCCCATTAAAAGTTTTTTGTTATTTTTCTAGTGAAGACTATCTGAACCAGTGGGATTTGAGAGCAGTATACACCAAATGTTTCATTGACAAGGTGAGGATCTGGCTGTTTAATAATCCAACACCAAGACATCATTACCTTCCAATTCGAAATATATGTAGAGATATTTCTGGACTCAATCCCTGGCTTTTTTTGTGCCAAATATAATATATCTCATGTTTCATTCATGTTAAATTCTCCTGTAGAAGCTATTAATTATACAAGCCATTGTACAAAAAAAGATCCAATTTGAGATAGGAAATTTTTTACAGTGATGATCTATAGACCACTAATTCAGCCATTCAAAGATAAGTGGAGACCAAATTGAACTGTAGCAGAAAGCATGATTAATGATGCTATAAGCCTGATCAGGGATCAGATTAGCCTAACTCTGGCCAACAGCACCACTTCCTCACCCTCTCCTGTCTCATCAGTCATTGTTTACATTGAGCATAATACTTGAAATGCACTCAGTGTACGAGATATTAAGAACACCTGCAGCTCCTGAGAAGTAATCAGGTCAGATTAAGTTCGATGAAGGCCTTGATGGTTCATTGATTTTCTCAATAAATCCACTTTGAACATAACCTGGAAATTAAACGCAAGTAAAAAGCTTAACATGGATTTCTACCCCTTGAGACCCGGTGATGTGAGAGGGGCCGTTACTCAGTGTAAAGCAGGTGTTCCTTATATTTTGTAAACAGAGTGGATGTACGATTAATGATATACTGTATGTATTTGGATCAGCTGTTGGTCCTGGTTTTGTTGCTTCACAGCACTTACGCCGCTCTACATCCTGACTGTTTTCGTGCTAATTCACAAGTTTTAATTTTGCGTTCCAATGTACATTTGACCTGGCTGCTTGTTGTCTCCTTGCTGCTGTAGTTATAGTGCCATATCTGAACTTTAAAATTATTATCATAATTGAAAAAAATGAAAATCAGTCTGAGGCATCACACTAATTCAGGGTTTTGGTTTTGATCGATTGTTTCACCCATTGCAGTGATGAAAGATGAATGCCTTTCTATGCCTGAGGCTGTTTCATTCTCCATTTAAAGTCACTGCAACCGTCTATCTGACGACTTTCTGGAGCGCTGCTCTTTTTACCATTTCAGTATCAGTGGAGATAATATATTCCCCACAGGACTTTGAGTCATCTTAATCTGGGGGAACAAGATAAAATAAGATAAATAATGAAAACATTTCCTGTTAAATGTTGAAATATGACAGAATTCATCTATTTCATGTGTGGTTTGATGATGATAATTTATAAATGTGTTGTGCAATAAACTGTCAGATGTTTAAGCTGTAATGTTTTTTAAACTATATATTACTGTATAAATACTGTACATAAAAAACACTCCTATTTTGCAAGCAAAAGATTCACTTTGTACTGTTGTTATACATTAAATGCGCAGCTGATGAAAATTATTCTTGCCTTCGTGTCTTCTGTGGTGATTTTTTAAATAATCATGCTGGACATGATTGAGAATCATAACCCCGAGCACATCGATTATTGCCTTCATTTAAGTACATTTAAGTAGCTGTCTTTGTGTGTACCAACATAAAACACATGAGATTGTTCAAAGAGTCATTGTATGACTTAATTCATTTCAATTTTTGCCTTTGCTTTTTGAAGACAGACTACTGCTGCTGCTGTTAGAGGTGAGGTCATTGTTAAGCCAATCTGAACTCTGCCACGCATAACTGGATAATCTACTCTTATTATGTTAGAGGACCATTAGCATGCTAATTCAATAGTTAAACTCTTATTGCGTTTTCATGGGAGGGATCTGAATGCAAGACAGAGATGTCAGAGACAAACTGAAATCTCAGGAGTACCTCTATCAGCCAGCTTTTTAAGTCAGAAATTTACATAATTATTTGCTCAATGCACAAACAATGTTAGCGTGATACCAGTGATGTGTGCAAATGTAGAAAATAAAGGCATGAAACAAAATGGTAACCTTCTAAACTAATGAAATTATTGGTACAATAACATTATTATATGTTCAAAGCCCTGCAGCCACATTTACTCGATGGAATTATTAAGTGCAGTATGTACAGTCAGAAACAAGAAACTCTGGGTGGGTTTTTTTTCTACTTTCAAAACTGAAATTTAGTTTTTGGAATTAAATACATTTCAGAAGACCTTGCGGAAAAGGCACACCATGAACTAGTTTAGCATCAATGAATCAAACATGTTGGGGCGTTATAGTGAAATATACAAGATATAACAGATAAAATGACTGTAAAGAATAGGGGAAGAAAATTAAGATTACTTCATATCTGCATTTGGCAAAGATTTAACCCTGTATTTGGTTGGATTTACGTGCGGATGTTTGGGATTGCTTTACAGCGCTCCACAGGAAGAGGGCATTGTATTTCCATTCTAAACACAACTAAGCCTTTTTTCACTAGTCAGCCAAGACAGACCAGAGGAATAACCCCTTCCAACTTGTTTATCTTCCTCAGACGGGTGGAAAACAAATGCACAGATAGTGATATCAAATGAGGAGAGGGTTTGGTATCCTTCGTGTCGGGACCCAACATGGTTTGTGGGAAATAATGTTTTTAAATTTAAGACACACTGTTGTGAGTCAAAGGCAGCCAAACATTTTGACCATGACTTGTTTATTGGAATCATACTTAAAAGGATGAACGTATAGAAATGCAGGACATACCACTGTTAAAACACACACTGTCAGGTGAGGGTTGCACATCTGATGCCAAAGAAGTGGCGAGCTTGTGAGACAACAAAGACATGTCCTGGAGAAAATGACTAAATCCCTTTGAGATGCATAAAGGAAACACAAAAGGATGTGACGAACAGCCTCTCGGAAAGAAGAGTAGTTTTGCGCTGCCGTCGTGCTGTGACAGTATTTGGTGCGGCATGTGAGCAGCAAATAGGAGCTCCTAAGCACTTTCCATAATGAGCCAGAATTCATTATTCATGTTTAACCTGCGGGGCTCTGGGCAGGCAGAGCGGAAGGGGAGGAAGGGGAGGAAGGGGAGGAAAAGTAGGATAGCGTGGACATCCCAGGCCTCCCAGCCCGTACCTGCCAGTTCCAGGTAGGGTGTCATCAGCGTATCGAAGAGTTCTCTGCACACCTGCCAGGTTCTAACCTCTTGTCTCGCCTCTCTTTACAAACTGTTAAGAGTGCCCACGCTCCGTAGCCAACGATTCCCCCTCGCGTACGTCTCTCTCGTGCACATGCGCAGGAAAGATCATTAGAACTCAGACCTCTTCTGCTGACAGCTGAGCACGCTGCAGGATATATTCTTGATAGACAGCGTGGCAGGATTGTACAGGACAGGTTTATTGAGCCACTACAGCAAATGCAAAACAAATTATTCGTCAAATCCTGACATAATATCTCATTCTGCTGTGACCCATGACTTAAGTAATTACATTATATATGTAAGGAAAAGTAAAATATCAGTGCAACGCTTCTTTTCTGTAAAATCCCTAGTTGTACACTGCCAGGTATAACGATAAGATTCTCCTGCTGTTCAGAATATTTGTCTCAGGGTGAAATGGACCTCATGCACAGACTGCAGATTTTGGAAAATAATTCAAACTCCGGCTCTATCTCCGCTGAATATTAAATGGAAAAGTCCTTGGACTTTCTGCGCACATGAACACATGTGAACAAGCCGGCAGAGTGAGTGTTATTAGTCAATAATCAAGGTTCTGCTTTGCTGTCCTTAAGCACAGAGTGGGGATTACGATATCCATATATGCATTAAATATACAGATTTTCCTCATAAACATGTAAAAGATTGGACTCAATAATAGAAACACTTGTACAATCTGCTGAAACAATTTCTTAAGTGGCTGTTGGAACTAAGGCTCAACAATTATTTGTTTATTTATCGAGCAAAATTCACCACTTTTTGCTCTATTTTATATCACGGTAAATTGCATCTTACATTCCTCAATAAAGGCACCTCCACACTAAAGCACAATGAGGCATCATATTCCCTTAAACTACGCTGGAATGCAGCCTTCAGGCTGTTGAGGTCAGCAAACATTAGTCTCCCGCTCCTTCAATTAAATACATACCGCACTATTAGAGTGCACACTATCAAACACAGAATATGCTTGTTTTCGCCTAAAACACATGACAGCTGTCCAAACCAGCTGATAAAGAATAAATCCCAAATGACCACATCCCAGCTTCTATCAGTAACGCCTTCTCTCAGGATTTGTTGGATGAGCTAATCCATGATGGCATTTTATTTCCACCGTGTGGTGTAGTAGTTTTTCCTTTGTCCACGAGCGACACCATTGTCACTTGTAGACTTTATGGTCACAACTACCTTCATTACCTATTAGTCCCACCGCCGGAATATTTGAATATGAGAAAGTAGAAAATAAGCAACATATACTGTAATAAATGAAAGGTTTAAATGATGTGGTCATAAAGCTAATGTCCAGTTGGGACTTCACACCAGTGTACTGATGCCATCTTCTGGTCATAGTTTTTACCACAAGCATGTCTTGCAAACATAGAAGGGGAATAAGGTTAAGAATTTACTGCCTTTAAACGTTTGAGCTCGAACCGTGAAAAAGAAAGAGACGTGAGATGGCTGGTGAAATGTGAAGCAGGAAGAGGGCAAAGGGTAAGCATGTGTCAGCGACAAAAAAGTGTCTGTTTCAGCACTGCTGCCTGAGGATGTGTGTGTGTGTGTGTGTGTGTGTGTGTGTGTGTGTGTGTGTGTGTGTGTGTGTGTGTGTGTGTGTGTGTGTGTGTGTGTGTGTGTGTGTGTGTGTGTGTGTGTGTGTGTGTGGTGGGTATGTAACGTATGCTGGGCCATGCAGTGTTCCTGTGGGTCATGACACAGACATACGGCGAGCCCCGAGACCGCCGAGAACCCACACAGGGACATCTCTGACGCACATTTTGTTTTGGGAAGGAGTGACTTCATTGATCTGATCCTTTCCTTTGTTTTCTTTCTTTTTCTACTTTTTACTCACTTGAAGGCAGAAACCTCGCTGCCCAGCCCACAGAGGTAACGGTCAACATTTTGCTGCAGTTTGAAATTGAATCCCCTCCCACTTATCCTCCTCCTCCTCCCCAAACTTTCTCTCAATTTTCCCTCCTTCACAGCTTCCCTCTGCCGCACTCATGAAATCATTTCAAGACAGACTCCCTCCTACGTAGCCAATCGGTGAGTTTCGTGGGATTTGAGGCCCCCATTTTCAAAGCTCCATAAAGCCTGCTTTTCAACGTGAATGTGTTTCTGTGACAGTGCACGGCTGCGTGTTTGCACAAATAAATTCCCCTAAATTAAATTTAGAAAAAAAAAAAAAAAATTTTTAAAGAGAAATGTCCTTTAACTAATACAACAAAGTATGTTGATTTCTTCCTGTCTGTTCTTGTGGCTCACATTAGTCCTTGAAGCTAAATTGTTACTGATGAATGGCTGGCAAAGAAACAGTCTCCCCACAAACGATCATCACTTTGAGTTGCCGTTTTACAACTTCCTGTCCAGAGCTCTGCCTCGGCTCTCACAAATAATCCATTGCTCTTGGACTCTGAGAAATCCAGCTCTCAGACAGACAGGGTAAAAAGCAAACATTACAGGCACAGCATCACACTTCAGACATTTTAAACAAAACCATTAAGAAAAGTTGATGTTTCATGTTATTTTTCTCTTTTTTTTTAAGCAAAAATGTTCTAATACATGACATATTCTTCTAATAAGCTCCCTAGTTAGTAAGTAGAATCTGCCACTAAAAGTAGTCTTCTGATCCTCCAGCCAAGCCTCAGTGAGCCTAGGGATGTCCAATTAGCATCTTAAACTCCCATTAAAACAAAATACGACTTCTTGGATTGAACAGCAGTGACCTTTTGTCTAAAACTCATCCAGGAACTTAAATTTGCAGTCAGATTCAAACCAGGCTGTTGATGTAGCTTCATTTTTTTTTTTTTTTGATTTTATACACTTTATTAATCCCCGAGGGGAAATTTCTTCACTACAGCAGGGGGGCTCTCAGGGGGGAGATGCTGCAGCAGGCTGCCACGACCGCGGCGCCAGGTAACCTGACCTGAAGTGCATGTTTTTGGATGATGGGAGGAAGCCGGAGAACCCGGAGAGAACCCACGCAAGCACAGGGAGAACATGCAAACTCCGCACAGAAAGGCCCAGGACCGGATTCGAACCCAGAACCTTTTTGCTGTGAGGCGACAGTGCTAACCACTGCACCACCGTGCCGCCCATAATCAGGACAGTTTGGCACATTTTACCTCAAGAAACATCATTCGCCCACTTATATTAGAAATTTGTGATTTTAAGTAATAAAATTAAATACATTTCAAATATATACGCCCTGAATAAACTAGCTGTTAGGAAGACAATATGCTTTGGTGTGCTGTTTTCTGTTTGATATCAAAAACGGGTGTGCATGTGTGAATGCAAGTGTATGATCTGACGGTAGAGGGTGAAAAAAGAAGACAGCATGCAAAGTACAGAAAGATTGCATTTTCACAAAAACGTTTTGCAACAGCTCAGGATTTTTGTGGTCTTTAAAGTATAGGGTAAATCTAAAGGGGATTCCTCGTAAGAAAGTACAAGCACAAAAGCACGACGCTTCTCGTTTGATATCGTATCCGCTTGCCTATATTCTCCTGAGACGCTCCATCATACATTTCAGGAAGCGTTTAACACACATGCTCCGAGGTGTGTACACATGATGCATGGAGCAAAAACGCACAACCCTCGAACCAGACTAAAACACATTTACAAGCCAAAGCAAAATACACACTGCTGTCAGAAATGATCTAGAAAGCCAGCAGATATATGGTGATTGCAATGTGCTGTTACTGAAGAAACAGTGCAGCAGGCAAAAGGAAAGGAGAGGTTATGTTTTCAAACTCCATAAGCTGCAACAGATGTGCAGGACAGTCAATATACTATAAACAAATAAAGCCATATGAAGCCAGACTCATCGGCTTTAAATCACAGGATGCCAGGAGTAGAAATGTTTTCCAGATTGGCTTGTGAGGTCTTTGGAAGAATGCACTTGCTGTCTATGTTGGTTTCCTGACCCCATGACCAGGACAGTCACTCTGACACAAAAGAAGAGATAAGGAAGTTTGGTGTCTAATAATTAGTAAAGGACTTCTGAGTGTATTTGTACAGAAATATTTATCAGCATCTTATTAAATATATGGTAATATGCCACAAAAGGCAAAAATGAATATCAAATTAAACATGTATATTTCCTTTAAGTCACAGAAATATGTTAAATAAAAGGTGAATATACTGAGATTCTTGTAAGAATGACAGAAAGAAAGACATAAGAAACATAAAAGTAACAAACAAGACGAAGCATACAATGGACAAAGAAATCTAAAAAATAATAGCGTTTGTCTATACAGTGCCCTTTGTTGAGAGTAAAAGGACTATTATATTCCTCAGTGCCATCTGACAGGAAACCGTGATTCATGAGGACTCAAGTGGCAGAAATACTTAACTAGTTAACAGTCTAATCAATGTTTTACTGGGGTGACATGACTTCTGCCGTACAGCTGTGGCTGCTGTAATGGGCACACCACCACTGGTTCTCTTCGTTTTCTCAGCTAAGCTCATCTTGAGTCACAGTGAGGAGCAAATTGCCATCTCCGACGCCCTGCTGTTTGAGCTGAATGTTTGATAGGGGTCTGGTGTGCAGGAAGGAGGGGTGACAGGGAGGAAATGGGGTGACAGGGTGGGGGTGGGGGGTATGGGGCCAAAACAGGGACATGGGGAATATGGCCACTGTGACTGGTATCAAATTACAAGACCGTTTGTCAAGTAAGATTTAGCTTTGGTCCAGTTTACTTGTCTCACTCACTGTTGTTGCTACTTTCTTGGGTCTAAGAGGGTGGGGCTTTTCTCTTTAACAACTCATTTAGCATACCTTCACCAGTGGTTCCAGATGTGTAAGTTACAGAGAGCCTGAGAAGTGCCAACAAAAGAGCTAACAAAAGTAAAGCAGAGATCCTAAAGTTGCAGGGGGGAGGAGGGGGGGCGTCGCAGGGGAGGGTGAGGGGGGCTGGTGTGCTTTCAGGACCCACTTCTTTGGAAGTGTGAAAAGTTTAAGCGGATCCTGTGGTGTCTCAACTACTGAGATGGCTGTTGTTGATTGATGGCCTTGCTGAGTGGTGGGGGCTTCAGGCCACTGAAATGGATTACCTCCATTAGCATAACAGTGGATCGCACCTTTGTTTGGAGTATGAAATTGTGCTCTGTGGTCTATCTCCATAAGCCTATTAAGGACCCCAGTGTCACAGCCTTTTGTCGGCTATCACCTTTTATTGTGAGGTGGATTACTGCTGCCGTCCAGACAGGGTTCACAGTTCAAGCAGACACGGTAGCCCAGTGTGAGCCAGGAATGAAGAAATGAGCACTGATCACCAGAACAATTGGTGTTAGCACACAGTAGAGCCCACTTATAATGGATGATTCAAGCACCGGGACTGCATATTTATTGTGTGCATATCCATACAGTATTCCTGTATATAAACACAGAGCGGTATTTGAAGAATGCACACGTTTTTTTTTTTTGTTGTTGTTTTTTTAATACATTATCCCAAAAAGACCCCACTATCCTCCTTCCCTCCGTCTGCCTTGCCACTTCTTCTGGAGGGGTGGGGGCTCGGAGGAAGGGTTAAAGTAACCAGTGAAAGACGGGGTGTAGGGCTGGGCCTTCGTAAGGGAGGAAAGGGGAGGGGTGGCTATATAAAAAGTGACAGGACACAAGTGGTGCTTTATCCAGCCTGTCCCGCTCTGGGTAAGAGGAAACCCTAAACTGCTCCGGCTCAACCAGCTTTGCTCTTTTTCTCTTTTTCTTTCCCTCTCTTTTCACCCACACCCTTTCAGACGTGTGTGCGCTCAGGACGAGAATGGCAGCATCATCTGCACAGAGAACGGACAGGCCCTGCAAAATGTTGGCTTTTGCTTTGCTCCTCATCGCCTCACTCTTAAATGGTAAGCGAAATACTTAACACAAAAGCAAAGCAGGCCAATTCGCAGAGATCGTATGACCATCTACAGGGAAAGGGAGGGATCAGGGGGGGCCAGGAGGGGTGGGGTTGGACTGGGGCAGTGTTTGTTTGAATGGTCTTTGAGTTGAGTCCAGGTTTTAACCCTACAACTTTTTTACTCTCTGGAATGCTAACACACTATGGCCATACTGAAATCCAATATCCAACATGAGATTATTTAATGTTTTGAATAGGGGTTGATGTGTTTTCTGAAAAACAATAACTTTGGAGTGTACCATGGCAAACAAAGGGATGACGTTAGAGAGAGGTTTTAAATGATGTGTCGGTTAAAGGCTTAAATGATGATTTGAAGTTCTGATCTATTTTCAGAACTTGCGAATTTGCAGTGTAAAATGTAGGTTTTTAGTAACGTCTCAGTTTCCTTCTTGAGCATTACTATTCTGTTTGAACTATTTATGAACCTTCCTCTCGTGTTATGTTTACTATTTCATTGACCTGATTCCCATGATCTTGAAGGACTCTGAGAAATGCGTGTATTTATATTTAGCTGGTTGTAATGTGAGGCCATTTGGACCGTGCATGACAGAGGGTTGTGGAGTTCGGTTGGTAATGTGCATTTTAAATGTGGCTGTGCTGATGTAGTAGATTCAGTCAGTTATTCAATGATGTGAAACTATGCATAGAATGACATGCGGCTCACGTCGCTGGCTCTTTATCATAACCAACATAAGAACCATTTATCTAGAATGGAACAACCTAGTTTCTTTATAAAAGAATAAACTTTCTGAACTTTAACATGGTTATTCTTCACCTATCAATAGGGTTCAACCAATTTAAGTTTAGATAAGATAAATGTATTTATACAGCACCTAATCCTGCACCAGGCAACCCAAAGGGCTCCACAGGAATACAAATCAACAAAAACAAGTAAAACAGCAAAGAGTAACAAACAGAAAACCAAAAGGATGATTAAAGTCTACAAAGAAAAACTGAAAACTATAAAAACATTGAAAACCACAGGGACATCAGCAAAATATGAAGACAATTTGTGTTAAAGCAACTTTCAAAACTTAAGTCTTAAGTTTTGGTTGTTTTCATCTAATAACGTTACCAAATTTTGCAGATTGCACTCCCAATTATTTAAAAAGTTGATTCACCTATGATTAGTTTAATGAAACAAATTTTCACCTGCCATCTAAATTCAGCCAAAGCCCATTTTCAAGTTTAGTTCAAGCCAAGAAAAAGTCAAAAGTAAAACAAGGAGGAAATCGAGGGCCACTCAAAACCAAGACCAAACAAGGCAAGAAGCACTCCATACATTTTTTCAAATGTAAAAATACTATGTGATGACTTGTTTCAGCATTAAGATATAGATTGGATTGGACATGTGAGCGCATACAACAGTTTCACCCTACAAATTGCCAGCAGTGGCAGGAAGAAAATGAAAATATAAGTCCCATGGAGGAAAATAAAACTCTTAATATACATCAACATCGTCAAAATGATCAACATCCAAAAGAGGTAGAGCCAAGTTCAAACCCAAATAAACCCAAAGAAAGTCCAAGATGTAGAAAAAATGGAGCAAAGAATGAATTACCCTTATATTATCATCTGCAGTGCTCGGTTGTGGCTGGAAATCAATCATACACTGGATTTATTGATTTAAACCTCCTGTGTTGTTCATGAGACGCAGCTTATGGGAATTAAATCATCAGCAGCGAAAGGCAGCTGCATGTGCTTTGGAAAATGAAACTGCACTGATATCATTTCAACCTATAGATTCAGAAAAAAACTTTTATTTTGCTTTTGAGAGAGAAAAAAAAAATCTCTTGATGTGCACTGCCAAATCAAAAGCAACTCAAAACATGTGACACACTGCATCTGGGCCAAATGTGTGTCAAAAAAAAAAGATGAATACTAAAAAACTTAGATATAATATTAAAATGGAAAACAGTTGCTGAATCATCTTTCCAACCGAGGACATGCGAGGAAGGTAAAGTTACATAAGCAGAAGAAGGATGGCCTCATCGTACAACTTTACTCCGATGAAGTCAGGGCGGAGAGCGATATTAGTGAAAATCCTGGAGGGAGTTCGTGGTGAGGCGATGATCAGAAACACCAGAGTGGAACACCCTCGTAGACACTGTTGGACTTTTTTTTTTTTTTTTTTTTAAAGAAAAAAGAGGTAGCGATGCACAGGGAATGAAAAATACGTAGATCTACTTTGCTGACGGTTTTACATTATTGGAATCTTTTGCGTTTGGAAGATGTCAGTTTAAATGTGAGTAAACTGTACTTCTAAACAATTTTCTTGAGATTGTTTTTAGTTCTGCTTGTGCTGTGAAGTGGTTCGAGGAGGCTCTCTGTAGTTAAGCGATGAACCCTGCCCAACCTCGCTGCCAGCCCCAGAGCATGTAATTATGTAAATCATTGTTTGTGTGGCACCCATTGAAGTAACAGATGCAGGAAAGAATCACAGAAACCAGGTCAACAACAGAGTGTTCGGTCCTCTCGTGAAGAAAGTAGCGCAGAACGTGCCAACTTAACTTCTGGTGTCAAGTGAGCCAGCGGTGGCAAGTAGACGTCTGGGTCCACACAGATGCACACAAACACACAAAAGATCATCATTCACTTGGAATAGTGCTTTTCATCCTCCTAATAAGAGAGGGCTGCTTTTCTACTCGGCTCTCAGCGGCTTTGTCTTTGAACTTTTTGCAGCCTTTGTACTTGTACAACCTTGTATTAAGTTTGTGCGTATTAACATATAATAAGCGTTGGCATGGGATAACCAAACAAGATACTTTTTCAAAACAGTGAGGAGGTGCCGGTATGGATCCTGATCTACAAATTGGATAAATGGGAGGGAAAGAGAAGCGAGTGCCTGAGTATCAGATTGCAACATGACTGTAAAAAAAAAACTTCTGCATGCAAGCAATCAATGTTCAAAAGGCAGAGAACTAGTCTTCGAACGCCAACTAACTGCACTCTGGTTCAACATCTTGATGGGTTATAAGGGCTGTTTTTCAACACCACCCAGGGATGTGAGTGTAAGAAATTACTCTGGTTGATTTTTGACAGATATAGTCCATCTAAAATTCTTTTTGGACCAAATGAGCGCACAGCATCAGAGCTATTGATCCCCAGATCGACCTCACTCTGCAACAGGATCCCTGAACAGTCTACCTGCATACACTCAAACCAGACAGGCTCACTCAAGGTAATGCGCAAGGCAGTGAAACTTTAGCGGGCAATTGTAAACGTGAATGTGTGTGTGTGTGAGTTGGGGAGGGGCGGGGGAGTGATATAATGCACACAATTGAAAGCAGATGTCATGTTTCCTGATTGTGGTCCCTCGAAACAGACATCATGCTCACGATAAGGAGCTGCAGTGGCCTCAGGGTTGGGTGAAACGCTGCAGCTGGGCAACATTGAGCGAAGTGAATGCTGCTTCACTGAACTGATTAGAACCATAAGATCCAATTGCTGTTTTTGCCATGAGAATGGCCGGACTTCTGCTATTAATCGCTGTGACAGGAATGACAGGGGAGGGGGCGCAGAGCGGGTGTGGGGGGGAAGGAGAGGAGGAGAGGAGGGGGGGGGTCAAGATGTTGGGGTCAGCACTCTGTTGTTTCAAATAGGGTAGAGTTGCAGAACATGTTTAACCCTACGGGGACTCTTTTATGTCACATTCCTCCGGATGCTTTTAACTCTTAAATTCAAATTCTTTCAGAGCGATGGGATATTAAATCATCAAAAAGCTCTTCATTAACAAAACAACACTGAATGAGTGATGTTGAATGACTTGTGGAATCCTATCTGGAAAAGTCAAATATAAGCAAATCCCAAGATTAGAAAAAAACCCACTTATTTCTATATTGTAGATATTATAAAGCTGCATTAGATAAGGAAAAAACATTTTGAAACATAAATTTAAGATTTAATTCTAGACAAACATCTGAAAGAAAGTGAACCTGACTTGGTGATTCTAGTTATATCTAAATTCTATTCTCCTTTAAAAACTAATGTTGGGGAGAGTGAGCGAGGGAAGAGGTGTGCTGTTGGATCAAATTTCTGTTCAACTGATTCCAGAATGATGTCAGAGAGACTCTAAAGAGGTAGTTTGAAAATCTGAGGAAGCCCAAGAAGCAGAAGGAAAGAAGGAAAATGATGGCATCAAAATAAGCACTTTTCTATTTTACCACTCATCTGATTTATATCGTTGGCTGTTGGCCAATCAGCATGTGAGTCCCAGAGTGAGGGTCTTTAGAGACTCATGGTGGACCATCTCTGCTGCCCCTTCCCACAGCCCCTACTCAATCAACATTGTGAAATATCCTGCAGACGGACACAAAGAGAACACTTCAAGGATTTGTACGACAACACTGATAGAAAAGAGGAGGTGGTGTGACTTGAGAGTGTTTACAGAACCCGTCTCATCTGCACACAAGTTTTAAACCCAGCAGAAAATGGGTTTTGGTAGGAGTCCAAGCTGCTAGCGTAATTTGTGGAATTCTGGGATAAATTAGTATCATGGTTTCCTGTGAAAAGACGACGCCAGATAGTAACTTATCACATGCTGCATGTGGCTGTAAGGGAGCTGATGGGACCTCCATCACTGAGGCTTTGACACAGTCATCCACAAATGTCTGCAGCCCGTTATCACCTCACCGTGCCCTATTACACAGCACAGGCTTTTCTTCTTTCTGGAGTAAGGAGAGGATAGGAGCCCCGGGGACATAATATCATATTTTCAAAGTCTGTCCCTCCTGAACATGTCGCACAGGACTATTTGGAAACCTGGCTGGGACTGAAGACCAAAGCCACAGAACAGCTAGCTCATGCTTCACATATGCAAACATACTGGAGAAGGTGCACAGTTAAAAATGTAAACCCATCATTTCCAAAGGAGAAATCAGTACAGACCTTGTCAGTGAAGTGATCTGCCATTATACTTTTCAGGCTAGGGGACATTGAGAGGCACAAGAAGGACAAATGCAAAATTATGTACAGAAGACACGCCCCATTAATATAGAACTTAAGCATGTTTAGCCACTGTACGCACCATGAGGCAATGTTAAGAGACTGCAGGGAAAGTTTTCCGGGACAATGGGAGAGAAATTAGCTGTTTGAATATAGCTCCTGGTATGTTGCTTTACATGACACTATGTGGTGTGGGAGGTGTGAAGGCTGAAGGCTAAATCTCACCTCTAGAGATGCTTGGGATTAGCTGTGCGTGACTGGGAGAGGGTGAGCGGAGACAGAGGGTTGGGAAGGAGCAGGGTGTGGAGCTGAAGGCTCGTCTTCTTCCAAAGCCTGCTACATTCCTCCATCCAGAGTCCCAGGAGATGGGGGGGCGGGGGGTGGAGCATATCCAGACCACAGCCGTCATTCAGAGCAATCTGGTGGGAAAATCTTCAAGAGAGCAATGAAGTCAGAGCCTACGCTAAATAACATATGGAGTCTGGGCTGATTATGGACGGTTCGATTTGCCATGTTTGTACAACGATAGCTCGTACACGACTGACGACGGATATCTTGGCAACTTTAAACATTACACAAAAAGAAGGAATGACAGACATGTCTGTGTGGACGTTAAGCGTGATGTGAGGCTCAGGGGTTGTGAATATCCCAGATGTACTATATGTATGTGTACATCGGCAGAAGAGTTCAGTGAAACCAGTTTTAAAAAAAAAAAATCACCTTTAGCTGTAGGTCTTGTTGGTGGTGATGGGTTCAGAGGTCACGCTGTTCAGAAGTTTGCAGAAGCAGGGAGCACGACTGCAAAAAACGTCATAGACAGCACTGTATCAATGACAGCACAAAGGTCAAGGTTACAATCTCATCTCAAAATAACAGAAGACCTACATGTAGCTCCTCTTTTCCTTCATACACAAGAAACCAGTCTTATCAAAACAGAAATCTTAGTTTCTTTTTTACAAGCGATAAAAAAAAAATCAAAGCAAGACTGTAAGATATGCAGTCAAAACAATAAAATAAAAGGCGGTTCGTCACATCCAGCTGTTTCTGTAAATGTTGGTCATAAGAGGCAGTTACATGCAGAGTTTTCATTCCATCTGGTTTCTGGTCTGTCAGGAAAGTTTGTTTGTGTGTAATGAGTAATGGCTGGTCAGAGAGCTGGACAGAGTTTACTGGCTGTGTTGGCAGCGTTGCAAGAAAACAGGTCTTGCGTTATTGTGCCTGAAGCTGAGAAGCATGTTCTTCTTTATGAAAATATAGGAACCCAGTTTTACAAGTGTGCCCGATGTTGCGATTTTATCAGCACAAGTCTCGTAAAACACAGTTGATTTTTATAGTATGGATCTGAAGTGTTCCTTAATCCACCAAACTCAAACATTGTGTTAAAATACTGCCAATGCAGTCGCAGAACCACAATATCGCCACAATATCCCATTAGAGGCCGCATAACGTACCAGCCACAGTCTAAACCTTTAGACTTTGTATTTTACAACACCACTGACAGCAGTTCACTCAATGACAGATGACAGAGGGTGATCACAGACCTGAAACAACACATTTCAGCCTCAGCACTCTGGCACTCCTGCGTGTCACATTTGTATGAGAAAGCTTAATTTATGCCTGACCATCTCACCCATTTTGGACCTCATCCTTTCCGGTAAAATAAACACACAGGCCACCCAGACATGGAGGAGGGATGGCAGCTGTAGACTACATTCTGGGAAAAAGGGTCTAGAAAACAGACTGGAAAAGGGAAGGGAGTCCTTGACCTGCTGTTGATAGTAAAAAAGATGAGGCACTAAACGTGGCAACATTGTGGCTCCAGAGTAGAAACTTGAGCACGTCTACAAGACAGTTTTGTTTTTGGAAACAGTAACCACAAATCTGCCGAGAGGTCAGTGACTCGGATGTGTTTTCTCACTCAATTAAAACAGTTATAAAGTGTAGAACAGATACTGTGTGACAGACAGCTGCAGTGTGCAGTTGTTAACACTAAACATGGCAGAGGACCTCCACGGAGATTACCGCCCCACCTGCTAGCATGGCACACACAGTGTTTGCTCTGTACTCGTGGCACCTGTCTGTCACAATGATTTATCCGAGGAAGTCAGCGGACATTTGTCACGGTGCCACCAATGTGCGAATGCATGTGCAAACCTCAAGTAGTGACGGCAGATAGAGAGACGACCTCATGAGGAGACAACAGAGTATAACAGCGGAGATGAGGACAAATGCACATTGTCAAGAAAAATCGGGTTTTAAAGCTGTAACTCAAGGACGAAAATGTTCAAGAAAACTTCAATTAGATCACATTTTTGTGTGGCAAATTACAAAAAAGGTTTCAAAAATATGTAGTTTGAACTATTTTGCCAAAATCCTTAAAAACACTTTAATGGTCTGTAGTGGCATTACGTTTAGTGATGGCTTCTTTTGGGCGATCTCCTTATTATCTGCTACTATATATAAATAAGCAGCATGTGAAGGTGAGGTGTATCGTTACTTCTTTCACCTGAGTATGTAAATATCACTAATGACGTTGAAAAAAAAAAATTATATTAAGGGAAAACTATGTAGTCTAATTACCTCCAGTTATCAGACCCATATTTACTTTGTAAATAGTTGGGGTCCAGCCACTCCCCATTGAGGATCGCTTCCAGTTGTTACATTCTAATGGGCATAGACCAGTTTATTGGAGCCCCTTTTAACCAATCAGCATTGACCACCATCAGCCGTATGCAGTGTGCTAAATCTTTCCAAGCTGTAAACAGCGGAGACCCTCCTATAATGTTAGCACAGTGCAACACCATATCAGTAAATGACCATTGTAGATTACAGTACATTGTTCTTGCTCCGTCTACAGTTCCCCAACATCTGCTGGCGTCCTACAACCGCTTGTTTGGCTTTATGTATAGCTCTACCACCGCCACCATTGTTGGAACTACATTTTAAAACAATCAGAAGCAGGCTAGTAGCCCAACTCTGCCACTGGAACTTGCTAATACTCTTTAATTACACTATTAATTACCAGATAACTAAGCATCAGATAAACAAGTTAAACATTTTATTTTACGCTGTAAAATGTTTGTTTACATTAGTTGTCAAGCAGGCTAATTAAAAGGCTCATTTTTATTGTCAATATCTATTACATCCAATTTATGGTCAAATAAATTGTAATATTTAAATCTTACATATCTTACACTAATATTTCACAGTCAAATACAAACTGAAAACAAAGCCAACAGTTTAATTCAATCTTAATGTCAACAAAGGCATATGTGGCAGTACAATTTAGTTCAACAGGGGGCAGTATATAGCAACAACAAGCCTGAAATCAATCACAAACTTAATCTGGCAACCAGTAAGGAATGACAGTAAGCGTTGTAGAAGTAATGAGATCTGCAGAGGAAAGGCATTATGGGAATGTTTTGAGAGTGAGGTAATGGTGTTGTTGGTTGAGAGAAGGAGATTTGAGTGAAAGGAATGAATGCTGGCTATTCTAGTTTGAGCTCTGGGTCCTACTCCTGCAATTTGACCTGAACAAATCACACTAATAAGACCTCAGGCTCATGTGACTGCAGGGTGTGGCAGCATATTTCATAAATTAGCACAGACAATCTAATGCCGCCGTATTTTGCAGCTGAAATAATTCGCAGCTGATAGAAATCTCAACAAATAACCTTTCAAAACTTTGATTTAGGGTTGCAATTCGTTCAGGATTTCTACCCCAAAGTCATATGGCACTGTGAAAATGAACAATAGCATGATGGCCTATTACATGATTCCAAATTTTGGTAAAAATATGATGTTTTCAATGGCATCATTACCTGGAACCTTTCAGCAGTACCCTTAATCAGGGCATTCAACTGTTTAACAGGGCTGATGGAAACTCATTCCTCTCACATTAATATAAATCAGAAACTTAATTTGTATATCCCATTTGTGCCTAACGTACAGTGACTCACTATAACCACAGGATCTTTTGTAAGACCTCCGAGAGAGAGAGAGAGATTGCATTTCAAAGTAAATGACTTCATGACGTGATCCATGGAACCGAGCGCTACAGTTATCTACTGCAATCAGATATATTACCTAATCTTCCATCAATGCAGTGGCCTCTGGGAGCACAAAGAATCGCCTATTGTGAGCACACCAAAGAGCTCTCCTGCAAGAGTTCATGCACTTAGAGGAAATTTGACATTACGATGGCATGCTGAAAACTGTTGACCATCCAACTAGGCCTGTCACAATTATTACATGATCATTTGATCACTATTATTTGAGCTGACTGCAATCATTTTGCATAATTGTTAGAATGTTTTTCATTGTTCTGTATTAGACTAACAGAAATGTCACGTTTCCACCACTGTTTCACATCGTTTTCCAATTCAAGTTTAACTGGCTCTCCTTTAATGACGTCATCTCATTGTACACCCTTCTTGGCATATGAGTGGAGAATTAGCCCCACCAACTGTTTATCTTCTGATTTTCGATGAGCATAGGTTGGCATAAACATCATGGATTGGTTACAAAGACAAACAACACAGCACTGCTGTGGGCACATTTTGGTTTTAGGTCAAACGGAAATGGAGAGACCAATGACTTGGTGGAGATAATTTGTCGGTTCCACAGTTAAAAGGTGACGGTCGAAGACACTATTTATATGTTTCAATGCTCAATGGCATTAAGTATTTCTTCCGTATATGTATGATTAAACGGTGACATGGCTTACACTTTAATAGTGGAACGAAATGAATAGAAAAACACGATGAAATTGTTGATCAGTTATTTGTGTGACAATTAATCGTCAAGCTATAAGCTGCTACCTCACATGAGAAGTAGCAATGGATTTACTAAAATCAACTTTATTGTCCTGGCTGCATAAGTAACCTGAGTTGCTGGAGGATAACACCTGCTTCTTCTACATAGTTGGACTTCAGGCAAGCACTTGGCGAGATAGTTTTTTTTTTTTTTTTAAATACTCATTTATTATCACCCGAAAGCACAAAGCGGTTTGCCACAAGCAAGAAAATGGCTTTCTGCCACAAAATACCACAATCTGGTGTTGTATATTCAAATGTCTTTGCCTTCAGGAAGTGATTAATTAACATAACAGCAAAATACTAAATGGACAATTCCCCTCTAAGGCAGCAGCAAGTGAACACTGCACCCAGAGAAAGCAGAGCTCACTATTTTCCCTTCATTTGAAACTGTTGCTGATAGATTGTCTACTTTGAAAAACGTTACCTTTCTAAAGGAATTATATTAGTGTGTGATGTAGGTCGAACTGATTTAATCTTATGCCATTACGTCCATGTCAATTTCAAGTTTCTTCTATCTGTCAAACAGTGATTTATTCTGATTTATTCCGATTTCACAGCAGGAGTCACGGCACAGGAAGATGAAGTTGTTACAGGGACGGCGCCACGTGTGGAAGCAGAGGCTAATGTACGAGGAGACATGATTCCGAAGACAACTGAAGCTCCTGGTAAGAAACATTGACTGGCAACAAAAATGTTGCACGTTTACTCTACAGATTTATTTCTCAGTGTGCGTGATGAGATCACCGATGCGGAAAACAAGCTCCTCTGTTCTTTCACAATCAAGGAATAATATACGGCAATAAAAACACCAACTTGTCAGACAGTAAACCTGTGTGTGCTTGAAAATATACTTGCTGTGATTGAGTTAACTTTAATGACACAGTAAACAAAGCCCAGGCCAAGCGTCCCTACCAATGTACAGTTATCTCCATAACAGCTTTAACGACAATAAAATAGCAACATTTAAAAGAGACAAAAACGCAAGATGAGGAAGAAATTCCACGTGCAGGTCTCAGATAAATCGTAATACTGTGTTGCAAAAGCTCAGTAAAGAATATATCAGCATTTAAAGAGTAGCTAAGCCCCTGGGCTGCATCGATAGCTGGAGCTGAAATACCACCCTTTTTCAGAATGAACTGTCAATAACCTCAAACCATGTGTCAATATCAAATTTAAAACTGCATTTCAAAATCCATAAATAAACAGTGAAGTCTATCACCTTCTTCTGCTAATATGTAATGAATTAACCATCTAAGTTGAATTGCTTTTTCAGCGACAGACGACTCACAAGGTCAAATCTTAGTTCCCCCGACCATGGCGTTGCCAGAGCCCTCTGAACAGACGACAGCAGCAACAGCTACAGAGAAGGCAGGAGACGATGAGAAAAGAAGCCCTGCAGGTCCAGAGGAAGCAGCTGATGAGGGAACTGAAATTGCAGTTGAAGTACATACGGACATACAGTGGGTACGGAAAGTATTCAGACCCCTTTACATTTTTCACTCTTTGTTTCATTGCAGCCATTTGCTAAAATCAAAAAAGTTCATTTTATTTCTCATTAATGTACACTCAGCACCCCATCTTGACAGAAAAAAACCCAGAAATGTAGAAATGTGTGCAAATTTATTAAAAAAGAAAAACTGAAATATCACATGGTCATAAGTATTCAGACCCTTTGCTGTGACACTCATATTTAACTCACATGCTGTACCTAAGATTATGGACCTAGAGACTCCAGCACCGATTCCTTCCAGAGGCGACGGCCCTAACAACATCCCGCGGGTAAGAAAAAGAGGGGGCCTTTAAATTACTCAGTATGGCATAAAGTAATGTTGATATAAGAATGCTGGTTTGTAATATGTGCCTGGCATATCTGTAGGGCTACACTGAAAGAAACATGATTACCATCCTCCTCAATTATTTTAAACACACGTGTCAGAATAACTGTCAAATATCAGTAACGTAAAAGAATGTTGGGGCACCTGGGGACTTTTTGGAGCATCAAAGTTTTAAATGACACTGAGATGGCACTTTTGTAAATGATTCTCCTCTAAGCAGAAAAGATGAGTTGTATTGATCAGAAGAAAATAAGAATGCATTTTCATACTACTGAGAACTGCATAGCTACAGGCCACATTTGCGTTACCATTTGGACGTTTGTTTTCAAATGCTGTGCTTGCAGCCAAAACTAAATATAAATTTGTAGTTTATGAATAATTGATCTCAATCCTAAAACCAGTGGGAGTCTGATTCTCTTTTGTTTTTTTCTGAGATTGTTGAACAAGTTTGTTGTAAATCAAATTTTGACATGCTGTAGTTTTACATTTGGATTTCCTCTTAGGAAAATTGATAAATAATAGAAAATCAACAGCAGTAAAATTATTGAAAAGCTGTTTTTCAGCAACTTCCCACTTTCTGGGCCTAAAACAGTTGTTTTGATGTTTTCCAGTCAGGATTTTGATCCCACTGCAGCACTGACACTGCATTTTTGCAAGCCTTTATTTGCATCAATTTTAACACAGACATGGGAAAACTAAGTTTCTATATTATCAGATTCCAGTGCTACGTTTGACAGTTAGAGTGAAATTCTTGGGCCTCTTCAGTTCAACATTAACAAGCTCTGACCAGCTCAGACTATAGAGAAGGAAACATCTTTCCACAATTATGCAGGTGACACAATTTAAGGCAATTTACAGTTCATACACTGAACTGTAAATTGTATTTTCCCCTTTCAATAGTTGTATTCTATTTTAGCCATTTTTATATTGTATCCTTTTGACTCTGAAATCCCATTTTTGTGTCTTTATTATTATTGTCGTGTATGTTTTCTTAATGCCTTTCATGTTTTAGCCTTGATGCTCTGTTTTTTAAAGGGGCTATACAAATAAACATGCCTCATATACCTACATATACCTTATATTAGTTTTAAATTGAATCACTACATAAAACAACAGGACATGTTTAATATAAGGTGGAAATCAAATGGCCAAATGGCATTATGTGTATGTTAAAGGCCTCAAGCCTAATAATTATGTACAATTTGGATGATGCTGTACAGCAATCATAAGCCTATATGGTTAGAAGGGGACCACAAGTGTAAATTAAGAGTTCTGGTTTCTCTCTGCAGCCGGTGCCACAGGATGATGTTGTCTGTGTGAGCAAAGAGGCTGTCCAGGACAAAAACGCTGTAAATCTGAAACTCAAGGCACTCTCCAACTGTGTAAGTCTTAAAGATTTCTCATTCTGTCTCTTTGCTTTGCTTCTTACATGTGATGTGCAACAAAAAATGTTTGTCAGGTAGAACAAAAGGAAGGATACTCAAAGATGAACTGCAGTGATATTAATGATATAGCATAGAGAGAAAACCGAAAAATCCAAAAAGTGCTATTTGATCAGCATATACCGACACATACACAACCAAGTGCAAAAGAGATACAAAAAAAAAAAAAATAGTCCCTGGATTGGTTAGTTTTTATTTCCACTTGCCTATCAGCTTTCTAAACATGAACTCAAAAGGACATTCTTCTTCATTTAAGAGGCAGTAACTGTTACATGAAGCCAGTTAATCATTGAAGCTGGCGAGAAACTGGGTCCATCTTTTCCTTCCAATGTGTACTTCTTCAGTGGAAAGAAAAAGTCCAAGAGATTTCTGTTGCATTTAACCCACGGCATGATATGTGCTTTAAGGGAGGGTAGCACAATGGGTGGGCTCAGTGCTGCTGTAGAATGTATGATGAATGGAGGCCTGAAGCAGTAGTGTTGGTGTGTGGGAGTGTGTGTGTGTTTGTGTTTGTGTTTGTGTTTGTGTTTGTGTTTAGACATACAAATTCTATCGTGTCTCAGGATAACAGCTTTGAGGTCTACAGAAATCACAGCTTTATAGTGGACGTCTGAACCCAATTAGATGTGATATCAGCTGGCTGCAGCTCTCATATAGCCTAAACAGTAAATTCATTATTTAACATTTAAACAATGTATAAACAGCTGCAAGGAGCAAACCCACACAAGGGTTCCTGAGTAGTCAGACAAAGACATCAACTAAAGACATTGCTTTCCTATTATCTTTTCTTCAGGACATTATTTTGTACTGTCCATAAGGCATGTAGTACATTTTATTAAAGTTGGGCAATGGAATTAATGTTAACGTGGGTTTAGAGAGGACGAAACTGAGTTTTAAAATGAACCCTGCTTCATGTCAGGGAATAAACATTGCAAATAGCGAAAGACAGAGGAAGGGCCGGTAGGCATTGCCCCCTCTAATTTATAGAGTGGATTATTTCAGTCACAGCATGAGGAATCTCTGATCTGATAGACTGTATATCAAAGGATGGTGGACCTGTAAATGAGGTCTTGGTGGATATCTCACATGCAGCTATTTAATGGAGAGGCTCATCCAGTGTATTCATATATGCAGTTCTGAAGCATTTCGATGCAATGGCAGGAGAAAACTTCAAATTAAAATCCAAATAAAGACACAAACTCAAAGAATTGGCTAGAGGTCACTGCGTCCTGCCAATAAATACACCGTCTTCGACGAAAGCCATCTGTGCATGCCAGAGCTGGGATCAAGGGCTTTTAAAATGAGGCAGTTTCTGATGTTTGGATCAGATTACTTCAGGGAAAAGGTAGTGCGCAATAGCTCTGATTGGATTAAAGACAAAGAAAGATGTGGGGTGAAGGGATTAAAGGAGAAGAGGAAGATTCAAGGCGATATTTTAGGTGGGGTGCTGTGATTTTGTAGGAAGCTATTGATTTGGGATTAGCGATGAATGTCACATCTGCGATCTAGCCTTTGATAAATTAAACCTTTCAGATGCGGAAGTAAAATGTTTCAATATAAATTAAATTGTATTTCCGTCTCATTGCAGAAAGACACAAAAGTGAAGATTGAAAGTGTTCTACAGGAGTTGTGTGGTGAAGACTGTAAGCTAGAGCTCTACCAGGAAGACAACACAGATGAAATCCTTGTGTCTGGGAAGTATGTTGAAGGTCAGTAACATTTCTGTGTTTTTATATTTCAGTAAGCAGTCATTTTAGTTTCTGATAAATCTGCATAGATATTATCTTCCTTTAAACATTCTAATTTGTTTAATTTGCAGTTATGTTGGATTATCTTTTTCATCAGTATAGTACGTTCGAATTAAGTAGCATCTCTACTTTGACACTGTGAAAACACACACCAACACTTTTTTGTATTTACAGATGATGTCGCTGGCATGGCCAACAAGTTCAACAATGACAACATAAAAGACATGGTAATGTGCCACTTACATTATATTGAAAAAAAAAAATATATATATATATGTATCTTATTGTTACAATCTTATTTTTAAAGCATACCACGCAGCACGAAGGGTCTGTAAAATCCTCATTCTATGGAAATAAGCTACATCGACTCAGCCAGCTAAATCTTCTGCTTGAGTCATGATGAAACTTGACGGTAAAATACACCAGGGAGAAGAAAAACACTCACTGAGTTTGCAGACTTTTTCAAAGGCTTCAAGATGCTAAGCTGACAGTTGGTGTGACAAACAAAAAAAAAAAAAAACCCACAAACAATCTAACAACTGTCAGCTGCAAAACATTTTTTTCTACTACCTGGGGAACAATCTTGGGTTATGGGTGTGACTGCAACACCCGTCTGTCTCATGACATTCAACATACTTTGCATTTCCCTCCCTGCACGAGCATCCACTGAATGACCTATTGCCAGTTTACCAGTTTTCAGACACAGTCAGACTTCATTATACAGTCTTCACTCTGCCTTCCATCATCTTTTTGTTTTACACTGCCTTCAAGCCAGGGAATATACCACCAACGGTGTAGTTATATTTCCATTAAAAAAAGGCTGAAGGTGGGGTTGTATTTTTCCCCCCCCAAGCATTCAGTTATTATGATTACAAACAAATGCACATGTGCATATTTAAAACACAGTGCATGGAGTTTTATTTCCTCATGGGGGTCAGTTTCAGCATGTAGAGTGTTTGAGAATTTGTTTGGTTTGCTAGAGATACTGTAATTCAGAACTGGTTTAGACATACAAATAGAACACTTGACTAATGTTATCTTGTTCTCATTTTTGTTATCAGACTGACGTGGAGGAGGCCGTTCCTCGCTGGGGGAAGAACTCAAAGTTGGTCCTGGTTTCCTTACTGCTGACTGGCCTGTTACTGGCTGCACTGCTGGTAGCTGGGTATTACCTCAAGACGCACCGTAAGAACTCCAAAGGAGTCAGACTGGTGAGTAGATTAGAGGTAATGCACTGGCAAATACATTAAAAAAAAAAAAAAAAAAAAAAGTAAATCGGTTGATGTAAAAATTTCGGGGAACATCCACTTAATAGCCGCAAATGTTATCGTCTTGCTCGTGTTAAATTTACAACCCTTGTGGTGAGATATCAGAAAGAAAAAAAAAAAAAACTGACCGAGATCCCAGCTACATTGAAAAACTTCCCATCTGGCAACCACCTTCACTGGCCTAACCTAAGATAATGTGGCCCATAAGGATCCAGTTCACTGAGGAAATTGTACATAGTGACTGTTTATTTGAAGAAAAAAAAAATACATTGATTTGAGGTCAAATGTATGGTTATCCTTCAGTCAATCCCTGACTCAAGGGAGGATATGCTTGACTCATATATTCAATAACTCAAAGCAGCATTAGGCTCTTTGAGCTGTTTCCACTCTAACCGGTTGCCAGGGGGCTACAGATGGTTTTAGTTTTTTTTTGGTCTAAAGCTTATGACATAATTTTTTTAAGTATTTACATATGGTGGCACGCCCATGTGATGTTTAGAATAACAGCTTGTTGAAAGTGTGCCTTATCTATTAAATATGTCGTCATAGGCATAAAATATTATCCAGAAAGTCCTTGCTGACAGACAAAGCACCTCACCAAATGTTGCTCATGTTCACATACAAAGGGTTGGCACACTATTTTCACCAGGAGGCACGGTAAAACAACAAGTGGGCTTGCATATCGTGAAGGTCCTGACAGTAAAACAATTACCAACACCCTACTGAGTGCACACACAGCTGAAGCCCATAAACCTCATTAACAAAGAATGCATCTGTTTATTTTTCAACAACGCCCACAAAAACAAATCCTTTCTTAATGACACACTTTCAAGCGAGTTTGCATGTCATATATCAACATTACAATTATAATCTAGTCTGCATTAAACCTCTCCTGGTCCAAAAATATAGCTCTGATTTTAAGTCTTGGCTCTGTGTTCTCCTTAGGCCGAGTCTTTCCAAGTGGATGAGGAGAACCAGGCCAACACCCTGGTGTCGGTGGCCCCCCTGCCCCAAGAGCCCCTGGACAAGCCTGCCGTCAACGGAGAGTCTCCACCGGAAAATGGGACCAACCCTCCCCCGACTACTAATGGACACTCGGCCACCCAGACCCCAGTGGCTGACACGGAGATGTGAATCATGACACCCTCGACCCCCTGTTCTACCAATCATCCGCTCCACCCGAGCCCCCCCACCCCACCGCCTCAGTGTCCAAACACTGAAACAAATTCGACATTTATCCATCACATAATTTCACCTCCCCTTCCTCCTCCTCTCCTCAACCTGCACCTCCCTGGATGATGATGACGACAACAATGGTGAAGCCCGTGCTGACAATACGATGACAATGATGACAGTGCCTGTAATGTGAAAAGTTTGGGAACACTTACATTTTCTGGTGTCAAGAGGAGCCTGCATATGCTGTGTTGGGACTGAGATTGGCTGACTGGGATTTGTTAGCTGATCTGACTTCAGTCTAGCTGTAACAGTATTTGCAGAATCAACAAATAATGCCAAATATGTACTGTTGATCCCTGATGAAGAAGCAGAGAATGCGTTTTTATTTCAATCCACAACCGTGGTGCAGTGAAGCCCATGAAGGCAGGCAGTTGAAAGAAGAGCAGTTTTTGTACTGCTGTAAAAAGGATTGACGTTCATCGCTTTATTGTTTTTTTTGTTTAATGCCTCTGTATTTGCCATAAAGTGAATGAAAGACATGCATCAAGTTTGAATTTCCTGAAAGTTATCTACATTTCCCACAGTTAACTGTCAGACTAATTAAAAAAGTGCCATGTTTGTAATGAAAAAAAGAAGAAGCTTGCTGTCATTGTTTGCATTCTTCATGAAAACCAAAGATCAGATTATTAACATGCTAAATATTTAGATTAAAAGCAACAAGCATGGTCTTTGGTTTTACTAAGGAATGACATAATGCTACCAAGCAATTCATAATGTAGAAACCTCAGCTGTAAACTACGAAGTGCTTTAGACTTTAGCCTACTGAACAACTGAACCTCTGTAACTGACCCCTGGCCAAAGTTGAATTGGGTCAGGTTGCAAACATTTCTATTTTTGTGGTTGTGTGATTTTCATTGTTGTACAGGTTTTTCTTAATGTTTGAACAAATGCTGTTTTGTTTTTTTTTGCTTACTCTTATCGCTGTCTTAGAGAAGCACAGCTGCATGTTTAAACTCAGAGAGAAAAAGGAAAAACAAATCAAATGGACTGGGAAATTTTCAACTTGCCACGATGGCAAAGAAATCACTGCCATGAAATTTCCTCACAGATTACAGCAGGATTAACATTCCCAATACTGCCTTTATCTCCTTGTTGATATAAAATATTTCTTTCATATCAGTGGTACACATTTTTTTGCTTCTCTTCTAAACAACTGGCTGCTTTCACAATGTACTGCATGTGTAAATAAGCCTGCTTTCTGTGTTAGTAGTACATGTGCCTGATTCATAAACTGTGATTGTTGACAATATCTGTGCATGTTGTCTTCAGTTTACTGGTGTAACAATTCAACAACAGAAAACCAATCCGTTGCACACACACACACACTTACACAGAGTTGTGTGTGTGTGTGTGTGTTTGTCACGTTAGAGGACATTACAGTGACTTGCATTTAGTTAATGGAGACTTACCCAAACCATAACAACTTCTTGCCTAATCTTACCCAACCCTTAAATCAAGTCTTTACTCCACAATTTCATGATTTACTTTATGGGGACTTGCTTTATGTCCCCTAAAAGAATCCGAATCCCCACAATATGACTGTGTAAGCAAATGTATGTCTCTTTGACATGAGTAATGCAACAAACCCACACAGGAACATTCACAAACACATTTCTCTGAAGGAAATGATGAACTGACTCGCATCTTAGGGACTTACATACAAATGCAGCTCTGTAGCATAACAAGCTTCAAGTGGATTAACATAAGGGTTCAACTCTGATGATACAGCAAAGTGTAAGACTGTAAACATGTACGTTTGTACTGTATATACAAGGATCTGTGTTCTACAGAGGTTAACCCTGCTGCTTAGATCAATTTTAAAATGCTGTTTTTGTGTTAACCGATTCACATCCAGACCCGGCGTTAAGCTCGTCTCTACAAATCCTTCAAATGTAAATGCCAAAACATGCACCCTTCCCCAACTGGGCATGTATGGAGGACACACAAGCAAGGCCACCACAGAAAACCACTCATCTCCTACAGAATCTGTTGCTTACCATCTAATTATAAAGCAGCAAAGCACTGGACATAAACATGTAAAAGAAACTATGTCTCTTGCTTATTTAAACTGTTCAACACCCAACCCAAAATAATGGACACATCCCAACATGCAAAGCAAAAGACTCTTGATCCTCAAAAATGCAATTGACTACAGTGTGATTTATTGCTAGCAAACTCTGCTCTTGGTTTAATCTGGACCGAAGGCGAAAACAAATTGAACGAGCTTGTTATAAAACAGACACTTTAACTCCACTAAAAATGCTATATTTTTTTTAAGCAAATTGTCAATGAACAGTTAAAGGAATAATATAATTTAACAGTGGTACAAGAACACTCTCTTCTGTGATTATATGGTTTAATTATGCACAGTTCTTAGTCACAGTATCCATTGAAATGCAAATCAATATTTTCACTCAGGCAAAGCAGCACAACTAAACCACGTATCTGAATGCTTAGTGAAAAAACAAATTTGGTATTCAAAACATACCATCAGCAACGTGGCTCCGTGAGGTCGTAAAAGTAACTCCTGAGTTGCATGTGCAGTAGAGGGAGATGACAGTTTCATTAAAAAAAAAATACAATTTTAAATATTTATTGAGCTCCAAAGCTCAATGTTCACTAAATATTCTTTTAAAGCTCGTGTCATTTTCATTAATACTCTGTGAAAAGTTTAACACTGATACAATTTTTGACTCCAAGACAGAAAAAAGTGTTTAACGTTAATTGTTTTGTGTCTTATTGAGACTAGATCCATTCAATAAGGCCGATATAAACACCAATAGCAATCCAGTACAGTGGATCTGGGCAGCATGTATAAACAGTACAATCAGTACTAAATAAAAATAAAATAATTCTATACAGGTAAATGATGCTGCAATTTTCTGGTCTAAAAAGGGACAATGGATGATTAGGAGTATTTGCCAACATATTCAGTCTTCAGTCAGTACTTCCTTTCAGCCTGATTTGTAAACATTTGAATGTCCTTAATTTGTATCGGCACACCTTCACATCCCTTCCTATTTTCATACCAGCATTTCACAACAGCCTATGATGCTCTGTGATTGGGTGGTTGCTGCTCCTTCAAGCATCATAAAGACCCTGAGTAGGATGAGGTAAGTCCACAGAAAGAATCTTGGACATCAAGTCAATATGACGAAAAGCGCTCTTAGATTTCTAATTCTCGCAGGTGTCTTTGAGGTGGCTGTCCCTGCCTACTTTGGGGACACCTATTTAGTGTTTGAGCTACTGAATTGGTCAAACGCAAGAAAATTCTGCAGAGAGCATTACACCGATCTGTCTTCAGTGAACAACCATGAGGAAATTGAAACCTTCCTCACAAATGAAGACACAAAAGATGTCTGGATTGGTCTCTACAAAGATGCCGATGACACGTGGAAGTGGTCTGGAGGGGAAAAGGCTTCAATCTTCAAATGGTCACCACACCCTAACACAAGTGAAGTAAACAGATGTATGCTAGAGGGTACAGAGGGCATGCGCCAAGTGAACTGCGAGAAGAAATTCCACTTCTTGTGCTTTCACAGCCGCCTGCTTTTGGTGAAAGAAAACAAGACTTGGGAGCAGGCGATGGAGCACTGCCGTGAAATGAACACTGAACTGGTCAGCCTGCCCTCCGAATCTGCTCAGGTTGAAGTTCTACAGAGTATCAGGGACACCCAGACCGACCGTGTGTGGACCAACCTGCGCTACCTGGGTGACAGCTGGCTGTGGGTGGACGGGACTTTTACAAAGTACGAGGACTGGAGCAGTGGGGAGACGCCACAGTGCCCCGCCTGGAATCGCCACTGTGGGGCCCTGTCACTGCAGGGAGGGCACTGGGACAGCTGGGACTGTGCAGATAAACTCAACTTTTTTTGCTATTAAAATACTTGAGTATGTCCTAAAACATACTGTAAACACCGATAGTTTGTGTGGGACACGTTTCCATTGCTAGTAGGGGATGCTAGTGTTTGCCACAAGGTATAGTGGTGTAGTTTGCTGTGTATTATTTGTGCCATAAAATCCTCACTTGAGCTTCTATTGATATGAATGTCTTTACAAACACAAACATCTGTAATTATTGTTAAGTGATTTTTATTCAACTATAACCTAAATGTATACATGTCTCTGATGAATTATTCAATATAAACAACTTCCTTTATTCTTACCTTCTTTCTTATGTAAACCCTGTTCTTCAAATATTCAACTGGATTGATTTAATAATGTTGAGTGCAAATAGACATTAAATACTTTTGGAAGTCAACTTGTGTTTTAACTTTTTAATTCAAGCACAACTAGTAAGGCTTATAAATACGAAACATCTGCTGATTGGTTCACTGATAAAGTGATATGATACCTAACATTTATTATTAAATATGTGTTACTGTCCTTAACTAAAGTCTCCCTCACACAGCATATTAACACATAATGTGTGAGGGAAGTTAAATATTTGGGTGTCCAGTTGATCAAAATAAAAAAAATAATTGTTGATGTTGACTCTGTATTTTAACAACAAAGCACCAGCAACAACAATGAAAATGTTGCTGTTGCTGTCAGTAGTGGTCCTGTACTTATTCCAGTGAGTGTTTTGGGACAACAGGGGAACTGACTTATTATGGGCTCCAAATGGCGTTGAGGATTCAGCTACACAACACGTAGTCACAAGGTCACCTGTCATTCTGGGGGCAAGATACACTGGAGAGGGAGCATGCGTGAGTGAAAAGCCCGACTTTTAATGTGTGTTTGCGGGCAGTCGATGCAGCCACAGCAAATGAACCACTGCTGTCGTTCTGGCCGATGTGACCTTTATCAGCCCTTGTTGTTACACTCTGACAGCCTATACATGCCTGCTCTAATGGTTCACTTACCGAGCCTGCAAAGCTGAGTGGGGGGGGGCAAAGGCCCGCGTGGTGTTTGCTGGTCGCAGATCAGCAACGACTCTGAACATCGGTCCGTCACTGCAAACATCCAAACGTGAAAAATGTCAGTGCCAATGATTTACAATCAGACATAGTTTATACATATTGTCTATGAATTTTCCAATTCATTTAGAAATTAATACATTTATTTATTCATACATACACACAATTTGTAAATAATTTCCTTCTAATTTGTCATTATTTCTCTTGTACATTAGTGGGTTGTTGTTGTTGTTTTCTTTTTCTCTTATATAGTCTATATCTCTCACATACATAAAAGTAGTCACAAACAGTTTGACTGCATAGAGAAACGACCTGTGTTGACGACAAAGCCTTGTTTCCTCCAAAGCACAGTCAATACTGTGTCTCCATCTACTGGGGGCTTCTCGTCATTTCAGCTATTAGTTTGCTGGTAAACAACAACTGGGACAAACATGTTGCCATTAGTCCCACACAGAGACTGTGTTGAAGAAGACTTGAAATTAAACTCATACAGTACTGGTTTTGTTATCGAAACTTGGCATTTAGTCCAAACCTAGAGGTAGCTACTTTTACTCAGTGTATTTTGTAAAAGTGCTAAGACCCCCTTCTTCACGGGGCATCAGTTTCAACATACCTGTACTTACCTGAAAGGTTAAGAGAGACATACATTACTGTGTAAAACTGGGGCTTTTACAGCTGTCGATATACCGCCAAAACAGGAGTGACGTGACGTAATGTGCAAAATACCGTAAATGACGTGAAGTGGAGCAGCAGTGAATCGTGTCTACCGTAAATTACACTGGTGATTCAGGCAATGGTGAGTAAAGAAACGAAAACTGTTATTGCCTTTACCGGAATGAAAATGGATTAGTCAGTCAAAAACAAATATAAAGAGAGTTAAAAAAAATAAAAAATAAATAAATAATTAAAAAAAATGTGTCACTGTAGTCGAGATTTCTTCTGTGATGCTGCGTCACAAGCTATTCCCCCTCAAAGCAGCAGGTCCTTGCCTTAATCTTGACATGACAAATAAAAGTGGCCCAAGTCACTGCAAAATAACACTGAGTCGGCTTTAACCCACGTCAAATCTATTTTCCAATGTTACTATAGATATTATCTTCCCAAATGGTTCAATCAAAGAGCATAATAATGCACACTCACTCGGCCAAGCCATATTTCAGTGTTACACTGCCATCTGTTGTAACAGAAATGACATTGCAATTCAGGCGATGTTTTTATTGTCTTGTCACTTCACAAATTGCTGCTGGATCTACAGCAGCCTATGTTCATTATAAAACAATTAACATGACCTCAACCAAATAAATAAATCAATAAATGATCCTTTGGACGTAATGGCGATAGGACTACTAAAAAAAGCGGTCACAGGTCCCTATGGCTAAATATTACTTTCATGTGTAGTAATTAGGCATATCGTTTTTTTGTTGTTGTTTTTTTTTTTTTACCTTTGTCTAATTAACACGCAAAAAAATACTTTTTGGCTTGTGACATATTTAAAAGGACTTGAGACTTCTAAGGGGGTGTGCGAAATTTAACCGGTGATTTTTTACTTCCTGTAAGTTGTTTTGTGCAAAGGTCAAATTGACCAGTATTTAAAGAGGAATAATATATAGCCTATACGGGAAGGTAAACTAAATCAATAAGCCACATTTTAAAAAAAGGCTACATTTTCATTTCTAGTAGGACCTGCTGGCCTATGTCGAAGCACCGGAGGTTCCTACATAGTCATATAATAAGATATAATACCCCTTAAGTAGCCCATCTGATTATTATTTTTTTTTTTTTTCTTGCTATGATCGAAATAAAACAAATAATGGACACTCGGCACGACATCTGGTAGCTGCGTCAAGGGGAGGTAGTTTACGGTAAAACGACGGCCATTACCATGTGATTTCGCCGATGTTTGTAAACATGCGTCAGCCACATGTGATTTTGGCGATGAGGAAAGACTCTCCAGCAGCTCGGCCAATCGGTGAACGGGGGAGTGTCAGGGGCGGGGTTCCTGTGTTGCGCTATGGAAAATCGTTAGGGGGATACACTGTAATAAACGTGCGCTCCGAGATTGATAATAGCGACAATAAGGCTGAAACGGGAAACCGGTGGACTGACCATTCAAGGAGGAACCGGGTCTGCGTGACACTTGCCTCGGAAATGGATGACACTTCTTTGGCTCGTGAGGAAAAACAGGCTTGGGATAAACACGTAAGTTATTTATGTTATTACAGGACCAAAGTGATATAATGCTGCGTATGTTACGTAGAGAATACCACTATGTAAATCATAACCACTGGTGCGCTAGATGAAAAAAAAAAAAAAGGTCCGATTAAAAGCCCAGAGGGGCTGTCGTGAAAGTGTAAAGAATAATGAAAGACAATTAAAGTCCTGTATTTACACTGGGGTTCGTGTGCTTGTCGATGGAAAGGGTTGTAAACACTTTTTTTTTTTTTTTTTTAAATCATGATGTCTCATCATCGATATGACAACAGGTAAATGAAACTGCGTCAGCGCGAAGTCCGAGAAGCCACACGAAATCCAGTGGGAATTTCCGCTGCGATGGTCGAACACGCTGCGACGGCATGACAGCGTAGTTGTGCTCGGTCCGAAACTTGACTGTCGTCCGATTTGAACGTTAAAATGAGGATGTAAACAAAGCGTGGAATCGGCAGGGATGGCGTGTCAAGGAAGAGCTCGGAATAGGATGCTGCGCAAGAGATGGGTAGTGCGTAATCCTGTTGTGGGAGAGGACGATGTTACGCAGTTCACATTGGCACGACTATTTAACACCCCATGGCCTCGTGGCCTTTTCTTTTCTTTTTCTTTTTTTTATTTTTTATATATATAGTATGATCAGATTTACTGACAGCTTTTAAATTAAAAAAAAATAAATAATTCTTAATACACTTTACAAACATGCTCACAAATCGACGCGCGAGGGTTGTTGCTGTTGTTTGTGAGATTTCAGAGGAAGTAAGAACTTAAGCTTCAAGTGAGCAACACAATGGTGACGCAGCTTGATTTTTGTTTCAGGTGTCAAACAACATTTGCTGCGTCACAGATATCCCAGGAGGTCCTTAATAGCTTTATGGTGCGCATTGACGTGATGAAAACAAGCTGTATTTCGCCAGCATTGGGGGTGCTATTGAGTATCACAGTCGTTGGGCTATATCATCCGCCGTGAAGGGATGTTGACACACGCATTTCTCTCTGACCTCACTGGGTAATGAACGCATCCGAGATGAAAAGTAAACTCAAAGAGGATGTTTTTACGTAACTTAAATAAACTACAAAGCTCAGGCATTCAATAGCGGAGTTGTAGTTTTGTATTGCTCCTGTTTCTGTAAATGAGCGAGCTGTTTATCAGACCTTCTTCCTTTACTAGTGCTTGTAATGGACCCTTGCCAGAGCACAAAGGGACACTGACACGCTTGATCTGATGGCAGCGTTGCAGTTGACGCCGAGGCTGGCCGCCTCTCTCGCCTTCCTTAATGACCCAGGTTAGAGAAGGTGTGGCGCTTCCTCCTGTTTACCTGCCAAAAAGGGCAGGACATAAAAGTGCTTCATCGCCTGGGTGCTCCGAAGGTGAAAATGAGACACACCGGAGGAGCAAACTCCACCCTGTCAAGTGGATTTGTTCAGTCAATGGGTGAATCAGCAGTAGACCTCATGAGTTGCTAAACTGCTGGCAAGGAAATAGAAAGAGGGAGAGAGAGAGAGAGAGAGAGACACAGAGAGAGAGAGTGAAGGGGAGGGGAAGGAAGGGGAGGGAAGGGGAGGGGACTTGTAGAACTTTAATTATGTGTGCTGAGAAGAAACTTGACTCTGGAGTTAACGTTGTTATGGTAGTTGTAAAACAAACAGGTAAAGGTCATGAGAAGAAGCACATGGTGATCACTGAATAAGTGTCAGAGGGTGACCTCATAGCAGAACATCATTCATGTTTAATTGCATTATTTTTAAAATATGAATCAAATATAACACTTTATATCAGATGTTTAGGGTTGCCAAAGCTCATCTGAATTTTTTTTTAATTTTTTTTTTTTACTAACTGCGAGGATCATGCTCTCTGCAGTTGTAATGTTTACCCTGTCTTCTGGGGCTGACCAGTGGAACAAGTGACCCACTTTCACAGACAAGGAAACGTGACCTCAATAGTTATTTTGCTATTTTTTTTTTTTGGGGGGGGGGGGGAAGAGGCGCTCCCACTCAAGTCAAACAAACAGAAGCATTCAAACCTAGTTTTATTCAGAGGTCTTGGAGAAATTTCACAATAATTCTGTTCAGGACTACTAAAAAAAAATTATTATTATTTTTTTAAATCCCTGCTTTTTCAGCTGGAGCAAATGCAATTTAGCTGATACTGACAGACTAAAACAAGGAGGGTGAGGGAGGGAGTGCCGGGAGGAGGGGAGGGGGGGCGTCACCTGTAGCCCACGTAAACCCTCGGAGAAAATGGTGAGCGACCCACTGCCTCTTAAAAGTGATCCCTCCTACACATAGATTATAGAATAGGAGGTGGCACACGGCGGAGAGATGACAGCGCTAAAATTAAACCCGCAGCACTGCTGGCCTTGCTGGATGATGATGTATTTATAGACAAGTGTGAGGCAGCATTCCTTCGCAGGTATCATTCGCAGCGAGACACCTACATGTGCAACCAAAGGGCTAAAAAAAAAAAAAAAAATACTGTAAGCTAAACTAAAAGTTACCACTCCATACTGCCATGTTCATGGCCTTGGTATTTCTTTGAGTAGATTGATTAACTTCTGTAAATTGTTCCTTTACAGTGGAGAACACCAACAAGGTTTTTGCCTCTCTTGGAAACTTTGTTGTTACAGAAAGGCCCTAAAGCTGAATTTTAAAATCTTTTAAATGTATACGTACTTTTATATGTAGTTATTTAACTGTTAGAGCCACTCTCGTTATCAGCAAAACATCTGATCTTTCCCAACAGGCAGAGAAGCAGCCAGAGGAGAAAGCGTTGATGAGCTCCTCTGTCTGTGGCCTTCTGATTTATCCCCCCCCCCCCAGCGTGCAGCAGATAGAACAAACAAAGTGTTCAGGCTCACCTGAACATGTTGAGGCTCACGCATCTCCAAACATTTTGTAACGTAGGAGGAGACATCCAAGCTATTATGCTATCCAAACATGTGGTACCTTTTTGGACATAGTCTGTACAGATAAAAACAGCAGGAAGTGATGTCTGATTGGTCCACTCAGGTATCGTGTGATTTTTTTTTTTTTTGGGGTGGGTGGGGGAATTTGACAGCTTTGATCGCAACAGATCAAAAGCAGTGGACAACACTTTTACAGGAATAAATTCCTATTAGTGCAGCGGTTGGGAGTTTTGTCAGTGATTGTAGCTCATGTCTGTAAAGACACTGCTGCATATTTTATTCAACATGGTATTTTGAGCCAAGATATTCTGTCGTTTTCTTTGACTGCACAACTGCTAAAGGTGGTTTAAAAACATTACCTCAAAGAGTTTCCCCCTCTCACTCCTGATAAATTAGGACCTCTAATCTGTAAGAGGATTAACCACCTACCCTGTTTACATGTGCACGCAACCCCACCCCCCACTGTTCCACGCACGCACTATGTCACACGTATGAAGGCATTCAGTGTACATTTTACGTCATCTGCTGCGATATGACCCAACGCAGTGGTTCTTCCTGTGACACACATTGGCTGCCAACATGCTGTTCTGCTTGACGCACAATGGGGAGTGTTTATGTAAGGTTTTTTTTTGTTTTTTTTGTTAAATCACATGTACAGTGATATAGTATGTTACCATTCTTTTACACAAGAAACACTTGAACAATTTGATTCTGATAATAAATCCTGCAGTTGACTTTTACTTTACTGTTTTTGTAGCGTCTGTCCCGATGACCTTCTGCCAAAGACTGACGTTGCACAGAGTTTGATATTCTGGCTTCAAATTAAACCAAAAGTTGCGTAAATCCCTTTTGTTTTGTTTTTTAAAAAAAAGGGTCTGATGCACCTTTAACGAGCAGTAGACGGTTAAGTTGCCTTGGCAGAAAAAAAAAAACAACCCCGCTTTGAGGCAGAAAGCAGCCTCTGCACACACAATAGATGGTGAAAAGAGTATGTAGTAAAAAGAACAAGGGAGCGGCAGATACAGAGTTCACAAATAGTAATGTTACGTGGGAGGGGTCAGACTAAACACGGCGAAGACGGATGAAAGGAGTGTTGAAGCCTTTAGACTTCGCTGTCTGCCTGACTTACTCTTGAGGCTGACGCTGTATTCATGTAAATACTACTGGCAGTGCCGATTGAAATCAGGGACAGTTTAACCTTTTCATCCGGTCAAAGCACATGTCCGTAAAACAATACTGGCCATCATATACTCCTAAATTTAATTAACACAGAGTGAAAAAATAACCAATCAGCTAAAAGTTATTTTGGAAGCCCAGACATTAGACTACAAGTGGAGGATTAGGGACTGCCTGACAAGGAAATGGTCCCCGAAAGACACATGAACGTTTTGGATTAGTTGCTGCGTCACCTTTTCCCTTCGACAGGACAACAGCGTCTGAGACACTGACAGGGCAGGATAATGTTGGCCTTTCAGTGCCAGACCTACAAATAGAATCCAGTGAGTTTGCGTATTAATTGTGTAGGTATCGTGCGGTCATCTCAAAAGAAAACAAGAGCAGCTATTTACAGATGGGGACAGTCTCAAATTAGTTCCCTATAGACTCTACGTACTCTGCATGCCTCACAACTATGGACAACAGGGGTTCATACTAATGATTTCTTTCCTATTTCAGGACCTGTTTTTTTTTTTTCCATTTTACACCACAGTCAACCTCACTTGGACCAAGAGCAGCACTGGATGCCCGAAGCAGACACAGGAGAGGACACAGTATCCTATTGTGCATTACAAAGAAGTCTACAGGGAGCTGCGGACTTCTATTTTTCTACAGCTTGATTCATAGACAGTTTTTGTGGGAGCTAATCTCTGGTGCCAGTCTGCTACCTTGCCCTTTATAACACTAAGATATTAGTCATCTGACGCATTTCTGATGCTAGAAATTAAGCTGATGTGTCATCTTTACTGTTGATATGCTGCCCGTGACTCAGAGGTTTATCTCTTTGCTCTCAGTGCCAGCGAAGCTTCCCGAGTTTCTGGTTCTGTTATAGTCTATCTTGTAGAACTAAATACCATCAGTTTAAACACCGGCCTTGGGAAGATATGGTGTGTAAAATATAGTGCAAAGATGTATCTTCACAGTGCACATGAAAAAAAAACAGGTGGCTATTCTGTTTTACATCCAACAACCAAAAATTTAAATGATGGTTATCAAACATTCTTTTATGTAATTTCACACCCCGGCTAAACTTGACTGTGGTTAAAAAAAAAAAGAAAGTTTACACCGTTAGCAGCATTTTGAGTTCTCCTTTTCAAAAAGCCATGACAAGAAGAACAGTGCCGCGCCTTAAAAGCTGTGCAGCCAGAATAAAAACCAAAAGATTGTACAACTACTGAAAATAGCATTTAACTGTCATTTACAGAAATATGGTTGATGCAAATGATAGATTTATATAAGCGCAGTATTTCTAAAACATCTCAATGATTACAAGGCAAAGCAGTGATTGCATTAACCAGTTTGGCCAGACACCAGAAAAGAGCATCTGCCTGATGGAAGATTACATTAGTATCAATTTAATTGTACTCAAATCAAATGTACCTCCAGATTGCTCGAGCCACTTTGACAGTGTTCAAATAATTTAGTTTGTAAAATGCATTCACCATGTTGAATAACTTTATTGTCATGCGATACTGAAACTGTGATTGTGGCAGAATCTCAGGTCTCATTCTGTGTCCTCACCGACATCATGCAATCATACAAAAAAATGTTCATCACGTGATGACAGCAATGTTTATTTTTTATGATTTCAGATGGAGACATGGCTTCAGACTTCTGATTTTCTTAAAAGCATCCTCCCCAGGGAACTGGTTTCAGATGGTGTCTTAGAGTATAAAATCCCATCTAGCACCATTTGAAATCGGTGTTCTTGAGCGGGAACGGACTTCAGGAATGACGGCCGTGTACCACCTCGTTCACCAAGTTGACAGAAAGTTCAGAATTGCAGTTTGGTGGTATTGTTTGCATCCATATGTTCTACATACTACTCTAGATTAATGATACATTCAGGTTGCTAAATTAATTTAAGGATAATATTTAAAAAAAAACCACATTGACTGATGTTGGTAATGGACTCCGAAATGAAAAAAAAAAAAAAAAAAGTGTTGGAGTCCAGTCCTCTGACCACCTGACCTCCCTCTTACCAAGGCTGACCGTTTTCCTCTGGTGTTCAGAGTTTCCATCATGTCTAGCACCATTTGAAATCGGTTACAATGTGGAGGGACTATCAACAAACAGAAGCCACATGATGAAATTCCTTAAAGTACCAGAAGATGGCAGCCTCGCACCACCAGTTACTATTTAAGGATGCCAAGTGAAAGTCATTCAACCAGTGGAAGATTTACTAATTGCCAGGTTCAAGAAGCACAACTTAATGACAAGGTTTTCAAATAATTAATTTTCTTCTTTTATCATGTTGCAGTCACTCAGCCATGTTACTACAGCTGCTTTGTGAATTCCTTCCAGGAACAGTTAATAAAGCGATTATCTGGTTAAATGCTTCTGTAGCAATAGGCTGTATTTATCTATTTCCTTAGCTAGTAATATATAAATGTCCAATTGATGGCTATGTCTGTATTTTTTTGTATTAATAAAGTAAAACTGGTTTCTGACGTCTTTGTTTTGAACATTTTTATGACTCATGACAATTGGAACAATGTTTTTAATGGTGGAAAATAGTTTGAGAAATATAATTTATGTTTTTGCATGAATTTATTGTCATCACAGGGTCACCTCTGTTTGGTTTTAAGGAACACAGAAAGAGGAGTGTAGGTATGGGTTGAACCATTTTAATTATTGTCTGTCCCTTTAGATTCCAGAGCTGAGGAAATTCTTTTGTGTTTTGATCTTTAATTTCAATTTAATTATGGCATGTGATATTTAATACATGTCTGACATTCTCTAGCTCCATTGCGTGGGGACTAGGTACCAAACAAGCCTCAATATTAGCCTCAAACTTCAATCCCACAATTGTCCACACTTTTACCCTCCACATATCACATATGCGTCAATACAGTTGTCTTTTTGAACTAATTGCTCAAAATACTTCATCAATATGTATGAATGATTAACCTACACTGCTGAGATTAACAACAGTTGACCTCAACAATCAAAGAAGTTTTGACAGATAAAGATTTGTTTCAATGGTTTGTATTGCTATAGTATACTCTTATGTCTAAAATTATACTACATTTGGCCATTACATGGATATTACTGTTTTTTATGTAGTCTGTTATGTTATTTATCTACCTATTAACCTTATAAGTTTTATTACAAACTGGATTATGTTAAGTATCAATGTAGTATTTTGTAGTAGTTTGTTTATGATCATGTTTATCGGTCTGTTTAAGTTGCTCTACTTTATTCTGTTTTTCTGTTTCATATGCACCATGTCATTAATACCGTTTGCCTTTAAAGAAAAGACTAACAGTGACTGCCAATTTTTTTTTTCCATTTAGTTCTTTATCTTTAGGAAATAAATTCAAGTATTCTGTAACTACGTTGTTATTAAACCCACATTGCTTTGTGGCATTATTTGAGCTCTACAGTACCGACCAACATAACAAACGTATGCGTCAACGAGCTGCAATATAATTAGTTGCAGCCACTGTACCAGCAAAGCGACTCTCCTATTTCAGTTGTTGATGTTAAGCTTTTGCTGGCTTTACTGTTTGAGCTACGCACTAGAGATCTGCCATCACGTTACACTATTTGACTCTGTTGTATCACCTCCAACTGAAAGGTCTCCTTACGGCTTCTCAAATCCTCTGACATTTGCTCTTACAGTAACAGTAACCCAGCAGGGTTAGCTGCTGAAGTCTCTCCAGCCACAGCTTTTTGGTGACTTCCCACCACCTTCTGAGCTTCTCAAGAAGAATGATAAGTGTTCTGTAGCTAAATTGAAGTGCCAAGAAACGCTGAATGGCTATACTTGAAAGGGACAAATCTCACCTCACAACATGACCTTCTTCTTTTTTTTTTATATATCTGTGGTGTGTGCAAGAAGCCAGCCAGACAAAGGAGAAGGTTGTAATCACAGTGTGTTTCTATATAAACAGCCAGCAAAAACAAACTCTTTTGCCAACCCAATCTTCTCCTTTGGACAGAAAGTGAGTCATGGGGAGTGCCTCAATTGAACATGACATCATCATTAACCCTCGTGTTGTCTTTGGGTCAAAATGACCCACAGCTGTGTTCAACCAAGTTCTATTTTTAGTTTCATATTCTTTGGGATCATTGGTGACGAGGAGGCTGAGGGTTTCTTTAAAGAATGATGACCAATGATCCCAAAAAACATAAAAATATAGAAATAAAATAGAACTTGGTTGAACACAGCTGCGGGTCATTTTGACCCGAGGATGACAGGAAGATTAAATGCATCATCAAATGTTTTTTTTTTTAATCCACCAAGCTCTGCGTAGACTTGCCCTGCCTTTTTCATTGAGGTGTGGTACATATGACTGGTATCTTTGGTTTCATAAAGTTACATATGCCTTGACGTCAGCAGATGTGGGAGGAGGACTGACATGAAGATTAGAAGCAATGTAAGAATAAAAATAGGACAATAAAGCAAGACTAATAAAAAAAATATTATAGCGTCTTTTAAATGCAAAGTAAAATTCATGTTCACTTAAACACACCCAAAACCACTATTCTCAAAGGTTTTCCTACTCCAGCTTTCACTGGTCTGGTATTACCAGTGGCTGATATTAGTAAACTTTGGAAAGATGTAACCGAATCAGCGAAATTATTCGAATTAACTGATACCTCCGTTTATGTCGGCGCTTAATAATAAAGAACTATTTGTACAGCATTTCATCCAACTGTGTCAGAAAGAAAGCTGTGTTTACGTTTCACTTTAACAGTTGCCTCTCCTCAGAAAAAGTTTGCTTTTGTCACTCATTACAAGTTGTGTTACATAAAGGCCCATATAATGTACAGCTGGTATTCCCGACCTCATGATGTCTGTGGTCTGAAATAAAAGTGAGTGTAGGTGGTGAAAGTCAGGCTAATAAGCTGTAATGTTGAAGGTGCTTAGACTAAGAGCTGCTTTATTGAAAGCATGTAAACATTTACTTTGAGATCAATGTCATACAAATGGCAGGGTAGCCACGCTAAACATGTTTTTGGTCTCATGTCCAGCCCTCTGTGGGAACCATTCATGTCTTATTTGTCTTCAGTTTAAAGATCTCCATCCACTACACTTGAGAACAACTTTAAAGAGGAGTCCAGAGTCCATTACCAACAAGGGTTTTCCTCCTCTTTCATTCTTTTTTGTCGAAACCACTATGACGACATGCACCGCATTTTGCGTAACCATGTGAGTTGGCATAGAGAAATGATTCATAAACAAAGCTGCATGCGCCTTTTGTTCCACTCGGGTTTATATTGTACAATGCCACAGGATTTAGTATGAGTGTGTGTGTGTGTGTGTGTGGGGGGTGTAATAGTCTTTTGTTGTTCACCTCATCTATAAAAGTGCATCACCTCCCCTGTTTGAGGTCCACTGGTCCCCCCCCCCACCCCACTAGAACGGGGTTAACAATAGGGTCTCATGCACCAGAACATTTCCTCCTCTTTGTGCCGTCACACAATTTAACGACTAATCATAATCTTGAGAAGTTAATGTAATGGGAGCCAGCTAAAAATCTAAGTTTGATTGAAAACTTCCTCCTTAGAATGTTTAATTTTAACATCTCAACTTGTGTACTTTGTGTACACATCCACAATATACACAATGTGTTCAACACAAGTAGACCCTCAATAAGTATCTATAAAAGTGTATTGACAATAAATACTTTAACCCACACTTCCAAATAGATCTATCAAAATTTAAGTAGATATTTTTTAACATTATTATTACATTTAGGAACTTTTGGCAGTTAGAAAATATTTTATACTATACATAAAACCAGATTTGTTTATCCTTTTAAACTTCCATCATATGGATCATGATATGCATTCTGACCGTTTATGTGTGATCAACATAAAATATAAAGACTTATGTAATAGACAACCATTAGTTTGTTTTCAAGGTTCATGGTCTCAGTATCAGTATCCTTATCAAGGCATTCGTACCACTTTAGATCAATATAAATTATTTTAACACCCCATTAAGAAATTGTATCACTATATACCGTTTAATACATCTAATTTTAGAAATGAAATACACTACATATTCTTTATCAGTTCAGTGTCTATTGATTTATACTGGATGTAGAGATGTGAAGGACTATATACCCTGTGTATTTTAACTGTATATACACACTACATGAAATTATAATAAAAATGTCCTATACAAAGGGCCTGTCTTTTTTTTTTTTTTTTTATAAATCTTTGTAACTACATTGTACACATCTGATAGTTGAACATAAACTTTGTGTTTGAACAAAACTTAACATCTAAAAAGTTGAAAACTAATGTCATCATCTTTAAAGATGTATTAAATGAATACAAAAGGAATGTGTAAAAGGATCCACAAGGAGGATGGACACAGATGTCCTTCACAAACAGGATGGGGATTCATGTAGGTCCAGTGGAAAATGAACAGGCGCTGAATGACATATTACCATTGTCATGGGAAACTCTCGCAACTCCATTTTTGATGATTTCCTTAATTTAATTTTGAATTAAAGGATAGCATACAACACAAATTCTAAGAGGGCATTGGCTTTCTTGACTAACGCAATATTTGGGACGTTTTCAAGGGTTTCTGAAAGTGATGATACACTATGAGCAAGGATGGGTGTTCTACGGAACTTCTGCAATGGAAAAAACAGCGTTTGAAAGAGGGATGAATAATCGGTGTTCCTGATTTTGGCGAGTGGGATACTTCCTGAAACCGAGGACACTGGGTACATTTCCTCTATCACTCAGGATTTGTTAGCACTTCACTTTCTTTGCTGAGGTCACATCGGACAAAAGACTTGAAGCTACAGAAGAGGACAAATAAAGTGAATCAATTAATGATATCTAAAAATAATAGATTACGCCCACATTTTTAGGTAATTGTACAACATGGCTGTGGTTGCAAAGCTGGACCATGGGATATGAGACAAGTTTGACTCGAAGGGTAAGGCGGTGTTTGCACAGGTGGCCAAGCACTTACAAAGATTGGCCTGTAATGTTTTACATGCCTGAATTTGGCCCTATCATTGACCACATCATTGCTCAACTGGTTTTGTTGTGATGTGTTGTTTACCTGGTAGTCAACATAACATCTTGAATCAACGAGCAATGTGGATACGACATAAGACCAACTATGGACCATGATTAGATTTAGAAGGCTTTTCAGGTACCAAGAGGATGAGTCCTGTCTTTGGTGATCTCCTGAATATTCTCTTACCACCAGTGGGAGCTTCACGTGAATGGTTTTGGCTGAGCTACTGGATCGGTTGCTATGAAATTTACTACAGACATTTACTAAAATCCCCCTTGGGTTCAATTGTTTTAACCTTAGTTTCCTTAATTCATCTAGCGCCACCGTTAATATTTGAACTTCTCCAATACTTGCAAAACTAATTTATAATGTTACAAGGGGCAATCAACATTTTTTGATATTGCTTCTGTAGTACAAACTGAAAGCAGCACCATGACCTGCACGGAGAGGGGGGCACTATAACCTCCATTATTAGGTATTCCTAGCTATGTAAGCACAGCCTTACAGTCACCAACATGATTTAGTTGTGTTTCTCTGTGCAAGTTGTCTCTCTTTAAAAGTTTCCAACATCAGCAGCCTGTCCACCAGCCATTCCATGCACAAAAGACTTGAATCCTCGAAAATGGGACTTCAACAAAGACTCAGCCCTAAAACAGCTGGATACTGCATTTAATGTTTCAACGCAGTAACATGGTCACCTGTCAGTGTCACATTTTGCCTCGCCTAGATGTGAAAAAGCACATGGTTAAGTTCAGGGTAAGAAAAAAAAAAAAAAAAAAAAAAAAAAAAAAAAAAAAAAAAAAAAAAAAAAAAAAAAAAAAAAAAAAAAAAAGTGTCAGGATAAAGAAAAGATTTCAATTGCGAAATCACTTTCTTACATACTTGATCTCTGGTCTCCAAGGTGAACGCCCTCAATTGTTTTCAGCATTCTTCTTCAAACCTGCCCATACCTGTATTAACTTTTCTTGCTGTGGGAATACCAGCATGTGTATTACACACTTTGGTGTGATACAAGGCTGAACTTGCTTGTGAAGAACTACGTTTAGCTGTGGATTTGTGAGACAGTGCATCTGTGCAGCTCACTAATGTGCTTTGGATCATTTTCAGTCAACAATGGCTTCACAGAAGTTATAGAAAACACTTGTTAGGATTAATTATTGTTTGGTTTTGGTCTCGCCATCGGTATGTTGTTGAATTAAGAAAAAAAGACAATCTCAAAACATTTAATCCAAATAATTACTTTAAGCCTGCAACCATATGGCTGCAATCGTTTTTTGTTGTTGTTTTGGTAGGGCATTGAGGGTGGCAGATGGTTGATGACTTCTACAAATACACCCACTGTTATTGTCAAGGCTTCTGAGAAAAACAGCAAACCCCCTCCTCTCTCGTAATGAACTGCCTGTCCTCATAACTACGATGAATAACTTTGATATTGAATGCATATCCTGTTTACCATGTTTTTCTCTTCCAGAGGAAGGAGCACTTAATCAAAGCATCTTTTCAATCCAGATGTAGCTCAACTTTACACAAAAGGAAAAATATCAGTGAGAAACCCGTTACTTCTCCAGACTCAAAAAACCCTTTTCTGTTTATCTCCAAAAGGCACAGAAACCTCTGACATGACAGCAAACAAGGGTACAATGAATCAGTGTCATCACATTTTATCATGGGGCCTTTCTCTGTACTGGTCCACACCCCTCCACGCATAATGGCTTGGTCATATTCTGTGGCCACGACAGTGAATGTATTCATCGAGTTCCTCCTCCTCCCAGGAACAAAACTAATTTTCCTGATGCGAACACTGCATTAATATGTGCTTAATTTTTGTTTTTTCTTCCTCAAAATAGACGCATTTCCCCTTTTACATTTATGTTTGCAGTGCACTGTAAAACAAAAATGATTGATTTGCAGTTTTCTGATTAAAGTTCTTTCACATCTATTACAGTTGTTGATTTTTTTTTTTTTTAAAGTTATTTCCAGCACTCGCTGCAATTTTAAAGTCAGCCTTCTACACATCTGATGAATGGTAAACATTTTCAAGTTTCTGCATGTTGGCTCAATGAGCCCATTTTGTTACACTTTCAAGATCAAATACATTTTTATCTATTTTCTTAGAAGTTCCTCCTACATTAAATATGGTAGCTTGTGTAGTCACATGCTTCATCAAAAAGGTAGGAAACTGAATGGATTCCTTTCTCATGAAAAAAGGTTTTTCACAGCTTAATCAAAGAACCCCTGAACAATAGACAATGATGAAAAGAAAGTCAGGAGGCGAAGAATGCAACTGATTGTATCTTTTTCAGTCACCATTTCAGTCTGCAAACTGAGTTAACCATTGTCTGCCTCTTGAATCACTTTTGTTATGTCCTAATAAAACAGCACGTTAATACCATGCCAACTTATGGCCTTAAGATTTCTCAAAAAACCCAAACTAAAATGCTTTTAAAACAATATTGAAATACTGCATAACACAATGAGGCAATGTTAAAAGTTTTTTACTCCGGTTTATAAAAAATAAATAATGCACACTAAAATGTAGACAAACAATTACAATTTTGTGTTTAAACAAAGTGTCATTCTTAAAAAAAAAGTACAAAAAGTACAAAAAGTGCTTTTGGCCACTGGAGTTTCATACTTCTACTTAAAGTATGATGCCACTCAGCAGGTTTAATTTTGTTCCACCTGAAGTGCAACAATATGCAAAAGTGAGTCCTCTTTCTTTCCCCATCAACTCAGAGGCACTGCTACAGTTCGTTGGCACGTCCTTCCCAGAGTCACAGATGCTCTTCAACAGAGAGGCCCAGTTCCATTTTCAAAGCTGGTGTTGTCAAGAGATAAAGCAAAAACAGTTTAGGTTCAGCTCCATTCACACAGGGGAGCAAAAACGGAAAATGGGGCTTCACTATAGTAATAGTAATAGTAATAGTAATAGTAATAATAATTCATTTTCCTACTTCAAAACTGTAAATTAGCTTTTTTGAGAGACGTGAATAAGTAAATAATGTATGTTTCTGGATTATTTTGATGTTGTTATGGTAGGAAGTATACAGGAGTTGACAGATACCTGAGTGAGGCGGGCAATCTAAAGATTTTGGAACTGTAATAACTCCGGCTTCAGGTCTTCTCTGGTGTCATATGAGCTATAATGCCATCAAATAAGGATTTTGAGTCAGAATTATTGAGTTGTGTTATTTTGAGGTTCAAATTGTATTAGTTCACCAAATGGCATTTTATTGCATTCTTGATTAGTATTCCACAGTCATAAGTGTTAGTCATTGCAATTTAGAGAATAGCTTTGCTGTTTTTTAAAAGTATACTTTAGCATAATGCAACATGTAAAATGTGTATATTTTGATTCGGTTAATGATCTAGTCACGTTTAGTGGTTTAAGATGAAACCCAAGTTGTTATTTTGCATGTTTAAAGCTTAGACAATGTTTTCATCAAACTCGGGTCACATGCATGGCTGAAACCTAAATCATAAAATAAGTCAGCATGCTTTCAAATAGTTTTGGTATTTAAATTGAATATTAAAAACATCCTCATTCCTTTATGCCTGAAGAGTTTTTGGCTTGATGCTGTTTTCCATGTCAAAGCTGGTTTCATTGAAGGATTTCCTGTTGACTTCCCTCACTCCTCAGGAGCCCGGAAACACAGACATCTAAATTTCCTTTTTAAAACAGTTCACAAACCAAATAGCAGTGAAGAATGTGAAACTGCTGCAGAGTTTCAAGTTGCTGCCTTTTGCCTCAGTGCATGCTGTATTGTTGACAAATATACACCAACATTTGACAATACTGTGTGAAGGAATTTTCCATCCTTGGCTTCCCCATGCCTCTGATTAACCTGCAGACTGTGTAGACGCAGCAATCCTTGAGAAAAGCTTGCTGTAGCGCCACTAGCAGTTGCCACAGATAACCAAGTGTGTAAAGATCTGATAGACTGGGCCTGGAGAAGAGGCAAGTAACCATAACAGCATAACTGTGTGCTGACCTCAGTGAAATGCTTGAATGCAAATTTGATGTTTTTCTATGGCTATAAATACACATTGCAAGAAAAGTGGCCTTCAGACTAGATGTGACCTTCACCATGTTCACTTGTATTGCCAAGTTTTTTTCTTCTCAAGATCAAGCATCACTGAATGTTTCTGCTGAAGACACGTGTCTCCTGAGACTTCCATCACCAGTTAACCAGCTCAAAGTTTTACAACTCATACTGTATGTACTGACTGCATTTATGTTCTGAAAATACAACTGTTTAAACTCAAAAGGTCAAAAGAGTAGAACATGCCTAGAGAAATGGCAGCAGAAGGATACAAAGCATAATCAAGTAGGAGCCATGCATTTAGGAGTCAAGAGTAAAACATTGTTTCTCACCCTGATCTCCCCAGAAGATGCTTGTGTAAAAAGACCAAAAATATGCATACAGCTGTAAAGAAAGAAAAATACTTTTTGTATTTCAAACATTTGAAACAGTTCAAATATAAATTCCAGAGAGGGAAACTGTACCTTACCTAATAAAACGCACATCACACTGAATACAACAGGAATACGTCCTGAAAAAAAACAAACATGCAAAGTTAAATGTAGAGCAAATAATCACACATGTTAGTATCCTCTTAAGACTGGAGCTCAATGACTCACCATTATCCTGCATACTATCTGCACCTCCATCATCCTTGCCTGCAAGTATTAAACATTATGATTAGTGTGCAAACATTTCAAACTTCCATTAACATTAGGACTGACTTAGGCTACATTCAGAAACATTATCGGCACACAAAAGAAGTTCTGCTTCAAAATAAGGGTCTTATACCGATTTAGAGACAAGACTTACAATTATAGCAAATTCTTTTTCTGGTTTGCTTTTGGAAACAAATTCATATCACTGATCTTGAGTTCAACTCATACTAAGAAAATTACAGTTAGTAAATTAAATCATTTACTTTTTTAACAAAACAAAAGCCCAACTTTGAGCAGTTAATTACAGTGTTAAAACAAATAGCTTAACATTTTAGGGAATAAACTTTGTGGTGGAGAGTTAAATGAGATTTATACGACGCTCAGATCAACTCATTACATATGAAGCTATAGCCAACATCTGGTTAGCTTAGCTCTGTCTATAAACAGGAAACGGAATAAAAAAAAAAAAAAAACTGGACGGCCTTCGTCAAGCGGGGAGAAATTCGTGTCTTGTTTAATCTGTACTAAAACAAAAGGATACAAAACACAATGTCGCACTTCACAGGCAGTGACGAGTTGGACAAAATCTTGGCTGTTGCTCAGAGCGAAGACATAGTCTGCTATCACCCGCCTGACAACAGAAAATTAGTGCTAACAATTTGGTTTATCTACTGTAAGTCTCAGCCACAAAAGCCACAAAGTGTATTTCCCAAAATGTTTTAATTATTTTTTTGATGTTAAATTTATTCGGTTTAAAAAAGCAATTAAATAATTGGGATTACATTTTATGAGCTATTAAAACATGTAAGCTGACCTTTCTGATGGTTTAGGGTCAGCAGTGACTGATAACCTTCAATCTCCTCATCAGTTGTTTAATATACCCCAGTGTGCCACGGGAGTCCCTTTTTACTGCTCTGCAATCTCTAATATTCATACCATTATTTTCCCATTATGACAAAATTCTAAATATCCAATCAAGTGTTTGACAGATAAATCCTTTTCAGTGGAGGTCTTTAAAAGAACTTCTCCGTTCAGACCTGAATATATCATTTTTCCATGCAGTAATCATATAAAAAAAAAAAAAAAGAAAAGAAAAGAAGATACTTCTCGACTAAAGCAACCACATAAAGTAACAAATTACAGAGCAGCTGTCAAAATGTCTGACACCTTTTGAACAAAATTATCACAATTATTCTTTTTTGTTTTTTTTCCAGTTTGGACAGGACAATAGTAACTCCTAAAGCTTAAAAAACATTTCTGAGAAGCATGCAAATATGCACGTAAAAAAAAGGAAGCTGCCAAGTGCTGTGTTTAAAAAGTTTCAACTCAAGAATTGTTTTACCTTGTTGTGTTGTTGACACAGTTGGTGTTGCGCTGGTTGTCGTAGTTGTGGTAAATGTGGATGCTTCTGTGACAGAAAACATAATCACTGTTGTCAAAATATTTCTGTCATCTACAAAGGGAGGTGACTACCTCCAAGTTCTTCTGTCAAATATCTTTTGAAGATTTCTTATTTCTGTACCTTGTGCAGGAGATGTAGGAGCTGGTGTTGCCATAGTTGTTGTGGTTGCCATAGTTGTTGTGGTTGCCATAGTTGTTGTGGTTGCCATAGTTGTTGTAGGTTGCCATAGTTGTTGTGGTTGCCATAGTTGTTGTAGTTGCCATAGTTGTTGTGGTTGCCATAGTTGTTGTGGTTGCCATAGTTGTTGTGGTTGCCATAGTTGTGGTTGCCATAGTTGTTGTGGTTCTATCTGTTGACACACCAATGAATAAGAATACTATTTTCATCTGGGGTTCAAATAAAGACCTTTAATCAGCCTTCTGTGAAGCTGGTGGTGGAGCATGCATAATGATTTAATATAACATGCAGAATGTGCCCTGCCTACAAATGAAAGTCATGCATCAGGCATTTGCTTTTTAATTTACATCACATTATGTCAAAGGAGAAAATAAATTGGAGAGAATCTACCATTTATTTGTCACACCAGCAGCAGCTGTGTGTCGACATGCTTAACTATACCATTGTAAGAAAACTACAACTGAATACTCAATGATGTTAGAAGAAGGAATATTTTGGCCGACTCTTTGGGGAAAGGTTGTTTATTAGTCAGTACACTGTTAAGCTGTTTAGGAGAGTACGAGTGTGGCAGTTAGTAAACAAACCACTTGTAGTGTAGTGAGCACAGACATGGATGGCAAACAGAAAAATGCTGTGAAGCTTGAATACTGCTTCAAAAAAAGGGATGCGACAGTATGTAGAAAGAGGTTAAATGATTATGCATGAACATGGCGGCTGTGTGTTCAGTGCCTTTAGTGATAGCACGGTAACACCAACAGTATGTGTGAAGTAATTCATGGAAAGCTATAAATTACAGATAAACATTTTAAGTGCTTGAAACTCAACTGGAAAGTCACTACAATAATAAGTGTGTTGTATGCTCATTAATGTTTGGAAAGTCATTAGATTACCCTTGTGGTTTTGTATGTTTTAGCCCATTAATTACAAATGATTTACATATTTAATGCAACCACATTAAACTTGGAATAGAAGTTTTCCGACAGATGTATTACATTCCAGGCGAGTCACTATTTTGACTCTAACTTCAGCATGAAAATCAAATTGCAGGACTTTAAAATATACTTGAGTGGTACAGTTATTGATCAAATGTAAAATTGAGCAGTTAGTTCAATTCAAATTGAATTGGATAGGATTTGTTTGTTTTTTCCCACACTATCTTACTGAACAATAACAACATTAGTGACAGACAAATGTAACACTACTGACTTTTTTAGTTTTCCTTTCAAATTAGTGGAAAGTGATTTTCATACTACAGTGACGTTAAAAAAATGGGAAAAGTTATTACATGAATAGACCGCAGTATTTGTGGAGAATATTCATTAAAATAGGTGTTAAATATTCAAAACCACCTAATTGGTGCTGAATTAACTTGAATTCTAACCTAAAAAAAAACAGCCAATATGCTTAAAGCTTTGAGTAGGTCAGTGTGCTTCTAATTAGAATAACCACATCTGTAAAATAAATGTTACACATGGATGCAGTGGGCTTACCTTCGCATATAGGAGGCTGAGAATCGTATTCACCACCATCACTGCACATAATGCTATCACTCCCGACTAGGCTGTACCCGTCATCACAGGTGTATCGTATCATTTCTCCATATTTTGGCTCATCGTGAACATTCCACCAGTTTCTGCCATTGGTTATCGCAGGAGGGATTTCACATGTAACAACTGAAAAATAAATTTCAATTAAAAAAAAAAAAAAAAAAAAAAAAGTGTGTTAACACATTTTCAATTCAAAAATGTTCAAACATTGTCATAAACTCTGACATTTGCTGGAAAACACTAGAAAAACAACTTCACAAAGACAGAAAAAAAACTAAATTATTGCTGCATATGGCTTTCATCAAAATGATTTAAACTCCTGCAAGAGGAGGGAAACTGGGGTTGTCATTGGAAATAGCCTTTGCCGTAGGAATGTAATTTAGGATTGCAGCTGATTCTGGCAAAGGAATGCAAATTGAGAGACACTTACTCTCACACTTGGATCTTCCACTCCACCCAGTGGGATGGCACTGTTTATAGCTTGTTCCGTCAATCTGGTAACTGTGGAAAGAGAAAGAAAAAAAAAGAAAAGAAATCAGGGCTGTTTATTTAAGGAGGAATTCATGCTGTAGAATCATGATACTGCAATGCATTGGATATGTAATTTCAACACCGAAACTGAATTCCTACAATGTTTCATCAAGAAGTATGCACCAACAAACCTGTCAGTGTTGGCAAAAGGAAAGCTAAGCTTCTAATCAGTGAAACTACGAAGTAACACTTCCATGCAACAGATCTATTTGTCTTTCAGGAGTATTTTGTTTTCTTTAAAGATTTTTTCCATTAGCTGTTGCTTTCCACTGTGCACACTTCAGTCATCAGGTAACACTGTCTGGGAGGCAACGGTTGGCAGTACAGCAAGACGACATACTTTGTATGGAAATTAATAAATATGCAAGTGCCTCCTGCATTTGTAAAATTTTAGCTGCTCCAAAATGAGGCTTACTTTATAAAAAGATAGAGACGATTTTTTTTTTTTTTTAGTCGACATTCACCCAGATAGCAATGATATGGGTGGATTTCATAACTCTTAGATTTACACTCACCCTTTATCACACTTTACTCTTATTGTATCACCAAACAGGGTGCCCTCATCAATATTAAAACTCATATGGGGCTGCGGTTTAGGAGGACCACAGTCCTTCTCTGTAATATAAAAAAAAACAAAGACGACATATCACTACAGCAGAAATGTAATATATGGCAGTGCATTAACCCCACAAATGGCAAAACAAAGCTGTGTGGACATCAGCATGTAATTCAGAGTTATAAATGAAGGGAGACAGGACTCACTTATGCAGGTGAGCTCTAGTTCAGTCCATTTATCATCAATGCAGGTTACAAACGGAGAGCCATTCTTGAAAACGTATCCATTGGCACACTTAAACAAGACTCGAGTGCCGTCTGGAAAGTCATTCAATAGAAGTGCAGCATTGGTTAAGACACGGTGTCCTAATTTATGAGGTTGAGGACATGTGGCTGGAGGAAAAAAGGAGGCAACGTTATCTTTTCAAAGTCATAAATCTTGACAATGCATCATTCAATAAAACATTATGTGCCCCAAGAAGAAAATATAGCTAATAGTATAGTATATTGACCAATGACTACATGCATGAGAAAATTCATCGTCATTCCTGATTTTCCTCTGCAAATTCATCTCATTTGCACAAGCAAGCCTTTGTCTTTAGTAGAAATTCCTTTTAATGAGGAAGCCTTTATTCTGGATGCTTTGAACTATAACACTATTATTAGTTAATCCTTTACTTAGCTACAAGTCAGAAGAATGTTTGGCGACCAGGTCATGTGCTCTTTGGTAATATTGCAAATATAAGCATTAATCATTACTCTCTCACTTTCCAATAATATATTAAGTCTGCTGTTCAAAACAGTAATACGTTAACAAAAGGTTTATCATCTGTTGTTAAAATAACTCAATTACAGCTTCTAAATACATTATTTTAAAACATAGTTCATTATAAACTGGCACAAACAAACAGCTTTCCTTCCTATAAGAGGTAAGGAATGAGGGTAGTTTTTCAACTTCGTTTTCTTTAGTTTATACAGACATCTTCATATTTAATGGAATCTTCTCATCTCTTGGTATCTCTTGTCTTGACAGTTATCCCACAAAACACACTAAAGCACGGTGGTAATTAATGTTGAATATACAGTCTTGTATTATTACACATGTATTTGTCAATACCTACCGGTAATTAGTTCTAGAATTTCAAAGAAAATATTATTTATTTTTGATGTTCAGTTAATAGAGTAACCTTAGCTGCGGAAATATTAATCTATTTTATAGAATTTGGAAAGACTTCAACTAATAGAAACCGACATTAGCCTAATAATAGCAACAGAGCTGGCAGAAAGGAAAAAAAAAAAGCCCGTCTCTTCTTGCTGGAGCTCTCGTGACTTGGTACGTTGATAAATATTATCTCATTCACCAGACTGCGATGCTGATGTTGTACTGACCTGCAGCTCGCACGACAAATAGGTATATTAACAGCAGAGATTTGACTCGTCTCTGTCCACAGGTGTCCAGTAAAACTTCCATGCCAGTTTGCAGGAGACAAAGATCCCGATCCAGTTCCGGTACCGAGTCGTTCAGTCCAACTTCTTCAGAGTCAAGGCGGAGACGCCAGTCGCTCCTCGGCGTGTCAACAGTGATCTTCTAACGACAGGCGGACCCACTATCCATTTTTATCTGCGGTCAAGTCAGCACTAGGAATGAGCAGAACTGGTTCAAGAATTCTTTCACAATAAAAGCACAGTTGTTCTTCCCCAAAAAGCGATTTGCTGGACTGTGTTAATATCACATGCAATAATGTCATTAATATTCCTTAAAGAAAAGCACCAAATATAGGGACTCCATATGACACAAACTACTGATCAAACAGTATTGATTTCTGTAGCGCTGAAGTGCCAAATCAGGCTACAAAAGCCTGTAAATGCATTTCGGCAAAGTAACCTGTGTAAATAAATGTAACCTATGTTTTTAGTTTTATTCCTCATCTGCCCATTTTTGCTCCAATATTTAATTTGCATGTGATTGGTTGCTGAAAATCCACAATTTAGGCGACATGGAACACTATACGAGTTGTTTCAGTTTATTTTGAAAGGCACGAGCGGAAGTGTCGCTTCTAAAACGTGCTACCTTTACAACAACGTTTCAGCGTCTGGAACTTCACTCGGGATCGAAACATTGGCACAGACAAGTTTTATAGGAAGCAATTATGACCAACAAATATACAAGAAATACAAGACGATGCCAGCGCTGCTTTGATTAGAGGTAAACCCACCAGAGCCAGCTCGGGAGTCCCACCTCTAAGAAGCAGAGCTCTGCAACCCGTGTTGCAATGGCAAACATTGGAAACATTATGGGTGTGCTTTGGAAAAGCCAGAGGGTTAAAAGCACGAGGGAGTCCCCAAAGCGCTGGAAAGGGGAAGCCTTAATCATTATGTTGGATTTTATGACTCACTTTCTGTAATCAAATTCCTTTTAAGCAGTGTGAATATAAAAAAAAAAAGAAAGAAAGAAAGAAATACTGGCAAGACAGAAAACAGGGGTTGTGATTTTGAGGATTCAGATGCTTTTCATGGCAGTTTACACAACAAAGTAAAGAGTCTGAGACACTTTCTGTGGTCTGCTATCGTCTTGGATACGTTCCACGGCTTTCTTCAACAAGAGGGCTGAGCCTCATTGCCTCACGCACACTAAATTCCAAGCTCACCACCCATTTTCCAACACATAGCTTTGTTGACAGGAGCCATCTCTGTCCTCCACCCGGTGTTGCCTAAGAAACCCTCAGAAACATTACATAGAAACCAGGCAACAAAGAGCTAAAAGTTCAGTGCCTCCCTAGTTTTACTATTAAGTGAGAGGTCTTTGAAACAGGGATAAAACGCCGGTCTCACTGGTCTGGGCGTAGAAAACACATCGGCACACTCAACTTGACGTAAAGCCAATAAAACTTGACTTGTAAAAAGTGTGTGGTGCACCTCGTTCCCTTTTAAGGCATTTAACAACAAAAAAAAACCTGCCATTAGTGGATAACTACTGGTGGTTTGCCAAGAAACTTCTCGTGCTCAAATCTTCCAAGAGCTGTTACACAGCCTGCTGTTCTTATCGCCGCTGCCACCATGTCCAAGTGAATGATCGAGACACCTCCCTTCTCAGAAACTAACCGAGAAGAATGCATCTGCTTTTCTTCATGGGTGATACCGGGAGGAAAGAAGCTGCCAAAATGCTAATCCTGCATAGTTCACCTGCCTTTGTCATGTTCAGAAATACCAACAATATAATGTATAGGTGTATGTCAACCCTTTACTACTCACATATTTCTTACTAAAAAGGTATATTTCCACAAACACCTCCTTTCTCCATGTTACTGCATGACGGCTTCGTTTTGGAGAGCCTGCTTTTTTCTCTCCAATATCCACATTTTACAAAGACAAGACTTTTTGTTTAATCTGAACTGTCCTTCTCCAACCATTTACACACAATTCATTGTAAGTCAATGCCATCTAGTGGTAAGAAAGATGAACTGCACTCCAGTTAAATTCTATTTTCCGAGCTCTCTGTAACCCTAAACCCCTCTCTGCAACAGTTTTAAAATCCTATTCATGTGCTGACCAGAAATAAAAATATGCATCATATGAACCTTGTACGCTGACGACAAAACTAAAACACACACACACACACAGCAAGATAACCTTTAAGATGAAGTAACAGCCACTACACCAGTTTCAAACATAGAAAATGATTGAGGGGCACTCAGAGATCTTAGTCCTCTGCACAAGGCCCATAGTCAAATCTTCAATAATTGCTTATAATAATAACTGTGGATTGAGTCATCGAGACTAGCCTATGTTTTATCACTAGAAACCTTCTAGATATTTCTACTAAATGCCATTTATACAACCCCGAATAACAACACAAGTAATCCTCTCAGGGCGCTTTACAAGGTGTCGCCCACACCGGCTGCTGGGGCCTGAGTAGCTACCGCAGCTAATGGGTTGTTTATAAAATAGTACAATTTAGTCGACTTCACCTTCAATGGCACAATAAGACATAGATTTAAGGATGAATACCATTATCCACTAAATGAGCTGAGGAAACTTAAATCTCAAGACACATCGAACAGAAAGAAACAAGCAGCCGCCAGCGACCTGAAATGGCGCATTAAAAGTACAAGGTTAGAAACAAACAAACAAACAAACAAACAAACAAACAAACAAACAAACAAAAAAACTTAGCATAACAGGTGCTTAAATAGAGCAAGCAGGTATTACAAACCATTGTAAAGAGATATTTTATTTTCGGGAGCTACGATTTAGAAGCTATATTAACAATCACAAACTACTACAATGTGCGCGGTTTGGCCACAGGAAGTGACACAACACGCTCACAGCGACATCGGACACGACACAGGAGCCGAGATCAAGACGCGTGACAACGGTAGGCCAAATATCTACTTTCTAATGCAAACTAAAGGTGAAACGTGATTTGTGGATTCGCTGCGGGATTCAGAACCGCTCCAAAGTTTGCCAAGTTTTAATGAAAATCAGTCCAACAGTTGTCTCCCCCCCCCCCCACCACCCACCCACCTGCCGACTTGATTAAAACAAACTAAAAACATAAACCTCCAAAGTGGAGCTAATTATAGCCACGAACTAAAACTTTGGTCTGAATAGAAGGCAGACAAAAATCGGTCAAGTATAGCTTTTAAAAACGTCAAAGACTACTCGCATATGGAGCTCAAACGTAAACGAGGCAAAACGCAGCAGTTACTACGAATCGGCTCACGGTTGCACGCGCAGGAACATAAAAGTTCCCTTTAGTTCAATGAAACTTAACCAACATATATATATATATATATATATATATTTTTTCCCCCTCATTAAATGAGCAGAATATAGTTGTCGTACAAGAGAAAAGCCAGAAAAACAACAACAACAACAACAACAACCTACCGTTACGCTCAGGCTAATTGGCTGTTCGTGTCGTGAATGAAACGCTACAATGTTTTCTTTTGAGCACACCTTTTGTTTGGTCCGTTGTTGCGTGTTTCTTCTTCTTTTCTTTTTTGTTTTGTTTTTTTTGCAACAGTTGCAGACTGCAGAACGTAAAGTAAAGTATTGGTGCAACATTTAGCACGTAGCCTATAACTTTTGAGTCACCAAATGTATATCGCGCTGTTTTGTTTTTGTTTTTTTTTCCGGTAAGAATGTGATCGTTTTACGCGCTTGATTGCGCGTGACCCATCGCCACGTTACTGCCCCCTAGTGGCGTGGCGTACTAACACCCGCAAATAAATAATAAACCACTCTTTCAAATTAGGAAACCGAAAATAATTATTAAAAAAAAATAAAAACGCACAAATGATGGCCCCAACACACAATATTTACATTAGAAAAGCTTAAAATGCAGATGTCCTTCATCAGGAGCATTTATACAAACGCTGAGTGAAAAATAAATGCCTGTCAAAAAGAAGGTCGAAGACAATGGCTCTCTGCAGAACATTCACCTGTTATGAATTTGCAAGTACCAACCAGTTCTGCACATTATGTAACGCCAATGCCTGAAATAAAAGATGAGACATATTCCAACATTTTAAGCAGCAATTGACAGATATTTCGCAATTACCAGTCATTCTGTAGTTGTTAAGGCTGCCTTCCTCTCGTCATATCGGATTTTGAATGACTCAGCAGGTCTCATCCAGACTTGGGTCAAAACCACTAACATTATTGAATAGGTTCTTGAAGTCATTCACAGATAAACTGTACTTGTACATTAATGGTACAGTCAAATATTAAAATGTCTTTAACCGCTCTGATGAAGCATGTGGTGGCACTGGGTATCAGGTGGGAATCTCTTAACTGTATGAATCTGATGGAAATAGCACTGCAGAACATCATCAAATAGGCACTGCCAAACCTTCTTTAAGAAAATGTTTAAAAAAGATGATTTGGTCTATTCCCTGCAGTTAATCCAACATTGATTTACAAATGCTAGAAAATAAGCTAGTAGCTCCTGAGGCGATTTGTCAAGATCCTTTGACAAACAGCTTTTAATTGATGTTTTGCAGGTACATCTGTTTGAGGTATTTTTAATTCAATACGTGCCTTTGTGTAACTTGGCGTAAAATATACACCCGGGTACCTAACTAGACTCATAGCTGATATAATCCTTACAATTTACACCTCTGGTGGTGCTAAAATTTCATAAAGGGTTTGAAACCGGTCTCATTGTCTCACTGGGACTCTGAGAAGATTTAATTTGTACTCACATTCACAAAAAGCATCTCATGATTCGTTGCTGCTTTTGAAATATGGATTTATGACACGTTCATGGCATAAGATGCCTCTGAGCTTTTCCTTGCAATTGCAAAGAAACATCTATTTAGTGCAGTCAAGCTCTTTCCTAGCTCTGCCAAAAAAAAAGCAGACGGCTACTATGACAACTGGAAATCTGCCATAGTAACAGTGCCTTATGCTGCTTTGTCATAAGAAATTATGTGCGATAAATTAATGACACCTAAACGCTAATTCTGTCAGCAATTGTGATGGTGTTGGATGACATATAGTTAAGAACCAGAATAGATTGGTTTTAATATTAATATTTCTTTAATATTTATCTCAGTTTCAGTAGGCTACAAGAAATCCAGGAGGTGTTTTCAGCAAAACTTTATTTTTCAGTGCATGAACGGAATACCATGTCAAGGTCATAGTCTATCCTTTTCAATCTATTTTTAAATATTTTCTCTCTTTTTTTTACATAAAAAAATAATGGAGCAATTTAATATACCTCTATTTTTTTTCTCCCCAAAAGAGCACTCAGCAAGTATTTATAAAGGTGCTGTACAATGTACAAACATTTACATCTACTGTTCCAACTGAATGTAGAAGATACCACAAGGATTGTTTTTTTTTTTTTTTTCTAATGAAGCAATGCAAGGCCACAGTATGATGCAGAGATGAGATACAAAATGGTCAAAATAAAAGCATAAAGGAGTAAATCAGTGCAGGGGACAAGAAATAAAAAGGGCATTATCTGATTCTGAACCAGAGTATACTGCCTGTACTTGACACTCAGGGTTGGATTTATCCATTCAACCAACCAAACTATTGCACAAAAAAACCCCACCACTCATTGGCTCGTAGTGTGTCCTCTTGGGATCTCTTCGACCTGAAAACTCCATTATACAATCACAGACTTTAACCACCATTTGACTGTCATTGATATTGACTTTATCACACATTTGCTACGATGCTGTTTTCCCTGAGCTCATCTGAACATGTCAAAATTTTATAAGTTGTATTAGCAATTATGCTGAGTATATTTCCTTTTCTCTGATTTTACACAAGATCCGTAACATTTTTTTTTTTTTCATATAACAGTGAAATCTGACGATTTTTCATTTTTACAGAGCGGACTGTTTGGAACCATTAATTTTCTTATAGCTAACCTCTCAACTACCCTGTAATAGGCTAAGTAAGATGATGAGTTCTCTGAACCTACCTTACATCACCATCATGTTCAATATCTCAATAAACCATCACATCACTCTATGGCCTCTTTCATCCTTCAAGCTACCCAGGCACACAATCACAGAGCAGGGTAGACAAAAACATACTATTAAAACCCTCATTTTTTTTCTTTTCTCAATAGGCAAAGGTAAAACTACTAGGGACATGACTCTTAACACAGATTCACATAAATTGTCATTTTTGCCCTAAACTGTGAACCTTTTTAGAAAAAAAATGAAATAGCTTTATGAAATAATCACAATAATAAAATGGTAATGCATTGGTAGCAAGTCAACATCACGAATTAAATACAACTCATGGTCATTCTGTTATGCTACAAGGGCAGATGCAGTGCAATGGAATTCAATAGATAGAATCTGCAAAACATGACACATTCAAATATATCTATATATTATATTTCATAATGACACGTTTTGAGCGATTGCAAACATTTGGTACAGCAGTTTGCACATTACGTCTATACATTTCATGAACTACAAAGATCCATGGTAATTCCTACCACTGAAATACATTGGAAATAAGGTGAACGCTCAAATAACATGGGACAAATTTTTAAAGTCTATATCAAAATGTGTAATGGCTTGGTACAGCTACATATACATATATTCATCTATTACCTCAATAAATTACACACTGATTTGTTATCATACACATGGTAAACAAGATCTCAAACCACAAGTTTCTGGTCTTTTTAATGATAGTGTTTGTATGGAGTGTGATGACTAAAGCCGCAGAACAGTCTGGAGTACCTGCTAAAGTAAACGCTTGCTGGATTGTATCTGAAATCTGCCTGGTGTTCAGAGTGAGAGTTATAAGCAAGAAACGGGTTCATCCCCAGTGATGTGCAGAACACGTGCAGTAAAACAAACAGAAGGACTGACTGCATGCAGTTGAGCAAACCGTTAAGAAAAAGACTGTCAAAAAACTCCCACAATGAGACTGAGAGCAAAAATTAAACCCTAGATGACAGTCGCACTGAGTGTATACTACAGATGAGAGGCGAGGGCCTTTCTTCTTTCTTTGCATATGGGTCATTGCATTGTAATGAGTGAAGCGCTGTTGGTAGTCGTCGTTCCACAGGAGGCTCCCAGGATTGGCACATATTCACATTTCAAAATGTCTTGTCCGACAAGGCCCCAAGCATGCCGCACATGCTGAAGTCCCACAGCAAAGATACTGAAGCAGCGGACAAGGCAGAGGGGAGCTGCTACATGCCACATGTGATGTCACAGGACACCCAAAATACAAATCTGGCCACAGTCCAAAGATAATAAAAGTGGCACCATGTTGCACTTCTCTGTTTTATGGAAGAACTCAGAAAAACAATCCACTGAGGATACTGGTAAATGTTCCACGGCGCAGCTTACGTCCTGGTGATTCACAGAGGCTCACGGAGGACCTCTGCCTGGGAGAGGATTTTGGCTGAGCTGGGCACTTTCCAATGGCCAGGGCTAATAGGTCCCTTTTGGCTCTGCAGGGCCCCTGGAATACTGTTTATAGAGGCCACAAAGTCTTCTTTACCACTGTCTTCTTTGAAGTAAAAAAAATTGTCTTCTCTTCCTTTTGCCTCTCCTGGTGAAACTGCAGAACTTTTTTTACTCCATAAATCTTTAAAAGACAACAATGATTCTCTTTTGCTCATAGGCCCTTTATTTGTAGTCCTGCTTTCTGCAGGTTTGCCTTTGCCGTCATCATCTCTGTGCCCTGAGTCTTTACTTGTATCTTTCTCACTCCCTGTTACTGTATTAGGCGATGTCCTGTAGTGACGAGACTCTGTCGTCATCCTCCTTTTAAAACGTTCTTGCTCCTGGCCAGGCCTGGTCCTTTCTCTTCTCCCTTCTATCTCCCTCCCTTGTGTGTATCTTCGGATCTCGAGATTTACCCCCTCGCCATTTTTCTTTTCATGACCTAAGCTCTCTCTGCTGGAACAATCCTTTGATCTCCTCTGAGGGCCTTGTTGACGCTCTGCGCACTGCAGGGTTGAAACCACTTGCTGTCCAACTTGAGGAGACTTCCCAGCGCTTGCAGATTTTGATTTTGTCTGTGGCTGAGGCATCCTGTTCCTGCTCAGTGTTACTTCCTGTGCCTGGCCCTCAGTTTTGTTGGGGCTGTGATGTTGCTCTTTGGCTTTGGGAAATGTCTCCCCTGTTTTCTTTGGGCTGCTTAGCTCTCTGGAGTCTTTTGTGGGCCTGGTCCTCTTGTAGAACTTTATGTGCTCACAGGAGGCGGGAGAGAGCCTTTCTAAGTCTTTGGCTACCCTCTCACCCCTCCCCTCCACTAAGCTTAAACCCCTGCTATTGCGGGGCTTGTGGCCTTGTGGGGATGAGGTGCTCCAGCTGCTAGAATGCTTCAGTTTGCTGGAGAAGGGAGAGGAAACAAGGATGGAAGCCCCGGTGGGATATGGAGAGGACAGGGGTGATGTGTCAGAGATAAACACCTCTCCGGAATAGCTTGTGGGTGAAATGACTTTTTGATCATGTTGACCTGTAAGTGTAAGCAGACATTTTACATGGGGACACCATACGCACTGAAGAATGTCAGATTTACAACACAAAATACTGCAAATCAGATTAAGAAAAAGAGAATATTTAGATCATATTATAGATGTTAACAGTAGGAAAAAGATGTGAGAAAAGAATTACCAAGGTAAAAAGAGAAGAGACCAGTAAAAGCAGTGAAGATGTTAGTGTTGGTGCTCAGTGTAATAGCACACAGTGGAGGAAGCTGTACTACCTGCATCAGGGAGCAAGAGAAGAAGAGCCAAAGGAAGCAGATGGTTAGAGATTAAATTAATAAATAAAAAAAACATTGCCGCAAAGAAAGTAGGTTGAAATCAATAAGGCTGGAAGTACAAATGAATGCAGTCATTATCATTCGCTAAACATTAGGTGGATTTATGGTTTCAGCATGTATTTAACTACTGACAGTGTTGCCTCCTCGTAAACCAGTAAACAGCAATAAAACATTTAGGAAACAAATTAAATGTAAAGTTATATTGTAAAAATCCCTCGTGGAATAGTTTGATTTAGAATTTTTTTCAAATTGAGCACACTGAATTGTTTGAAAACATTACTCACTGCCATCTTGAGCGAGACCCGCCCCAGGTCTCAGCAGCAGAACCACTTTGTTTCCTCCAGCCTGAATCAGGTCAATAGCCCGTGTATGGGAAATACCACGAGCCGGCTCCCCGTTAATCTCCACTATCTCATCTCCAACCTGTCAGTAATGTGGAAAATGCAATTACTATACACACACCTATGAACACCCAATGTGTTCTTCAGTGCATGCACACACACTCAAACATGTAGAAGCTGCGTGTTAACATGCACAATCAAAGAATCGACATTTTATGCAACATACAGCTTTGTAATACACCGGAGGCACCCTCTATTTTTGGAGATGACAAAATAACTCAGGATAAAACATGTAAACATGTCAGTCTGTTAGGCTTTAATCGCTGTTGACGTTCCCTTCCACCCTTGGATAGGCAAAGTCATGGCCAGAGATCCAAGTCTGGCAAGCCTGAGATTGATTCCCGCTAGGAGCATCAAGTCTGTTCCTTCCTCTCTCAAGATTTTCCCCTCTCATCCTGATAATAACAATAATGTGATAATCTCATCCCCAAAGGTATATTCTAATTAAAATTTTGCTGAACCTGTTCCACAGAGAGAAAATACAGGGTCAGTTACAGTGTGACCTTCCTAGAAATAGTCAGGGTCTTAAGGACAATGAAGAGAGATGGACTGTTGTTGACAGATGGGTGGACAGACAGACACTTAAGGAGCAACAATATGCAAGAAACACACATGATAAAAATCTATAAAATAATAAGCAATAAACAAGAATAAAATTAGGTAAAACCGTGAAACAACTAAGGGGGAAGAAAACCATATTTTTTCTTGTGCGCTGTGCTGAGAGTGTATTACAAAAAAAACCAACTAACTGCAGACACATTATTGTTATCTTATATCCTCAACACTTTAAGTGGCAGTTGTTGAAACACAATCCACTAGTTTATTCTCTGGTACATTCAACAGATGGCATCGGAAATTATATTTCGTCTGCCATATGTCTCTCCTTCATAAACTACCAATAAAACAAAACAAAATTTCAGCAATGGAATGGTTTATATAATAGTTGATGTGGATAGTCCAGAGAGAATGAATCGTAATGCTCTTGGTGACTCCTGACCTTTCCTGTTGCCCCAGCACCAGACCAACATTTTGATATGTGGACATTTCCTCCAGCTCAACTATACAGATGCATACATAAGCATACAATATGCCTCATAATTTTATAGTTAAATGAAATTCTCTAACCATAGCTTAGCAACAGAACAATGGAACCAATACTATCCTGAACTGTTATAATTCTTAATTTGGCAGAATCAGCTGTATGTAGTCCTCACAATACAAGTGAATATTGTGTGACATCATCATCATTGCACCCTCTATTAACTGTTAGTGCAAGGTCAAGGGGGTCACTGAACCAAAATGCTCCATCCAGCTGAATATACAAATAATATGAAAGATATCAACAAGAACAACTTGCAGTTTCCTGTTTCAGTGTTGATATGAAGGATGTTTGAAAGGCAGGAAGACATATTTCAATTAGAAATGTCTCAATGAAAAGCACACTCACATGGATTCTTCCATCCAGCTGAGCAGGTCCATCTTCAGCCAGTCTCAGGATGTACAGACCCATGTTGTACTCGGTGCCCCCTCGCAGACTAAAACCGAAGCCCCTGGGACTTCTCTCTAACTCCACTGTAAGACAACCCTACGCAGAAGGAGCATGAAGAAAACACTCAGTGTCCTCTCTCATTCATACAGTATGTACAAGCAAAGACAAATACTGAATATATGGAAAGCTTCATAAATATTCTTGAGATGGCATATTTTCATGGAAGATGCAGCGTTTTATTTAAATGAAGACGTTATTGAGATGCCCTCTTGTTTATTGAGTGCCTCTTTTGTAATCATGTACATCTGCCGAGACAAAAGTCGCCTCAAGATCAGTGACGCCTCATTAGATTCAGAAGAACTTTCTAATGATTAGTTATGTTTCTTCCTTCTGTGAATGACTTTATTCTTGGCCTACATTGACCTGAGAGTTACATGAAACTTTAATGAGTGCAGCATGCTCTAGCTTGATGTAACTGTGCACAATATGGAAGAAAAAAAGGAGATAAGATGTTTGTGTGATAAGAGCAACATGCTTTGCTTTAAGTAACCGATAAACTGCATTATTTGTTTTCATACAGACATAAGCATTTCCACTTATATACCTATCCTGCCTTCGAGCAGTTTTAACCTTCAGATAGTTGCTAGGACTACACACAGGGGAAGGAATAAGAGGATTATTTGTACCTGGTTGGGTCCTGTCACACACAGCGTTCCCTGCTCACCAAGAGGAAGAGTTTTGTGCTCAGACCAGTTGACTCCCTCCCTTTTCTCCTCCAGGTCCAGGTTATAGCTAAAAACAACAGCACATGTATTTCTTCAGTAATACTTGTTGTAAACAGTAAGCTTCAGGCCACCAACTGAAAAAAATCCATTATGCAAAACATAAAATCGACTTAAACGCTGGATGTTAAACGGGTGAGGGCTGCATTATTTTTTTATATATGGATATTTAAATTTTGTTCTCTATGCGTTCTGTACTACACACATTATTATCTTACACACTTTTATGTTTATTATAATGCCGTCTTTACAGTTGTTTTTTTGCTCCGAGGGCAAACCTTCCCCATCCACACAGGCCACATACTTTATTTCATGTTGAGTCTAATTGCAGAATAAAGGGTTGGTAGTAATGTTATTTTAATATTATCAGCATAACCATGCTATAATGTAATTTATTTTCAATTTAAGAGGAGCGTCCTGTTGCCTTTCCTGCCAACACTATCTACGTCTGTGTACACATTTCTCAGGCCAACAGTGGGAATGGCAGCGAGCGGTAAGTAACATTCAGATTTGACAAGAAAAAAACTAAAGTGACATGTTTTTGTAAAAGGTACATTTTGCTTGCGTTATGTACACACAATGGAAACAAAAATAATTTTAAAGACTTGCAAGAAATTGTACTGACGCCAAGTAATTTCTGCCCTACTTTTCCTTGAGAGAAAATCAAATGAAATGCACAGATTCTTTTAGCAGTTTTGCGCTTCTCTTTTGTGAGTTCAGATCCTTACCGTTCGTCCTGTAGTGCTGACCTTTGCCCCATCGCTCTGTGTTGAAGAGCTGGACTCTGTTTAGCTGAACTTGCTCCAGATGGAGGGCCCTTGTATTCTAAAATTGATTTTGATATTACATAGTGATCAGTGTATAAATATTCATATTCAAAATGATAGAAAAGCCCATATATAGAATCATTCTACATGTTTCATATTCATTTTAAGCTATAAGCAAATTATTTCATAAAATTAAGCATTATTGTCAAATTTAAATACCCTCCTAAAAGAACTCTAACATAATAATGCAATTTCTTTTATTTTCATTCATTCATTCCAATTTTTCAAACATTGAATATCTCAGTATGAACATCTTAATATGCATACTTAAATATTCATATCTTCTTACCATATGCGGGGCTGATTGCTTTGATTACCTGGCTGCAAATCTCATTTTCCCCTCAGAGAATACATTTTAAAGATGAGTTTGAACTGAACTAATCAGAAGGCCTACTAGTTTGTATAATAAATGCAGTTGTTGGGCACACGGAGATATTCACCATCCTCAGGAACCACGGTGAGGGTGACAACGTTTCCGGCTTCCTTGATAAGCTGAACGATGTCATTGTGAGACAGCTCAATGATGGAGCGCCCGTTGACTGCCGAGATACGATCTCCAACGTGCAGCAGGCCACAGCGATCGGTGGGACTGCCTTCAATGATTCGGCCGATTTTGTGTGGGATAACTGAAATGGCAGACATGAAGAGAAATGAGACGTTAAGACAGCTGAGGTGACCACTATGAAATACCTTGAAATATATCAAGAGCGTCATTACAAAAGGCAGAAACCATGGTCCCATTATAACTTAGTTATTTTACAGTTGAGCTCAAATCAAGATTATGTTTTAAAACTTTGTGAAAATCTGACGAGAAACACAAAGCGATTCAATTTGCTTCCTCCTTCCTTCCTTCAAATCCTACATGCAGCTGTTCGTTTAGCCTGACTGATGCATGTTAAGACATATATTGCAATGATGAAGCAATGCAGCTTTGATGTGTGTACAGTATTGCATTTCCTCTACAGTCTTGTCTTATCAACTCTCAAAACCAGAATGCCATCTTCTTGATATTCATGTAATAATGACAACTGTATGGTTAATACCAAATTATTTAATACAGTATAATGAATAGTTCCGGTGTATGTAGAGGCTTCTGAATGGCTTAGTTACAATCTTCTTAATTATGTACAATACTGATATGTATTTATATATTTCAGGGTTATTTAAAAAACATTTTTTATTAATACATATTTAAAATATATAATGATTAAAATGTATATGCATCTGATTATCTAATCGGCTTTAGAAAATTAAACTGACTTTGGATCTAAGAGATTCGATCCTCACCTCCATGCGGGGGTTTGCTCTTGGATGTGAGGATGACGAAGCCAAAGCCCTCACTGTCCTTGCGGTGGAGTGTGATGTCGAAAGACTCGTGGTCCAGTGCGCTGGGCATTGGTAGACGAGGTAGCTTGGGTGACCCGTTCACGAGCACTGGAGCCATGTCCAGACCCTCTTCGTCGGGCACATCTGATATAAAAAGATACAGATGCGAATGTAGTTTTGTCTCATGGTATTCTTTTTTTCTATTTTGTGTGTTTAGGTGTGCATTGCTGAGGGTTTTTACAGAGTAGTGTGGATTTTCTGTGAGTAAATGTCTGAAAAATAGGCTGAAGGAAAAAAAAAAAAAAAAGGATATCTAACTACACAAACATTCAATGGTTAAGATAGTTTAGATTCTTTCTTTTTTTTTGGTCAGCTACATTTTGTGCTAATCATAATAAGATGCTGAGTTCATCACTTAATTTTAGAGCAAACATCCATTATTAACAACCAAACTGTTCTTGTTTCTGTCAAAATATAAAATGCATCACAAGTCCTAATTCTCAGTAGAGCCCTATGAGACACAGTTGCCTTGTGCCAAGTTTTGTTTAATTTGTTACTCACCTCTGTAGATGACCTTCCTACGAACAGTCAACATCACTTGACCGTTACGGGCAGCGTTGGTCATCAGATCCAAGACCTGCTTGTGCGAACGACCTTTGACCATCACACCATCGATGCCAATGAGCTCATCTCCCGCTCGAAGACGACCGTCCTTTTCTGCAGCTCCGTTGGGCACAATGGCCCCAATGTACACCTGCGGAAATACATTCTGATATGGGGTTAATAACGGGGAACAAATTCAGTCTTAACAGTACACTAATTCCATCATAAAGAGTCACACACTTGTGTAATTCCTAAAATGAAATGACAACAAGGTTACAAGAGAGTTAGATATACTTACTGGCTGTTGTGGACCTTCTCCTCCCAGAACACGAAACCCAAAGCCTGTTTCAATGTCTCTCTTCAGAAAAACATCTATGTCTTTGGTGTGAGGCTCTGTGGATGAGTTGTACTCTGTCACTATGGTGTTGTATTGAGATATCAAGTTTTCAAGTTGGAGAGGACACAAAGTTGAGAAACCGGTCATGAGATGAATGGATGTTGGTCTACACTTACGTCTGCTATCCAGCAGGGCTTTGGACTTCAGGTACATCTCTGTGGCGTCTCGTTTGGGTGAGTCTGCGGAGCGCAGGGTGCTCGTGTTGGAGTGGTAAGGCAAAGCCTGGGGCACTGAGTCTGTGATTCCATCCAAAGTCTCTGTACTGGCCGTCATTTCCTGTCTCTGAAAAGAAATACGGGCAATCAACCCACATGTTGATTCACGTTTCATTAGCTTAAAAAAGGACAACTTTTATGTGGCATTTTATTTTTTGTTTTTGGCACAGTCTTTGGTATTCACCTATGAAGGACATCCCTCATTTATTGAAATGCTCTGCAACTCATTAACCAAGACAAGAGGCTGAGCATCTAATGGTGATGGATTACAAAAGCAACAAAGGTTACTTCCCTGGCTTTTCTTTTTTATAACAAAGACCATTTTCACTTTGCATCCCTCCTATTGTTTTGACAGTCGAGCAATGGGATTTGTATGTAATATAAAATCCATGGGAAAAAGTAAAAATCCCCCCATGGCTGTGACAGGCCTCTTCAGGCAAAAAGGGCAACTCTTTATCTAAAACTGTTGTATTAATTTGCCACCATATCTAAACAGGCTCATCCATGCCTCATTACCATGGCAATCCCCTGACAATAGCCCAAGAATACGAATACTGAAAGAAGTAATTAAGGCCGTTTTTCAGTGCAAACAAAAGAAGGCGCCCAGAAACATAATCAATATTCAAATTTATTGCTATCATTTAATTCAATGCAATAGAGGCTTACTGGTTAAGCTGAAGGACGAAGTGCTTTGAAATTAAATTGAGGGATATGTCCCTACGGGGGAAACAATAGTGGAGAAATAGGAAAAGATATGTTTTTTACTCACAGGCTTTAGACTCTTCACAGGGGATGTTTGACCTATAGAGAGACACAGACACGCAACAAGAATGTAGTAAAAAAACAAAACAATGCATGAATACATGATTTGGAACAATAATCACTAAACCACCATCCACCAGATGGCACTGCTTCTCTTACTGAGAAACAACAACAGAGAGCATAAAAATAAACCAGTGAGCTGCTGTAAACTCAAGAGGTGTGCTCACTAAAGAATGCTCCATCAGAATATATACATCCATGTGTGATTAAAAATACATGTGGAATATTAAAGGTAGTACATCTGCTGGAGAGCAGTGCAAACCGACTGTACAGTTATAGCAAGCGGGTGAGGGCATTAAAGATTTATGTATATAATGCAATGACTGATAATTATTTTCGCTCTGTGTTCGCTGTACAGTACACCCACATGTTCCAACTCAAGCACTTAAATTATTCCCTACAGATCATCTCTTACACCCCCCCCCCCTTTTTTTTTTTTAAACTCAACTCCCTGCATTAACTGAATTAACCAACACTCCTCTGGAGTCGGAAGCCCTGTAGGGCCGGACTAACACTTGGCCTGATGAGGGGTTAATGGAGCCTGATGTGAAAGGGGAGACACAGCCGCGTTTTTCCGCCTCACTGGGAAATTCCCAATCCAACATCAGAGTCGTCAAAGACATGAACTGGGACTGTACACACACACACACACACACACACACACACACACACACACACACACACACACACACACACACACACACACACACACACACACACACACACACACACACACACACACACACACACACACACACACACACACACACTTGAAACACACCCAGCTGCATCACTCTTTTCCTTCTCATCATTCTTTAAGCTCTGATCTTCTTCAGTGATGGCCACCACTCACATACACACACATGCACCCACAAACACAGAGATCCTCTTCCAAGCCAAAGGCCTATTGTCTAATGAGGGTTAAAGCTGGCATTAGCTCCTCTAGCTTGGGCAGGCTGGGTGAAGCTAAGCCAAGCTCTGCTTTAGCTGTGTGGTCATGCAGTGCGTCAGTGGAGCAGGAGATGATGGAGTGTGAGCAGCGAGGCTGTGTGAGAGAGGAGAGAAGAGGGTGCAGGCGTGGCTATGGGGAGGAGGCCCCTGGGGACCTCCCCTCTATAGCCATTTAGCCATGGATCTTTAAGAGGCCATGGATATAGAGGCATGCAGAAATCCCTTGCGCTCTGCTGATGATCAAAGCCAATTCGGGGTTCATCGACTTGCGCAGCAAATCCCTGGGGCGGCTGGAGATGGATGTAGGAGACATTTGAAGGGTGCCTACCCTCCTCCTTTGGCTCCTTGGAATCAAGCACATCCCCGCACTTATGTAATTCCCACTCTCAGACTTGCAACAGAAAGCATTACGCCTCAATGGAAGTAGTCATAAACAGAAGCGTATTGAATGGAGGAGAAATGCTTGAGAAATGTGCAAGATGTTACAGTTTGCGTATGTAAAGAAGCTGCATGTGATGGTGAGAAAGAGGGATCAGATTGAGTCTGATCATCATATGTAACAGCTACAGTGGTGTGGTTGAATGTATTCAGCCAAAAAGGCAGTGAATCTCTTCTGTGGTGACCTTATGCAGACCGCAGACACAGTGGCATCACCCAGACTTGTACAGAACAACAGTGCCCAGTCAGTGACCCCAAACCAGCCACAACACCACCTCACCTCCTGTCAGTATCAAGACGCTGACCTCACCTCCTATGGGTACTGCAGAAGTTGCATTGACAATAATAGCAAATTATGTCAAACAGAAGAGGGAATAAAAGAATGGGAATAATGAATGGATATGATAAGGAGGAAAACAAAAACAGACTGGCAGAGATAGACAACAGCCAAGCAGTCTGCTGGGTAGAAAAATGGGCACAATACAGATGGACACAAAGCTGTTGTTTAGGTCTCTCACCTCCTCGCAGCACCAGCACATTGACCTCACTGCCCACTGGTAAGTCTTTAAGGATGTCCACCACTTGTGCATGGCTGAGCGTTTGAACATTTTGCCTGTTGATCTCTTTAATGACGTCTCCTTTCTGCAGGCCGTGGCACCACTGCGCATCCAAGATCATCTTCACCTTCTGGCCCAGGGGGCAGTCAGCAATGGCAAACCCGAATCCTCCAGGTCCCTTGACCAGTGGCACGCTCACCAACTCCGGTTGTAGTATTCCTGTGGCCACGTCCCCCCGCTCCGCCTGCCTCCCGTTGGGCATGGCGGCCACCACAGGCCGGCCGCTGGCGTCAGTGGTGACGTAGTGGAGCTCCTGCGAGGAGCCGTGGAGGACATCGCCCTTCACGAGCAGTGGTTGTCCGTTGATGAGGGGCACAGCCGTCACCACCTCCCCACCATGCAGAGCCTGCTGGGGCTGGGTGGCCGGTGGGGGGGGTGGAGGCGGAAGAGGGTCGTCGCTGTCGAGATCCACGTCGGGAGGAAGCGGGTAGCCACGACAAAGAACCATGTCCACGTACTGGTTGATGAGAATGGACTGGAACATCTGCACCACCTCCGGATGGGTCTTCCCCAGCACACACATCCCATTAATCTCAACAATCACATCACCTAAAACAAAGGGAGCAAAGAAAGCAAGTGACAGGAGTATTTTTCCCCCTGGTATTTAATCTAGACATCACTTCACTACATCTCTTTGGAAAGCACTTACTTCCTCCTTTGTCAGACAGATCTGTCCTCTGAAATGCCCCTTTCCTCTTCACTGCTTTCTTATATTTTCATTTTGGCAGCTCCATGTACTGCTTCCCTTTTCTTTCATCACATTCATTTCCATTTCATTCTTGTCCCTCTTTTACTTGCCATATTGTTGAACAGACCTGAGCTGTACTCTCTACCACAACTACACAGAGCGGAGAGGGGTGTAGATTTCTGTCACATCGTGCTATTGTAACCATCACACACACACACACACACACACACACACACACACACACACACACACACACACACACACACACACACACACACACACACACACACACACACACACACACACACACACACACACACACACACACACACACACACACACCCCACAGCTGTTGGTTTATGTAGACAGCCTAAAGGCAATGGCAATATCACAAACTACAAAGCAAAGATCAAAGATGTTACGTAGTTTCACACCAACCATGATCACACTGTTTTTCTATAAAACTATGCCCCTGATGGAGGTAGCGTTGCTGGTATTACCTTGTTCAACTCATGGGATGTGTTAGGGACTGTAAATCACCAGAGAAGTCAAATTGATACCTCCAGGTGCATCATGGTACCACAGTTGCCTCAATTTGGCTGCTAAACAATTTTTGTTCGTAATATCGCAGAAATTAGCAGTTATAAACACGTGGATCTTCCTGCCAACTAAATTAAATGTTAATGTTTACTTAAATGGGTATATCTGTTTTATCTGGTCCTTTCCTAAGGCGAATCCTAAAAGTACATACACAGAGGGTTTGCTCACCTGACGCCATCTTGTTGTCATGGGCAGCAGGACCGTCACTCAGCACATTCTTCACCTGCAGAAACTCATCGGTGCGGTCCCCTCCTATGATGGTAAATCCAAATCCCTGGGAGCTCTTCTTCAGCGCCGTGTGGTACATGTCCCCATTCAGCTGGCTGGGGTCGGCAGTGAAGCCAGATGCGCTCCCCTTACCTGTCCACAAAAGTGTACATATGGGCATATGTGCGTGATATATTTATGCATGAGAAAGTGCGAATGAACGACAAGCTTTGTCAAACACAAGGGGAAATCTCCAAACGGTGCACAACATCAAACGCAGCAACACTGATTAATTAATTCACATCCCTCTTGAAAGATAGCAAAATCCACCCATGTCTGCATTGAACCTTAATTATACGCATTATGTGCCGAGGATCAACGTAGTAATTAGTCATTTCTAATTAACAGGCGTGATGTATATGCTTAAACTAGATAAACCCATCAGCGGAGACCTTTTTGTACAACCCTGCTGAGAAAGAAGCCCAAACAGTCAGATAGAATGATATCAAATTATACTGTAGCTTTACAAGCAAATTTCCTTGTTTCCCGCCATTACATACTACAGAGCAGAACAGGGATACAGTTCATCTCACAGTGTCCAATTCAACACAACGCCCTCTCTTATCCCCTCCCTCCTGCAATCACGGACTCAGAAAACCAAAAAAAAAAAAAAAAAACAGGTTTGTCACTGCAGGCTTTTTATAACTTGAGTAAGGGACGACTTAAGGTCAGTGGCAACATCAATATGGACCAGCAGCTTGGCTGTGGCATACGCAATACACTAGATAACCAACTGTCAGGGTCACACTGCATTAAACTGATCAGCTTCCTTATCTGGCATTTCTGTGATATCAGCACTTTAGATCATGGACACATCATTTTTTTTCCTGCCTGATGGTCTCTGGCCTGGACTTCATTATAACTTTGACTCAAAAACAGTAAAACTGAAACCAGCTTGTGACAAACGGTGCACAGTTTAGCGACTGTGCTTTACATTGGGAAAATGTGATGCTGCTGTCAGCCTCTGGGATTCGAGAAATATTATTTAGAAATAATGTGTCATATTTTGTATGAACCTCTCTCTTTCTTCATATTCAATGAAGAACCTGCAGCAAAACAAGTGTGCCCAAAAGACATATACGCACTAAGCATTATCTATCAGACTAAAACTGTCAGCAATGAATGTATTTTATTATGAAAAGAGGCCAAAAATGTTCATTATCTTTTAAAAATATAATAAAGCACGGTGAACATTAATGGCATTAAATTTCAACATTAATTTCTAGCAAAAGAAATATTGGTAGTCAACAACTGCCAAAAGAAATGAAAAACAAAAGTACTGCCTGAAACATAATTTCACTTCCACCATCACTTAGTTTGCACTTCTATCTCAGAGTTTGATGATTAGTCCATGATATTCTGTGTTCTTCTTATTGTCAACACATCTAACAAAAAGACCACATTGATTTCTGTTACTACTTTGAAATTATTATTATTATTATTATTATTATTCATTAAAAAGGCTCAAAATCTTCCTCACACAGCTGGGCATCATATACTGTATATATGCAAATGTAAAATTTTTTTGGAGTAAATGCTGTATTGGTCTGACACTATTTATTCTCACAATTGATGCACCAGCAACTATGTGGCCTACTGATGTATGTATAAGTGATTTTAGACAAAAAGGGAACTCTATGGCACAGAGGAAAAATGTCAGCCTTTGGATAAACACACTGTACTTGTTAGTAGGCTCAGTTCATAGATTTTGGTCTTTAAATACATTTTGTTGGCAAAGATTTAGCATTTATAAGCTGTTCACAAACATGAAATGGTGTCTAACACACTACAATGTAGTTGTAAACAGATATAAGGAGTTGTTGTTTTTTAAGTAAAACTATAACTTCCATATGAATAACTAATAACATCATCTGATTTTTACATATGTATAAAAAGTTAATACATGAGTTAAAACTCAGAAAAAAATGTATTTCAACCAATATATAAATATATTGTGCCTCATCCAGGTGTATTTTTGTTTTGTCAAAGCACTGAAAAAAGTACTGAAATTTCACACTGCACATTTCGAAAGATCGGGGACCCAGGATAAACATTTTGTTTGTGTAAAAACAGTGTTACCATAGTACCAACGAAAAAATAAAAAGGTTTCTGACACATCAAAGATTATGAGTGATTGCCACTTTGATGTGTCTTTTGAGATAAGCAGCTGAAAGGTGGATTTCAGAGGACTCCATGTGAATGCGTCACCTAAAAACAACTGCTTTATTTATGGAAATCTAAAGCTGCATTTCCTCTGCAGTTGTTGCACCATATCTCTTTCTGTAGTCTGGATGCACATATTGACAGGACAGCCACTTCCAATCGCAACGTGTCTGTTTCTCTTTCTATCTCTTCAAGATCATGACAACTTTCTGACTCGGCTTTCCCTTTCGTTTCCTTCAGTTTTCTAAACACTATAACTTTCAGAGGCGAGTGTGAGGAATTTCAATTCAGGGGCTTTCATACTTTGAAATGGTTCAGCACCCATAAACATCCACTGCAGACATGAACGACTGTGAGTGTAACTTATCACAGTCAGCATGGACTCCAGATGTCCGCACTGTTGCATGGATTAGGCAAAGCTCATTTACATAATCACATTCAAATTGGTTGATAAACTCAACATGAAATGGTTTTTTTCTTACTCCGAATGAGTGCTAAAATAACAGTTTGACTTGTGTGTGGAGAGACAGACAGAGGTAAAAGAGGGTGGAAGAGAAAGAAACAAAGGGAGGAAGTGAGTCTGTGTGGGAGAGTAAAAGCGAGGTTTCTGTGCCAATGATTGTGGGCAGACTTTGTAAACCAGAGGCAGACATCATATCCATCGCATCAAACAGCCATGTTTTTTTTGGTTGTTTTTTTTAGTTCATCATATCCTTCGCATCAAACAGCCATTTTTTGGGGGGTTTTTTTTTTTTTTAGTTCTCATATGTGACTGAATTGCATTATAAATCTCCAGTGACATTATTCAGCATAATTTGGAAACAAAAAATATCCTCTTAGTACATCAATGGAGCAACAGCAATGGCTGTTTCCAAGAGTGCAGCTTGAATAGACTTTTAAAACAACTGCCGGCAGGGAGAGTACCATGAACAATAATGCAACACAGCCTATCAGAACAATGCAGACAATGAACATATGTGGGCACTCGCTTAAAACTAACATCACAGCAGGTTTAGCTGCAGTCACACCATGTATGGAATTAAAACATGCCTCTCAATAAATCAATTACCATATTAACAAAGCTGCCACTATGAAATCGGGGATTTTGGAGTGAAAAGGTACTTTTATAAAATAAAAAGGATATCAAGTAAACCAGAAATTGGGAAAATAAGACTCGTATATAAAAATTATTGGAACATTTCAAGACATATTGGTTCATTTCTATCTATCTTTATATTTCAAACATCATTTTTCGGTTTAAATAATACAACTTTCCATTTTCAAACTCCCCTTCTAAGAATTTAATTCCTTGGAAAACTGTCAAAGTTGGAGTTGTAGCCTGAGGTGTAACCGCCGACTGACAATGCTTTGATTTCATCATAGCAATCGTGTGACAGCTTGCTAGGTTGTGTAATCTGTAATCAGGGGCAAGATGGTGTTTTTTCCTCGTTCCCCACACACCTGAGCAGAGAGATGTCTGATTATGCTTGGCCTCTCAAACGTGCTCTTCCACCAGCTGTTGCCACATGCACCGTTAAAAGCCAGCCTCCTCCCCTGCATTTCCCCTCTCCCTCCCTGAATCCCTGCCAGCGCTGTGAGCCTGTCTATCTTCCCCCTTGCTGCACTGTAATATATTATATCCATTGTAATGAAAACATACTTAATTCATGATGTTTATTGCGGGAGAAAAATTGGCTTGTCAACTGAGAGAACATACCATTACCGGAGAGCAGACAAAAACTTGTATTATGTGAACAAACTAGTGAGGAGAGGGCTCATTCTGACAATCTGTTACTGTTTGAGGCTACTTGAAGGTTGACACGTTCAGCTGACCTTGCATGAAACCATGACGTTCCCCCCTGCGTTCTATTCCCAGAGAACGTATTTATCAAAGCGTGCTGACAGAGGTGAAAGGGTCGGCCTCTACACGGAGCATAAGCCAAAGTAATTAAATCACAATTATATTTTAGACAATTAGCTGATGCTTGTGTCCAGAGTGATTTACACTCAGTGCAAAAATAGAATCAGCTCAGTGAAAATGATTACAATAGAGCCAGAATGACTTCTGTTGTTATCGTACCAAACAGAGAAGTGATAAAAGTACATAGTTAATTAATGAGAGGACAATGAGGGAAGAATTAGCTTAGAAAGAGTCGCAAAACTTTCTGAGGCAGCAACAAAGAGTGTCATCATTTGAGATGACTTCAATCGAACTGGAATATCTTGTTTTCTTTTTTTAACCAGACATGCAATGGCAGGGCAAGTCAGTGCTAATGTAATTATAGTTGTACATGGATTTGCATGTCTCGTAAACCTGAGGCTGCTGTCAAAACCCATGAGACAGTGTAAAATATCTCATGACGGTTTAAAAGGTCACTGTACCATGTGGTATAGTACAAATTCGACATTTGCAGGTTCTCGTGTGCGAAATCGAATTCTATGTGGCCTTTATCGCAGTCCAATGCGGCTATGACGTGCTGGACGGTTTTTTTCTCCTAGCTATCCAGATGGAGTGGAGGTTGAAGACAGGGATAAGTTGTGCAGTGTCGTTGTTACCTTGAGACGGTGCTGCTGCGGCTTGCTGGATCGCAGCCGTCTCCTGACTCAGCTTCTTCTTCGCCTCCAGGACGGGGTTCTCGAACTGGGTTTTCTGGTTGATGTGGCTGTAACATACACAGGTTCAAGTTTAAGAGAACAGAATTGAAATTCAAACACACACACACACACACACACACACACACACACACACACACACACACACACACACACACACACACACACACACACAATTCTCACTTATTGAGCTTACTGCATCATTTTTCTCAAGTTAATTATGTATGCACCATCCTTTTAAAGGAACCATGATTTTCTATGGGACGCTATAGCGGCGCCAGTATGAATAAATGTATAACCGCAGCACACCAACAGTAAAGGCTGGCTTGCCTCCTCTTCATGTGGGGAAACTACTATGGCTTTTAGCCATTTAATATTGTAGGAAATGAACCTCGGAGTGCCAGAAACATCCTGTTCCTCTACAACAAGGTAAACAGCCTGTTGTCCCCCTGGCATACAAATCCAGAGCCATTGTTTCACAGTGAGCTCATTTCAAGCTCAAACACTGGCATCTACACGCTCCATGTATATACCATTGACTCTCCTTGTCCAAGCACTGCAAGTTTCTCTCTCATGTCACTTCTACCTAAGAGGGATTCTTCTGCAGTCTGAGCAATAAAACAACACAAGCATTCCCATTTTCTTTTCATCACAACAGATTGCTACCTCTCCTTCCAGCCCCCATTCTGCTCCTTCCATGCATTCTCGAAGAAAATCCCCCCACTTCTCTCTACCGCTGTTTCAATGGCTGTGTTTTACTGATTTCCTGCTGCGGCGGTGAGCACGAAAACACATCTTGCAAACACAGACAAATATACAAACAATATTCAATGACAAATACACAGACTCATATTCTATATAGACACACGCTTCCCCACACAAACACTGACAGAACGCAGCGAGAGCACAATCAGTGTTGTGTTCACACACAGGTCACGTAAATGTCACCCACGGAGTTTCATTTTGCCACCCACTGATAAACAATGGGAAAATCCTGATCAAAATCTTTAACTGTTCTCCAGGTAAAATGCTTCCTCTCTGCATGTTACATAACTCAGATCATTCTCACCCGAGATGAACCAAATGAGCCGTGTGCTAAATCCATTTGTTTATTTTTAGACAGTATTGATTTATGCCGGTCCACTGCTAATGTACACAAAGCGGTGTAATATGCACTCGTGCTCGGATCCCTCCAGTGAAATATGCTTGTGCGTTATCTGCATCTTTGAGGAACAAGTGTGATAAAAAATCATTTGCAATGTTTGTGATGATGGCAACTGGAGTGATTGGAAATTAGATACATCAATAAAACTTACTCAACATAGTATGTGCCATACTGTGGATCATCAATTTCCTCCCAGCCGTAAGGTAACTCTGCAAAAAAGAAAATAGTGTGACTCTGTGCTGTGGCGAGATGAAATAGGGGACCCACAAGAGTGGAAGAAAGAAGAGGAAAAAACATGCACAATGTTTAGTGGAGGAATTGTAACCTATTCAACATGATGGTGAGGTACAGCACTGGGGTGAATTTCCCCTTGACTGGAGCATTTAGAAGACATGAAAACAGCCTGCAATAATTTCGGAAACATTCCTATGGTTTTCAAAAAGCGGGCCGGCTGGAATGGCTGATGTACTTCACGCCCTGATGAACATATTAGGCAGAAGGAGAGAAAAAGAGAGAGGTGGGAGAAAAGAGCTCTTAATGCAAGAAAGAGCTTTGGAGTTTGCTTTTCAAATGCAACACACCAACTAGCTTTCCGTTTGGCTGTAAAAAAACATTAAAACCAGGCTGGAAGGCTTCCACTCTTTCAGCCTTGGCCACTCTCTGTCTTTCCCTGCACTTAAGCCCACATTACCATCCTGGGGATACAAAGCCACGTCTGGATATCCTTAAAGTCGACCCCAGCTCCAGATTTATGAAAGATTAGGCTGTCAAAATGTGATGCTTTGGGTTACTCTAAGGTGATGTTTCATTGCAAAGTGCAGTTAAAAACTCATTTTTAATTCTGGTTATTTGATTAATTGTGTGAAAAAGTAATGTGAAGTAGGGAATATACAATAGAGGTATTCCCTCGTGTAAACACACGTGCAATAGTTAATGGAATGACTACATACTTGAGTATACAAGCCGAACAAAAAAAGTCTACATACCGCCATCCTCACACTTCTCAGGGGGCTTTGCCTTCTTCGCCAAGCGAGGGTCCAACCACGTGGTCGTCTTGGTATTGTGACTACAGAGCACAAAAAGCAGCCAGTAAATATCAAGAATAAAGACCTGTGCCAGCAAGGAAACCACTGCTGAGGCATTAGAAGTCACACAAAAATAGAGATGTGCCACAAAAGAAAAAAAGGCAAAGATATTCTCCTGAGTAAAATGTTATTGTGCACAAGGGTTACTGGATTTATCAACAAACATTTGATCCTTTGGTTTATGTTCAGCTGTCACATTACCATGTTTATGGATAAGTGGCCTTTTCAGAGGGGAGAAAAGAAAACCTCAATGTGAAACACAACAAACTCGTTTATCCTCAAATGTGTTAAACAACTGGGGTGTGTAATGAGCAGGAAAATCACAATGGTCTTCTGATATCTTCAGAGACAAGTGGCTTAGAGCCAAATATGACTAAAACACACAGGCTGGCAAACATGTGTACTAATGCGCACACACGCGCGCGCGCGCACACACACACACACACAGACACACACACACACACACACACACACACACACACACACACACACACACACACACACACACACACACACACACACACACACACACACACACACACACACACAGGTTTTCCTGAACCTAAAGACATGGTTTTTGGTGCCCAAACTTAAGGCACAATATTTTTCACGCTAAGGTGAGGCAAAACGTGACACTAACAGTCCTCTAGTTGACTGACGGGTATATTACACGCTTTGGCATGGTATTCGGCTGGAATTGTTTTATTGATGCTCGTCATTTAGACAGTTGACTGATTGTTTCAGCAGGAAATGGTCACATGAGCCCAGGGTTGTGTTTCACTTACTCTATGAAGTAGACCATGCCCGTCTCAGTGTAAGCCATCTCCCAGTTGAGTGGCAGGGGCTCCAGGCTGTCATCCCGTGGAAGAGAGCTCCATGTACGGAAGTCCATGGTGCTGCTGGACTGAGTGTAGCTGGGCACTGCTTTCCTCCAGTCTGCCCCCTCTTTGTGCTCTAGAGAGAGAGAGAGAGAGAGAAAATGGACAGATTAGAGGGGAAAAACAGAGAAAACAGGGCAGAGAGAGAGAAAGGTTGACTGCAGGAATACCTATGCCTCCTGCTTTTCTTTGCTACAAGGCAGTGGAGGGAGAGCCCATATCTCTCACAGGATTTGCATTTGAGTGACGGGGTGCGGGTGTGTGTTCACCAAAGGGCCGTATTGCATTTGCCTGTGCACGCAGTGTTACTGCTTATTCCTATGCATATGTGTAACCTCCCTGTGGGCTGCAATGATAGAGGCAGGGATTCACACTGAAAGGGCCAGTTGAGCCCTGAGGCCGTTTCTTTTTTTATAATACTTTACTGCTGTATTTTAAATATATTCTGTTGCATTTCTCGACACTGCTCTTTAATGAGAAACTGCCGTACAATGATCATGAAACATACAACAAAGGCTCTCCTAATTCACTTACCACTTCATGCCTTCCCTCAGAGGATGGTTATAAAAGGATGAAACACAAGTGCTTTTTATCCTTTTCTTTTTATGTGCAGCTAACCTCCTCACAATGGAGGATAATGCCAAAAGATGTTACGCACAGTACAAAAAAGCATTTCTGGGGGATGCATTTCCTAAAGATTGCACCTGATTTTTATATTGAGTATAAAGCTGCTAAAAAAAAAAAAAATCCAACTACACAGCCCCTCTGCAGCATCAGTTACAGCTTCTAAAACACTTTCTTCTTTAGCCTTCCTGATCAAAAACATGAGGCATGTTTGAAGATGTTTCATGTGCTCTCGCTAGGTAGACACTTGAAGAAGCAGCCTTAGGGGCCGAGGCTGAAGCAGAGCTGAGGTCACGAGTGGGTTCAAAGTAGGGTGAGGGCTCACTCGACAATACCAGTCAGATGGGTTAAAGACGGACTGCAGTTGATGAGGACAGGATGGGGGAAGGTGCAGTGAAGAGTTTAGAGACTTAGAGCTCACATTTTTTCCATTAACCTCTTTTTTCATCCGATCATAACTCTCTCCATCTATGGCTGGTCTGAGACCTCTCTGCCACGGCAGTGGGCTGTAGCAGAGCAGTCGTTTGTGACTGCTTTCTTTCCATAAAAAGAACTCCTGGATGTCTGGGCATCGTTTTGTGTTTGATTTCAATATGACAGAGCAGTTGGGTAAACAGACTTTGGATTTCTGTGAATCCTTTGTACAGCTGAGCAAGCAGTGTTTGAGCCGTGACTGTCAAAACAATATTTCGTTCTGTAAAAAATATTTTCAGCCTGGACTCGCCTCAACGTTAACCCCAATTCCCTCTCTAAAAAAGCCCAGGTATGGTGCATCTAACCTACTTCTGTTACAGGGCTGTTCTCCTTGTAAGCATTAAGGACAGATTTGCTCCTTAGAGAGCTGAGGAGTTGTCCTGATTGATCACATACACTGTACCCTACACTCTGCATGAGACTCTCTCAAGGTGACCTGTGCTACAGTATATTAGGTTAGATGGTAACAGTAACAGTGTCGTCATGTGTAGCTATCACATTTTAAATAGCTGAAATAGAGTACAAGATGCTACTTATGCCAAAAGATTTGTTCCGTCTAACTAGCACTCAAAAACCCAAAGACAAGCTGGAATCATCAAATGTTTTGTATTTCTGCTGAATTCATTAAAAGTCATTGATTAATTGAAATTGTTGCTGATTAATTTTCTCTCAAACTAATCGATTAGTCGATTTAATCTTAATTTTTTTTTTCTGGACAGAGATGCTAATGATGATTTCTGTGCCAAATTCATTAAAAAGACATAAATATGTGACTCAGAGGTCTTTACAGGACAGCTTGGTCACAAGAATGAACCCCAAGCCATCTGTCAGTATGTTTACAAATCTGACTGTAGCTAATATCCAAATGAAAATTGTCATACCTGTTGATCTCTCTCTATTGGGTCTGTCTGAAACAAATGCATTTGGATAAGGTCTAATTTTCCTAGGGCTGTAATTGTCCTCAGGTCCCTTTGTGTGACAGAGAGCTTAGTTTGGAAAATAAGGCATGACGGTTCAGGATATTTTAATGGTGTGTTTCAGATCAGATATAAAACTTGACCTTAACCTTCTCTATCACTGCATTGAGGTTTTGGCTGAAGTCTCTGAGACTAACAGCTGTTAAACACAAACTAAAGATTTCCACGCGCAAGGAATCAACCATATTGAGCACCTAATTAATAGCCCGTTATTACTGGACAAAAATTCACTGCAGGAATATACGGGTCTGTCTACACTTGTTTCAAATCATTGTGTACTAATGCGCGTAGACCTCGGGTTGAAAATACTGTAGCAGTATTTAACGAATTAGTATATTAACCAGTGTATACCATACGTCGTGTGCCAAAACTCATTACTGCCATTGTTGGAACTACTTCCATGTCATTGCACTTAGCCACCCCCTACTGGTTACTGATTGGTCAGTCGTTCAGAGTGGCCGAGCAAACCTTAATGTGAACTATAATCACGGTTAAAACTGAAGCTGGCAATAATCAGGCAGTGCCAGCTTGAAAATGTGCAAATACCATTTGCTCTGGGTCTACAAAATATTTCAACCCTGAGAGACAGATAAATGAGAGGTAAAAGGAATGAGAGCTTAAAAAGATGATCAGTCTGCTCAGGAAAATGTTGTCTAACAATGTTTTAACCAATCTGCAACAAGCCAAATCCGTTATGTCGAAAACTGTGACATTGACCTAACCTGGCTTTGCCACAACCAAAGGACAAGCAGAGTATGGCAGAGCCTTTTCTTATTTAACATAGCACTGTGCATTGACAGCATGCACTGACCAGGCAATCCATTGACCAGCGGTGGCCTGTCATCATCATCCTCCTCCTCTGGCACGGCGCTGTCCTTCCTGTCCATCTTACTGACTGAAGTGGTGCGTTTCCGAGGGAGTTCGCCGCCGTAGTCTTCATCAAACAGAACCTGATCCACCAGATCAGGCTGCACCAGGTTGGGCTCCGCCGGAGGCTTCGGGGTTCCATAGTAGTTACCTGATGGAGTAAAGGACGAGAGGAGCAGAGAAAGGAAGAGAGGAGTGAAATAATAATTACTTTCAAAACAATACAACCACAAATAAAAAAAGCTTGAGTGCAGAGCAACAAGAAAGAAAAAGGTACAGAAGGCGTACTATAAACTGTACAAGAGAAAAGGAGACACAGTCCTGAGAGAGATTATCCACCATATCTAACATCTGCCAAATTCACCCGATTTGAATCAAGAATTAATTCTCTGAATGTCACACACCAGTTACAAGTTTCAGAGGTCTTTCGCTGCATGATTTTCACGTTTCTTAAACCCGTGCTTTGTTTTCCCTCAATAACTGCATGACAGGGATGTCATGACTCATGTAACATTCAAATCACTTCACTTGGAATTTGCTAGCAACTAATTACACTGATCATTGAATACAGCAATTATATATCTTTCAACTTTTTTTTTTTTTTTCCTGTTGAAGAAAAATTTTGTGTCACGGATTATAAATATACAGTATGATAACAGCGCTATGCAAAGAGGTGTGTGTGTGTGTGTGTGTGTGTGTGTGTGTGTGTGTGTGTGTGTGTGTGTGTGTGTGTGGGGGGTGGGGTTGGGAAGGGTGGAAACTTTTTTAAATTATTTGCTCATGAGGTGATCCATCAATGTATGGCTGGTGAGCAGTATGTAAAACTCAATTTAGGCGCAGAGTAAGTAATCATTCAACCTCCACAAAGATTAATAATAACGTGCACACTAATTTACAAATTTATATCCCTATCATTCATTATGATTATTTGTTTGCTAAATACTGCTCTGCTGATTATCAAATCAATATGTTGGCAATCTATTTGTAAGGTCAAATATTTACTTGTTTCTTACAAAGAGGAATTATCAGATTGAGCCTACTCGGCTAAATCATGATATATAATCAGATTAATTAAAGAATACAGAGAAATACCGGTGGGAAATAGAGATCTTCAGCAATTTAATTAGCCTCCATAAACTTGATCTTATTTTCATTTGGACCCAGCAGCAAACGGGACCATGGTGTTTGGAACCTTTGATGTACTTAAGCGTGAACATGCAGACATCACAAATGCTCTACTGTAAGAACAGCATTTATCAACTCCAGATCTTTTTATAGCTTGGTATAAAAAAAGGGGAAAGCTGACAACAGCACGCATGCCAGAAAGAACAGAGGGCTCTGAGGAAAAACATCACAGTCATTTCAGCTGCTTTACAGCCTGATGCAGCAACACCACCACAACAGCTTCTCTGATAAGTGGGCCCATCTCGAGCCTGGCCTCGTCTCCTCAGGCGTGCCAACGACAATACACGGCAAACTGGGTTAATGCAACTATGCTCATCTTTCATAAAGCAGAGAGAAGGGTTGAGAAGGGGAAAGAGGCTGGATGAGAGCCCCCCTCCCCATCCTAAAGTGCGACTCTGTTTACTAAGCGACACTCATCCGCATTTGTCAAAGATGACTTCATTACCAGGGCTTGCACAGCGATAGCAGGGAGAGATTGGGTCTGCTGGCTAATCCCCACCTGTCTCCTGACACACACTGACATTCATCAGACAGACGCTACATCTGTGATTAATTACTTACAAACATGTCTCATGGCCCCTGATAAATGCGTGCCGCAGATACAGAGGTGTGTGAAAGCAGTGCGTCAGCGAAGATTTGTGGCACCATTTGCCTTTATAAATGGAGGGAAGCCTCATAAGCTGATGAGCAGGGAAGCTTGTCCAATGTTACTTGTGATCCTCGTGTCACAGGGTTGATGAGCCAGGAAGAGTGAGCCTCCTCTTTTAAAATGTGTGCAAGCAATTTCATGGTGCTGGAACCCGCTACTGGTAATAAAAAGATTCCTGTTGTCAAGGGCACTGTGCGTACGCCGCACAAGGTCATGAGCACTCATGTTAATAAGATCCTGAGGAGACAGTCACACGACCATCCAACCACAGCCTAATGCACTCCCATTCAAATCTAATTCAATCTCCAGGTATGTTTTACTCATAAAAAATCTGATTCATTATCGCAACAGGAATCCCAAAAAAACTGGTTTGAAGTGGATGATTATTTGGCTGAACTTTGCATCCCCTGGTAGCAGATTAGAGATCATTTGTCAGAAATAAAAAAGGTCTCTATGAGCAAAGTTTCATTTTCCTGGCAGCTGCCCCTCCAGTTTTGCACAGTTTTTGTCCGACTGCTCTGTTCTGCTCTGAGACGGTGACCCAAACTGGACCTCAGAGGCGCTGAGATTAAGGAGGGGCCAGAGCCCCAAAACGACTCTCTGTGAGTGCGTGACACAGATGGCTTATGTGTGCGCTCGCCAATCAACCTGGGACCCCAACATGTAGTGTCCAGCATTAGCTCAACCAATCAAAGACCAGCCTGGACTTCAAGAAACAGCTTGGATAAGTGTGCAAATGTACCGTGTCCCAACCTCTGATCCACCTTTCTCGAAAAGATCAAGGATTAACAGGATAACTGATCACAGAGTGACTGATAAAATATTTGAGGAGTGTATTTGAGACTGGAATTCTATGTCCAATGCATTAAATGGCTCCCATAAAATATTTTCCAAGTGGATAAAAACCCTTATACATGAACCATTACCATAATGAGCATTCAGGCAAGTCATTTGGGACTATTAGTGAGACCATTATGATTAGCTAAGAATCCCATTAGCTCTGTACCTTGAGCACAGCTCAGTTACTGTGCACTTATTAACTAAAGGTAATTCATGAGCTCTTCAGAAAAGGAATGAAACCCATTTTGTGACCTACACAAGAGAACACGTGACCTTGTTTATTTTTCTCTTTCTTAAAGAAAAAAATGGGCTGCGCCTCGAGCACAATTAAATGGAGAAAATCCCATTCCTCGATCCGATTACTCCCGGCTCCTCTTTGAGTTTACTGTGCTGTTGAGAGATCAGCATTCCCTGCCACAGTAGCCGTACAGCGCCTGTGCTGACTGGGTTTAAGGGGAAGACAGGGGAAGACGGGGGGGGGGCAGCCGCCACTATCAGAGCGTTCCCTCTCGGGGATACTACGCTGAAACCTTCCAACTTTTGAGCAGCTCATCCACACATCTGCACAGAGCCACGGCAGTCCTGGTTCCAGTCGCAAAGGGGGTTTCCATCGGGAGCTGAGGAGCTGAGCGTGCCTCTATATAAACTCTCTCTCTGTCTATTATGTGCTCTTCCTAGTTTGCTCTCCATTTCTCCCTCACTACCCACAGTCAACCTCTCTATAGAGGTGTAAATCCCACCTGGCTTTAGCTCACAGATGAAGGACAGCACGTAGGCGACTTGGCAGCTCCTGAAACCTGATCTTCAAGCTTTTAGATGATCTATTCCGACACAAGGAAGAGCAGGATTTGTTCTTTGTGCACAGATGTGCAACTGTGCGCTCATACAGTGTGTGAGTGTATGTGTGTCCCTGTGTTTGTACGCGTCTAATGCTATTGCTGCCACCGTGCTATGAGGAAGAGGGTGTTAGAGTAAAAATGGCACCTTATTACAGGGATCAGACTGCTAGAAGAATCTGCCTCAACAGGCCCAGATTACACTTCATATGAGTGTCTGCACTTCACCAACCGGTAAACACACACAGACAAATTTCTACAAATACAGAGAAGCACAAATGCACCTGTGCACATCCAGAGGAAGCCACACTCAGCCTTGAGGCTCTTTCTCTCTGAATGAGGATTTTACTTTATCTTTTAATTCTACATTTTATAGGAAGCACGAGATGCAGCTAAATGCAAATGCTGCAGGGATGGTCCATCTTATGCGACCAGAGGTTGCCCCTCAAACATTTAGAAAAAAAAATCCTCTCCCATTTCACAGCAGCCTGGATTTGTTGGGAGAAAGAATGAGCTTAAAGGGAGCGGGGAGATTATCATGTTTTTGCCATAATCATTGTGCAATGTGAGAGAAATCCTCCATTCCAATCCCTTCATGACACAAATACACTGCGACCGTATGACTTTCGAAGACCTCTGAATGCGGGGCAACTACTTATGCTGTATTGTAGTATAAGACACGAGAAACGGTAAATACTTGGCCTTTCAGCTGCTCGCCAAGCTGAAATATCCCTTTTTGTGTAAATTCCTCCCTGAAAAGACTGTGCTTGTCTGCTCAATGTGAAATATCAGTTCCCTCTGACATGTTTACTTAATCGAGGTGCTGTCAAATGAACATTTTAAAAAGGAGAAGAGAATGAGGCAGCTCTAAACGTTAAATTTCCAGTTTTGGATGCTTGGCGTACTGGTTGTGTCTGTGAGAGGAGCGAGGGAGGAAAAGAAGGAGGCTGATTTATGCCATGAATAAAGCATGACTTGTAAGTAAGAACACAAGCGGGTCCCTCCTGACTGTGCAGCCAGCCGGTGGGATCAGCAGGTTGACTGGTTTACATAAGGTCACCAGCAGGTGCTATAGCTGCTTACATATTTACACACTCCTGTGTGAATATGGATAATGGTAAACATGGACACAGACGTGCTGACACAGACATATTAACATGTCATATGGAATCAAAGACTATGCATCGACAAATACAAAACATGTGCTTGCATGTTAGACAATTACACTGTACAATCATGCATGCGTATGTGTTGAAATTACATTTACATATTACGTTTGAGACATGTGTAGTTAGCTCTAAAAAATGCTTACTCTCCGGGCACCTTACCGCCTTTTGGACTCGCCACATGAAAGTATTCATATGACTATTTTGACTCTTCTTTTTTTTTTTTTAGTTTTAAAAAAAATGTGTTATATTATATGTATATATTTTTTTTTAAGATATATGTTTCCAAGTGATTATGTGTACTTTGGCTGATGTAATATTCTACTCAGATCATTACTCCCAAACTACTGCAACTCCCAGACAAACAGAAGAAGAAGAAGCCCACTTCTTCCCGGACACAGATTCACTGTTTAGCCCACCAACAGTTTGAAATGAGAAACCTGTACCTGCTCACCACACCCATCACTGACTGCTGGCTATTTCTGCTTCTAAAACTCTCTTCCAAACATCAGGTTTATTTTTAACCCTGCTGACTAAAAAAAGTTACACCGTTGTGCTGATGTCTACAGTATTTCCATTTATATTTAAATGTGAGGTCTGCGTACTTCATCTCTCAGTAGCCCGTTCTACACACCGAGTGGAGAAACTGAATAGTGGCGTTGATCTCAAGGGCTGCGAATATTGCAGCTCCACTCCGGCTGTCACTTCCAACAAGTCTTTAATCACGTTTCGCTGATCAATACACTTCGTCCCGCTCGTCACATTTCACTAAGGCAGGCTGTAAGTCATAATGACTGTGAATATCTGGCTTACACTCTCTGTTAAACAGAACTGTCAGTGTAAATCATATATATAAATTAATTCGACCACACACACACACACACACACACACACACACACACACACACACACACACACACACACACACACACACACACACACACACACACACACACACACACACACACACACACACACACACACACGCACGCAGGTTTCTAGCATTCTTAACACGGTGATGACACCTACCATCATAGGTCCCGCTCTCCAGTAGAAGTCCACTCTCCTCCAGGATCCTGAAGTCTCCAACGCTGATGAAGTTATAGTCCACGCCCGGCACCTCCGCCTCGCGAGGAAGACGTGTGGTGCCTGGAAAACCAAAAAGAGAAGAAACACACATACAATAAATATAGAGATACTAACATGTTTTTATACAAGATCATGGTGTAGACAAAAGTTGCAGTTAGGTGGAGATATTTGACATTTTCTGAGCTGGAGCTGTGTTCATCAGCCAAACTACAAACACTTTGAAGGTTTACACACAACAAAACCAAATTACTACCTTTCAGTTCCCATCTTAAAGTGCAGCAACAATATGTCTTTACATACTCATTATGAGTATGGTTGATTGACATTTGAATAAGAAGATGAGTTTAACTCCAAATATATTTTTTTGCAAATCTAACCAACTAATTATTCCTGATTCTTAAAACAGAGAGAAATCAGTTTGTATCAGTGTTTTTGTGATCAATATCTGTGTAAGACTGAAGCACATTTTTCAGAAAGGAGGATGTCTCATTTTTGGAACGAAAATCCAAAAAGGCCTCAGTGCCATCCTGTGACAGATGGATAATTGATGACGGCCTGTAGAGCACTGAGGGGCATAATTCATTTAATCCTCTGTGAGTAACTGCAGCTTCTGCTAACAAGTTATTATTAGGAACTTCTTGATCTGTGCACTGGCTACAGCTAAGATTCAGAAAACAGCGGAGTAAATTAGACGTGAATTATGATGGAAGCGATGAGTTGTGTAACCTCCTGGTGTGGTTTAGGCTCAGTCAGTACCATAGAGGGCAACATCAATGCAAGTGACACGAGGGGCACTGTAAGTGCAGATTTTGCTCTGGTGTTGAAGCCAAAGTCTATTTAAGAACTGATAGGAGGTTGTTTTTTTTTCTTCCGAGATGAATATCCACAAGGCACTAATGGACACCAAATAATTACATTAGCATGAGGATTATGTAAACTTTATTTCATGAATAAATAAGTAGGAATGTGTCACAACTGCACTCAAGGCTAGTGACAGGCCACCAAATTTCAATACTCCACAGAAATAACTATACTGAGCAAGAGGCAGGACAGCAGTAATTTATTGCTTGGGAGGCTGAACAAAGCAAACAACATGAACAAAATAAATCACCCTTTTATTGCACTTCATGGCAATATTTGTCACCTAAAATTACAGTCACCCATGTTTATGGAGTAAATACATTCGCCCGCTTGGTCTGGTAAATCCTTTCCAGGGTCGTGGGAAGGACATTGGGGTGAAGAGGAAGAGGAAGGCTAGAAAAAAAAAAAAAAAAACCTGGGAGGGCATCACAACTAACATAAATAGTCATTTATATTCAGAATAACAGGCCATTTAAAATTCCAAATAAACCTGATTTCAATGTTGGAGGAAACCAGAGCATATTGAGCGGTCCTGCAACAGCATGAGAAGATACAACCAGAGACTCTACACAGAAAAGATTAGCAGCTGAAGCCAGGAACGTCTTGCTGTGATACCAGTCACAAACAGACGATGTATCAGGATCACAGGGAGTTTAATGACTGAATATTCCTTCGCACACATGACTTCTGAGTACCTGAATTCAACTGCAACAAACAGTGGTATACTGTACTGTTTATAAACCGAGGGCATTTCTTATCATTGATAGCAGTCCATTGAACTGAAATAACCCTCAGCATTTAAGCAGTCTAATACAACTATTGCGGAATCTCATTGAAAAAAATTGTTGCATCTTCCAAGCATATTTGTAGAGTCTGCGCCAATTAGCTGTAAAAATGCGTTGTAGATTGTGGTGGCCTATAAGCAACTTAATGTTGCCATTTCCTTTTGTTTTTCCTCTCCTATATCTTCTCCCTAATTGGATTGCGACAGCCTCTCTGCAACCAAGGAGAGCAGTAAAAGCAGTTTGAAGAAAAAAATACACATCCTTCTACAACCCGCCTTGATACTATAGTTCCTTCACCAAAAAGATGACATTGCATTGTGTGTGAGAATGCCAACCTCTGTTGCTTCTCATTACCAACTTGTCTGCCTGCCGGCGCTGGCTTTGGTCTCTCAAAAGTGTCCCCTGTAGCCCAATTACTTGAGCCACAGTTATGTACATGCCAAGAATCTCCCCGAGCTACCATTCTGGATGTCACACCAATATATACCATAAGCCTCCTACTGTGGATCAGTTGCCGGCCATATAATGAGGGCTCTCCGAGCTTTGAAGGCACGGCAGCAGAGTGAAAGCAGCAAATCTTTCAAAGTAAAACCGTGCAACATCTTGTCGTACTTTCCCGTTCAGCACCAGCATTGACACTTTTTAAATGCCTTCAAATAAACTACTGGAGACTGGTCTTTCAAAATAATAATAAAAAAAAAAGAAAAGAGCTCCGTTTATGTTGAAAAGATGCAGTAGATAGGCTGCAGGTAATTGCCAGACAAAAGAAGAGTGTGGAAGCAGAGAGGCTTGATCAAAGAAAACAAAGATTTCCTGTCAATAAACACATTTTACATAGCAGGGGATGTATTGGTGTGGTGCATTGCTGGGATTGGAGAGACTGTTACAATAGTTTGACATTTTGAGAAATACGCTTATTCAATGTCTTGCTGAGAGTAAGGCAGATTGAATCTATAAACTCTGTTGTTGGCTCTGCTGAAAGGTGAGAAATCTGCCAACCAGCACCTCTATAAAGTGGAATGATTAACATATATATTATTTGTTGATAAAAACGTAAGTGTAAATGCCAAGAAATAAGCTAGTCCAGCTCATAACATGCTGTATAGAACATTTTAAACCAACAAGATATGAAAAGTGAGCTTCGTTTCTTAATTCGAAGCTGCTTTCCTTCCGTTTCCTTCCTGCATGCAAAGCTAAGCAGACCACCTGGTGCCTGTAGCTTTGCATTTACCATACAGACATAAGAATGGTATTGATCCTCAAAGTGATTGTGCATATTCCTATTCCTTTTATTTCATGGCCATGCACAGTGGTTGAACCAATGTGTTTACATGTGTCTCTGTTTGTCTCGGACTGAAACAAATTGTCACTTTAGTCTTGCAAGTTCTCACTGCTGAGACCTTCTTTTTTTTTTTTAAACGTCTGAACTGAAGAGGATGTCACTACGGGAACATCAGAGGTAGTAGTCAGTCAGACGTGGCAAGCCATAAATTTAACATGGTAATTTTGTGCATAGTTTTATGATGGCACTTAAAAAAAAAAGAAAAGAAAAGGGTGGCTTAGGGCTTTGATGCTGAAATGGCAAGAAAAAAAAGAGAGATCGAGTGACGAAAGAGGATCATTACAAATCCAAACACTTTTGGTCCCTTTGTGGAGTATGTGCTTTTAAAAAGACACTGAGGCAAGCTCTGTCTCACGGCTTATTGTTCTGATGCAATGCTGTAAAATGGCAAATATTAACAAGAAATACAAAGCAACTTGTATATTTATTCTTTACAATTACTATCTTATCCAAAAATAAACGGAGAGAGGGAAGAAAAAGAGCGGATTCAGCTGCTGAAATGGTTGCCATATTTGTTTAAGCAGGCAGAGATGTCACAGAGTACAGCTGTATGTTTCCATGGCGTATCATGATCTGTCCCTGTATTCCTGTGCATGTGCACCTGCACCAGTGCAGTGTGCAGATGTGTGAACAGGAGTGTGTGTGTGAGATGAAACTCTGTCTGCCAATCTCTGATCTCAGTGGGGAGTTGCGGGACTTCGTGTGACCCGTCCTCTTAGAAAAATCCTCCTCTTTTTGTCCTCTTCAGAGCACTCAAGAGCCTCCTCCAGCGTTTTTCTAAGAGTCCAAATGAGATGGAGCCCCTCCCAGTACGTGAAGGAGATTTGGGGATTTGCCACACACAGACAGTAAAGATCTTGCAATCTTTTTCCTCTCTGCTCCTCTTCATCCTTTGCAGACCAATCTCTTTTTTATTTTTCCATATTTCTCTTTAATATGAACCACCTTGTTTTGTGTTTCATACTCTGGCCTAAAAGTCTAAAATAATACTTTCATAATGGCTTCCAAAATGCTGCAGCTCAGCAGAATTGACCCTGTGAGTTTAATAGGACACACAAACAGAACAGCACAGATCAGTTGCAGTTTGTGTGAGACTACAGCAGTGTGCCGGTAGTTAAGTAAAGTGGACCATTGGCACAGTGACTGCTAATCCTCTTGCTGTCTGAATGATTGTCACACACATTTCTGGGCATAAATCCACCCTCAGATATTCTTGTCACATCAACTTGGGATGTTCAAAAATCATTCAGTGAATTGTTTTGGGTTTCAATTTGTAATTTTGTGATGCACCACTACTCCCCCAAACCTTCTATGTATAACTTCAGGAAAAGTATTCATCTGCCACGATGAGAAAATGATTTCTCAAATTACAGTTTTGATTTAAAAAAAAAAAAGAGGAGTCGAGCCTGCGCTTAACGGTTAGAGCAAAATAAGTGCAGTGAGAGCAGCTAGGAGATGAAGGGAGTTTTTTGTCGGTGAAAAGAAGCAAAGAAAAGCTCATTACTCAACTAACATATTGTCTTGTGGTTGCAGTGCATTGTGGTCGACTGCAGTGAATGTCAGCTCGGCTCCTTGTCTGCAGAAGTTTTGAATAGAAACGTATTAATTTACCTGGATTTTAAACTTGTGTGTGCTTTAAATATTACAAATAAATGAATAATAATATGTGTAGCAACTATTCTGAATCAGGCGAAATGTTCTTAATCCAGCTGACATTCAAAGGAGAATACTTCAGGTAGCTGCATATATTTTACACTGAAACATTTGAATCTTTAAAACCTAAGAACTGTAGATTTATGTGATCATCTCATCTGTTTTAGCTGCTTATTAGTGGTTGATTTAATATCTAAAGACAGATGAAACCAGGAAATAGAAACAAAATAAACAAGTAAAAATAAAAAGCCAGGCAAAGTGTAATTGAAACAGAGAAAGAGCAAGAGTGAAACAGAGAGGGTGAAGGAGGGGAGACTGAGAGCGAGCAAGTGAATGATGAAGGTGCTGTCGCTGTGCGAGTCCTGGTCTCTTGCTCATTAAGACAGTAATTCAAGCAGGGGATTAGAGAGTCAGAGTCCTGCAATGAGTCCACTGGCTGCTGCTCCTGATGACCGGTGGTGAGGGCCATAAAAAGTGGTAGTTAATATCAGGTGACTGAGAGCAGTGTGTGTGTGTGTGTGTGTGTGTGTGTGTGTGTGTGTGTGTGTGTGTGTGTGTGTGTGTGTGTGTGTGTGTGTGTGTGTGTGTGTGTGTGTGTGTGTGTGAAGGATAGAGCAGGTGAAAATGAGAGGTAGCAGTGTTGGAAGAGAAAAACTCTATGATGATCAACTTCTGTCCACCCACTGTAACTTGACCCAAGATACTCCTAGTGCAACTGAGCTTTGACAAGAAAATTCAACTTGAACTCGACTGCCCAGGAAACAACAAAGTTCAGAACATGACTGACAGGTATATGAAAGAGACAAGAGAGCAGAGATGCCGCTTCTTTGTGACAGTGCGATGCCTCAGAGTCTGTCATCGCCTCAGGAGCAGTCGCTCTGCATGTGACTAAAATGTTGACTATAAATTATGGCGTTCCTCTGAGCAGAGTCAGTATTCAGCAGGACGTGGGAAATATTTAGGCCAATATATCTGTGTGAACATCATCACAGTTTTAGGATTACAGATAATGCGTCAGTCGCATCTCCTGTTGATGCGGCATCGCTTCCGCATGTCATCTGGTGCTTTAAAAATGCTGCACTTCAAACATTGGGCAACATCAGTGTATCAGAGAGATTTTATAAATTCAGTCAGATATCTCACCCCTTGAATTAAATAGAAATGACTTTTTTTTTTTTAAGTTGATAATCATCTTTCTTTGTATTTAAATTGAGAACATAAATTACAGTAGCAGCAGACAGACTAAATTTTCTTCTAAAAAAAAAAAAAATCCTTTCAAGAAAATTATGTACAACAGTATTTCTAAATTTAGAGGCATTCACATCATTGTGGCAATATCCTGCGCTTCTGCAGCCCACTCAAACCTTAATAAGGATATTAATTTGCACCTTTGCTGTACTAACAGCCTTGTCTCTAATTTCCCTGCTTTCATTTAGAAAGAAATTACAACATTCAAGCTTATAAAACCTTTTGAATGATCTAAAATAAGGTTAGAAAATGCAGGGGCGTGAGGCGGAAAATGTGTTTTTCTTTTTCCTCTCAGCTCCTGGAAAGTGGCATTTTACCGAGGTAAGGTTTTTGCTTACCTGGCAAAAGCAGAGTCTACCTTGTTTGCCGAGTGCAAATACTGGCGACACCATGACACATTTCCTCACTTTGCAATAATTAGGGATAATATTTTACGCAGAATGTCTGCTGTCTATTAGATCAACTGTTGTTTTGCAATAGTAATATTTGACTTTATATACACTGCAATCGATGGACATGTGCGTTAAATATGAATTACTATGACACTGAAAACCCATACAGCTGCCATTCATCGCAGTGGTTCTTGGCAGTCCGCAATACCAACCTTTTTATTTACTACTCCATTACTAATTTTAGCAAAGTATAATAGGTGGTGACGGCCTTGCCGAGTAGAATGTCAGAAAGGGTAAGCAGAGCAGCAGAGAGAAGAAAACAAAAGGCGGTTTATTTATGGAAAGAAGATGACTTTGATCATTCCGATGATACGGTACAGAAGTGAATAGGTTTCATGGGGGTTAGATACGTGTCCTTAGCCAGGTTGCTATGGTGCTATTGAAGTGTGTGTTTTGTATAGTGTGTGTGACAGAGAGGCTGTGAGTGAATGACAAGGCATGAGTTGGGTAAGGCCTGTGTAATGGAAAGGGAACACATTAATGCTGCTTCTTGTGTGATGGATTTCCGGCTCTGTGACGCATACAGAGCACCCTCGTTGTTTCCTATAAGGTGCTTCAGATAAAAACACATACGTATGCACTGAGAGTGGGTTCTACTTTCCTGCTTTGCTTTGGGCTTGCAGGTAATGGTGAGTGTCGTGAATGAGGACTACGGTATACAAGCAGTCCTGCATGGGGTACTTACAGGGGATGGTGCGTAGGTAGAGGTTGTCTCGTATGATCTGCTGGAGCTTGTGGTCCAGTGAGCCCTTCTGAAACTGCAGACTGAGGTAGTGGCGCAGGTCCGTGTTCAATACTTTCCCTGCAACAACACAGGCAGAAGCATGAAGGGTCAATAAAAGCATGGCGGTCGCTCTCTCATAAGGGTTTATGTTTAAAAGGAAATCCATCCAAGTGGGACGTACTCTCACAAAGTGATCAATATTACAGAAGAGGATCAAACTGTGTTTCTACTTGACAAAACGGTTACCCTTTTATAGCACAGGTGTTTAATTTTCTAATATTTTCACAGATATTGAGTGTTTAATATCTTATCTTACCTTTCTCAGGGATTTTACAGAAATCAACCTAATTTTAAAATAGATATATTCAGTTAAATTCCATTCAAATCAATTTCATTTATTTCATATGGGGCAATGTAGAGGCAGCATCATTATGAAAACTTGGAATAAAGGTTACATAATGAGTACAAACTGGTAAACTAAAAGTGTAATTACTAAATGAATGGTTGGTCATTTCACATCCGGTCATTTCCGGATGACTTTGCTAAGTGTGAAAATTACAGAAAGACATAAATTGCATTTCTATGAGAATATGGAGGTTTATGAGTACAAACGTTTTGTAATTTTTTTTAATCGATCCAGTAATTGCTTCAAAAACAGCATAAATGCGATGTCTGCTCCGGAGGCAGCAGCGCTCGCTGCTTGCTTTGTGACGCGTTTGACGTCAAACGCGTCACAAAGCGAGGGAATCTGTAGAGGAGAGCCCAGGCAGATAAACAGTGGGCTGATGTCTGAGTTTTTGGTCTTCATGTTTCTAGTTTATTGTAGAAAGACCTTAAAATAGGGTCTATCATCCAAAAACCTTCACCAATGATTTAAACATAGAGAAATATTGTTGTTATGTATGCATTATTATGCTATGATTTTACTGGTCTGGCCAACTTGAGATCAAAGTGGGCAGTATGTGGCCCGTTAACTAAAATGAGTTTGACAGCCCTGTTTTATTCTATGAAGGTGCAGTGCAGCTTTTAGCAGACAAGTTTAACAGGCCACTGGTAGCCAGTATTAAAACCATGACTACTCTACTCCAACATATTTTGCTCTAGGTTACTTGAAAGCACCTCCCTGACTGAATGAGGTCAAATCGTTGAAGCAATCACAAAGTCCTCTGGATACACTTAAAATTCACAGTGGAGGGGGTAAACACAAGGCGGCTATTTTAAGGTGCTGAACAGAGTATATATATTCATGTATACAGTTTATGACCACCTGGTCTTTCTAGCCGAGAGCTTAAATCCTCGTTGATTCACCCTTTAATTCCAGCCTGATTGCTGACAGGAAATTGTAGCTAAATGGAGGAACAAAGGTTAAACTGAATTTTTTTCCTATGAACTCCACTTCAATTATTAAGGATGAAAGGTGATTTAGGGTACAAAGGAGGTTACAGAGGGATATTTGGCATTTGAGCAATAATAAAAATGTGCTGTGGAAATTGAGTGGCGAGCTAATATGTTTCTGATTGTTTTGCATTCGGTGATGCTTGCTTGTTGAAAATAGCCAGAACAAACTCGACTGGGCTCAATTCATCGTCATCACTGCCTTCATTCATCCATTGATCTGAAGCAACAAATCTGAATTCTAAACTGTTAAGTGACAGAAGATGGATGCCATGTTCACGCTCGACTGTCTTTACAGTTTCAACAACCGCACACAAGCCTCAAAAAACTTTTTCCCAAAGATGTGCAATGCCACAACCTCAAAAGTGAGGCACCAGAGATTTTCATAAGAAAATCTGAAAAGATTTCGCTTTTGCTCTAAACTCCCAGAAGCCTTTGTAAGAACAAAGAAGGTTCATGCAAAGTTTGAGTCAGACGAAGACTTCAGAGTCGTCATACACAAGCAGGGAAAAAAAAGTTTTTCTCTGAAAGAACATGATGAGGAGTTTGGAAAACAGGAAGGGAGCTTCAGTGTACGTCTGCCCTCAGCTTCCTCATCTCTCGACAGAAGAGGGAGTGTAGGCTTTGAAACAGTTTGACGACAGAGAAGTAATCATTTTTCTCTCCATTTCTCCCCCTATTCTGTCTCCATCTCCGTTTCCCTTTCTGCCGCGCAAACAGACCAAACTCTGCTTAGCATGACTCTGCTCCGCGTTGCAATGAACACCAATCAGCAGGATTATAGATGAGATCTTGCTTCTGTAGATGTACTGTACATACTAATATAGAGGGGAGATGTACTTGACTATGGAGGGGTGATAGAATAATGATGAGCTCTGGGAATATTTATATTTATGTGAGCTTTCTCAACCCTCAAATCCTCTTTTCCTCCCCGACTCGTGACAGAAACCAACACAGGCCATTGTAGTGACAGCGTAGCGATCCTATTATTTTGTGTTCTAAACTACTCTCGCTCCAAGTTTGGGAGGCTGCATCAAAATGCCCCTCATGTCCACAGGCATTGCTGCCATCTGATGCTGTTTTAGGAGTAGTCATCCCAGCGGGCCTAGTTTTTCAGAATAAAGGTTGCATGATCTCCGTCTGCCTCTCCAAAGAAGGCTGCATCACAGCTGGTTGAGCAGACAAACAGACTGAGACTGGGCAACCAAGGCCCAGTGTGGAAACTTCATCTCAAAACTGTCCCAGAATAACCTTTTCGTTCGAATGCAGTTGGCACACAGGGGATTTAACGGGGAAGCAAGGCTGTTTCAACAAACTACATGTGCTCAATATGCTCTCTGAAAGCTAATGGCGTATACAACCAAGCTTCAAGTCTGTTAAAGAGCTTTATCTTTAGGGCAAAGCATGTCCAACATTTGGCATTTAAACTTGCACTATATAAGATACACTCAACATCACTAATCTATTGTTATCCTACATTTTCCTAAGCCTTGTACCAACTATGACATGGCAGTTGGCTTTTCATTGATGTTCAGAAGGTACTGAGGTGTAGTACACGCTGCCAATATGGCAAAAATAATAGTGTAAACAGAAAAGATAAGTGAAACCTATCAAATGGGTAAAAGCTGCTTTTTTCCTTTGTCTTATCTCCTGACATCTCTGACTTGCCCAAATTCAGGTTCCCCCGAGTCTCAGACTCAGAAAAGAGCCATGAAAGGGTACGAAATTTACACCTGCCATGCTAGATTATGATTTCTTTGAAAGTATATCCTTTGAATGGCTTCGGTAGGTTTTTACAATGTCTCTCTCTCTGGATTTTTCCTTTGAATTTTTTCCCTGGAGTGTCATCCACTTCATTTTCTTCCTGCAGGGCTGGGACATTTTCTTTTTTTAGCTATTTGGCTTGTCTTCAAACATCATTGATGTGGAGGACCTGTGAGGCCCATTGAGACTTTTCATGTAAAAAATATTGGACTCTAAAAATCAGTCTTGATCTTTTTCACTATTGTTCAAATCTCCCTGTGCACAGACCAATTAAATCAGATATTTCTATGCATATGGGACCCTTAATTGTTGGCTAGCTGTGCATTTGTGATGATGAAACTCTGTCTTTAGATGATGAAAGAATTATATCATCTCCTTGCAGTACAGTGAAAGTCTTTCAGACAATAAATGATCAATAGCCAGCTGTCCTCAACATTACATGTTTGTAAGCTGCAAAGTGTGAATGTGTCTGACTTGCAGAACAGTCGAGTTTGCACGGTCACACACACACTTCCGTGGATAAATAAAGCAAAAGAAGAATGCGTACACTGACACACACACACACACACACACACACACACACACACACACACACACACACACACACACACACACACACACACACACACACACACACACACACAAACATACTGCTCTGATCTGTTCATTGCAGTACAAGTACAGTGCGGTCTTTGTGGCTTCCTGGGTCCTGTCAGAGTCTGTTAGTGAGGTCGTCCCATCACAGAGGTTCCTCATTCCTCCTCCCCACAGATAACACTGCTATTGTAGAAGGCCTCATTTTTCTGTGACGGGGGTTCAAAGAGCTCCATTGTACCCCATCAGCCAGCCACTCATTTCTCTGCAGCCAGCCAAGAAGATGAACATACTGTACGGTTACTGTCTTCTAACAAAATAAATAATAAAAAGGAGAATTTTGTTTCATTTCTGTCCATTTTTTTTCTTCAAAATTATCTTATTCTCTTTTTTCCTCAACTTTTACAAATTCATTTCACTACTGCTGTCATTGTGATGGCACAAAATTGGACCTAATTTATTTCCCGTCTGTTACATCATGATGTGTAATCTCAGTCATATATAATCATGTATAATAAGATGTTGCTTTACACCACACACTCCTCCTGAAGATCCTCTCCTCTCCTCTCCTCTCCTCTCCTCTCCTCTCCTCTCCTCTCCTCTCCTCTCCTCTCCTCTCCTCTCCTCTCCTCTCCTCTCCTCTGCTACCTTATAATTCTTGCATGAAGTGAGGGCAGGAGATGTGTCAGAAAAGAGCAAGGTCACCCACGGGAATCCTCCAGCGCCGTGTTGCCATTTCACCTTGCATCAGCAGAACGCCTCCTCTCAAAAACTGGAGGCTCCGAAAAAAAAAAAAATCTGCACTTACTCTGTAGTGATGTAGCGGTGCCTGGCACATCGAGTGAAGCAACAGACTGTTAACATCCTCACTTAGTCCAACACCTCACTCAGAAGCCACAGAATTAGATTAACACTTGAAGCGCAAGACATAACTCTCTTTCACACACACACGCACATGTCATGCATCTGTTTGAGGAGATTTGTTTAGTCACTGAATTGGAAATTCTAGTCTACATATTAAAGAAGATTCATTCACTGTGAAAATGATTATGTAAGAGTGGCAAAACTTTATGTCACTTTTAAACTGAAGTAATGTGATGAGCAATAAAGTAATAATGGGAATCTAGAATTTCTGACACATTGGTGATAATATTACATGAGAGAAATTTTAATTTACTTTGATAAGTTAATTTGTGATGCAGTGGGATGTAATTTGTTGGTGGAACTTTTTCTCGGTCTGCGTTATTTACCTCTAGATCAGTCAGTTATTTTCTATATTCCCGAGAAGTCCGGCTTAAAAAGAGGCTTACATTTCTGTTGTCAGTTAAAATGTTTGAAATTCCAATATTACTTTATGCTATACTGCAGATGAAAATCTGTTTTATTTATCAAACGGCACATTTCAATTATTATTTATTTCTGATGTAATCACTGACTTGAAATTTCAACGTTTTCTGATGAGACAAGACAAGACAATTTATGCCCAAAGAATATCTTAAGGAATAGGTCAACATCTTGAGAAATAAAAGCTGTTTTGCTTTTCTCACCCAGAGATGAATGAGGATGATCGACACCTCTCTCTGTAAGATTAAGATGAAGCCACCACCAGCAGCCTGTTAGCTAAGCTTGGCACAAAGACTGGAAATATGCCAGGCAACAAATTCAATCGTCACCTCAAATGCTAATTAAAACATTACTTCTTGTTTGTTTAATCCACAGAAACCACAACCGCAAGTTGTAGAAGGCCTCACAGGGAGTTAGAATGTGTCTTTTTTCTCCCGAAGCAATGACTTTCCTCTGTTTACCATCCAGAGAGGAGCGTGGCATCAAACATCTCACTGAACTCTCCACAACAGGCCGAATATGTCTCGAAATCTCAGGCCACTCCTTTAAAGTGCATGATTGTGTAAAGAAAATATTTTTTTCCTCTTGATAGAAATTTGAGCAAATGCTTGGTGCCTATTGCAACATTTCACTCTGACACATCTTTCTCCAGGCATGTGGACGTCCACTGGGAGGTCATTATCCCTGTTGTTTGACTGTCACTTAATTAACCGTCCCCTGAATTAGGAATATATCCTCAGGTCTGGAGCTGATACCTTCCTAAGTGCACTGGGTCGTCTCAGAGAGAGGCCAAAGGTAGGAATACCGAGGAAGACATATGATGCCACAAGGTCCACATGTACACCAGGAGTGTGTATGCAAAAGACTGTCATCGTTGTTTCCCTGCATGTAATACATTTATTAGACTGAATTCCCTCCTTTCTTTTTTCTCTCCAATATATACACATGGGGCTTCCAGGCAGTTGCTGCAGTACAATAGACAGTCTGCTTTAACCCAAAGATCTGCACTGTGTAATGAATGGATCATTTTTTGGAAATAGCAGATCAGTCAGACTTTGCTTTATTAAAGGAGCCTGAAATGATGATCTGAACAGCAGGGCAATATTTTGTCAGCACTTTTTAAAGTCTGCTACAAATCACAACTGCACAAATCGTTTTCTGATCTGACACCACTGTGGTAGACATTCATTGTGTTTATGCATAAAAAAAACTAATTATTTTAAAATCACGTGGAGATCTGGAAATTTCCAAAGAAATCAAATATGTCAAGCTGATTAGTGGGGAAATGTGTTTAAAAAGATTAAAAATCAACATTATATACTTAAGTTTCAATTAGAGCTGGATTAAAAGAAGAAAAACTAGATACATTTATCAGCTGTGATTCCCTTTAATCAGGGGTCTCCAACCTTCTTACCACTGAGAGCTACTTTGACAAAATGAAAGTGAACAAGAGCTACTCGTGATTAGTAACATTTATTCACACGGCTGAGCTCCACCCAAACGAGCTGAATAAGCTTTTTTTTTATGTGAACAATAACAAATTGATACTCAGCACAAACATTTTGAATCATGACAGCTTAAATTCAACAGCATGTGCATGCTTTTTTTCTGCATGCATTTCTTTATGTTTTTTAATTGAAGGTGCGGAGGTGGGGGGTGGGGAAGGGGTAATTTTCTGTATAATAACAAAGATGTTCCCTAAATGCATAGTTTCATCTTCGATTGGGATCCCTTTCAGAGAGCTACTCAGAAACAGGTGGGGAGCTACTGGTAGCTCTCGAACAACAGGTTGGGGACCCGTGTTTTAGAGTATAATGCTTGGACATTTTGGGAAATATGCTTACTCACTGAAATCCAGATGAAAAGATAATAGAGTAATTATGACACTGGAATCAGCGACCTATTAGCTTCACTTAGCACTAAAACTGGAAACAGGGCAAAAACAGCTAGCCTGACTCTGTTTATGGATTATATCTTGACACTGATCAGTTGCACAGCAACCTGGGGAGACTGGTCTCAGCCAATAAATAGTCTGGCCCATAACCTGGGGTTTTACAGGGATTTAATTAATTCTGAAACATTATTTAGTGAGTAAAAACAGAAAAGAAAACTGTAATACGGGGTCAAAACATTAAATATCTGTTCTTATGTAAGCAGCTGTAACTTAAAAAATATGACAGCCTGTAGGCGATGGTGTGCATGTCAAAATGACAGACACACACACACACACACACACACACACACACACACACACACACACACACACACACACACACACACACACACACACACACACACACATTGAGACTATTGTTCTGTTTGCCCACTATTAAAGGCATCTGCACTGGCAATAATTCACTGTGCTGACGTATGCACACAAAGACTGAAAACCGATGCATTGTGTAAATAGTCAATAAAAGAGTATTACCCAAACAACAGGGCTGCTTTATTTTCAGTGGGCTCTTCTGTTTCTCTATGCTTGTGGTTTTTCCCGCATTCTCTGCATTCTGAGGTTTTACCCTGAGGTGTTTCTTACTCTGTGCTTTTAAATCCCCCGTTCTCTAATGCTCCGCTTCACCCATATTCCAGTGAAGGCAGATGCTACCAGCCCCTCAATCCTGGCCTCCCTCTCCATTCATCATATGATGTGTGACAGGCCACCAGCTTCCTCTTCATCAGGCTCTCCTCTTCCCCAGTGGCACTCGGTTAAACGGGGCCCTCCAAGGCACCGACACCTGCGAGACCTCTGGTTTAGCTCCCCTCATCACTCTCCGGGACTGACAGAATCCCACCCCCTGGCTCCATGCTGCTCTAACCTTGCAGCTTCCTGTGACCATTTTAAGGGACAATATTGCCTCGGGGTCCCGTTGAGTGGCAAGTTTACAGCAGGGCCTCCGCTCCATTTTTCAGACAGCTGGATGTGAGACTGGGATCAAGGGGCATCTCACTGACTCTGCTGAGAGAAGCACAGAGTTGTGTGCCATAAGCCTGGTTTATAATCTCACACCTCACGCAGTACCGTCAGATGAATTCTCTTCACTTATATAACTGGCATGTGGAGCGTTACTACGGCTGGAGGATTCTGCAATAGAGGAGCGTGATGGGCCGCTGTGTAGCTGTGTTTCTGCTTGGCTGTCTGCTTGGCTGGCTGGCTGCAGAGCTATGCAAAGTTAAACAGGCAGCGGTCTCACATGCCCAAACCTCTCTTTGCACACTTCATTTCACCTCATTTTAGCAGTGTGCCGACACGGGGACCGAGGTCTGGTATAAGCGGCTTAAAGGGATGAACTAAAAGGGGGGGCAGAGGGGACAACAAGAAAAGAAGAAAAAAAAAATCCAGCAAGGTCATTAGATTCATAGTTTTGTTTTGCATAACTTCAGCAAATTAAGTCAATGTTGAATTATTTTGGATTGTTTGTTTTCGTAAAAGACACAAATGTGGATTGTGTGTTCTAGATGGAAGGTGTTTGTTAATGATGCTCTTTTAATTACAACATTACTGCAGTCTCCACATTAATTACACGAAGCAGCGATATTCTGGAATGACAAATTTTGATTAATTAAAATATGAGGTGAATAGTAATTACCATCCTTTTATACATAAAGGCAACAGTTTAAAAAGCTTAAATCCCTTTCCACCAACACGACAAGCCACATGAGCGTAGGTCAGAGCTGCAGCCCCTTGACAATAACGACTACAAATATTCCCTTGTATGATCATAGCATGACACATTTCCAGCCCACTGATCTCACAACTACACAGAGACATCTGCCGCCGCATTAAAGTTAACTAACCATATGCTCCCCTCTCTTCTGCCCTCCAACCCCTCCCGTCTGTCCATCACCACACAAGAGACGGAGGAATGACCTTCCTCCTGTGAAGTAAAGGCAAGATCGGCCAAACTCAGCAGAACTGGAGGGGTAAAGGTGAGCCGCGGTGTGTGAATTAACAGCAGCATCGTCGGCAGTAATGCCAGAGCTGCTGTGATAATGTGAGGGGGAGGTTGTCTCGGTCCCAGAAAGAGAGCGAGACAGGGGGAGACGATTTCGGTCCCCACAGGTGCTGAGTCACGTTGTTGCTCTATTTTGCTGTGTTTTTGCATACCTTAGGTTTTTTAGGGCCCGAGCGGCGATGGTGCGAAAGCCCTATTGTTATCCATGCGATTATTATGATTCTCCGTAAACAACTGCATTTTTGGAGGCTTTATCATCTTCAAAAACTCATGAAAGTTGGTACACCCATCTCTCCCGGCGAAAAATGTTGTATTTTAGTGGAGTCGCCCCCTAAACAGATGCCCCGGCAGCTCCATTTCGCTACATGCACGAAATTCGGTGGACATGTGTATCACACCAAGACGTACAAAAAAGTTACACTGCACCATTACGTCAACTCAACAGGAAGTCCACCATTTTTAATTTAGTCACCATTTTTGGCGATTCGCACATGTTGTACTTGAACAAACTCCTCCTTTAGATTTTGTCGGAACGACTTGAAATTGAGTCTGTGCCCTCTTAACATGTTTGGAATTAAAAGTTATCATAAGAATTTGTTTTCGTTGATCGGTTTGCCCGTGGTGGCCAAAAAGTGACCCAAAGGTCATGCTTGTTGTTCAAAAAATGACCGGTATTTTCAAAGTAAAAAATGACTCATGATTTCTTTTGTTAAGTCATGACAAAGCCCCCCTTTGTCATCGATTGAACCCCAAATCTTCTGTCTGAGAGGAAGCAGTGCTAACCACTGCGCCACCAATCTTCCCAGAAGAGTTAGATGGCATTGTGACAAAGCTTTGGCTCACTGCAACCTATAACTCCACCGCCCATAAATATTCATTTGAATGCGACCAAAATTGCCACAGACATTCTTTGGATAGTAGATATATATGTTTTCAAGGGGGTCTGCAGTGATATTAAATATCTTCCTGTAATGTGTAGTGTATGCAAAACTTTTTCAATTTCTCCAAACGTTTCAACTTCACTAAAAGTTGAATCGCCATCAACAGGCCGAGGTGGAATCTAAACCATTAATAGCAACCTTGGTGAAGCAGAATCTTTTACCTGTTGAGTTAACCAGACTGTCGGTTGAGTCACAGGAAGCTCTGAGTGAACTCCGTGAAACTCTTTCTCCCGCTGCGACACCTCCTCCGGCGCCGAAGATAGTCCAGCAGTCTACGACGCCGAACTCTGAGCTGGAAACAACCTTATGAAGACACGGGTTTGAGCCCCGCCAAGGTAACACACATGGTTCACGGTTTCCCCGCCGAGGTAACACACAAGGTGCACGGTTCACCCACCGAGGCAATACACAAGGTGCACGGTTTCCCCGCCGAGGTAACACACAAGGTTCACGGTTTACTGAGGGTGAGTCCCCTTAATAAGCCACATGGTTCACGGAGAGCAAATCCCTCTAAGTGTAAGCCACGTGGTTCACGGAGGGCAAGACCTCCTAAGGCGAGTCCCTGTAAGTGCAATCATACTAATACCAAACCAAACGTCAACAACAATACAAAACAACAAAAAAAAGTCCAAAAGTGACTTTTTTTCTTATTTTTCGGACAACATGATAATAGTATGACACAGTGGTGTAAGAGCGGTTGCTCAGTGTGAGAAGTAACTTGAGGCATGCATGTCAGAAAAAGGTCATACTACAAAATATTCAAAGAAAAGTCATACGATAGCATGTCGTCCAAAAATGTGACCCAAAAATTAATTTGTGTATACAGTATCGAGTATATAGGATATAGTATAGCAGGGCGATGCGGATAAGTTTGATGTTTCGCCGTGACACAGGAAGTTGATGTTTAAGGTCAAACGATGCTCCAAACCTCATGAAACTTGCGTCAGGCACCAACTTTTATGAGTTAGGCCGGCAGCACCGACCCGCTGAATCCCCGACGTGAAGCTGCGAGGGCCCGCATATCACTGCTGGCAGTTTTAATTTGGTTTTGTTTCTCAAAACTTCTAACTTCAGTTTTTCTGTCTTTTTTTTGCCGTCTGAAAGGTCCTCTATTGTCTGGCTCCTCTTCATTTCACATTTCTTCTTCCACTCTCTCTTTAATGAGCAGTCTACGGCCCTGCTTCTGTTCTATCATTAATGTGGTCTGTGCAGAATGAGACAGCTGGAGAATGAACTCGCAGACACACAAACACACACATTGCATCCCATGTGGATCCTCACTTAGCATCTGGCTCTAACAACATGTCCGCAAGACCTCGTAATAAAAGAGTTTTTATCTATCCAATGAAAGTTTACACCGCATTGTTTTTAAAGAAAATAAAAAAAATGGAATTTTGTATGTTAATCCTAATTTGAGCTAACTGCTAATGGCGGCTACAAATATGATGAAGGTCATTTGGATTTATCCTCTGGGAACCATGAATGTCTGAACATAATTCAGAAATCCATAACTGTTGAGACATTTGTGCAGCAATTATGACATAAAATGCAAGTTAAACTTTGTCACCGTTTATAAGAAAACACTGCAGCTTCTTTTTTATTGACAGTGACCTTGAGAGCAACTGCCATCTTTCTCATATTTTGGATTTGCCTGACGTGTTTGATCAATAAGGTTCACCAGGAGTTTTTTCTCCTGTCAAATTCTGTCCATCTTTAAATGGAGTTTTGATTACTGCATTACTCTCATTGAACTGAATCTCGACCGCCTCGCTAGCATCACAGCATTTCCATTTGTTTATTACTCCCAGATGAATCAGATTCTGAGATTCTTTTGATTCCAATCTCCATCTCTCCCTCTGGTGATACACGTCCTCTCGGCTCTACGCCGGTTTAGAAACCTCTGGTTATAACTGAAGTGCATTTCTTTTTCACCCCATCTCTCCACTTTTATCTGTTTCACATGCAAAACTACATCAGGCACAAATGCATGCAAACACTGTTTCTGCTGGAGAGGAATGAGTTTTCAAGTTATGTCTAAAAAACAAGTGTGACTCAAGTGCTGTGTTGTTCTCTGCTTATGGGAGAGTCTGTCTAATCCCAAGCTTGTTGCTAAATCATGTCTCCATAAAAGTGAAATCGTGTTTTTTTGTGGAGCCAGGCATTTTCAATTATTAAAGGTGGGAGAAAACTGTAAGTAAGGGAACGTATTAGCAACTGAAATTAGGTGGAAGCCGACCAACATGGAGAGGCAGTCAGGAACACGACGTAGAAGCCGGGGTTCTCTTCTCCCACCACCACTTACATGTGCCTCAGACCTAATGGCGCAGTCTGTTTTACTTTTTAAAATGTCACACCCAGGCACCATAAACACAGTCTCACAAAGTGCACAGGGAATTACACTGGTAGTCACTGTAAGAGGAAAACGCAGCAGCAAAACCTGAAACAGGCTCCGCTAAGGAGCGCTTTAAATACTGTTTACTCAACACTGCGGAACAAATTCTGTGCATTATTGCAACCACTGAGCTCATCAGGCATTTCTTTTGATGTTTAATGAGTCTACAATGAGCAAAAACAGCTGAGTCATCCTTAACCCAAGATGGCTGTCGGACGCCACAGTCTGCAGCTCGCCATTAATCCTGCCAGCCGCCGGGGAGTGACGAGAGAAATATGGGCTATCGTAGTCATCTTCCTCAACGGCGACAGATAGGAGTCGAACTACAAAGTGCTCGTTAATGCGGGCCATCTCAGAGCAGAAGACGGGAATCAGGGAAATCTCTGGCTCACTGTTTCTCTCTCTGTCAGGCATTTAAGTGACTGACAGATTGACAGAGGAGGATAATATTATTAATTCAACCACACGCACACCCAGGCGAAGATAAGCTTGAAATAGAAACGTAATTGTTGCTGTGGTGATGAGATGTGCTAGCCTCGTTGTTTTCAGACGGCAGCCGCCTCACCAGAATTTGCACAGAGAAAGAAAGCGAAAGGGAGCAAGACTGTGTTCCTGTGTGTGTGCCAGAACTGAGAGAGCGAGAATCTGTGTGTCACTCAGCACTCACTACTCCTCTATGCTGCAGATCATCACAGTGCGCTGTCATTCAAAGTAATTTCCCAAGGTCTGGACCGAAGGACAAGTTAGTCTGGGCATGTTTGTCATCATATACAGAGAGAAACAAAAGGTGCAGCTCACCGCCTAATTCTACTCTCCGGGCAATGACTCTTCTTCCACTCTCTCTTTTATAATCGCAGCTTCTTGAGGAAGGCCAAGGATGTCTTAAAATGTCAGTCCATCGCCTCCAATACCATGCATTTTATTGTTGAGTGAGCAAAGAGCATCCTGGGGCCAACGGGGCATCTTTTAAAAGTGCATCGTGCCACGAGAGCACAAAGCACACATACGTTTTACCTCTCATACCCCCATCCAACGGCAGCGCCGAGTTACTCAACGGTCGTCAACATTGATCGCATGACATCTGTCAGATACAACGAATATATTGCACTCTGTCAGCTGAAATTGAGAGACTGAGCTGCCTTTGCCTTTTGCAGCATTCATTTCTATCTGACTTGCAAGTTGTTGCACGTGGGTGAAAAGTGGTGAGCTTACAATTAATATGCTCAAAGATTTTCAATTTGTAATTAATTAAAAGTGACAAAAGCAACACATGTTCAAATTGGTCAGAAGCAATGTGTAACCAAAGCATGTTTGGAATTGTTTTCTTTAAAAAAGACTTTCTAATTATTGTAATGAGTCAAAAGACATTCAGATTAAATATTTTTTGACCGACTGCAGAACTCTGTGCAACTTAAGTCCCTGGGAAACAGTGCTTTAGGGGACAAAAGCAACTCCCCCACTCTCCCTGGCTATGCACAACATGCAGTATCTTGCTATGTGTATGATTGCAGAGTGCTTATTCCAATATTTTCAACTAACCATCAATATCATGTATCAATTTACGCAAGAGAAAGTTAAACTAAGTTTTAGAAGATACACAGAAGAGGGGGCAGAAGTAGTTCAGCAAACACGCAGTTAAAAGTGGAATTTCATGAACATCTGTACATTTAATGTTGTGCAGCTGTGGGCATTCAGCAAGTGCAGCATACAGTGTGGCTGAAGGAGCACTGAGGTGAGAAGTTCATAATGAGATATCCAGAGGATAATGATGGCAATTCCAATAACTCGCCTCACTCGCTGCACAGCCACTCACTCACTGCGCAGAATCTTAATCCTGGGCTCTAATCCTGCTGAGTAAGAGGACACAGAGAGCCATTTATAACAATGCAAGTGATAAAGAAGACCGCATCAGATACATCCTCACGGTGTTTATGACAGGACACCCAGATTGCATCAGCTCTGACACTGAAAATAACTAAAGTGCAAGCAGTTTAGGCCTTGTTGCTTTGTGTTGTAAGATGCCATTCATTCTCAGCATCGATGCTTCTTGTATATCTACTGCAGTAAATATAAAAGTCTGATTCCACAATGAGACTCCCACACAGATTGTAATGAAGCATTAGTCCACACCTTGACCTCCTGCACTGTGAAGGGCTGCACAATGTGTTGGCATTATGCCAGTTTATTGCACAGACAGAGTGGAAGATGTGACAGAAATTTAATCACAGGTGAAAACAGCCTGTGCTGATTAGACTGTGGAGGTGTGCTTGTGGATCTGCAGTCGGAGATTAATGGCTCACCTCCATCACAAAGCTATATTGGCTATAACTAGCATTTAGTTGGGGAGTCTGCAGGAAAACAGTTGGAAATACAATGTGCTGCGTTCCTAATTGGCAAAAGGCTGAGGGAGTTTGAGGGATTGCAGGATTTAGGTGCCGAGGGAAAGAGGCCTGTTGGTGGCTCTCTTAAAAATAGTTTCTGTGAACCCGACAGCAGTCACGCAGCTGGAACTGCCAGACAACCTCAAGTCCTCCAGCCAGAAATGATTCTGAATATATGAAAAAGTTTAACTCAACTCCCTAGTGACTGTGCAGACAAACGACTTAAGCTTTGGTTTAAATCCTCAATTCTCTGTTGTTAAATACTAAAAGCGAAGGATAGCGTTCCTCATGCATCGTTTCTGGGGCTGACTTTTAACTCATGTGACATTGGGAAGACTTCACTGGAATACAGTTGAGTGCTCCGGGGAGGGACAAGAGGGGAGAAGGACAGAAGGGTTAGAGTGGCCACAAAAGGAGAGTGTGTGGGACAGGCCAAGGAATTACTGTCAGTTGTGTGTTGACACTTACTGGGCGAGAAGTCAATGGAGACAAGCATGGAGGGTAGGCTTTGACATGTCTGTGGCTTCGGGAAAAGTTAGCTCTCAGACAAACATGGTGTTATAGGACCGAAGGGAGAGTGAGTCAGCGTGGCCTGGAGTTGAATGGAAGAGGAGGTAACACACGAGAGGGGCAGGAGAGGGTGAGCTGTTAGCTGCAGCTGGGGATGTTGACAGTCCCCATGCCGATCCCATGGCAACCTGGCTCAGGTGTGTGATCTGACCTGTTAATAATCTCATATAGGTTGTTCACAACAACAGAGAGGCACTCTACATGAGCACAGACAGTTTAGATACAAATAACCCTGTTATCAAGCTCATAAAATAAAATTAAAAATTTCCCCTCGGGGATTAATAAAGTATATACCTACCTACCTAATATAATATTACCTTAAATATTTTTGGCCATGAAATTTGTAAAAAAAAAAAAAAAAAAAAACATTTAATAGAACTCTGCGGTTGATATTTTACGACACATCATTGAACCTTTTCTCACAAATGAAATTCACAATAAATTGCAGAGGAAAGTAAATATTTACTAGTGAGTCAATTTAGATACAGTGAACCCTCGCTATAACGCGGTTCACCTTTCATGGTCTCGCTGCTTCACGGATTTGCATCGTGCATTGAAATCACATTACGACTATATGTAACGTAGATATATTTAATGTCCAGTTCTATCTATTTCAATTGTAAAATAAAGGTTACTACTTCACGGATTTCGCCTATCACGGTTTCTATTTGGAACGTAACCCCCGCGAAAAACGAGGGTTCACTGTATTGAACAGTTGAAAAAGAAATGGAAGTCTAAAATAAAAATAAAAATGTTGCCCATAAAATATTATTACTGAATTTTGCTGCACTGTAAATGATTTTGTGGTATCTGCGGCTTAAATCAATACAGCCTCCATCTGCCAAGGTGGCTGCCTCTGATGAACATTTTTATTAGTGTTGATGATTTATTAGACTCATCGATTAATCAGTTAATCTACAAATTGTTAACATGTCTTAAAATAGTCTGTTTTGTCCAGGAAATTTTCCAAAATCAAAGGATGTTCAATTTATGATGATAAAAAACTGAGAAAGCAGTTGGCACCAGTGGCTATTAGGCATTTTGTTTGTGAATTTCAATGATTACAAGTGAATTATCCCCCCCTCCACCCCCCCCCCCCCCAAAAAAAAAAAAAAAACCAAAACATCGAGCATTAGCATCATTTAATGATATTGGCTGTGAATATTGTGTATGAGTTTTAAGGATTTGCTTGTTCATGTACACAAAATCCCAAAACAAATTGCTAATAAAGCAGCTTGTAGCAGTGGTCTGTGAAGTAGAAACAATGTGTTTTCATAACCTCTCTAAACCAGTGCCTTTCTACAAGACACCAAAATCTATTTTTTTCCCTCTCCCATTTGCACATGGCCCAGTTCAAAAAAGCATGCAAATCCATTGCAGTCTGAATCCCGTCTCTGCAGTTCACAGCTAAATCTGTAACAGATACATTGATTCTGAAAGACAGGCAACCTCAGGTATGTGCGTTGAAAGAAGAAGGGGAAAAAAAGAGCGACCACATCTTTCCTGCAGACAAATTATGTAACAGACAAACTATGGTATCCAGACATGAGGAGTCAAACCTGAAAGGCATTTCAAGCAGGATGTCTGCTGAGCAAGTGGAACATGATGTAACGTGATGAATCTCCAGAGACGTGGACTATGGATGCCATTTTTCCGACAGTGCTCCTGTACTGCAGCAGGGAGGCGTGACAAACATGGCTCACACGCATGCAAACACATCCACGTCTGCACGTATAAAGAATTGTCCACGTTATGAATGCACCAATAGATTTTCTAGAGGATATAATAAGCATTTTTCATCCCACTTTTTTTTTTTGTTTCAAAGGATTATTACCAAAGAAGACACATGAACATACAAAATAGATACAGATTTTTTAAATAAACCCCTTTTCTACCACCGATTGAATTAGGTCCCTCATTAGCTGTTACCTTGGCAACACTCACTCCAACTCATGTAGAATATAAAAGTCCGCTACTTAATTTTAAACCCATCCTAACCACTTCAGACAATATTACAATAAATACTACATTATATAAAAATTAGACATGTTTTGAAAACAAATAAATGAAATAAATAGTGGTAATAAAATAAACACTGAAACACGTAAATAATATTATTTACAGCCTGAATCTATATAGATAGATATTTTCAGCAAGAGTCATGTAAAAGCTGCATCCCTCACACAACAAATACACCTTCCTCGTACTACAGTGCACAGAGGGCAGATGGAAAACCCTCACTCCTGATTCACTCCAAACCTTGGACCTTTCCAATAATCACACCCAGACAAGTGCTCGACACCCAGGATGATCACAGCTCTAATCCCCATACTCATGTGGGGTAAAGCTACCAATTGTTGCTATAGAGTAATTGCTCTGCATAGTAATTATCCTCCATAAACACTGCTGCTACATGCCCCCCTGAAGAACCAGCTGTAATTATTTCCTTTGAAAGGGAATTTTTCATTGCCTTCAATGAAACCACTTAGCGGATGGTAACTTTTAAGGTTTGCTGTTGTGTAATGAGGGGATATTCTTGTTAAATAGAGCCTCGGCAGGCTTTCCTTTGAAAGATGTCTGGAAGAGGGAGAGAGGGACGGAGGGCATCAGGCAGAGAAGTGGAAAGTTGATCGTCATCTCAAGGTTATGCTGTATTCTATCCACCTGTGAAGCTTCATTGACCACACTGCTCTTCATGGGCTATAAACAACAAACTAACAATTGCCTGCTGGCAACACACACACACACACACACACACACACACACACACACACACACACACACACACACACACACACACACACACACACACACACACACACACACACACACACACACACACACACACACACACACCTGCATGTACAACCTAATTCCTCCCTCCAGTGTGTTCTCTGTGGTGGCTGCATGATGCATGCTGACACCTCTACATAAATTATGAAAGCATAGACCAAATCAGGCATTAGTTCCTGTCTAGCTGTAACAAACGCACACTGGGGCCACCTTCAAGCGATCCAATGGTGAATTGAAAAGTGAGGATGAATTAAACTGTCAAAGATTTTGCATCGACCTGCAAACTGCCAGATTAAAACAGTCTCTGTGCCTACTAAAGCTTCGCCAATAGTCTCCAGACAGCTCCGCCACCCACTCTCTGTGGTTGAACAGCGCTGCACCAACCCCACAACCCAGCCCACTATCTACAGCGAGAGTACACCTCCCCAAATCAATTAGAGCTGAATTATGCTGTTTGAGGACAGTTATTTATCTCCACCAATATCCACAAGGAAAGACCATAAGGGGTTTTGGAGGACAATGATTAATTTAATCAAGTGTGAGTGAACTTTCTCCAAAAATCATGCCGCTCCGGCAGATAATCCGCTTTCCCTGAAACGTTTCCAACAGGATTAGCCCCCGAGGGAAGCCTGGATGCATTTTACAGGGGAGAAAGAGAGCGAGAGAGAGAAAGCAGGAGAAACAGAGAGAAAGAAAATAGATGGAGAAAAGAAGACAAAGAGAGGGAGATCTAAAGAGGAGAAATAGATCAAGTCAGATAGATGGAGAGAGACAGGAGGAGACAGCACAGAAGGAAAATCTGGATAACATGATATAGAGGTGGGAGAGAAAGTAAAAATAAATTCAAATCAAAAGCAACAAGATGGTTTTATGAAGGGATGCTGCTGAGATAAAGCAAAAGAGATGGAAAAAGAAGACAGGGTGGATGGCGGTCAACAGAAAACAGGAAACTCTTCATTTCAATCCTAACTGGACCAGAACTGCTCACTTTACCGCAGCAGGACTCCTGGTCAGCTGTGAGCAGCAGTGTAAATGTATGGCAGAGTGTTTCTGCCTGTGAGCTGTGCATGCTCTTCGGATATAGAGCATATAAAGAAGTGAAGTGGGTCACATGACAGACACAAATACAGCTAATGGCTAATGCTTTTTTGTTTTGGTACATTTTGACTTGACCTGAAAGTTTGCCATTTAGGTGGGACATTTCCGGGTCTCCAGAGCTTTTATAAACATTTTATAAATCTATGTTGGGTTTTTTTTTTTAATTTTTTTTTTAAGCAATTCGTCTAAATTCCTGAAAACTTGACATTTTAAAAATTCAGGTTTTTACAGCCATATTTTGCTTCACAGCCCAGACGCTGTACTAAAAGAGATGAAGTAAATCCAAAATATTCCTAAATCCACAATAGTTGGCAAATAATCCCACAGCATACTTATAGACAAATGATCCTTCAGAAGAAAAAAAAAAAAAAAAATTAAAGCACGGTATAAATCTGAATAGCGGATGGAGGTTAAAAAAGATAAAGGGAGGAGCCGAGTTGAACTGCCTTCACAGCAGCTTCAGCGGCAGCGTGTGCAGTACGAGGTGCTCACAATAAAAATCAAGGAGGTTTTCTGAAAGTGAGATTTCAGAATTGCATTACAATCTCAAGAGTCTCTCAAAGCTCACACAGCCCTCCAAAGTCTGCCTCTGGCCTGATAATTCAACTTCCTATTTAAACTCTATGTTGTGCCAAGCTTGAGGTTACTATTGCCAATGGGGCGGCGCTGAGCCGCACTGAAAGCTGTAGCCTTTGATTAAGCTCCTCTATTCCAAGCCTAATGCCCTGGCCTTGAATTATTCACCAAGTTGGTGGAGAGGGGTTGTGCATGCTACAAGCTTGCTAAGTGTGTTAGCCTAAAAAAACATAATGCAATAAAGCTCATCCATGCATAATGGGTGGGAGACTGGGGCTGGGTGCTCTCTGTCGTAGGAAGACAGAATTAGAGAGAGGGGATCAGGGAGACAGCTGATGTTGCCAAATCGCCATCCTCCCATGCCAGGGCAGTCTCCGGCCACAACCCCTCCTCTTCTATCTGCCGCTTTCTGTTTCTGCTCATCCAGCAGAGCTTTAGTGCAGCTTCTTTTAATTTCAACGGAAATGACAAGTGGAGGACATCACCACGCAAAGAATTAGAAAGTCCACGGGGGTCACAGTGAGTGAATGTAGTGAAATAAGGGTGATTTTTGGGGGGCTTATTTTATTATTTATCAACCTTTAGAAGGTTCATAATGCATTTTTTTCTGGTGATAATGAATTTTAACACATTAAGATAATGATCTCTATGTCACACGATTGCTAACAGCAATTGCATTGTGTAATCAACATCACTCTGGTTTGAGCATGCCAGCACAGCTCTGCCTCACTGCAATTAAGGAACTGATTGTGCCTGGGGTGTTGCATGTCATACAGGTTAATTTATTACATCCCAGTGTAGCATCACTTTTAAAGCCCAATTCACACCTTCAGAATCTATCATATTCACTCTGAAGTCTTCACCGTCTTCTAAAATATTCAAGGGAGATGTGATGTTTTTACAAATTCATCCTCCATTATGGTATTTTTTGACGAGTGGGATTCAAGGATACATAAAGTTCTCTTCTGATATAACTTGTGATACTTAAACCTCAGCTGTTCTTCATGGCTTGTTATTTAATGTTTAGAGTGCAAACAGGAGGACGGAACTATTGTGCCAGACAAAACACTGAAAATCTCAAGCTCAGCCAGGGAAATCACCGAGGAGACGAGGCTCACTTCAATACTAAAGTCACCCTGGGGGTTGGCTTTTATCCACTAGTGAATACTGAAGAGGAGGATGAAGAGTAATGCAGATTTTTGTATTGTTTCCTTTTGGTTCTCTTTAGGTTAGTGAGTACTGTGCAGTGATCTGGCAAACAAGGTTGGAGGAGTGTGTAATTTGCATCTTGTGGAGCCTCAGCAGTGAGAAGGCAGCATGTTGCGTTAACAAGACAGCAGAATGCTACTCAGTATGCTCCTCACATATTTTATTTTTAGTGATAAATAGTTGACACTTCTTATGGCTTCGACGCAGTGATAAACGCTGCTCAATGATATTCTGCACGGACCGCTTCATGAAAAGAGGCTCCATTTTGATTTCCACTGAGGGCAATGTGTTCGAGCAAATGACCGACTGAGTCATTGCTCCAGATAAAGACTAAACAATGTATGCATTCAAAATCCAATTGTCCTTTTTTCAACCTAATTCTTCTAAAAATGAATGTTGTGGAAGTAATTTAAAATGGTTACGGGGAACCATTTTGTCTGAGTGTGAGGGTGGATGAGAAAAAGGAAAAGCGGGAGTTTTATGCACACAGATACAGTGCGTAAATAAACTTCTAAAAACCAAGCAGAGTACTGTTAGCATGCATAAGCCTTTTGAATTAGTCTTCCTGATCTGCCTGGGATGACAATGACAGCCGTTCACGCAGGCAGAATACAATATGAGAGCGTATCACCACAACACAGACTGTTCTCTTATGTCAACTCTTCCTCTGCACACAAAAACCCCTCTCTGGCATTTTTCACTTATTATTCCACACCACCACTAACATGCAAACCCCGACATGGAAATAAGACTATCGCTGGGCCATGGCTGAACGATTTTCAAGCTTTGTTTGGGGCGGAGTGATGATCCGCTGTTATCAAAACATGCGGCCCCTTCAGTGTTTGTCTTCCATGCTATAACAGTAAATTTCCTCTGAGACCCTCGAGAGCGCCACTGTTCACAACCCGACAGCACGTAAATGGTTTCAGGATTCATTAGACATCGGATCTCATAAACCAGTCCTCTGTCTTTTTACAGTTGACTTACTATTGATGTGGCAGCATTAAAAACATCCAGTAAACCCCTTTATCAAAATAAGACAGAAGCAAATTGGTAGTAGATATTGAACACAACGGAAGTACTATTAAAATCAAATATGCCGACCCTCTTGTGGTTTTCAACCCGTGTAAATAAAATAGATTATTCGCACTTGAACTTTTGATACCCTGCAGTGCTTTCAGACAAACACAGACTAGCTTACAGTATAACTAAATGACTCTTGAGTGGAGAGAGTTTACTTTGTTAAACTCACTCTCTCGACTCTTGCAGCAGGGACATGAGTGACGAAGGGGGAGGAACAGACCGGCCAAGTTCACAGCAAAAGACCACACATATTTGTCCCTCTGTGCTGCTGATTTTGGCAGACAGATGTGGCGCCCAATGTGTATCACAGACACTTGCGGGTGTGCGGTGGAGGAAGCTGGTCTGCGATGCTGGTCTACAGCTTGAGGGGCTTGTAGGAGTCACACACACAATCATTTGAGTCAGCCTTTGTATGTAATTATTTTTGATTTAGCATTTCCCTATCACCTTCAGTGATTACGAGTGTATGCATCTACATTGCATGCAGGGTGGGTGCATTTTTAACACGTGCCCTTTGCATGTCCTCAAGAGAATGTGTGTAAATACTGGCCTGCTACAGGGCCATGACACAACTTGTCATTGTGTCACAGCAAGAGCCCCACCACCTTCAGAAAATAGCTGCGAGAGAAGAAACAAGCTGTCCTGGCTGAGCAAATATTTACTCCCTGCACTATCGGTCAGATGGTGATTTCAAGATGAACGGATCTCTTTTAAAACTTCCGACTTATCTCACACTTTGAACATTTAAAAAGACTGACATTCGGTGCCATGTGTCAGAAGTGAGGCATAATTGAAGAGTATCTAGAGTGGCGATCCATTAAAATGATAGCAGGCAATCTTGCAGCCAGCAGGTGCTGTGGTCAAAGCAATTGACCCGAGATTATTGAGGTGTGATACAGCGAGGGCCTGACAGGCTGCTGGAAAAAGAAAAGGTCCCCAGCAGAGACAGATTGTCGTCCTGTTAGTATTTACTGTGTTCATTAAAAAAAAAGGTCTCTCTTCACGGTCTGATGGTGATAAAGAAACATGGGCGACGAGATGTGTGTGTGTGTGTGTGTGTGTGTGTGTGTGTGTGTGTGTGTGTGTGTGTGTGTGTGTGTGTGTGTGTGTGTGTGTGTGTGTGTGTGTGTGTGTGTGTGTGCGTGCGGGAGGGCTCTAGGTGGCATGACTGGGAAGAGAGAAGGAGTGAAAACGACTGAGAGGAGAAGACTTGTTTATTCTCACACCGTGTCATCATCTGTGAATGTGTGGTTCTGAGAAAAAAAAAAAAAGCGGACATGGAAACGCAAGGAGTTTTGAATTCAAAGATAGGAGGGGTTGGTCATAATATGAATATGCCTTTTTCAAGAAATTGCATTTGAAAAAAATGGCAACATTACTGTATGTGAGAAATATGCTTTTGCACAATCTTAACAGCATATGCAATCTTGAAATGGAACATTCAGAGTAAATATATATATATATATACACACACACACACACACACACACGTATATATCATATATAATTATCATACGCAAGAAATAACAACAAAACAAGGTGGACATACTAATCAAAAACACAAACAAGCTATGGTTAATGAATATGCAAAAAAGTAAAGTAGAAAAAAAATTAAGTATAATAATGAGTAAAAGCCATCTTGTCAAGTGGCCAAATGTTGGGTGAGGGTGAGCCAAAAGGAGGCTGACTTTGGTAAGGAAGCTGAAGGTGTGAGCGACAGGCTACTTTACTTCTCCAGACATGAGCTTCGTCCCTGTGCTTCCATGTCTGTTTGTCGGTCATTTCACACATACAGAAGTGATCAAAGCCCTGTAGCAGCTGCTTAAAAAACATAACGGCAGGAGGAGGAGGAAATGACAGCAGACACACCCCGTTTTGGTTGTCTGTCAAACTAAGCAGCCTCCACATAATTTACTCTCACCACGACCACAAACTTCCCCCCCATTCCCTCTTAAAGCCTCTTCTCTCCCCTCACCTGTGACCTTCTCTTGGGGGCCGCCTTCTCCACAGCGAGGCAGACGTCTGGTTATACAATGGCCGAGGGAGTGTCTTTGTGTGATAGTGCATCGTCTGGAAAAAGGGATATTGAGCCCCTCTGCTTTCCTGCTGTGACCAAAGCACTTTAATGGATTCACTTGTAACTAGTAAATCACATACATTGTCTACATGGTCGTGCAGTAAATGATGGGAGAGTCATGAAGAAGGAGTGGTCGGCCTTGTCAGAGGAAATCATTCGGGAAATCATTCGGGCTCTTGCTTGAGGGAGAAAAGTACACATTGTGAGTCTGTTATCTGAAATGTTTTTTTTTTCTTTTCTAAAATAACAGTTAATGATATCCCTCTGCAAGCAAGAGCCATGCAGCAACTTACAGAGAAAAGTCAAGTTTTTGAATATGACCCTATATTTCATCATCACAACATGCCATAACCAGTCTCCTCACTGCCAATGTAACTGTGACGTCACTAGCAAGCCCCCCACGGCGTTCTGCTTTCATTCATTTGGTTTCCTGCTGCTGACCCATCTTCTCAAATTAAACGATGTCTGTTCAAGCATTTTGTTCTCAGAAACACCAGCTGGCAGCTAAAGCCAAAAAGCCCACAGCGCCCCGGTGTTGATCATAGTTTTCAGCATAAATGTGGCCAAATTCCCTCGACCCCTCCTTGAAAGTCAAAACCAATTTTGCATTCTACAGTAGCACTCATCCTCGGAGATGGACAATAAATCACGGCAGCGAGGCGAGCAGTGCAACAAAGGACTGCAGTGCTGCACTTTAACCCAACCCAGTCACAAATTGGCTTGCCTTGCTGCAGCTGGCCTCCTCCCTTCCGCTCTCACTCCCTCACGTTGATTACAGGCAGAGAATCTTATGTGCTGGAGCTTGATCATCTTCTGCAATAGCCAAACATCCATCCTCCCCTCTTCTCCACCTCCTCTTTCACTCTCTCCTTCATCCTTTCCACCTCTAAAGCCCTTTACTCTCCTCCATTACACTAATAAGGCTAATCACCCCTCCGGCTGGTGCAGCCATGGGCCTGGGAGAACATGTCAGCAAGGGGAGATCAATAGACTACATCAAAGGGCTCGAGCAGCACACAAACCACCCCAGCACAGGGCCCGAGAGATAAGGCTGCTGCTCCCCTACATTTTTCATGAGATTATCCACTACTGTTCTGTTCTTGCCTGTAGTCGGAGCGGAGGGTGCTTTTAATGAGCTGGGATACTAACGCTGATGGTGATATGCAACAGCTTGGAACCACATGCGTGCAAGACATGATAGCACACACGTGCATTGGATGTGGTCATGCACATGGAGCTACTAGCGCATGCATGGATGCGGCATGACTGAGTAAGTATCCGCACACAAGCACACAATCCCACAAACACCCACGCAGGCATTGCCGTGTAGTTATTTCTACAGATCCATTAGAAGTTCATCCATAATACATTACTTGCTAATTAGGGGATAGTTTGCTGGTGCTAAAGTGATGTTGAGGGCAGAGAGAGGAGTTCGAGCAGATCGCCTTGCCAGCTACTTCAGCACCACACTTCCAGCTCCATCTTCCTCAGTTCATTTTTCCTGAAGGACAAACAAGCGCTTTACCATCCTCAGAGGCTGCTAACTCAGCCTGCATGGAGGAGTTCGTTGGCTCAGGAGCTGAGATGAGAGCAGATTGCCCTAAAGAAGGAGGATGTGAACTAGAGGCTGGTTTCCTTCAGTTAAGGGGGAGAAATGAGGAAATAAAAGAAACGCTTAAGCTTTTGCTCAGGAAAGTCTTAAATAGGCGCAGAGATGAATATGTATGAGGAGATTTGCCGGGGAGGTGACCTTTACGTCAGACTAAGGTGTTAACTGGCTGATACTGGCTGAAATGGGCTGGGACCCACAGCCTACATATTCCACGTGACACTGGAAGCAAACTAAATAACAGCTATTCAATAGAAGACACAAACAGTTATTTGTGGAAAGTCACCAAAACCACAAGTATTTTATTTATGTCAGCAATATGGTGCTCACAATGTAACCGCAATGTTGCTACATTGCTCTGTCTAGACAATCTATAACCCATCCATCCATTATCCATACCCGCTTTATCCTGAACAGGGTCACGGGGGGGGCTGGAGCCTATCCCAGCTCACATTGGGCGAAGGCAGGGTCCACCCTGGACAGGTCGCCAGTCACAGTTAAACGTCAGTTTGACGTCAAACGCGTCACAAAGCGAGCAGCGAGCGCTGCTGCCTGTGGCAATGAGCGCTTCTGCCTCTGGAGCAGACGTCACATTTACGCTGTTTTTGAAGTAATTACTGGATCGATTGAAAAAAAAAAATCACAAAACGTTTGTACTCATAAACCTCCATATTCTCATAGAAATGCAATTTATGTCTTTCTGTAATTTTCACACTTAGCAAAGTCATCCGGCGGGCCGAGCTGGACCCCCTGGCGGGCCGGGTGCGGCCAGAGGACCACATGTTTGACACCCCTGGTGTGAAGTGACTAAAATTGTTGAAAGTAGTTTTTAGAGTACTGTACATGCAGTTTCTGTCGAGCAAGCTGAGCTTTCAATCAATTACACCTGTCTGCCCAAGAACACGGAGGACAGTAAAGATAAAAGAAAAATATTTTTGTCCCAAAAAACATCTATACCACAACAAGCTGATCTGGCTCACAGCAGAGGTATTGACTCACTCAAAACAGCATTTGTCATAGCGCAAGAGAATCAAAATTCAACAAAAAAAAAGGAATAACGGTGGTATTTTCTCTCTAATTAAATCGGCTCGGGGAGAAATAAAGAACTATGTGTTCAGTATTCACAATGATGCACCACATTTGCCTGAACACTTTCCTGTGAACACATCCAAAAAAACTATTTATACAAATAATAGTTCGTTGTGAAAACCATTGGAAATTCCAACAACCTTGCTTTACTGCAAATATGTAAAACCTTGTGTAAAATGTTTTCTGTTACAGGAAACATGTACATAAATGTGTATATAAACATATATATATATATATATATATATGTTTATACTTTTGATTATATATGGGGTGGCTGAACAGACACTGGCAGAATAAAAGTTAAATAAGCACCTGAAAAACTCAAAAAACAAAAATATAAACCGTAGCTGTTGCAACAGAGGTAACTAATCCACTGTTCAACTTCTCAAGCCTTTACAGCTTTTATATTCCACTTAGGAAGTTTTTCAACAGTCTCCCAGACACTTTCATTTGCATCATTGATTATTGATGATTTTATGCTACATCACTGCAATTCACAGGCAGTTAATATATACTTTCATCTAAAAATCTCACTTATACTGAAAAACAAAACATGAATCGTATTTTTTTTCTTCTGCATTTAAATAAAAAGTGAGTATGTATTTTTTTATTTTTAACACACACCTTGTCAAGGATGAATAGCTGCTGGGTGAACTTGATAAAACAACTGAATGAAATCACATAAATCCAGCAGTGCCTAAAGGCTTTTTCTAACAATTGTACAAACTGCTTTGACAAAGAAAACTCATTTAATGGTGAATTGTCACTTGGTAAGACATGGCAATTTTTCACACTGTCATTTACTCTCTCCAGCACCTCCCATAATGAGGGACTATTCTCCATTTAAGAATATATCACTATATGGACCAGAACAGCAATATAAAAATTGCGAGGTCTTCATCTGAGCAGCACTTCTCACTTTTCTTTACTGACAGTGGGCTGGCCCAATCACATCTCTGAATCGACCTCAGTCCTCTGGACGAAAAAGTTTGAACTCTCAAGGCGGATGTCACCAAATTTGTTAAACATGGTTTATATGTTTGCTGCCGGGGCTGCGGGAGCTTCAACATCAGCTGCAGCGCCGACACTGTGCAGCAACAGGAACTTAAAGAAGGAGAGTAGAGCCACGAGCACTGCAGACAGAGGAGGAGCGAGACAGGCAGGATGAGGAGGGACAGAGTGAGCAGGAGTGTGTAGTCAGAGCAGTAAACATTAACAGTCACTTACAACGAGCCATAATGACGCAGATTACTTTAATTAATGTCATCGATAATAAGAGAAGTTATCATAAAGTGACACCGTCACATATTTGGGGGTGTCACTCAAAGTCAAATATCACATCTAAAGCCAAAATATGTACCTGCTGTGTCTACAAGAAATTAATGGTTCAGTTCCAACAACAGGCCGATGTCTTATGTTTATCGTCAGTCAGATTTGGCGTTAATTATTAGCACTTATGTTCGTTATTACTGATTTTAATATCTGTAGGGTTGCCCTCCATCTATATTGTCCCAGTCCAGCCCTGGCCATACAATATCAGTTCAGTCCGTTTCCTCTGCAGCTTCAAACTCATAAAAGCTTCCGCTCTCAGGAAGACTTCAACTGAGCAGTTAAAGGATCAACGTGAGCATCACCCCACACAGCTCTGGAAAAGCAATTCCACTATAGTTGTATTGTTAAAAAGCACTGTTGCAAGTTTGAAATGGTGTCCTCTGATAACACCCTGTTTGTTTGGATCCTTAGTGTCATCAGGTTATAAATATTGTTTTTGCTAACTTATAGTGTTCTTAACTTCCCATAGCATAGCATATTTATACACACAACTACAGCAAAAAAAAAAAAAAAAGCAAAAACAATATATATGGTTAGGTGTTACTTCGCTTAACTCATTTTGTGCCATTTTCATTGAAAGGACAGGTACAGTGTGTAAAGTCCTAAAAATATTAAATAATTCCGTTTTTAATTTTTTTTACAACATGTCTTCATGGTCGACAGACATACATCAGCATTTTTATAGCTTGACCCAATGTGATATATAAATAAAGCTATGTTACTGTTAGTAAAAACAAGCTTGCTTTAATCACTGATGAATAGATAAGACATCCAGGGGATTTAAATACCATGTGGCTCTAGTCTGACTTCCTTTCATACAGCCTTTCTTCCTCTGCTTGTCTCGCACTCCTCCTCATCATCATCATCATCATCATCATCATCACTGCAGTGCCTTAAAAGGTATTTTCTACTCCAGGATGTATACTCCACACAGTCCATTATATCTCTGATTTCCAGCAACTCATTTTATGTGAAAATGGAGCCTGTCATCAGAGCTCCGTACTCACTCTTCCATCAACCCCCCCAGAGGACCTGAAACTGTGCCTGGAAACCAAAAACAAGTGCCAACCATTGGCCAGTACAGCAGACTCATTTATGGAACATATGACAACAACATAGTATATACACTGATGCACACAGAAAGCTGCGTGCATTTGCACACAAACAAAAGCGCAACCTCACAGCTGTGCCACTGAGTGAGCAATGCAGCTTGCTCTTTGAGGTAATTGAAAAACATTTCTCGTAGAGGGGATAGAATCCCAACTCATTTTCTGTGACTTAAGTTAAATGTGAATCTATTATTTCCACACTCTGGATGCATGACCTACTTACTCTCTTCACACACACACACACACACACACACACACACACACACACACACACACACACACACACACACACACACACACACACACACACACACACACACACACACACACACACACACACACACACACACACACACACACACACACACACACACAGACACCCCAACGCTTCTAACTGCCACTACAGTAAGGTGCGGCATTTTTGAGTGCGCTTCACCTGTAGATTGATGTTTTTTCATCTGTGAAAAGAGAGTACAAGTACATGCATGTCGCCCCCGTTTCAGTTGGCTCCTGGGGAGTTATGTAGCTGCTGCAAGGGCTCTACTGGGACTCAAACACATGCACCCGTACGTACCCATACACCCACACGACACGCACACAAGAGTGCAAGAGGAACGCTGAATATTGCCATCAAAGCCTTCTTGCTTGCCTGTCACCACATTTTTCTTCACTCACTAACAATGATGAATTCTGGGTTTCCATATGCGTGACAAAGAATAGAATGAAAAGAAGAGAAGAATTTTTTTTTTTTTTCTGAATCTAAAACGAACATGAGGGCACTATACTCTAAAGCAATATATATATATATATATATATATATATATATATATATATATATATATATAGTAATATAAAACAGCATTAAAGAGACAGAGCTTTCTAATTAAGGGTTGATTTTTAATTAAAAATAATCTGCGGGTAATATAGCCTTGTCACTGGTTCAACAGAAATGTATTTCAAAAGAGTGATTAATGCTCAATGAGGTTAATAAGCACACTCTGGACATGTGAGAGTGACAGTTCTGATTAATGTAAACTTGTCACCTGAACACTGTGGAGCTCCTTGATGAGTAAAAGAGAAAGAAATAATCAGTGTGAATTCGAATACAGCACTGATGGGTTGTGATTGCTACCTGCAGTCCTGCACTCCTGCACGCGCTCATTTCCTCGTATATATTCTCCTTTTCACCCCCCTCCCCTTCCTCTCTCTCTTTAAGCAGTGGCCTGTGACATTATTTATCCAGTGTCCAACTTCCCCACAGGAGAGCTACATCGGCTGCCAGTCTCTACAGGGACTCCATTACTTTTTTTTTTTTCTGAATGTCTCCCACAAAATGGAAAAATGACAAGAACAAAATGTGTGGTTTCTATTTGTACTAAGCTGAAGAAAAAAAGTACTGCCATGGTTGACTAAAGTGAATCAGCACCACACATACTCCCCTCATAACTAACAAGCAATGAACCCTGCAAATTCACTAATTTGCTGGCAAATGCTCACAGTTCTCTGTGCACTTGTATTGTTTTGGCAGCATCACCAGAGGGAATGCCAACCGTGCATAAAGAGGTTGAGGTCAACCAACATCTGGCCAGAGTTCATCCCCGGTGACCAGATCCATGTCAACCTTAACGCTTACACAATCACAGAGGTGGAATAATGTTGTCTCAGGCTTTGAGAACCAGATATATTGAAGGGTGGACGTAACCAGACATTAAGACTAAGGTGATGGCTAAGTTCCCTGTAGAGACAGCAGTAGCCTGAGTGGAGGAAAACTCAGTCAACTACAGCCCACCAATTTTTCTAAGAAATATTCATGAACCTGGATTTGAATTGACTGTACGCTCCCACAGAGCCAGGAAATTTAAAAATTGTGCAAAAGCCAGGATTATTTGGCTGACCTGAGGTGGAGGGAGCAGAGGAAACCACCTTAGCTGACTATGATTGGCTGAGACGCCCGTCAGTCAAGCAAAGAAGCTCGAAAACTTCTTTCTAAACCAAGTAGTGGGCTGTTAATCATAGATGCAAATTGCACGACAAAATTTGTTTTCAAACCCACAGAATGAATAATTTCGTAGACAAATCAAGATCTAAAAGTTGGCAAAGATTTAAATAAATATGAAGCTGCAATTATCAGAGAATCAGAACAATTATAGGATTTTGTGTTTCAATGTTTCACTCAGTATAAACATCACACAGCTTCAATGAAGTGTAGAACAAAAAGATACTGAATTGACATCAAATAAGGCATTCAAAAGTGTTTCTGGATTAAGAGCCAAAGATCACTAGATTCAAAATTCAATACACCCTCTAAATTCACAGTGGTGAAAACAGTTTCTGTGACATATAGCAGGTTTGTGATCTTGCCTCTCCACACCTCACTGACAAAATCCTTATTTTCCTACCAGGATGACCTGCCCCTGATTCTCCTCTCCATTTTGTGACACATTAAAAAAAAAAAAAAAGAGATGGAATGGCCAAAGAGATGATAACTAATCCTAGAGCTATACTTTAAATCCAACTTAACCTGGTCCCTTTTTGACCAGCTTGGTACCATCCGTTAGTAAGTAGTAGCAAGTAGGTCCGACCCAGAAATATGATTGGTCAGCTGTTTATTTGGAACGTGCTCAAATCGGCATGACATAACGTGTGCGAAATCGGGTCTTTCTTTGTCACTCCGAGCACCCGTACCGTAACACCACAGATAGGCACGCACATAAAATCCAAGCAGCGGCTGGCTTGACCGAGTTAACATATTTCGGCTCACTTGACCGCAGTCCGGCGAGTGGGTGACATAGCACTTTCGATGTTAAAAATACGTGTGTCCATTGATTTCTTTTTTCAGCAGATATCTTGGTTATAACAAGATTGAGCTAACAAAGCAGTTTTTTTAGTTTGTGTGTGGTATTTATTCAGTTTGAGAAATCCCACGATCTCTAGAAAGCATTAAAACTGACTAGAAATCGTCTGTGTTGCTAGGTCGTTACTAAGGGTCAGTCTACTCGCTGGAGTTTTAAACATTGCATACATTACATAAGAGTCTACTCACGTGACTTATGGTTAGTCATACTCCTTGCATTGCCATGTAAACAGAGATGGCACTAACAAAAAGTTATATATTTTTAGAGCGCATTCTCCCACAATATGAACACATTTTGATCAGATATTTGATTTAGTTGTCATATACTTGCAATATTACACAAGAGGGTATGCTTTAATGTCATGAATTGGCCCAACGGTGACGCACTGATGTCCGTAAGCATCGCTGAAGTGCTTAAATAAGGACTGGTGACATTAATCCTTACTCACAAAAATAGTCATTTGTCTCTGAGCCAGTCTTCAGATGAATGAGAGGCTTTACCACTCAGGCACGGTGGTTGCAATATCAAGTAGATGGATGGCTCACTGTCGCTGCGGTGGTCGTGTTGCAGGGCAGGGTTAAAACCCGTTGTCTCAGCTGACCAACACATTCTTCTTCGTCTGATTCATCACAGCCAGAGGATGTGTTGTATTTCACAGTGTGCACAGTTCTTCCCAATAGCAGATGTCTATGGAGATAGCGAGACTCACTCCATCTGCCATAATAAATGGGACCTGGTGTAGTTATTAATGTCCATGTTTGTTGGGTTTATTCTAGTGTATTTGATTTTATACAAACTGATGGATCAGTTGTGTTGACGTCTGCAACCTGCAATCTCACGTCTTAATCCGTCTTCATCCAAGCTGGATGTTCTGCATCATAATGGATGGCATTTCGACGCTGCGGCTAAAGGCTACATGTCAGAGCTTGATAGTTCAAAGATCCTCTATTATGACACGATCTGGCTCTCTCATGTTCCTCGTGCCATGACATGTCTCAGCGGTCACAGAGGATTGGAGCCTAATGGGCGCTCCAGTCACTTGCCTGCTGGCGTTCGTGGATGCCCATCTGGTAAATGTTACAAAACAATGATGGCATACATCAACCACAGAGAGAATCCCGTCCACTATTGTCTCCCAGTCTGAGAGAGAAACATGCTCTCTTGGCACTTTTTTAGAGTGAGCATGGTCAAAGATGAACACTGTGTGAAGCCAAAAAGCTATGTTTTATTAACAGTAAAGGCAAGCACATATGAAGTTAAAAAATACCAGCTACTTTAACTGTGATTCATTTGATATGGAGGCATGCGAGAATAACAGAGCGTGCATGGTATCAAAATTGTGTCAGTTACAAGTTTGAGACTGCATATGGAACACAAACGCATAGGAGATGAGCTCTGTATTTGCCCACCCCATGCTTCCTCCTTTATTTCTCTCAGAAAGAGTGAGAGAACACAGTCAACTTTAAGTAGGTCAGTTTCTTTTCTGGAGAATGTGAAGTGATGAATTTACAAAAGCAATGTTTTCAGATTGTTGTGAGGAGGATAGTACAAGCATATTGATCATCCCTATGTGTCACTTTGAATGTAATCCTCTGTGAGTTACATGGAAAGCCAGGCTTACGTGTTTCTTAATGTGATTCAGGCTACAGATGCAGAGCGAAGATGCTAGTGTTTTCAATAACAGGCTTTGGAGTCCTCGACACAGAAAAGCCTTGCAGCTAAGAAAGAGCATTCCTCCGAGCACCCAGGAGACAGAGTCCTTATTGGCTGGTGTATGAAAGAAACCCAGAATCTGCTTTATAACTGTTCCTTCTAAACCAGGTTAATACTGCCTTGACTGATGCCAGCAATTAAAGCCATATATAACATTTACGGTTATACAGTAGCAACCTCCCCTTGGCCCTCTCTGCGTTGCATCCGTGATTCAGTATTGCTGCAACACATGGAACCGATGTAGAATGACTGTTATCCGTCTGGACAACTAGCACATTAAGGGCAGAAAGGTCACCGGCATTGACAGAAGCATCGTCTGCACAATGTAGCCTGAAGGAAGGGCTGCAACGGAGCTCAGCGTGAAGTCTGATCATCTTGCACCAAGGCATTAAATTGATTTGATAGCTAAAGATAGATTGTAGTGCATGGTGAGACGGGTCTTATTATTTGTTAAATACAAAATGAGTGTCATAAAGTTACAATTAAAGGGTTAGAGAGAAGCAGCGTTTGTAACGTAACTCTTAAAGAACCGTACTTGTATTTTTAAATACGTTTTAGCAAAATAATTCCAAATCATTCACAGCACAAGTTAAAAAAAATGTCTGAGCATTTGCCAATGTAGGCACGCTAACAATAATTTTGATTATTGATTGATATGTTGATTTAGACGTGTCTACAAATGATCCGAAATTGCTGGAAAGGTACCTTTATAATTTTCAAGAAACTATTAGGTGCCATCTTTAAACTGACACTTCTGATCAACTGTCTAACCAAAAACAATTCAATTTTCAATCATTAAAACATAAACAAATCAGGAATTCCTCACAGTACAGAATTGTGAACCAGTGAATGTTTTGCATTGTTTTTTGACAAGGCGTTGTTGAACTGTTGCGACTTCACTTTGTGTCACTTAGCTAGGGCCTGGATTTCTAAAAGCCATGATGACAAATGTTGTGCTGTTGACCTGCTTTAGTTATAAATTTCCAGTTTTGTTGTTACTGACAAGATAGGGATTGATACGTGAAAATGCAGCACAGACTGCATCAAGTTCAAGACAGGTGCGGCAAAAAAAACACCTTTGACAGTTATATCATCATTTTACACTTTTTCTGCAGAATCATATCGGTTTCCTCTCAGCCCCACAGCAAATGATCTCAGACAGCCCAGGATTTAGGATCCCTTAAACTAATGAATTAATAGCTGTTAAATATAATTTTAAATACTTGGGTGTACTACCTAATGTTTCAGGAAACTAATGATCTCCATCAATTTCCGTACAGTCTTAAAATCAGTTAGAAATCCCCAAGACTGTTTGCAAGATGGACCGCTGCGACTGACAATGTATCTATGTTGTACCAAATAACCTCAAGCACAAACAAATACAGATTTATTGCTATTCATGCCAGACCAGGATTTTTGTTGTGTTTTGGCAACAATTCTGCACATCAGGGGATCCTAAACACCAAAACAATGTCTGTCTCGTAAAACCAAAGAATAGTTTCACTGTTGATAGTCGGCGATGTTGTTGGTGAGTGAGTGGGAGTGAGTGAATGAATGCACGCAACAGCATTTGACACAGAGGAGGAATGAGAAGAGCAGGCAGAAGGAAGTGATGGAGACGGCTAATGGGGAACAATAGCAACACACGCCTGCTGCTCAGAGCTCAGTCTATTGAAATTGATATATCTTTCTTTTAGAGGATAGCTGCAGGATGCCAGCCTTGTTAGCCAGACAGGCAGCAGGCTGCATCCGAGCAGCCCCTGTTGCATATTCATTCAGTCTGATTAATGGATCCTAATTCTGTGGGTGTTGTGTCTCTTGATATGTTTGGAGACTAGCTTACTTCTCTAACAAAATGCGAGCGTATACATCTGGTTTATTCAATGAGCCAGAGGAGTAAAGCTAAATCAACATTCTACACTTGCAGCTAATCACAAAATCAATGTAGTTTTTCTGTGCACACACATGCTTGAAGAACTTTCTGAAATTCCAATTGAGATTATTTATAATTCTTGTATCATTACAGCCTGCAGTGTTTTCACCTCAAAGAAAAACTTCTCATTACATTAAGTTTCACAAAGCTCCCAGTGATCACAGAGTCTTTGATTTTATAGCTTTATGCTTAATATTCAGCGTAGTTTTAATCAGGGCTCAGTTTTTGTTTCATTTTGTCAAAAACGTTTTGACACTTCAAAGACTCTCTAACTTTAAGATGTTTCATATCATGATGTGTCATATCTGTGACAGATCTGTTTAACCGAATGGTGTGATTTGTTTAATTACTTCATCAAACCTGCCTCCAAGTTTTCAGAGTGTTGGAATTGTGTTGTCTGAGGAGCTCGTATACGCTGTCATTCCCAACTAACAAATGAGAACAGTTAACCACAGATGAGTGAGCCAGAATAACAGATCCATTTTCAAAACAATAATGTGTGCAATGTCTTTGTGTTGGGGCCTCGCAGCATTTTTCCTGACACCAAACATGAGGTTTTAAAATACAAGCACTTGAAAACAGCTGAAGAGCAGCTTTTAATCTAAGAACCAAAGCATCAAAACTAATTAGGAAGATGCAAATTCTCTGCTGGGGAGGACACAGGCCACCCAGACTCCCGCAAACTATTCAAGCCAACTCGTCTCTGTTAACCTCTCAGCTACACCAGCAGCAGATAACCTGCTTGCTTGTCCCAGCTGCGTTATCATCAGCACATCTAATTAGTGTCAAAAAGCAGTTTCATTCCAGATGGGCTCAAGGCTTGGACCAATAACTGTAACCTGTCACACGCTACCCTCTCCCTCAGAGTCTCTTTTTTTTGTAAGAACATGTTGTGCAACTGACCCTGTGACATAAATAAAGAGTCTTCTGGGCATGGACCCAACTCTCTCTTTATTGCTGTATTTCCCTGGTGAATCTACAGGTTTGTTCCTGCTCTTTGAGGCGATATGCCAAGGTTGTGCGTGAACATAGCATGAGCATCTCCGTGTTGAATCGGAAGCAGCTACGCTTCTAAAACCAACAGACATCTTTTGTACCAGTGACCAGCGTACTGTGGCACATCAACAACTCGCAGTCTGCCAGGCATCAGAGCAGGAACCCGGGCACGGCAGATGTGTCAGGAAGGCAGCGGATGGATGTGCTGTTGGCGTCTGGCAGACCTTATCCTGCTACTTTGTCACTCTTTGGGGCTGTGCGCTACTGAAGCATCTTCCAAAACAGACAAAAATACGAAGCAGTCAACTCTCTTTAAGGCTCCCGGAGGTGGCACGGTGGTGGAAGGGTACATTTTCTTATTAAACCGAGCACCGTTTTTCCATCTGAAAAAGGTAAACAATTGCTATGCCTTAACAGGGAGGGAAAGAATAAAAAGAAGCAAAAACAAAGAAAAAAAGAGGCTTGAGAGATCCTGAGAAACACACAGAGAGAGAGAGAGAGAGAGAGAGAGAGAGAGAGAGAGAGAGAGAGAGAGAGAGAGAGAGAGAGAGAGAGAGAGAGAGATAGCAGGAGGAAAAAGGAGGAGAGGACGTCACTAAAGGACACACGGACTGAGTGACAAAACCTTATTGGATTTATTTGTCTTGCTCGGCTTCTCAGATGAATCTCATTTATTGTGGCTGACAGCAAGGGAAGTGCACATCAAAGAGGAGCCCAGCGCAGACAAATGTCTTTTTCTTTATAATGAACAAGATGCAGGTCCTCTTGTGGAAATGCTGAAGCCAAACAGATGTGGGGCAAATAAAAGATAAAAAAATGCAGACACATTCCTACTTATTCCAACCTTTCATGAATAAAACTCCATTTTCACACAGAAAGAAAGAAACATGATGCCATGCAGAGACAAATCTCTTGCACCCTAACTGTGAATATCATTGTCAAAATGGCCATGTTTCTGCATTGTGCTCATATTTCCCAGATACTGACACCACACACTGTAGTGTGTGAAACTTTGCTTGAGGTTTCAGGTTGGACTTCCTGCCTACAAAGTTGACGGCCTCCAGCAGGTTCTTGAGCGAGGCTGCAGACGTTTTCTTTTTATGTTTGACTGGTTGCAATGACATGCTAACACTTTAACTGCCTTGTACTGCCTAGTTAACTCCAACTCATGACAAGAATATGAAGTAACTTCTTCAATACATCATTGAAAGCACTTGAGGGAGAAAAGGCGTAGAATACTTAAAAGCGACCAGAGGATCAAGCATTTGTAACTTAAGCTACTTCAGTAAATTCTCTACAAAGCCGGGCAAAAGAGGGAACAAGACACGATGAAAAATTGAATATTGTGAAAGCGTTTGGGAGATATGCTCCCCAAACAGCTGGCGATGAACTAGCGTTTGTTTTCTGCCCTGCTCTGTGGCAGAGGAAGCAGATTGTCCTTGAGGATTCAACATAAATCAACAATCGGCAGCAGAAGCAAGCAGCCAGCCCCTGGGTCTGCCAGGAAAAGCATAAACTTAATTAAGTCGCATCTTACAAGGTGTGCGTGCACTGGGAGGCCTGTAATGAAAGCCTAATGCCAGCCACAAATTGGTCCAACAAGCAGCTAAAACAGATGCCTGACAAGGTATTCATACAACCCAATAGAGGGACCAGAGGACCTCAGGGCTAATATAAAGGGATGGGACATTAAGGAGCATGGTACATGACATCCTAATGCTGAGGTATTGTATGAACCTCCGGATAGTGCTATGAAGTGATGGAGAGGGGTGGAAAGTGATTAAAACAGATTTCTATTGAATTATTTGTTTAGCCTATAAACATTTTAATAATAATCTGGGAACAGAGTATGAGACAGTTTTGCTTGATACATGACATAAACGATCAAAATGATTTTTTTGTAAATTGACAAATTAATTATTGGACTGAACTGTCCCCCACCTTTAACTAAGACAAAGCTGCAATCTCTAGAGTGACAGAAGCCACCCGTTCCTGATCCACACAGCTTACATATAGGGTAAACACCAGACTTATTAAATTGACTTCCACCAAAAGGATCAACATTATTCTCTGAATGTATTCACTGGTAGTGACAATCAGGAAGAGGAAATCAAATTCACCTCGCAATGTGTGCTGATCAACATACTGTAACTTTGGAAACACCAGGCCAAAGTTTGATTTCACCACCATCTGAGAACGAGCCAAGCACACAAGACACTCAGATGGTGTCAATTTTTATTAGTTAGTTGAAATATGTTTTAGTGGAGTTTGAACACGGGATGAGAGCCGATGTGCATTATCCTACAAACAACCACAAGCAATACAGGCATAAACAAGTCAGTGCCAGGCCCTGAGAATGCAGCCTTGCAACAATTAGTCAAGAATAACAGCATCCAGAGTTACAGCACAACAGCCTCTATGCCCCAGTGAGAAATAGACACACAAACATTACTGAGAGAAAAACTTTCAGTAAAATACGCTGAGATAAACATGGTGTTCGGCAGACACACAAACCAAGAAGGCAGAATGCCTTTTTTAGTTCTATCTATTCAATGTTTATTGTTTTTCTGCCCTCAAAATACCAATCCTATGCTCCAAAATGTAGAACCTGGGACAGCAGAGGTGAAGACTCAGCCCTGAAAATATTACAGTCCTCATGTTTGGGCAGAAAACATCAGCTAAAACTGAAAAATCCTCAGCTGAGCAAGCAAAAAGTGAGCTTGAGCTGCCTGAGTTCACTTGAGCCCACGAGGATCTTCTTCTAAACAAACGTGTGCAGACCCAGGTACCAGCACAGTCCATAGACCCACAACCAACAGTACAAGCAAGCATCCTCACAAACCCTCTAAAAAACTTTCTAAAACTGGAGCTTTCAGTAAAATATAATCCTAAATGACAACACACCCTCTTGTGCTGTTTATTGGACTCACTGCTGCTCAGGTGAAGTTCATTTCATCTGTCAACTGTTCATATTTCGTCCACAATCAATAAACCCTGCCATTTATTGATTCACCAGGTGTGGTTAAGGTCTTCCCTTATTGTGTATATCGTACATATACAGAATATCCTGCATATTGTGCAGGTGGTGTGCAGCAGTAGTAAATGTTTTTCCAGCAAAATTGAACTGATTTCTCCAGCTTGGAAATCAAATTACAAAAGACCTGCTCTCGCTCACAATAATTAAGATTATTAATTCCAGCAGTAACACAAAATAATAACCATCAGCCGCTCTTGTCTCAACAGCAAAAGGGGACTTTTTTTTTTAATTATATGAGCTCTGGACGCTGAATGAACATAATTATAATTATTCATAATTCTCCTTCAAATGATACCATTTAAATAAGAGTAAATTCCGATGCAGGCATTAAAAAAGGCTGCGGAGACATCATCGCTGCAACAAAAAAGTTGCTCTGAAGGATTCATTTGCTCCATAGAGCTTATCTGGGCAGAGAAACACTGCACTAATCATTTTAGTGTAATTCTGAACATCTAATAACATCTGCTTAGATGTGACAATCTCGCAAGCACGCTGGCAAACAATGACATTACCCTGAATCAATAACTGTGTGGCTAAAGACAACCGGCCTGTGTGCCCATTGTGCAAATGAAAAAGAAGACGACAACACTGAGGGGGTGGAACGTAGGCGTTCAGGGGAAGACCTTTGCTGTGGTGTTGCACAGACTGCTGCTGCAGCATTTGTGACAATGTAGGAAAGTAATGACACCTGTCAGCGAGCAGGTGGAGATTTTGCCGATCTACAACCATCTGAGATTCATATGAAAAGATTACATTTTCTTCTGGCAGCTCACATCTTGCAATACTTGCAGTTGTATATATGATCATTTTGAGGCTTTATTGCGAAGAGCTGGAGAGGCGGCAGGAATGGTAAATAAACTAGAGAGAATATAAATCATATGGCCTGGTGTGAAGTCTCAGGAGACAGTAAGAGAGAAGATGGTCCGGACTCAATTTTTTTTCCTGAGCAGCACATTCCAATTGCTGGTTGAATACTGTGCTGTTTGGGGGAACTCTTTGTGTACCAAATTGCACAATATTTTAGGACTAAACACTCCCAGTCTCAGCAAGGAAGACTGTGTTGGATCATGACATCTGTAACAATCATCCACAAGTCTGTACCATTTGACTGAAGATGATATAAATGTCAAAACATTTCTTAATAACGGTTTAAATGTCAGCAAATAATGCTTTCTGTGTGATAAAAGAATCAGAATGGATAGCAGTTCAGGCAATGTGGCTGAAACTGTTTTCTGAATCAAAAAACAAACTACAAACAGTATGGCACATTAACATTTATGATTTTTTTTTTTTTTTGTATGCTGATATACAAAGATGCACATTCTGTATAACATTTGTAAAAGTTTGCGAATGTTTTTACAAAACATGTCCAGATCATTTCTGAATGATATGTGTACAGTAAATTCCCCTCACGCATCGAATCAGATTGAATCTCATTACCATCTCTCATTATCTAATTTTGCTGAATAAAACAATATGTACATATGTTGAAACTGTATTTTGGGATGGCTATATGCTTCTCCCATATTGCACATTGATATTTTCATTATTATATAGCAATTTATTATCTTATATTAAATGCACATGTTCATTAAGTTTAATTCAAACTGCCTTTAATATCTTAAACTGTTGAAAATACATTGTACATGTTCCACTTGATTTATGATGTTTAGTTTCAGCTACATCATCTTATAATTAGCGAGTGGTGCGCACAGACATAATTATGATAAAGAAATGTATAAAGACACCCAAGGAAGTTTCCTTTGACTTACACATGCACTTTTAAACTCCGTATTTTTCTAATAAACGTTGGCTGCTTAAATTATACTCATGTAAGTGTGATAAGGCGGTGGTTACCATGGTAACAGCACACTTCCTCAGATGTGGAATAGAAGGAAGAGGCAATGTATGATAGTAACCTCCCATGGTAAAAGTATTACAGCTAATATAGAGGTTTAATAATAGTGATTGTGTTGATTATGGTGTGTGCATAATGTGAGACACAGAAGAGCTGGACCATTACATATAACTGTGACTGAAATTTGTAGTTAAATGATGACTTTAGTAATGGTAAAGAATCAGCATGGTGGCTCTCACGTAGTAAATGTCAGCCCATCTATAATGAAACTGTACAGTAAAGCAATAAATAATAAATCCCTATCATACAGTGTACATATATCTAAATGATGCAGAGCCCTGATTAACTTGCAGGTCTGAATCAAGCTTTATTCAAAGGAGTTTTATGAAGAAAATAGCACAGGCACACTGTGACAGTAAAAATCTGACGTTCTTGTGTATCGTGAGAACTGGAGTCTGGTAAAAAGCATTGCTGTCCTTTTAGTGTACCTTCACGAAAAGGCTGAGTCGTCTCTGCCAGTTACCATTAGCAACATGCAGTCTGGTACTCTGCTCAGTTTAATTTGTATTGCCCCAAAGTGTTTAGCTTCACAACCAAAACCGCACTCATTGCTGGAGTTAAATCACTAAATGATTGTTCACGACTCACAAATTGTGTGTAACATCTTGGTATGGAGGTAAATAAATAACAGACTGACAAAATAAGACTAACTTACTTCTCCCATTCCAAAATAAAGGACATAAGCCTGCATGAGTGAAACTGATTTCATAAAAGCTTTTAGTTTGAAGTTGCATCTATCGTTACTGAAATCAGGATGGTTGCTTAAACGTATTATGCTGCTTTGATTTTGGAAGGATAGCTGCAGTTGCATCCGTGGTTAAAAAGTTAACAGTGGTGCAGGGGAACCTAACTGTGAACCTATTGTTTGCTATGAGATAGATAAGACGCATTAAGGTGCCATCCCTTTGGCAGGAGCTCTAAGTTAAAGCCAGGACAGAAAACACTGCAGGAAATCCTGCTTTTAATCTCTTGCCTTTTCATCTAAACTGAAATAGTGTGGAGCTACCTGTCCATCCTTCCTGTCAGATGGCTGGAAGTCTAATGAGGTAGATAACTCACTGGTGGACTCCTTCGCTCACTTTTAATGAAGCCAAAAAAAATCTGGAGCTCTTCAGTGCCGGAGCAGCACAGGTAGCAGGTTACTAACACCTCCTCCTATAAGAGCTCAATCAATTAAAAACAGGATTCAAGTCTAATTATGCGAGTAGATGAGGACAAACAGACATTAAATACCCTTGCATGATGAGCTGGAGGTGAAGAGGATGTCTCCTGTGTGGTGTCTGCAGGCTCCTATCAGGGCTGATTAGATTGAAAGCCAAAGGCTGCGCTCTCTGGAAAGTGCTGTTGACAAGTACCTTAATAGCTTCAACTGAGTACTTAGTCAGACTTGCTGTCTGAGGGAATGATTAGTGATGATGATGGTCTGCTTTCGGTGACATTGCAATAACTAGGTGTAAGGAAAGGGGATGCAGAGGAGCTTTATTAGAAATAAGAATGGGAGATCACATTATATTTCAAAATGATTGGTGGCAATAAGACCCGTGGCTGAAAATTGAAGTCTGCTTTTTGAAAAAGCCCATTTATTAATAATTGATGGAAAACCCAAGAGCGTGTTTATAGAATTAGAATCAACAGTGAATAGGGTTTTATATTTAAGAGTAAATATAGTACCTAGAAAGGGATTTGTGCAAGAGCCTCAGTAAAACAGCGTGCCGGTATCTTTACCCTGTACGGTGAAGAACTGTCTGGATTCGGTCGTGTCAGAGTAGTCTTTCTTCAGTGATTTCTCCATGGTGAAGGTAATTGCCAGTCAAGTCTATTTCTGCTTTCTCTCTTTCACTTTTAAAAAAAACCTGCAAAGCCATACATGACAGCACACACATTCATCTGTAATTTGTATGGACATAATGCATGTCCAGAATGACTTTAACATGCATTAGAAATGAGTGCTGTCAACTTTAGTTGTTACTCTGCCTGCTGCGAGTGTCAGCTCAGATTGATCTTTCTTTATTCACAGGGTGGCACAACTTTATACTTAATTTAGAAGTTTGCACTAAGTTCCAAAGTGAAGTGGTTGTTTTTTTCCTTCACCAAAAGTTCCAGTTTTCCTAATATGCCCCTGAAAAAACTCTTTGCCTTGATTAAACTTGCTGACCAAAATAGATTGTCACTTCTAAATTCTAATGAAATGTTCCAGCTAAAATGCTGCCAAGTAACTGGGCCTTTTAGCAGGTTGTTTTTCAAGTACAATTATGGTAAGGATAAATTTGGCTAAGCTGTGAGGCTCACCTTTGGATGGCCTTTACACAAATAATTGATCAGACACATTGTGTATTACTTAGTGTTCTGGCACCTGTAATTACTAGTCACATTGGCAACAGCAGTCATTGAATGTACCTCCTTTGTTCACAGTAAGTTGCTTTTTACCCCAGAAATAACTGCAACTTCCTTGTTCGGTTCTTATATTCACATCAGTACAGACACACACACACACACAAACAAGGAGCTCACAGGCTGACAATTCTAGGCCAATACAGTTTCTATATGCCCAACTGTCTCTATAGGAGGATTTATGCCTCTTGCCAGCTCAACATGGACAAGGGGACTTTCTTTTTCTCCCTCTGCAGCCCAGCAACCGCTGCTTCCCTAATGAGATTATGCCCAGCTCCTGGAACATCTACTCAAGAGTACATGGGACCAATTAGTCAGCTGTCTTCCCCAAAGACAGACAATCACCATAGCTCTGATGGTATTACGTGAGTGTGTCAGTCTCCAACGTAATAACAAACACGCCTAAAGAAGAGGAAAAAAAAGGAGAGCTAGTTTACAATGTGATTGGTCAATGTGGTCAAGGTTACTGTAGAGAATGTTCGGTCCGATTGCTGCTGATGTAATGAAAGGATGTATAAAGAGACTCTACTCTTGAGCTGAGTCAAGAGGAATAAACAGTGACAGACCCCATTTAGTCTGTAGGTGAGAAGGGGGGGGGGGGAGGGGGCTTTAAACCTGGCCTGACAAATGAACCAAATACAGAAAAATACCTCCCTTTTCAGTCCTGGAGTGTTTGAAATGTAAGTATGCAGGAGGGCAGTCATCATGTTGACAAGCTCGTGGGAAGTGATATTTTTCAATGCAGGTATTTCTTGAATAACTAGACTACTGCCTAGACAGGTAAGATTTAAGTCCATTTTTTTCCCCCAGGGAACATGAAAGTTAATATTCTCTGGACTAGTTTGATCATAGTGAGAGTGCCAGCAGGCTTAAGCTGAATGAAATGTGTGGTACAATAGTTCTACCTGCAGCTTTGTCTGTCCCAGGCACTGCCGGCTCGAGCAGCAAGTTTGAAGTGTCTTTATGGAAGAAGCGAGCCTCTATTTCACAGATATAAGCTTCTAGGTATTCCAATAGTTTTGGAAAAACACTGCAAAGCTTTTCAACATCAGGTATGCTGAGTAATCAAAATGAAACAAAGAGATCACCAATAAACAGTACCTGTGACAGATAAGGAAAGACAAGGAGAGCAAAAATCATTAGGACGTGTGAGAGAGAGACACGGAGGGAATAAAGATCCTTCAGATCAGGGAAAAGAGCTGAAGTAGAATACTGTTGGCCAACTGAATCACAACACCGAGATTAATATCCTCAGTTCTCCTACATGTGATTTTGGATATTTATTTAGGATGTTTATGGAACCGAAGGCTGTGGCTCTTCAAATAATGAGCCGATAATTCATTCAGAGTATTGGTAGCATGGGGAGCATCACTTATAGAGTGAACAAGCTGAGACCGAGTGTGTTGAGGATTATTTATTCTCCTAATTGATCGATCAGCCTTGGTTGTTGTCAGGACACCTGTGGCCCTGCGCTCTGGTGCAAGCATGCATGCCCCGACTCCAGCAGAGTCTCAAACTCGTATCTGTTCCTCCACAACAATACGCTGGAATCTACGAGCACGGGAGGTGTAGAGTGAGTTTTGATAAGTATCCGTGTGTGCTTTTTTAAAATGGGTTTCTCCGTAGTCTTCTTGTTTATGTGATTACGTGACTGATTGAGAGAAACTATGAGAAACCATGTGTCTAAAAAGCAGTCAGCCATATGCTCTCCATTCAGTTTCCTGCATGGTGGCCGTCTCTGTCTGTGTCTTATTACTCCTCTCTGCCTCACCACTGCTTTACAGCCCTGCCTTGGCTGAATAGCTGATACAGGCTCTCAGCAGAGCTGCGTGTGGCTTCATCCTAACAGCGCATATCTCTGCCTGCTCTTTTTTGACCACAGACAGCACTCACTGCCCCAGTCTAAGAGCCAACCCAGCTGCTCTATTCTGAGCCACATGCATGGCTAGTCTGTCTGGAGGAGACAGATAGCCTGACACAACACCGCCACTGCTGCTGGTGCTGCCTCTGTGACGTACATGAGGAGAGAGCTGCTGGAATTATGAAAAAAGTCAGGGTCCACTGATATCATCCCAAATTCTGTCAGAAAGTGAGACTGACAGGAATAAAGGCAAATACAAATTCTCTTTACAGTGTTCATACATCCTGTAAAAAAAATTTAAAATAAAGATTTGCTTGAATAGATTACAGTGAATGCGTATACTAGAGATTTTATCTGAAGTTTTAAAATTCTAAATGAAAACGGTTGCTTTTTGTATCAAAAAAATAGAAGCATTTCTACTTTTTTTATTCTTTGGTTTTAATTACATGCTCCCTAAAATAAAATAAAAACGTATATGATTGGTTAAGACTGCCATTATCTCTTTATGCAGACAAAGGATTTCAGTGAATATACAGTCGTTAGTCAAACCAAAAAAAACATTTTAAAACTGTATTTGCATGAAGTATTGTCACTGCTGCGTTATAGGCTGAATATCAGAGAAGCATGAGTGTGTTCAGATGGAAAGTGAAGGACATTTTCACCTTGCGTCACAAAAGCAAATGTGTGCAGTCCATATTGATTTGCTCCAAACAGTCAATGTTAACTGTTCAGATATTAGCTGTAAGCTACCAACTTCAGCACCGACTATGTGCCTGTGTTTGCGTTCAGCTGTGGCTCTGACTGAACGAAGAACTCAACAGAAACTCTAGTTGTTTCCCTGTAGTACCTCTCCTGTTCCCTCTTGTGACTGTATGCTTGTGAAGCCAATTCATGGAGCCCCAGGATAAACTTAGATTTTTTTTTTTTTTTTTACCAAAGCCACACACACACACACACGCATCAATTTGTGCTGCTATGAGCAAATTTATGTCTTTAAATTTGCCTTTGTATGCAGTCATGTAGCTCTGAAATTTACTTAGAGGAGTGTTAATGTGCCCAGTACATAAACTTACATAAGACAGACCTGTTTCTTTGTTTAACATTAGTACCAATAGTTAAATCAAGACATAACAAGGGTGCCTTACAAGTATTGATTTAACCACCACTGCAGAGGAGTCCACACCGGTGACAGCCAATAGTCAGAGGCATTATGAGTTTGGGTTATCTGTCCGTCAGTTCATCTCGTACTCGTTAACAAAATACCTGGTGGCAAAAAGATTCCCTTAGTATCAACAATAAACTGACGAGACTTTGGTGGTTAAAAGGCCGTAGGTCAAGGTCACTGTGACCTTGTGTCTTTCCCATTCCTGTGAATGTGACATTTCAAGAACGCCTTGACAGACCTTATTTAAATTTGGCATAAATGTCCACTTGGCCATAAAAATGCTCTGATTAGATTTTGGAGGTTAAAGGTCAAGGTCAACTGTCATTGTGACCTCATGTCCGTCCTTCTGCCTTTTCCATTCTCATGAACGCAATAACTCAGGAAACCCTCGGTCATCATTCACTTAGACTCAGGGATGAACTCATACGATTTTGGTGGTCAAAAGTCAACGGTCCAGGTCACTGAGAGGTCACATCCTTTTCCCGCTGTGAACACAATACCCTAGAAAATCTCTTCAAATGTGGCACGAACATTTACTTGGACTCAAGGACGAAGTGAAAACATTTTGGTGATCAAAGGTCAGTGGTCAAGGTCAATAGAACCTGATCCTGTCCATCAGTCCCATTCTGGTGAATGCGACATCTTAGGAATGCCTTTAGGAAATGTCCTAAAATTTTACACTGAACATTAACTTGGACTCAAGGATAAGTCACAACTGATTTGATAGAATTTAGTGGTGAAAAGTAACCATGACCTCACAAAACACATTTGTAGCCACAACTCAGTAACTCAAATATTTAATAGGATAAAATCAATATTATTCTGTCTTTTCCATTATTCAACCACATAACTGAGGAGCAGGAGGGAAGAGTGAAACTATATCTCACCTCTTTGATACTGAATTGGTGGCATTGCCTCTGGGTTTCCATCTAGAAATTGTGGCAATTGTGCTTGAAGATCAATAGAAGTTTTGTGTGAAGCCTCAACATTTTTGAATTTTTAGCTTCTTTGCAGCAACATCTACAAACTACATTTTAGGTGGTTAGCGGAGGCATACAACTGCTCAGCGGTAATTCTGGTGTATGTTGTGTCTTGTTGCTCCTGCTGGCTCAGCCGTCAATCAAACACATTACAATCTGCACACTAGGTGGCTTCGAGGTGGACTAAAAGAGCATTTATGAATCTCAAAATACCTTTACCCTTTAAGGAATAAAAGAAATCTTAACAACTGAAAAAAAAAAACCTGCACTTACGCAGTAAAAGTGGACTGGCAGGGATTTATACCACTTTTTGTATTTAATGAGGTGGACTCTTTCATGCTGTTTACTTATAACATCAGCGTTCCTGTCTTGATGAGCTGATACTTTTATCTTATCCAGATGACAAAATATGATGTAATAAATGTTTGATACCTCTCTCTCCCTACTTCACTGCTCCTCTGTGCTCTTACGCGGATGATGTCTGTTTGAAAGAGCTGTTATCCCACTCTTATAGAACCAGTCAGGTGTCTAAAGATCTCTGTGAGTGTTGTTTCCGTCCTGTAGGGCCCATTGCGTATCTATGGCAACCACAGTGGAGACAAAAATAAAACAGTTTTTTGCAAAATGTAAGGACACCTTTAAAAGAGATGTCGTCCTGAAAACAGAGACAATTACACTTTTCTGTACTCCGCTTGCTCTGCGTGATGTTATGTGTTGTGCTATCATGAGGACATTATGTGATATTTCTTATTCTTGAGTATATCATGATGTTTGTATCTATGCTCTTTGTTGAATGTAAACAAGCTCTTGTTGCTTGATATTAATAATTTGGTCTTGCGTGAATGAAAATCCCCTGCCTCTCTGCTTTTGAATTTACCCAAAGTGCAATATTTTCTCTTCAAATTCAGGTTTTTTTTTCTGATGCACGAGGTCAAATACTGGCGGGACATGCAGTAATATTTAACACAAACAAAAAAAAAATTCCCTCAGCATTCTTGAGATACTGCAGCCAGAGTAAAGAGATTTTCTAACTAAAAGCTGGTCACTGTAACAGAGCCGAGCAAATCTCCTCTTATGGTATTAAGACGTTAACTTAGTAGCCAGCTACTCTGGGATGTTATCATGGGATAAGCAGATTATAGCCGCAAATATCCTTATGAGCACTGAAGCGGGCACCCTGCAGTGCAAGGTGGTTATTTTCCTGATGCAATTTATTACAACTGTCATCAAGGCAATCACTGAAGCACTGCAGCACAGCTGTAGCGTTCTCGGCTCTGTGAATAGTATAATTTGTTTCAGCTCTCTACTAATAATCTTAAAGTAAAATAAAGAGAGAGATATATTGATTAATCTGCTAAACAAATCATGAAACAAACCTTTCTTTCTTTAAATCAGGCAATGTAGTAACAAGACTAACTGAACAGATCCTGAAGTGAGTTTAAAACAACTTGTTACACAAAATCTCAGATTACCTGCTTCATAGTGTGTTCTTGTACTAAAAGGGCAATGGAAGGGGAAAGTCTTTCACGGATTCTCATATACTCTGACACTGAATGGCTGGGACAAGGCCCAGCAAAAGCCTCTGTGCTGCTGGTGACAAGGGTACGGGAGTCGACTGGTAAAGTGACAGGTGTTTAGCTTCGACTAGTGAGGCTTGAAAGCCGGGCAGAGCCCTCAGGACAAGTACAGGCCCACTCGACTTAATCATGAGAAGTGCTGACATGGAGATAATAAGGAGAAAGGCTAACATCAGAGATATAGCTCTGCAAAACAAAGATCAAAGGAGTCATACTGATAAAAGTGAAACAACAGCAGTTGATGACTCTGGAGCAGAGAAATCATGAAAACTGCTGACCTGTTTGATCCAAATATGGGACTTCAACTGAAGGTTTTCTTACAAACATGTGCTCCATCTGACATCTCCCAACCTTAACATCTGCTACTAGATGAGACAATACTGCATGTATGTAGTATATCCAGCTCCTATTAGTCTGTTTTTATGTTTTGTGTAGAATTTGATTTGATTTCCTGTTAGTTGTTTCCATGTTGTTCATTGTGTTATGTAATGTTGTAGATACCCCTTACTTAGAGTTTTGGGTGGCATTATGAACAGAGTCTTTGTCTATTGGTACCCTACAACTATACCGGTAAACCATTGCTACTTTCTTAAGAAAGTTCAAAATTATTTGTACGATTAGAATTTTTGTTTTTGTTTAAAGAATTACACGTTTATAGTAAATAAACTACTTATATAATTACCACCTCTTAACATTATTGCATCAGTATTCAGTAATTGTTTTTCAAAATGTATTGCAGAATAATGACAGTTGTCCAATCAAGTAGTTTCAGCCCTAAATAAGAAATCAAAAGTTGCGATAAAATAAATTGTAAAATAGGCAAACAAACTCTGTTAAAAAGCCAAATAATTTGTTGGAATACTTTTCACAGGTGCAGCAAACATCACAGGTACAGAATAACGGTGTGAAGAGACTGCCTGCCTGCCATCACCTGGTCATTTGGCACCATGGCAGCAGTGACAAATCCATACAAAAGTAATACTTCCAGTACAAAATAGAGATTAAATCATTGTAGAAAATACCAACACAAGGCAAGTTGTTAAGACTGACATAACACCTCCACCACTACCACACACAGTCATGTTTTTGATCATTTCAGGGGACTGGACTTGCATTAATTTCCTGAAAACCTATACCCTAAACATAACCAACATTTGCCTAAACCTACCTTTACCCTAATATTGTAGCGTAAAACCAAGTCTTTCCCCTAAACTTTAAGAATTTCCTAGGGTCTCCAAAAGGGGAGTCCCTATAATGTGACTGTATAAACAGATGTAGGTCCTCTTATTATGAGTAATACAAAGGCAGACACACACACCTTCACCGCTCCCACAGGGCCAGAACCACCATCTCAGATCTTGCTTCCCTAACACTGACTAATGAGCTCATGACAATAGATTTACCAAATCTCAGCTTTTCTTTTACAACAGAGAAATCAGGGTGGAACCACCAACGAGCAAATTTTACTTCCTCACAAACAATACTGAAGGAAGAAGTGGAAAAGAAAAGAAAAGAAAGAAAAGAATAGAAAAGAAAAGAAAAGAAAAGAAAAGAAAAGAAAAGAAAAGAAAAGAAAAGAAAAGAAAAGAAAAGAAAAGAAAAGAAAAGAAAAGAAAAGAAAAGAAAAGAAAAGAAAAGAAAAAAACAACAACACTGGTGATCCAGTGATAAAAAATATATATATGCAAGATATTCTTAAGGAAACATAATATCACAAGCCAGCAGGTTCCCATTTTCTGTTTTTAACCATAACCTGGTAGTGTTCCAGTAGTGGGAATATAGATGGTGACATTGCCATTGTTATTTATGGTATATTTTAATGAGTGCCTCACTGCCTGTGTAATCATCCCTTTAATCTGCGCCACAGCATTTATGGAGTGGAATTTAAGACATTTAGTTCGTGAAGAAGCTCAGTCAGGTTTCTCCTTTCAGGGCCCAGCTTTGCCATGCCTTGCCGCCTGAAGGACACACACACATACTGTACATATGCACACACACTCAACTGTATCTCCCATTCTTCCTTAATCATCTCGCTTCTTCATGGATCCTCCCTCGCTATGTCCTGAGGTCTGTGGCATCTTTATAATCTGATCCTCCATCACTCTGTCGCTGGTCTACGCGTGACAGGGTGGTGTAGCTTGATTGATTGGAAATACTGAACAATTTTGTACTTAAAAATAGCTCTGCTGATACAGACAAAGGAGTCACATCCTGGAGAAGGAGAGAAAAATCAACAGAACATCACACCTACTCAGTAAATGATGGCTTCTCCCTTGCAGGGTTGCTCAAAAGAGCAGTGTGAGAGACGTGTAGGGTGGAGGAACAGAGCCGCAATGATGCGAAAGGTGCAATATCACAATGCATAGGGGAAATATTTCATTGCATCCGTTTAGCAAGTAAAAATAGAGTTGCACCCAATTATTATTTTCATCATTGACAGATTTATTTATTTTTTTAATATATTTATGAACTGGCTAGTAATTTCACATCAGAAATTAACTAAAAACTCCCTTCACAATTTTCAGTAGTCTGAGAGTACATCTTCACATTACTTCTTTTTTCCAGTGTCCAATGTTTCCAACAGTTCAAACCCAAAATCGCAATCAATTGACAATGTTGTGGAGTGACTAAAGTTTAATAATACAGGCACTAATATAATGCTGTGTACAGTATTCATGCATATTTAGATGTATGTGGCTGGGAGGCCTTCCATCTCAAACCTCTGTATGTTCCCTTGATGGATGACGGAGATGGTATCAGCCCATGTTTGGCATCTTTGTGGTTAATTGACTCATCAGTTAAATCCTCTGAGCCTTTCAGGACCAAGTAAAAACATGCTCTCAGATATCAAACTAACATATTGTATTTTTTTGTGTACGGATAAATCTCTTCACCTAAAATTGTTGATTTTGTCTTGTGTTTTTTAATTTTTTTTATTATAGCCTCTAAGAACAAATAAGGAAATAATTGTGTAAATAAAAACAAAAGTTTAATTATACCTAATGAAGTGTTTTAAACCAGGTGGTATGATCTGGGGAATGCCAGAAAACAACAACAACAACAACAAAAAGAGTTAAAGACATAGAAAGTAGGTGACATAAAGCAATCTCCCCTACTTCTCACATATTTCCCCAGATTTAATAAAGAGTAAAAGTCTCAATCCAGATCAGACACGTTAGTGATCTTTTGCCGTTTACAGTGATAGCCGGTGACAGAGGCAGCAGGTTGCTTTGGTGAAGGTGGAGACGCCTTCCTCCTTGCCCCCCTTCGCAAGGCATGCACAAGAAGAACAGGTGAGCACAGAGGAAAGGGGAAGGTTTGGCAGCTGGGGTCCTAGCAGTCTTTTCAGGCATTCATTATTTAGCCCATCTAAAAATACATCAGAGGCTGCCTCCCTTCCAGCACATGGTGCATCTGAATTTCACAGCATCCTGCTCTCAGCCGCGCGGTCTGATCTGAGGAGCTGCTTGATCTACTGTACATCAAGGTAACGCATGCCCCCCCCCCCACACACACACACACACATAATGCCACAGATGCAAAGAGACATGACTATATTTAATCAAAACAACAAATAAAAAATAACTAGAGAAAAAAATTCACACCGTGACATTTTATTGGAGGTATAATTGGAAGTTATCTGACATTCAATCACACACTTAAGCTGAATCCTATAAACACATTCAAAAGCACAAATCAGTTGTGCAAGTGGGCTAATTGATGCCAACAGCACAGCATTGTGACAGTAATTTGTACACAAGCAAGCAGAGCTCACAACACCTCAAGAAAATTAACTGAGTGAACCAGATATGCCTCACAGGCAGCATCCTCTTAGCACCATGTATCCCTGATGAGTTTCACATACAGCCTCCTGTTAGAAAGTGCTCTGCGTCTTGGGCTTGTAATGTTAGACACAGTCCATGAAATCAAACATCTAACAGGTCAGAGATTGGACAGCACTCACTGTTAATTGCATTGGGGAGAGAATGTCAACTTAATTATTTCAGCCGGAGCTGGAAATGATGCCTCGCAAATCTATTAGACACGTATGCTATGCGAGTCATGTACTGAGTCTCACAAGTCAATAAGCAGAGTGGAGGACCGGTACTAATGGGCCAGCTGTGATTTAGAGGTTTGCCATACTCTGGTTAAACATTAAATTTGGTCTGATTAAGGCTGGACTTTGGTGTGTTCCTGAACTGAGTTGATGCTCACTAACAATAATTTAAAAAAAAAAAAAGTATACCTACTTCATTACTACTCAATAGGCTGAAGACATGTTGACCTGCTTTCACATGTAGTATAGTTGTCGCTAACTATAAACTATTTTATTTATGAATTATTCTGTTCATCGCCATTTTTAAACAGCGAAAGTTATATCATCAAATAGTTCATTTTATCCAAACAAACAAACGATCAAGAAAGGTATTCAGGTCAGAAAAATATAGGGCTGTAACTTACAATATTTTTAGATTGATCTGCGAACTATATTCTTGATTCATTCATTTGTCATTGAATGTAGAAAAAAAAGGACAAATGATCATCACAATTTGTCAAAAACCAAGATGAACTCTTCAAACTGCTTGTTTTGTCTTATGAACAGTCCAAAGCCCAAATATATACCAGAAGTGCTGGAACCAGATCTGATAAGTCTGGTTATCTTGCTTGAAAAATTACAAATTGATGACAGATTATCAAAATAATTGCATATTTTCTGTTGATGATTTGTTTCAGCCTTCCATTAATATAAAACAGAAAAATGCTAATATGTCAAAAGCTTGAATGAGGACATATGTGACATTTTTGCTCGATGAATGTTGAGCATAAGTTCCTTCTCAAATAACAAAAACATACAACTGAATGGTCTGCAAAGGAAATGATTTTACATAAAAGATTGTGGACTGAAAGGATCCAATCATTCATAGAAAGAAAGAAGTAACTGGTTAGTGATTTTCGGTTTGATCCAATTGAACCAGCTCTGGGTTTGAAGGCGAAGTAAACAGATCAATTCTGCATTTAAGCCCTTCATTGAAGAAGAAGCCCCTCTCAAAGCCAAGCACAAATCACAATCCACCTCACATGCACATTGCAACACCAAAAGACTGTCAATCCCAACCCAATACGATGCAAATCAACATCTAAGATCTTTCTGTGCAAGAGCGCAAGTGTATAACATATTCTCAGCATTGGCCTACATGTACACACAGACATCATGGTGGGGTTCAAAACTGCATACATAAGAGAAAATCCTGATGTATGCACTTATCACAAAACTCAGCACTATTCAGTATAAAAACGCTGCACAACAATTGCAGCCATGCCCCAGTTATAAGCAGGAACTGATGGGAACACAGCTTTGAGGGAGGTAAAGTATTGGCATGGGAAAAGGGACCAGGGAAAGGAAAAGCAGACGACTTCAAAGAGTGAATGTGAGCCTGTGGCTCAAAGCATGCTGATTGTACGTGACGTGAAATCTACAGCAGGATCTTAGCAGCCTGACAGAGCAGATGGAGATGAGATTTTTCCATCACTGAAGGATATATCTGATAACTATCAAACTTTGTGAGAAATATCATCACTTATAAAAAGAAAAAAAAACTCTGCTGAACCTGCCATTTAAAATTAAGTCAAACATTTTATGATATGAGCAACAAAAATGGCTTATGTACTTTAACTGTCTTAAATCTTGTTTGGAGACAGATACAGTTGTTTTTTTTGCCTTAGAACTCACAATGTTAAGCAGAAATAAATAAATAAATTGTAAAAAGAAGCACCAGTCAATCTTTTTCATCTGCCTACATGCTGGCAAATTTATGAGAGCAAGACATGTCAGCAACTGACAACCTAATGACCTATTACCTAATTACTCTTATTGTTTAACAATTGTATCAAGGTCAAATAAAAGCTTCAATTTAGGATCCCGTTACAAGTTGGTTAAATGATTCAATAAACCTGCAATAACTGATCTTTTTGGCCACTTAGGGGCTCGTAAAACTGTAAATACAACACTGACATAAGAACCTCCAGTTGTTTCATTAAAAGTGATAATGTGTCCTCCTCTCCTGTGGAGTACCAAAAGGCTAGATATTAGGCCCTACTTTATTTTCCTCATTATGTTTCGTTGAGAGTATATTGTTAGAAAATAATTATTTCCATTGTTATGTTGATGACACCCAGCTGTACCTCCCACTGAAACCTGATGATCCCAGTAGATTTTTGTTTGTTATTGTTTGTAAATCTGTTGATAGTTGCTAATCATTTTTAATGATGTACATGGTAAATTAATACATTTTATCAGTATGCCTTGAAAAACTGATTGGTGCTCTAGAATACTCCCTTTGACTGGTTTAGATCTTCTTTATAAAACAGGTCTTTCATAGTTATTGTTGTGGATGCTGACCTGTGGTGTTCCCCAAGGCTCCATCCTTGGCCCCCTGCTGTTCTTTATCTAAATGGTTCTACATGATTTGCAAATATAAATATTGTATATATTCATTGTAATCTCAATGAGTCTTCCATTAAGAAAGGGTTAGGAAAACAACCTAAACCAACTGTTATTTTGTCTCTGATATTAATTGTTGGATGTCGCAGAATTTCCTATATTTAAATGAAAATAAAACAGAAATGAGCATATTTGCTCTCCCTCCTGTTATTTTATTTCAAACCAACAGCTAAAAACCTGGGGATAATTTTTGACAATGACGTTTGTTTTGACAACAAGTTACAAGAGTTGTTCAGTCATGCCTCGTTTAACTGAGGAGCATCATTGAAAAGCCAAAACTCAATGTCACGCCTTAAAAGTGCTGCTTGGCTTTTAACTCATTAAAAAGAGACAAGATCACATAATTCTTTTCAAGATTCTTTTCACTGGTTACGAGTCAGTTTTAAAATTCACTTCTAAAGCACTTTGTGGCTCAGCTCATGGTTATGATGATGAAATACTGCGGCCCTACAAGCCACAAAGCAGCCTCAGATCATTGGGCAGGGCTCCTCGGGCTGTTCCTAAAACCCGGTTCAAGATCTGGGGCTTTGCTCTCAGGCATCTTACCTTTGAAATTCCCTGCCTGAAGATCTGAGGCTTTCAGTGTCAGTAATGTTTTTTTACATCACTATTTCTTTAAAATCACGACTTTTAATTTATCATTGAGATCTCTACCTGCACATTGTTTCATGTCATTGACATTATTTTTTATATTTATCTAATTGTACATTGTATTGTTGTTTTAATACATTTTATTTTCCCCTACGGGTTATAAAAATAATTTCATAATATCATTGTTATAAAATGTAAGGACATTCTGATAATCTGATCATGGAAGATGGAAATCCCAACCCTTCATTTGAGCCAATTGTTTATGTATTATTTTCTGCTGTAAAAATTGGTCTAAAAAGGTTTAAAGTCATCTATAAAAGGTGATGATATTATCTGACTATATTCACTCCACAACCCTTGAATGTAATTCTGGCAATTACCCTGTATGCAAATCCTGATTATGAACTAGAATAAATAATAACTAGACAAATTAGGGATGTACCTGTGAAATTTCAGGGCTGACACAGTAACAGACCACTCGGTTTATTGACAGAATACAATATGAATATTAACTTTGCGAATACAAAATACGAGGAAAATGTCATTTTTGAGATTGAAAAGTATATTTTTCTAAACAGTGTTTAAAGAGCCTTAATCGTTTTTACAATTAAGAATTGATTAGCTTATTGTACACTTGTTTGTAATAATAAATTTTAATCAATAGTCTGTAGTAATAAATAGAATAGACTAATTGTTGACAATGCAATAACTCCCAATTGACAAGCATATACAGGCTACAAAAACCTACATTAATCAGCTGAATTACAAAAAAAAAAAAAAAGTATAGATATTTGCAAAATAGATTGTTGATAAATTAAAGTAAAAAGGGCAACCAATTAATTGTTCTGTCTTTTAAAATAGGAATCTACCCTGAATTTGTACCTTTTTATGAGTAAACAAAATAACTTTTAGCTTTGTACTGTTTTTTTCTGTCTTGTTAGAGAAAGCCGAACATTTCGCCTCTGAGAATTAGTCAGAGGTATTTTTCAGTAATCTGTGATTTGTCAATTTGTAGACCAAATTTATAATGAAAATCATTGTTTGTAATATTGATACACTATGATAATACTAAACTTAAATTATGGAATCTATATATTTTTCCCCACCACTGCAAGGGCAAAACAGGTAAAGAAACAGGTACTGATATTTTCTGGTAAATAAACTCTTTTGGATCTGGAAATACAGGCTCAGAGAGGAACAGAAACTAGCCAGAGGTGGATACAGCCTCCCCCTAAACCAACAGTGCAACAGGCACATCTAGTTATTCTCCTCAGCGCTCTACTCTTTCAACAAGAGCTGTGCACTCGCGTCCAGCTCTCCAGCAGACAATGGACTATTTATCTCGACCCTCTCTCCTTCTCAGCTCCCGGGACACATGTGGGCATGTTCATTCACCCACCTACACGCATTCACACGCACAGCTCTTGATTCCATCTATGTAAGCACAATGCAAGCATGCATTAAGGGCGGCGAGTAAAAAAAGAAAGGCCGCTTTCCTTTTCACAAGTAAAGCTTGAGTGATCTACTCTTTCACTCGAGGCCAAGTGGTTCAACACAGACACGTACCATAGCACGGTTCCCTATGGCAATGTAGGAATAAAAGCATGTGTTTGAGTGTGTGTGTGTGTGTGTGTGTGTACTTGTATTACTCACGCTGTGGGGTCTGTTTATACAGTCACATTATGGGGTTCTCTCTTTCCATAATGTAAATCGTTACAATTCACTATGAAGACTTGGTTTAAGGTTAGGGTCAATTAGGTTCATGTTAGCGTTGGTCAAGTAGCAGTTATGGGTGGGGTTGTAGTAAGTCTCCTGGAAATGAATGTAAGTCAATGTAATGTCTTCTGAAGTGATAGGAATGTGTGAGAGACTGGGAGTACAATACATGCGTGTACAAAATGTTGGTCTGCATGCACTTATCTGTGGAAGGGCCAGATGGGCAAAAGAGAAGAACAGAGCCAAATAAAAAAAGGATGGTAGCAGAAAAAAGAGAAGAGAAAAAGGGGAAATGGGGAAATGGGGAGAGAGGGCACTTGGAGCGGAAATGCTTCAGTGCCTCTGCGGCTTGCCACCTCGTATCACGGAGCATCCACTGACAGATGAATGCAGGAGAGCCCAATAATAGAAATGCTCGGGAATAAACGCCCGCATAAAGGGGAGGAGCTCCAGCTTGCGATTTGATGCGTGAGGATGGCAGGAGGTAGCCAGGGGTCAGCCATCTCGACAAACAGCTACCCATCTTAGGGCCCGATGGCAAGCACAGGGTGGCAAGCAAAAACCTGATTTAGGACTGATTATCAGTAAGACTGGTTACCTTTTTAGTTCCACAAATTAGGCTTAAATACTATTATCATAGAAACTTGAGCTGAGACTTATTGGTAGGTCATTTTATTACGTTACATGTGCTTTATTTCTAGAAGTTGATGCAACAGCCAAGGGTTATAAACAAATTGTTTCTTATGTGAGAGCAGTTGGCAAAGCCACATTACCAAAGTGTCTTTGACCTGACAACAGCCTGTTCTATTAAATTGTGGTAACAAATACACATATTTACATTGCCTATTGTCTGTTTTTTGTTCAAGTATGAATTACCAAATGGGCTCACCAGGCACAACGTCTGATGGGGTTTGGAGTCCCCGAAGTTAAAGCCTTCCCTTTAAATGACTCCTAATATTTCTCACAAGGCCCCAGTCATATAACAATTGTTCACACCTTAATCTGATCCAAGACCTTTCATACTGATATTTAAAAATTAGCAGTGGTACTCATAACTTCATACATTACATTGTAAAAAGAAAACTCCTGTCATCAGCTCTATAAATAAAATTTGCAACAAAAACGTTCCCTCCCAAAAACACATCTACTTTTATGTGATCTTTCATTCAGAGGAGCTCATCACAAAAGGAAGAACATTTTACTAAAAAGAAAATGAGTGAAGTGCTTCAATTCTGCTTGACAGCAGACTGGCTCTTCTTTAAAATGTGCCATGTGGAGGTTATTGTTTACATTGCGTGTTACTCATCAAAACACATGGTGCGTATCCTTGAGATCACAAATACACAAAAAGTGCATTTCCCTCCTCATAAAACATTTGCAAACCTAATTTTTACTAAATGTTTAAAACCTGCATTGTTTAAGTTCCTGTTTATTCATGAGAAGTATTTGTTGGCACATTGCTGCATATCTTACAACATTTCCGCCACCAGTACGTCAGTGGAATAATGTGTAGACACGAACAGGAATGAATATTATGTCACGCATCAAACAACAAAGGGGTGCCCAATAAAGTGTTCTATAGCACAATGAGTGGTCAAAAACTATAAAGGGTTCCTTTAAAGAAATAACCAGTTCTTAATCTAAAAATGAAATGCTGAATTTATCACTAGAAAACATTTTTGCTCTCAGGGCTTTATCTCTTACAACATTACTTGGACTGGAATGACGAGTAGTTGATAGTGCATGTTTGCTCATGTTAACTATGACAATACAGCGACTTTGACAACTGTATGACACTTCCATCAACCTGTAGATTTGTGGCCACAGTGGCAGTGGTTGTCTATAATTTTACATAACATTCTATAGTATTTTTGTATATTATTTGTGGATGTTATATCAGGTAGCTTTTAAATTTTTAGTATGACGAAAGTACTGAAATTAAGATGCAGTTGTCAACCAATAACAGCACTTTACAATTATGGTTCATCCGAAGAATGTCAAAATACAAAAGTATGCGCAAAATATATCGAAGCTCTTCCCATCAAAAAAAGCCTTTAAATTGTTTATCTTTCAGATGTTTATTTTTTCATACTATATACTATCCAAGGTTTTGGTATTGGACATTTTGAATACTTTAAAATGTTTTCCATAGGTAGCAGTTTAGACATGCTTTGTCATGGTTATCAGAGTATAGTTAAAGTAAAAGTTATACTGTCATGTGCACTCCTCCCTGCTTTTTAGATTTTTTTTTCAACCTTTCTTTCTTTTATCCTTGATGAAAACCGGTTAAAACGTCAGTGCAGTGTCCGCGTACTGTTGGTGTTTTAGGCTGAGCTTACGTAAATTTAATACAGGTAGAGGTACTAGGCTGCTGGGATTCTTTCTGCATCTGTGTAAAGCCATTATAATAGATGCCAAAGTGAAAGGAGTTATAAGAGGGCATTGGCTGGTTCTGGAAAATTAAATCCAGCTCTATCACTGCTGCAATTGCTTTTCAGACATAAACTGGAAGCCTCACAGTGTGAAATCCCCTACCACATTATGACTGTAAAATAGCTTTACAAATTCCCATGCCGCTGAATGGCCCTCCAAATATATATAAAAAAATGATGATGGTTTTGGATACTATTTTGTTTGGAGGTTTTAAACATATTTATGATTTAAAGGAGGATGACTGGGGGGGATTTGCAGGAAAGTCCTGTTCAAATATGAAGCTGGGGAACATCACTGGTGTGGCTGGGTGGATCTGAATACCAATGTTTTAATCACTGGCTTTACAAAACAAGATGATTCAGCCCATTCTGCACACAAAGGCAGGCAGGGCCTTGTAGTAGCAGCTTGTTCTTCTCCACACCTGTGGTTCAGACACGTTGTGGAATTCAACTACCAGGATAATCGGTCAAAAAACAATCCCAGTGTCTTTACTCACACCTGTTCCTCTGTCTTGCCCATTTATAAGAGTTTTTCCTCGGTAGTTACAAGCGGTGACATAAAGCAATTCATACAGCCAGTGAAGCCACTAAAGGCGCAGATATTAGTTGATGTTTCTCTCTGACACATGTGCAGAGGTAACCTCGCACGTGAACATTAGACATCCCAAAGCTATCTCTGTCCTGAATGTTGCAAGTTACATGGAGTGTCCAGTTGGACTTCATGTCCTGGCGGGGAGATAAAAAGGATTGTGGCCAAACATCCATGTTGTAGTAAAAAAAAGATATGCTTAAAATGTCAGACTTCATACATGTTTGTCAAAGCCTCTGAGATCTGAATATTTTCAAAAGAATGTCCAAAACCCTCTGCGTGATACAAAATACAATATAATAAAAGTCAATTATTTGGTTAGAAAGCAGCTACCACTGGAGACAATTGGGGAGACGCTACCAGACACCTCGTGTATTTCATTTGATTTGTTTATTTTATTATTATTTTCAAAGTTAAAATCTCAAAGATATCTGTTTTGTTCCCTTTGGCAGCACCTATGGCTATACACGGTAATTGCAGCTGTGTTTTTGCAATTCACAGTTTGTTTTTGCAAACTGTGATGCTTATGTGGTGCCCGTCAGGTGGCAGCCTGTAGCATCAGCTACGTCCACCCTCTCTGGTGGAAAGTCCATTTCTGGGTGATGGGAAATACGTTACTAACTGTGCTGAGCTGGTAATGTCCCCAGACACCCAGCTTGTTAGGTTCTTGATACTGACAGTATTAAGAACGTCAGTGAGCCAAAGGCTCAATCAATATTGTGTTACCTCACAGGGTCAGATAGTGACTTAAAGGACATTTATCTAAATGAAAATATTGAAGATGACTACCAGAAGTCAAACTTTGCAGAAAAAAAATGGTGTAACCAAAACAACATTTGGTACTTCACTTTACATTTGATTTTTTGTTTCGGAAACAATTCAAGAAATTTAAATATGGTGAAATTGAACTTGAGTTTGAACTGAATAACTCAATGTGAGAGCGGAGGATATTGCTGTATACTAAATCCCTTCCTATACTTATCAAAATACCAAAACTGAAAACAAATCTGTTACTGTACAACTTTTTAAACTCCACTCCTTTAATTAACCCTGCAAAATATTACAAAACAAGACTTCTTCCAGTGTGAACTTTTGCTGCCATTTGAAGCTGAGCTTTACTGATGAAGCTTTGTAGATGAATACACAACAGACACTTTATGTACAGAATTGTTTTTTTCCTTCGTAGCCTACCAGCTGGACCGTGAAATTAATTAATTTACTTGCGATTTTCGTTCCCTTCAAAAGGTCAGCGAAGTAATTAAATCAACTCACACACACCCTTCTGCTGAGTGAGAAAGATAAATAAAAAGGTATCCAACAACAACCTTGCACATTCAAAGGTGCTACTGGTTCAACTGGTTTTCATCAAAAAGCTTTCTGACTGTTGAGGCGCAGCCTCATGGATTCCATACATGCCACTGAGGTGTGTTCAGCCTGCTGACAGCACATAAACCTCACGCTCCACATCAGCCTGACAAGCACTCATGTCGTCCTCCGGTCACATAATCCTGAGCTCCTCTCTGGCCTGTCAATAAGCTTGTCACAGTGAGCAACATCCCTGTCAGGAAAACCAATGACTGGCTACAAGACTGAAAGGACAGATGGATAGATATATAGATGGATAGATGGCGAAGTGGACATACTGTATTTGTCTGCGTTTCCCTACTAAGTGCCTACAGTGCAACAGTAATCCAGTCTATTTACACAGATCAATTTTAGTTTTTATGTTCCAGAGAAACAAAATTAGTTTGATAGTCTGTGACCCTGTAACAATGTGAGATAGCTTGCCAAATTAAGTAATTCCCAGGATTGTATGGTTCTTTCAATCTTGCATTATTCTACTGTTAATATACTCTGAAAAATTCCGACTGCAGAGGTCCTTCCAGGGCATCTGCCTCACAAACTGATATATATCGGCAATTCTCAGCCGCAAATGGGATTTTTATCAATATCAAAATTGGAGTTTTATTTCTTCTCACAAAACAGCAAAAGAAAAATATTCTGTTTTAAGTTTTGGTGCTTCAGAAGTACAAAATAGAATACTGTGCACATAATGGTATTGATGTACACCTTATGGTGGACACGTGCAATTCCTGACGTATCCAGCAATCAACTCGCACGTCTTAAATGAGCTGGAGATCTTTTATAATGAATTTTGTAGAGACAGAATACAAGGCTTTAATTTTATGAGAACAACATTGAGACAATAGATTGTAGGATTCATCAAGCAAGAGTGCTTCTGTGCTTTTGAGGAACGGAAAAACAACATGAGCTTTTCAACTCATTCTTTTTGAGTTAATTGGATATCATATGAAGTGTAAAATAGAGAGAAGAGTCAGTAATTTATGATTCACTCACATGCAATATTCTATTTCCTTTAATTTAATAATGTACAAAAATGTATCCTCATAAGTGATTCTATTCATTATTTAAAAAAATGACAGCAACAAACAAGGAAAAGATGGGTATGAGCACTCACTTCACAATATTGGAGGGAGCTAAAAATGTCATTTTCATCATGCATATTTTAAATTAACTTTTAGCGACACTGCCTCTGCTGCCCTCTACATTAGTCTACCCAGAGAAAGCATTTCTGTTTTATTAACTGTTCAAATGTCAGCCTGCAAACAGCCACTATCGCATACACTCCTTAATAAAATTACTATGGCTAATGTGAGATTCTCATTTCAAAGTAAAAACACCATCATCCAATGCAAGTTAACTGGAAATAAACTTCCTCTTGACAAGACAGCCCGACTGCCTTTTGTTGAATTCCATCGTTGCCACGTTCCACTTAACTGTTTTGTGTGCGCATGTGTGTACACGTGAGTGTCTTTTTGGATTTGTTTATAGGTACAATCATATCTGGGTGAATGCTAATGGCAGGGCTGCTCAACCAGGTATAAAAACAGCCATCCAGACAGACTGGGGCTCGGGGTCAGAGGCAGCCATGTCAAAACACACACAAGCTCAGTCTGTAATGAATCAGAGCAGAGAACGTGATGCCACACTGCATCATCTGGCCTGAAGCGCCAAAGCACAACCGCAACCCCCTGAACGAACACTAACAATTTGTGAAGTGGTACATAACTTGATTTCATAAAGTTCAGCTTTAAAAAAAAAGAAAAAAAAAAAAGAAATTTTAAAAACGTACATTAAGATTTTATGTCTTTCAATAGATCTTTTACAAAAACCCAAAGTGGTAAAAATATACATATTTTCACAGGAATTTGTTGCATATCTGTTCATTTTGAGATTTATTCAAAACAACAAAATTCCATCAGAAACATTATAATTGGGATACTGAATTATCTGTATTTTTTTTGCAATTTATTTTCAAGGTCTCTTTGACTTATATGACAGTAAACTGAACACATTTAGAGTTTGACAAAACAAACAATTTGTTGATGTGACCTTGGGTTTTTGACATATTTTTCCATAAAAAGCAAATTACTAATCATCAATTGAGAGAGAAAATAATCAGGGGATGAATTGATCAAGAAAAATAACGGTCAGCCGCAGCCCTGTAACCATGCAAGTGTCTATTACCTGATGCTCTGTATACCAGCTTATATAATAAGGTTCTTTGTTAGTTTGAAACTGTGTTCACATCTCGCAATAAAAACGGTAGTTATGCGAGACAACCTGACTTCTTACTTAAATGTCTCAGCAGCACAACAGGCCTCGACTTGCACAGATGACAGGAGGTCAGACAAAGAGAGGAGAAACAGAGGGAGTGAACAGATCAGTATCAAATTTTCAGAGGGAAAACCACAATTTGTGACGCATCACTGGCGTTGCACAGGAAATTGCAGAGCAAAATGCAACAGAGCAGAGAGCAGCAAGCCCTTCAACAAAGGAAGAAAAGTTGACAGAGGAGAATGTTCGATTGTTACATTTTATTGCCCGCTTTGCTACCCCAGATGGGATAAAAGCCCGTCGGCAACACCTGCTTGTGTGAGCACACAGACATGTTTTAATTTAGAGACTGTGCTGACACTTAATGTCTACACTCACACTAAATGTATATGGTGCAAAATGCAGCTATATGATCTCAAGTTTGTTTGAAATGCAGATGAATCAGAGAAGTTGTATTCCAGTGTGAGAAACAAATCTTTGAGGCTCTCGCATATTGTAAGCACACAGAAGGGAAGCAGCAGCAGCCGGGTGGCAAACTCACTTCTAATTGATGACTGTCTCTTTTCAGTATGAAAACTTTTTCAAAGGTCTGTTGTAGGTTTTTTTTTTTTACCTATGATGGTGCTTTCTTTTGTGTTGATCCTAACAAATAAAAACTTTCAAATTTTTCAAATCAGTTTTACTTAATTATGAGAATTAGTTTGCATCAGTTCAGATCCTTTTTATGCCGGACATTATTCATCGGAGTGCTTTGAGACACAATTTTCACAAATTACACCTGACTCAGCATTGTACCTTGCATGCTAAGGCTGGTCTGCTTCACCGGACACTGTGTATGCTTAGTCAGTGCTATATAATTATTTATAAAGGCCACTTTAGGAAAGCTTACTTCATATTCATGAGTCTAAATTAGTCAGAAATGTGGCGCTCAGGAGGGTCTGAGTACTAGGATTCATCTTTGCCAACAGTCTTTAAAGCTTAAATATAGTAAGAAAGCTTTCATCGTCCTCAACTGAAGAAACGGTCATGACTATTACATTTAAAGAAGAACTTTCTCTTTATCAATAGATAGATAGTGTTTTATGCCATATTATATCTTATATACTTTGTTGTAAAACATTTTTCGTAACCTGCTTTTTAGTATACCACTTACAGAATTGGTGTCAAATAAAGAGAAATAACGAAGTGTTCTGTGGGTCATTATCACAATGTGACCTCAACTTAAACTTAGCAACTTAATGAAGAAAAGTTTTTTCCCCAAATCACAAAACTGAGCGAGAATTCTGCTTAAGAGAGTTCATCACCATAATGAACTAATACAGTTAAATGATTTATACATAAGAAATGAATCACAGTTTAACACTGCAATTTAAATAGACGACAGGAAATTAACCTCAACCCTAAAAACTGCCATCCGATAGAAGAAACTCATTTTTATAACAGGAAGCAATACAAATGTAGGAATAATTTTTTTTTTAGCAAGCTACTCAAGGAGAGGTTGAACTATGAGAGAACCTAGTTTGAAAACTAAAAAACCTGAAGCCCAACGGCAGCCTGGTTTTAAACAAATTCAGCTCATAGTAATCAATCATACAAAATTAGCAGCGTGAAAGCATCATAACATTTGTTTGTAAAATAGGCTAAGCTGCTACGAGAACGTCGTTCATAATTACCATCAAAGCAAATTAATTGCACATTGCGGGCAGCAGGCTTAGGACAGGAAACTAGCAATGACAAGATCTGCGAAAAAGCAATAACACTGCCAGCTACTAACCTCATAATGTTAGTAAAGTGATACTGCCATGCACACACAACACTGACTGAAAAAAGCCAAGACATCAGTCCACATTAGGCATATTAGTATGAGCAGCAAATATTCTGAATTTGATTTGATTTGAAGTGGAGCAGTACTTCCCACCATCTCCACTCTCAAAGGAATAAACCCTTTGGGAGGAAAAGCTGTTGTTCGAAGCTGCCAACAGCAGGACAGAAGGCTTCGAGAGTAAGTATGAGGCCCGGACTCCAAAAAGCTGCCCCGATAGCATGATTACACTACTGGGAGCAGCAACTATGATGACAAATGTTGCAGTATTACAGCAAGGTTAGAAAATGTCCAAAGTAAATGAGTGTTTCAAATAGACAGCCTTATTCCAATGTACATATATACGGTATACACCGTACATGTATACAAGTTGTTCCTCTGCTAAATCTGACAGAGCTCCTCCAGCACCAGCTGCCACCACTCATCTCCGCCTGCTCCTCTTACAAACCGCAGTGGAGTCACACTTTTGACAGGGGAATTGGCTATAGAGGCTGAAAAACATAATGAATTAGATGTTAATCAGCACAAGCCACTTTACTTCATGATTTTGTTTTGGTAATCAATCAACAGTGAAACATGCGCTTTATACGATCCGATGTAAAGACACTACATTCTTTCTCATTTCTAATGAGGGAGGTGATATTATGGACCATATCAGGTATTGCCAAAATCATGGGACCATTAATGCTTAATCTATAAATAGGAATTATGATGACAATTTATCTGATACAGACAGATTTACAGGAGGACTTCTACATCTCATATGCTTCAGAACTGTAACACAACTGTGATAACACCATTAGAATATAAAGCAGTGGACTGTTATAAAATGCCTTCCTCTTCCTGAATACCACAACTGTATATTACACAACAGAATTAACCACAGCTGTTAACAACCATGGTTCATCCATCTGTCCTCTCCCTGATGCCCGCCCTTCATCAGTTGGGCCGACTGTGTGTAGCAGTCTCTAATCAGATTAGGCAGTGACTGGGTAACTGGGCCTTCTGCATCCACCCATCACTCTATCCCACTGTTAACAACATCTGCGTCATGTGGAGAACCATGTGCGTGCTGCGAAAGAAACAGATTAATGTGCCTGTGTGTGTGTGTGTGTGTGTGTGTGTGTGTGTGTGTGTGTGTGTGTGTGTGTGTGTGTGTGTGTGTGTGTGTGTGTGTGTGTGTGTGTGTGTGTGTGTGTGTGTGTGTGTGTGTGTGTGTGTGTGTGTGTGTGTGTCCACATGAGGACCCAAGTATCACAGCTCTCCATTTATAGTACATTAACAGGTCCTGTGTGTCTGTTGACAGCCAGTGTTGTCTCTTTTCAAGATGTGACAAAATACACACATCAATCACTGCAGACACACACACACACACACACACACACACACACACACACACACACACACACACACACACACACACACACACACACACACACACACACACACACACACACACACACACACACACACTACAGTCATCCTTTTGTTACAGTTCAGCCACCCAGGTAGCCGGCATGCTTCCATCTTTGTTTTGTTGAGGAAACAGAGGTGCAACTTGAGAAGTCGGTTAAAAATTCATTTGGAAAAACAAGTATTTTTTTTCATCTCGATGGCTGAAAAATCATCTCAGAACAATGGTGAGGGTTTTTTTTTTTTTTTTTTTTAGAAAACCTTGTTGGTTTTTCAAACATCACTGGTTAATTGGTTACATCTGTGACCCAAATGAATGTTAATCCAAGAGACACAAACTGGAGCATGAGCTATACTGCCACTAAAAACCAAGTAGCCAGGATGGGCAATATGAGATATGAAAAAGTTATATTACCATCTTCCGCGATGTATTTTTTATTCCATCATCATAACGGAGGCAATGATAAATAATTTTTGGTGATAAACAAATGTGAGATTGAGTAGAGGCTGCAGTATAAACATTACAAAGACAAGCTTGAATAAGTTATACACTAGACTTTAGGAAAAATATCATTACCCGACCTGACCCGGAGGGAGAGGAGAGGAGAGGAGAGGAGAGGAGAGGAGAGGAGAGGAGAGGAGAGGAGAGGAGAGGAGAGGAGAGGAGAGGAGAGGAGAGGAGAGGAGAGGTATAGAAGGGACTCTACACTGGGTCCCCAGCATTGATGTCATTTATCATTGTGTCGTTACTGAATCAGAATCTAACAGGTCAAATATAACATCCCCACTTTCTGGGGCAGTATGTTAAAGAGAAGGCAATGCAAAGTCAAAGTCAAACAGAATGCACCTAGATTATCTCCCACTTGACAGAGAGGCACAAGAGAGAGCACATCCTGGTGATTAGGTGCACTGAGATAACCATGAGACGGCGATGTGCCGCCTCTGGGAGCCGACATCCGTGCTCCTAACCCGGTAAAGGGCTCTCCAGCCACTCAGATCCCGCCTGCCACGGTCTGGCCTGATCCATCCTGTTTCAACCCTAATGTCTCATTGGCATTCAGTCACATGCCTGCAGCAAGCAGCGAATGGAAAGCCTGGCAATAGCTCGCCGCTATTAAGATTCTACAAAGCCAGCCGTTCCCCTGCCGCCACGAGCACACAGCGAATCACACAGCCAAGGAATAATAAAAGAGCTGGGGAAGGGATGAGCGTAACAGCTGGGCCAGCCAGTCACACAGCCAAGACACAGAGACAGGAAGAGGATTTTGGTATAAGGATTGAAATTCATAAAGTTTATGAGGGCAGCATCTTGGTTTTGCTGTTCAGACTGCAGTCGCTAGTGAAAATGATATATTTCAAGGAGCTAAATCACCAGTGTAAACGCATAATCACACCGGCCCCACTCAACTCCCTGCATCCCACCCTCAGTCATCTGCAAAACCATACCGTGACCACTTCATGATGAACCACATTACTGGCAAGCCTCCCATCATGAGCCGCAGAGATAGCACCCCACCGGCCCATCACCCCTGCCTGTTTATGTCAGCCTATCAACATCCCTCCAGAATCCTAAGCTGCTTGCTAATCACCCTTTGAAAGAGCAGACTAATTCAGATGTCAAGGCCCATTACCTGTGAGCTGTCTAGAGGTGACCTGAGCCCCCTATCTTGCAATGATAAACACCAGTTGGAGGATAATGCACATCTGGATAATAGGAAGGTGGGAAGTGACACGCCAGCCAAGTGTGCAATCACTGAACGCAGCTGAAAAGCGGGTGCGTGGTCCATTACATGTAGCAATCACCGTTGAATAAAGATAACGTCCTTCATGCGCTCGGTCACTCAGCCGCCGTATGGTTGCTGAGCCTCTGGTAAAATAAACAAGGCTCTCTGACTGAGGAGGAGTGACTCCTCACCAAGCATCCCCTCCAATCTGCTCCCAGACAGTGACAGCATTCTCATCCAAAAGATGACCCACACCACACTCACATCCAGCCCACTGTGCCGTTTCCCCCCAAATTCAGTTTCACATTTACAGGATGTGACTGATCCACGCTGAGGAAAGATGAAAAAAAAAAAAAAAAAATCTTCTGGGATTTTTTTTTTGGACTCCTATTATGATCCTATTTTCACAATTATATATGGGTTCCTGCGGGTTCCAGGATATAAAATGATACCATCATCTTTATATCATTTTTATGATACTACTGGGTGTCTGACAAGTATATTGGCATTTACTGTGTAAATAAATATAGATGATGCATTTAGAAAAAGAAAGTTGCCATTTGTTACTCTATTAAATCTATATAAATAAAAAAAAAAGGTTTACAGCCAAAGTGATGGGCAGATAGAAGAGAAAAGAGTTTCTCAACAAAGCAGGCAGAAGGAATAATGAGGGGGTAATGAGGGCAAAAAGGATGGAGGTCAAGGCAAAAATAACCACTTTCGGTGCCCATTATTCCTCATCTATGCAGTCAGCAGTGAAACCCACCCCACAACTGCAAATTTGTCACTATTAAAGCACATCGCACAACAAAAAATATAACAAATGACTTCATAACCCCTCTAATAAATACATATTTACAAGGCCAGGATTAGAATTAGTCATTATATCACAGTCTGCACGCTAACAGGCATTTAAGACGACAACAGGGTCTTTAATTGGAACGGGGACTGAAGGCACAGAGGAAGTGAAATCTCCCAGAAACTCACAATTATAAAAAACACATCCCAGCAGAGATTACACATACTGTAAACACCCCAATGCTATTTGTATGCTTTATGGCATTATGACCAGTGCTGTTGTAAGCTGCTGTAGACAATGCTATTAGACAGACAATTCTATTCTCATGCAAGTTCACATAATGGGCTTTTTCCATGAGGTGTCGGAGAGGTTATGCTGCTTGCTTGTATGACCATCATCCCCTCACACACACAGACATGCGCACACACACGCACACACACACACACACACACACACACACACACACACACACACACACACACACACACACACACACACACACACACACACACACACACACACACACACACACCTCATTAAACACTGCCACCATGACCCGTGTCCACCACTCTCTACTCTCTTGGTATACCGTATAACCATAATATGCAGAGTTTTGACCAAAAGTGTATAAAAAGATGCTCCTATGACAACTAACATGAATCATTTCCTTCCACTTCCACAAATATGAACAGATGTAGAGGGAAAAAGGATTTATGCAAACTTTTACCATGCTTCTGTCCATTTTTTTTTAATGGAATCCAGCTGTTGGCATGAGAATAGGAAGTATAGTAATAAGCAACTATTAAATTCTGATGGCAGTTGTTGGCAATGTGCGGAAATCGACTAAAAATTATAGTGTACCAGGATTGCTACGCACTTGAACATACTCCAGTTCCTTTAATACATGCTGAATTACATAGATTTCCACACTGCACATTTCACATCTGCAGCACAAAGCAATCATCATGACCTACTCGTCATCATCGATCTCCAAACATACAGTTCCAACTCCACACCATGTAATCAAGCAGGCTGTTTACGTTGAGATTGTTGCAGGTGCTGATGGAGTGTGTGACAGGAGCTGGGCAGATTTGATTAAAGTCGGAATAATGAAAGAGAGCTGGAGCTCCGGGAGTCATGCTATGGTTTTCCACTGTAGCCTCCCGCTTTACTTTAATACCACCAGTTATCACGCGCATACACACGCACATGCACATCAGTGGAGTATCCAGCTCTACTATAAATGAATTATTGAGGACTTGGAGTAGGGGTGGGAGCAACTTTACGCTCGTTTGTTTGGTAGTCACACTACGCCTCCTCCCGCCTTCCCCCCACGCCAACTTCCCCCCTCCCCCACCCCTACAAACACACTGCAAGGCATGAGAAAGTGGGCTCTCAACTAGGATGCTCTGGGATATTGGCAGCTCTGCTTTCCAACAGCATTAAGGGTAAAATGGTGCAATACTGCACTGATATTGAGTCTTGATATCTTACTCTGCCAGAAACAAAACTAAGAGTTGCTCCTGATGCAGAGCAACACATTTGACAAACATGCTTGTTATCAGAGGCACTAATTTTCTTCATTTCAATTTTGTTATGGCTTGCAAAATTCTGATACCTGAAATCGCATGAGAAATGTAGAAACCATAAAAGCAGAAACAAGCACTATTACTGTATGAATGCAAAGAATTATATCTCTTATATCTTAATCTGAATTGATTTATTCGCCTTTGTTAATCATTTTATGTTGGAAATCCCTTTGCAACCACCAACATTTAAATCAACCTTGGAGCCAAATTCCGTGGGTAGCGTTTTAAACCAATTGATTTTTAGATTTTAGGACATTTTACCCAATGTACTTGTAGATCCATGTGTGTGTGTGTGTGTGTGTGTGTGTGTGTGTGTGTGTGTGTGTGTGTGTGTGTGTGTGTGTGTGTGTGTGTGTGTGTGTACATGTATTACTCACGGTGTGGGGACTTAAGTCTTTATGCAGTCACACTGTGGGGACTTGACTTTCTTTTGGTGACATAAAGCATCATTAAATTTTTGATTAAAATTTAATGAGAGGGTTAGGCAAAGGTGAGTCTGCATGAAATGAATGTAATGCAATGTCCTCTGAAGTTATAGAAACATTCACTTATGTGTTGTGTGTGTGTGTGTGTGTGTGTGTGTGTGTGTGTGTGTGTGTGTGTGTGTGTGTGTGTGTGTGTGTGTGTGTGTGTGTGCGTGCACGTGAGTAAAGACAGCAGCACTTCACTACATGCCTGACAGCTGCCTGCGGCACATGCACAAGATGCTTGATGAGAGTCACAGAGGACAAACAAGCTTTATACCAACAAAATGCTTTGTAGGATGATGTAGTGAGAGGTCAAACAGATACAAAAAGCTGTGACCAGTAAATTAATGAAAACGAAGGAAAAACGGATATCCAGCCTCCCACCATGGTAGACCATGGTTAAGGTACATTTGAATGGCACTAATATGTTTAATTGATTTAATGATCTATGAGCTATATAATGTGGAATTTCTTTAAATGGTTTGATTAGCAATGCAATCGTAATTATAATCATCATATTGGTTAGGAGGCTCAAACGTGCACAATGCGTCGTAGTCAACACAAGGCTTAAAATATTTTCCTTTATACCGTTTTACTGTATGTCTGATTCAAAGTGAACAGAGAAAAGAAGTACAAGGAACAGCAGTGGAAATTAGCAAAACATTAATGAGGCGAGGTTAGAAGGTTGAGACTATCCAGCATTTGAAAAACACTCCTGTGACTTGTCATAATCGGGTGCTGTGGCAACTGTCTTGCATTTACTGTTCGACAGTCTCACTCAAGTGTTCCTGTGCAGCATGAACAATACCACACCAGCTGATGAGTGTGGTGACATGCGAGCGGCCCAGTGATGTTAACACAACAGGATGGCTTCAACTGTTTGTTGCTGTGCTTCTCATTTCATGCTCAGAGAGCAGTAAGCAATTGTTCCTGACCTTTTTTTGTTCTACGTAGCTCCAAACAATCATTAAATGAGCTCAGGGACTTCTTCATTAGAACCACCAGTCATCTTCCAAATGGGTTATTCTGAAAGCAATTTAAAGTGCAACAGTATTTGTGGCCATGCTTGCTACGACCAGCAGTGTTTGTACATCAGTGGGTTCACCATTTTGGTTCAAAGGGAAATATCTTAACAATTGTGTGACATTTTTGGTATCCAAAGGATGAATTGTTCTGACTTTGGCAATCCTCTGACTTAACCTCAAGTACAAAGTGCAGGTCAAAATTTTTGCGTGAAATATCTCAACATCTACTAGGTAGATTGGCACAAAACAAGGTTTGAAGCAGTCAATCATGCCCCCCCCACCCCTTAGGCGAAAAGTAATAACTAAATCATTCAATTTTCTTCTTGCAGATGTTTCAACCAATTAACATGTAGTGTATACATTTCTGCTCACTTGCTAACTAGCAGGAGGTGTGTATTGTGATTAATTGGTTGATTGTGGTTACTGTGACAATAAATATCCTCAACACAAACCAATTTCTGCGTTTATTTTCTTCCTGGACAAAAAAAAGTTAATATTTTCTTGTGTTTTAATTTGTTTCAATAAGCTGAGCTACTCTCAAACATTTTGATCTTCTACTATAAGTGCAGAAGAACTCTGTAGGACTAAGTAAATAATAGAAACTTCACATTTCTGCCAATAAAACACTATTTTAGCTTTCAGAATCTGTGTTTCCAGGAAGCAAATTATTTCAAAACAGAATACAAATCAAAGCTACCCAAGTTCAGTAATGTGTCAGGGTGAACACAATGTCTGGTTTTATTGTATGACATGAGTGGAAAATCTGTGTTGCTACCACTAAATGATAAAAGCAAATATGATGTCCACTGTGACAGATTACCCAAATTAAAAATCAGATGGTTTTCATACTATAGTGAAAATAACTGAAAACAAGAGGAAAGACACATTGAGCAATCTAGAACACTGCTTTAGAAAACAGTCAGGGCGGTAATAGAAAAAACACATTTGCATTTGATGAGTTATAACATGCAAAAGCTCTGGTGTGGTCCTTTAAAGTCATAGCAGAGCTGGTGTTTCAGTAAATACATTCACAGTCCCCTGGCTGATGCAATATTCTGTTTATATTCCATACACAGTGTCTAGTGGATGTTTGCCAAGTTTCATCTTCAATATTCTGTTTTACCAGCTTTTTAAATGATTAATGAGGCCAGAGGGAATTCACCACCACCTACAGTTTATTGTCTGTGATGTAATCATTTTCTATATGCACCTAATTCTTTATTCAGTCTTTTTCTAGCCAGCTGACACCAATCAGATTAAAGATATTTCCTACCAAGGGACGCCTGGCCTCGAAAACAGTATCTAGCCAGTTGTACACGACATACTGTAACAGGCATACTTAAGTAACAGCACAATTAAAAATCACAAGGAACTTCAATAGTAGCTATATAAGCATTAAACAGTCAATAAGCCAATAGCACATCAGCAAGATCGGTGCCCGGGTTTAAGCAGATCTGAGCAAAACGAAGCACAGGCGGCGTCTTCTAAAAAACACCCATAATCACTTTAAACCCACTAAGAAAAAGCTCACTCAGCTTGAAATTACTTTCTTATGAGTTCTGTGCCAAAGGAGCAGTGTATGTGATGGCTCTACCACCTCATTCAGCTGATTGTTAGAACATCTCCAAGGCAAGAACAGATGTCTCAAGTTATTTGACCAGTCTCTCTGGGCTGCCGTATTCCCGCTCTCACTCTCAATCTCCATTTTCTTTTTTTTTGCAGCCGACTGCGAATCTCCTCGCAGTGACAAAGCATCGCCTGTCAAGAGGATGATTCCATTGAGAGGCACTTTCTGATATGAGAGGTGCATTAATGTGATTAACCCACACTCACTATTGCTGTTTGATACCGGGGCTTAGGGGCTCATGTCGCTATTCTTCTCTATTGGCATGATCGGCAGGTACTGGAAAATATTATGCTGCTGTATGAGCAGAATCAGGTGAATCAAACTGTGATTAAGAGCGAGCAAGACACTGATCAACAGCAGCATTACTGCAGCTTTATACAAACTTAATTGCGTAATTTGATTTCGAAATTGAATGACAATTAAGAAGAAATTTGCCTCTGAAACTTAGTAGTTTACACGAACAGATGAATTATGCCATTCTGCACGCTTAATATGTTCTCATTATCACTGCAACAATTACCAAATGTTAAAATCAATAAAACGGCTATCATGTTACAATCAAAATACTGTTATTCGCACATCCCCGAGGTGTTGGGAGTATTTCGCGTAATTACTTAATTTCATTTAAACATTGCTGCAAACTGGTGACTACTGTTGGATTTTATGACTACATGAGATCCTCATTCCATCTGCCTGACGGAGACACAAAGAAGAAGCAACGTGCATCAATTTTAAACAGACACTTGTTTACATGTGTTTCATACATTCACGCAGCTAATATTAGCCTTCCGAAAGACAAAAGGAGGCTTGTTGCACGAGCTCCACTGTGTACGGCAACGTGAAATTATTCATTTGATGTCAGTCATCACCCATTCGGCTGCATATAAATGGCTACAGGTTGTACGTATGTTTTTATGGCACAGTGATTGAAGCTGCAAACATATACGAGTCCAGGCGGAGAAGAACTGTGCGGCAGAAAAAGGAATTATGGGACGCCAGTCATTAAGCTTTTCATCAGGCATCTTTTCTGATGCTAAGCTAGGGGTAACGGTAGAAATAGATTCCTATACTGAGCAATACAGCTTTTAATAGACTCATCTTCCAGCTTAATCAAAGATACCAGGGAAGTGGGCACATCCAGCTCATTGTATACTGGGGAATCTTGGCATAGGCTTAGTGTGAACTTCTTCATTTCAGAGTATGTATGATGTGAGAGCTCAGGTATTTGAGGGAAGCCTCTTGGCAGCCTCCAGAATATATGATGCACTACAATAAACTATAGAAAACTAAGTGAAATGCTGTGTGCAACTCTTTCTGCTCACATTCCTTTTTCGATCAATGGCTGAAACAGATAATAGCCCCCACAGAGACTTGCATCTTTCATCCCAACTCTGCATCCTTGTCTGTCTGTCTTTGCATCTCTCCACCTTCTCTCCAAGCTCTATCCCAGCTATCAGCGGCTGGATGGGAAGCCCACCAGCTCCAGAGGACGAGACAGGCAGGGCTCAAGAGGATATAGGGAAGAGCACAGTGGAACATCTGGCAGACCCAAGGAGTCTGTCCGCAGCTGCTGGACGCCTTCCAGTCATATGACAGTTCGGTGGGCTTCCTGGTAACAGCTGATCCTCTTGGCCCACTGCCTCCATCAGAGTGGAGAAAATTCACTCGCTGACTCAATTATGGAAGAGGTGTGAATAAAACATGAGGCTACTACACAGGAATGTATAAACATGGTGCAGACGTGCACACAGGCACAATACGTAATCATAATATGTAAGAAGCCCATCTGTATGCTGACGCCACGGGGCTTAGTGAGGTCGTTTTCTCAAAACAGAACACCGAAGAGCATGTGATTGAAGGAGAGTGTGGACATCTAGGTCAGACCGGTAAGGTTGACAGTGAAGAAATATGTGATGATGAATTTTGCCATTTTTGCCACCTATTACTTCCCTATGAGCTTTAAAGAGCAAAAACAGCCTTGCGTGGGAGTCAAGCCTGGAGCCAAAGGCAGAGCCGATTTTCTTCCCATCTCTGTTTGTGTCTCTCTCCCGATGCTTCTCTCTCTCTCTCTCTCTCTCTCTCTCTCTCTTTCTTTCTCCCTCTGCTTCTTTGCATCTCTCACCCTCTTGCCTTGCTCTCTCGTTCCACCATGCCCTTTATTAATCATCCTTGGTTAGTGGGGCAGAGAGCGTGGTGTTAGGAGCTCTGGAGAGTGTAGACCCATGAAATACACGCACGCCTCCATGTGTGTGCACACTGATGGGCACTGAGCTCATGAATCTGGGAAAACATATTTTTCCATTTATCTGTTGATTGCTTAAAAAAGATTAAAACCGAATAATTTAACAATAAAACATTGTCGGAAAACTCCCCAGAATGACAACATCACACATAAGCAGATACACCATGAGGACGCATGTGCACACATCCAGCTGATCTTCAGGGATTCTCGCCTGAGGTCTTGGGACTCAGCTGCTGCTGCTGCTGCTGCTGTAACCTTTTGAGCAGTATTATCTGTTTTTTAGACATTCAAGCTCCAGCATACAGTCAAAGTAAGGTCATCTCCCTCCCATGTAAAAACATTAAACGGTTCTACCAGTGCCACTGAAAACCCATCACTCAATGGCCCTTAGGTTGGGCCAGCACCAGAGCAGCAGCAGCAGCAGTATAAAAAACAAGCGTTGAGATGTTGAAGCCAGCCTCCTCGGAGAGCTGGATGGGGAATGATGGGACAATGGGATACAACACAGCTAACCACCTCAGCGTCTGTGGCCAATGGGCAGCAGAAGAAGTAGCCTGAATAATGGAGGATGTAATTAGGCCTACTTATATGCATGTAAGTGCACTTAGCTTAGAAGGCTCCGACTGGGCTGAATGCCATTATTACCATTATCACTATGCAATCTTCCCGAGAAAGTGGTGAGAGAATTGGGCAATTAGATGTTATGGGACAGCAGAAGTTTACAGTGGAAGTCTGGGAGATCCTTTGGAGAGTGCAGAGGGATGTGGTGGTGGCTGGACACAGCTAAACTCTGTATATTTACTTTTTGTGATCTATTTTGTAAAGGTTAATCCTTTTTCGCAGATGTATAAGTACCTTTATCACATAAGAGATAAAATGGGATCCCTTAGAAATAATTTATTAAATATAGAGATTTTTTTTTCATGTTAACGGTTGAGTGATTGTCCTCTGACAGATACCTGAGCTCTCTGCTGAAACCTACATTCCTTGGTGTGTATGAGGGTTGTTATGGTTAGGGTAGGTCTATGTCACATATCAAAATGCTCATCTGACAAACAGAGCAGCGACGAGAACAGAAAGCAGGAGACGCACCTGGTTTGACGGTCTTCAAGCGAATCGGCTCCCGAAAGTGACGTATGACAGCCAGGGTGTCACGGTTTGTAAGTCCACTGACGGGCGTCCCGTTCACCTCCAGCAGAACGTCCCCGTAGTAGGGCAGCTTCCCGACGTGACACACCAGCACGTCCAGTTTCATCTGGCCCAGGTGAGGGAACTGCCCCAGCTCGGCTCCTCCAAGGACCTCCACCACGGAGCCAAAGTCCCCCAGGTTCCCCCATGACACGGCGCACTCCACCACTTTACTTGACCAGTGTTTCTTCTTCTTCAGTGTTCTGGACATGGTTTCCCTCTTTTAAAATAACTAACGATGTAACTGGTAGGAGTCGCCTCGGTTTGCAGTTGTTAAAAGAGCGCGATATGACGCGGCCTAATAAACCCTCCCGAGTTATTCTCCCGACCTGCTGGGGATTTCATCTTCTTGACATTTATGAGGCTGCTTTTCACCCTTGAATCTAGAGCTGAGGTCTGTCATCCCACGGGTTTATGCTCCGGTGTGCGCACAGTTGCCTTGGTTGCAATAATTCCAAGAGCTTCTTGTGCGTAAAACAGGAGGGCTGACAGCGGCGAGATGGTTAAAATGGGAGACAATCAAGATTGTATGCTCTCCGTCGCTACTGTGGAACGGTATCCGCGTTTTGTTTCGTCTCTGGGGGAACCTCCCGACGCCAGGTAGCCGAAACAAACTGTAAACAGAGAATATTTTACTCACTCGGCGGCGGTGTCTGTCGCTGAAATGTAGTGCGTCGATGAGAAATCCCTCATACCTGTGGGCAGGCTGAAAATAGACGGGCGGCAGCGATCACCGGTGGGCGGTTTTTGCAGTTGAGATCCAGCCCGTGATGACTGACTTAAGAGACATCTGCGAGCGTTTGTCTGCTACAGGTTTGAACACACCTGGCACCGCCAAGAGAGATGTTGCCAAGCGCCGGAACGCCCCTTTTACGCTCAGCAGCAACAGTGACGCTCATGCTGGCTCCATCGTCTGGCATTTTGTGGTACTAAATGGAAAGAAATACCACTGTATTAGCCCTACAATGTCCACTGTAACTAATTGCCATTCTATTCCCTGTCTAAAATTAATAACAGCAATGTTTATCAGACTTTTTTTTGTTTTTTGTTTTTTTTTTCATTTTCGGGACCAGTCTTGCATATTAGGTGTAATACGTGTTACAGATGAGCTAAATATACACACAGCATGTAATCCTAATATTAGGCATGCAAAACAAATTTCACCTAATTAAGACAAAATTTGTAAACAGTGAGGTATTCTTGGGGAGGAAACTCCGTGTGACCACAATTAATGTCTACATAGCGCCTCCTACCGATGTAACAAATACTCACTGAATGCTTCCCTGAGGTCTTTGATTAACACTTGCACACCTTCAAACCAACAAGCTGGACTGCAGTCAGCTGTATTTAACAATGCATAATCCATGATTAAAAATGGAATTGATTTAACTACCACTAGACATGTATCTACATCTCTGTGTTGTAATTGTTTATACAGCAGCTGTTTACCTTTATCTTTGTCCTTTACTTTCAACGTAATGCATAACTGAAGTATGCACAGGTCTTGAAAAGTTTTAAAAGGCACTGGATTCATTTCCTTTAAAAAGTCAAAGGTTTTGAATGTTTTTTTATTCCGACTCTAAAATTATGAGTCAGTATTACTCATAAAAAAGAACTTGAATTTACTTGAATTTATTTGTTTTTAATCTACCCATCTGTTTTATTATTCATCATTTTGCGATGAATAATTTTGATATGCAGCTGGGAAATGATGAGACAATTTCAGGTATTTAACACATGACCGTAGGGCCACACTGTTTCCCATTAGCCTTTGACCTGTATAGTCATGAGTGGTGGTAAAACTTTTTTCTATGTGGTGATACAAGTTTTAAATTCTTATCATATGCTGTAAATAGCTTGAGTGCTGCAATAATGACCTTTTCTTCAAGAAGAAACTGCACTCCCACCTTCATGCAAAGCTTATACATTGCCTGGCCTCAAAGCACAGGTGTTGCATACATTTTGCATAAACATATGTATGCTGGTATCAAACTGAATATGAGATGTAAAAACTCCCTTCAGGCATGCTGTTGCCATGAGTGAATCCTGATAATGACATGCAAGATGTTGCAGAACTGATGTGGTGTTCAAGTGTAGCTTTGGGAGTTCATTCAAATGTGTACATGTCACTTTACCTCCAGGGATAACTAGTGATGTTTCATCGCATGTTATAAATGACACACGGTTTGCTTTTCCCAAAACTTCTCCAATGCAATGAGGGATTTGGACAATTTGAATGGATTGGTCAGTAGAGTTAGTTAACTTTATAACTGGAAGCCTTCTGCTTTTGAACCTCTGAAACTGCATCGTTTCTGCTGTCTGGATGTGATCCAGAGTTGCAACCCTGGACATTGTCCTGAATAATAAATTGGCTTGAAGAGGTTGATTAACAAAGCTATCATGTCTTTGATGGGGACCAGGGAGTGCAGCAGAGATACAAACAAACTGTACACTCCTATCCAGTGTCTTCTTTGGGATTTATGTAGGAGACTTAAAAAACAAGGTCTTTTTCTTAACGACAAGACTGATGATGGACTAACGGTTCTTTAAGACGCATATTAGCTGGCTTTGTTTTGGCTCGACATGGCTAAATCCAGATTATGGATGGCTTGGCCTTTTAAATCTTCCCACGGTGCGCCCAGAAATCATGTTGTTGCTAAGACCGCTGTGCCGCAATTATTTGTAACCCAAATCGTGTCCTGAGGGCACAGTCTCATTTTCCTCTCAGCACTTGTGCTGTTAAAGTGAAGACAGACACCTGCAATAACTGATCAAAATATACTACTATTATGAACAAAGATTTCAGTCATTTGTCAAGCAAAAAAAAAAAAAAGACAAGCATTTGATTGTTCCAGCTTCAGAAATGGGAGCATTTTCTGCCTTTCTGTTACATCTCATTGTAATTTCAATATCAATATCTTAAACCAACCAGCATCACTTTTGCTATTTTAGATGACAATCAATAATCATCATCAATCAACAAGCAAAATAAAACTATTTCTAGGAAGTGTTGAGGCAGACATTCAACATTCAAAGAAAATTATCAGAATTCACGTTTAATGTTTGAGTAATGGCTATGTAACAAAACAAAAAAAGGCTCTTTACACATGCTTTACAGAATGTACAGGTAAACAAGGTCCAAAATACAAATGAAAGAAAAGGCAAAACTTCAACAATACAAAAAAGCAGCATTGGATATTGCCAGAGCAGTTACTGCTAAACTTTGGTATAAAGTCATAAAGGACATTTCAGAGAGAAACAAAGATTAACAAATGCACATTATGTTAGGCTGTGTTGGTAAAAATATCGAATGCTGTACCGGTGTTTGCCCCCGAGGACATGTAGCTCAGATAGGATGACTTATCACTGCAAGTTTTCATTTACATTTCTGAATTGTTCATGAGAGGCATGAAATTGACTTTGACCAGGAGTCAGAGTACATCAGGAAACAAGAATCTGTAACCGCTGAAACAAGGTGTCAAAATAACAGAGAAACCAGGAGTCAGGTTGAGGTTTTAGTCTTGGAAAACAACAACACTACTGTAGCCAACACCAAATTCAGAAGAGGGTTGGAACTTGCTTATTTGGTCGTGAAGAGGGAATCATTGTTGACCAAATTAAAAAAACAAGTTTGAACCAAAAGAAAGCGCAGCGAGTTCATACAAATCACGTCTGTATGCAAATATGTCTGAGGAGGCGGAGGTCTGTGGGCACTATCTGCTGCTTAACACACCTTAGTGTTATTACAGTTGATAAAATAAGTAACTCATTTGGCAATGTTACACTTGGTGACATCACTTGGAAAGCATAGCATGGAGCTACATCGTTACACAATTGCATTGGAAATTAACTTTTCAGCATTATTGATTTTTTTTTTTTTTTTGTGGCTGACACACAACATGTCAATTTATTTCTTGGTCAGGAATCACAGCAAAATGTAGCAGCAATGATCGTCACTGAAGGAAATGAGACAAATAAACTTTCAAATATGGGAGGCAATCTGTTATCAGAGATCATGTCCATTAAAACGACTGATATACTGTCAGCTTTATTAGATGCAACCCGCTAAAATGAAGCGCACCTGAACAAACAGTCCAGTAATACACCGCTGATTTATGAAGGTTGTAATGTTCAGTTGTTGTTAAAGGTGCTGATTCAACTACATGCTCATCATGGAGAAGGCAGTTTGATGTGACGTGGAAATGTCCTGCATTATACAGAATGATGTTTCTACCCACTGGGTGCAGAGAATAATAGAGACATCTGTCAGTGTGATTACATCCTGCTAAATGACCACACAGTTGAATCAACACCTCTTTGAAAACAGAAAAAAAAAAAAAACAAAAACATTTTGTGAATTGAAACTGAACATGGCGGCACAGTGGTTAGCACTGTTTTCTCACAGCAAGACTGTCCCTGCGTTTGACCCCTCCGACAGTAGCAGGTGTAGAGTTTGCATGTTCACATGGGTTTCCTGCCACCGTCAAAGACATGTCTGTTAGGTACCGCTGACCAAGGCAACGGCAAAAGATGTTTGTCAGGCCCTGTAATGTGTGGCTGCCCACTGCTCTAAGTGAGTGTGTACACAGTATGGGTCAAATGCAGAGGCTCGATTTCCACACGGGGATCAACAGTGAGTACTTAAAAAAATAAAAAATAAAAAAATAAAATAAAATATATATAATAAAATAAAAATAAAAACTAGGACAGGATTATGTGGCAACTTACTGAGCCGACTGGTGTATTTGTCTAAAATAGTGGCAGATAAATGTACTTTTTTTTTATATATATATATATATATAGTCAGCAAATATGAGGCACAAACAAAGCCAATCACATTTGATTTGAGCAACTCTGAAGTGCAATAATCAACCAGGATATTGTTTTTCAGGACAACTCATGAAACAGGTTGATGAGTTTCATCTTCAAACCTCAAACCGGTGTAACAGCTGACTATTGGAAACAGTGGAATTTGCTGAAGCCAGCAGCTGTTTGATGGCAGTCTTTCACTTTAACAAGGAAAACAGCCAATTATTATTATTTTTTTTTAAAGTTAATCTTGTTTCATGGCCCACCATGTATACATTTGTGGATAATGCTGAGACTTTAAGGATGAAAATGAATAAGCTTAATGTTTTTTTTTAAGTTACTGCAGATTAACATCTCCAACCTCTCTGTAAATGGACTTGCCGGACATGGAATTTAATAGCTAACTAGCATTATGTACACATACATACATGTATAAAATAATACAATACATTCTTATTTTTCACAGTCCCAAGTGAAAACCAAGGCTTAATCAATATTTATGGAAGGATGGTGAACTTTTTGAGATTAAACTGTGAAGACAAATCCTCTCATTGTCAAAAGGCCTTCATGCAGCACGATAAAGTTTGCCACCATTAAATTAAGTGCCTGTAACATAATCAGTGCATAATGTATATAAATCATGACGTTGCCCGATCAAGGTTACTGAGAATGCTTATTAAAAAGGCCATCCATTAGACAACCATAAGAAAGTAGCCAGCAAAAACTGTGATTGTCTCATGTGCAAAACAACTGTACGCTTTCTCCCCAAACTGCTCGTCATTATGAAGGCATACAAATTATTGAATGAACAACTGCGTTTTATATAGGACAAAAAACAAGAACAGATAAAGATAATATAGGATATATTCATATATATTCATAATATACACCACATTTTGGTGTCACTGTCTCTGGGATTTGCATAACAGGATACCATAGCATAGTTTTGAGTCAGTCAGAATGGCTGTGGGAATGTAGGCGGTGTGCCTTCGAGGGTCTTCCTATTATTATCATCAACCAAAAAAACTGCTGGTCAGGGAACAACTACCGCCCCCTGTTTAACCCCCTACTCCCCCACTTGGGAAGAGGTGCTTGGTGAATTCTTCTAAAGTCATGTAGGCTGCTCCACCAGGTGTCTGTTGCGGGAGTGATGAGACAACACTGCCAGTGTGAGGTCAACTGGCACAATATTACAGTCCCACGGCGGCGGCAGCGACGGAGGAGAGAGCAGTCCTGGCGTTCTCTCGTGGCAGCATCTGACATGGCTCTTTAAAGCATACATTCATAGTTTTCTCCAGTACGAGAACAAAGAGGAATGGAGGATGTGGGAGAGAACGATCCTGCAGAGGTGGAGGTGTCAAGGAGGAGGCCACTTTAATCACCGCTCCATTTATCCAGTCCGACGGAGCGGGTGTTTCTACAGCAGGGAACGTTAGCATGTCCTCTTGAGTGAAAGGGGGAATGTAAACATACAAGAGAGCATCTTTGGCAGAGTGTGAGGAGTCTCTTTGGAGGTAGTGGGCGGAGGGTGGTGGTGGTGGTGGTGGTGGGAATGAGGGGGCTGCAGCAACAGAGAGTCTGAGGCCAAATGTGGCCAGAGTGTAAAGACCTATGTGGGGGCTGGATGTGCCTGAGGGTTAGTCCTATGAGAGGCACTTCTGTGGTCCTGGGTGCACTGGCTGGGGAAACAGTCCACCTCCACCTCACTCTGTTCCGCCGCCCCGTCGGCAGCAGAAGTCAGAGCAGGTGTCCTGTGTACAGTCATTGGGAACTGGGAAGCTCCCGGCTGGGGTTTTGAGGACAGATCTTCTCCTTCTCTCCAGAAAGACCTGCTCAGGGAATCTGTGAAGACAGTAAAAGACAACCGTGAAGACTTAATGAGTTGCCCAAAAACTGCTCCGAGGGTTGGACGTGAGAGTTTGCACCTTGACTACAAAGGTCGACATCTTGCTTTAGGAGGTAAAACTAGTCTCACCATTAGAGTAGTGCTCTGGGGGAGTGTGGCTGCTCAGCCTTTTGTCGTGTGATGTGAGAAACACAGACGAGTCCTGCTTCCTAATGAGGTTTTCCAGTACCGTGTCCTGGTGCTGGCCGAGGCCGTCCTTCGGCCCCGTTAGAGTCTTGTCCAGTGGATCGTCCTCCCCCAGGTAGGCATAGGGGCAGTACTCGCGTGTCCGAGAGTAGATGTTGGCATTGTCGTAGCAGTCAGAGCAGATGACCAGTGGGCCCGCACCACCTGGAGAGGAAGAACAAGTGTCTTTGTAGGCGTTACTTTGCATACGTTTACTGTTCTTCAAGCCTTTTTAAGACCATAACTCTTTATGGAGATTTGGTCAGTGGGATGTAGGCTGTGGTGTTGGAAGAGTCCCTAAAGCTCAAAATCAAATCAGTTACTGATGATTCTTTTCCCAACTATCACCATACATATTTCTGTAAATCTAAAATGTGAAACGCATTACAAGCTGGATTGATAAATCGCAGGATTTACATTTTTTTTCATAACATGAAATTGCATATCAAATTTCAAATCAAATTTTCTGGGTTTTACACCGTGGGAGACCTGCATATAGATTTGAAAACGTCATCATTTTACTTCCCTGCTGCTCTTTTCTTTTGTGCTTTTGTTATTTTCAAATTGTTTTAATAATAAAGTTTCATTAAATTACAAATATATATGAAAAGATCTTCAACACTTTGATCTAAAAACACCTACATATTTAATGAACAAGTTGAAAGACCTTTTTGAAAGGCTTAGATGCAACTTTCAAAATCCCTGACATGAAAAAAACATCCTGGCAAAACACAAAGTAGAAAAATCTAATCAACTTAAATTACTGCTTCATGGTTTTATGCCTCCACCACCCAATCAAGTTGGAGTTTACCACCATATCTGTTCAGACTCATAATATACGGTATGTTGTGACGACTTTGATTGTTATTATCTCAAATGTAATTTCCTTTATGTCGTACCAAATCACAACACAAGTGATCTTCATGGTAAAATAGGAAAAGAGCGAAGCCCTTTCAGCAGAAGCGTTATAACATTTGCTGCAACATCCGTCAAATATGAATGTTCCTGCAAAGAAGATACAAATTCAACAAGTTGATGCTTCACGCACATCTTCGACCCTGCAGCACAGAAGATCTTTACAATCAAGCTCCGCGTCAACAATTCATACATTTAGTATCCAACCGAATGTGAAATATGGTCACAATCTCCCCTTCTGTTCCTGAGTTATGGTGTGAAATAACGACCAGAAAAGTGTTTTTGCAGAACATTACGAGGACATATTAAAGGCGACCTTTTGGATATAAAACGTCATTGCTTCATTATTTTTTTTTTATCCTATTCGCCATGTGTGTGAAATTGTTTCATAACCGGAGTAAGAATTCTTGAGTTATGGCCACGAATGTGTTTTGTGGGGACACAAGAGACCTTTGACCCCCAAAATGTAATCAGTTCATTCATGAGTCCATGTGAACGTTTGTGCCACATTCAAAGAAATTCCCTCTAGATATTCCTGAGATGTGTCATTCATGAGAATGGAACTAACGGACAGATGTGCATGTGCAAGAACAGACAACCTGAAAACATAATGCCTCCGGGGGCATGAAAATCATATAATGGCCTGTTTGTCGATGACACTAACCAGTGGGGACTCCAGCTAGTCCCTCCCGAGGCTCCCCGGGGTGGAAGCTGCTACGGCCAGTGAACAGAGAGCCAACCCTGCAGTGCAGCACGCCATTCCCTTCAGTTTCCACCTCACTGCTCGTGTCTCCATAACACACACCTGGGACAAACATAATAATTAGTCATTGTCTAACTTCAGCAGGGGTCTGATGTGAAACACAAAAACAGAAACAAGAACCAAGAATGAAGGGCGTGGAAGTGTGTCTAAGAACCTTTGAACAGTGAGAAGCACATCACAGAAAATGTTATTTTATTCAGGGTATTTAAAATTGGATGTTTTTGTTCTTTTCTTGTGCCACCAGTGATTCATACAGAAGGCGGGACAGGTAGGAATGTATTCCTGTACGTTTGATTTTTTTTTTTCTAGTCTTGTCGTCTTTGTGATGTCAACATCACACGCTTTGTTTTTTTTGTCATCACAATGTTGACACCCCGACGCATCAGATAGAAACTCACAGGCATCCGATGTGGAAATAAATCAGTTTTTACTGGAGATTTGTTCATGTCTAATCAAAAGTTACAACACTGAAAACTAATGAATCAGTGACTTTCAGGGCAACACCATTATTGCCTTACGTTAAATTATTGGAACATCAAAGTGCCTTAAATATAATGGACAATACCGTATTAATCTTCATATAAACAATGAGGGGGACACTATAGGAACTTCTAATTGGGTTTGCAGCTGCAGGAGGCATTCATGTTTCTTGTTGATGCATATGGTGCCTTATATGTGCAGTTCACAGGTGATTACTGCAACAATCGTGTGAACTACTGCCAAAAAAAACCAAACTTGTTATATTAAGGTCATGACATAATTATCTTATGCTTATAAGCCAACACCTGAAACGCAGATATCACAAAATGATAGTCCTCATCTGACAAAAAAAAAAAAAAAAAGTAACAATAACAAACAATATCTGTGGCGCTGACACTAAAGTTTTGTCTTACCGTGTAAAACATATTGCATTCACTGTATCTCCAAAGGAAGATTACTCACCATCTGTTCCCTTATGGACGTATCCATTGGAGAGAGGAGGCACGAGCTGCTGGTGGCTGCCAGCCTCAGAATTACTGTAGCCTTCCTGAGGCTCTGACAAAGTACCCTGAGAGGACAGGTAGCTGGGGATATCTGCTGGCAAATTCATCTCATCTGTAAGAGAGATATTTGTTGTGTCTTATTATCCAAACAAAGTATCCACAGGCACATTTCACAGTTTCCAAACAGCGAATCCGACTGAGCAAAGCTTCAAATAAGGCATTTATTTTACCAGACACTGACCTGTGTTGGTGATACTGTAGTCCTCACTTTTCCTGCGCATGTGATAGATAACAATGACCCAGACCAGCGAGGTTCCAACCACACAGCAAACCACCACGATGACCACGATGCCCACGGTGGTCCAGCCGTCCTGGTCGTACCCCGTGCCGGTGTCGCAGTTTGGTGACGGTGACACGCTCAGGTAGATGTGGCCACGCTCTGTGCCCAGAGTATTGGACATGATGCAGGTGTATTTCCCCGCATCGGCCGGACCAGCATCTACTATGATTAGGAGTTGGTTGGCTGCAGCAAAGAAGTGGCGCTCGGTCAGAACCAGAGGCCCGTCGTCTTTGGTCCAGTTGAGACGTGGGGCGGGGCTGCCTCCGGCGATGCACTGGAGAACAGCAGTCTCACCGCGGGCCACTGTTCTGTCTTCCAGCGGCCGCATGAAGGATGGCGTTTCTAAAAGAAAAAAGAAGAAGAGTTACTTACTTTTGATTTCATAAGTGTTATTTATTGGAGTCATTGATTATATACCAGGGCATGTAGCTTAAAACAAGTCTCAAAAGCACATTATTTAATTAATTAGAGATGCTCCAGCCAGCTGGATTTAAACACTCTAAATGGTATAACAAGATATGCTTTTACATCGTCATTGCTTAAAACAGGCAAGGTAACAACACATAAACAAGAGCTTGTAACGAGCTTGTAGCGAGTGACAGATAATGAATGAGCCGCCAATTTGAGCGGAGTGACTCAGCTGAAATGACCTACTTGGAAAAAAATGTGTTTTAAAATAATACAGTAATCAGGTGGGTGACTCACCCAGGACAGTGAGAGTAGCGTTCGCCGACAGGCTGCCAGCCGCATTTTGAGCCGTGCAGCTGTACACTCCCATGTCTTCTGTCTTCACGTTAGCGATGAAAAAGATGTCATCATCTGGCATCACATGCATCCTGCGCTCTCGGGCAGCAGGGAAGTCAGTGCCGCCATCCTTCTGCCAAGCAATCTGGGGTGATGGATGGCCTTCAGCAGCACACTCCAGCCTGGCCATAGTCCCAGTCCGAATTGTCAGATCCATCGGAGTCTTAAGAAAAGAGGGAAGCTCTGAAAGATAGGTGGACAGAAAGTCAAGGAAACTATGAGCAATGAAACTGGAATCAAACCCCAGTAGCAAATGAATCTGAGGGTTTTACTACTCAGTAAAAAGACATCATTACTAAACAACTGAGCTGTGTAAAAGAAAAAAACATTCTTATATCTAAAATTCTATGAGCTGTATCAAACATCCTCACCATTGACAGTAAGCTTGGCCCTGTTGGAGTAGTTGGAGCCAAAGTAATTGGAGATCACACACTGGTAACGCCCCTCATCAGTGAAGTTGACATTGAGGAGATGCAGCACAGTGGAATAGATCAGCTCTCCTTCCTGATACCGCGCGTAGTTCTGCACTTCTGCATCATACAGCACCTCGCCGTCCTTCCGCCACGCTGTGGTCATTGGTGAATCACTGCTGCTGGACGCAATGCAGTTCAGAGTCACATTGTTCCCTCGCAGCGCCACAGATGTCTCTGGGTGAGTCGTGATCTGAGGCTTGGGGAAATCATCTGTGCAAGAGCGGGACAGACCGTGCAAATCAAAGTGAGAAAATTCCTTCAGGCCTCTCGGTTGAAATGTAAGATATTAGTTGGTTTTCTGTCTTCCACTATTCCAGCAGAGGAAGTGCAAACATGGTGATCAAATAACAATATTCTCCAAACTATTCCAGACTTTTTGTTGTTACTGTTTATAAAGTTCAAGTTTATAAAACCTGTGAATCATGGAGTAATGTACTGTACATGTCAGTGATTTCAAAACATCAAAAAAAATGCAAGCCATATCCTGGTTTACGCTAACAAGACATTATCCACTGCTGTCACTCGAGGGTATATCGGTCCAGACTGGGAACAATTAAAAAGACAGAATGAGACTGACCACAAACAAACTCTTCTGGCCTGATGGACAGGACATTGCGACCAAGTAGATTGGCAGGATGGGCGCAGATACCAGAGACAGCCTGCTGGAACTGGCTGTCTGTCAACCACGGGCCCAGCCACTGCATGTGACAGTCACACAGCAGGCTGCTCGTGTTCAGGACACTGAGAACAGAGAGGTAATTCAGCAGGCGTGAGATGAGTCATCGTAAAACTTATGTCGAAGGTGAACAAATGAATATGAATTTATGATTTCTAAGAATCGTCTTTGAACATTTCAGTGATTGTGCCTTTTAAAAATACGAAATTAATCACCGCGTAACTGAATCATTTAGAGGGCTGTTAACATAGCACATTAATTTTATAGCTATCTGACAACATAACAGTAAGTCCAGGGCTCAGTGAATAACTGACTGAATAGAGTAGATAAATTTTGTTATGCAGCTGTTTCAACGTGTGGTTTATCTTCCAAATAAAGTTTTATCGGTCTGAAGCCCACAAGGAAGTGTTATTGGTAAACCCTTCAATTTTTAGTTTATAAACCTTTTAGTCACCCAGAGTCAGCCGGATCACAGAGAAGGAAAGGAAAACTTTAAAAGGATCTAAATCATGGCGCGAAATTTGATTCATTGCTCTAAAAACACCTCCGGAGGTGTGTTTTAATAGTTTGTCCTAAAATACACTTCAATTACAAGGGTGTTGTTCTTCAAGTGAAGTCATCAAGGAAAGCCACTTTATCCACTCACCACGCAAATAGTGTTATATTCTATTAAGGCCGCAAGCCAATTACTAACAAGAGGATATGAGTACTGTCATAATACATTTTCTGAGTTTGACAGCAGCTGGGGCATTTTGTCAGCTACTGCTTGAGAGACTCCTAAAATGGGCCGATCAAAACCTTAAAAAGGCCAGACTTAACATTTCCGCTGCCTTTCCTCACACGCAGGAAACAGCTGTCCTAACTAAGTGGGTGCTGCTGCACCACTCAGAAGCTAAATCAGAAGACTGTTTGTCCAACTGACCCTAAAAAGCGTATGCTTTCTGTGAGACTATTTAATAACTCAGCAATTACACATGTTTGTTTTTTTAAGTCGGCACCAACTAAATGGAGTGAAAGTCGTAAAGTAGCGACAGTGAATCAAAAACTTCTCACCAGTTGCAATCTTCTTTCAGTTATAAAATGCAAATCCTGCCCCTCAATTGCTGTGTTTCTTAATCATTCTAATTCCTTTTTAATGAAGGCAACAATAATAAATCAATAGTGACACTGGAATAAGCTCAGCTGAGAGCTGTTGATTCATTTAGTCTCCACTCACAATACTTTGAGCTTCATATGGGACAACGCCTCAGGGTGTATCGACATGATGCCATTCTTGCTGAGATCCCTGAAGAGGGGACAGAAATATGGATTAGACACACCAACAATGTGATTTGACCAAAATGGCATTTCACAAGCAGAAGGCAACAACAACAGCACAGTGGTAATAAAAGCCCTCTGCTATCTTTAATCATTCTACAATAACAACGGATCCCACAGTGACACAAATATGACCGCGTAGAGAAAAATGATTGAGAAGAGGTTTTACTCACAGGTGCTCCAGCTCCTCCAGGCCCTCAAACGCTTTCTTTGTAATCGATTTAATCTTGTTCTGCTGTAGGATTCTGGAAAGTTTAAAAAAAAAAAAAAAAAGATTCACATGATGCTTAGTAAAACAGTTGCAGCCACAAAACTTGCTCCCGGGTCTTTTATTTTTATTACACACTGGAACCACTGTGTCAGCAGACTTTTTTCAAGACTAAATAAAAACATCTGACCGGCCTTTTGATGTGAGCTACAATAAACCTGAGGAACAAATGTGCAGCTAAATAAAACCTGTACATCAGAAACGTATATAAAGTACACTTAAGTGTCACATTATAAACACACATTTTTCATTCAAAATGTAGAAAAGACAAAAATCTCTAAAGCATTAACACATCATTTAAAATGCACTGGTTATATACGTCTAAATGCAAGATATTTACAAACCGCCATAAAATATATTAAAATTAAATCTATTAATATTGATATCAATCTATTCTATGTATAATCAAAGTGTCCTCACAGTGTATTCAGCTTCTTCATCCCTTCAAATATACCAATGGAGTCTTCAATGGCCCAGGAGATTTCATTATTGCGGATATCCCTGAAAAACAAAGAGACTCAAGTCAGATATTAAACATTATATAGACTGAACATCTGAAGACCTCAGAGAGGGCACATTATCTCTCATGTAGCAGCCAGCAGCAGTGACTCTTAGTCAGGAGACTAACAGTCTGAGACACCAAACCTCCACACTGTATCACAGTTCGCTGCCCCTGCAGTTCTGATGAGGGAAAATAATTGGCTCTGTTTAGTACCGAGACAGTTCATGGGTCCACTGGAAACCCAGAGAGGCCTTGTGTTTACAGGATGGGTCATGGGGCTCTTTTGTTTCTCTTTCCTCATGCTTGGCCACCTCTGAAAGAAATGTGGCACTCTCTGATTCCTCTCTCTCCCATGAAAGCTTCCGGATCGGTCAACATCCAAAATACGACCCTTTTTCTCATTGCAGCTCAGTGGCTTAAACGGAACTCTGTAACGCAGCAAATAATGAGTTCAGAGCTTCCCCCAACACTTCGTACCTCGCAGATAAATATTTGATGAAGACATACTTGCTTAATTAGGCTGATCTTCTGGATTTTCAAAGCTTTGGTTGCGATTTTATTGTGGTTCATACTGTAATCTAGTGCCGTTACTTATTGTAGCAGATAACTCATCAATTTAGCCTCAGGCTCAGCTTCAGTTTGTTCCATCTCTCACACAATATCACAACAACCCACTATGTTGTACAGTGTTCCACATGGATGACAAACATAGGTCCCTGCATCTCAAATAAGTCATTTGAAATACTGATCATCATTTCATATGCAGTCTTAATCCACCAGACTCTGCTGAATAGAAACCTTTCAGCTTCTCTCCAGGAGTCAGAATACACTTGCTTGCTTCTCAAATGAATTAGCATACCTGTTCAGTAGATTTTTCACATTTTAACTTTGAACTCAGCACACAGCAAATTGCAGGACAGAGAACACAAACCTGGGAGAGTCAAATTCTATGAAAAATACACACGGGGGAGGGGTTTGATTTTAAACTAAATGACTGAATGACGAGCAGGATTAACACGCAACAAAGATTATGTTAGAGGATGCAGTTATAAAGTTTTTGAAATGTCTAGTGTTTTCTCTAAACTACTGTGGATTACTTGGAAAAATGAACTCAGGACAGGACTAGAACTACACATGAAGAGTGAAACCAACTTAGACCTACTGTAGTCAGCAGCCTTTCACGAGAAAGCAGAATACAGAACCAAAAACAAGCCAGGACTTGGTTATGATTTGCACACTAAGCTTCATTACACTTCTTAAGTCTAACAGTTAACACGCATTTCAAACAGATCTCTTTGAAACATAGCACTTACAGGGTGCGCAGACTTGCCAGCCCACTGAACACTACCTCTCCCAAATGGCTGATGGAGTTTTCTCCCAGGTTCAGGCTCTCCAGGAGACCTAATCCTATGAAAGCTGTCTCCTCGAGTCGAGTCAGGTGATTGAAGGACAAGTCTCTGTGTGAAACAGACGCAAACATGAAAAACATCAGTTCAAACAATTTCCTCGTTTAACACCAGTCTTCTGTGATAATATAACTGCACACTCAAGGAAGAACCTTTGAAATGAAACAAATTCCCCAAAAATGAAAACATGTAAGTTCAGTACATCCACCGGAGGCTAGACATCACTGAATCAGCTCCAGCCACCCGTACAGCAGCCAAATAAGAGGAACTCTTCCAAGCACACAATGAGTTTCAAAGCCTGGGGCTGATAAAACGAAAGTGGGGTCCCTTAGCTACATGGGGATTTTTAGCTATAAAGCAAACACACTCACAGTTCCTCCAGTTTTTGGCAAAACTCCCAGGCATCTGGTCGGATGATTCCGACGGCATTCTGGCTGACCCGCAGGATACGCAGCATGCGCAGGCCATATAGCCAACCTTTGTTAACCTCGGTTAGGTTGTTGTGCTCGAGCTCTCTGGGGCAAAGATGGGAAAAAAATAACATGGTATTAACAAAAATAACTGTCATTACATAAACTCTTGTTATGACAAATCTGCCGGGATGGTGATGGCTAACAACAGTCGTCAACATTTACAGCCCCTTTATAGCTAATTTACATTTCTTTACTGCTCCACAATTGATGATGAAGACACTGCTGAACGAGACTTTAAAGGGTATAACTGTACTCACAATTCTTCAATGTTATTCAGTCCAAAAAAGGCTCCATCCATGAGCTTGGTGATGCCATTCCTCTGCATCTTCAGGGACTTCAGTGAGTCCATCCCCTTAAATGTCAGGCTGTCCACTATCTTGATCTTGTTGCGCTTCATTTCACTACAAAGAGAGTAAGCGTCACTTTTCTAAACAAAAAACAAACTCCCACAATAGAGCCCCAGGAATTTATTCAATTTGGCTTTACAGTAAATTGGCCCAACAAATTAACAGGAATTGCTACAGCAAAATTAAAATCAACAATTTTGCACCAGGGACACATCCTCAGATACTTACAGGAACTGAAGCTGTGGAAGTTTGAAGACTTTGGATGGCAGCACGGCTAATCTGTTTCTGTTCAGCCTCAGCATCAGGAGGGAGCTGGAGATGTTTTCAAAGCAGCCAGGCTCGAGGACGCTGATCTTGTTGTTACTCAAATTCCTATGAGATAAATAAGAAGAAACATTACAACCAAAATTAGGAGGGAGAAAAATGGTTGCTCTGTAGTTACACCTATTGTGAATGTGAACATTTGCAACACTGGCTGGTCTACAGCGAAATGCTTTTTGAGTAACAACTGATCAAAAAAAGTGTTTCAGTGCTCTGACGTGATACGCATACTTGAAACGTCTTGCACTATACAGTACAGGTTTAATCTAGTATGTGCCTTGTAATACTCATAACAGCCCTTCATACATCATCTTACTGTTACAATTTACCGGGTCCATTCATCCCTTTTATACTATTAGTTATGCTATAATTACAAACAAATTTTCTGTTATGAAATAAATCAGTTTACAATTATAGCATAAGTGCATGTGTCTTTGTAATTGCATTATGTACAGTATGTACTCCGGTGCTTTGAAGGTTTTTGTTTTATTACCTGACCTAACAGTTACTTCTGTGATGGAAAAAATGAAATGCAAATTATTTAAATGTGCAGTGCGTGCTTACAGATATTTCAGCTGCATGGACGGGAAGGATCCAATTTTAAGCTCAGTGATAGAGTTGGATGTCAGGTCCAGTGTCTCCAGGTAAACGTATGGTTGTAGTTGATGCATCAACAGCTCTGAGATCCGATTGTGGACTCTGAATTATAAGAAATATAATCAGGTATTATTCCAACAAGTTTGTCTTTGGTATACTCAAATCTCATTCATATAGGGAAGGACTTTTATCTGGTACTGTGATATCAGTATATCAAAACATTGTGAAGCACTTTTTCTTTTCTTTTTTACCAAATTTACAGAAAATGCATGTTTACATTTTTTTCTTTGGGAAAGCATGAATAGGAAATGCATCACATTAAATTATATGCGCTCTGATTCATAAACTCAAAACATGCAATCTTTTAAAATTCTTGATTTGAAGTGATCACAACTGACAACTGTACAGACAGAGAATGTCTGTGCTCACATTCGGAAATTCAAGGCTTATTTATTTTGTGCATTTGATTGAGTAGTTACAGCGAGGCAAGAAAACTGTGAAATGGATTTTGCACTTACAATGACAGCGAGGTAATGTTTGAGGAAACATCTCCAAGAAAGGGAAGAACAGTCAGCTCATTGTGATTCATGGTGCTGAAATAAAATTAACCATAACATTATTAACACATTATAACTGCTGCGGAAGGATTAAAGTAAGTGCATCAGTCAGAACATGGCTCACACTACTTCTTCCCTAAACATACCATAGAAATACTATGTACACTATACACACTTTCAGCTGATAGTTTATTAGGTACATATAGATCAAACTCCACACACTCCCAATAGAAGAGGCCAGCCACAAATGCTCCTATTATGAGACTAAAACAGTTGAAATAGTTGTAGAGAAGCGATGATTAACTTTATAATTTTGGAGGGTTTTTATATTGAAATTGAAACAGTTTACACATTTTCTTTCTAAATAAGTTGGAATGAAATGATCATTGTTTTCTGTGGTTGTCTTTATAATAAAATTTAAAAAAATAAATAAATAAACAATTACATCACAAACAGAAATCAAAGAAACGCATCGGGGTAAAATCTCATTAAGTGAGGGTCAGATGGCTAAAAAAAAAAAGCATGTTAATTTGCTTTCTTGATATATATATATATATATATATATATATATATATATAAAACATCCCTCGGTACAGCAACAAAAACAGAGCAGCGGATCAACGCTGGTAACCTAAATCCATTTATCCAGTCGTGCACTTACACTTGGGTTATCCCATCTGGGGGGTCCAGGGGGGCCGCGGACAGCCTTCTCCTGTTGCAGTCCAGAACATGAACCTCATCCAGTCCTCTCGAACACGAGCAAGCAGCGGGACAAGGCTCGCTGGCCCACGCACTCAAACTCAGCAACGCGAAGACAAGAGCCGAAGGAACGGTCCAACCTTCCGCCATTTTAAACGTCTTCCCTACTGAGAGGTAGCTACGTGGCTAGCTAACCTCGCTATAAACAAGGCGCGTTTGACTTTAAAACAATTACGCCGCTAAATAGTTCCTGCGATCTGATATCAGTCAAACGAACACATCATTGCGGGGTTGTTGTTGTTGTTGTTGTTTTTTTTTTTTTATAGCGCCACGATTCCAGGTGGAACCGTAAAATATAGTTTCTTCCAACTTGCGTGAGGCATCCCAGCAGATTTCTCCCCTTCTTCCCAGTGCTTGGGATTTCTTCCGCTCCAATCAGGACACCCTCCCGGAGCCGTCAGCCAGCTCTAAATACGCCACTTTTCACCAGGCGAGGTCCGTTGAAATCCGCTTTCGCCTACGCGAAATCAAACGATATGTTAATTTCGCTTAATCGGGACTGTCGGCCGCGAATTAAAATAATTTCCTCCTCTTTCTCTCCCGAAAGAACAACAAAGCGCCGTGACTGGATGACACAGGATACCTTAGGTCCCGCCCCTTTCTAGCATGTTTAAAGGGATCCTATTGGTTCATGCTTACGTCAGTCAGACTTTTGCACCCGTTTGATTGGACCGTCGTCCAACATGTTTTCATGGAAGCGTCCACTGTATGAAGCAAAAAGTTTTTCATAACTGCTGTAGTATGAACTTGTATTGCACATCCTTGTGGTTATTGGAGGTAATATCTGGTTTGTACATTTCGAGAGAGTTTTTTTTTTTGCATTTTGACAGTTTCAAACATGGATTATAGAGAATTACGTAGTGTATAGTCATATGTGCAAACAACACATCCGAATTGTGTTTTTATGCCCTTATTGCATCCATCCAGAGTCCTACATAAGTGAACAATTGCAAGGATGGTAGCAGTTTGTAAAAAGAAAGTTATGCAACATTTGTCCACAGGCGAAGAATGAGTTTCAATATAATTGTGAGTAATAAGCAATAAGTAGCAAAGGTAATACGCTTTCTTTATACAAGACCATTCAAAACAAAGTTACACAAGAATGATCATGAATTATCAAAATAATTTTAAAAATAGACTAAAACACCATGTTTTACACCTGTTTTAGCCACAGGCCGTCACTCTGCTAAACAGTTAACATGTTCAATAACACCGGACCTTTTGCACTACACCCAACTGCATCAGCACCATTTGCACGAGGTGCAATTGCACTATTGTTTAGGTGTATACAGTATGTGTATATATGTTTATATGTCTATTTCTGTCTGTTTTTAGTTTTTGCAAATTGAGAGAGAAGTTACAACCCGAGCCAAATTCCTTGTATGTGTAACATACCTTGTCAATAAAGCTGATTCTGATGAGAAAAGACAAAAGAAATTGCACTAAGTAAATAAAACAGACAAGACATACTAAACTTAGAAAAACAAAAGCAATACATTTTTAAGGTATTAAGAATGTATCATTTATTTAAACTACTATAAATTGATCATTGTATCATACAATGATTTCTCTATTTATAACTTTGGCCCGCAAAGAGTTCATTCCAGAATCTGAATTTATGATGTCTTCTTTCCCTGATTGTATTTAGAAATGTGTTAAACTTGTGGGGGGAAAAACATGTATAATGTGAAGGAAAAGCAACAAGGAGGTAAAGAACAAAGCACAGCGATGGAGCTCCAGATTGTTAGGGGTCAGCAGTCAGAGCTGGTCTGAACTACAGATATTTAAATAGCTTTTTTTTTTTTTTACGTGTTTTACACAGATAAATAATTATTTTGTGCTGTCCCAAGAGTTAACACTAAATAGTATCTTAACAACATGTAAAAATGAACAGTTTGATGCTCATATTTCTTATATAATGTTCTTAACTGATTATATTTGTGACACATTTGCAAAACTCTTCAAAAACACGTGGGAAGTGTGTGATCTAGATCTAATTATGGATTCCATTTCAGCAGTTGTGCTGAATCGTGTGCAAATAATGCTGCGCAGGTTGGACACAGCTTTGGAAAATGAGGTGCTGCAGAGCCAACGCCTCAACCAATCAGCATTGCCATCGTTTACCTGAAGCATTTCCCGAGATTTTCTTCCCTGTTTACCGCCAATTACACGGGAGATCAACACTTTAAAGACAAGTCCCCTCTTGTCTCAAATGATTACCCTGAAACTCTTCTCAACAACAGACCACTGCTCCATAAGCCCTTCACAGGTCTGAGGCAAACAACAACGAACCATGTTTCAAGACGTTTCTCAAACCGAGTCACCTTCCGATTTACCTGCTTTCCTACAGAAGAGGCAAAAATTAACCTTGGACTATAATCGGAGCTGTCGTCTAGACACAGGAAATCCGCAGAGTGTTCTCCATGTTGTTGGCACCGCCTTGAAGGCGAAACTGAACAGGTAAACTGCATGGTTGCGAACGAGACCCTGATACAAACTACTCAGTACGCACATGTTTTATTAATAACGCTGATAGTGGTGCCACAATAAATGTGGATCCATAGCCGTGGATGCAGTTATCACTATTTCTGCAATAGCCTATGTGAAAATATACTATGCCGTTTTCTATATTGTTACTAATTTGTAATCAGGTATTTGTAAATATGCAAATAGTATTTATTTATTTTTTTCCTCGAAGTGAACTCAGAAGAAATAGTGGGGATGGCTATACACTAAGAGACGGATACGGGAAAAGAGGGTGGGTGGAAGGGGTGGGGCTGACATTTGTGTGGCCAATCACCGCACAGAGCCTAAAACCTCCAGTCGGCATACCTGCAGCCTTCATAATCGCTTGCTGCCCTCAGGTCAGACCGTCTACGGCTTCACTTCCTGGTAACGGTAGCGCTCGCCGTGCACTTACTGCCAGTGAACAGCCAGTGTGTCTCGCTCACTTCGGGAGGGCTGCAGCCATGATTCACCCCCGGACTCTCAGGGTAGATTATGACAAAACTACAAGCATTGTATGCGTGGTCGGCTCGGAACTTAACTTGAACCTGGACAGGTAGGCACCTGCTCAACCACCTGCCAATTACAGACAACACTCACATTGATCACCTGGACTTGGTAAGGTGTATTGTTTGGGGAACTGAGCATATTTTATCCTGACAACATGCATACTGTATTCTGGTCTGTTGAGTCCCTATTCGTGTTTTTATTAAAAAAAATATATATATATTGTTATGATGAACTGCTCAGTAGACTGAGCTGAAAGTTTAGACGTGATCTAATAATGGAAATCTTGATTTTTCTAAAACACCCACTGATGATAATCAGGTCTTTAAACTAATGCAGTGGTATACTGTAACATCCCTGCAAACAAACTCTGCCTTGGTGGAATTTATAATGTCCAGTTAGTGGTGAAACTGTTTTAGACATCTGTTCAACTTTATAGTAAATTTGGCAATAAATAGTGTTGTTGTATTACAACATAATATGTAAGTTATACTGAGAAGTGTGTCGAATATTTTGTGCGCCTTATTTATATCAATAGGAAGAGACTTAACCCTCGTGTTGTCTTTGGGTCAAAATGACCCGCAGCTGTGTTCAACCAAGTTCTATTTTATTTCTATATTTTTATATTTTTTAGGATCATTGGTCATCATTCTTTAAAGAAACCCTCACAGCCTCCTTGTCACCAATGATCCCCAAAAAAATATGAAAATAAAATAGAACTTGGTTGAACACAACTGCGGGTCATTTTGACCCAAGGACAACACAAGGGTTAACAAGGAAGAAGAGGTAGGCACTTGGATTCCTCCTGTCCACACCTTCAATCAACGCCTCTCTAAAAGAGTTTAGACAAAAAAATGAATGTAAAACTTTCTTATATGTAGAAGGATTGTCGCATTAAACTGCATTATACCAAATAAATTGGCAACTGGAGCGTGTAATAATTCCATTATTTAACCCACAGGATATCATTGGTATGCAGATCCTGGTGGTGGCAGACCTCATAGTCTTTTGCTTTGTACAGTGGAGAAAATCAGCTGCCCTTTGTTGTCACTGTCAACAGGAGAGACTTTGTTTTTCCAAAGAAACATTCTGTTCATTCGACCAAATGCCAGCCTACACAACACAACAAAGCAAGGCTGAACTGCCAAGCGGACAGTGTGGGAGACTGGCACACGGCCCGGACCCCTCGGGCCTCTACTGGGTTTTCAAAATATCTCAAAATACAAGTCTGATATGATTTGACAGACACTGTCAAGTAAAGACAAAATCTTAAAGAATTGGTTCATTTTTTTTTAGTCTATTTTAAAGAAATACTCAAACTATACATTGGCTGAGTTACTGGCCAATGTGTGAAATGCACAAATAAAGCTAATACAAGTCTTCAGCAGTCTAGAAAATAAGTTAGAGAAATTATAGGGGTATATTCCATAGTATCAGCCCACTGTAACTCAACAAGGAAAACTCCCATCACTGACATCGTGATCATTACAGAGAAGCATCTCCTCACAGTCAGTATGAACAGGAGTAAATACCACCAATAACTCTTTCTATGTATAGATGACATATAGGCTTAAAACAGTGTGAATCTAACAGCTCCATAAGTTCGGTTCACGTGACCTCTAAACAACTCTGTGATAACGTTACTGCAATATGACATTACCCTGAGCTCAACTGGTAGTATAATATGGGATTATCAAGTGTCTTGCGCCTGTAGGCATGCTTTCAGCTCACACTAATAGCCTGAAAGCTTCAGAGTAAATGGGAACATAGATGTATTTTTAACTGTAATTAGTTCAGTCAGGCCTGGCAGGTGATGCCTGTCTGCTGCAATTCTTTATTCTGTCTCTCATAAACTGAATATGTTTTGTATTTGATATTTTTTAAACGATAAACAATACAGACTAACTTCATCATGACTACAGCTGCTATATTGGTGTGCCACCTGTTAGGAAATATGAGCTGGTGGCTTGTTTGCACACGTCAGTTCTCTCTAGTTTTTGTATAAACAAATTTACTATTAGAAAAGGAATATATTATTTTTATTAAAGTCTTCTTTGTATGTCTAATATTCACCAAAATGTCTTGGTTTTTAGGAGTGCCCCTCCCAGCTCCAAGTTCTTCTCTGTGAAGTGCACTTCCAATGTTCGGTATATCATCAGCCCTCCGCCTCAGGAGACATCCCACCTCTCCCCCATCCCACTCAGTGAGAACTCAGTGCTACTGATCAGCATGAACTATGCCAGTCAGTATGAAAATGATGCCAAGGTAAAGTAGGACAGAAAGGTGTAACGACAGTGATGTCACAAATTAATGTCATATTTCTTAATTTTTCTGAGAACCGATCTACCAAACGAGTCATGTGGCGCATTAAAGAAAATGAAACCCTCAGGTGCATGATTCAAGTTCATGTGAAAACATGCTCATGTCACAATCCTAAAACTGCACACTCTGCAGCGTGATTCAAGCTCATGTGAAAACATACTCATGTCAAAATCATAAATTATTTGTACCCAGATGATGCAATTAGTCTTTTTTTTGGTATAAAGCAGTTTTCCTGAAACGCCACCCTCCCTGCAGTGTTTGTACTTTCAGCTCATTTTAATTGATTCATAGCTTTGCATTGTACAACTCATAATCGTAAAATGTATTAAATATGAAATTTATTTCATATTTGCTTAAGATTTTACAATAAAAGTGGTATCAAATACAGCCATTTTCTGCACATGAACAACTTGTACTTTTTTTTTTCACAAGCTATCTGTCCGTTACTACGGGGAGAATAACGATGTCTTAGGGAGAGCAGTCCTGCATCTGACAGCTGTTGGTAAGTTATATTGTTATATGGAGTATGATACAGTATATAATAAAACAATAGCTGTACTGGGATCTGAGTCACTGTCTGTAATAATATGGCCATACAAGAACAAGCTTTGATAAACAAGATGTGTCTGTCACACAGAGATCTCTCTGGATGTGGATGCTGACAGAGATGGCAGGGTGGAGAGAAACAACCCTAATAAGGTGATTTTTTTTTTTTTTTTAGACTGCATGCTAAATATGCCGGCTAATAGTTTATATTTTTTTCTTGCTTGAGGCCATAGTCAAAGACCAGTAAAGTTTTGCCTCAACATATTAGTAAACTTTTTTACTTCATTTAACTTTGATTTATTTCTTCACATTTTTCCATCAGAAGTCAAATAAAAATGTTTTGCCGCCCATTTTTGACTCGGCAAACTTTAATTTATGAATATTTTAATTGTTTTTTAGAAAAGTTGTCGTTCATTCACTTGTCTGTTTGGTTGAAAATCTGTTAGGTATCCTGGAAATGGGGTCCTGATGGGCATGGCGCCATCCTTTTGGTCAACTGTGACTCTGAGAAGATCTTCAAGAAGAAACCAGACCACGAAAAGGACTACGTCTCCACAGTGTCTGGTAAAACAGAACCAGTACAGTTTCCCATTCAACAATGAATACTCTTATCTTACTCTTTTCCTTCCCTTTGGGCTGAGAAATTTCTCAACTATTGTCAAAATTAAAAGGCCAATAATGCAAATTTTGTTTTTACAAAGTCAGCAGATGCAAACAGAGATATGGTCAAACTGGTCTGATAAAGAAAAATCTTGAGTGTGAGTTTAGAGGGCAGGTCGATAAATTGGGCTCTCAAATGTCTTTGCAGTGGACAAACCAGTAGGACTGAAATTTGAGAGGTTATTATGTACCCTTGTTTGTAGTTGTCATGAATATTGCAGCACGTTGACACTAGTATTTAGCTACAGAGTTAAAGAAGTATTTTAAACAAAGGTATGTCATGTTAGTGTTCCATGAGCCATTGGAATCTAAAGTATCTACAGCTGAATTACATACATGAAGAACATGAACTTGATATTTACAGATCTGAAGGACATGTCAGTCATGGTGCTGCGGACCAAAGGCCCCACCAAACTCCCAGAGGGCTACAAGCTCACCATGCACATCTCTCAGGGGGATGCAGAGAGTGTCCGAGTCTTCAGATCCAGATCTTCTAATGTGGTGAATAATAGCCTGGGTGAGTAAAGATTAGAGCTCAGAAAAGCCTCCAAAACAGATGATGTTAGGTGCTGTGCCCTTTGTTATTCTGTATCTCTAAACCCATTTCAGTAATGTTTTAATTTTTCAAATGAAGCAGCTAAATATTCAAACATTGTTTATGTTGTTCTTACTTCAACAGAGAAACTATTTCAGCGCTTTGTGAAGGACTATCCACTGGTCCTGAGCAGTGAGGTCCTGTCCCAGGAAGTGCCTTACATTGGGGGCGAAGCAGAGATGAACCTTTACGTGGAGGGCCTCAGGTTCCCTGACAAAGACTTCGATGGACTCCTCACCATCAACCTCAGTCTGTTAGAGCCCATCTGTGCTGTAAGACCTGCCGCATAATATCCATAATTTTACTCTACTACTTTACTTTCTCTAATACTTTATAATATTTTCAATATTATATTCAATATTTCCTTATTTTGTTTAACATAAAATATAGACTAAAACACATGATTCAAGTATTTGTGATGAAATTGTTTTGAAAAATTAAAACAATAATATAGTTTGACAAATAACCTAAACTCAAAGTCCACTTGATAGTTCTTTTTAGAGCTTTCAGACAAAACTTACCATCTTTCTCTGATCTTACTCATCTTTCGGCTGTTCCTGTTAAGAGTCGCCACTGCAGATCGTCCATTTCCACCTCTTCCTGCTCTCTGCATCTTTCCTTGTTGTGCCAACCGCCTGCATGTTCATCACATCTATAAACCTCATCTTTGTCCTTCCTCTTGCCTGGCAGCTCCATCTTTAGCGCCCTTCCTCCACTCCAAACTATCTCAATCTTGCCTTTCTCACTCCAAACCATCTAATCTGAGCTGTCCCTCTAATATATTCATTCCTAATCCAGTCCATCCTCTTAAAAATCGTATCTTCAACTCTGCAACCTCCAGCTCCAACTCCACCTCTTGGGTTTTCATCAGTGTCACCGCCTCAAAAACAATACAATATGTAACTGGGCTCTTTTACACATTGTAAACCTTCCCTTTTATTCTTGCTGGTACCCTTCAGTTGCAAATCACTCCGGACACTCTTCCCTACGAACTCTAATCGGCCTGTAAGTCTCTTCTTAACCGCTCGTTACTTTGAACTTCAGACCGCAATTATTTTAACTTATCTGACTTCGACACAGCTCCCGGGGATGAACAGGCCAGTGCACTCTCAGTGCCGGAAAGGCATCCGTTGTAAATCCTATGCCAAATCAAATATGCAGAACATAAATCAGATTTCCACAGCCGTTCTTTGATGACCTAGTTAAAAACTCCCAATAAAGCTAGTATGTGGATCTTTTAATCTCAATAATAACTTTACTAAATGACAAACGTTAGATTGGAGTAAAGCTAGCAGTACTCTGTAGCCTTTCTCATGTTTCGACAGGGTCTTCCCGAGACGCCCATTTTCACAGACAAGGTGGTGTTCAGAGTGGCACCGTGGATCATGACACCCAACACCCTCCGGCCTGTGGAGGTGTTTGTCTGCAGGTAAGAGCAACCTGATGAATAATAAAGATGATGGTGACAGAAGATGCGTCAACAGAGTGTTACAGTGTTACCACATCCTCCTAAATTTAATTTCTTATTACCAAGAAAGCCGTTCATGACAATGAGTTTTCAGTTTGAAGTACTGTCTGCCTGTGGTTGCTTTCTCAGCACATCTGATAACTACCAGTTCCTGAAAGGAATGAAGAACCTTGTTGCGAAGAGTGGGTACAAGCTGAAGATTTGTCATGAGTATCTGAACAGAGGAGACCGCTGGATGCAGGTTAGAAAACTAAATGTGTCACCGATTTCAGCTTTACCTGTTCCAAACGGTAATTATTTGTTTCTGGTTCATACCTATTACTGATTGTGGGAACTCCTTTGCTTGGATTTATTTTTTTTTCTTTTCAATAAATGTTATAAATTGCTCATATTTGCAAAATATGAGAGACTTTAGAGTGTGGGAAGCTTTTGGTCAGAACAAACCCAGTCATGAGGTTTATTTTAAACCGCAACTACAGTGACAGTAATATACATTTCGTAATCTCTACATGACAAAACTAAAGAGGAAGAATGAATAAGCAATGAACATGAAAAAATTTCTCGGAAAAAAACAAGTCATCAGTATCATCAGTACTTTATAACCAATGACTGGAAAAAGTATGGGTCTTTGAACCAGATGATATCATGTTTATATGGAAAAATGTCACGTAGTCCAACCATCGTGAGAGAGAAAAGCCAAAAAGGAAAAATTTACATGAAACCTTAAAAAATATATATTACACACACACACATTTTCAAAATATTTATGAGTTAAAATCCTCTTATAACAACTAATGGCATGAGGACAGCAGGTATTTCACTCGCATCTATTTTTCAGGATGAACTGGAGTTCGGTTACATCGATTCACCTCATCACCGGTTTCCTGTTGTTCTGGATTCCCCCAGAGATGGAAAACTCCAGGACTTTCCATATGATGAACTGCTGGTGAGAGAGGACTCTGATATCTTTTAATATTAAATGTTTAGAGAGACATCATTTAGAGAGAGAGAGTTTCACTGTGCTCACTTGTAATCCTGAGTTTTTTCAATTAGGGAGATATTATTTTAAAAACAGGAATTTATTAACTAAATTCTTCTGTATAAAAAAACTCAGACAAAACTTCAGACATAAATTATTGTATTTCTTGCATGTCTGGAAGAGGGTCTTTTAATCATCTTTACATCTTCAGGGCCCTGACTTCGGCTATGTGACGAGGGTGGCCCAGGAAAAAGACGTGAGCAGTCTGGACTCGTTCGGTAATCTGGAGGTCAGTCCTCCCGTCACTGTGAACGGAAAAAAATACCCCCTGGGCAGAATCATCATTGGGGTCGCCTTCCCTACGTGAGTTTGTAAAAAAATTCACAGTCAGTTCCTGATTTATGAATAATCTATGCACGAGTAGCTTTTCATGTGATGAATAAAGTCAGTTCATGTTGTAAGAGAGGAGTACAATGAAAAGAGAATGTGACAGAGGATATGTGAATACTCACATCTCGTTTTATTCTTTAAGGGCAACTAAAGGACGAAATATGACCAAAGTGGTTCAAGACTTCTTGTGGGCTCAGAAGGTTCAGGAACCCATTGCCTTGTTCTCCGACTGGCTCCTTGTCGGCCACGTCGATGAATTCATGACTTTTGTGCCTGCACCCGACAGAAAGGTAAACAGAAACAAGTCAACTGCTGAGCTAAAATATAAAAATACTTTGCTGTTACTGGCTGATACTGACAAGCTGTTACCGTCACTGTGGGATTGTATAATCCGTCTGGATATCAGCGCGCCGGTGTTATCTTTGTCTCTTGTCACAGGGCTTCCGACTGCTGCTGGCCAGCCCAGACGCAGGCTACAAACTATTCAGAGGCTTACAGTACGATGGACATGGACAAGCCCAGCTGTTTGAGGGTAGGTCTGTCTTCGGCAAGAGAGCAATTTACCAATAAAAAAATAAAATCATCATATAATTCTTAACACTTCCTCTGTACAATGTTTCCTAAAAGGTTTGCGTGATGAAGAACCGATAACAGTGGATGAAATACTTAACGATGAAAGTCTCAAGGCTGAAAATAACTATGTGCAGGTGAGTGGGATTGTAAATTTACATTCAAACCAAAGAAAGATAATAATGGACTTGTTCAGTCTGTCAAAATTCAAGCACAGCAGTTAGAGTCCGCACTGCACAGCCAGACATTACTTGTATCTAAAGGTTTAATACCTCATTCACACTAATGGGCATTAATATGCTGCTTTAACGGCTTCCATTCTTAAACAGGACTTAAACAGGATTTTGGAACCTAGCTGCAGAGATTTGCTCCCATTCAGCCAGAACAGCTTTAGTGAGAGCCTAACTGATGTTGGGTGATAAGGCCAGGCACACTCAGCATTTCAGTTAATCCTACAGGTGGTGGATATGGATAAGGTCAGGATGCAGGAGTGTTCAGATTTGTTTTTAAATCGGAACTACGGGACTAAATCCTGACCAGCAGCCGCATATATATTATTTATTATTCCGTCTCCATTAATAAAATACAGTTGGCACTATGCATTCAGGCAACAGGCTTCCAGCCAAACTACGATCTATCAGAAAGCCAGGATGTATAGAAGGATTCGTGTGTGAAGATGGTATATTTCCACTGCTCTTGAGTGCAACTGCTGTGTGCTTGGCATCGCTGACCTGTGTCCTGTGTGCCCCCACTTGTTTTTAAGTTGTGATCAACAGTTCGTTTGCTGCTTCCAGAGGCAATTGTCCTTTCTCACTACCAAGTATAAAACAGTTTTTACACACTATGTGCTTCACTATCCAGCGGCCAATGAGTTATACAGCTTTACAAGCTGGCTCCGTGATATTTGCACTTCACTATGAGAGCACAGGGCAAATGTAACTGGTCTAGTGATGTCGAACTGACTTGGTGAAAAGATGGCACTGAGCTCAGCTGTTTGTCAAAGTCAAATGCTCAGATGTATGCTGGATTTTCTGGACCGGTTTGCAATTAATGGGGCTAAAGCAGCTAAACCTACAAATTAGGAGTGGTGTCCACATATTATTGTCTACATATTGTAGATTGTGTTTGAAGCAAGGGGAGACCAAACAAAAATGCAGGCATATGATGCCCTAGATTAAATCAAAGCAGATATTATGTGCGATGTCTTTTTTTTAACCACCTGCTTTTTCATAGAGCTGCATTGACTGGAACAGAGATGTACTGAAGAGAGAGCTGGGCCTGGATGATGACGACATTATTGACCTCCCGATCCTCTTCAAGTTGGAAGAGGAGAAGAACAAACAGTACAGAGCAGTGGCTTACTACCCCGATATGGTGTGTATAGCGATATTACTTTGATAATGTTTCAGCCATTGAAGCTGCCATCAGTTGAATATTAAGTGAATCTAGGAGCTAACAGCTCTCCTCCACCTCCAGGTGAACATGATCGTCTTAGGGAAAAACCTCGGCATCCCGAAGCCCTTTGGCCCCAAGGTGAATGGGCGCTGTGCTCTCGAGGCCGAGATGTGCTCCCTGATGGGGGGCCTGGGCCTCAGCTGCACCTTCATCGACGACTTCGCCTCCTACCACAAACTGTTGGGGGAGGTGCACTGTGGCTCCAACGTCCGCAGGGAGCCGTTTGACTTCCAGTGGTGGAACCTGCAGATGTGAAGAAAAGCTGAGATGGAGACAGGTTAAAGGTTGTAATCTTTAAGATTTCAGTTTTGGTTAGTTATGTGACACACCTGATTACCACGGTAGCAGCCAGAACTTCTTAATCCCACACTTCATTATAAATACAACATTAGATTTGGTTGCATTGCTTAAAAAAAAAGAAAAAAAAAAAGAGGTGATAATAGCGATAAGGGGAGCCGAGGAGCATTTTCTAAGAGCAAAACCAAAGCTACTAATACTTTGCTGTTCCTGTGACTGCTTCACAGTAGAAGTTACCCAGTAGCTACCCAGTGGCTACCCAGTCTACTAAGTAGAAGTTTTACCAACTGCATGTTTTTAAATGTGACGCAACAGCAGCAGGAACTTATCACTTTGCATTAGCAGCATCTTAGTATAACTCTGAAATCATGTAAACAAAGTGCAGAGCAATCATTTAGGCTAGTTCATGCTTTGTTTCCCGTGAATCCCTTGTGCCTTGTGAAGCAAAGTTGTAACTAGCAAAAAAATAAAGGCACAGAGAGGTTATAACAGAATGTAAATACAATGAGAAGGCTGAGGCTCAAAAATGTGAATGGTGTCAAACACAGGACTGGATTTCATGAAAATCTTAATGCTTATAATCTTCAACAGGCAGAAGGAGGGGGTTGTTTGCATAGACGATATGAAAGCATATCATAGACCCTATTGTTTATAAAAAAAAAACACAAAAAAAAAACAATATCAAACAATAGAAGAGAGACTATTTTCTGTCAAAGCCTCGTCTTATCTCCGTCTTAATAATGAACTGCTCAATTTTCTTATCATTTTGAAATACGTGCCTCATTGTCAAAACACTCGCACAGTAACTATCAGCATTCATTCGGCAATAATTACCTGGGGACTGGATCTATTGTCTGCATCTTCATCTTTATTAAACATTTCTGTTGGCTTCTTTTACAAAAAAGATGTAAAGCAATATTTACAAACAAGTCTTTTGAACGAGGGCTTAAGCAAACTGTTTACAAGAACAGAAATACAATCATTTGAATTGAGCACATAGAAGATTCGCTCCCAATGTTGTTGTGGTTGTCAGCCACTGGCATACAGTGCAAGCACATAGATGAATGTTAACCACATAGTGATGTGCTATAATAATATAGAGCCACAAGAGGGCAGACTTCATCTACTCAAGCATTTCCAAGGAAAATAATTTTAAATAATCTTTTTTTGATTTAAAAAGCTGTCAAACAAATGTTTTGTTACTAATTATTATGTTGTTGTTTTTTTTAAATTTTTCTTTACTGTTTTTTTTAAAATAATCTGCAGCTATTAGTAGCTTAATGGATACAGTATTGACTTTGTTTTGCATTTGGTCCAGTGTCTTAAACCTTTTGTAACTTCACAAACTTTAAATGCCGTCATTGATTCTCCACAGACAATAAATGTCTGCGTCAGTCATGCCACTAAATTAAAACGACTCCTTGTATCAGTTCTTTCCTTTGTAGCAAACTGAAAACAGGAAAAAGCTTCTCTGCTCAGTAAAGGTGAGCTGTTTCAGGCTCAACTTTACTGTGATATGGAATCGACACAGTATCACCATTCACCGGGGCAGAAACGTCCAAATAAATGCATTTCTGCCCAGGTTTACATTCAAACCATCCGGCAACGCAGTGCCTTTAAGTATTTCCTTCCTTCAAAGCAGCTTACGTGACACAATCATAAAGGCAACTTCAAGACGAATCACAGTGTAATTCATTTTCGGCAACAAATCTTTTTGTTTTTGTTTGTTTTTTTCAAAATGGTCAGCATTTTGGAAATAACTCAGAAAATGCAGTGCTTAGGTCACACATATTACACTTTACAAATAAAGTAGGAGAAGGGTGACGTTTGGCTCTCTATCAGCAATGTACACTTCAGTCTGGAGATGTTGGCTGGTTTTCATTAAAACACAAATCACGTGGACAACACCTCTATGTCAAGCATGGCACCAGTGTACAGAGGAGAGGATTTTGGCAAGCAGATTTACACCATGCACATTACTGTTGTACACACACCCCTACACAGACATCGACAAGTGGGGTGTGACAAAGAGCAATTTGGAAACAAAAGTCTAAACAGCAGTACTTCAAAGTGTAGCTTGAGGATGCATGTTGCTGGTTGGGGCACAGCAGTAATTCTGTTTTTGACTAAAATTATCTCAATGGAGCCTACATTTCTGTTAAAATAGTTCTTTGTTTTACTAGAGGTTTACTGCAGCACAAATTTTATTGTGGCGTATCTCACCCTCCACCCACGTATGCAATGGGTGAATGATGCTTTTACGGCCACCAACAACAGCATCATGAAAGTACCCTCGATCAAAACATGACCAACTCGGTGAAGCTGTTGTAAAACACAACAAATATTCACTGCAGAATACTCAGACAAGAAGAAGAATAGATTGTCAATAAAACACAAAACGTGGCCCAACAGACAGCCACACACGCACACAAACCCGGTACATCAAAGTTAAACCCATGTACAATATCACAGTGGGATGTGAGTTTGACGTTTAAAAAAGAAAGAACATTTTCCTCTGTAGTACAACTCTTACAGCTGAACAAACACCATTTGTTTGAGCTGTCTTGGTTTCTTTCACTAATTTTCTCAGTCACGAGATTAAAACCCCCATTCAAATCCTGATCTTTAAAAGAGGACACACACTGTTTGAGTGTTTACAGTAAGAATGTGGTTTTGAGGCATACTGGCCTGAAGAAAGAGCAGGCGGGCAGACTTACTGTGCTAAACCAGCTGACAGTCAGGGGAGATGCTGCATGGGAGTGGAGGTCTCTTTTCCTTTGCCGTGAGCACTCGAGGAGGTTACCACATGGAGATGGAATGAGGCCAATAGGTAGGTACATGTCCTCGGAGCTGGGTGTCTGTCATGACATTCAGCTGATCCATGCCAAACGTACAACTGAAGATTTGTCAGTGTCCTGATCTGGCTTCTAACTGTGCTCCTTTTCTGCATCAGTGGTGGAGTTCACATGCCCTTGGCTTGTTTTTCTGGCAAAAGATGCCTCTTATGGGAATGCTGAGGCAAAGTAAGAGAAATGGGAGATACAAAAATTAACATAGAGGAGACTGGGGTGAATGAGGCAACACAATTTGAGAAAAATGCAGAAAATACACATGTAATACAGTCATTACAGACAACTATTATGTCTAACCTGAAAATGGACGTCGATGTTGGGATGAGAGAGTGGCTAACAGTTCTGCATACAGATATGGAGAGATGTTGGCACAGTTAATATCAAATACGACAGCACAAAACACCAGTAAGGCTGCCACTAATTATCATTTTGAATGAATCATCCAGGGGTGTCCGACTTTTTTTTTCCTCAGAGAGCTACTTTGACAAAATAAAAGTCAGAGAGCTACATGAGTAACTCTCATAAAATGTATTCACAGCTGCGCTCCACCAAACCAGCTGAATAAGCTTCTTGTATGTGAAGAATAACAAAAGGATACTCAACACACATACTCAACTCAAGCTTGCAAGGTACTGGTTGAGAGACTCCTGAATTATTCTGTCTATTATAGTTATTCTAGCACTGAGACGAAGGATGGCAATCATGGTCTGTTGTTATTAATTTTTTTTTTTTTTTTTTAGTTATTTACTGTTCCAATAGGATAAAGCCGAGCGACTTTGTGATCCCCTGACTTTCCTGTAGAACAACCAGGCCAAAGTTTCACAGTCAAAATTTGCACATACATCCATCCTTCCCAGAAGATGTGATTGATAATATCAATTTACTGAAGTTAGTGTTTAGCTTCAGGTGACTGGCACCACTATACTTTAAGTCTTGATGATGCATTGCTCACTGTATACAGAAAACAGTTAAAAAAAAAAACCACAAAAAAACAGTCCACAACAATGTCCCAGAACATTTTCATATTTGAGCTGAAAGTTGTGAATATTCGGCCTTTCTACTCAATAAACGGCTCAGTGGGGTCATTAATCAGATGCCAAGCACTTTGTCTCACCGATGAGAACTTGTGCTCCTGCTGGGGGCGCTCTGTCTTTGGCCGGCTGTCTGTCCCTTTTAGCTCTGAAGTCTTCACTCCGTCTGGTTGCTGCTGAAGACGTGAAGCTGCTGGGAGGAAGGGGACAGATGTGTGGCTGTCTTGGTTAATAAACTCAAGCATATAATGCTGCCAGCTGTTCTAGCGGGAAAAAGCAAAAGATTAACAGTTTAAAAAAAAAAAAAAAAACATTTGCTGCACTGCAGCAATTGCGTGTGCAAATCACATAAATTTGGAGTGCCATACATTTTAGGCAGAGTAAACTTTAATCATTGAAGAAGAGTTTGTTGAGACTTTGTCTTCTATTGTTGGCAGTGAGCTCCTTTGGTGCAGCTGAGGTGAAATTCATCACTCAAGGATGTTGTGATATTAATTGCTCAGGAAGCAGAGAGTGTTATTCTTATATCTGCCTCGTCTAACTTTTCCCCAGATAGCCAGGATATGTGAAACAGTCCACCTTTTGGTAACTTGCCTGATTCTTCAGGCTATCACTGGCCTAGTAATGTGAGCCCTTCTCTGACAAACTCACCTGGAAAACTTCCTTGGCTGGTACTGCATGCACTGTCCTCCCCCCCAGAGCTGTACACAAACGAGTCTCTTTTGACTGGCGTAGTAACACAAGACACACTTTCCTGTAAGAAGGGTGAAGGAAGTTTGAAACATTTTCTTTCTTTTTTTTATCAACAATGGAAATCAAGACAAATCAGACAGGACAATCATAACCACACCTCCATTCCATGATCACATTTGTATTTGTCTTTATCTCTTTTTAGATGCAAATGCTGCAAGTGAGTGAAGTGGATAAATACATTAATATGTATTACAGTGCAAAACAATTTTTAGACCAGTCATTACTGGGATATGGTATAATCCATCATGCCTTCTCACGCCCCTTGCTTCAATTGTTTTGGTAACAGGAAACAACATTTGATCATACTTTTCAAATAGTAAAAGTGAGACAAAGGCTAATGGAACCACAAATGTGTTACCAGTGTTAAAAGCACCTTGCTTGTTTTGGTTTTCTGGGTGTGACATTCATGTAGGCCCTTTATAACCTGTTATGTCTGCCTGTCTCTACCCACCAGTCCAGTGTCGTAGTCCTCCTCAGCTTCGTGCTCCTCCACAACGCTGGCAAAGCTACTGGCATTGGACGACGAGCGGGAAAGGTCCTGAGCCTCAGGGATTGATGGTGCCCTGCAACACATCGCCAAACTACGCACCTGGGTCACTCTAACCACAATAATTTGCTCCATTTTTTGCTTTATTTCAGAGCTCCCACCCTCAATTCCCTGAAGTGGCACTTTTAAGAAAGGTGACAGGGGTGTATTTGCACTGCAGTCTAAAAACATTAACAATAATTTGATGGCTTGTTGCATTAAAATGGCTGGAAACACGTATGATTACAGGAGCAGTCATCCAAGTAATAAAGTCATTCTTCCTGACTGTATAAATGCATCCCATTGCCTCCTACCCAAGAGATAATCACCACAAATAACTCCTCATTTTGTGTGAGTATAATATATTATGCTATTCTATAATAAATTAAGTAATAGTCACCTGTTCCTAGGGGCAGGAAACTCTGGAGAACTTTGATTGGACGAGTTGTCTGACTTGTTTTCCTGCGACAGGTGGCTGCTATCCGGTGTCCTCTGGGTGCAGGGTGACACCTCTCGGCTTCAGGACATGGATGGAGATGAAGGAATCCAATCAGGTAAAGTGATTTAATTTGTTAAAAGTTTAACAATAAATGTTGACCATACATTCACATCATATAAACCTGTGTTTTAAACAAGAAGTCACCTTCCTAACTGTCCCAAACCAATTGCAGCTAGTCAGCGATTGTTGACAAACTGTCACTTCATTACATAAAACTAAGCATTATTATAAGTTCATCTACTGTAGAATTCACATAAAATTGAGTTTTCCAAAGCACAACAAATACAATAGAGCATCAAAAAGCACTACTCTTAATCAAAGCCAACAATAAGAACTTGTATCTGACACACTGCATCTGCTAATAGCTGAATTCCTAATTTTAATGTCTTTGCTTCCATCTGTTGCAACACTATACTCTTCACTACCCACTCCCAGCTGATCAGCTCTGCTCTGTCCTCTCACCTCCTCTCTTGGACCTCCTGGATGTTCTCGATGCCAATAGCACTACTGCGACGGGAGCTGAAGTGCCCAGACTTTTTCCTGGTCGGACTTTTCCCAGGAATGATCAACGACTGATAGTGAGCAGGGAGAGGAAAGTAAGTCACACAGTTTTGGGGATAGTGCAACAACCTAAACAAACATCATATATTGTACATGACATAGGAAGATACTAAAGTGAAAGGTATCTACATGTAGAAATGTGCTGTGGAGCAATTATGAACTGGTGGCCTGATTAATTCTAAGATTATGTAAAGACGCATTGGGCAACATGATACACTGAGCTTCATTCACAAATTATTGTATATACTGTAATATGACTGTTATTAATGATTTAAAAAAAGGGGTTATTTTCTTAGTACTAAGGCCAGACTGAGTGCAGATCAGCTGCCAAAATATCTGGTACACACTACACTACACTAATTTAAGAGGTAGTATGATTCATCAATGTGTGACTGTGTATAAGAACATCAGTAAGAGTCTGTTTACAATTCTCTTTTCAGACCGTCTTATTTTTGTCTTACAGTATTCAGGAACAAACCTTAAAGTAAAAGGATGTGAAGGAATACATGCATGAAGCCCTGAGCTTTGGTGATATGGAACAAAACATGAAACATTGATCTGAAATGAAATGACCTACATGTAAGCATTATTTACATTATTTATAGACTTATACTAAAGAAAATGAGCTACAGCATCCCAAAGATCATTTTGGACCATTCCCATCAGCCTTATTACAGAGAAGATAGAGGGTTTGGCCGTATGAATGAAGGACATGAATGAAATTATGATTAACAATAACTAAGCTAGTGTCATTATAACTTAAGACACCTACATATCTAACAACCTCTCAGCCATGGAAGCGAAAACACATTTTAAGCTAAGAAGACAGTTATTGTATACTGACATTATGAAAAGACAATAGCAAAACAAAGAAAAAACAGTAAACAAGAAGGGAGAATATACATGAACCTCTTCTATTGTTCCTATCCCTATGGCACTGCCTCGGCGTCCATATCTACTGGGACTTTTCCCTGGGACAAGCAATGACTGAGCCGCACACGACAGGGCAGGGGAAGCAGAGAGAGAAGGGAGATGATAGATTGAAAAAAGCAAGAGGGGGGGAAAGAAAAGAAAAGAACACATCATAAGATCTCATGCGCACAGCACAACGAATTTAAACAGTAAGGTGCAAAACATCTTAAAAAGGAGCTCGCAGCATGACTGCACAGGGAAGACACTGATATTGAGGCAATATTGAAAAAGCTTTATAGAACAAAAGCAGGCTGGGGTCCAACATAGGAGGGAACAGCAGGAGATGGAGTGTCACCAAACAAGCAGGTAAGCCGGCCGTTTCTGCCCTGAGGGATACAAGTCTGTTTAGTGATGCATTCAGAAGAAGGAAAAGGGCAAAAATGGCTGCCACAGTGCGAAGGGAAAACACTATTAAAAAACTTGGACCTTTCAGAAACGAGATTAATTTAGTTCCAATTCTAAATACTTTCATTAACCAAATAAAAAAACTGCAATAAATCCCAAAACGGATTGAAACATGATTAATCGGATCTGTGAAAGAGACACCAGCAGGACAGTGAGCTCCTTGCATTCATGTCTTGTGCCATGCATATACTTCAGCCACACGTGCACAAGGGCTGGATTAGGAGGTTAAAACATTTGCATGAGGAGACAGTCATGACAAAGCACAGCAAGGAGGGAGGGAATCTGGGTAATCATACAGTTGCTAGGCTGAGATCATTTCAAGACTCGGGAAAGAGACTAGACTGGGGCTCACAAACAATCAATCATCTTGAACAGATAAGGAAAGCACCGGATTCCTTCCACAACTGACATTTGTTTTTTTTAATCATCATCCTAGATATCTGTCACTCTATGTGGGCGTAAAGATTCTCTCAACAGATGAGTATGACTGAAATGCTGAAAATGCTTTTAATTTTCCAAATAACAACAACAAAAAAGTCATTAACAGGAACAATAGGAGCCATTAATGGGAAAAGGCAATCAGTGAAAGCTTGCTTGCTTACAATGCAGGAGAAAATGTAAATGTCAGGAATGAAAGCGAGTGCTTTGATGTTAACATACTAATGAAAGTAAAGTGTTACAGTTCGCTAACAGGAGTAATTTGCTTAAGTGCTGCCTATGAGAAAGAATAATAGTTAAAGGAGTTTGTTTGTATGTTTATCCACTGTGCTGCAAGTATATCCTCAATGTATGCATCAGGTGGGCAACAAGTGAACCAGAGTGGGCTACTTACAATCCCTGGGGTTTTGGGGTTCTCTGCGGGATTGTGGGTAAAGCTGCCACTGTGACTAGTGGAGACTGTGTGTGACTTCTTGTTACTGAGGCCCATGGCGTCCATAGACTGGCTTCTGCTGCGGATGACCCGCTACAGAGAGAAACGAGGATATGGTCAGTGGATCCACTCTGATCTGATGTGGAAACGTAACACACTGACCAATATTCCAAAGCATTAAATATCGTAAATATATGTGAATCTACTGTGTATTCAAATCAAATCCAAAGTGTATTACATATATTCTTTAGTACTTTTGCTAAAGCAGAAAGTATGTGCTATTCTATATTTCAAAACTTTTGGTTGCAAAGACTGGGATATGTTTACTAACATGTAAATAACTATATTACACACCCTCATATATTATATACAATGTAAAATATTCTCTCAACTCTTTATAACAGATTTGGTGCAACTAGCCAATTCTTTTTCATTCATTTCATGTCAGTATGTCATATTGTCAATCGGATGTGTTTATATGCAAATGCTGCAGAATAAATGTGATGAGGCTAAGAGAACAAGTGTGTTTACCAGGACATGTGTGTCCACTCTTACACTTGCACTTACAGCATATTAGCATGTGCTTAAATGTGCACAAGTGTGATTGTTGTTTGTATGCAGGACTACTTTTGAGCACTCAGGGGCAGTGCAGGTCAGCAGGCAGGGGGCGGAGGCTGCGTGGAGGACATGTAGGTTCACAGAAGGTCAAAGAGGGTGTTGGCTTTGTAGTGGAGAGGGACAGAGCCGCGTCTCCCGTCCGGTGAATTGTCATTTAGCACGGGTGAGTCTGGAGTTGAGTTTTGTGTCATGAGACACAGCATGAGCAAGTAAGAACAATAGAATGAGAGAGAGTAGGAGAGACAGCAGAATCTGCACATCTACACAGAGGCAGAGAGAGAAGAAAAGAGTGGGAAATCTTTGCAGATGTAATTTACGGAGGCGTGAAAGAGAGAACGAGAGAGAGCGAGTTGATCCTCAACAGTGAGAAAGAAAAGATGTGATTTTTTTTTTGGGCAAGAGCTCATTCATGCAGAGGTTTATGAAGGTATGCATGAAATATGGATCTTAAGAAACAGTAAAGTCAGAAAGACTGGCAGAAAGGTGATTCTATTTCTCTGGAGTTGCAGAGAAATGCAGAAAAGATGGCCAAAAACGACCCGGAGAAGAGAGAAAAACGGCAAATGAATGCTGCCCATGGGGAGACACACAAACTGCATCATCAGCTCCCTAATGAGGGGTCATTAAATCGTTCATCAGGCATACACCATCACAGATCCTGCCACCGTGCCTCGGCGACTGAACCATGCTCCACCACCCTAATGGTCATTGATGGAGCACACTCAGTCAGAGGAAAGTGCCTTTCATACACAACGAGACACTCCGCAGCCTCAAAACCACACCATCACGTGAAAACACACCGAGTTCAGCAGTCACAGCCAAGAGAGGAAAGCAAATGCCGCAGGACTGGTCCTTTGAGATACTGTGAATTTGCTGTGCTTTGTTTTCTCATGTGTGAATACCCAGAATCCCAGCCAAGAGACAGGGGAGAAAAAAAAAAAAACATCCTTAAAGTTTCTCCACTCATCATCATTCTCACTCATGCATGTGCAGTTGCAGATTGCCGGTGTACTTCATTAAATGAGGGATGATGCTGTACCTTAAAGGATTCAAAGAAGCCTCCTCCTCCTCCACCTCCTCCACCCCCATTCTCCAGCTTATCTTCGTCACCACACAGACCCATCATGGATTGACTGTTGATGTGCAGCTCCTCGTACAGCGTTTCCAACAGGGCCGAACGTGTACGCTCCTGACAACAACAACAACAACAACAACAACACAAAGTTCTTATACTCACTAAGTCTTGTTCTGAAACACAAAATGTAAGTGATTTAATCATTTCAAATGAAAGGATATGGGTGATCGTAATGAAAATCAATAAACAACAGTTTATGTGGAATGCAATTTGGTTGTTGGAAGACAATAAAGTTATATTGTTATTTCCTGTCAAGAGCACAGCCAGCAGGATGCACATACACACTAAAGGCATTCACACTCTCCCAGTTTGCCTTTCGTGTGCTTCTCACCTCCAGCTTAGCAAACTTCTCGGCTTTGTAGCAGGCGTACTCTGCATTAATGAGCTTGGTGAAGAGGAACTCGCGGAACTCGGGACCCTGAGGGAGGTAAACACAGAGAGGCGGTACAGCACTGTGAGCGGAGGTTGAAGGTGATGTCTGCTCATAAATGGGAACGGCATCTGTGTGTCTGCTAACCTTTTTGAAGATGGCAGGGTCAGGCAGAGCAGGACCAAAGAAAGGTACGTCATCCCTCGCTGTCACAGACACCTGGAAGAGAAAGCAGGTAAGTGATGAGACTCTTCTGAGAGAGAAGCACAGATCAGTTCAAGTTTCTTAGAACGTAACTGGTTGCCCTGGGAACCCACCTTGTAGGTGACATTGTCCGTACATGCGTTCTCTACCTGCACCACCACGTATGCGTGCAGGAAGTTGGACTGGATCATGTCTGGCACGAAGGGAGTGTTCTCCTCCTGGAACATGATGGCTACAATGTCGTTGCCTATGTGCCTCTTCCTCTGCAGCTGGAGAGCACAGATAAACAAAACTAACAGCAGCGGAAACATCTCAAATAACCAGTTGCAGTATCACAAACACAGGCCTGTCACAGAATCCCCTCCTGGACTCGCACTCAAAGATCGAACAGAAAATAAATAGAATTTATTCCAAGAGTAATACCTCTTTACTGAGATGCATGACATCCAAGTTTTACTATCAGCCAAAAAAAAAAATCATATCTTCCACAATTCCACAGGGAAAAATTTACATCTAAATAATGTGCTCCATTATATTCCACAGGTACACATTACATTTATGAATTTATATGTACTTTACATAAACCCACTTTATTTAATTTTTCAACGTAGCTAGAATTGGGATTCAATTCATTTGAATATCAGTGGAGGCACCGCAAAGTCAAACCAAAAATGGTTTATGATTCTGCAAACAGCTGAATGTTATCATCACAGCTGAATAACTGAGTTTTCCTTGTTGCCAAAAAGCTTAAAGCTGCCAAAAGAACACTCCTGCATTTGGAGGACAAAGCAACTGCGCTTTAATTTAAAAAAAAAAAATTAAACAAGCAATATTTAAAAAAAAAAAAAAAAAAAAAAAAAGCTTAATGCTGCCAAATGTTAGGGGTACCCTTTTAAATCTAAATATGCAGCATGCTGTCACCTCATTACCTTGTGTTTGGAACTCTGATTTAGACTGCTCTGAAGCCCCAACAGATATCTGAGAGGGTATGACTCACATGAATCACAGTAGTTGGGGCAAATTTCCTGTTTAAGAATTGTTACTGTCCCAGTTTTTTTTTTTTCCTCAGCAATCAAACAGTAAAATATTCCAAGATGCTTGTGGATAACAAAATGTCACTACATTCAGTTCAGCGCCCCAACATGGAAAAGGATTCTTATCATAACTCTGTGACCCAAATCAACCCCATTGCATGTAAGCAGAGACGAGATATTTCAGATTTCATACACAGATATGGTTTGGTGACAGAGAGCGACGATCACGCAAACATTTCTCAGAGCAGACAGTCTTGGCATAAATAGATCCAGTTCTCCTGTTCTTCCTCAGAAAAAGCCTCAACACTGTGATCCTTGCTCTGCAGCAGCATGCATTGATTCCCCTTTTGTCACACAGACTATTTAACATGGTAAAGTACAGTTAATTAACGCAACTATTTCTCACCTGTTGCTAACAGCTGCTACTCCTAAAAAATGTCTCCAGAGTCAAACACGGGTGTGCACAGTACAATCAAGCAAATATTTGCACAGGGATTTAGAGATGATGATGGCATTTGCTTTTCTAGTGGCAGTTCATCACTTTATGTCCTCTGTCTGTTAAAGCCAGTCTGTTTGTTCGCATGAGGAAAATCAACCACCTGTTTCAAGCCCTGGCAAGTTTTCATAATGCGCTGAAGTCATGACAGTCATAAATAGGCTATAAATGTTAATTACATGGAAGCTTTCTTATACAGATCAAAGGGAAAACGGTATCTATCAAATGTCTCAAATTTATTGTACCTCAAAAATGCTCATAATTAGAAATAATTCTTTCTTTCTTTATAACTTTCTAGTTATCCGATTGCAGCACTTATCAATGCAGACTTTCATTCCAATGGCACACAGTTTTAGAGAAAACTGGGAACTGCGTTTGAAGTTTGATAGTAAAAAAAAGAAAAAAAGAAGTCAAGTCATTTGTCATGGTCACAAACAGATTAAATTCTGCAACATTTTGAAAATGTATGATAAAAACAGTTTTATCTTTGAAAAATGTATTTTTAAAGAAGCTGAGTGAAGAGAATGAGACAGCGGCACATGTGGCTGCAGATCCAGGGCAGCCAGGTTACTACTGCATCATCCCTGAGTTTATTAGCTGTCAGCTTCCATATTTACTCAAACGGGAGCTTTCTGAACCCAGGAAACATTCCTCCCATTTTCTCTACAGCTTCACCATGGGCAGTTACACACAAAGAAACTCGGCAAATGCAGCGCAGTATTAAGATACTTGACATCTGCAATTCCTATATAACCTTTCAAATCGCATCACATTTGTATCTGGCGACATAAATTCTGTACCTCTTGAAATAATACTATAGCATTATGGGTACACCTTTTCTTGAGTTCCCCAATGAATCATACCAAGTGGGTGTTGTTTATGTTGTCTGTTTATCCTCATGACTTGGCAATACGAACCGTCTGTACGGAGTTACTGTGGTAACAAAGTTCAAACCATTCTGACAGGCAGCAAAGAGCAGCTACTAATGCAGCCCAATGCATCAAAGAGATGAAAGTCTTCAGTCGCAAACCATCAGATGAACAACTTATATGCCAGAAGAGAACACTGTAATGCTAGTGGAAATGGTAAACCTCAAGAAATAATATTTCTCAAGAACAGCAGGTTAAGTGAGGACAGCAAACCTGCAAAATGGAAATAAATGTAATTTGCTCAGCTAATTCCTGCACACAGATGTCTGTCAGGCTCTCACAGGGGAAGTGTTTCTACAAAATAAGTAATTTCTTTTTTGGGTTATACCTTACAAATAGTTCAAAATTCAGGAAAATATGCTTGTCTGCTTTCTTGAATTAGATGAGAGGATGAATTGCACTCTCAGCAGTATACAATACGGTACCACGAGCAGCCAATTAGCTTAATTTAGTATAAAAAAACAACAACAATATGACACAATAATATTACACAAAAAACAACTGAGATATAATGTGTTAATTAAGGAACTTTAGAAATACTGGACGGCAAATTTAGTTATTTTTGAAAGAGCCAGGCAAGCGGTTAACCCGTTTCCAGCCTTTATGCTAAGCTAAGCTAGTTGCATGATGACTATACCAATATTATTATACAGACATGAGTGGTTGATTTTCTAATTAAGCTTTCAGCAGAAAATGAATGTGTACATCCCAAATGACAAAAATGTAACCAGTGACTTTAGTTTTTGTCCAGCACATCATTAGTGATTTAAATAGTTCATTCTGCTTAATGAGCATTGACTAAAAGTCTTAAATTTGAATTTAACAAGCCCTCAACCTTTAACTGCTGCAGACACACACAGGAGTCACAAAAAGAGGCCTTCACAAATCAATTACTGATGGTTTTAAAAATCCAAATTGGTTACCCTGATGATTAATCATTGGAATGTCACTGTACCTGCTGCGAGTCTCCTTCAGTGTAAGGCAGTTTGGTGGACACGTGAAACATAATCTCCTTATTGTGGAAATCTGTGTAGACGGATTCTGTCCCTGTCTGCCCATGAGTGACATCGAGCCCACCCCGAAAACTGGAGAAGAAAAAGGGAAAGCAGAGACAAGACATTTAAGGGCAGAAACCGCAGAAAATCAGAGGGGACGGGAGAAGAAAGAAGGAGAACAGAAGGCAGGGAGAGCATCCAGGTGAACAGCAGAGACAGAGACAGAGGAGAGACGAACAAAGCGGTGTTAGTGACACATAGGTGCGTGCTCTCTGAGCACTCGGTCCACCACGCTCATTCATCATTGAAGGAATGCCAGCGGCACTTTTTCGGCCTACTCAATCACAATGTCAGCAACACCACAAATATCAGGACACTCTAAATTGCTTTTTGAGGGATTCATTTGAAGCCAACTGTGATCAACAGCGGAGTGAAAGATGTACAGCTTCAGACAGACATTAGGTAAAGTTCTACACTCGGCATTAACCAAACGAGATTAAAAGAATCTGCTGAAATTGAACTGATGAGTGTTCAAACCCTTTAAAGTCGTGAAGCTCAATCTTCTGACCCAGAAACTCCAAGAACTCAACAAAGGAAGGACTTTCCTCCATGTTCCCAAACAACTCCTCCTCTGATGTCTGCAAGGAGGAAGCAAATATAATTTTCAGTAGGAGGGGCGCACACGACATCAAAGGAAAAGAGCCCATCTCTAAAGTGCACCCACCTGGCCAAACTTTTGATAAATAACTCCAAACTTAAAGTTGTTGCTGATGACATGCTCATCAAAGGTGACAATGAGCCTTGACGCCTGCAGATGAGATAAGAGAAAGTTTCTAGTCAGGTTCATGGTGCTATAGTGCTGATGGATAGCAGGGAACAAGAGAGAAAGTGACAATGAGGACTAATGCCTACCTTTGGGTAGAGGACAGGGTAAAACCTATCCACGTTTACTTCTTCACATACAAGCTGTAAATGAAAAAAGTACCTTCATCTTTATATTTTAAATGTACAGTAACATACAATAAACTAAATATTTGGCGTGATAGTAGTGGCCTACCTTTGCCATCTGAACCACATTGGGAAACTCCGTAAGGCAGGAAATGGGAATCACATCGTGATAGGTTTTTAGCTTTGTGCTGAAAGACAAACAAAGTGAAAAGTCAAAATGTTTTATTTCTAAACCAAATAAATCCTACTGGCTTAAATGTTTCCTTCTTTGTTGCTTAGTATTCATGCAGGTGATCTGTCAATTTACAGGCGACCTTTCAGAGACAAGTGAAGCTGGAATCATAATGGTCTCTACACTTGATTTGTTTGATCCAAGATTGCCTGGAAGAAGGTCAAATGGGTATACGTTTATCCTTTTAAGGGGGTTATAGCTCCATCTCCACTGAATCTATAATCCATAATTTATGTCCAGAAAATCAAAACAATAAATAGTAGCTCACGGTCACTAAGATATTAGAGCTGGAATACTTCAGGAAATAGCTCAATATTTTGGAAAATATACTAACTTTATTTCTTGCAGAGAGTTACTGTGTATCATATAATGATAGAAAATTGTCCAAAGGAGGAATAGCACTTTCATATCTGTGCAAACTACATTAGGCTGGAGGTTGCATGTTAAATTAGCTTAGCATAAAGAGTTAGACTTTCACCTTCCAGCACCTCTGAGGCTAATTAACAGAGTTTTGGAGATTGTAAACCCCTCCCTCAAACAACAATTTTGTAATCATAGCTCAGAAAATGCAGCTAAATTGCTAAGCCTGTCATGCTTTCAGTTTCTCCACATGCTGAAGTAATGAGCGTGGAACTGTTGTTGGAGAGATACTGTACTCTGTAAACAAATTGGGAAGGGATGGAAATATGTATCATCTGCTCTAAAAATACGAGAACTATTCACCATGTCCACCTTACAGGCCGAGAATAATTCCAAGGCCAAGGAGCACATCCTCAATTAAGTACATTACATTAGTTTGTGTGGTCACCCACCGGCTATGTTAAGAATAGCCCCAGTCAAATATAACACATCCGCTGTGTAGTGAATTGCTACCATGTGGAAGCCAGTCTTGGATGCTATCATGGTTCAAGATAACGCTAATGTCTCTCTGGTGATTTTATGGGATTTGGACAAGTTTACACATCAGCAACAATACCCCCCCAAATGCGTTTGACAAACACATTTGTATGCCCTCATTCTTAAAGCCTCTTGTGACATCAAAAGACCCCTTATTTAAATATACTCTGTAAGATAAGAAGCTAAACAGGTTAATATTTGAACATAATTATGGTCTTATCTTGCATTTTGCCTGATTATACTTATCATACTCAATCTAAATGGCTCTACCCTCCAAGAACACTACTTCATATTCACAACTATATTATCGATGTGGGTCATCAACAGAAGGATGCGGACTTTATTGGGACATGCTGCTTTAGCCAGTAAGTGCATATCCAAGACCAAATTCACCAGATTCTCTTTTGGAAACAAGACATCAAATTAAAAAGTGAGCCGGTTGTAAATTAAGTAATGGAACTAATCCTAGAAAGATCAACAACTGCTAGAAATGAGAAGTTTGCTTTTGTCTACTTCTGTCTGAATTTAAGACCCATTGTTTATATGAATAACTAAGAATTCTGGGTAGCTAATTTGCCACCACAACAATTGTAAACTGCATTAATAGTTAGCCAAACATAATTTTTTAAGTGCAAGTGACACTACACAAACAATACATGGTAGACGTGTAATAGATAATAAAAGACAATTGTGGGAATGAGGACATATAGACAAAACAAGACTAAGTGCCGAAGGAGAACAGAAAACCTACATACAAAATAAATAAAAACTAACAAACGACACTAGGTCTGTATATGACACTGGAAGGCTTGATGCAGCAACAGTAAAGAAGTGGGCAGACTTAACATCCTTACTTGCTTAATCAAGCTGTAGAATATATTGCTGTTTTTACATTTCACAGGGCATTTACAGTAAAATGAAATTCTAACTTATTCTGCAGGTCATGTTTTAAATGGTGATTGTGTGTCAGCGCCTGTGACCACATCAGCTGAGGTGACTGGGGTGACTGTGGGTGGTGCCCACCCTTTGGAAAACATCACTGAAAAAATGTTGTGGGCTTGAGTGGCTGTTACCTCGCTGCACACTCATCCACTCTGAAGCTCCATTAACAATGAGAGAACCCAGCTATTAAAATCTGGAGTGGAGTCTCTCAGGTGCTGAAATAATTCACAGTTTTGCACGATGCATTGAGCTCTGCCTCTCTCCCACTCGTCTGTCTATTGCAGAAAGTGAAGGAGAGAAGGATTTCGGGGAATGAGCGTGGTTTTGGTCGATGGTGAGAGGGAGGCATTACACCTGTACAACATGGATGAATAGTGTGCCGATTGTTGAGTACTTTGAGAGAGAGAGGTTGGGTATTTGTACTGTGCCACATTAATAGACTTTTGTTTACACACAAATTATGATACAATTTTCAGTACATGAATGACCAACACAAATTTCTGTGGATCTCTGGCATGTGTTTTGTTGTGTTTCTAGAAATGAAGAAGCAGCATCTATTCCAAATCTGCCATTGTGTTAGTAATTTGATTAATTCACTAGTTTAGCAAATTAAGTTATGTTTTTATTACCAAATCAAATTATTTACCTAAAAAAAAAATACAATACTGAAACATTCTTGGGTATTTAATGTTAAATAGCTGTATGTTACAGGAAGCAATATTAGTACACAAGCACAAGCTATTGTTAATCCTTAATAATAGCTTGAAAACTGTCCGACTGTGTTGAATATGCAAACATAGATCTGAAGTCGTATTAAACTGAAGATGAAATTGATGAGAAAATGTATTACTGACAGAAGGAGCAAACCTTCCCGCATCTCTGGCTATTATTAACGATCAAGCTATAAAATCCATTTTAAACTTTCTCACCAAAGCAACCTGTGAGAAATGAAAAGGCTCATTTTCATCTGTGACAGTCTTTGCTTGACTTAATGGTATTCTTGAGATAAAAAAAAATAAATCTAGGTCAGTGAAGCCATGTGTGAAAACACTCCATTGAATAGTACTGTTCGGAAATGAATACAAGCACACAAAAAAAACAAATCGGTGCATTGCATGGATATTACAAGCCAGGGATGTAGCAGGTTCACTGAGAAATACGCCAAAGGGAGAGAAAAAAAGAAAGTAAGAAAGAGATACAAGACTGACAAAATGGAATGAAGGCAAAGAAAAATTACAAACGGTATTGCAAAGGAGAGGAACCAAAGGAACAGGCGAGAAAAAAAAAGAATAAACGAAAGCAGCAACGAGTCAGCGATAAATATAATAGGAAACTGTACCGAAGCATCAAGCGTAGATGCTCCTGATCCCCAATGACATCATACTTCATTGAAAAGACCAAGTGGCCCAGGGCAGCATCCATGGTATAGTAATTAAAGTGTTCCTGGGGGCAGATAAGAAGAGGAAACTTTAATGCATGATGAACACTCCTGCAACTGACAGTTAGGAATATAATAATAAAATGCAATGATAAATTAGAACAGAGGTAAAAAGAGAATTTGTATTTTGTATGCATATAATGGATATACTGAATTTAAAGTAGGCACTTTGCTTTACATGTATTATATAGCAAAAACAAGTATTATTTTTCTTACTTTGTGTGGTATACACACTTATATAAACTTTGTCACTTAACAAAAGAATACTGACACCGTTATTGCATTATTGACAAAAGTAAACTTGTTAAATTGTTATATCTCTGTGTGCTTGAAAAATGATCCTTTTAGTTGTAAAGGTGACAAATGATTACAAAAGAACCCGCACACAAACTAAGAGGATATTTTGTTTTTGTTTTCATCGTCCCTTCACATAATCTCTAACTTTCATTTTTTTGAAAAACAATTGAGATATGTTCTGGCAATTGAAAAAAACAATACTTTGAAAGAAGTTTTGCTTGTTTTATACTGTCTCTAGAGACAAAGGTTTCAGAACAGGATTAATCGGTAAAATCAGTCTAGTACATGTTAAGAAAATGGAAGCAGGAGCCTTTTTCACAAGACATTTGTATATTTTAAGATGATACAATAACGAATACATCTTGAACAGGGTTTACGCTTCTTTTATATGAAAAAAACAATTGATAGTCTTCACACAAACACCTTGCATCATAAATTTAAGTTAAAGATGCATGCTTTTCTTCTGGGGGAGTGGGGTGGGGCAACTCGTGTGTTGCTAAACTGATTTGAAAAGTGTCAAATAAAGCGTTCTAATATAAGATTTAACAAGGGAAATCTCATGTTTACCCTTCAATTAGGACCCCCGCCCCACCTAAAACAAACACGTCTATGTCAAAACCTAAAATATGGCTGGACCCTGTGAAAGTAGAGGGCTTTTAATTTGAAAAGTCTCTCTCAACGATCTCTCACTCAGTGACAGACACTCGCTTTATAGCTCTGACCGGAAATATTGTATTCATGTTATTTACCTAATTTATTAGCACCTGTTTCTTTACAGCTCAGTGTGAGAGTCTCTGCTGTGTTTCTGTCCTCGGATCTCTGTGTCTCATGAAGGATGGAGCTCCACCTCTGCTGCAATGTCACGGTGCGGAGCAGACACAAGTGAAGGTAGCGAGGGGAGATTGTCCACTTGATCTCATTCTCTCAGACAGGTTAAAAAATAAATAAATAAAATATGCTGAAATGGATCGCCAAATATACTTGGCCCGCCCAAATAAGTCTCTGTATGGGAAGCACTGCGTATTGGTCAAACCTGTCACGATCTATTCAGAACCGGTTGGTGGGCTACAGGTTGGAGACCACTGATCTATACTGAGACTTTTTCCAAGGAAATCAAAGAATACGCTTTATAGTATATGAAACCAGACCCATCTCCCCATCCTCACCTTGCCCATGAATTGCTTCCTGTAGATCTTGGCAGTACTGTTTGTCTCTAGTTTGACGTGGGAGGAAGGGCAGGGAGGTTGATCGGCCTCTGGTGGGTCTTTCGGTTCATGATTGTTCCCCTCGATCCAGTAGCCTCCAAACTGAGGCAGCAGGATAAGTGGAAAAGGACTACTGCGACCGAGAACCTGACAGTGATGGACAGTAAGAATATGTGCTATCAAACACTGAATTACTTTCACTGCTTCAGAAAATGTACACTCGCTTTTTTCCCCACTACTTAGTCCTTTAACATTACAGCTTCTGATATCTATAAAATATATAGTGTGTGTTATTTTTGTGCAGGGTACATTGTATGTACCTCGTGAACACTGGGATAAGGGATGTAGTCTTCTTCTGTCTGCAGGGAGACAAACGAATATGAGTCAAGCTGACAAACAGACGCTTGTAGTCATACTTTCAGTTTTGGTTCTTTGAGGAAAATAACAATGAGTATAAACACTGTGACAGAATATCAACTACAGCATCATGCAGTTCTGCATTTTTCAGATATACTTTTTATCCAGCCAACATAACAGACCACATATCAGCCTTTTTGACTGATGCCTCATAGAAGACAACAGTTTTTTGTTAGCAATTATATAAGGCGTCAATCTGTACTCATCACTACTGCTGTGATTATCTAACTTTTTAAAATTGGCGGTCATTCGGCAAAATTTTTCATATTCTATGACCTCCAATGGGTGTTACATAAAATCTCTCAGTGTCAATGTGAAAAAAGGACAATAATGTTTCACTCAGACAAGGAAAGTGATATTTTATTGGATGTGCTCGAGTTGGTGACAGAGAAGCTTACTTTCAGTTATTGGCAGCTAATGTATACAGCACTACCTAAAACACATCATTGGACATCATAAAATAACAAACATCTTATTTCTCATTTTACCCTCTGATAGTTTTATTCACTCGCTGTGGGATTATGTTTGTTGCACTGCAGAAACAATAACGTTATGTGGCAATTTACTTTTTGAGATACCCACATTCCCTCAATTTCATGAAGCAATTTTCTCCTTTTCTCAAGAATGCATTTCACCAATCCCAGCAGAGCATTCTGTGACTTCTTCCATTTCATGTTATAGGCTACATGTGGCAGAAGTGACAGCAAGAAAATGTTGTGCATTTTACTGTGAAAGTGAAAGTAACTGTCCTTTACACAAAATACAATAGGGCATTGCATTGTTGACAGTTGTATCCACAATTTTAAGTCTGTCTTTTATTTTAAGACAGAAATTAGGCTTTTTCAATTGGGGGTCCATTGGAGCCAGAGGGTTATTTTGGAGCCAGCCCCTGGTGGCCATCAATGGTATTGCACCTTAAGGCACTTCTACATTTGCTTCTCTTTTCAGACCTAGAGACTACGTCCATTTTTATATACAATCTATGGTCCACATACCCGTGTATAAATTTGGTTTTGGCCTTGTCTTGATCCAGTTTCAGGGAATAAGTTAAGCCCATTGGTATTAATTAAGGAAAACCTAACTTTTACGGAACTAAAACATGTTTCAGATTATAGTATGCATCCAGCTTTGTGGCAGCGGTTTACAGAATATACTCTTTTGTTTTTACATGGCACTACCGCACGACACAAAAAGCCAAGCCCATAAAGAAATGGTTGTCCAAGTTTGGCGTGGAAAAGCTTCATTGCCGAGCCATACCCTCACTAAGTTACCTTTTGTGTGCCCTTTTTTGACTTGACCTCTGACCTCCTGCTGAGCCTATCTCCCAGTCTGCCGTAGTAACTGCATCAGTCTGTCTGGGCGATAGGACGGCAGAGGATTTTGCGGTCCTATAACCCCTGTCGAGCTCCTGACTCAGCCGGTGAGCATCCTAAAGCCTGTCTGACAGCTGATAAGGAAAGGTTTATAACTCTGCCATTACGGATGCTTTACCAGACTGTGGTCTATGTGAGGAGATGTGAGGATTTGCGACTCACTTTGAGGGGGGGAGGGAGCGGGCATCTTTGCTCATCCATTCTGCAACCCTGTGGAGAGAAAGGAAAGAAAATGACATGATACTGATGGCACAGGTGAAATATTTACACAAATGGCCCACAAAGACACACAAAGAGACACATACTCAGGACATTGTTGTCAAGACCCATGACATTTTGTGTGCAGCAGCGTAGTGAGAGATAAATCTTTGTGACAACAGTTCATGTTTACGTAAACCAAGCTCAATCACCAGATGGGCCACAGAAAGAGGAAGTAAAGAGGAGTGCTATCTTGGAGACTATACTGGATAAAAAACATAAGCAGAAGTTCATGAGAACTGAAATGGTGATTTCATCAAGCTATAATGAAGATATCGTTGACCACACTTTTACATGAGGGCCATAAAGTGCCAAAGCAGAGGTTTCTATAGACTTATCTATTCTTATTCTGCTGACTCAGAACTACTGATAGTTCCCGAAGCGCATAGAAAGATGAGCAACAAAGCAATCCTGATCAGTGGCCGCCTTTTTGTGGAATACCCTGCGGCAAGATTCGAAACGTATCAAATCTGATGCACATTTTTAGGACGGAGGAAGAAAAATCAAATGGAAATTGGAAATGCTTTCTCTGAAGACTGTTCCACTGCTTCAGTTTCTCCATCACCACCCCCATCGTTCTCTTGACCTTTGTCTGAGACAATATGGTACTGTTCTCCGCAACTCAAACATGTTGCTTCTGTGTTGTTTAGCTGCTTAAAGCAAAGAAAACAAATAAGGGTCTTGAGAAAGGGTTAAGAAAACATGTTTAAAATGAATGCATTACTAATGTGTATCTCACGCCTACACACCATGCCTTTCATACCTGGTTTCCTGGTTCCAGGTCTATAATTTCAGAAAGATGCTATTGTCTGAGCTTTTACGGTTAAAATAAAAATAAAAATAAAAAATAAAAAAATAAAAATCATGTTTTTGTAGCTCGTTCAACAATGTTCTATTACTTAAGATATTATCCTAGTGGACTATTCAGATTACAGTTTCCAGTGTTTTACGACTGTGGTAGTTAAATACACCAGTGCTGAAGCTAAATGGTCGATTTTATACAGTCTTTGACCACTGAAGACCACAAAAATACCCTTATCAGTTCGTAGCAAATCTAGTGAAAGAAAGCTAAAAAGTTAAAAACTTTGGTTTGAGTCTTTGGAAGGGAGACATTTTGTGGATGCCTATAATGTTAAAGACACTCAGATCAAAGTGTTTATTTAAACCGTGTTACTCTCTTTTCACTGTTGGTTTGCTTTGGTTTGTGTAACTCTGTAGGACATCACGGGCTACAAAACATAGTAGACTCCTACAAATCCATGTCAGCATATTGAAAAACAGAACATTTCACACATCTGATGACGCAGGTAAAACAACACAGCCGTGAAGGGAAAACACAAAGACTCTTTCAGCCCATTTAGAGAAATAAGGTTTCTGAAGACAGCTTGAGGCTAATACTCCTGCAAATACCAAACAGCACATTAATTACAAATAAATAAATACATGGACGCATAAAAGTGTTGCATTAGCTGTGTTGCAAGGCTGAATACAAAAATAGGAAGAAAAGCAGGAAAAGGAAACTCTATGTCCAAAAAGTGAATGAAATTGTGAGGATGCCATTTGATTAAAGCCTGTGAGGCAGAACAGACAGCTTTAAGCAGTGAGTACAAAAGGCTGAGCCAGGAGACCACTCACAGTACCTGCATCCTCTCGATCATGTCAAACAGGTCCAAGTTCTGGAGGAGAGAGTTGACACAGATCCGAAAAAAGACATGGGTTTGATAATCTGCATAGCTGTGTTGATATGCCCTCCCTGTAGTCTTCGCTCTCCCTTTATCTCCGCTCAGAGAAAAAGCTGGCTGCACACTCTCAAGACACGAGATTTACTGTTGGAATCTCTCGTACCCCCTAATTCCTTATTTCACAAGTAAGACGGCACTCCCTAACGCATCTCCCTCCCCACTTGACACCAATCTCACTGAGGCACCATTCAACGCCAGGAGAATCGCTCCTCCACGCTTGAGGACAAACACACTGTAAACAAGTAACTCTTCAGGGGAAATGAGCCTCAAAGCTCCATGGTGCTTCTCTGTTGCTAAAGCCAAACACTCATCTGACTGTGTGCAACGGCCAAATTAGCAGGAAGACACTTTAGTTTTATCGATTCACACATTCACATTAATTCACACATTCACATTAATGTGTGAATGCAACCCACGACACCACAAACTTTCAGCCAAATACAGAGTGTGCAGAGTAGAAAATAAAAATAAATTGACACGGCTGTTCTGGCAACTAGATTTTATGTCAACCGAGGTATAATGTGGATGTTTTGTAATCAACGTGTGTCCAGTTAGTCTACTGATACCACTAGTGTTCATTACAGCGACAGGGTTTTAATCACACCTCAACCACTCACTGCTACGGAACATAAATAAGTGTTTTGTGTAATTAGCAGAGACACTGGTCTACACCCTTCGACATGCACCTTTAATTTGCAGAGGTCAAGTTAAGGGTTAAAAGCATTGCCGACGTGAGATGAAGGAGGATCGCAGCAGCCCTGACGGCAGTGCTTGTTGCGAGGTGAGCCCTCTGTTCACCATGTAACACAAGTGGACTGAAAGTGCCAAGCTGATGTTTCCACATGACAGCTTAAATTTACTGAGGGGCCCTGGAGGGCTTGCAAAATACATATACACACACACACACACACACACACACACACAGGAAAGTATACACGTGCATTTACTAAAACCTTACTTGTAAGGTCATACGCACACACGTCTGACCCTTACCTCATAAAGCCAAAGGTGGCACCTCAGTCTATTGTTGCATGTGAAAATAAACAGAGCCATATGATATTCAGGGAGATACCGCTCTCCTGACTGCAAAACAAACATCAACAAACACTCCTATGCTGACCAGATTATCAGTCAACCAAGCACACTCCACAGTATCCACATCAGTTCTGAATATTTACAAAGGATAATGTCTGCACTAGACGCAGTTATGCTTTATGTAAGAGGCTAAAAACAAATAAGTGGAGCATTTCATCCATCTCTGCAATCAACAGCAAAATCCAATATTGACTGTTCTACTACACCAAACATACTGTATATACTGTATGTCTGTCTCTAAGCTACCTGGACTTAAAAAAGCAACAATTACTAGAGCGAAAAAAGCTCTCACCTCCAGCAAATAAAATAAATACTCACGTCACTGAGGCATCGTCTCTTGAGAAAAGGCTTACTGGAGGGACTGCTGAGGAGTCCATCTAATAAGGCATTCTTTGCTATCCTGAACTCAGTCATCATTCCACAAGTACAGATGCGGGCAAGCTGACAAGAGCGAGGGTGTTGATGTCACTGTCAGCCACAAGGAGAAAGGCAAGATTGACAGTGACACTTCGCACTCACCGTCGCTCAGGCAGTAAACTTGGTGAGAAAATTGGAAAGCTGTCTATCAGAATCCATACATCTGTGTGTGAGGTAAAAGCATGTGCTGTAATGTGAGAATATCATTTTTCTTCCCTCCTCTTTTCGTGTAACACCTCCTGCCTCCACCCTCTCGGTGACACACACAGCTGTTCTGTAGGAAGTATGACGAAGGGAGGAACGTTGGCGCTCCCCTCCCTCTGTACTCTGTGCAGCTATCTTCTCTTTTTAAAAAAAAATGCACACACACACACACACACACACACACACACACACACACACACACACACACACACACACACACACACACACACACACACACACACACACACACACACACACACACACACACACCATAGCTCTCTTTTTTTGTTTTCTCACATTGTGAGACTTTCCTTTTTTTTCCCTCATCTTATACTTCTTAAGTCTCCCTTTCAGAAACCTTTCTGTTCTAAAAGCAGGACAGTTAAGACATTTCCTTTTTGTCTGAGGTGATTAAAAGACAAACCTACAATTGCACACATTATATAATTCATGTTTCCATGTATTTTTGAGCCTGTTATCAACAAACTCTGCACCTTCAACCATGATACAGGAGTTCCTTCGCAAAGCAAAAGTCCACATGGATTTTTACGCGACTTATGTAAAATTATTAATGTGAATTGAATCATGATATCTTCCTAATTTCAACCAGAGAGTTTTAGTGCCCAACCCTAACTAAACTGCGACTGTGTCACATTTAACCCAAACCATGATCTTATACTGACTCAAACCACCGGGTTTTTATTGCCTAAACTTAAGACCACCATGTATTTTACAGTACAACTGTATCTGCAGTGGTGTTATAGATTGAAAGTTCTGATTATGAGCTGTTTATGTGTTTATTTTTGTGTACAAGCACGGAAAGATTTCCAACCTTTGTCTTGCCGTGATATAAAAAAAAAAAATTAAAAAAAAAATTAAAAAAAAAAATGCTCTGCAAGTTAACAGAAGAAGAAAAGTTAATAAATGAGTGGTGCTGGGGACCTATACAGGAAACTGCATTGGATACCTTTCACTTTATCATGTCCTTTAAAAGAAAACATCAATGTGAACACACCAACTGTCCTCACTTCCACCAGGGGAGATATGCAAGACAGGCAAGCGGCACAATTCCCTGCATGTGTCGATACAACAGCTTGACTGAGGACTTAGCTAGCTTCAGCACCTCTGAAAATCATCTGTGCATAGTTAAGCATGTGTATCATATGAGGGCACAATGGATAGTAGGAGACAAGAGGAGGACAGAAGCGATACAAAAAAATTACAAGGGAAGCACCGTGGGATGAAACGGGGCTGTTGTTCTGTGAAAGCAGGTCTCTGAGTCGGGCACACTTCCAACATCAGAAATCAACACTGACCTACTTCTTAAAAAAAAAAAAAGAAGCGTAAAACTTGCAAGAAGACGCATTCATCCCATACATGTCAAATGTTTTTTTCATTTTCTTTAGAAGATCACCACAGATAGCGGTCCTTATTGATTTCCCTTGAGGAAAATTGGTGTTAAGTATGCACAAGGTAAAAGGCTGGCATGATTTGAATTAAAAAGTACACAGAATATGGATTTTGAATGAACAGTTACTGCACCAGAACAGACTTAACAGACTTGCGATTCAGACACTGTGTCATCCGGAGGTTGCATTTCATTACTGGTGATTTTTTCACTCGGATCTAGACCGGCTTTAGTTGAATGTCAAACTGGGAACTGGGAACATTTACAGATGAAAACTGAATACTAATTGCATACATACTTGCCCAACAGTCATGTATAACCATTACCTGATGGCAAATGTGTGGGAGATATTTATGACTATTCCGATTCACACTGACATTGTTTAAGTTATAAAATATATGAAAGTGCTCCGATGAGTGCAGTATTTCAGCTTTAGCAGTTGGGAAAGTCAACTCGCTGTTGTGCAATCCTGCTTAATTTAGGTGACTATAGTATGTTGTGTGATCTAATAGAATAATATGTCCTGAAAAATACAGAGACTAACAACAAACAAGTTGAAAGATTCAGAGGACTTTCAGACTTTATGACCTTCAGTCTTTTAAGCTCCTCACATTTTCTGTCCTACCCTCGGGAACAACATGGAGCTGCTGCAGAGAACACACAATCACTATTTGTATGGCTGAGGGGTCGAGAGCTAGACATCTCTTTTCCTGTGTTAATTACCAGCAATGCAGTGTGTGTGTGCGTGTTCGTGCCAAAGAAAGAGAGATAGTGGGAGTGCATGAGTGAGAGTGAGTCGCTGACAGATCAACTGATTCATTGATTGACTGAATTAGATGAATGGCTGAGTAAGTCAATTACACTTTGCGCAATGAATACAGATGAGGTGGAAAAATATATACCCCCAACATTTCTCCTTAGTGTGCAAGCTTTGCCTCCAATACTTCAGTAACTCCTCACAACCAGAGCTTCATTTGGACTTCCACAGACAAACTGCCAATGATATGCATCCAAAGCAATATCCCCACGCCTACCCATCTCTCCCTTTCTGCTGTGTGGGTTATCTGCATCCTCAAAGGCAAACGCCTGAGTAAAATGGAAAACTAAACTTCAAAGAAAGTCAATCAATGGGCACAAAAGCCTCGCGTTTCAGTCAGAGAAAATCCATCGTGGTTCATTCATCAGGTCTGTCTGAAGAGACCAGGCCTGACCTTGCTGTGGCCACTGAGGTCTGGGGAACACAAATGGGAGTCCACACAGATGGCCCCTTCCACCCAATCAACGCCTCAGACGAGCCGGTTGATTGCCACTGGGGGTTAAGGTCCACAGAACTGCTGCTGTGTTTCCTGTATTCTGAAGCAGCTCTCGTACTGTCTCCACTCCAGTAAAAATAAAAGAACAATCAGTTTAGACAAAGAGGCCCTGAAATTCCACCTGCAGCACAACAACAGATCTGTTGGGAGTTTGTTTGTGTATCTATTATCATCACTAACTGCTTCATCAAACAATTAAGGAGGCAAAAACCTTGAACTTTTGGCATAAGGCTGTTGAACCCATTAGTAGCATCCTATTACTGATGAACTTGACATGGAGAGCAGGTTAATGCAATCATTAAAGGAGTACTTAACCAGTGTAGCACCGAATTTGTACATCACAAAGGATAGTGAAAAAACACACGACCAGAGGCCATATTTTGTTTCATTCCAAGCATTCTCCTTCCTTGTCAAAACCAACTAACTCATTTACCAACTAAGCTAATTATTTTGTAACTCAATGAATAACATTAAGTGACTTTACTTGAGGAAATACATCAGAGTTCAGGCAAATCTCTGTCGAGCCACAAGGCTTTGTGTAGGTGTAACCAGACTTTAAATGTATAAACTTGCTTTTAAGAGAATATCTATAATAATCACATATAAAGTACCAACCCATCCCGAAACAGGACTTCTGTACTACGGTCAAAACTGGAAATAACAATGTTAAAAGCTTCAGGTCATCAGCTGGGATCACATCTCTAGGTCACAATGACACACAGCAAGGTGTCTGACTTGTGGAAGTGTCAAAGATATATTTAGAGCTCCACGCAAAGAAGATACAAGAGGCACAGGCCCGTCACAATTAGAACATAATCGCCTGACCGCAATTATTCATCAGCTGTATGAAACTAACTGAAATGTCATATTTTCATCACCATGCCTACGTCGTTAACCATCGTTTGAGGTTTGACTGCTGCTCCCTTTAATGACGTCATCTCCTTTTTTTCTACTATGATTGAATTGCACATGGAGAATTAGCGCCACCACAGCACATTGTTTCTTGGGATTTTTGGTTCCTGTCAATGTGAGTAATGTCTGTACATATTTGAGGAAGAGGCTTTGTATAAAAAAAAGTTGTTATCGATGACATATTTACCCTAAAAACAGGAGTTGGTACTCATGTATTTCAACGTTAAATGCCAGTAAGTGGTTTGTCTTCTTCTTTATAAGGTGTATTATTAAACTATGGTTACGCTTTTACTACAATAGGGGAATAACATGAGCAATAAAAGACAATGAAGTCATTCATGGCAATCATTTAGATGACAATTAATCATAAACTAAAATGTCATGACTGCGACAGCCCAGAGACACAGGGAGTATCTCTGTTGCTGTGTCTGCGTATGAAGATAACACTGTCACTTCTTGGCCAACATTAATGTATTTGTATTCATCGCATCAAAAGATGTTTGCAGTACCGTTCAATATGTTAAATTCAGTATAATAGAATGCCTCTCAAGTATTCTCTGATCCAATCTTTGCAATGTGAATTGTTCTACTTCATTTAGCTCAGTTTTATTCAGAAACATTGGCTGCATTATTTAAAAAGCTTTTAACTACAAATGCTGGCACTTTCTACAGGAATTAAACTATAAAGCATTGCCGTTTTGATTGAGCTCACAGATTTAGCAGCCCTTTTCCTATACTGCATGTACAGGCTACAGTATGTTCAGTAAAAACTTCCTGTTGCTATAGACACACATTCCAGTACTAATGTTAAAGCTTGCTATAATGATCACTGCTTTTCATATAACCTGGCATTATAAAGTAATTAGGTCAACAATTTGACACAACAAAATATTGCATATAAATGAGACCAGTTTCCACACAAGACAAACAAAACAACATCTTAACAAATAAAAACCGATGTTTTCCAGAATCTGTGTGCATCTCCATATTTAGTCTAATAATCCCTTGCAAATTGTATTTCCAGTGCATGTGTGACAGAAATAAAACCAATGTGCCCTTCAATGGTATGCATTAGAGAGGAGCAACTGCTGCAGATCTATATTTGTCCCATAAGCTTGTGACAGAGGGCACAGACTCTTCTGTCAGGCACTGTAACAGCCTGCCAACTAAAGCTCACCCCGGGGTGGGGGCTTCAGGGGCACCTTTCACCTGGAGGGAACATTTGAAGCATATGATGAGACAAGAAGAGAGAAAACCAACGGAGAATTAAAATTCATCTGTGGAATGAGGGTACGGAGAGACTGATAACTCTTTTCCAGTGTCATTGGTAGTAACTCAGCCATCACCAATGACAAATACTGCTCTATTGCTTTAAAGGATAAGGCTAGAGTTATTCAATGTGGTTAATATTATTGAAAAATACAGTGAAAAAGCAAAACCAACATCTATGATTGTCTGCCTCTCAGTTCATTTTCACATTCACATCATATCTGTGGCATTGAACATGTTAATCTAGACCACAAATATTTCTAGTAGTTTTAACCTTAAAAGTAATACAATAAGTAAGACAACTCTACCCGAACTGGGAAAAAAAGAAAGTTGCACTTTTGTTGGGCACTACTTTCTAATGGATGAATATACATTTGGTGCAGAATTAATTTCTGTGCAAGACTGGTGTCATACAAACTACAGTGCTTGTGTTATATAAAAGGAAGATTTCACCCAGTATAACAGTGAGGTTTAGCAAAAGTTCCATCAGGAAGACCATCTTAATGCTGACACACATCTTTTTCCTCTGTCAGGGTCAATCCAACTTTGTCACAACGCCTGTGAGCCTATAGTCTCAGCTGCTGTCAAACTTTAAAACTGTTCCTTTGTATGCTGCTGCCAGCTGTCACTACAGTGTCTGACTGATGCAACCGACTCCACCCCATTGATCTCTTGTTTCATCAGAGCCAGCTGTCCAATGAGTCCATTCAATTCAAGTTGAAGAATCCTGCACCACATACGTCCAGATCTTCACTCAATCTGGCCTGTTTCTGGACAGCTTGTGGTGCGACACGATGACATCATGATAGAGACTCCTCACATATGTCTGTAACTTTCCCTGCTGCACACAGTATGTCCAACAAATTACTGTGCACAATTACCACAAATATATCCCTAAAAAACAACACGTTTTTTTTTATTGTCGTTTTGGCCTTAGTGTGGAATTTTTTTGACAATAAGAAATATGTATGAATCTCACCAACCGTTTCCTGTAAAGTAGGCTAAGGCAAGGGATTCACTGGGAAAATGATTCTCCATATTGCAATATCCTCAAGAGATCTTTGGACTTGTCAAAGCAGAAAGCACACAGGTAACTGCATTAATTAGAGAGCTATCAATCCGTACTATTTCCTGTCCCGGTAAGCCAGGCCATTAAGCAATCATGTACAATCTCAGATGCCTAAAGAGGAATGAAATAAATGTCACACTGCCATTATTGATGGTAATTTTACTGTATTGTATACAAAATTTAGAAGCTCATCCTCTGATTCAAAGTCTCTGTTTCACGTTTTTCAGGTCAGGAACTGTCTCCAAATGCAAATGTCGAACCGAATAGAGATGAGAGTAGCAGCAGGTCAAAGTCTTTCGTTACCTTTGAAAGTGAAGGAAGAGGATACGGAGGGTTGGAGTGTACGAGGGAGGGCTCTACTTCATCCGATATACGAGAAATCCTTCCATCTTGTTTCCTGTGAGTCAGAGAGGATGGAGGGGTGGGGAGAAACGGAAAGAGAGAGACAAAAGAGAGATTATGGCTAGCCTTCAGCTGAGTTTCTTATTTAAGTACTACCAGCATGAAAAAAAATTCTGGAACCAATTGACTCACTACACTGAAGCCGGTCATTGAACTCTTGCTACAGTGAAAAGGGTGCCATTATTACACCACCAGGTTCACTATGTTCAGGAGTGATACAAAAACATCTTTTCTGTTGGTTTTTGCCTTCACTCCCGCAATGTTAAAGGTAAAGAGATGAGTGCGATTGAAGGCAAAATTGTTAAACAGAAGAGATCAGAAGAACTGCACAGAGAACGAGGCAAGTGAAGAAACGAGGGAGAACAAAGTGAAAATATATACAAAGCAGAAGAAGAAAGGAGCCACAGCTTTCATCTGCTAACTCGCTTCCCTCAACACTACTTCCCTGCTCCTCTCAGCTCCTTTTCCTCTCTTTTGCGATTGGAGTGAATTACCAGTCTAACCAGGATTCTGGTCAGAGCATATTACTTCACACCCCGTCTCACACAACAGTCAGTTGCTAGAACTGGCAGCCCGTCTGTGCATGCATCCTGTTTGCAATCCTGCAGCAGAGGGCATTTTCTAAACACTAGTTGGGAGCAAAAAGAAACACAGAACAATAGCACAAACTGATTTCTTGGTGAGATTGGTGTGAGAATTGGTGGAGAAGTGGGCACTCGCATATTTCCTTCATTCTGCCATCTTGGCACACACCACCGTGGTTTAAAAGTAGTAAAGCTGGAATAAAATCAGTTATTGAGTGGTGTTTGTTCTGCAACACAGCCCATTATTAGATGTTGCAGCTCTCCATATCAAAAAACACATTGCCTATCACTCCTGCTGAGACTCTATAAGCCTGAGTAAATGGAGCTGCACTTTTATGACAACAGAGTGCTGACCTGGAGTTCAGGTGAGGAAATCTATTTGTAATGTAGCAGAAACACTGCTCTTTGTTGCCTCTGATCTCTGCTGAATTCAGGGAAATGACTGAAAGAGGCTGTCAGATCTCTCCCGCAGCATCCTCGGCTTCTCAGAGCTGACATCCGTCGAGAGTGTGAACTTTGTTACGTCTGTCATTCAATACAGCCGGAACACAATGAAAATATGATGTCAAATGCTGCTTGGAGCCGAGAAAGATGCATTCAAATTTGGCAACAAAGAAATAGCTTAGTGCGCATGTTTAGTCAAAAATCTGCCTACGCTGAGGTGACAGCTTTTTTTTAACCGTCATATGGAGCTATTAAGCTCATTAACCTTTGCATTTAAAGATTCAGGTTTATAAAACACATCAAAACAAATCTGGAAGGAGTTTTGTTTTACTTTACCACATAAAAAGTATTATTCTCTAAATTTCTGGTTCTTTATTCAGGTTTAACAGCCACCCGTCATGTCATCGGTAGTGAAAGTGGCAGGCTGTCTGGCAGCCTTCATATTTCTGTCTATTGAGTCTTCCTAAATCGAGATTGATCTGCACATTTGCGTTCTGCCTTTCATTATAGGTAAACCCACATGGGTGGTTACAGTTATTTGAAACTGTTAAATCTGAAAAACAAAAAGCCACAGTGTGTGTGTGTGTGTGTGTGTGTGTGTGTGTGTGTGTGTGTGTGTGTGTGTGTGTGTGTGTGTGTGTGTGTGTGTGTGTGTGTGTATTTTAACTGTCACTACATTGATTTACAAGGCACGTAACAGGTGTATATCCAGTGAAATGATAAGCTTGACTCACAGAGACTGCAGGCTGGCATATTCTGACTATCACAGCAAGCATCTGTTATCAAATACCACCATCCTGACATATGACATGATGATACTGTATCATATGGAATTGTTTAGACTCAAATTAAAAAAAGAATATTCAGTAATTTATGTGCTGCTGAGGAGCACCAGTGCAGTTGCTCAATATTAGCAGGCAGGAATGGTGGGCTAATGGTCTTTATGAAGTTTGTAGAAATACTTGGTATAAAGCTGTTCTCTCATAAACAATGTCAGCATTCAGAGTACTAATGTTTGTTTAAGTAGAATAAACGGGATCACCATGTGATAGTTGTGAATCTCGACAAACAGGACGCTACAAATTCTGTTGTTATTCAATATATTTCATCTGTATCCCACCAATGATGAAAACACTCTCTTCTTTATACCTTTAAGGGGATGAAAAGCACTGTGTGTTTCAAAAACTGAAGAAGCAATTGTATTTTATTTATGTAGGCACTATTCCTGCTTTTTCTCTCAGTTTGGAACAACCAGTTCAAACTGTACTTCAATGATTATATAGTCTTTCTCAAATTAATCATCCAATTAAGATCTGTCTGACAACCCCAAATGTCTGCATTGACAAAGGTCCGTTCTGCTAATGATCTTCGTGATGCAAATGATTATTTTCATTACTGATTAATTTGCGGGTCATTCTTGCTAAATTGATTATTAATTTGGTATATTAGATGATCTCAAAAAAACCTATTAGTTCAGACTGCCCAACAGTCCAATACCAAAAGATGAATAAAAAATGTTCTCAATTGATAATGTAGAGCCAAAGAATTGCTTAATTGATCATTAAAACCGTTGCCAGTTAATTTTCTGTCAATTGGCAGCTTTCACATTCAATTTCTTAACACTTAACGCTATTGTCATTAACAATTCACTCATTATATACCGTTCCTTTCAGGTGGGACGCAAAGTTAGCTGAAGTAAATACTCTGCTATGTCCTAATGAGCTCTGGACGTGGTGGGTGGCACAGGTGAAGCCTGCCGCAGCAGCAGGCAGGTGGTGAGGTCACCGTGTCATGCTGACAGAGTGAGTGATTGGCACACGGGAAGCACAACCCAGGCAACACTCATCTCGCCAGGTTAAACAATGCGAGTTGCCCTGTGTGTTCCCAAGCTGCCCACTCATGATCCCAGGTCAAAGGTTTATTCGCCAGAAACATCTGAATAACTATGAGCAACCTTGTGGAGTGTGCGAGAAGAAATAGAGAAAAACAGAGAAAAGGAAAACACAAAGTGTAATTTTCTCTCCTCTGCTGAGCAAAACACATTTCTCAAAAGATTCTGGATTATCCTCTTTTATGGGCTGAGCCTAGAGTCACCGCCACACACATTTGTAGCAATATTTCTGATATTACATTCATCTTGCAGTTATTAACACCTATTTTTCTGTGGTGCACACTCTTTCTTCTATGTTTTTCTCCATATTGAGGGTAAATTATTGTTACAGCTTCGGTTGTATAAAAGAACGTGTCACCTAGCAACATTACCTGCACCCTGATTCACTGTCAGATGCTCCATTTGAAAAACAAACTCAAAGCCTACATTACAGAACGAATGCTGCATAGAATTTGAGAAAATTATAGGCACTATTATCCAACTCATGAGTATTCGTAAAGGCAAAGCATTTTTGAGGAGACTGATCAGCATATTTTTTTTAAATGAAGTAAGACATATTCTCCTCGGCTGAATTAATGCATAGAACATACTGCTAAAAGATAAGAGCTGGTGGTTATGAGTGATTAAAAAGATAATATAAATCTGCATTTTATTTCAAAATTCTTTTGGACAACTGCCATACACAGGTGCATATTTAAGCTTAGAGCCATGATAGGTTCTCTTTTTCAACACATTGATAACAACCGATAGTGACTGAGGGCATCTTATTCTAAAGTGCTCATATGGCGCACCAGAGTAAATTATCTACAGTACCCAAATGGTCAATGGTTTTTACCTTCAAGCCCTTTGCTTTCTGGATTACAATGCTTTTCAGGGTCTTTGTCTGTTCTTACACTCATTCCTGGCAGCATAAATGGACACAAAGCATTCTGAAACTAAAATCCACTAATTAATCCTATGTTTACCAGCAGTAGCCACCACGGACTGCTGGGTCATGAGCTGTGATAAGAATTCCAGCTTTGTGTTGCCCGATTATGGCGCTCGGGTGTGCAGCACCTGCAAATACCAATGAGCTGGGCCACAATGAAAACAAACGCACACTGAATTTAAAGCATAAATTTGAGTACGACGGGTTTGTAGTGGTTTACTGCAGTCACACAGAGGGTCATGGTCAGTCAGAGCAAAAAGTATGAATGTACATGTCATGCGTCTAATAGAATATGCATTTTCCACAGAGGTATGTGGAATGAAGACTAAAGCAGACATGTCCCTTAAGTGCCCATATTTTGTTTGCTGACAAGGCTTAAAAACTTTTGGAAATATAAGCAAATAGTACAGATAGTTGTTTCATAATATGCTGCTGGTAATATTTCATAATCTTTTAAGATGAGTTGAGCTTTGACTACATGAGTTAGAATATACAGATGATTTGTTGCTATCTGTTTATCAACTGTGGTCAGCCTCACAAAGTCTAAGCAGTGTGACGGCAGTTAGCTGAAAGTCAGGCCTATCCGCATGTGCCAGTCTAAAAAAGAAAATCAACAGAGAAAATAAGAGCCAGCAGGGCTAAAAAAAAACAAAGAAAATCAAACTGCCACACAAATATCTGTTTTTTAACCAAATAACTGAAGTTATAACAAAGTTACTGAGAGGGCTCATCAGCATATATCTACAATGATTCTTCTAGCCAATACTGCTGACCTCAGGCTACATTCTGGCTGAACATTTCCAGCTCAACGATGCATTGGTTCCTTTGGCAAACAAAAGATAGCCTTGGGCAGTGCAGGAAGAGTCAGATATCATCTGGTCGAGTGCTGCTATGGCAGAGTAACCTTGTCCATTAATGGAAGAGTAACTTTGTCCATTAAAGCTTATCAAATGGATTTAGCAAAGAAGTTTCTCTCAGGGAGGAGAGCTTGGGGCATCTTGCATTACTAAAGAGATCAGAGGTACAATCCATTACTTTGTAACTATGCCCCAAATGAGCTATGATGCATATTATATATGGATAACAAAGAAAAGACAAAATTTTAAAATGATCTGAAATAGAAGCAACATTAAGAGCTCAAGCTCTGCCTGATTCTGCTTCATTAACTAATGGCAGGAAGTCACAATAGTAGTCAGCAATTCTGTAACTATGGGTCTTACAACAGTCGTGTTTTAAACACATTTCCAGTGCAAATCCTTCTATTAAAAAACAACAACAAAATCAATAGCAGTGCAGGATTCCTGATGTATAACCTAAACCACCTACTCTGGAGAATTTGGAGAGCCCTGTCCTAATCTGTAAACATGATTGCCTATGAGCTCCGACTGCTGAAACACTGACCTGAAAAGAGGAAACAATTGGCTGAAACTCCATCAGAAATACCTTTTATTTTACTTGCTTTGCTTACACTGTAAACTGGGCATAATGCTGCAGCTGCGTTTTGCTATTACTATATTGGGTTATCATCATCATCATAATCATCATCATGAGTCACTTTCTCTCTTGATGTCACCAAAAGGCAGATCCTGGAGTTACTCCAGCATGATTGATTGCAGACTTTGCTTTGGCAAAGCACAAACTTCGCTGACATGCTGCCGCATCTTTTGCTTGATTTTACATTACAGTCAAATAAAGCACAAATGAATGGGAGCTCTTAGACACCAGAATGCTATTTTCCAATTCATCATCTTTGGAGCAGCTTTGGGTTTCACTCTTAAATGGCATTGTGGATTATTTTCTTCACTCTTGGCTTCATAAATCCTGAACAAAAATAATATTTGGATCATATTTTTGCTTTAAGAGAAATGTCTTGCTTGGCTGCATCTTTCAGCCCCACACAGTCATTGGCGCGCACACACACACACACACACACACACACACACACACACACACACACACACACACACACACACACACACACACACACACACACACACACACACACACACACACACACACACACACACACACACACACACACACACAGTCCTAAAGAGACAAGTACACATAAACCCCTAAGCTTTGCAGGTCCACTTAGTAGAAAGCAACTAATCTAATCAAGTACAGCAGCTAATGCACAATGAAAGCAGAGTCATTTACTCGAGATGTCAGTCAGGCACTTCCTGGGTGGACAGGAGAGCGAGAGGGAGGAAGACAGATAGACCTGGAGAGAAAGTTCAGCATTCAGAGTGACATGGGATGACGAGATCAGCAGGAGTTGGACACAGCTATACGTCATTCAGACTCTTTTTTGGCTGCTTCTATTCAATACCCGTTTCTCTCTTATCTATCTTGAATTGACTTCGGCATAATTCATCTATCTTTCAGTGGTTCCCTTCAAGGACGGTGCACTCCGTTCTCCATCCATGCTTACCTGTCCGTAGTGCTGCCTCACTTGCAGCTCAGTCTCTTCTCCTCAACAACTTGGTGCTCCTCTATGCATTGCTCCCTCCGTGTGTCTGACTCAGTCTTTCTATCCTCCAACACCTGCTGTCGGAGATCAGCCTCTTTCCAGTCAGATGATGCTGAGAGCAGCCCTCCCTCTATCCTCCCTCGCCGTCCTACCCTCCCTGTTTTCCTCTCTGCCTCTCTTCCTCTTCCTCATGCATGCATTTCCCTGTCTGTTCTTATTCTGAGGCAAGCACAAAACGCTCTCTCTTCTCTCCCTCCCAAACTCTCCCCTCTTTGTTTCACCTCCACCTCCCTTCATTTCTCTTGATCTGTGACAGAGAACGGCCCATCTAAGCTCTGGGTGCTGCTTTGCATTTGCCTCATTGAGTCTGTTTGTTAATACGAGATTTTACTCATTCAACAGGACGAAATGCTGCAGCCGGATGAAGGCTTGAAAGCAAAGTTTTCCCAAAAAATGGGGACATTACCTCATCTGAAAAGCGACATCAGAGCTCCCTGTGGTATTATCTGCCTCACTCTGACAGCCTGTTCCAACACCATAAAACCCCTCCTCCACAAATTAGCCTAACCATCCCATTGTCCATTTGACACATTAGAGGCAGGCAGTTAGCTGAAAGGCTCTCAAATGTTGCAGATTTTGTAGCACACTTACACATAATGGAGAAAATCACTTGCTCAGCCCACAGAGGAATAAGCACAGGTCAGTGTTCTCCATTGTATTAGAGTAATCACAGTTTAATATTGGGTGGGACGCTAACTCCTCACGCATCAACTTGCATGAATAAGTAAAATACATCACTATGCATTTAAACATGCTGTCAAAACATACTAAACATAAGTAAAAAAAAAAAATCATGAATTGGATTTCAACACCGTGCCGCCTGTTCATGCCCACCTCTCTGCACCAAACACACAGTATCTGCAATAAAAAGGATTAAATTTGAAATCATTTAATCTTAAATCCAGTCCAATCTAATAAATGTGAATAGCACAAAGATGAGAATATTTGCATATCTATGAGGGGAGTTGGGGTTTAAAGATTAAAGTGATTATTCAGAATGCATCATAACTCAAAAGATTTAAATTTTTTTTACTATGACTCAACTTTCTAACACTCACTGCCTTTTTACACAAAACTAATTCACATATATAGAACTGTAGCTGAAATTAATACCATAAATGAGCCATCACTTTACCAAACATGTTCCACCTGCATCTCTGCTCTGAAGGTTTACTTCCAAAGACAGCTATGGCTGCTTGGTCAAGTAATTATTGTATTTCTACAAGGTGTGCCAAGCTACAGAAAAATGTAATGATAGTAGTTGCAATCGATGAGCGAGGCTGAAGGAAACAAATAGAGGGATGCGAGCCAAGGCTTTTCCCAGCCTGCTGGCTTGCCTGCACCCATGTGGGTATAATGTTACAGGTAGCCTACACCGCACACACACACACACACACAAAAGAGCCAGATTTCTTGTCATTTGCTGCTCAGAAGGTTGTGTGCTACACTCAATAAATGGTATCATGGTTTTCCAGCAGAGGTCCCAGGGAACCTGCTCTACCTCTCGTCCAGGGAAGAAACCACTGGGTTCACAGGAATCACCTGAACACAGCTGAGCTCAAATGGACAGAGAAGGAGCATGAAGCATTCAGGTTACGTACAGTCAACACCTTTCTGCCTGCTTCCAGCCTCTGAGCTGCCAGTGGGGTGGAGCTGAAGATGAAAGAGGATCTTAGCTTACACAGGGCCGAACAAATTGGAGTTGAAATAGGTCAGAAGGAGGAGGTTGACTAAACAAATTGTCTATTTTTAAAAAAAATTATTTTATTTTTTCAGGGAGTACATACGTTTTCAGAATTGTCAAGTTAATCAGATGGTGGGCCATTACAGGAGGAATTGTACGTGGGTCATGCTGGGACTTTTCAGACTTTTTTTTTTTTCCATTTCTCATTTCATTAGTTTCTCCCACACACACACACACACACACACACACACACACACACACACACACACACACACACACACACACACACACACACACACACACTCTCTCTCTCTCTCTCTCTGTCTCTCTGTCTCTCTCTCTGTCTCTCACTGTGATTGTCTGCTTCCCACTCTGTTCTCAGTCCTCTCGTGAGGCAGCCTGACGAAATTTAACATTTACATGCCACCAAACTGCAGAGAATGCGCTTCGAAATAACATTGGTAGCGCTATAATTTGAAAGAATTTTCTCCTCGAGACACTGATTAGTACACGAGGATATCAACACGCTTAATTTGCTCCCATAAAAAGATTGAACAGATGAAGCCACATCAGTCTCAACCAAAGTTTTCTTTTCTTAAGCTGTGTCTGAAAAAGTCTGAAATTTTTACTTCTTATGTACAGCAACAACAGGTGGATTTTCACTGACTCCCAAAATGACATATTTTTGCAATTTAAGCACCCTCTACAGCACCAAAATGTCCGAGCACATAAGTGTAGGATCATTTGATTGTTGGACGGGACCAACGACAACCTTACAAGGCCTTTGACGTCATGGTAACAATAATAAACACATGGTTAATGTTGTGAAAAGTGGGTTTGATTAGGATTAACCACCAAAACTACTTTTAGGTGTAGGAAAGGTTCATGGTTTGGGTTAAAATAATTATGTTTTTATGTAACTAACGTTACATTACATAGGTGATGTAAACTATGTTACATATGTGATGTTTGTTAAATACGTTATACGTTATTATGTGTAAATGTAGAGTTTTGGTGTGAAACGAGACACAAACAGCAGTTTTCTGGGGAAAAGTGTTACTGTGATCCATCCAACCACCGCCGACCTTAGCACTACATTGTCATTCTTTATTCCCCTTTATCACCTGACTGTCATAATGACTCTGACCACTAGAGGTCCCAATAAACATAAATATCTATTTTCTCCAAAGACAAAAGCCACTGGCAAAGGTCCTCCACTGTTGTCTGTCCTGTGCTCGTCTCTTGGTCTGGTTCCATGTGTAAACAGAAATATGGGCCAGTTTATACATCTTCAACGATCGACTAATATTGCCATTTTTGGTATGAGAACAGGCTATCAGTACATGCTGGTGTTGCCTGCTGGTGGGTTCACATTACTTGGCTAGGCAACAGTTGGTGGCAGAGATGCTCTAACAAATAAGGGAATACATCAAAAGCGGCAGAGAAGAAGATTGCTAGCAAGAAGACCTCAATGCAAACAATACAGGGATCATAATACTAATTGTCTTAGTAAATGTTTTACAATAAGGAATACTAACTCAAAGAAACAACATTGGCTTTTGGTGGGAAACACCGAATGTAAACATAACATTGATTTATCTTTTAGAAAACAAATTCCACGGGATCCCTTCAAACTTAGATGAGAGAAAGAAGAATAAGAGCAATTAAAACTGCAAGCAGTGATATGCGGGCCCTTGCACGCTGCACGTTGGGGATCCAGCGGGTCGGGGCCACCGGCTCCCCGACGTGTAGCATGCGAAGGACAGCATATTACCGCTTGCAGTTAAAAAAAAAAAAAAATTATCGATCTTGTTCCTTGTTCGTCTTTAAAAAAAAAAAAAAAAAAAAAAAAAAAGGCTTTTTTTTTGGCAGCTTTAACATCTACAAATACTCATGAAAGTTGGTGCCTGACGCATGTGCAAAGTTTCGTGAGGTTTGGAGCATCGTTTGACCTTAAACATCAACTTCCTGTGTCACAGCGAGACGTCAAATTTTGCCACATTGCCATGGCAAAGCCCTTTGACAAAGTCAAATGAAATCTCAATATATCATCAACCACATGTTTAGGTTATTGTCTTTAGGTTCATGTGATCAACCAGCTCGATGTAGCATGTGAAAGCATGAAAAGTGTCATTTCCAGTTGCCACCAGGGGGCGCTATGACTGAGCGAATATTACAATACAGGTGTCTTCAGGGCCGGACTGTTATCATATATGTAATGTTTGGAGACGGTCAGTCCATGTACATAAGATTAACACCAACTTGTAGTTTCATGGCGAAACGCTCAAAATGGCTGCCACGCCACGGTCACAGCCATCGATGAAAACAAATTCTTTTAACAACTTTTAATCCCAAACATGCTAAGAGTGCACAAAAAAAAATTCAAGTCGGTCTGACAAAATCCCTAGGAGTTCGTTAAAGTACAACATGTGCGAATCGCCAAAAATGGCAACTAAATTCAAAATGGCAGACTTCCTGTTGAGTTGACATAATGGTGCAGTGTAACTTTTTTGTACGTCTAGGGGTGATACACATGCACCGATTTTCGTACATGTACGTAAATGTAGCCACCGGGGCATTTGTGTAGGGGGCGCTCGCGAGCCATTTGGCCACGCCCACTCGCAACTCCACTAAAATACGAAATTTTTCACCGGGAGAGATTTTTGTATGAACTTTCATGAGTTTTTGAATATGATAAAGCCTCCAAAAATGCATTTAAAATTTCAGGAAAAAAAGAATAATCATTTTACGAATAACAATAGGGCTTTCGCACTATCGGTAAAAAGACATCTTTCAAGAAAAAGGTATTTAACAGTAGTTGTGGGATTTGGCCTTGCGCCTCATTCCCCTTGAGGCTTGAAAGAAGAAGGAGGAAGGAGGAAGCAGTTCTTCAAGAGAACAACAGTGTTGTCAGCACTCCCAGAATCCTGCTGCCTCCCATAATTACTTAGATTTTGGGTGGCCCTCTCCATAGATCTTGGCAGTGATAAACCTGGACCAAAACTGAGTGTGAAACCACAGGACCGTCAGTGGGGCAGGTAGCATATGGAAGACAGATTGTGGTTCATCCACAGTCCACCAGAACAACACGTCCCTGGTTTCCTGTCTGAGACGGAACTCAACTGTTGTCTTATACTGTTTAGATTTGATGTAACTGATGTGGATCCACTAAAACACCATTTAGTTTAAATGTAATAAGCAAAACAGATTTTAAAAGAACTACATTTTTCACTCCATCATCTGTATTGTCCTTTTTAAGTTGACCATAAAAATATTTATATTGCACTAAAGCTGATTAAAAATTGCTTATTATTATTTCAATAAAATGTAAGGGCCAGACATTTTTTTATGGAAGCTAAATTTACTGTACTTGGTTTACTGTAGACTGACTTGCTGGAAGAAAAACAACCTTAATTTTGTTCTAAATTTGTTATTTCCTTTCCCTACCAATTGAGATAATTTCCTATTTTATATATCTAGACAAACATAATGTTTACAATTTTAAATTCTGTCCGTATTCCTGCATCCCTCATCGAGTGGATTAAATTTGAGCCCACTCTGCAGTGTTTCTGAGTGCCTCTGTGACTAACCAGGTGATTAAAGTTATTATGCGGACATACTGGGATGTCATCAGCTGCTCTAGGTGGGCACAGGGGGTTGCTTTAGTGGCTAAGACAAAAAAGGAGGAAGAAAAACATCAATAACACAGCTGACCTCAAGCAGAGAATGAGAAGAGATATGCAAATAGTAAAAAAAGATGGTGCTGATGCATAACTCCGGGATGCATGCTTGATTATTGAAAGTTACATTCACATACCACATATAGTGAAGTGCAGTCAAAGGCTTTGTGGGAAATCAACAAAAACAACTCACCACGACTGATTACATCAATATTTGAGCCATGCTGTGTCTGCTATTGAAAAAAAAACTTAGTCAGCACCATTTTCCAAACAAAAATAAGTACCACATTTAATCACCAGTGCTTCACAAATTTGCTTCGAAATGTGTACCTGATGACACTGATTGTATAGACGTCATTGTATAAATGCAAAGAATGATTTGATAGTGTCATTAATGAACAATATAACACACACACACACACAACACAAAACAGCGCATAACTGCCTGAGCAAAACAAATGTATTTAAGGGCTGTGACGCATTATTCTCTCCATTATCAGCCTCCTTTGCTCTCTGTCTTTCCACTCAGTGAGATATGTATAGCGGCTAATTGATGTGTCTCTTGAACTGAGATGTAATAGAGCTTGATTACGTGGTCGGCCTTCTGATAATGTGAAATGGCTACAAATGCAGGCAACATTACCCCCTCAGTAGGCCCAAGCTTTTCAATTGCTTACCTGAATACATCAATAGGGTAATGAAGCGCAACAGGGAGGAATGTGCAATACGTTCTTGTGTAATATTATGGTCAGTGTTTGAAATATTGTCTTTATTGCAGTATTGTAAAACTGTACATTGCAATCTACAAGAAATTGTGATGTGAAACTTGGCAAGGAGGAGGACAGTACTTCAAAAAGATCCTTTTTGATCCGCGTTTCTTTTCTCATATAACCAGGCAGCAGCAGTCTGCTGTGTACTTAACTGAACAGGTGCAATGGATGACAAGGCAGACCCCATCTGCTAGAATAACCTCCATCATCACCACGCTCTTCTCTGACTGTGCCCTCTCCACAACCTGCAGAGCAGACCACATTGCAAGTGCAGCGGGTCACGATTCCCTCTGAACTTACTGAGGGCTGGACACACCTGCAAGGGACTCAGCAGGGGTCTCTTTCCTGGTTTTTATGCAGTCAGAATAGCACACAGAACAGCAAAGGGAAGGCTGCTTTTTACCCACAATAAAACTCAGCTGGTCTGTATCTCTGAAACAGTCCAGGACCTGGGTAAACCTGGGTTTAATGAGCACAGCCATACCCACTCAAAATGAAACAAAAAGGTTTTTAGAAGTACTTGGCTCAGTTCTCATTGAAAGTCTCTGGAGATAATAACATTAGTCACACTAATTTCATTATGCCAGGTATGAATAATCAGATAAGAGGTTTCATAAGACAAAGCAATTTGGAGGGGGTCCATTTGAGTGACAGTTTTTTAGCATAACAGACTCAAGCCAAAAGATAAATATTTCTGTATTTTACATTATGAAACAATTTTAATGAGGTTTCTTGTGCAGGTATACAGCAGATTCAATGTAGGTAAGAAACAAATGACTGTTAATAAAACTCTATGTACACATAATATAAATATACTGAGCATGTTGGGTCATTCTAACAAGTAGCCATTAAATTATACAGCATACTGTATATCCATCATAATACATGTATCAAAATATTAGGCAAGCCCTTTTATCGTTTGCATGCGTGTTATTATGTACATCAGAGTCAAGTTATATTGGACTTGAATATATTGTCACAACTTCTGAGAACAACATGCAAAATGTCAAATGTGAAACTTGCACTGCATTACAGTCATATTTTGGTTTAATGTTGAAAAATTTCATTTTTTGGTGCAGTACTATATGTGAGAAAAACATGATAGGTGATGGGAAGAGGGGACTGAAGCTGCATGAATGGAATCCAAATCTGTACAATAACCTTCAAGCTGTGACGATGGAGGCGAGAACCAGGTCTGACGAAAAATAAAAATAACGATGCACAGTAACAGATGATGCAGCCAAGTGACAGTCTGGTTTAAGAGTGGTGCTAGGAGCCACATAGAAAATATACTAAACTGTAAAAAATAGGGCATGGCAGTCAATGAGCTTTTAGAGTGCCACAGCTTCCTTAAATAAATAAACATTTGTGCAATGATGAGTTATGGAAATGTATACTTGGTTTGCTCTGGTGAGAGCAATACACAATGAGTCACGTCATAATATGCAGGAGGTGATAATGTTTGGATGGTGCAGTATAGTGGAGCACTGGTGCCTACTGATAAAACTGAAGCCCAAGAATATCCTGGTAGCAAGGTTAAACCATGTACCGCCCGGTGAGACTGTGCAGCAGGAGTTCAACAAACATTAAAATTAATTCAGTTTGATGCAGCGGCCTGCTCAGCTATCAGATCTCTGTCTCATTGCAAAGATGCTCAACTGGACTGTGAGCCATCTGGGCAAAGCAGGAACAAGAAAGGGACATAACACTATATTGGGAGGGTTACCTTTAATTTTTGTTCATATGCCAAATATTAGTGGATCATGAAGGTATAGTATGGCAAATATTTTTTTGACCAATAAAAGTCAATCCATGCCCTGACCCCATAAACCAGCAGTGGTCCACGCACCGAGCTACAGTTGGCTACTCTCTTGTCCCGTTTGCTTTCTCCTCACGACACTGACTCATACCAGGATGGATACTGGCAATTAACAGCAATCTGAGGTGGCACAGATGCCCAATTAGAGGCCTCTTTGCCTCGCCCTTTCACATTGTTCAACACTGAGGACCACTTAATTACCACCCAGCTCCTCATGTCCGTCAAAGCCTCGCTCAGGGCTCATGGCCCTGGTGCAGCTCAGAGTAGATGGCTGCAAGGCAACAGACGCACCTCCAGCTGTGCACATACATATTATAAATATGTCACATTGTCTCAAAAAAGGAGCCCCCTGAGGCAATGGCCCTAAACAAACAAGTTAATTAAAAGTGATTTAATTTAGAATTAGACAACACTAGAAATTATGTTGTTCCACTATATTTGCATCACTGACAGCAATTTTAACTATAATATTCTAATGCTGTCCTTAATTAGTGCAACACAGCGTTGTTAGGAACCAACCTTTCCACATGCAGACTGGCAATATTCTTGCAGAAATACCATGGCATTTATTCTGGCGTCCTTATTGTGGCACAGCAGGAGCTTTAGACAGGAAAATAACTGCCTCCATTTTTGAGAGCAATCAAGTTAATGAGGGTTTAATTGGGAACTCTGTGCTGAGAACACTTTGGCACAATAAAATATGTTTGCTCTCACCTTTCTTGAGGAGTATACTGGGCCTCCTTATCCAAATGATTCAAGGCTGCTCAATTCCCTTCAACACAAATAGAAAGTGTTTGTGTGCCAGGGTGAGATTGAAGGAGACGTTGTTGCTTCGGACAGATAAGTGTGGGCGCTGTGTGTTTGCCCCCTCTTCACAGACACACGTTCACTCACATCAACAGTGCACCTGGCTGGTTGAGGATAATGTTGTGATGGATTTGAGGTGGTGGCACATGACAGAGGATCCAGGACAGCCCGTTTTAATGGCACACACTGTGGTTTGAGGCTGCTGTAAATCCTGCCGACATGGTGCTGTCTATAACACAATAGCGGGAGGGCAGGCTGGGTAACAAGAGGTGAAGAGACCCAATTAAGTCATAGATCTTTTCTGGAGTGCTCCAACTATGTACAATTTTGCAACTAAATCTATTGGATTTGGAGATAAACTAACCCCTCAACAAATCCCTCTCAGTACTTAACAATTAATTTCTTTTGAGTACAAAGTATCTTGTTGATACCTGCACTAATGTAAGTGCAGCCTGAGACTGATGGCTTACAAAACTATCATAATGACTCAGTGACTACAGTCATAGAGCTGTGCTCTGTATAACCATCAGCTGCATTACCCTGCCCTGAGGCATCGTTAGCATCTGTTCCAGACCTGTTTGTAACAGAGAGAAACTGGAATTCTTAAAATAAAATTGGGCAGGTGTGCAAAGGGTGTATTCTCCTCTGATGAGCCTGAATCATGCATGCACCTTCAAGTTTCTCTTCACAGTATACCCATTTGATGTATAATGATGAAGCAACACATTTTTTTTTTTTATAGCTATTGCTGAGCTAGATGACAGCCTTGTAAACAAACAGACAAAATCCCTCTGAACGCTATACTGCTTCATCTAATATGACACATTTTGTCTCCTCCGATTGTATTTTGTTAGTCCTCCTACTCAGGGATGGACTCGGCCCAGTTAATCTGTGCAGGACAGAATATATCTGCTAACCATGATAATCATGGTAACCAGTAGTCATGATGCTGACATTTGCTGCCTTGATGCGACGCTATTACAAATTCTGCATATAAAAACCTCACTTATTATAATATAACACTAGCAAAACAACTTTACGTCATATAATATTTTGTTGACAATGAATCACATATCTTTGTATGTTGTGCTTATTACAATGAGTCAAAAATATTTATCCATCCATCCATTATCTATACGCACTTCCTCCTGTGGAGCTTCGGCTGGACCTCTGAATTTTGCCCAATTTTTGTTTAAAGACTTAACTTCCTTTGGAACAAATGAAAATCTGGATTTGTTTTTGGTAAATAAAGGAGGACAATATTGCCACCCAGATGGTAACTGTTTAAATTAAGAGGCAAATGGGGGCCTCTCGTTGTTATTTAGTTTTTATACGTATAAGTTAGCTTCCTTTGCTTGGAAAAGAAACATCATGATGTTTTATTTGCTTAGAATTGTTTGAAATTTAGGCAGCTACTAAGGTTCCCTTTTCTTAACAATGGTACATGTAACCCTGCTTGGGCTGGGCATATCATTAGTGCATAACACAACAATAGAATAAATCAATCAATCAATGTACTGCTGTAGAATACAAGTAAAATATTGCAAACATGTTTATGTGTGAAAGTGATACTATGGATAGACCTGAGGCCCTTGATGGTTGAGAACTTGGAGGCCTGTGCTGTACATGGCCAGCTGGTATTACACACATTCTTGTGCTCCCTGTCTCCGTCCATCTGCTCCTGCCCTCGTATTTCCAGCCAAACACTCCCCCTCCCTGCTGGGAGACTACTGTCCGCGTAGGAAACATTAAAAGCTGCACTATCTCCATTTTGATCATGTACAGATGTCCAAAGTCATTAGAGCAGATAGAGGTTCTCAGTGATCAAATAATTATATGCACAATTGAAAATCTCCTTTACGAGCCAGGAAAAAGTCAGAGTTGAGATAAAAAGGCTGAAAGGCTTATGGTTTTATTGGTCTAAAAATAGAGCCTTTTTAGCCTTCAACTTTTTTGACGACATCTTTACTGGGGTCATCACATTGTAACCTTGACTAAGAACATTTTGAGGGTATTAAAGTGGAAGAGTCTAATTGCAATTACAATACGTTCTCCTTTAAGTACTTGACTAAGGATCAAACTGATGAATAAGTCAAAGTCTATCTCTGTGCTCTTTATGCCGAGTTAATGGGCTGTAAAATACAAAAATGGAAATTTTCATGTTTATTGCTGCAGCATACAACAGGAGGGCATGCTGAAAGTAAATATGGGTGGAACAGACAGACAACCTAGTGCTGGCAAAATAGGTGTAACCCAGGCCATGAAAAGGAGTAGAAGCCAAACAGAACAAAGTGTTCAAGTGAACTAAGGTACATGTGGAACCAAATTTTCAGTTTGAACAGCCTCAATCTCAAAATCTTCAGTGGTTGGAAATGCAATGTTGTAAAGATGAGTGTTGGGACCAGTGAAGCATGAAACTAAATTCTCTGATGCATAACTTTCTTTAAAAGGAGAGGACTCACCATGAGGTTCTGGTCCTGGAGAAGCTCTTGTCAACTCTAAAGAGAAGCAAAGTGACAACAGATTAAACTGAATTCCATTTCTTTGCTGGTGAACAATTTTCATTATTGGAATAAAGTAAGAATTATGCTGATTTCTTTTGATTTTGACTGACAAGACATTTCTTCATTTTATGAAATGTGAATGAAAGCGGCTTTGATTTTTTTTTTTTTAACATAAAACCTTGTGAATTTCCTACTCACGCTCACTCTCGCTTACACACACACACACACACACACACACACACACACACACACACACACACACACACACACACACACACACACACACACACACACACACACACACACACACACACACACACACACACACAAGCGTAAGGAGAGGCTCAGGTAAACAATTTGACTGGTTAAGAGATAAAAGTGCAACAAAAGCCCAAAAGTTATTAATGTGCAAATGTCGACCCTCAACTTCAGAAAATCCTTCCCGAACATCATTGGATCAGCCGACAGTGGCAAGGAAGTAATCAGAAGCTCTGCTGCTGACCATGGTAGCTCTGGCACAGCGGCAGCACTGCTACTGATGCAACTGGATCAAAATTCTCAAATGTAAATGTGATCATTGTTCTTTAACTTAGTTGATTTTTTTTTTGGCCAGTGCTAAATAATCTGTAAACACAATTTTGACAAATAATTTTTAGGTCAATACTAGATAGAGTAAACGGTTATCAATTTTACAACTCAATTTTTCTCTCCACCAACACCTGAGGGAAACATGTGGCTCTGGAGCTGCTAAATGGCCCACTATGTTCACTGACTAAGCTTATTTTTTTTTTGTCTATTTGCTCACTTACTGATTCACCAGAAGTGCATAGCAAGTTTATCAGAGCTGTCTGCCGTGGCAGGAAACAACACTAATGAGAGTGATGACACCCAACCAAAGCAGTGACCCAGGAGCTGCTGAAACCCTCCATGTAGCTGAGAGGAAGGCCGAGTTGTGTGATCATTTTCAGTGTCACAACTGGCGGGCACTTTTACAACAGGTGCGATAATTTGATACATTGCTAATACGAAAATTTTGGCGAGTGCAGTTTGAATGTTTTTGGCAGACATACACCAAAATGTGCCTCTACGAAGCCAGATGAAGATGATTCACATCGCTTCTGTCCACCGCTCCCTTTTCTTCCTTTATCTACTCCGCTGCCTGCCAGCTACTTGCTAAGTACATTCAGAGAGAGATTGTCTCAGAATTGGGAAGGGGAGCATGGCAGAGGCAGGCAGCAAGCAGTCTAGTCCAGTCGAGTCTAGTTGAGTCTAGACCAGTGCCAAAATGCAGCAGAATTTATCAAAAGAATGAAATATCATACTTTTTTTTTTAAACTTTTTTTTAAAGTAAATTGCATGAATAAAACATATAAAAATGATTTTTAGCAGCCAGGAAGAGGAAAAAAAGGGAATATTAGATAAAAGGCAGCCAGCGAAAAAACAAAGTGGTGCAACGGATTCTTTCTGCTGGTGCATTTCATTTACCCAACAAGTCAGGTGTTTTTTGTGAATGGCGCTCTTATCCATTTCGCCCTGCATACAAGTGACGCTGGCCAGATTCTCCCACGTTAATCAATCTTTGAAACGGCACCAAAGTGGACAATAGCTGGCAATCAATATGCAACTAATCACCGTTTATCCCTTCCTTCCCAAAGGTAAGTCAGTCAAATAATTACCATGGCCCTTCTCTGCTGACACACTCGGGCACTCACTCCAGTCATGAGTAAAGGAACAAAATGAAAATACCATCAAGGCAATCGAAGCCATTCTTCTGAAAGTCTCATTTATGTGGTCAAAAAGAAGAACTGCAATCAGGTTTATATGCAGTGTGCCATAGCAATTATTATTATTATTATTACTTTTTTTTAAACAGCTCTCTTATTTCCAAGATTTCTCACAAAGTAGAATCTAAGCAAGGACCATTTATTTACATTTTGCATGTCCAGCTTATCAAGTACTACCGAATGAATGTACTGGTTTCCCGCTAGAGGTACAGATAGACGTCACTATCTGTTGACATTGACAGAGAGACAGTGTATTGATTATTCATTTTGCATACCATGCCCAATCTCATGAGCAACCTTTCAAAATGATGAATGAGATTCCCGGTAAGGTAAAAATCCACTTAAGATATAAGGGGAATCTAAGGCAAGGGATGCATCCAAACACAACATTGCACATGTCCTTGGATTTACTATCACCTCAATAAGATATTCATAAAAAAGATGTTTTAAAAAAATAAAATAATAATAATTTACTTTTGAATAGTGTTTAAATGTATAAGAAAAGAGATTGACACTGTTTGATCACACCACTTCTTAACAAGTGTTTGCCTCTGCCAACAAGTCAAGTTTCATTTTACATCCATGTCTGTCCAAAACCATAAAATATGGGTGAAAACTTTAAAGGAATTTGTCTGATAAAACACACAGTTGTAGCCATGATAGTACGCAATGCTTCAAATATGGATGTCGCAACAGAGGAGCTACAAAATCTAAAATGTAGATGCTTCACGCACATCTTCAGCTCAACAGCACAGAAGATTTATACAATCACCAAGGTGGACAAGCAAGATCAGTGTCACCAATTTAGTATCCAACCAAATGTGAAATATGGTCACAATCTGCCCTTCTGTTCCTGACCTCTGGTGTTGAATAATGCCCCAATTTTTTTTTTTTTTTTTGCAGAACATTATTATGTTCACAATGAGGATGACCTTTGACCTTTTGGTTATAAAATGTCATCACCTTATAATTTTACCCTATCAGACATTTGTGTGGAATATAATTAGCATAACTCTTGAGTTATGGCCACAAACGTGTTTTATGAGGTCATGGTGACCTTTGGCTAAAATAATTCAAATTTGTGACCAGTGAGGCAAAATACCTTTAAAGTCATACACACATGGCAGCCAATGGTAGAGAGAGTATTCTGAGCCTTTACTCCAGCAAAGCCACAATATTGAAATATAAAAATGCTTCAGGTTCCTGCATAGATAATGTTACTTAAGTGAGAGAACATAAATATCAACTTATAGAATTGCAAAATGTACTCAAAGTATAAAAAATTTAAACTAGCCCTTGTAACTGACATTAATATATTACTGATTATTAATTTATGCCAATTATCACAATAAGTAACTAGTACTGTAACTTAAATAAATGTAATTTGGTACAATGTTGTATTTCACTCTGAAATGTGTTATAGAATTTGAAAGCAGCACGATATGATACAGAACCATAGTAAAAAGTACTTCAAATTTCTACTGAAGTTTCATAAATTGTTTCAACTCCTTTTCCCTTGAAAAATAACTACCGTTGGAATGAACACTATAGACTGTGGCTGAGATCAGTTGATAGCACAAGAACGTGCCTACAAATACAATTTCTAAGTCTCAGACTCAAAGTCTAAAATGTGGATTTCGTGTTCAGGTAGTGTTTTAAGTGCAGTGGGTCAATATTCAATAGCATGCCCGCACCACTGGGTGGCAGAATAGAGCTAAGTGGTAAAAACGGGGCTGTTCTCTGTGTATGTGTGCATGTCTCTGTCTTGGCACTGATATCCCTCTGTTTCTCCCAGCTCACTAGTCTGTTACTATCTCTAGCTCTGTATCTTTGCTATTTCAGTACTTGTTTGTGTTGACAAAATACTGGATAAAACTGAGAGGATGGGATGATGTAAGAAATTGAAATGGTATCAGCGCAGAGTGTCTGGAATCAAACGTGATTCCTTTAACGTCTTGCAGTGCACACATTCTTCGCACTTGGTTCTGTCAGTGAATATTGCTCACCTTTGTGCCTGACTCTAAACTTTATTTGACGTGCAAACACATTCTGGGAGCTGCTGATGAGGGCGCTGCTCTTTTGCTTTGTTTTTGTTGCCCGGTGTTGAGAATGGAAATACTAGTTTGCCAGTCAGCGATACGGCTGGTGATTATCAACCTGCTGACACAGGCAACACACTGTTTTAGTGTTAACAATCCGGAGTGAGAAACAGGCCGTCACATAAACACCTCTGTCCCTTGTAGAAACACATGACCCCCACTCGAGGACGGACACAGAGGCAAAACATAAAGTAGGCTTCGTTAGAATAACTATTTAAATGCTTTTTACCAATGAGCTCTTACTGTGTCTATTTCAAGTGTTTTTTTTAAGACTTTAAGTGTGATAATTCAAGCAACACTTGAAAAACGGTTAAACATCTTTAGAGCCAGCTTCCAGTGTTAAACGGACATGTTGTGACAAGAGGCCTTATTATATCACATTTCATAAAAATCATTGGATTTTAAATGAAAATGAATTAACCCAGTTCTCCTAACTACAACCAACTAAGTTCATTTCTGCCAAGTAGAATAATAATTGATTTTTTTTCAAATTATAATCACAAACCTACAAACATGGATTTCACTGACAGTTGTGAAACTAAAATTTACACTGAAACCACATGCTCTGTTTACTATGAGGAGCAAACAGCTGATAGAAAATTGGTTCATTCAGACAGAAAGCTCTAGAATTATGTTAAATGTGAGATGCAGCAAAAACTTTCCATCAACCGTTACCATTCAGAACAAGACTGTCAAGAGCACTTGTCCAATTTAATTGTTCTACTCCAGCAGTCCTCCTCTGTTAAAGTCAATGAATAAGGGTTGCTCTCAGTAGTTTAGTCTGTGCGGTTTCAACATGTAGAGTAGTAGTAAAATACGATCAAGTATATTATTAACTGTGATTGACTTGAATCCATATTTTCAGGCAGCCCACACACTTTCTAGCTGCGTTATGCAGTATGTGCACATACAGATGGCAGCTAACCAGAACTCCACCAGCTACTTAAATGTTTTTGCGGCCATCAAACTTTTTTGGCTGATTTTACTAAACTGAATGCAGCTTTAGTAAAAGGAAAAAAAAAATTTAAAAAAATCCTTCAAGGAAAAAGTCAGCATTTGGCTAGTTGCTGGGAAAGGAGGCTGCCGAGCTGCTTCATGAAAACCGGTAAAGATTATAATCTTCTCCAAATCATGTGAACTGAGAGGTCGAGAGAATAAATGACTAATATATTATCTGGTCGGAATATTAACAGCGAGAGAGCAGCAGTCACACAAAAACCTGCACTGTCAAAGAGAGGGTCAGAGTGAAAGAGACATCACGTTTCCAGGAACCTCATGACGTATTTTATTAATCAGTTTCTTACTATGAGCAGCGAGTTCCACAGTTTTGGTTTCAGTATTTCACAACAGAAATGTCTCTATTACTGGGACTGTTGTCCTCGACAAAACAAACGCATACGTCTTTTGCACTCGACCCACAGCTACTTTTTGATCTCTATATACACACACAAGTATGATGACACTCTCAGGAGGAGGTCATGTTATGAAGGTTATAGAACGAATCATAACTACTCAAGTCAAAGTTGGGAGACAGGTTGGGGATTGGACGGATCAAACTCAGGACCTTACGTGCCACATGGTTTTATTTTCCTAAACCTAACCACGTGGTTTTTCATGCCTCGGCAAAGCAAAAAATGACATTGACACATTATGCTGTAGACTCAGATGCTTTGGTGTGATACAGGGTTGGAGACACGTGTAATGTGAGCGTTTTTCTTGTCATCGTTCTGATCAGACAGATAAACTTGAGAGTTTAAGAAATGAACTCTAATAAAGCCAAAAACTTTTGACTTATTTAGTCCTGAAACTTTAATGTTTGAGAAATATTTGATGGTGAAGTTTTTAGGGTCTTTTAGTACAAAGATAAAAGATGAAGCAAAGCCAATAAAAACAGAAATAATACATAAAGCTGTACTACCTGCAAGTGAAACTGTAACTGAGCAGTGGGATGTGTGCACAATCCTATAATCTTTCACTTGGCTGAGCAGTTGCCACTGGTCTTCAGGCTTAAAACTGACTTTACTCGCCAGCAAGAATCCAAACAGTTGTAATTTTAAGCTTGTGAACACACCAGCATCATCGATGAGCTTTTTTCTAAATCTTCGGTTTACCATCACGACCTCAGTTCAGAAAGTCACTCGTGCTTCTCCATATGATTTAAATTCCAGAATTACCCTGATGTTACTAGACCCAAATTCACTGCATGAATTTATGAGTTTGGCTGCTGTCCAGAGAGAATCGTTTCCATCCTTCTGGGCGTAAGTAAACTATTAGAGAAGCCTTTAACCGATCAACAACTATACGCGCCAAAACTCAACCACTGCTGCTAGTGCATTTAGAAAAAAATGCACAGCTTCAACGTCATCGCACTTAGCCACACACACTGGTCACTGATTGGTCTGCCCTTCTCAGTGTCTGCGCAAACATGAATACAAACAGGATTTTCAGACTGCAATCACAGCTAACACAAAGCTATCAATATCTATAGGTTAAAAATAGTTTTTAAACATGCTGTCTTCAACTTTGTTTTAAATTATCTTTCCCACCGAGTTTGAATACTACATTAAGAGCATAATCAGCAATACAAATGGCACAGGAGACTTCATATTTAAAAAGGGTGCAATTTCCAATTGTTTTTCAGCTCATCCATTTTGGTTTGCAATGTTTATATAAGCATTTCTTCAAAACAGCAGCATTATTATCCACAAACAGCAATTACCATTAAATTGTAGGCGGAAATCAGACTTTGACAAAATAACTTCTACAAAGAAAGGTCCCGAAAACAAATGCAGATTTTAAATGTAATGTTCCAAGTCTGGATCACTACTCGTTTCTGTTTGAGAATCCTTTCCCTGGTTTTCAATAAGCACTTATTTCCACAGAGAGAATCTTTTTTTTTCTTTTTTTAAACAACAAGGCTTTTAACAAAAGAGACTAGTTTTCCTTACAATTGCACACAAAACAAGTCTGCAAGACGCATTCAATTAAAAATGCAAACCAGCTAATTTCTTTTCGAGAAATAAACACAGTTATTCATCTCAGACAGCTGCATGCTTTTAAAGGATCCCGAGGCAATGCTGGTTTAGATGTTACTAGAGCAGGAATGTGACTAGAAAATTGTCACATTTAAATCATAGATTTCATTGGAGGTAAATTAAATATAAGGAACACAATCACTGAACAGGGCACCTACAATCAGCTATTGTTCTAGTAGAGTTCTTCTGTGGAAGATAGTGGAGTGCTACACCTGTACGTGGCTTTGTCAACAAGTGTCATCAGACAGCCAGGCTGCATATGGAGAGATGCAAGCACTTATTTTATGCTCTCATTTGACAACAGATGTAATAAATTAGTAATTCAGTACAATCTCACAAAACGTTTTCCTGTTTTACTTACCAATGTAGAACCTTTCCAACAAATTCAGTGTTTTTTTTTTTAATAAAATGTAGAGAAGCACCTGATCGGAACTTTTTTTTTTTTTTTCTTCCGGCTACAGATTTTGACAATTTTAATCAAGATATTTAAGGGTTTTTGATCTGACACCAGAGCCCAAGGACTAATCTATAAAAATGCAATCCATTCTGCGGGTAGTAGTCTTTCTATCTGGGAAAAAAGAAAAAATGCATAATGTTTAACCTTAGAAATATATTCTTCTGGGAACAAGCTGTACTGATAAGAACGCCCAAGCACCTAAACAACAAACCTTAGAAATATATTCTTCTGGGAACAAGCTGTACTGATAAGAACGCCCAAGCACCTAAACAACAAGGAGTTTCTGTTGTTGTTGTTGTTATTGTTAAGACTTTTTCCCTGGTTAACCACTCGTGGTAGGAATTTTTTTTTTTTAAGTTATTGTAGTTATCACAGCTTCAATGACCCTTACTTCAATGACCCTCATTTACAAGCTGAGAGATTTATCAGTGGTATGAAGGCCACTGGGTGTTTCATGAGAAGCACTTCCAATTAACCACAGTCACCTCTGTCTGACATCTAACAGTCAATTTGACATCAAGGTGTAGTGAAGATTTGTGATACAGCCTCAAGTCTCTAAACCAGTCTTTTAATTAACACATGAATAAACAGACTCTCTACACTTAGTAATTCCACAGGAAATAGTTGTGATGTTATAACTAATCTGAAACCAAGAAAGACAAAATAGAGTACAACTTTCTATATTCACTGGAAAGCTCAGACAATAAAATATGTCGAGTGAAGGTCAGATCAGTGGAGTGCATTTGTCAGAATAGCATTACATTTTTATTTCTGACTTTTCCTGCAATCTCATTGCACAACTCTATAAAAAGGGGTTGTTACCGTTAAAAAAAAAAATGTTGTTTTCGTGCCCTAAAAGTACATCCCCCTCTCTGCTATTACTAGGCTGTATCTGCCTGTGCACTCAGGCAAGCTTTCAACCTGCCTTCTACTTCAGAAATGTCAACTTGAGCCTCATGAGTGTTTTGTAGGCAGACTTGGCAGAGCTCACGAGCAGCAAAACGCAACAGCAAAAGTAATTTCACCGCCTCATGAATTCTAATGCACTGCCTGGCTGTGTGGCTCACTGTTAATAAACCAAAAGTACTTGTATTTACATATCTCAAAGATTCACATTCTGACTGCTACAAAATCATCAGTCCCTTGCTTGGAAAACTGTGACAATACAAAAAGGAGATCATTTCCTGTGCTTTTACTCAGCATGATGAGGTATTTGAGTTATTCACTGGCACCACAGTGGAGATGCAGCTAACCTCGGAATCCTTTATCTCATAATACCTCGATATTACCAGCATTTAATGAGGATACGATTTTCAACGATGACAAAACTAGTGCTTTGTTTTTTAATATGTTTGTTTTCCTAAATGAAAAAAAGTGCACACTTAAGAAGTAATCAGAAATCTCCTGTTTTCATCATTTTTCCATTTATCTTCTGATAACTTTACTTGTCACCAATGGACTAATGAATTTAATAAATAAAAAAAACTGGTGCATTGTTTTTATTCACGTTGACACATTTAGGATATTGTGCCAAGCAATCTGACAAGCAACTTCTGTGAGGTCTTTTCGAAAAACAAACATGCTGGAACAGGTCACCATGACCAAGGCAGTCAAAGCATCATCCCGATGAGCCACTCACATGCACACAAGCAATCTTCTGAACGCCTCCTCCTGTGACCTCACACATTAATAAACTGTTCTCATTAGTTCAGCATCTCTGCAGCTTTTCACTATTAATGGTTAAAGCTGTGAATTAGGGGGCCGCCACACTGACAGTCAATAACCTTGTTACCTAATTCTGCAGCTGTAGAGCAGGTGCAGTACATCTCCCTGAGCAGTCTTTCACCGTCCTCTCATTGCTCCTCTCACTGGGTTGGCAACGAGAAGCAACAGGTACACTACTGTGTCACAGTTTCATTGCAAGACTGGCAAACTCGTACATCAGCTGACTTTCAGACAGATTATTCCTCCATTATCTTACCCTCCATAAGCTCCAAATGTGAAACTCCTTTTCCTCTGAGACATCTTGCAGAGCGGCTGATTAGGCGTCCCCGGGGTATGCAGGATACCGGCGCAGTTTGGCAACACACAGCTACTGAAGGACCATCATGCCTCCTCCCTCTTTCTGTTTTCTTCTCTATGCACCTCTCCTCCCTTTTTACACCTCTAACTCTTTATCGCCTCTCCTCCCTCCTCGTCTCAGCCCTCACTGCGTGTGTGTGTGTGTTTTGTCTGAGAGTACTTATGTGTGTACACATCCCAGCCATCCCTCCCCCTCCTCGTGCCTCCTCTGCGCTCCCCGACTAAGTAGCCCCTATCTCTGCCAGATTAGAAGAAAGGTGTGTCTGGCTGGCTTGTGTGTGCGCTGTCGTCCTGGAAACAAACAGGTTGAAACATGATTTCTTGGATTCACGCTGACCGTTTTCTCTCATTTCCACCAGGAAGGGGGCACGAATGCTTAAATTGCCTACTAATGTCCCACAAAAGCCACTTCCACCTGCTGCTCAACTCTGCAATTCTCGTGACGTGACTGATACGCACTCTTTGCTCATGAACGAATATTGTGTGAAATATATGTAGAAATAACAATGCACTTGAAGATTCAGGAGAGACAAGATTTGATTATTGCTTTTTAATTTTATAGATAGCTTTTTTTTCATTAGTGATTAATCTGTTAATTATTACTCAATTAATCATTTTGTCAATTTTGTATATTGTCCATTTTACATTCTCATCCCATTGTGATGAAGTGTTTGATTAACAATCTAAAACTCAACAATATTCAGTGACTAATATAAATAAAATGTCTCCACTCTACTTAAAAATGATCAATGAGTCAGTAAAATAGTTGCCGACTACTGTTTACATTGATGGAATAATTGATTGATCAATTTATATTTGCTGCCTTTCTGCATTTAACATACTTTTTTACATAAGGAAAATATGTGCATTTTGAAAATGACAACGGATTCAAGATTAAATCAAACACTGGCATGACTGAAGTATTCAGAATCATACCTTGAATTTGACAGGGAATGTGTTCAGGGCTGATTCAATTCTTTATCTAATCTTTGGCAGGGTTGAGTGATCTGTCTGAAAGTTTGCACTGATCTGGGAATGTAATGTCAAAGTGCCCTTCCAGCTCCACTCAGACACTAATCTGGCACATTATCATTGATTTTGACGGTTGTCTGAGTGTCTGTTTAGAACCTGATCATTAGAGAGCAAACAGAATATTTGAGTGCCATCATTGAGATGAGCCAAATAAATCTGAAATTCTGTCTGTGTAAATCTGGACGCTGCTAATTGTTATCAAATTATCATCTTCACATCTGAGATTACAACTCCCAGAGAGGGACAAATTATGATGTGACAGACGCAAAGTCTGTTATGTTGTACTGCACTTTTGTGGCTCTAAACTAACATTCTACATTTTGCTGTCCTCGTATTTCTCCTTTCAAATGGAAAAAGTCATATTTTACCTCTAATATTTTGCAAAAATCAAATTAAATTCTAAGAGAGAAATGTCAAAGTGACACTGACATCAGGGTGTGTGGAAAAGGATATCGTTGTCAATCTGCTGACAGAGCACGTCTTCTTGTAGTTAAACAAGAGAAGAAAATCTTAATTCCTCCCCGATTTCTCTTCCCTCTCGTCTCGTCTTGTCTTCTTACCTCTCCATTTCACCTTTCTTTCTCTGTCCGTCCCCCCCTCTGCTCTTTTTCTTCCCTTTCATGTCCTCCTTCTGCCTCTGGCCTGTTTATCCACATACACTGTTGTTCTTGAGTCAATGAATACGTTTCTCTGCGATGATGGGACCATACCCTTCCCTGCCCCGTTAGGTTCAAAATCATTTATTGTCCTCGTGTCCCCACCACACATCAGTACAAATGCCAGGGTGCCCTGATGACTACTTTGTCGACGTTTTGTGATTCTATTAGATGTGACTGGACTCCGGCCAGACATGCCCTATAAATCAAATCAAAAGCTGAGAGGAGAGGACACAGGAATGTGCCATGTATATCCACAGTGTCTGCACCAAGGTCCTTCAGCTTATTGATCGATATTGATAAGGATCGTCTTGTTGAGCTCCATTTCATCATCTTTCAAATAGAAACAGTTAATCATCTGTTGTGAAAACAGACATAAACATAAGCTTTAGAGACCGTTTTAGACTAAAAACGGTATTGTAAGACAACATGGCTGCAATGCAGAGCAACTTACAATAAAGTAATACAATATATCAGATATATCTGGGTCATGGCCTCAGGGCTAATGTCAAATATAGTATGTTTGTGTCTGAATGCAGCAGTGATTGAGATCTCTTCTAAGTAGAGGTGGTTCAGTATCTCAGGATGTGTTTGTTTTTGAAGCGGGAGCATTAAGACAGATACAATTACATGATTACAATGTTATTTATGTCTTTGAATGTCTTTTCTTTATAAATTTGTCTTACATTTGATATGGCATCCTTTGACGCAGATTTATTATAAGTTTCATTGTATTCTTTCGACAGGCAAAAATGTGCTTCCTGAAGTGAGTTTTTAGAGCAAAGTGGGCAGAATTGGCTGGTCCTCTTTTACAGTCAGCCTGACCCAGTTCCCCTGCTGGTAACGACACTGACATGTCACATCTCTAACAGAATGATTCTCCAGAGCCAGACTACTGCTGACAAACTTGTTATTGTCGCTACAGTAATGTAGTTTCAAGAGCTCTTTTCACTGTTAGCTTTTCCCTCGTGTCCCTCAAAAGATGTCCTTCGTGGGGATGTGGGAACAGAAGAAAAAAAAAAGAAGAAGAAAAAAAAAGACCTATTTATTCAGTGATCCGAGTGAGGCATGTGAAAGGGAAAGGGCAGTTTGGTGTAATTAGTCTATGTCTGCAGGTTTCCTTCAGCAGACGTGGCAGGCTGGCTGGAGTGCTCATCTGAAGCAGGTCAGCCTTGACTTTGAAGGCTTGACTGGCAATAGGAGGAGAGGGACAGTAATGAGATGCTGCCCTCTGTAAGATGGAGTTCAGTCACCACTGTCTAAACGGTAGATAAATATTTTAGTAATAAATCACCTCCAGAGAGGGAGACAGAGTTACAACACAGCGGTAAAAAAAAAAAAAAAAAAAAGAGCTGTAATAGTTTTGTGGTTTACACTGCAGTTGGCATCACTGTACTCACAACAGATCACTTCTTTAATTAATTCACTACCTGACCTACAATAGCTCACATCTAAAGAAGAGCGAGGAGTCTGCTGCCATGTTAGTGGCACTGAGGCTGCACTTGGGCACAGTGGTGGTTTGAGGTAAACCCTCACAGTGCTATCATGCTGATTTAGCAGGTATAATGTTTACCATGTTTAAAAACAAAGTAAGTGAATTATGGGAACGTTATTTATTTTTGCAAGCATCTGCCAAAAGAATTGGACAAAATTAAGTTTGATTAGTTGAGGGCAGTGAATGTAAAGTCAAGCAGTCGCCAAAGGCAAATGCAAAAGTTCACAAAATATATATTTACAAGCATAAATGACTAAAACACCGAAGATCAACACAAAATACTTAAAAAGTCGTAAAAACACTTGAAGTTTAAATACAAACAGAATGCACAAAAAGTGGTTCTAAAAACACAACTATATATTAAAGAAATCCCATAAATACTGAAAAAGGTTTTAATTTGAACACAAAATAAGTTACAAAAGTAACTTGAAATCCATGAAAAAAAAAACCAACCAAAACATTTGGCAAACAATATCAGAATATTTATCAAATTAAAGAATATAATATTTTAACTGGAAAAAAGAGTCACAGAAGGTGACTTGATTACTGTCAGATTCTCCTTCTAAAATGTCATGGATCTTTGTACATAATTTCATGGTAGCACATCCAATAATTAATGAGCTATTTCAGTTTGAACTAAACCAGTGAGCCAACAAACAGTCTGCCGTGTATTGCAAGTGCAGAAATGTCAGATGCAATTGCTGTATTTGGTATTTATTCAGTCGATCGACACAACAAACACACTCTTCTACAGAAAAGCTGTATAAACAGTCATACTCTCTCCAGGTGAGAAGAGTCAGCAAACATTCAAGCGCAGCAAAAGCTCTTTTGTGGGCCTAAAGGGCCAAGAAGCTATTACATAGTTATAGTACAGTTTCTCCCCAGTGGGAACAGCAAAGCAGGACACAGACATTAAATATTCACCAGCTGTGCGCACAACTACACTCCTGACAAGATTGCAAGGACAACATGCTCAGCCTCTGTGGCCTGAAATGGCCACAATCATGTTTTTACTTCCCCTTTGATGAACTTTGTGCAGAAAAAAACCCAAAAAACTTTTGCATCCAAAAGCACTATTAATGTTTTTCTTTTAAGTGCAATATCTTTACAACCATACAAGGGCAGCATCACCACATCATCATCAGTAAATAACATTTTAAAAGTAATGACTTTCATCATCTATTGTATTTTGGAGGCTGTTGAAGAGCAACCTCCAAAACTCTTATGGACGAATGGCACAAACATATTCTCTGCTCCCAAGGAGAAGCTGAATAATCAACACTAAGTCAGGGTTTTATGTAAGAATGGCAAACAGGAGAAAGAAAGCCAAAGGAAAAAAAAAAAAAAAAAAAAAAAAAAAAGGTAAAGGACTAATAGTGTTGTCTTGGAGCAACACTACCCCTCGCTGTTAGCCGGGGGAACTACTTTTCATCCTCAAGCTGCCGAGTGTCTCGGGGGTTGTTTGAGAGCCCTGTTTGACACAGACAACTTTGAATTTAAGCAGACAGACACCGCTGTCTTTGAAGCAACAGAGTCCACTGCCTATGGTGAGCTCCACAGCAGAGAGAAAGGAGACACACTAGCTCACGAACAACGCACTTAGATTTGATCTCCTTTTAATCTTCATATATTAACACTGCTATCATTCCATTTCAGGTTGTGCACACATTACTGGTCAGTACAGTTGGGAGGTTATTGAGCAGAAGCAGGCACTGCAGAGGCAGCCACTGTTCCATAACCAAATGCAACAAATGAGATCCTTCTCTCGAACCACAAATTGCAAAAGCGTGATTATCGGGGATGCTGGCATTGTATAACTTGTTTATTAAATACTGACAGATTCCAGCAGAAACGCGGGAGACTATTCTTGTCCTCCATCACCCAGCCCCTCTGGATGTGAATGTCATGAATTTCACAACTCTTCTCCAGGCCATGATAACAGAGGAATGTGGGGGAGTCACAGGAACAAAACAAGGAGAGAAAGAAGAGAGGAGAAAAGAAAGATGGTGTGTGTCTGAGACTGGCAACAGGGGTGTGGATATATATAGCAAGATTAGACATGACGGGACCCAGTTGCGTTTATTTCTACTCTCTCCGTCTGTCTTTATACACCCCATTTCATAGTTATTAGAAGTGTGTTGGAGTGGAGACAAAGAAATATGAAGTCACAAATCACACCATAAGAGTGGGAAGAGTGAATGTGTCCTCAGAGCAATGTAAAGTGAGGGCACTGCGTGGCAATTTACAGCGCCTCAGCACACACAATCACAAAAAAACCCACAAAAAAACAGACGTAACTCATCCTCAGGGGTAAAAAAAAAACCAGGAGCAGGAGCCCATTAGAACAAATAAAAGAGAGATGCTGAGAGTGGAGTAGAGGCAGAGAAAAACCAAGATTATTTTTCATGTAACAACCACTGAGTCAAACGGGAGGAGAGGAGCCTGCCCCCGGGCCACATCCTTGGATTAATGACTTTGCAGACAGCGAAGCAACAGAGAGTCAGTTGGGGTCTGACTTTGATTTATCCGCATGAAAGGGTAGGACGTGGACCAAGAAGGGGCAAGGAGAGCTTTCTAATCATGCACAGCTGCATCAAAATAATAATTCAGCCCTCAGAGGTATGTCTACTGTCAAGATCATCGATATGACCTGCACTGGGTGTTTGGAACTTCCCCATCTTCCTGGCACCTGATATCAGATTAAAAGTTCTTACACTTCAAGCAATGGCCAAAAAAAAAACCCAATCAGACATTATGAGAAGCATGTGTTTCCATTTCAACAGGATGTGAACAGGGAAGGAGGTTGTTAAAAAGTTTGATATGCACATGCACTGGAGCATATCAAACAAATTTCAAGCAAATTCAACAGTATCTCTATTTGAAGAAGTTGTTAAGACGGTGACCACCCTACTTAAAAAAAAACAATAACAAAAAAACATCTCACAGGAGCTGCTGAAAGCGAGGATGCAGCTGTCTCCCAGCAACATTGGACTCCGAAGACAATGACCTGTATGGTGGATTTGAAGTCTGCTGTTGCTGTCCATGGTGCTGAAAGATGCAGCAGCAATAACAAGCTCTGATAAAGAATTCATTTGACCCCTTAAGTCAAACTGTGTGCAGCAAAGTTGCTCATTCCCAGTTAAAAAAAAAAAAAAATCACATGCATTGCAACATGCTTGGAATATTTTTACGTGCACATGAATATTACATACTACAACAGTGTTTCCACAATTACAACCCTGAGATGTGCCTGAGTGAATACAGCTGCTGAAGGTGAATGTGCTTTGAGACACACTGTCTCTGTTAGTGTGATCACAGTGATCACACTGCTCTGTGCCCTTTGGCGATGGTCCTCTGCTTCAGTCGTGGCATCAAAGGGCAAAGCAGCTCTTTCATTTGCCTTTCTTCCCACTGGGACATTTCACAAAATCAGATGGTCCAGCCAATGTCCTCTCCCTGCTGTGGCCCTGACCCTTGAAGTGCCTCAAGACTCCAGCTGCTCATTGCTGTATTTGTTCCTACGGGAAGACGTCTCACACACTTTCTGTGAGCCGTTTATTAACCACAGGTTTATATTTCAAATGCATCACTGGACCATTCTGATACAGTTCATAAGCATTTGCCTTGAAATACATTTCCAGAGGACATTGGAGAATTAATAAAAAATGACACCCATGATAAAAAAAAAAAAAAACATTATGTATTTGTCAAGTTTTGGAAAATGAAAAAAAATCTTCAGGCAAAGGAAAATAACTAATCATGACATAGCTGTATTTTTATAGCAATATGGGTTTATACAAATCTTTAAAAAAGGAAATCTACTGTGCACAAGGTAATGATTTTACTGAATAAACTGGTGGAGAGCATTTAAAAAAAATAAAAAAAATTCAACACTATCAACACTTTCCATTGGTGGTCTTGGGACATCTGTTGAATTACTCAAACACATATATCCATGTGGACACTGTATAAAGCAATGCTTTATATTTCGGCCTATAACAACTCTAAAGCGTAATTCTGCCCTCAAGGCTGCAAATTCTGATTAGAAATAGCATCCGAACTCTGAAGTTCTGATGGCAACAATCTATTAAGACACACATGCTTGCAAGTACAGTACATGGAAAGAGAGAGAGAGGACTATCACAGGTCTGTGTCAATTTCCCATTTTTCAATTCAGGAATGAAAAGCCGCCTCCATTTCTAATATTTCAGACCGAAACCAAAGCCTATCCAACATTACTGTGCTTTGGAATGATGGATGGTGGTCAACACAAGGTCACCTCAAAGACAAGGGCAGAGGAAATGCAGGGGTAAATTAAATTTAAATTCAAATTATTCTTGGTGACTGAGTCCCTAAATAAAAGAGCAGAATTTAAAGCATAAAGTCAATGTGCCAAGTGGCTGTGTACCCATTTGACCAAAAGAGCTTCATGCTCATTTTTGTAATTCAATAAGCCTTGAATACATCTCCAGGAGCCATTTGATACCGTCACTATGAAGCTGCTACAGCAGTATACAAACATGCATACAAGTAGTAGATCCCATAGATTAATATCTGTTGCAGTTGAGCATTAAAATCCTACTGAGTTTTGTAAATAATGGTTAAATTCCCTCTTGCTTGGCAGGATACGCACTTTTATCTACGTCACTTCCTCATGTTTCTTGCATGTGGGGTACCTCATGGCTCTGTCTTAGAACCACTGTTTTTCATTTTACATGCTCCCACTTGGAAACACTTTCCATCAAGTGAATATAAATTTAGATTTTTATACCAATGACACCCAAATTTTGGTTTTCTTCACATTGGAGGCTGGAGTCACCCAAATAATTTTCTTCCCTCCCACTGACTCCGTTGAAATTTTTCATTGAATTCGGAACAAATCGTGTTTTTTTTAACTGCTCACGTCGCTACACATGTGCATGTTGCTTGTCCTCATTATTTATTGTCTGCATCTCACAGCTGAGTAAAAGTAAACAAGGACGAGAGAAACAACAGAGATGAGAGAGGATAAATTATGGATAAATTATGTTTAACTGAAACTTAAAGAAACGTCATCCTGCGCATGTACGGTATATTAGCACAGCAATGTCATGTTTATGATTTAATTGCAGCACGAATTGTATTATTGTCATTATTTTTATGTGACATTGACTCCCAATTAAATGACAAAAATAGTTGTCAGTGTCCTTTAGAAATGACCCATCAAAGCATGTTCTGGTCTAACACCACTATTGTTAAGACTAAGAAGGGTAAAGAAGGCATTATTATCATGGTTAAAGTGAACACGTGGTTAAGGCCATTGGACATTTGGGATCATGCTAACAAGAAACTTATCAGCAGTATCCTGATTTGAAATCATATGTTTTGTTGATCCATCCATCCACCCCAACCTCCTCTCTACACAGACTTTTTCACTCTGTATTAACTTCCCTTGACTTCCTCCTTTTCTCCAAATCATAATTGCTACTGCCGTCAGAAGGCTTTGTCACTCAACGAATTGTGGTGGTGCTCTTTGTGACAGTATTATTAGTCAATATTTTAAATAAACAGTAAGTGTAGAGCTGGGTATTGTTCAAAAGGTTTTGATATCTGTGTAGACCAACATCTACACTTTGGAACCGGTACTTTTGTCAATACCAATTATATAAAATCCATTTTAAGAAAAATAAAATTACAGTATACATTTTTGGGTTTCATGCATTTTAGAAGGAGAGAGTGTAACCCAAGTTATTTTCTGTTGCTAAAATTAACAGACGTCCCTAAATGCCTCATGCAAGTTATCGCTAGAAGCTACAATTTACCGATATCACTTAAACGCGTCACATGCTCCATACACGCTAGCTTGCCAGCTGCACACATTACTGCCACATAAACGATTAAAAAAATGTGCTATCTCCAAATGACAAGGCATTTTTCTATGCTAATTATTACCAAACAAATTCAGTCTGTGCCAAAGAAGTATTAAAGTTTAGTACCCAGCAGTGAGGAAATTTCCCCATTAGATAGAGACATGAGGATTTTTACACTTGAAATAAATGAATCTATACTTGCATATACATGCAGAATAACTCAAATGATAATGCATTTCTACGCTTTCCAGCAAACTACACTTTCTTCTTACCCTTGTTTCTTCAATTGTTTTGACTTGCCCTCATCAATCTTTTATGCCTTCCTGGGAATCCATGCTGCCATTTAAAGATCCAGATCTATTCTGAAATAGACCTTTTGACTGCAGATGGAGCAGCTCAATAATATGTAGACACAATGTACTGCCCAAGCAAAAAGCAAAGCACACAAAAATAAAAAAGAGGAGATTGCTATAACTATTGCTTTTAGTGGCTTAAAAGGCACAGCAAGTGTGTATTATTTTAAATGCTCCATTTGATCTGAGGTGTTTATTTTGTCAATCTGTGTACAAAATGATCCTACATATTACCAGGGAAACTTGAGTGTTGGTGACAACCTAAACTGAACCAGTGTTATTTAGAAGGGACGCTATCTCCTACAGTGTCCTGTGGCAGGACTGTATTCCCACTGTAGGCCACCTTACTTCCCAAATAAAATTAAATCCCTGGATTCCAATCCTTTTAAGAAGCTGGGGAATTGCTGTGTTTAAATGATAACTATTACTTTCTGCAGTATTAGAGATAACACTATCTATATCTATTTTCCTTTGATTTTTTTTTATTATTGTTATTATTTGCGGACAGTCTGGCTTTTGGTGATGCAAGGTTCTGCAGCCTGCCTATCAGAAAAACACTAAAATATGGCAATTCATGAAACCAAAATAAGCAGGTTATTTTAGAGCAGGCAATATTCCTCAGAGAAGCCATAACATTTCATAATGGAGCCTGTAATGAGTTTAACTCGGTGTCAAGGGCTGCTGGCAGTACTGCTAAATTATCAGTGATACCATTCACAACCACGAGGCTTTATTAGACATTGTCTGCTGGAGGTGTAGTTTTATTGTCATCGGCACAATGGACATGTTGATTAGAAAAGAGCTTACGGCTGAATAAAGTCCAGCTGATCTTTGTGCGTTTGATGTGTGCAACAGTTATTTAAAAAATCATGAAGTTTTCATCACTTTATGACTGTCATTATGTAAATATAAATTTCCAAATGATCATGTAGAAGAGAAAGTGGTTATTAATGTTGAATTTAAAGAAAGCAGGTAGAGTGGGGTTATTTGTGTGTGTGTGTGTGTGTGTGTGTGTGTGTGTGTGTGTGTGTGTGTGTGTGTGTGTGTGTGTGTGTGTGTGTGTGTGTGTGTGTGTGTGTGTGTGTGTGTGTGTGTGTGTGTGTGTGTGTGTGTGTGCAAAAAAAAGTCCTTGTGAATAATTGGATGTCTGCCCAGACACAGCCAGTCTGTGTGAATGATAGGAAATCAGAAGTAATGAAACAGACATTTAATCTTGTCTGAAAATTTCTAATCGGCCTTCACTGAGTCACAGCCCAATACAGATTTGTAACAGCAAGGGTGCACTTAAAAAAACAAAACACATCCTTCAGCTATTTAACTGAACAAGATGCACCTACACAATGAAATGGAGTTTCTTTGCACAGAGAAGAGGCTTCGATAGAGTCACACTGTTATCAAACCCGGATGTGACGAAATATCTCTCCCTGCCTTCAATTCTGGAGATGAACACGGAGCAATCACCTTAAAAACTCAACACTTGTATCAAAGATAGATGTAATGGAGGCAGAATATCATACTGACATTGCTGCACTGAAACCGTAGACCTCACTGGGAAATGAATCATTATAAATAACTATTATAAAACACAAACAGAACTATTTCTAATCTACCCCAAGAATGTTTTTAAGCATTATGTTCAGTAAAAAAAGGTTTCATATCCGCCAACATATACATCAATATATCTGTGACAGGCCAATATCGGCCAATAAAAATCTGCTCTAATCAGAAGCTCCTCTTAGCTCAGAAAAGTGTGACATAACTACATCTGTGCTGCCTGCTGCAGCTGAGATTCCACAGTAACTGAAAAATATACAGGCAATGTCAGCGACCCCACACTTAGACAATGAAGCCCACAACATGGAACACCCCTTTCTTGACAGGCTCATCTGTCATCTCAAGCTACTGTGTTTATCAATAAATCTTTCGTTTTCTGAGGTCAGTGTAGATGCAGAGATTTTACATGGAGGTTCTACATTCATCTTGTTAAAAATGACACAAACATGATGTAAACCATCTTTGGCAGGTGACAAGAGATGAAAGAGTGCCTGGTTTAAATGGCCTTGTAAGGCAAACACAATTTTACAGTCAATATGATATAAACTCTAAACTTAATTTAATTTTCAAAACAACAGATATTAAAATCTGTCTCAAATAATCCTATATAAAAAGCAGCCTAGCCTTCTCTTTCACGCCTGCAACATTATTTGTATTTATAGTATCTCTACTCCAGTGGATTGTTTTTAGACATTTAATCAAAGTTCTAGTTGTAATACAGCAAGAAAATGAATTCTTACAATGAAATGTTTAAAAACTGAAAATATCCAAGCTGAAAAATAAAAAGAGAAAGGAGTTCATCGTAAAGAAGTACTATCACTAAAACATGAAGGATTCAGGGAACTTTTAACACATTATATAAATATCATGGTTTAAAGTTTTTAAACGCTTGTCCTAAAATGAACAAGCCTATTAAGAAGGAATTGAGGCAGTGCCTGCAATAAAATGTACCAGAAATCCCTCTACCCAAAGACAAATGCACTGCAGGAAGAGCTACTGCATGTTTCCTCCCTAATTAACCACTAAATGGATCTGTAATTATAAGGCTGTGCACTAAAACCTTAAGTATCACATCTTTGTCAAGGTGACTCCAGTATACTGAAACAGAGTTGGGATGAAGACAGCATGGTTTAAAGGGCTGCGTGCTGCTTGCTGCCTCCATGCAGAGGCAATGATCTCAACAAATACAGCCATCTGAAACACCACAGGAAATGACCTGCAGTGCTCACACTACATGGCAGCTTGCCACACACAGAGTGGTAATAAAAAAACATCATGTGGCTGTTCCTTTGGAAAAAGAGAAAAGACTATTTGAAATCAATTATTCAAAATAAAAGCTGGCAGCAATTTTCTTTGATTGCAAGAGTTAGCAGAGCAGCACATTTCATCACCGATCAGTTTGTTGGTTGAAACTACTAATTTTAAAGAAATGAATGGCACATAATTGGTAGACATGCTATAGAGTGAATCGCATCTTATGTGCTCAAAATAAAACATCATAATAATTTGCCATATTTATCTATGGGTTGACTGATTTGTTTACTTAAATATGGCACACATCCCAAAGCAGATTAAACCACACATCACTTCTGAGTCTGTGTACAATGTATTTAACTGGCAGTTGCGAGAACACACATCATGAATATCAATTATTGCTAAAGTGGAGCTGTGAAAATTAGCAGGGTGGATTTATTGTGTAGGTTAATGGAAACTCAGACAGGCGTTTAACTGAGGGGTTAATGCCAGTACTAAGCCACCATGAAAACTCTGTCCTTAAGCTTGAATAATAAATTGAAAATGCGTGTGAGCTCCGATGATTGGTTGGCAACATGCATAAAACGTTGGATTTATTGAACGAGAAAATCTAAGAAATGAAAATGAGGGTGTGCAAGACAAATATGTTTTCAAAAATATTTGTATCAATACTGGAGGAGTTTTGTTTCTAAATCCGACATCAAGTATTTTAAAAAGCGTTTTGTATGCAAATCATATGTGAAAACTTCAAAAGACTAAATTACACTCGTACTACTTTTCTGGTGCTGCTGTTTATACAACCTCAACATGTCTGTGCCAGATTGAAACATCTCCAGATGGTCGATGCAACCTTCATTCATCACATACGCGAGTGTTGAATTTATATTAGTGGCAAGATAGCATCAAGAAATGATGGCAAAATTAAATCAGAGTTAATCAAGCAGTGTGTGAGAAAATTATTTATGTTATTGAATAATAAGTTTGTCAATATTAATATTATACTCTTCTGAGAGACCAAAGCCCACAATAGATTTAGCATGTAAACAAAGCCTGACATAGTTTATTCTTCTGAGCTCCACAGTTGCCTAAAAAACATTTAAAAAAAATACATCTTTGCACTGGATGACCCTTCAATAAGTTTAACATTAGTTTTGTAGGTTATTGTGAACTCTACAAACAGACCTGTGCAAATAAACACTCACAAATGCTTTAAATTTGTCATAATCCACAGCTGAAAATAGTCCGCTGAAAAGAAGCCGAGCCTTTTTTTATAACCCGTTTTTGAAAAAAATATGTTTTCAGTACGACTTAGTGGCTTCAAAAAGCTCAGTACTTGTTAGTAGGTGTATTTTATATAAGAATCCAGCAGCGAAAGCATTTTCTGGATTTTCGAGTTTACAGTGGGTGAGTATAACCGGAATATAGGAAAAAATAATTTGAGTGATTTCTTATTGTAAAACATCAAAATTATAATCCTATAATAATAATTCCTCCAGAGTTGTGTTGATTTCCATAATACATCAAGGTTGACATGGAGTCATTAAATTACAGCAGGCGAACAAATTCTTAACTTTTGTTTCTCATAACTGAAACTAGGTAGACCTTTTACTTCTTTCGACACTGAATTTAAATTTGTTTTTAGAATTTTTCCCACCGACACGGTTTTTAAGTGACATGGTGTGTATTACTTATTCATAAATAAGGCTGTTGTTACATTCAAAATATGTAAAAACTTGCTTCTGAAATGTAAAAGTCCTTTATTTTTGCCTATATTCAGGCTCAGAAACTTCCCTCTTTAGTGTCCAGCAATAGTTCCAACATTGAAAAGCTCCTCTTTCTTTCATGCTGCTTTTTTTGTCCATGTGAGTGCACTGGATCAAACTAACAGCTATGGTGATGGATGAAATCTAAAAACATATTTGGATCCAGCATGATCAAATACATAGGAAGCAAATCTTTGTAAACAACAGTTATTAACTGGCAGTGCATTTTCTTCAGACAGTATCATTTCAGGCAGAAGATCCATTCTCATTATCACCACCATCAGTGGCATATCTAGTTAGCACACTAATCCTAATTAACAGTAAAAGGGGCTAATCACCCACTCCAACTATCTTAATTTACCTGCTAAGAAGAAAACGGAGAAGAAAAGAACATAATTTAGTCAATCACAACAGTAATCACAATGTCTTGGTGGGATAAAGGGGATAATCATCTCTTATTAGGTGTACTTTCAGGTAAAGTGAGAGCACAAGAAATGGTCTAAATTTGAAATGTCTGAACATAAAGGACAAAACAAATGAAGTACTAATGGCAAAGTGAACATACTGTATTTTCAGAAGAGAAATCGTTCTCATTTTAAAATATATTTCTAAAACAGCCTCGAGTTTAATAAAATAATTCAGGAAAATAATCCCATATTAATTTTGTTCACATAGTTTGCCCAACATGAACTCAGGTAGCCCACTAAGCAGCTTGCTGAAGACAAACCAACAGCCATGTGGCTGCAGCTGGGAAGGACTGATCGATAGAGACCAAAATATTCTGCTTTTCTACCTCCACTTCAACATACATGTGGTGCCCAGGGCCTGTTTGGTTTGCATAAACAGCTCACCTCCACAGTGTATTAAAAAAGCTTTGGTGTATTGGATTTCACCCTCAGCTCTGACAAGACACACAAAAAAACTTTAAGAAATCAATACATCTGCACCATCTAAAATAGGTAGTGATCATTAAGGGAGCTAATGAAATGCTTTGCTTTACAGACACAAATTTTGTTCACATTTGCGTCACTAACCTTTTTTAATTCTTGACACTGACTGCGTTATTGGAAAGAACATTAGAGCAGTGTCGGTGAGGCATTTTCGTCAATAAACACATTTAGAACTCAATCAGGGACAATGTATTAAAGCTCGTGATGAAGAAACTTCTTGTTCACAAGAGACTGTTTGCTTTAAAGAGATCCAGCAGCTCAGAATAGAGTGAAATTTAAGTCATTTTACTCACACTACACAGGACTCTTATCATACAACAAGCATTAAGCAGCATCAAGTCAAACACGTCTTAACTAGATTCAGATTGACAGTTGTCAATCTTCTGTCCACCACCCGGGCTGTTTAAATAGCAAATATACTTGGACCTATATATGCGCTCATGGACCTGTTGGGCTTAAAATGTGGTGTCAGTCAGTTACACAGTTGATTGCACTATTGCCATCTCAAGGTCACTGAAACTGACAAAATCATAGTCATAAGTCACTGTTGCAGTACTTGTAAAGTGCAGTAAAAGTGGACTTGGACAAACCCCAAATATAATTGTACCATGCAATTTCAATAATGTGCTTAAGATTGTTAAAATGCAGCCCGCAGTTTCTGATGAAGCAAGTAATTATTACTATTAGAAGTGCAACAGTGTGAGGAATGAATCTGTGCTGGTTTGTAATGTTTTTTAGGACATTTTCCATTCGTCTGTGTGAGAGCCACTTGATTATCATTAGTACCATTCACTGCAAGAACTGTTTCAAATATTAAAGCACATGCTCCAAGAATCAATCCACACTCAGCTACTCTTGTACTTGCTATAAAAATGCATCTCCTGCCAACAATGAATTCACAGCAGGGCCAATACAGTGTATGCTGTCCATAAAGATATGACACACAACACACAAATAAAAAGCCTGCTGTAAAGCTCTCCACAGAAATAACACCTACACTAAAGCACAAAGCTCAGAAGGCACCACTCACACAGTTCCGCTTTACAGAAAGCTGCTCTCATCCCTTTCACACAGAAACATCTCCACAGATCGAAGCAGGACGGAGGATGAGGATCAGGAGAGCATCCCAAACACCCCAACCTCTGCCAAATTACACAGCAAACAAACACAGAACAACAGTCTCTTTGACACAAGCAAGCCATAAGCTTTTGGTCTGACACTGCTCAGAACAAAACCAAAACAAACAAACCCACAATGTCTCCACAAATACTGGGTTATTAAATATGTAGTAAAAGGTGATTCAACTGCTTGATTTGAATTTAAAAGAGCTCTTTTTTTTTTTTTAAAGCATTGTTGATACTTTGCCTTATGTAATGTCCCCTTAGGATTGGCAGAATGTAATAATAAAGGAAATAAAACATGCTGAAGTGGTGGCTGAACAAGGGCAGATGTCCTTGAGAGCTGCAGGCATGAAAAACATTTGGAGGATGAGAGGGAGAAACAATGGAGTAGCCAGGAGGTAGAAAATGAAATCCAAGAGCATGGTGAAATAAACAAAGTCCTCACAATTAAATGTGCATATTCGCAGAATAGCAGACCCGAGGGAAATGTTTTATGGAGCATTGATTCAAAGAAAACGAATGTAGGACATCTTGTAGAGAATGGATACTGTCCTCTATTGGGTTATATCTTCGTGTTACTTACTAGTTTAAGTTCCTATTTTAACCACCAATTAAATCAATTGTCCCACTTTGACATTTACATTTGTGAATCAAATTTTATGATCACCATTCACACTGTCCTCCTAAGAAGAATGTATGACAGAAGCATTTCGGTCGTTTTTCTCTTGCGGGAAATATCTAGCTTTTAACAGCTAAATATTTTGCGCTGGAAATAGCTGCGTAAGGCATCTGAATAAAAATGCTACGACAGCAGTGAGGATGGACTAGAACAGTAAAGCTCCATATAAACAGTTCAAACTCACTATAAACGTTTGGTAAAGCCAAAGTGAACGATAAGTCTCTGTAGGTTCATCACTACAACCAACCCACTGTATGTTGTAACAGGTTTTTCAAATATAATGTGATGAAACACAGATTTTTAAGAATAAGGATTTCTTTTTAGACATATGCATTGAATGAAGTTTTTAAAATTATGTTATTTCTTTCATGTTTCGTATGTACACTAAAGAAAAATACCAACAGCAACTATGAATCAACACGCATTTTGTCAAAACAGTAGAGTCAAAGACCCGTATAACGATAGACAGCCAGTCTCGAGGTTCGCTCCGTGTCACAAACAGTAATGATAGACCAATGGGAGCTGGGAAAATTTTCAATAAATTATGCAAGCATAACTCTGGTCCCTCAATAGGCACCTTCTTAATGTAAACGCTGTCCCTTGCAATCATGAGTAAAGGTCTGCCTGCTGCTGTGACGCTGCAGTGCAAACAGCTCTAACTCCTCATTACGGTGACTGTGTTTTCCTCCTTCTCTCTGCTCTCTGGTGAGCAACAAGGCAGTGTTGCTTATGTTGCTGACGTTTCACAACAGCATGCTCTCTGCATGGCCGCGTGTGTGTGTGAGTGAGCATAACAAGTGACAACATGGAGTGAAAGTAGAGGGTTCTACACGAGGTCAAACGTTTGTTTTGGACAACTGCTGCTACTTTGTGAGGTTAGTCTGCAAGTACATGGCTACAGAGTTCGTACAGTTTTTTAAGAGCAAAATTCAGGGTCTTTTATGAAATAATTCAAAATATAGAATAAATGCAACCGCAAAAATTTAAGTTCACAAATTTCCTTCATAGCCACAGCAATCATTATACATTGTCAATATGTGTATTTTATAAGCTGTTCATATTAAGCTTGATTGTATGTTTGGATCATATTTATACATTGTTCACTTATTTCCACAGTCAGGGATCAACTGACCCCTCACAATCAAATACTCAGTTAGGTTCTTGAAGGCGGGGTAGCCGGCTGCTGTCCAGGAGCTGCTGCCGAGAGACGACCGGTTTTGTGGACAGAGACACTGAACACAGGACTGAGTCTGTGTGGACTGAACGGCCAGAACGCCGTTAGGATTCCCAGTTACCCTGCCGTTTCAGAGAGCACTGCTAGTCGCTACTGCTCGAGTATAAAAGCCTCTGTTCGCCCCTCCTGCAGAGGACGGCACCACAGTTTTATCAGCAACCATAAACAAGGCTTACTGCTCCATTATACAGTGTATCCCCAATAGAATTCATATGGCAATATTTATAACTCAAACATATTGATTTTCTTTCCCAGGGAGGTTTCAGTTAGGTAGCTGGAATATGACATGGATTATGGTGAACATTGGTGAAATTTAGCAGCTGACTAAAAACACTGCTTACCCAGGAGTTACATTTTGAATTGTGCGGAGGGGGAGCCCTTGTCCAGTGAAGTCGGGGCTCACAGACCATACTGCAGACACTAGGGACTATTTCTTTAGTAGAAAGTAGTTTCAGTGACAACTGTACACATTGAGTTGATGTGGACTGTCCAGACTGACAAAGACCTTTTCTGTAGATGTTGCAGCAAAACTTTCAAAATGACTTTTCTAGACTAAAAAAACTAAACTGGTGAAGTTTCAGAGTCAAATGTCTCAGATTAAAAGCCAGAGATAAAAATAGCCAAATATAATAAGGCAACAGCTTTCACACTTTTGCTTTTATCTTAGTTGTGTATTTTCTGTACCTTTTGGTAAGTTTATTTCTATGAAATCTCAAAGGACAACACTGCAATGCCTCCAATATGCACGCAGAATACCTGAAGACATTAAAGTGGCAGATGATTTTCTTTTCTTTGTAATTATTATTTGTAATAAATTCATGCCTCAAGAAACACCGACATCCCTGCAACACAGAAACGCACTCACCCAATTAAGTATCTACAGTACCTTAAAGGAATATAATAAACTGTATTTTTCTTTATTAGGCCTTCTCTGTAATGCCTTATTTTTATTTACTTCCATGACTGGATGAGTTTCATGCCTGCGGTAATGCAGCAACTGCAAATATGTTTGCATTTAAACAGCAAAAGTGAAAACTCCCTGTAATAATCCTGATACAGCAGGCAAAATATTTAAATAATATTACGAAGAATTCTCCAGTGGAAAAGATGTTTGAACTTTTGCTGAAAATAAAATGTAGCAACAGCTCAGTACTGAATTTATTCTGAGTGTTACTGCTTTGTCCCCAATGATTTGACTGTAGAAGCTGAATAAGTACAGAGCATCACAGCTGTTGGCTGTGCAAAGAAGCGTTTTGTTTGTTTATTATGCCAAGAAGCTTTTAGGTTGCCTATGCGAGATGACACAATGACATGCTGGAAGATGTAAATAGTTAATGAAGTTACTGCTGCTGTGTCACCTGTGTAAATTGCGCACAGAACCTCCCTTAGTTAGGAGACAATATGGATCCTGCAGCTGTGATGCTACAGATGTTTATTAATATTAGACAAAGGGAGATAACAGATTTGTTTGATCACAGGGAAACGGTGAATACAAAAGTTGTATGCAAGTTGGGAATGGTGTGATACTGTTCCGGTTGGCTCCGCCTCAGTTTAACCCTTTCACGGAACGTACAACTAGTTATGCATGGATGAACACAACGCAGTTTCACTTTACTGTTGTTAAATCATTTTAGATTAGTTTAACTCTTACCATTTGAATGTTTTCCACCATATACAGGTCAATCTTCTTTCTGTAAGTTGTACATTACGATTTTCATTCTGTGGCTCACCACCGTAGAGGTTTTCATCATATTTTTCAGTAGTCAAATTTCAAAAATAAAACAACAGCCTGGAATGCGGATGTGATCTAGGAACTGCAGCTTAACGGATCCCAGCTGATCTGTAGGTGCTGTTGGGCAGGTAAAAAGTTAGCTAGCTACCTTCAATACGCATGCACGCAAAATGTCAAAGATCAGAGAACACGCGCGTTTTCATTTCAGTCAATCTAGCGCCGGTCAGCTTCGTACCACGTCTTTTGTGAGACGCCAGAACACAACATGCAAAGATAACGACCAGTGCTCCGATGACGACTGTATAATTACGAAATAACAAAATGTATAATTTATCTAGTGTCCGATTTCAATCACAACAGGTTCCTGCAAATGTTTTACAATAAAAGGGTTTCTCTATTCTGAGATACTGGAGGGCTTTTACTTTGAAATGGATACAGGAAAAGTTTGGTTTGATTTAACGTGTAATGCACTTTAACAGTGCGAAACAAGGCTTTGAGTCAAAACACTTTAAATGTGAATGCGACAACTTTGACTATTTCATTTGTTTTTATTAGCTCTCCTGCATGACACACGCTTCAGAGATGATAGATTTTTAATCAAAAATGTAATTTTTTAACTGGATTAAGGGAACTGTGAACATTTTATTTCCTTACTAAAAACGTGGCAAAGCGTCATTCCAGTGCACTCCGGTAGGACTACTCCTACAATAAAAAAAAACGTCACCCTGTAATTACGTATTTCGAAGGTACAAATCTTCTGTTCAGAGAAAACCAGGAGAGAAATTGAGAAGGTAGGGATGTTTGTGTCCATGCAGCAAGATGAAGGCAAACAGGTCATCACAGTCATGAGTTCTGACTCACATCTCCTACAGGCTTGTAAGCGATGCACTGAGGTCCAGGCTCTCCCAAACTCAAATTTCTCTCATTACGTCATCATAACACTGCATCAGTACACTAGTGTGGCCCTGGCCTGGATGCAGCATCCGCTCTGTCATTTCATTACATCCAGTGGCCTGAGGTTTGCAAAAAATAATTTACATCACAGTCTATTTTTTTTTTTTTTAGTCGTCTTCATTAATCGCTGCACTGCAGAAGTTTTGGCAGAGCAACCACAAGCTTTCAAATCATTGTGCCTCAGATTCAGGGTTGAGGACCTTTTTTTTTTTTACAACAGGATGAGATCATTTCACTTGTCCCCTGCCTTTGCTTCAATGATGCAATAATATCAGTTTTGAAACAACATGGGACATTTAATTTCATCCTTAAACACAATACTTGAACCGAGAGGTTTCTGAAACATACAGGCTTTCCTCCAAGAAACTGGTTTGTTGGGGCAATAAGCATTCCAAGTCCAGCTCGTCAATAGAGACCTCAAACTCACCATAACCAGATGGAGAGTGGAGCCTGAAACGGGTCTAACCGGTGAATATCAAATGAACCTCAACCTGGTGTTTTGTTTTTTGTTTTTTTTAAATTGCAAATCAGCACTTGATTGTGAGAGACGGGGTAACACGTTTTCGTTTTTCAAGGCCCTTCTGAGGTGCTACTTTGATTAATCACTGCAAGGTGAATGCACAGTCTAATGAATTGATCAACCACCTACTAAAGTAAATCAGACAGAATCTGACACGGTTCATCTTTGGTCTTTACGAGACGAGGTCTTAAACGGTTCCATTGTTTGTTTTAAATCAGTGGCTTTGGTGGTGTGACATTGTGCCACTGCTTTTTTCCCTTAAAGCTTGATAAAAAAAATAATATTTGATTAAATTACTCCTTATTTAAGGCGAGGTGGTGTGCCGCTTCAATACATTGCTGCTAGCAACCCTGCGCCCATGTTTAGGAAAACATTGTCAGAACACACAAAAATATGACCTGCCTCAGGAACAAGAAAACCATATGATAAAGGACACAAAAGACAAGAAGCTCAAGGCCAGCGTAGCGTCTTCAAACAAACGGGGTATCAGGATAGTGAGCAGTTTTTGTATTTCACTTTTAGATGTAGAGAGATGGCAGTAAGAAGGACACATTGCAACAGCTGGTTGGGAAATCAAACCAGAGTCTCTTCTTTTGTGATGTCAACTTCACAATTTATTCTGAAGAATGAGGTGATGCAAATCTAGTAGAAACCTTTTATATACATAAAAGACTGCCGATAGATTTGTTGTTAAATATTTCATATGTATCTCAGATGCAAGTTTACTGAAATATTCCTTCTGTTGATTCTTTTGTGGATATATTTCATCAAAGCATCAAAATCATGACTCACATTTAGAAAGTTGGCTTTATGATAGCAGCACCTTTCATACTACCTGTGTGTGTCTCTTTTGTGTTACCCTGCCATGAGGTCAAAGAGGTAATAATGCACACATTTAATATGCATAATAATGGCAGTGGTAGCAAACAGGTAAGCAGTTATGTACTTCAGCGAGGATATTTTCCTCTCGGCACGTGTGTGAAGACGGAGGTAACAGTCATCACACTACTTAATTACAGAGGTGACAGAACCAAGGTCCTCGTGCTACATGAGTAATGGGAGGGATTGTGCTGCCAACATTGCCCGTCAGCCCCAGAAAGCATGATGACTCTTATCAGTAAACTCATTCCTGCCTCCTGACCTTTCAACAGTTCCAAAGCCATCCATTACCCTTTCTCCTCTCACTCACTCACTCACTCACACACACTCTCACACACACACACACACACACACACACACACACACACACACACACACACACACACACACACACACACACACACACACACACACACACACACAAAGATATTATTCTTTGTTTACATAACAGGGAGCGTCCAGAGAAGCTGCAAATGATTTCACTTCAGAGATCCTGAAAAATCAATGAAGAGGTCTCAGAATGAAGGAGTGGATCAATCAGCAATGCATCAAGAGTGTCTAACTTCCAAGAATTACCATCAGACTCTGCACTTCTTGTCAGCCATACAGTGTTCCAGCATTATTCAGCTTAAAGTAACGTTTAGCCTCATCAATATTGCTTACAGCATCACATGCAACTGTAATCAGCGCAAAGCTCTGATAGGTACACCACCTGTCCAGCACCAAACAGCAGACGTGCAACAGTAGCTCCTAGCTGGTAGGGATGCCATGAGAAACGACACTTCGGCAACAAGTCGATGGCAAAAATTTTAAATGTGTGACGATAATTGTTTCTCTATGAAAAAGTGTCATTTGATAGATATTGGACAGTAAGAACAACATCTGCATTATCAGCAGCAAGTACAGCAACAGGTCCTCTGCGACTTGAGGAAGAAACCACACCAAGTGTCCTTCATGGTGATATTTTGCATTCGAGTCAGACGACGAGAGTGAAGTAATAAACAACCGAAATACAGTGAAGAGGACCCGGTCTTTGTCTAGAATGCTTATAATGTAACTAAAACATGATTCTTGGTTTCAGCTGTTTATGCACTGATAAAAACAAAAATGTTATTTATTTATTTCTATGAATTTTCCATGTTGTTTCTGCCAATATATCAAACTAAATCCCACGCACCGAACGTTTAAAGGAAAATAGCAGGCGACCTTATAAACCGCTGATCTCATTTGTCAGTGTGTATCGCCTTGGTACACCAAGCATGTGGATTTGGCAGTTTTTTTTTTACAAATAACATAAACCATAAGGAATGCGTCATCAGCCGCCCCAGCACAAACCCCAGGCTGCTAATGTTTGTGTTATTTAATGGCTCCCACTGTGACTCCATGTTTCAGAAACAATTTAGATTTGCTCATCATTATGCACATTTTAAATTGTGATTAACATGATTACTCCGGAACACATGAGATAATTGAGCTTTCTCTAACGTGAATTTAAAAGACATTTGTCTTCTTCTGATCTCTTGAACCCTGCTGTTTGTGAGGAACATACAGACTTAGACTGTTTTTTTTTTTTTTTTTTTTTTTTTAAATCAAGCACCACCCTGGAGTTCAAACCAGGGTTACCCTCATAAATCTTTTGTGCATTTTCTCACCTCGCCGAGTCTTTTCTTTACACAAAAGTCATTTGAGATTCAGGGGAGAAACTGTAAAAGTTGAAAAGCTGGTAGGCTGATTTCAAGACATCTTTATGCTGTATATTTTTAAGAGTGTTCGCTCTGCACCCAAAATTACCATAGAATTCCCCAGAAAAAAATTATCACATCTCATAAGCTCAATGAAACTTGACAACCATAACACAAGAATGTGACAGGCTTCATAATTGTTGGATCTACTATAGCAGCAGGCGCTCAAAAAAGGCAAATCAGTGTGTATTTCAGTAATGCTTTTCAAGAGAGACAAGTGGATCGAAAATTGTCAGGCATGGGGCAATGACACATTTCTCCAATAACAAACAGCAAGATCCGATCTGATCAGAAACAAAAGAGACAAACCAGTTATGAAGATCTAACAGCATTGAGAGCCATCAAGATGGGAATTTTTGTTTCAGGTTGGAAGGAGCAATAATGAAGTTCACTACTTGTAGAATTACAACAACTGTGTCAAAGTGGCTGCCTTACACAGCAGAGTGTCCAAAAACTGTGTCTAAGGTCAAATACAATGCCAAGACTTAAGGTTAAGCATTTAATTCTTTTTATATCAAAATCATGATTTGAAAAAGTGCAGAATGTGAAATTGCAAGAATTGCAAGTGACAAATTTGCATGAATATTAATGTCTTCACAAGCTGTAGCATGTGATGGCGAACTGACTCAGCTGCTGTTGTTGAGCACTTCCCAAACTAAAACAATGCTTTGCTTGTAACTGGTTGTTATGTTGTGGGAGGATTAGGGTGAGGATAGGGTAAGGGTTTAGTTGATTGACAGTGAAACAACCAATCACAGCAGCACTGAGTTTAGAGTATGCGTCCCCCGACCTGATCAAATCTAGCACCGACCTAATTGTTACCCTAACCTTAACCCTCCAACGATGTACTAACTAATCACGAGTGTATTCAGGAACAGCCAAGGTATTTAGTCCCATCCTCAAGGCAGAACTTTCTTTCGTTATCCCAGAAAAAATAAATAAATAAATAAAAATCTAGCATCCAGGTAAACTACCCACCAGAACTAATCCCCTGTATGTTCTATTTATACTGTGTGATGCTGCAGATAGATTTCCTTTTAGCTTGTGTTTGTGCTGCAGCAGTACTAGTAGTAGTAGTAGTAGTAGTAAACGACAAATCCAGCACAAACGTTTTTACTTACCGAGAACTAACCACAATACTGAGTTTTTAAATGCAGGATTTTTCTTTTTATATAGTATTTTTAGATGGCTGTATTGCTATTTTACTTAAAAAAAATAATAATCTAAACACTTTTTCAACCATGGAAGCGGATGAATATGCGTAGGTGATAGATTCCGACAGGTCAGAGATCAGTGAGATAGTTAGCAAAATTCTGTTATTACATTTATTCCCGAGTTGTAAACAAATATTTTCAATAATTTGTGTTTAAGTCACACTTTTTGGAAAGCTGCCAGGAGGTTGTGCTTTTTGCCCCAATATAGGCTACGCCGTTTTCTGCAATTCCTCGTTTTCTGCAATTCTCTACAAGGGAGGTGGGGAGTGCAACGTTAGCATGACCGTAGAGCCACAATAGCCCCATTGATGGGAAATAATTCAGGTTGTAATAAACTCCTTCAAGGAAAGACTGATGCACAATGATCAAATCTGCCAGTTAACATGGACTCCACACATGTTGTTAAGTCTGGACTATTACATGAATGAATTGCTGCCGCTGTTTCACAGATGCCAAATATTGCTCCTTTAAAGCTCTCCACACAGCATTGCACATCATTTGAAATCTGGCTATCTCTCTGCACATAAGGACTGATGCTCCTCAGGAGGACAGGGGAGGGGTTGACTTGGCTGCTTGTTATTCAGGCTGAAACTCAATTTCATTGACTACATTTTTCCAGCTGAGAATGTAAAGACAGAGGGATTTGTTAAACTCACAGAAAAATGTGGAAGTGTATTAAGGTGCTTTATAATGCCTCGTCCTGACCAAACTAAAAGCAATTTTTTTTATTTTTATTTTTTTATAACGCACTCTGTCTGCCTAGGTGCTGATACCCAAAGGACAATGGATTCCATGTTGCTGTGAACTACAGCAGCAAAAGCAATCGAAGAGCACATCAGTGGCACAAAACAGAAAATCGTGTCCTTCCGAAGACGCTTATCTCGGGCCTGTCACTGGGAGACTGCAAAGTTGGCTGGTAGGCATTCATTACATATGCTGACAAAAACAGCCTTAATATTGGAAGGGGTAAATGATCAGACTGGCATCGTGCCTCTTTCTGGCTATAAAGCTGCTACATAAAATGGGATCTCTGATAGCACCACAGAATACCAAACAAGTTTCCAGTTTGTAATGGCCCAGAGTGCTTCCTTAGCTCAGATTTATAATACGGTCAACAACATGCAGGGAGCTGCGTTACAGCGCTACACTGACAGAAGAGCAGTTAAAATAAATGAAGACATACAAAGAATAAAAATGAGAAGTCATGGCCATTCTGTGACACTGTGTATAGTTAAATGTTCGTGGTAAGGTTTGTCATTAAAACCAATACATCGATACCAAGTCAATACCAAAATTTGTGAAACCATGACTGTACTCGTTTTTTCTGTGGTAACAGAGACTGTAGATGTCGTACTTCCTGGATATAAGGTCCAAATACAACATGTGGAATGGCTGTAGGAAATGCAGGTACAGCACCTTGTCTGCTGCGACCAGTGGGGAAAATCTCAACAGAGCATTAAGAGTGAACAGAAGAAACAACTCCAACTTATTCAAGCACCTCAAAAGGTAGGTCAAAGGTGTGTACACACAACTCAAGATGAGCAAGTTGTTAACAAAATTACTTTAAAAAGGTTAATAAACTGAATTAATGCTGTCGTTGTTCACAATCTATAACAGCTGCATCGGCAACAATGCCCCACACACAACGCTCATCTGCGGGTTTATCTCTACCGTTTATCAATATTCCCCCTTAGAGAAAAAACACACGAGTTTTCCTATGTTTTCCACATGTAATCACATGTATGACACATCTTTACTAAATGGTGCAACAAATAATAACATGGGGAAAATATGAGGAAAAGGTTTTCATGTGGGAATCTTCATGGACTTCAGTTCACACGTTAAACCATGAAAATGTTCCAAAACCATGTTTCCCATCAGCAAAATAGATGTTGACATCAGTCACGTGTAAGTTGTCACTTGTGATTGCAATTCATATGTGAAAATAAATATACCATAGCAAATGTTACTGTGATGAAAAAAAAAAGTTGTGGTCTAACAACTGCAGGCTCAAATCTGGTTATCTTTGATGGCACTCTACTCGAGTCTTTAGGAGCAAGACAGCGCTGCACAGCTGGTTACTATACTGAGTCGCACCAAGATATCTAATCAAGGGCAATTACATGTAGGTGTCTGTAATTATGGAGAATAGTAGGACGCCATTTTTATCTGCTTCCAGCTTCAAATACTCTCTTCACTTGCCTGCATTTACAGTGACATAAAACGAATCTAATCATTTTTCAAGAGAAAAACTCAAACTAATTTGCCTTTAAGCTTCATCGATATTAGTGGATTATGTTTTTGAAATCTGTATTCAGTACCATGTTAAAAGTGTATACACCAGCCAATAGCATCACACTGTTTAGGTATGCAGTTTGACTTTAAAACATTATAATAATAATAATAATAATAACAACAACAACAACACAATTATTCCAATATAACCCCCCCCTCCCCACCCCCCCCCCCCCCAAAAAAAATATATGAATGGTGAGCATTTTGACTTGTGCGGAGCAGGGTGCCAGATTATGGTGCAAAATACCCATCCACATCTTTATACCAAAAAGTGTTTCTGTTTTGACTGCAATACATTGGAAAAAGAAAATGACTGGCTGGCTTATTTTCAGAACTGTTATGTCTGTGAAGGAGGAATTTGTACACATTTGTTGCAGCCTCCGTCAAGTAGCTTTTGTCCTTGCACGGAAGCGAGATGTCTTTTTCTGCGGTAGAAAGGTGATTTTGCCTTCCCTTCAATATACACGTGACAGGGGAGCTATAAATTGGCTTGTTTTTTTTTTTTGCAGCGTGCAGTGCAGATGTGGGTTTCCTGCAACAGGGGCATTGATCCTCCTTCAGCGAAGCAGCTGGAGGTTCTTTAATGGCTCAATGGGAAAGACATTTATCATTACTCGAAGTTAAACAACGATTTGTCTTGCTATTACTCACTATTTTGTTCATCATCTCCTAAAAGCAAACACAGTGATGATGGCTGCAGCAGGCTAAACGCTAAAATAGACTAACAAATAAACAAGTGATATGCCATGATTGCATGTACCAGGCATGTTGTGTATATGTAAACATGGCATGACATGAAAATCAACATTTGCCATTTACATTACTATAGCATTGCCATGTCGCTGTAATTTGTTTCCCGCCCTTTCACTTGCTTTCATCTGAGGCTCGGAGGCTTAACATACAAAAAAATGTCCTTTCATCTTTTCATCTTTTCATCCTTTGTGAAAATCAATGTCGGCCGAAAGATTGAGGCAAACTGCAAGATTTGCTTGATTCAATGTAGCATTGGTCAACCTGAGAATCAAACTGACACTTGTGTAAGTGCAGGTAAGAGCATGTGTGTGCGCGAGTGTCTGCTTGTGGATGTGCGATTGGAGGCAGGTCACTTGTTGGTCATAAAAAACAGACTCATGTTTGAAGACATTTACAACATCTGACAGGCTGCTTCTACCATGATAATGTGTCTAATGCCCCCAATGCATGCAGCATACAACCACACATGTACATTTTGAAGAGAGAAAACACAGGAAGACTATATTGTTGTTTGATGCATTTAAAAAAAAATATATATATATATCTTTTTTTTCTATTTTATTTCCTTTCCTTTTTAAGATGTTTAATAAAAGACAGTATTTGAATATGTCACTTTTCTTGGCACTCAAGAACATAATCAATGTGCAGTCGCACCATTTTCATTTAACCATCATGTATCCTGAGACAATCTGTGGTTCCGCCTACACTTTTGACACATTTAGAAAAGTTAGAGAGAGTTATGGTAGTTGAAGACAAGTGGAAGTAGTGTCAGCAGTGGAAACAGAAAGAGGCTCAAACACGCACACCAAGATAGAAGATTTTGGATCTGCATTGCTGCAGAGCAGGAATATGTGTTCGATTTGGTGAGTAAAGTCAAATGCGATTATATAATTTCCAGACAGACTCTCCAAGTCCTGTTTACTGTGCCATCATAATGACCACACTGGAAAATGAACCATGAAAGGCAACAAAAAACTTGGCATCACTCATGAATAGTTCAGAAAACCCTCCAGCCAGTCAGCAACAACTTGGTCTCAGTCCCTGATTCATCAAAATCAGACCAGCAGTGCCAGTTTTGGCCTCCGAGAGTCTTAAATTTCAATCTTTATTAATTGCATCCTTAACCTGCCAATCTGGGTAATATATGAACGTCAGAGCACAGAGACAGTGCAGCATTGCAGATTGTCGACTGAGCAGTGTCCTTGAATGTTACAGAGCAGCACAGCTTTTACTCTTAACAATAAATGCAGAATTGATAATACTACGATTTTTATAACATTCATTACAGCCACTAAGAGTTACAAGCATCGTACATAGACAATAAAGAAACTTGTGTAAGCAGTTCCCTGTAATTTAGAGAATATTTGCTTTGTCCAAAACGGCTTGTCCTGTGACTTAAATTTGGTTACAGTTCAAATGTGTAGAAATGTATGAAATTTCAGCACTGCTACTGTTTATACTGCCTGAACAGAGGACAAACTGCAGACTGAAAGCTATAAGGAATATTGGAAACGCATTATCACAGCCACTTGCATAAGAGACGTCGATAGAGCGCCGACAGCATTTCCGCTGCAACATTAACAAGAGGAACAAAAGAGAGGCAACAGAAAACAAATCTAGGCTTTCAAATGAATTTGCTTTCACAGTGGAAAACTGTTTGTCTATCTTTTGGTTTTAGTTCACCCAGTAAGTGCCAGAGCATGAGAGCGAAAACTATTTGCTTAAGTGTTAACAGATCGGAATGAGGAGGCTTTTGGTTAATTTAATTACTAAATTAAGCAACTGTGCAAATAGATAACATTTGCAGACATGATTAATATCTTTTTTTTTTAATGCTTTTTAATCTTAAGAAAAGGCCAAATGGGCTCATCTTAGCAGAGTTAGGGCAAAGTAAAAAGCACAAGGTGACACTGAGGGAAAAGTGGCTTTGATTGTCCCAGAGTTTCCAACAATACCCATTAAATCAATCCACTCTGATGATTACATTTCTCTCTGTGTGAACACAGTTCAAAGCAGCTGGCATCACCAGTGATGTTTACTGGTAACGTCACCATCTGAGTCTGAGGTTTCTTAAGTGGCTTTCTTAAACTCTACATCGAATACAACTGTGAAGCAACAAGCTTTTTAGGTCGCAGTGGTTTGAAAACTCATAAATTATACACGTGATACTGTGTATCACCATTAAGGGTCTAGTTCTATTCTTTAAGCTAAACCAGCCCCTTCTCACACCCAGCACATCAAATACTGCCGTTTTGCTAAAGCCATTGATGCCAGCACTGTGACGATAGGTCGAGAAGGAGGTCATGTGACAGAGTAAAAAGACAGAGCAAACAGGACTTTCAATCGGGGGACCGGTGTTCAAGTTAGTGAGACAGCGAAACTCAACGAGAAATTCCTTTAAGTAACATAAGTTCCTTATGTAACATGTGTATAGTAACTTTGGTGACGTATGTAACGTGGCTTACATAAAAAGTTACTTATTTTGACCCAAACCAAGATCTCTTCCAAGCCTTAACCAAGCAAAGTTTCGGTGCCTAAATCTAAATTGTGTCCATCTCACATTTCACCCAAACTATGATCTTTTCCTGCACCTAACCACGAGGTTTTTAGTGGCCAAACCTGAGGGGCCTTATGCTCATCTCAGAAACAACAGTATGCTTTGACAAAACAACAGTATTTGATGCCCTGGGATGAGAAGTGGTCGCCCAAAGAAACCGTATAGTCTTACAAGGTAATGTAATGTGATCATGGGTAACGTGTTCAATGGGTAACTTTAAAACATTTGAGCATTTTATTACAATAACATGGCTAAAAGATTCCTGAAAGTGGCAAACATTGCTCTGAGAGCAGGAAAATGGGATATGCTATGTAGGAAAGAAATATTCTACTTGGCCAGGTCAATATGGATGATCATACATCATACATCATACATCTTTATTGTAATTAAGTTGTTATGCACGTTCAAAAATGAAGATCTGTTAGCTCTTCACTTTATTTAACCTTGGTGAACTAATCCTGCTCTGCGATCTTCTCCGTCACTTCCGCTTTCCCACGCTGTTAAAATAATGTTAATCCTGACGTCACTATTCTTTGTCCAATGATCTTTCTGCACTGCGTTCTTTGTGCCAATCAGTATCCAATCCTTGTTCTTTCAATGTCATAGTGATTCTGTCTTTCAGACCTCCTAATGCACAACCCTCCTCTTCCCCATGTCCCCCTCATTATTTCGGTCTTCCGGAGAGCCTCAACCAAAGTCTCGTCAGCAATCCACCTTTGCTCCACCTATACTGCTCTTGAATCGTCGGCCCTTTGACGTGGCCTCACCAAGGAGCCTTATCACCAAAACCTCTTTTATCAATCTGTCTTATTAATAAACTTTGTTATTCACTTTCAAATGATCTCTCCTTATTGAACTAATACGGAAATGCACAACTAGTCTGGCCATGTGCTTCATGTGTTAATTTTTCTCATGTTTTTGGACTTCGTGTCTGCAGATCATCAAACAGAATTAATATTTAACTCTATTTCAGCAAATAAAAAGGTGAAAACGAAACACAGACCACAATCTATAAATAGGGAAAGAGGCAAATTCTAATGAATCAAAGAGCCAAATGACTGACATCCGTCTGAATAAAATGATGTGGATTATTGCATCAATGCCACGCACGTTTGTCCAAGTATTAATTCTGAAGGACAGTCAGAATACCAGCCTGTCCTCATCAGCATAGCAATACTGCTTCTTCATGAAAAAATATGATCAAGGCTCCACTGCTGTAGTTTATATAAAACGATTATCTATCCTTTATTTCTGGAATGAGTAATTTAGTCTGTTGCACGTTTCAATCAGATCCCCGTGGCACCAACAGGAGGAGACTGAGCAGTAACGGAGTACAAAATTTGACACTTGGACTTGATTCCCTTTCACCTCTCCTAGAAAAGCTGTTGAATTGAGGTTAGGTATAAGTCCTCTTCAGTGTTAAATAAAAAAAAAATAAAAGAGGACTTGGCAGAAGAAGAGAGCAGGTTTGACTTCCAGTAAAGGTGGTGGAGCGGACCACCCAGGATGCAACCAGGTTACAGCATGAGCTGGCAGCCTCCAGGACACCCAGGACTGAGGCCGCCTCTCCGACTGTGCAGGTCATCATTGGGATGCAGACTCAAGTTTACCAGATGGGACTTTGGAAAATAATTACACTCATACTGAATCAACCACTTACTCTCCGTCATGTTCTAAAGGGACAAACTGGCAGCCAGAACAGAAAAACTACCGAAACAACTGCTGTCACCTCACGCTGTAGTCATCAAAGGATTAAAAAGGGACCAGCGATAAGACAGGTGGTTTCACAAATCAAATAGATTCAAATTAAACAGCCAACAATCACATTTAGTCACACAGGAGCTGCCAAACATCTTTCCACCAGCTGTTGAATGCCTTACTCATCGGCACTATAATGAAGGCAAAACTCTCCACTTCACATTTCTCTGCAAATACCGGTGCACCTTTCTGTCACCAACAAGTCATCCTCTTAATCAGATGTTAAATATATGACTGAAGGAAAACACAATAAAACATGCAACAAGCTTCTTTGCATTTAGTTGAGCTGTCATGAGTTTGGAAGCCACTGCTTTAATGGAAAATATCTATAGTATTAACATAGCAAATAAGGAGGAAGAAGAATTGTTTGGTAGGTTAATCTGAATTGCCTCATTAAGCTAAAGCATTTAAATTAAATGAATTTTCACTGTATTTAGCAGGCTAAGTTATTTGTGGGCTCTAATAATTGGAAATGGGGATTTTGCATTTACGAGCAAAGGCAGAATTCATTTAAAAACAAACCTTTAATTAGACTGAAATCATGCATAAAATATCTTATAATTCCCAGCATAATTGAAATAACTGTACAGTGTTGGCGCAGCTTCATGTATCATCCTTTGTCAGGTGCACATGCTCAGCCACAGCACGCGTGACATGCATCTATTGCAAGAAAAAAAATGTGTAAATCCCAGTTGTTAATTGGGTTTCGCCAGAGTAGAACAACGCAATTAACAAAATCCAACAAAAATCAATTGTGCCACCATTGATTGCATTAAAAAGTTAGATTGTTTTACCTTTCTAGAGGATGACGAGGGGAGCTCCGTCTGGATGCGCTTCCTCAGAGCTGGAAATGCAACAACGGGAGGTCAGTGCTTTAATTCTGCAGAAGCTGAAGGGAGGAAATAATTACTGTCGCACAGGTGTGAGAGTGGTATTTAAAAAAAAAAAAAAAAACTAACAAAAAAAGAAGCGTATTTGAGCTGCTGTTCCTGTTCAGCGGCCAGCTGAAGGCAGCAGAGCAGCGAGGCGTGCCGATGGTCTCCCAGCTCCTCATCTGATGCTCAATACTCTCTTTTCCTTTCTTTTAAATTGTACATGCTGTCACTGTCACGTGACCGAACCGCACCGTCCAATGTGCTCGCTTTTACTCCATCCACACACAAACACACACACACACACACACACACACACACACACACACACACACACACACACACACACACACACACACACACTAAATAACGCTGCAGTTTACCATGCAGCTTTAAACAGCTATGGAAAAAACACACACATTCGCCCTACATACTTTGCATATAATTAGCTTCTGTGAATGCACTGCAAGCAAAACCCTGATTGCAATAATTAGAAGGTAATTCAAGGACATGTGCTCATTTCCATATGATTCCCCTTTGGAGTTAAACAGCTGCATGACTTTTCTTAGAAGCTGTGTTTCTTTATTCAGAAAAATAAAACCTGACCAGCATCATTCATTCAAGTTAAGGGAGCCTCAGTTCCCATTCACACACTTTCCGTCTTCCTAACATTCAGTATCTGCTTGATGTAACCCTCCTGCCTTCCACACACCATCACCTTTTAAAGCCTCATCCGTCTTCCTTGTCATTCTGTGTCCATCAGCGATTCGTGTTGTGTTTTTCCCCCCAGGCGCTGCTGATGTGAGGGATTTAATGTCTACGGCTGCATGAAGCCGCATGAATCCGGACAGTAAAATTATTGAGCCCACGTGGGATCCATAATAAAAGTGTTGTGGCTGACCCACCGAAGCATAAAGTAAAATTTGAGACATAAGTTTTGGATTGTTATATTTGGTTGGGAGTCATGATATGACTGGGCTTATGTAAAAAGCTTAAAATGGTTACGTTTTTTGTTATGCAATGAGAATAATGAGAAAAGAGAAGAAAAAAAAACACCCAACAGGTGCTGGACCAGCTGTTTTCAACCATGCTGGACTAGAGAAAAGTGTCTGTTTGGAGGTTCGTCCACCACTTTGGTCTGGACTGAAATATCTCAACAAATATTTAAAAAATGAATGTAATACCCCCGCCAGTCCACTAGAGGACAGCGTGTCAGCGTGGCGAACGGTGTCGCCTCCCCGTCAAAAGTAGATGCACGTCACATAACACAAGTCACGTGACAAATGTCATTTGCACAAGAGTCCCCATTGGGGAGGCTAGTTGGGGTGGTGGATGGGTCAAACAGCACACTTTCAGCGAGAAAGACCGATTTTGAGTCAATGAGAAAGTTAAGTGGATTCATTTAAAGAAATCTTTTCCTAACCATGTTTTCTTTTCTGAACCAAACCAGATGGGTTCCCCACGAGGTTGTGTTTTCTTAAGCCACATGGTTTTTGGACACCTCAACAAGGCAAAGCCGGGACACTGACAAGCTTTCGTCCGGTGGACTGGAGGTTGTTACATGCTTTGGCACAATATTGGGTAGTCGTGGCACATAGTATGAAAAGTTTGGGGATCTCTGATTTAATCGGGTCAAAATGTTCCTCTGCCAAACTCATTACCTTCAAATTAGCCTCATCTGTAGCTACTCTGTGTTTAATGATAGTTAGAAAATATTTGCATACTAACACTAAACTAAAATGGTAAACATGGTAGAAAATAATCAAAACAGCATTGTCATAGTTAACACATTAGCATGCTTAAATTGGCATTTAGCTGAAATCACCACCACTTTTCAGTGCAGCCTCACAGAAGTGCTACCATGATTGTAGACTCTTTGTTTAGTTTGCGTATATCAGGATGCCTTCGTAAGATATGATTATAACCAAATTAAAGCTAATTTTCCTCGCCACCGTTTTTCCTTTTTTTTTTTAGTAACAAGATCTGCATTGTAACTCGATAACCTACTCTTGTTCTACTCTGACTTTGTTCGTAAAGAATGTATCTACTGTTGCGACAAGGTCAGAGATGGTTGGGTTACAGACGAAAAGACATTCACCTCCATCTTTACAAGTCATTACCAAGCCTCATGTGCACCTGCGATGTGCCCAGATTCTTCATTGGTGCCAAAAAAAATATTGCTCTGTCATTATATTTACTTGGTAAAAGTTTAAAGCTTCAATAGCAATTCCAAGGTTCAATTCACCACACAATAAAAAAAGTGTAAATAACAAAAACAAGATTCCCCCCCCCCCCCTTTAGCATGAATTCGCTCAACTAATTTCATGATAATGCAGGTATTCGATTATGGGATTTATTGTTTGTCAAATTCACATTTTCACGAGAGGGTTTTGTTGGAGTAGACCTTATAAAACGTCCAAAATGGATCACCAAAAATAATGGCAAACATCCTCTTGAATATCCACACTGTTAGAATGCTCTGGGAGCGTGTTGGACAGACAGATGGACTGACCTCACCATCATAAAGGCTCGGTCTACTGATACATCCAAACGCTGAAACTAATGCACTCTGTGGAAGTAAGGAGAGATTTTTGGTTCCATCAGTACAACAGAGGAGACAAGCAGTGTTTTACCACTTCTCGTTCCTTGTGACAGGCATCCACAACACTGCATCATTTGTGCAACATAGAAAAACACTATCATGTGACACCTCAGACAAAATGTTTTTTTCAGTTCTCTGTAGCAGTAAAAGTTACACTGAAACTAATCAGTTGTATCTATTTTTAAAGATAAATTCAAAGGCAGTAAGACTTCGGAGGGAAATCCTCAGTTGACTGTTTCCTCTATAATACATGCCAAACAGCCTGCAGCAGTTGAGCATCTCTTGTGTAACAACATTATTCTGATGCATTTTAATGAATAGCGTGCTACCTCAGCCCCCAAACCTCATTGTTTGTGGTCCCATTTCTGCTGCTTGATGAAGCCTGGAGGTCCTTCTTGTAAAATACCAAACCAGTTTTTAGGGTGTGATTGCTTTGCTGTTCAGTGTTTAGATTTCATACTTTAGACTGCATGCAGACAGTCCCATTCAATGCACTGCTGTTTTGCTGCACTGCTGAAAGAGAAGAGATCCTTACTACACTGCAAGGGGACTGCAGCAATAACTGGACTATGGAGGTGTCAGAAGATGTAATGTTGCTGAGAATATCTGTGTTTGGCTCCAGAGAAGATGTGGCCCCATACTGTGTCCTTTGTCATCTCTTATTTTCTCACTATCTTTCTTGTCGACAGAATTTCTCTTTTAGCAGCAGAACATCTCAGCGTCCTCCTCTTCTGAATACTTTTTCAGATGAATTCACCTTCACTGGAATAAAAAAAAAAAAAAAAAAGATATTCTTGACCTTCCCGAGTAATGATTATGCAAACCTCTCAAAAAGCAAGGACTGGGGGAAGGTGCACACATAAATTTCACCTTCCTGCCACAATATGACCTCTCCATCCTGACCTCTTCCAGTTTTACAAATCTGCTGGGGTTGAGCCAATGATGCACTTCAGTATGAGAAAACTGCACAAATAAAGCACCATCTACCAAGTGTACTAACTCCATACGGACATTGATTTACTGAATTATTACTCAGAAAGCTAGTCGATTAATTAATGAATTGATTGACAGAGAAATATCTGTAAACGAAAGACATTTGTTGGTTCAAATTTCCTAAATGTGATGGTTTGATGACTGTCATACAAATGTCCTAATTGTAAATATTGTAAATATTTTACAGATAAAACAATCAAGAAAAAAGTTGGCACATGTAAAAGTATATTATTTAAGTTAAGTTACATAAATTAGGTTTAAGGATCAGCCTACAATTTAGAAAATGCCATCAGAGTGTTCTGATAGTTGAAATTTCAGCTATAGTTTTGTGAGGCTTCAGAAATTTGCACCTTCAGTCTTTCAGTCCACTAGAGGGCAGCTTGTTTGCGGACCAGTTGGCCTCATCATGGCGTGAAAAGAAGACGCTGGTCATTTGATGATGTACAAAACTCCACAGAGAGGCAGCACAAAGTAGCTGGATGAGTAAAACAGTGGACTTTCACCCAAGAGGCCAAGTTTTGAGTCCATAAGAAAGCAAGGTGGAAATGTCATTCCTCATCTTCTACTATTGTTAATTTAACATCAATCAAAACACAACAAATAATTAATTGTATTTATATTGTTAGCATTTATGTGAGTGTGATTTTCAAAATACAAGAAGCATCATCAAGAAGTGATTTAAAAAATGTAAACCACAGCTGAATCAGTCCTCAAAGTCACTTTGAACAAAGGCCACAAAACGATCACTGCCACGAAATACCTTTCGAATGTGAAGTTGTCTGTTTGCACAGCACAAAAAAATTAAATATCAGAGCGAGCTTTTTACAGAATACGGCACAAAGAAAGGATCATACAAAAATGCCGCATGTACCAAGAAGCAAGAGGCTTATTGAGAAGAAGAAATAAAAAAAAAACGTCAGCACCAGGATAATAGCAGGCAACAATGTAATCATCAGTGCAGTTCTGATTGTACGACAGTGTTACAGATGTGAATTCAATGTAAAAACACAGCAGCTGCTGACATGTGAAAAACACATGAAAAAAAAAAAAGCTGCTGTCATTCAAGGCGCTGCAAAGTTTGACAAAGCCTGTAGGTCCTGAAAAAGTAGATGTAGAAGAAAACAAAAATATATGGTTGAACAGTAGAGGTCTGATGCTGTTTTTCTGTAACCTTTAAAGTATTTCTACAATCCCTCGTCTCACTGTTGCTGTTTTGCTTTGCATGTTTTCAGTTGTATTATGTTTTTTTCAGACTAAAGCTGCTGTTGTAACTGCATCAGGGAGGTGAATATTGGGATTCTTATTTTCGCCCACAGAAAGGTCAATTTTAAAATATGTTCATCTTACGTGAAGTGCAGCTGGTATGAGACCAAATATTCAGCAAATTAAAATTGACTTTTTGAAAGACCTAAAGCTTATTGAAAGCAGTTCTGTCATCTCTGTCATTAGCTCGGAGGTTATTAGATTTCTGTGCCCTGGGAAAATTAAATCTTGGAAAATCATAGTGTGACGTTTGTGGCACAGGACCCGGTTATGGATGAATGTCATTCTGATGGAAGTAGCCTGAGGAGAAAGACACCATCACAATGATATTCCAGTTTGTACGGCATTTAATTGCACTTACAACTTAAACAGATCATTTTAACATGACATTATGACAGTTTGCCCTCTTAATATTGGATTAGTGGACATAACCCTTTATCGTGTAAGAAATTGGATGATAATTTCTCTGCTAATCACCTCAGGCTGGAAGAAATTGTTTAATGGAAAGTATCATTTTAGGTTTCTTGCCGTTTAATGATATTCCAGAGCCAGTTCAAATGCTCAATCTCATAATTATGATATAACTGTGCCGTGTTTTTCTGTGGAGATGTGAACAATGCAGCTATATAGAGTCACAGTCAAGCACTGAAATCAGAGCAGTCCTGCTTTCGAATGGGACGAGCAAGGACACAGTCTGCCTGTCGGTACAAGGGCATCAAGGCTGCCTAATAGATCTATATTCATTATTCAGACCTTGGCAATGAAATTTTGCAGGGAAATGTCAACATCTTGTGCCTGGAACATGCTGTACTGTCATTCCATTTCGGAGATAGGGCTAATGAGATTTTTTTTTTTTTTTTCGGTTTGCTGTCGTGTAGAACGAGCAAATTTGTATGCAGATTTGCTATCTGATCTAGAAGATGTGATTTTGATCATTTAAGAATTGAGAACATTTTATCCTCTCTCTTTAACACAAGAGTGTAAAATTGTATATGTGCTGATGATAGGTAATAGTCTGACAATTTCAAACTATTACCCAATACCACTCTTACATCTGTTTATTAAATATATGATCCAAAGCCCAGAAAGAGCACAAAGATTGGAAATAGTACAAAACAACTAGCCTGGAGCAGTTTAAGACAGAAAATAGTCTGCGTACCAGCAATTCCCAAAGCTCACTAATTAGTATTTTTTTTATCTTGCTTGTTTAATCCATACAACGTGCAAAAACGGCATTGTTTTCATTTTCTCAGTTAAGCAGTTTATCATTTTAGTCAAAAATGGCAAAAAAATAAATAAATAATAAAAATTAACAAAAAAACCAACTTTTTTGTGGAACTGAGGTTTACATTTTGCATTCGACCAGCAGTCAAAAAAAATAAGATATTCAGTTCACAATGAAACAGAGAAAATAATTAAATACTTACTGCAGGGTAGCTGCAATGTCTTGCTTGGCATTTTGACTTCCCAAAGTGCACTCGGGAGTTTACTCTGAAATTAAAAAAAAAAATTATAAATTTCCATTCACTGTTACACACTGCAAATCTTTAAGATCTTAAAAAAAAAAACACCACAGAGAGCTTTTGAACAATAGAGTCTCAAAATAGTTGTGGAACAGTTTTCCTTAAATCACCATGTGAAGATATATGAAAAGATGCTTCTTCGCCAAAAGATAGTTGAGCTCATAACCCTCTATAAAAGTAAAATATTTACATTTTAAATTTCAAAAATTTCTATTTTCGTCACTGATGAGCTTCGGGGGTGTAAGTAGCCTCAAACAGAGCTGCAGGAATGTGATTAATATATTTCCTAAAATGTAGAAGCATTCCTCTTCTTTAGGATTTCAACAAACGTTAGCTTACAGACACCTTTTCTCAAGTGGCAGGTAAAAGACGATATAAAACATCTGAATGAATGAATATTGAGAAGACTAATTCTCCGGCATCTGACATAAATCTGACACCTTTTCTCACAGAGGCTGCAGTCAGTTCTAGCTTCGGGTCCCACACGGTTACACCTTGATCAGTTCATTCTAGTGACCTAATTGATAGCTGCGCTGTTCACCAGCCCCGTCTAATGAGGACAAATCCTCTCGTTCAGGTAAATCGGAGATACGAGTGGGCATCACGATTCCCCACAAGATCAAATCCAGGCTCTCCTGTTAACCAGAGAACATTATGTCACACTCTGCACTGGTAGCTTCAGTATAAATAGACTCTGTATGAGTCAGGATGCACTTGCATTACAGAGTAAAAGACAACTTGACCCTGGAGGGTGGTGAACATCAAAATGCTGGTTGTGATTGTAATGTTCTGGCTTTTCAATAGTCAAGAAGAATGGCTGCCTCCCTGCACACGCTCTCATCAGTGTACTGTATGTCACAACAATTTCAGAGCCATTATCCCTGAAATGACACATCTGATGATGGATGTTTTATTGTCAAGTGGAATAAGCATATACTGTACTTCCATTTGAAAACCTTCTTTTGAAAATCCTTTTCATTTCGTAAATCAAAGGTAATTAGTCATTCTTCCTATTATGAATGCCAGCATGTGTAGTGCGATTGACATTCCTCTCCACATGAGTCACGTTTTAGTCACATATGTGAGTGGGAGACTGCACACCACCGAGGTCTGATGACAGGTTTTTATTTTTATGAGTTCTGGTTTTTCAATAAGCATCGGCTGGTGCAGTAATGCTTTCTCTCTACGTGTGCTTTCCTTACTTCAAGTTGTATCTGCAACTCAAACACACTGCATCTGTAAGAAAAAACTATTTACAATTTTTCAAGGACTCACCTGTTGATCAGAATTGTTTTCAAGTTGAAATGGTTTTTTTGTACAAAGAATAAAAGAAAAATATTTAGCCTTTGTGTAAAGAAAATAGTTCATTCGGAGCCATGATCATCTTGCTGCATGCAATTATTTTCTTCTGTGTGTTGTCAGTAAAGACGATTTGCTTCTGCTGGGATGAAGGGGCAACTTGAATTGTCTGCAAATGCTCCATGTGATCCTGACATGCGGATGATGTTCTAGTAGATTTCAGCTTATAAAAGAGGCTGAGAAATCGTGTCGGAGTAAAGTCAATTGTGCATTTGAAAATACAATCGTGCTCGTCGATAAACACGCTCATGGCAAGACACACCGCTCCTTATCTACAGGCAGGATCTTTTAAGAAAGAGGAGGGTTATCTGCACTTAAATGCTTTTAATCAGTGCTGGAAGATGTGCTCATCATGTGCTGCACAGCTACAAACATCTATAGGGTCTCCTGCTTGGTGGTTTCAGCAGATTACTGTAGCTTTTCGCGAGGATCTGTTATTTCCACGCGTCTGCTGTGATTCCTTTCTCAGGGGTTGACATGACTTGGTGATCTGTGTCCGCTGGTCCGTGCCGCAAGCTCCATTGAGCCTGGGATCAATATAACCCAGTTTAATTTTAGTGCTGGTGTAATATGCCAGAGCATTACTGTTGGGGTGCCTATGAGAAAAGAGCATCCACCACTGCACACGACCCCCTCTCAGTGATTGAAAACCAGATCTGTGGAGAGAGAGAACAGGTGGGAAGTGGGAGGAGGGAGGGAGGAAAGGGGGGAGGGAGTGTTGATGTGTGTGTTGATGTGTGTGTTGATGTGTGTGTGGGTGAGAAGATGTGCGTGTGTATTGTTTGTGTGGATAATAAGTTCTGGTTCTGGTAAGTAAGAGGGCCTTTCTTAAGACAGATCTAGTGAAGATATCCGCGCCATAACTCAGCTTAATCTTGCAGTAGGTTCAAGTTGTTTGCAGACAAGTCCAATTCCGGTTCTGAATTTAATTTACCAACCACCCGTCGTTGATCTTATGAGTCAACCGCAGATCACCTCTGGGGCTTCTCCCTGAGAGAAAAACAAAATATTTATTTTATTGTGGCTTCTGTTGTTCTGCAGTTTGGCTCAGCAGCTACCTTCAGCAGCACATCCGTAACTGCTGGCTTGTCAGAGAACGTAAAGTATGTGTGAGGAGTCAGTGGGTTCATCAATCTCATTCGATTATATGTGGGGATCATCCATCACATATGTACCACATGAACCTATTGACTCGTGAGACAGCGAAGGTCAGGCAAGGCACTGCTTGTGTTTATTGGATGATTGGAAAGAGTAAGAACCTGCAGTTCAGGAGCAGTGTGAAGGCATGATTCTGATATTTCAGTATTTCTGGTTTCAGAAAAAACGGACCGTAAATCTCCTGCTTTGTTGTGCTTAATTTTTTTTCAGAAAGTTCTGTGCAGCATTTATTTTCAACATATTAAAACTTATATACTGAATCAGCATCTTACCATAAGCAGTCCTTCAGTCGTTTCACATTATACATTCCTGTCTATACTCCTGCCACTGGTTTAATTGTGATGGCATTTTAATCAGAATCTGCTGTCAATCAATCTACTCACACCGCCGACCCACATTCCCGATGAAGCAGATGAGAGTTTTTGACTGTTGCTCTCTTAATAAATAAAACCTAGGGAAATTTTTTTTTCTTAACTACAATTTTATTTTGGCCTCATTTCTTTGATTTGAAGACAAACTTTGCGGAGCTTTAAAGAAAGATTTAAAACCACATAAATGAGGGGAGCTTTTTCTCGTCTTTTACTTTCAAAGTGGTTTTAATTTCCAACTAAATGGAGCACAAACATGCACTAAATTGTATAAAAAAAAATTGAAAAAGTTGCATCAAGATAAAGAAGTAGTGGTTCTAATTCTCCAGTCTTTAAACTGTTGCATAAATAAAAGGCTCAATTTAACCAGTTCCTTTAAACGTCAAACAGCGATGTCATAAAAAGTCTATTTTGATTGCACTTTTAACCCATTATTATAGCAAGTCTTCCACTGCAGACAAGCTTTAAGACTTTTTGTGATATGTCCACCTTTTTTAATATTCATTCCATGTGTTTTAAGAACAAATTAAACATGCACATAAAAAAAAGGTGGGTGGAAATACACCTATTTCGTATAAAAGGCAACGCCATTACGACACTATCTCACTTCGAATATCCTGACATATTCATACAGGTGTACAATAGGGCCATTATAATTGACATTTCTCATCTTGACTCATCTTACTCTGCAGCCAAATCTAACTATAAGCATTCACTATACAGGAAATAGTCATGTCCCTGGAGTAAATGTCTCTGATCTAAAGACGGATGATTTTAATACATTCAAAATGAGGGTGCATTTCACAAATGTATTAAAATCATCCGTGCAGCTAGTTTGTCTGCATTTGTGTTCCTCTCAATCATATATTCATTGAATTGCAGATCACCCTGTTCTTACTTTCTTCTTTGCATGGCTGCCCTTTGGTTCCTTTAATTTTCCCTCTTTGGACAACGAACCCTGACTTCCACTCAAAGTATGCTGGGACAGCCTCTAACTTCATCTGACAGTGAGTAGGAATAAGTGGCAACGGAAGATTGTAAATGTGCGTTCCTTTTTGACACAGGCTGGTGTACATTAATAGACTGCACTAAACTGTATCATAAGAGAACACACATTGTCCCAAAGGAGCCCCAAAGAAATGCAGAGGATGATTTGCTTGTTGTTTTAATATGCTATTTAGGCCTGCCTTTTTATGCGTTCTCCAATTCACTTTGCATGTATTACCGGACAGCACGCGCCTGTGTGTGTGTGTGTGTGTGTGTGTGTGTGTGTGTGTGTGTGTGTGTGTGTGTGTGTGTGTGTGTGTGTGTGTGTGTGTGTGTGTGTGTGTGTGTGTGTGTGTGTGTGTGTGTGTGTGTGTGTGTGTGTGTGTGTGTGTGTGTGTGTGTGGGGTTCTTATGCAGTCAGTAAACAGTGTGGAGCATTACATCACTGCATTCAATGCACGCTGATTCTGTGGATTTAAAATACAAAATAACCAAGACATTGATTTAGACAAAGGTTTTTCTACCTATACATCTATCCATCCATCCAACACAGTGTTTCGATATCCACTTGAACAAAAAATGTTTAGCATTCAGTTAGTTTGCTTAGCTCGCAATTCATTTTGCATCATATTTGCAGTTTTTGCACATGGCCGATGTTCTCATCCAAAGCCTCTTGCGCTCGGGGAACCAGCAGAATACATTTCCAAAACTTCCTTGAGTGCCAATCACTACTCCTCCCTTCAGGATGTTGCATAATTATACTGTATAATAAGCAAATTAATGGGTTTACATGCATGGCATGGGCAGCTTCATCCAGCTCATCATGGTGACAGAAAACCACAGTCTGTGCTGCAGTAATCTGAGTCGTGGATTACTGGAGATGCCCGTGCTGTCACCTGAAGACCTGAACTTTCCTCTTCCACTATGGGGTGCAGCACCAGCGCAATATGCAGTGCTGTCTGAGCTCTGCTGCAATCCCACTGTGCCTCCTCTGGGATTGAGGTTGGTGGAGTGGAGGATGGGAATCGGGGGCTCACTGTGGCAGAGCTGCTGAATTATTCATATCTCCCCAACCCTGCGTGCCTCCATTCCTCTCTGCAGTGCATCAGCTGAGACCTCCATAACAGTGTGAATGAAAAATCCCTGTCTCTCCCCTTCACTAAATCTTAAATGAGGTGCTCTTTGTTGGTTTTTCGCAGCAATTCTTGTGGAAGCAGCTAGTAGATACAGCCATCATGATACCACAGGTGTTAAACTGAAAATTCTGTACAAAGACAAGCCAAGAGGTTACCCCCCCCCCCCCACAAGTACAGCATATCTGTGTTTTTATTTGAAAGTTTTAAATGAATGATTTAAAAAAACAACACCACTAAAATCAATACTTCTTGTAGGAACAAACACTGCAAGCAGACACAAGCTGCACAAATCTATCACTTGCTCAAAAGATTTAGTGCTAAACAGTTGCTGAGATATCCTTTTGTGTGCAGCTCTAAATTTGACTGACCTCAGATACTGAAGAGAAAATGGATTTGCTTGAGGGAACACTTGTACTTGCTCCTTTCCATCAGCCTCCTTCAAAATGTCAAATTTGCTTTTCACCTCGCAGACACAAAGCTTCAGCTGCACGTGTCCACCCGCACAGTATTAAGCCGACTAATGAGAATTAGTTTTGCTCGTCGTTAGTATTCACCAGAGTCCCACAAACTCTTGCCTTATTAGTAAGTCTCACCACAGGCTGCTGCTTCTGTTTTTCTATGCTGAGGTGTTTGTGATAACCAGGGCAACTGATAAATGACGACCTTAAAGCTACCACCATCCTTATCACTCTTAAAATGAAAAGCAATCAGGTCAGTCCACCTCGTGCTGTGATTTCAATGCATAATAATTTCCTCGACATAGCTTTTACTGGAACACATCATGCCCATACAACTGTGCTTCCCTCCCCCACTGACCAGCAGCATGCTCCTCACCCTTTTATGTCCACTTCACCTCCTCATAGTTCACCCACTAGTGCTCTGCTGCCGTGTTTGGCTTTTTGCTTCTGACACTTTGGCATCTTACTCGCCCCGTCTCTCCTTCCCTCTTCATCCCTCATCGTCATGTTGCTCAAACTGTGTCAGTCCTGAATGTCGCAAGCTGTCACGGTTTGTCACAGTTGATGCGCAACCTCAGAAATAATTACTTGAGATAGGGAACGAACAGCAGCATGCTCTCAGGCCATGTCGTACTCTTTCTCTCTCCGTCTTCCTCCTTCTAGTGTGTGTGTGTGTGTGTGGGGGGGGGGGGGGTCAGTAATGCACACTGAGCTGTGAATTGAAGACAGGAACTAAGGGTTTTTAATCCTTTTACACATATAATTAGGATTTGGGGATTATGGCTTCTAGACTGTTGATGCTTCGAGCGATATTTCAGAATTTTGACAAATATGCTTTTTTAAGATAATTAGAATAGAAGATTGATACCACTCTCATGCCTGTATAGTAAATATAACTGACAACTTATTATCTTACCTTAGCATAACAACAGGAAAAACAGATAGCCTAAATGAATGTGTTTACAGATTACACAACCTGCCTAACCACAGACTGTATATAAAAATGGACGTGGTCTCCTAGTCTGAAAAGTGAAGCCAATGTGGAAGTAGTTTAAAGTGCAGTACCACTGTGGGCCACAAGAGGTCGGCTCCGATCATAGACTGTTTATGAAAGTGGATGTATGGGGATGATGATGATTATCTAAATTCACTCCGTCTGTGCTCTGGTGGTTTGTATTAGATATTAGGCCTCAAAGAGAGGTATGTTTGGGGGCGTGTTTGGTTTGATTGACATGCCTGGGTTGTAGGCAGGTTGCCAGTAGAAATGGGTGTGCATAGTGTCCTCTGAGTCACTCCTCCCCAACTCCACCCTTTCATCCAAATATGGTCACTTCTGGCCCTAAAAAAACCCAAAATGGTGACAGCCAAAATGCCAGACTGGCTTCAAATGGCACTTTACAATCCAATGGGTGGGTTCCCACTTGTGCCAAACAGAAGCTCTAAAACTCACTAATTAACATGTTGCATCTTTGAGCACTTTGAGCACCAGAGACTTTTCACAGGAGGCGCTGGCTCATTTCCAGTTTTGCCCTATTTGAACTTAAATGACATCAAAATAGTTCAATAATGTGGCTTTTCTTACTCTAAGCATGAAAGCATGAGTTCAGTGTTTTTGTAGTTACTGTCACTGCAGAAGGGGCAGACAAAAGTTCAGCCCTGCAGGTTTAACGAAGTCTGCCATCTGATATTCTTAACAAGATTAAAATGAAAGCTTTTAACTAGGACCACTGGATCGTGGGTTTGTATGACCCTGAGACATCTGGGATCTCTCCTGGATTTGCATAACAAGGTCTTGATTACACACAGTGTTTGCAGTTGCTATCAGGATGAGATTTTGAAGTTGATTTTGCCCTCCACCCCTCCATGACTGCTGCTAATACAAACACTGCCTGTGTATATGCTGCTTAGTTCAGCACTGTATGTGAGGACTGACTGTGCACAGCTTGCTAAAAATGATGACTCAGAAATGAGCTAGCTGATTTTTTAATTACAAAACTGCAGGACATAAACTGAAGCTGACATTTTCACCCAGAGCTGTTTGATGTCATGCTTAATGCTTATTTATTTATTTTCATTTGAAACCATTCTCTTTTTTTTTTTTTTTTTTTTTTTTTTATCATTCTGGGTTTATTCAAATTTAAATTATATTTTTGTAGATTTGGCCTTCACTCCGTCACAGTTTACCAACTAATCTTCTGTTTCAACTTTGGCCTACCATATTTGCCACAATTATGTGAATACACAGTAGTCTATATAGAAAGATCATTAAAGACATTTGACACATAATCCCTTTCAGTTTCAATTGTAAATTAAGTTGTTGACATAATCAGGCCAAACTAATGGCTTCCTCACAACTTGTTAGACTGTCTCGCTCCCATTGTTTATCGCTGTGACAGGCTCTTTTAGAGTGATGTGGCACTGTTCGCATATGTTAGCAATTTGGTGAGGGTAATTCTGTCACAAGTAGTGGCTAAAGCAAAAATAAAAATGACAATAAAATATAGTTCGCTCTGAAACTTACAGAGGGACGTAATTTCTAAAGTCAAAACTCTTACTGCTTCGCACTGACAAAGCTACGCATACAAGTTTGGTGTAACACCAGATTCAATTGGGAGAATACAGATTTCAGTGTTTAGTTGGATCCAAAGGTTAAACCGCTGGAGTAGGAGGGATAATTAATTAACTGAGGTCAACTCAATAAGTTTAACTTAATAACATATATTGTAATTATTGTAAGTAGGACAATAAGTCACATCAAACCTGGTTATATGTTCACCCACAACCAAATAAAATTATCAAAAGAGAATCTTGCAGTGAAGTGCAGGACCGTCGTACCGCTCAAGCAGGATCAGACAAAGTCGACAATCCATCCAAAGAACTTTAGTTCTCCTGACAGTTGTCGTCCCGGTGGATCCTGGTACCGAGGCTCGCCATCCTTGGACTGGTTTCATTGCTGAATCAAAAATCCAACCAGTGACATTCAAAAATCAACATCTAACTTCCTGATCTTATCTTGAATTAATTATTTTATCGGCGTACACTCAAATCCACAAACACCCAAAACATGGACAAGCATTGTTTCTTATCATTCATTCAGTCGGCTGGGAACTTTCAATTTGGGAACATCCAAATTCCTAGCAGAGAGTAAATAGTTAACGGCCTGCACTTACAAAGCACTTTATCACCTTAGTGGTCTTAAAGCTCTTTAAAGTTTGCTTCCCATTCACCCACTCACACACATTTACACACTAATACCAGCAGAGTGACTTGGAGTACAGGGTCTTGCCCGAGGACACTTTGGCATGTTGCCAGGAGAACTCATGTTTGCACCATAACCTCGTTATTAGTGGTCAACTCCCTTTACCATCTGAGCCACATCAAGACCGTTTACAAACAGGCAGTATTTCAGACACTGTGCTCTATTTCTACTGAGAATACAGAAAAGTGGGAAAAAAAAAAAATGTGTCATCGCCCATAAAAACTAACACAGGGATGAAATGGAGCTCAGGAGGGCAACATTATCTGTACACTACATTTCTTCACGTTTAGAGGTAGCCTACCGCTGCTTTTAACACAGCTATCAAACCAGGCAAACCAAGTCTGACAATCTCACCTTATTTTAGGAGTAGACTAAATGTCTTCCTTTCCTTGCAAACGCTTCCATCTTAAGTGGCAGCGAACCCGCTTGACTGAGCTTAAATAAAAACAAACTCCACTCTCCCAGTGACATATTCCCAGTTCAACAGGCGTTCAGGTGTATTTTTTTTTTCCCACTCGGTGATCAGGACGTTCCCACTTCCAAATTGCTCTTGAACGCACCATTACTAAAATGCAAAGGCTCGCCTGAAGCCTCAGAAATTGTGACTGCATGGGCGACAACAGAAAAAACTGTTTCACAGTGCATACAGCCATGCACGAACACACACACAAACAAACTCTGTACAAAGCTTATACAACCAGAATGCGACAACGGGGCAAACAACAACTTGTAGAGGTCTTCTTCTTCATCGTCTTCTTCAGCAATAAATGAATATGTTGAAAAAGCTGCAAAATGTATTATTTTTTTTATTTTTTTTATCCTTTTTTAAAAATTTTGTTGTTTAGTAGCCTGCTTTGTTTTTTTTTTGTTTTTTTATTATTATTATTATTTGTTGTCATTTTATTGGATTTTTATTCATGTTTTTGTTTTAATTATTTTTCTTTATCATTTTTTGTTGATTTTGGGTGTCAGTGTGTGGGTTTAGTTTGGTTTGTTTATCAAAGGTTTAGTTTAATTTTGAACTCACAGGTTTATGTCATACCTTCAATGGGATTTGATCTTCTGTCTTCAAGTTGTCATTTTCTGTGGAAGCGGCCTTGGACCCTCTTCAGCGTTTAAAGTCAAGCAAAGTCAATTCTTCCTCTTTTTCTGGCGGACTACAAACCAAGGTGCAAGACACTACCTTCTGTCCTGGACTCTCCTTTCATTTCACAGATTTTCAGAATAATATTCACCTGCCTGTTAATTAAATCAGGAGACTATCAAATCAATTTAAGAATAGACAGATTCCTGCAATGCAGAATGCATGTGTTCACCCCAAAATGTAGTTTGGAAAACACATTACTGGTTGACAAAGATCATTTCTAAGAGACAGGGATGCAAGTAAGAGAGGTTCCTTACAAATGGTATTTACAATTTTGCCTCTGGTGTCATGCCCAAGGACGTTAAGACACACAGACAGTAGAATTCCTGGATCATAGTGGTTGTCCTGTGATTCGTTGACATCCCAACAGCCTCCTGCTACTCACAATTGTCTGTCAACTCATTTTGGATCCTGAAAATATATAAATATTTTATCCTCACATTATGACAAACTATTGCAAACAGCTGATACCAGTATGTTTCCATTAACATTGAACATGTCACTTGCTGCATTTTCTTCATCTTCCTCATCATGATCTAAGAACAAAGTGCTGACCTCAGCAAAAAAATATTAAAGATGAGATGTCACACACACCCTCTGTGCATAATAAACAGCATTTTTATAATGACATTGCAATGCAAAATTGGTACGAGTGGAATTACTGGTGTTTGATAATGAAAAATGATCACCGCCGAGAGAATGCTCAGCTTACTTTTTTTTTTAATCTAAAAGAGATCCTCATTTTTACTTGCCACTCCTTTGGGAGCATGGCTTGCTGAATTTATTACAAATTGTATTTATTATTTGATCCTTTTTCTATTCCAGTCAGTTGTTTCTGTCCTCCAAAACCAGCAAACTTTGTAGTTTTCGCTTTACACTCCCATCACAACATACAGCACCAAAGCATTTTTATTAAACTATATGTGACTTTACAACACTGACCTGGCCTCACCCACTTTAGAAAAAGTTTATACAAGACTATTTCAAATCATCCTGAAGTCATACTACGTGTTGGTGAAAATAAATAATATAATAAATAAATCCCAAGGTTGCAGTGTTGGGGCAGAGTGCCAGAGAGGAGACATCACCCATGGCGCGGGAGTGCAGGGAGGCGGTAAAGAAGACTCAGATGGAAAAATCACCGGGGGCACCGGGCTAATGAACACACCACAGGAGCAACAATGGCAACAACAACAGGAGGGCTCAACTCGTCGACTCCTATCAGGACGGAGGAAGAGACTCCCTGTACAGCTGTCAACATGTCCGTGATTTAGCTTCATATGTTTTGTTATGTGTGCTGACGTGGGTTTTTTGTTTGTTTTCTTTCTGTACAAAACTCTGCTTCTGTTGTATTAATGAGGCAAGTCTCAAAGGAAAAATGACAGCCTCCCTGTATTCCCAATTCTATTTGTCTCACACACCACCAATTCTAACACCAATAAGAACATAAGAACAGAAAAAAAAAAATTCCTTTATTGTCATTGTACTGGCATACAACTAAATTTCAGCCAAAACACTTGAGCTTAGTGCCCATAACAAAACAAACTGGAAAATGCAGTATATCAAAGTTTGTACATACAAAGTCACACTAGCTCACTCACACACACACATACTGCCTTATATGCACCCTTTCATATTCCACAGAAATATGATTATTCGTCCGAATTTAGGACAAAATCTGTGGGATGTTTTGCACAGAGATATTGTGACTACACAGAATGATATAAGATCAAATAAAGGGACCCCCGCAAGTGCAAGAGTTCATTCCTGTATGCCAACAAATTCCAAGCAAAACCATGTATGTCCTGCTCAATCATACCGCATTTGCTAATTTTGGATACAATTTTAGATCAAAGTTATCCTTCTTTATTTACTATTCCTCACCCATTGTTCTCTATTTCAATTGTCTCTGACCCTGACATGTTTGTCTCCAGGGAACAGAGCACATTCACTTGTCAGAGTCAACTGGTTTGATGTTCACTGTGAAACCATCAGTCTTGTATTATTGGCAGCTGAGCAGTTTGACCCGAAGCAATTAAGGGTCAAACATCTTCCTCAAAAAGCCAAATCAACAGAATGTGCTTTCTTGTTCACTTTCTTGGTTTGCTGAGGATCCCATTCTGCTCACAGCCAGGTTTTTGCACTCTTTAAAACAACCCCAGACAACCTCAAAGGCGACACTGTCTTTTCTCATCTGCAGGGAGATCACAGAGAGGTTGGAGATGCCGTTTTACAGAGACATCACCGATGCCCCGAGCATTAGCTGTATCTTTTAACCGACTGTGTTGTAAACACTCTTGTTCGATCGACTTTTTGTCAACACCCGTACTTCTTGACATAGATCTCACCCCATCAATATTCATGTATTGATTTCCTCTGCGTCCCATTTTCATCATCAGCGAAGTCCCCGTCATTTATCGCACAGCTGTGTGTCTGTGTGGATTCTGTATGTGGGTTTATAGAAAGAACAGAAACTGGATTAATATCAGCTACAGCTGCCTAATATTCAAAGTCAACTTTATTGTCAATTCACCATATGTACAAGACATACAAAGAGGTCGAAATATTGTTTCTCACAGCCCCACGGTGTGCAAAAAATAAAAAGATAAAACAAGAAAAGTATATACTGTATACTGTATATGTAACAATAAAAACAGACCACAACCATAGTGACGCTTGACTGAAATATATGTATGTACAATGTAGTGCAAATGCGGGTCCATAGTGCAAAGATTGTACCTGAGCCTATTTTTTTTATAAAGTGCTGGTGCTGGATATGGATGTGCTTGTGTGATGAAGGGAGAGGGGTGAGGGGTGGGGGACAAGGTTCAGACTTTATGGGGAAAAGGGGGAGAGAGGGGAGAGAGTTCAGCATCCTGACAGCCTCATGGGCGAAGCTCTTCCTCAGTGTGGAGGAGCTGCACGGAGGCCACGGTACCTCCTCCCAGAAGGCAGGAGGCTGATAGGTAGTTTGATATTGATAAGCATGCAGCTCTGTTTCAAAATCCATATCTCAGTTGTTTCAAAACTTCAGGATGATTTACCAACTTTGTAATTGCTTTTGTCTGGATTCATCTCAGCGGTTTCAGTACCTAATATTTTGCAGAGTTAAAAGTTCAGCTAAAAATCCCGAGCATCTGTTTCTATCAAGAAGTCCACAGTGAGGATGTGTTTTACAGCACAGACGCACACAGTAGGATGAGGGAACAAAGAAGACAATCAAACAGAGCGGCTCCAGTGGTCATAACAATTACACATGCACGAATCTGAGGTAATCCGCAGAAATTGGGTAAATTTGCTTTTTAATAGGAGTCAGCTGACCTCGTGTACAGCATATCTACTGGCCTCTGAGGATTTCTATCCCCGCCTATCTTTCCACTCTCTAAAAAAAACAAAATCAATGACGGCAGGGCACAATGCAACGTCACAGTTATATTTAACAGCAAACATGCCTTTGAACCAGTTGATCCTATCCATCAAGGAGGAGGGGGAGGGATTTATTTGTGCAATAACGTGAGAGGGCGATATGGAAGCGATGCGCTGAAGGTGTTTCTGTTTTGTTCCACCTTGGGCGTTCTGGCTGCCTCACTGTCTGTCCAGGCTACAAACGCTCATGTGCCGGGACATGATCAAACATATGCAAATCCTCGCATTAACCAGGGCGTCTCCTGTATCTCATTAGTCTGTATATGTCTCTCGGCGACCTCGTGAATTATTTAAAATTCACAGGAAAAGACCCGGACTTCAAATTTGGATATTTGCCTTCTGCTGTAGGCGAGCTTCTTTTTTTTTGCAAATGGTTTAAACCTTAAAGGTCACAGATGGTGGTGAATTATTACACCTCGATGTTTGCAGGTGTGTGGCTGTACAGGAAGAGCATCAGATAAATGTAAAACAAAAGATTCTGGTGATTAGAGTTCGCAGGTGTCTATGAAAAGGCACACGAGCTCATGCTACTTTGGCCCTTTCAGACAGCTGGAAGACATGAGTGAAGTGAAGCATGTGTTTAGCAATGATGAACCTAATATCATTCATCTCAAGGTCATCTATGGGCGTTGGCATGAGCTTGTTTTCTTAACCTTGAACTGTCGGGGAAAACCTGTTGCCCAACCTACAGTATTCTGTACAAATGTGAATAAATAAATTGAACATTTTCCTTTTTCAGTGTCATAAATGTTGTGTAAATGGTCAAAGGAAAATGTGAGAGCTATAATTTGTAGAAGAGAGTTGTACACGGGGTTTGATTGAATGCTGTTTAGGAGAGAGAGAAATTGCAGGTTGAGGCCGGGATGATTTCTGTTGTTGACATCTTCAAAGACTTCTTTGAAGCCAGGGAATCACATATGGTCACTCAGATTAGGGGGTGGGGGGAATCACACTTTTTTGGGTATTTTATTTTACAGGCACTGAGAAATCAAAACAGACTTTCTTTGTCCCTTATACATTTTTTTTTTAGGCTGCTTTAACTCCTATAGCTCTATGAACACGGTGATTGCTTGTGTGTTACTTTAAGGGTATCACTTGCTGTAAAAAAAAAAAAAAGAAGAGATAATTATCCCTTTACTCAACAGCATTTTACAGCTTATTGTTCTGGTTTAATAGCTGACATTCTTATTGTTTTGGTTTAATAGCTGACATTCTTATTGTTTTGGTTCTGTGACAACACTTTCAGCATTGTTGTGCCCAGACACAGTGGGTGGCTGATTTGCTGAAAAGAAAAACACCATACGTGATTCTCAGAAGGTGGACAAAATTTGTAATTATCTGGTAAACATTTTGCAGCATTTAGCAGCTTAACAGTACAATATCTCCCTCAGGACTTAGTGCACATCAAAATCTGAGCAATAAGCAGTCGTAACTCCAAGTTAACGCTACTGCTGCTCCATTTATGCTACACATTTAAATTACCATGTTCACCAAATCAAATTACTTACAAAATAATATGTTAATGTGTTTACAGGATACACTTTATACAGAGATAGACGTGTCTCTATGAAAAGTCAATCCAGTGCGTAAGTGCCTTAAAGTGCAATACCACTGAGGGCCACTGGGGCTGGCTCACAAAGGATCCCATTTATAAAGTATAAACTTCTCATGAAATACAAAGGCAATAAATATTGTTTCACAAGTCAATAAAATAATTGAGTAATATAATTACATTTTAGGCCTCAAACAGTTATGTTTGGGGGTCATCCTGGTTTGATTGACATGCCTGGGGTGCATTCAGGTTCCTGGTTCAGGTAGGTGAACAGAGTGTCCACTACTCAGTCAGATCCACCCTTTGTTCCTCCCCACTTGTCCAAATATGGTCACTTCTGGCTCCAAAAAACTAGATGGGAAAAACCAAAATGCTCCATTATACAGCACTTCACAAAGCAATGGGTGACATCACAGAGGGTTTCCTCTGGGTGTATTTGCATCCTGCTAGTATTCATAAAATCAGTTAGTACAGTTTTAATTCAAACAAATAACTGATGCAAAAAAAAACCTTCAGATCTGTATGCATGATTTCTTTTATTTCATCCATTACATCCACCACCAGTTTATATTTCCCCAACAGAGGGAACATTCTAACACCATGCACACAGATGTTTGTATTATTACAAATATTAGAGTATGCTCTGTGCACTAACATGGAAACACTACTGAAGGCATTCCTTACATGTAAAATCTGAAATAAAATTATTATAGTTTCATTAGGCGACAACAATATCATCAGGTATCAAATCAAAACAGGACAGAAGGCAGTGAGGAATCTCTAAATGCAGTACTAATAATTTATCTATCAAAAAAGCTTCGAAAGGTTTATAAATCTGGAGTGTTTGAGGCTGAAAGTGTTCCACATTTACATCATCCCGTGTGTTTTAGACCACTAACCAGTGCCACAAAATTTCAAAGGCTGCAAGCTCCATAAAACGAAAAAAAAAAAAAAAAATCAATGCCCGAGTGAATCTATACACACTAGAAACAGTTTTGATATTTGTGATAGGTGTCAGTCTGGGTGGGGATGTGCATCTTTTGGTGCATGATTTTGCTGGTGAAGATATGTGAAAGCTCCCCCCCCCCAAAAAAAAAGGCACAGAGGGGATGTTCGAGTGCTTTCCATGATGAACAAGCTCGCTCATCAAATGAGAAATCATGGACTATAAAGATCTACTATATACAATAACGAACAACCAATTATGGAATGATTTTTTTTTTTTTTGACAGCTGGGTTGGATTTGGATTAACGTTCTCATCTGACAATTAATATTATCTTATTTATTTGCATATATGCCTGTGTGTGTACACAAGACTTCTGTGTACATGACTGAAATACATATGAAAAAATTATACAATTCCACACATTTCCACTTCAAAAACATCAAGTAATCTTTCAGCAGTACTTCAGTCTCTCCTTTGTAACAAGAGTAAAAAAATACTAAATCTCAATCAACCTCTGTTTGTTTCAAAGAAATGAATGAATAATAAAGTGCTGCTAAAAAGACAACTTTCCTCAAACAGTGTTTTTAACGAGAGGACAAGTGATACAGCAGTGATTGACAGCAACTTGTATAGCCAGGTGAAGTGAACCAGTTTTATTTTCACCAGCTCCTGTATAGAGTATAGTCCACAACTGCAAAGAGAGAGACAGACAGAGATAACATAATGCTGCAGAATTCAATACTCAAGGCAAAAACAAACAAACACGCCTTTCACAACAGCAACGGGCATGTCCACCTCTGAGGACACATAATGGACATTATGAAGTGCAGGGAGACTGCTTGGTGTTGGATGCGAGATGGTTGACGAGCTTCAGGAAAATGAAAACCTTCCAAAAAGGCTGACATTCATTTTGGTGGCCGTTATTACTTTTGTTTTGGTTCTTTCATTTTTCTGAAGATGCTTCGTAGTCGTCACAGCACGCAGCTCCTAATTGGGTGAAAAGATCCAGGCAGCTCTCAAGCCAATTCACCAGACTCTGGAAGCTCCGCAGGTAATCTCAGCAGAGAAGAGCGAAGATCCTCCAGTAACAGAAGCTTTCAGTATGGCTCAGGCCGGTCTGCACTGAAACTGCTCCACACGGATTAAGGCTGGAAGGCTGAGGAGGATTGATTGTTTTACGGGCACTTAAACTCACAAATGTTCTGCTTCGTTTGTTGCGAGACAGATTTTTGGTTATGTGGCTGCTGATTGTGAAGTGTAATCTGGTTAGATGATTAATTTGTTCAAATTTACTTCCAACTTCAGGTACTGGTACTGATCAGTGCAGCTACAGTTTTCCATTTCAACACTGACGTAATAAGTTGTGCTGATTAAAAAGGTGTTAAAATACAGGAATAGCACATTCATTTCCGTGTATATCATTCGGATACAGTTTTGTCTTTGTGAGCAAAAATATGATAAAAAGTGACATTTTCAGTGTGAAATGTCTTTCCTAACGAACAAAAAAAGTAAATAAGAAAATAAGTAACAATATGTATAATTTGTGGAGAGCTACGTGTTAATCTAATACATTTCATGAAAGGAAATTCAAATCCTCACCACATCACAGTTTGTGAACTCAGTAAAATTTCTCAGAAAAAAGGTACATATTTAACTTGTTTCTTTTCAGAGGGGCCTTTTCTAGAGGCAGTGCCCCACCTGGTGGAGAGACACGTCGTCGAGCTGTGTAGCATCTACAGTGCTAAGAGTCTACAGTAATACAGCATTACAGTATGGTCAATAAAAAGTATTTTTGCACAGTGAACCTTTTTCTACAGCTACAGTGCTCTTTATCCAGATGATAAACTCACTGTACTGTAACAGGCCACAAAGAACAGAGCTTAAGCACACATCAGTAATATATTAAGTGAAAAAAAGTTATTTAAAAAAAGGTTGGTTGATTGATGCAGGCACTCGTTTTTCCTTCTTTAAAAAGATCTTTAAAATATTAAAAGCCTTCCCCGTCTATCCTCAACTCCCCTCTCCACATCTGCCAGGCGACACAGTGCCCATCAAGTTCTTGGTTCTTTGTGTAACACGAGAGGAGCAGCAGAAGACGTCATGCTGGAGAATCACACGGGTCTTGTTCTGTGCTTGGTGACGACGCCCGAAATGTGGTGACAGTGTGAAAGTTACTCTACCAAGTGGATCTGTCTACGTCTAGTTAGCACACGCTTCTCGCTCGCCCTCGGTCCGAGAAAGTTTGTTAGAAAGTTCAGAAAACAGTCGCTCAGAGCTGAGAATCAGCTCCCAGGCTGTTCAGCTCCTCGGGCGAGTGCTTTTCTGCTCCCGTGGCAGTCGTCTGGCGGAAGCCAGCCGAGATCTCGTCAAATGTTCGGCCCTTGGTCTCTGGCACTTTGAAGTAAGTGAAGATGAAGAACATGAGCAGCAGCACAGTGAAGATGACAAACACGTAGGCGCCGCACAGCTCCTGCGAAGAGATGCGAGGAGAAGAACAATTATACAGAGGAGTCCTGACAGGGATCATTCCTCACTGATGTTACAGTCACGATGTAAAATAGATGAACTAATTCCTTTGTACACGTGCACCTCGAAGACAGACAACAAAAACTCAATTTGATCTGAAGCTTTCATCCTCCACAATATGCTCTATGAAGTTACAAATTAATTTGAGTCAACTGTAATGTTTCTCTCAGTCTTCGCACCATCTGGTTGGCAGCTATTTTGTGTACAACGCACTAAATCATCACTGTTAATTTTCATTAGTCGACACGGCACAGGATGTCTTTGCACTACATTTATTGTTAATTAATTCTGCCTAATTAATAGTCGTGCAAGCCGCTCGCTATTACTCATTAAGGTCATGTAGCTGTTAAAGAGGTGGTAAAGCAGCGGCAGTGAAGAACACCTCACCAGCCAGTGAATCCACTGTTACCACAGCACCGGTGTGCATTTTAAGAGGGTGAAATGGAGCATTAATATGAAATGAGGCAGTCATCACAGAGAAGTACTTTCTCATACTGTCCAATATGACAAAACCTAGCCGACTAGTTCAGTCTTATCACAAATACTGGATCCACGTATTCTGCAGCCATTTTCTTCTCCTCACCTGTATATACTGGAAGCCCATTCCCACTATGAAGTTGGCCGTCCAGTTGGAGAAACCAGCCACAGCTATGGCTGCAGGCCTGGGTCCCTGCGAGAACAACTCTGCCACGATGAACCAGGGGATGGGACCCGGCCCGATCTCAAAGAACGCAACGAAGGAAAAAATTGCAACGATACTCAAATAAGACATCCATTTGAGTTGTTCCTATGGAAACACAGGGCAAGAAAAAAGTTTTTAAAAAAAAAAAAAAAAAAAAGATTTTGCACAATCACTGCATATTCAGGTCAGAGGTGAAAGGATTTTGAAGCTTGTGTTTGTTGGAGATACACCTACCAGCAGAGCCAGAGCAATAGTCATCAGGATAGCAGATCCAGCCATTCCCAGCAGCCCCAGGAGGTGCAAAGACCTTCGTCCTGCACGTTCAACAACGAAAAGCTGAACCAAAGATTAAAGAAGATGAGGAAGAAGGTCAGTGTTGTACTAACAAATAATACATCACGGTGACTTACTCATACTCTGTTTTATACAGCCTTAATATTAGCTCCTCTGACACCCGGTCGCTTACTGGAGAGCAAACTGTTGCAGTGCACAAGATCAGGTAAGATATTTACAGTTTTGGCACTAAATATAGAAAAACTTACATTTTTGTAAATTATTGAAAATATATAAACAAAGATTCTCGCATTGTTTGACTGCAAAATAACTTCTTCAATGTGCCGTGGTGCAACAAAAGCTGTGATATGTGAAAAAACAACACGAAAGAATCTTGGAAAATTTCAGAAAATTTGTCTCTAACTGAATTCTTCGGACTTGTTTTTTAATCTCTACTGTAATTTTTACCTCACCTAGAAGTTTTAAAACTCTATAGTGTGCTCACCGACACCACAGTGAAAGCTGTGTTGACGACACCAGCTCCAATGGTGGCATAGACGGGCTGCTCGACTCCGGCTTTCTCAAAGATACGAGTGGAGTAGTAGAATATCTGAAAAGCACAACAAACACAAAGTGTGAACACGGGAGAGTCGACTTTGTTTAAACACATTTCAGGATATCGTCTTCTATTTCTGTTGTAGCTCTTAAAAAAAAAAAAAAAAACCACTGGTATCTTTTTAGTTTCTGTGTCTCTTCCTCAGCATCTCGATGGCAGTCTTCAGAGGGAACAATGGGATAATGTCTGGGCTTTGAAACTCACAGCGTTGATGCCGGACAGCTGCTGGGAGAGCTGCAGGATGACAGAAACCATGAGGGGCTGACGGTAGAGCGGCGAGCGGAAAAGCTCCAGGATGGTCACCTTCTTCTCCCTCATCATCTGCCGGCTCTCCTCCTTCATCTCCTGCATGTCGGCGCTCACATCTGTGGTGCCCCGGAGCTTCTTCAGCACTGAAACGTGCAAAAAAACACAAACAAACCCACACATCAAAGTTTGTCAGAGCTCAAGTAAATATTACCTTCAGCTGTAAAGCAGCCTTTCCCATTACCATCCTAAAATTTGTTTCCTAAAATGTTCACGTCATGTACGGAAGTGCGGTAACCGTACTAAATACAATAAATAAGCTTAATATTTCTTAATCATTTTTAATGACATCCTTGGACATTTTTGAAAGGCTGATAGAATCCGTCATGATTATTAAGAGCTGATAATTGTTTTGAATTTTAGGATCGAAAAATATACCAGTTTGATACGCTGTCGTACCGATGCGCTGCGTAACGGTATGACGTACGTTACGTCTGTAACTTGTTAACTCGCGAGCGTGGCTGAAAGCAGCTGAAGGACTTTGTACCAAAAAGGGGAACAACTTAGATCGTTTGGAAGTGGTTCGCTTACAAAAGATCACACGTACGGTAATATGTTCGTTTTTACTGAACGTTTGAAGACAAATTGTTATATTTATGCTGAAATATAAAACTATAACACTTAGTATGTTGCAGTCGTACATTGTTAAAATTAATATTTTTCAGTATTTTGTCACGTCATTAAGAATTTTGCAATTGTAGACATACCCTGAAATATGATGCTATTTTATGGATAATCAAATTTGACGAAAAGAAAAATTCAAAATCATGCAAGACGTTCATCCTGGAGGTGAATCCAGGAGCATGAGGAAGCTAACAAACAAAAAAAAGTTTACTCATGGAATGAGAGGAAAAACTAGTTCAGCAACAATCCAGGAGCTCCTTTCCACAAAACAAAACAAACATTTTGACAAAGCCAAACAACACGCTCGCACATAAAATTGTTGACTACAACCGAAACACAAAACATACTGAAGATAAAGGTAAATAAATGATTTTGTGCTCACCGTTCTTGGCCTTGTTCTCTTCGTTCTTGTTGATGAGAAGGAAACGGGGGCTCTCGGGGCAGAGGGGCATGATAATGCACTGCAGCACTGCGGGGATGAAGGTGAAGCCCAACAGGAGCGGCCACAAGTCGTCATTGCCCATGAGCGCTTCCATTCCAAACACCTGAGGTCAACCCAGACACCAATGCAACATCTGTACAGCTGCTCATGTATGCATTACAGTATGGCATCACAGGATAATCACCAAACATCCCTGTCTGTGCCAGTAAACCCTCTGGAACAACTTCTGTTCACCAACCTGTGCGATGAGGATGCCGAGGACGATGCCCAGCTGGTGCAGGGTGCCCAGGGCTCCTCGTAAGGACGTTGGGGAAATCTCACCCACATACATCGGTACGAAGCCTGTGGTGAGGCCGCAGTACAGGCCGATCACGAAACGGCCGATGATCAGCATTTCCCACGAGCTCGCCATCTTTGAAAAGCCCATCAGGGTGGCCGAGATGAAGGCCAGGACGTTAGCCAGGAGCATGGAGTTCCTCCTGCAGACGTCAAACAATAAGACGGTTACATTTAAAAAGGAATACATTCACACAGACTCTCCTCATATTTGACCACATATGGCCCTGGTATTGTTCTGATGTTGCTTGTTTATCTATAAATTGTGCACGTCACGTTTTAAAAAAAAAATTCTGTCCTTTTTTGTGTTTAACGTGGACCCAGAATAAACAGCATTTTATCTTTAAAGAATAACATAGTTTATAAAATGACAGCACATATAATTTGCCAACACTTGAACCTGGTCCACATCAATCATGTTAATTAGAACATAACTTTCTTTTTCATTTTACACACATTAATGACTTTTCCAAAAACTGCAATGCAGCACACTCCGAAAAGAGCGTGTGTCCGGTTTCTCATATTTGTCCCTAAAAATCAATAAGGCAGTAAGTGCAACGGTCACGTCAATTGGCAATAACACTTTACATTCGCACTTTTTCGTGGCGTTATGGAGAGAATTGATCTGGCAGGGTCTGTTTCTTTTAGAAAAGGCTCTTGTGTTACTTTAACACCATCAATGATTTTGTTTGTTGTTTACCTTCCAAAGCGGTTGACAAAGAGTCCGACAGAGAAGGAACCAAAGATGCCACCGACAGAGAAGATGGAGACAGAGACGGACCACACGGCCGTCAGGGAGGTTTTGGTGATGGGTTCCTGGTAACGATCGAACCATGTCTCGTTGATGAACTTCTCAATGGTCTGCAGAGGGAAGAGACACATTTTGTTGTTATTGGGCAAATAAGCGAGACATATGTTCCGAGCTGGCTTTGCAAACAGCTTTTCATATTCCTTGATACTGCATAATTAAACGCAACCACAATTTCCACTTAGAAATCAGAGAACCATCCGTTTGTCACAGTTGTAATGGGATCACCGCTTCAGAATCTGTGTTTCAGAATCACGCCGTGTGCTTTATGTTTTTCTCTTGGTCATACCCACACATGGCCTTTTATTGAGCTGCGACTGCACGGCCAGCTGATGGCAGCACTGTGTACCCATTCCCTTTTGCAGACAACCAGGAAGTTTACCCTCCACGGCCAAGTGTCATGTTTGCGTTCCCCCGCTGCGTCACTATGTTGACAAACTCGCTGAATAGGGCTGATGACAGGTCTTAAGTAGCAACGCCCGCCTCTCGTTTCTGCGCGTCACGGTGACACGTCTCAAACGATTCACAAAAAGGTCACCAGCCCGTCTGCAACCTCCCACATGTTCACTCCGACTCCGTCACGCGCCTCCATGGTAGGATAACATCACCTGTATTTGTTAGAAGACGCTTGGTTGTCACCCAGAGATATTCATGTACTCGAGCTCAGTAACAGCAAGCGGACTAAACACTCTGCAGTGCCCTTATTGAGCCTGCACAAACAGCAAAAGTTAGCACTTGTCAAAGTCTGTCGTATTGTGGGGGGATAGAGTGAATACTGTAGAGGGTGACACCCTGACACTGTTAAGGCAGAGCTTGGGTCACATCCACTATCAGCTTACACTCACATGACCTCGGTTGGTGATATCAAAAGCATGTTATCACAGTACCCCTGAACTTCAGCCCATCACTTCTGCCCTTTAGAAACGGCTTCATTTAGAAAAGCTGATGTCTGAGCTTGTAGATGGGATAGCAGTCGCAGAACGCAATTAAGTACACTTACTTGTGCTTTGCTTAAGTGCTTCTATTTTCTCCCATTTAACACTTGAACTAGTTCAACTATGGACTGTTTCACTGTTTACTTTACTGTAGATATTTACTTTGATATTTTAAGCGTATTTAGCTGATAATACTTTTATTATTTTAATTCAACTTGAAAAAACACGTTTGTTATGGCCAGTTGAGTGCAGTGTTATTATGAGATGGGAGGTGTCGGGACTAGCTTCTTATCACGCTAACTTCAGTTGACATCTGTGCAGCACAAGAACTATATGTCTGACATAAGTCAAACTTTTACTTCACATTCTTGTTGTTCTGAATTTGTACCCTCATGGTTGAAATGCACTTATTGTAAGTCGCTTTGGATAAAAGCGTCAGCTAAATGTAATGTAATGTAATGTTATGTAAACATCTGCCTGCTGCCGTCCAGAACAACCTTACATGAGAAGTGAGCGTGAACCTAAACATTCAAGTTGTGGGTTGGACTGCCAAAGAATGAGCTCCGTGTATTTATTGCTACGAGCAACTTGTGTCACATGGTTTTCACAGTGTAGTTTTAGACATAGTTGCTATAAAACCTTATAAGACCGTAGAGAGAATACGCCACCTCCGTTAACTCCAATTGGTCGATGAAAAGTTGCATGGCAGCCCTTGAAAAGTTACATAATTGTTTTGTGTCGTATTGCTGTCAATGGGCTGTCAGTCTAGCCTAGCCGGCTCCAACTACACAATGACACGCGCTGTCTATTCATGTCCAGTCAGCTGGTTGTCGTTCTTGGCAGGTGGTTAGGTTGTCTAGTTGAGCAAAGGGTGAATAAAAAAATAAAAAATATATATATATATGTTTCAGAAGGAGCAGCTGATAAAATATAAAATAAATAAAGATGAGCCCTTTAGTTATAACTTTACTTAAGGCTATAATTTGAAGTGTTGATCAGGCAGACATGCAGCAGAAATCGGACAGGACAACCGTAACAAGGCCACTGAAAGAGCATATCTAATCAGAGTCGCTCGAACTCAGCACAAGGCCTGTGTCTCAGGAAGCAGCAGCATCCGCAGCTTTTACAACACGGAGTAAATAGGTGCTAGAGATAATCTAAAGCGCTGTTGCTATATATAAGTTTGTTTTAGTCAAATTATGGCCTTAAAGGTCATTGTGTCAAGTTACTTTCTTTTCCATTTATTTACACGTGACATTTTTCTTAACCCTGAGCATGTCATTGTGCGTGAGCATTTGTGTGTGCATGAGACCCTGGCTGGGCATTGGGAAGAGGATAAAGAGTCGAGAGGACAGGTTCACACTGGCCCAGTGTTCAACAGACCACATATTCACCGCCTCCCTGTCAGTCGGCAGCACCTCACTAAGTCACTCACAGAGCACTCGGTGGTGGAACATGAAGCCGAACACACGCTGCTGTTATTGTGGAGGAAAATATTTACTGCACTAACAACTGTAGTGTTCTGGAGGCAAAATACAAGATTACACTGACCAGTTGACCAACAGAAAAATTAACTAATTAGCAACTATTCTGTTGATTGATTTAAAACAGAAGTTATTTATTTGATAAAAAAAATACTCAACATTTACTTCCATTCTCAAATGTGAAGATTAGACTCCTTTCTCTGTTTTATGTGATCGTAAATCAAATATTTTTCGACTCAGTCACACAACATCCGAGACATTTTATATTTCAGATTAAGTTAAATAATCATAAAGAGATATGGTTCAACAATGCTTTTTGTTCTATCCATTGGTAATTGCATTTTTTTTTTTCTTTTTACTCTTGCTGTGCATAATGAGGGAATGAATTGTGTCTTTTCCTGTTGTTTGCAGAGCACTGATGAAAGCTGCTGTCATTTATAAAGGGTCCTGTTACAGTTGTAATGTGGTGTGTCATTATTCTTGGCTCTCGCTCATGTCCCTCCCCAGGTGCCGACCTCACCTCCATGCTGTTACAGTGAGTGATTGTGCACATCAGTGCTCAACTACTTATCAAGACCCGGTGGACAAAGACCAGGACTAACGTACAGATGGTGCCAGTTGTCAGCTGTCACCCTGCGTGTTGGTTGAAAACCTATTCAATACTCCAGTTGTGGTGCGCCAGGGTGGGTCTATTAGTATTGTGTTTAGTTTGTGTTTGCTTGTTTATATATGTATAGGGCTTTCTTCTTTTAAGAAATATGTTTTCAGTTGTTGTTTTGTGGTTTTAAAACCTTTTATTTAAGTTGTAGAAAAACTGGTTTAAATTTGATTGGTTTAAATTCAATCAGTTCATATAGCTTTGTTTCCTTCACTCCCTTTCCCCAGGTTAATTTTAAGTGTCACCCTCCTCATCCTTTAGATTTCAAAGGCCAGGATAGCTTTGACAGTGTAATGATAGCGAATATTTCAGGAGAAAATGAGACAGCAAACAGCTGTGATCTCTGTGACAGTCAGTCTTCAGCACAACGAAGTCACTGTGTAAATAAGAAGAGCAGAGCTCTGGCCTGTCTGGCAACACACCTGTGACCTGTGGAGAGACAGCTGTATGGCCTCGAGGCATGTTCAGACCAATGCAAACTGAGCAGACAGTAGTTGTTCACACACTGTCAACATTCCCCAGGAAATTATTTTCTTTGCTGTACCTGCCTTTTAATAAAAAACCCTACAGTACACCGAGTCCTCCAGGGGCATGAAAACATCAACTTTTCTATTACTTTGTTTTGTTACGGGGATAGGTGACCATCTACCTCCTGAATTCAATTTCTTCTGAATTTCATTGTCTCTCATTTCCCAGATGGCTGCAGGTCAGGAGAGGTCCATTTTTGGGCATAGACACTGTCTTTTGCACAGCCTGTTAATACAGATGTCCCTGGACCTATTAGGCATGGATGCAGCTATTATTATCTCACCTCTTGACCCACACCCTCCCTTTTCTGTCCTGTTCTCCAATCCAGCAGGAGACTGAACAGCCAGCTCTGGGACTAGTTTGACAGAGTGATTTATTGAATAAATGATAGCATATATGTACGGCAGACCCAATTATTTTGCATCTCAATGAGCCACAACAAGCGAACCGAGACGCAAAACCTTCCTGGAGATACTAATTGAACCCCATGCATGCAGATCTACACTCTGGTTATTCTGGTTATTATGGAGGCTGTAGTTTGTGATGTTTAATCCCCTAAATGACAAAGTTCAACCAAAACCACTCGAAACCAAAAGCTGAACATCAGATCTTTCATAGAGGTAGTATTTCTTTCACGATTGTTGTGTCCGACTGTGTCAGTTTTGACCCCGCTGTACCTAATAAATTGACAACTGAACTTATAACTCACCTTCTGAGGGGCATTGATGACACCCGTGTTGAAGCCGAACTGCAGGGAGCCAATCACAGCTGCTCCAACACTCAACAATAATGGCAACGTTATTTGCTGCAAGAGAGAACAGAGAGAAGAGGATGTGTTGTCAGTGAAGAAGTCAGTTTGACCAGATACTCAACATTTTAATAACACACTCATTTGTCCATGAGATGGAATTATTCTAAATATGTACAGCAGTGTCACCTGTCTGAACGGATGATGTTTTTGTTGACTATTAAATCCCACACATGCATCAGTAAATGCTTTTAAAAGATATATTTACTTTCACCTTTAACTCGCTACTACTGAAGCTCTCTTGCACTTCCCTGCACTTTGAACTACCACACTTTTATTATGCATATTCCTTTATTTTTTTGTTTAATTGTATACATTTTATCAGTTCTTGTGCATTTGATTTCTTTTCTATATTTTTTTTAAATGTTCCTTTATATGTGAAACACCGCATGTAACGTTCATGCTGTAAAGCACGTCCAGCTGCATTTCTTGTATGAAAGGTGCTATATAAATAAAGTTTGTTATTATTATTATTATTATTATTATATTACCAGTTTAGAAACTGAAAATAACATTACTGCCAAGTTTTGGAACAACGCACTCAGTAGCTTGCTGAATTTACTTGCAGTTGTCCTTCTGCCACTCTGGAAATACCTGACTACAAAATGTTCAGCTTGGACAGCCTCTAATTTTATCTTCACCGCAGGCCAGGTATAATGTATAGTGAATGCACTCTTAAAAATATCCAGAAATATCTTTAAAATTGTTCTGGTCACGTTATGCAACACGATAAAATTGAACTGCGCACAGAAAGATCTCTTGTGACACCTGAAGGGAACAGCGCCGGACAAACAGGTAAGGTCTGCCTGTTTCTGCTGAAGAAACATTTAACAGTCTGATGTCAAAATGGGCAAACATTGGTCTAGACTGTGTATTTACCAAAGGTATCAAAGATACAAATACAACATGATCGTGTAGAGAAACAAAAATGCAGATCAGTCCGTTTCTAATCTGACGGAGTTGCGGGTCCAGATTCTCAGCTAACTGAGTAAACCTGCTTCTTGAAACAGATCCAGGTTAGACTCAGGTCTACTGACGTTTTTGTCTGTGTTCCTGTTATTACAGAGTTCCTTTTAAGCTTGATCTCAGCAGAGCCGAGGAGATTAGTGGAGATTTTCCTCATACCAAAAAGTTAATAAACCAGTGCTGAGTGTGTCGCTGTCTGTTTCCTCCTCTCAGACAGGCGAACAACAGCCTCAAGCTATCGTCTACCATGATGTTGTCGTCCACCCAAAGATATGACCACTTCTGCATCTACCAACTCTACATCTAGCGAACTCTGACTGCTTCATTGTGACTGGGTTCGTTTTTGAAAACAACTTGAAAGTACTAGCAAGAATGTGGAAAGAGGTTTCCACACGTACATCATGTTTTCATATCTATTCGCCAAAGAGCGCACACACTGCGGATTAAATTTAGAGCAAAGCAAACATCAGAGGTGCTGCTTGCCATTTCCATCTTTCATATCTCAGCCATGGTCATCAGGTCTGGATGATTATGTTGTTCCTTAAGTCTCGTGAGTCAAACTAAGCCTTAGTCTGATTCACACCAGAAAGCTTCCTCATATTATGGCAACAAAAGACCCGGCCCTCTTAAGGGTCCCCGTCACATCAAACCCTCTGTCTTTAAACCTGTGCAGAAAAAGCTAGCAGAAATAAAATATTTTATTCAGGATGAAACCGCCACAGTTTCAGTTATCTCTATAGTTAAACCCGATGAGCTGACAGAGAACAGACAAAGGAATCAATCCTCTCCATGGTCTTTTAGCTCAGCAGGAGGGACAGTTTCCAGTAGTCCTCTTTCACGTAATGACTAATGCTCTAATAAAGACCGTAAACATTCTCTCGACATGGGCGTGTGGACTGATTGTAAAGCATAACTAACGTGAGAAAGAAATCCTTGTACCTGATGTACCAGTGTGAATAACCTGTTCTGACACATCCCAAAGGTTTTCATCTGGGATCATGTCTGGTAACTGGGGAGGCCATTGAAATTAAAAGCCACCTCAAATGACTTTCATGCTAGAAGTGGCCATTAGAAGATAGTAAACGGCTACACATGGTCCGCAATACTCAGATCGCCGGAGGCTTTCAAACCCATTATCTGGCCTCAAAGTGTGCCAAGCAGACTTTTTCGACACCATTACAACCCCAACGCCTGCCTGTATGGCTGGCAGGCTGGGGTCATGGATTTATGCTGCTTACGCAAAAATACTCCGAGATCAAGATGCTCTAATGATGATGAAGATGAAATAATGTCCCCTCTGGGATTATTAATAAAGTAACTACCTACCCTAACCAAACCAGTCAGACCTGTCCTTTCTGAAAGAGGGCGTTTCTATCCGTGTAATACAATAGTACAACAGCTGAGAAAACCACAATCTAAGTAATAGACATGCTTCGATGAATACTTCTCTGACAGTGCCAACAAGAATTAAGAGTCTAATTTGTGGCAGATCTGTTCTTCTGGACGGCATTCAATTGTCTTGGTGTACCAGAAAATTGGCAAAGGAGTGTGTGCTAAAGGTTTTTAGCTTTGTTTTTAATAATAATCTTCTGACTAATGTCAACCCAATACACACTGTATTTTTAGCTAATTTTGGCTCTCCACTAATTCCTGAGGGAAACACCTTGTACAAGTTGTGGGTTGTAACACCAAAACAATTAGCTGAAAGAAGATAAAATGTAACTGCATGGTCAAGTTGGCCACTGTTCATATAAAAATAATGACTTCAGCCACTTCAAGCATTCATTCTTTTTCAAAGTACAAAGTTACCCCTGTGATTGTTTTTCCACAAACCTCCTACAGAGTACAAGTCTCACTTAAACCTTCGGTCTGGAATTTTCATCAAACTTTCCAAAGAAGAAGATAAACAAAACAAAAATAACAAAACAATCCCACCAGGTTTCATTAAAAGGGCAGTTTTCAAAGATCATTTGAGAGGATTTGAGCATGCCCCTCTGTAATATCCCCAAAGTGCTGCCGGCTACTTTTAAATGGGATTTTTGTCTGTGACAGAAGTAGCCTATGTATGTATAAAACAGCAGTGTTCCTCCCCTTCACGATGAAGAGGGAGGAGACCACAAAGAAGATAAAGCATGTGTGTTTTTGGAGGCAGTCGCTCCAACTCTGTTCACTGAAGAAAAAAAAAAAGAAAAAAAAAGTGGGCCTGGCTAGACAGAGTTCAAGACCCACCTTCACTTCTGAACCAATGGGCTCTCTTCTAATGAGGGTCATCAAGTCCACAACAGGACTGTTTAGGAACAGCATGTAAACACATGTACACACTCTTTTCAACATTGTGGGCCGGGGTCTTTAAAGGGGAGAATTACAAGCTGCTTTTTACTATAAACAGCAAAGTCCTGTCTGCCCCCTTCTGGGAAAAGTCATCACTGAGGTCTGCTTAAGACTCACTCCCGTTTTGGGAATAGCTGGAATTATTTTCAAAACAAAACTCCCTTGAATGCGGATGTTTCAATCCAGCTGCAAACGGAGGTTAAAAGTGGTGACAGCAGTGTGTGTTTGAGTGAAATCAAAAAGTCCTCGGGTGACATCTTTACCTTTAGCCTACATACCCTCAACCTGGCCTCAGAGCAGACATACTGTTTGTAAAGGCCAATGAGTTTCAGTCCAACATATATTGAATATTATTCTAAAATGTTTTTAAAATATTGTTTTATAATTGGTTACATTTAAATTGAATCAGTTTAGCCCCAAAATGGTAAAAGTCAGCAAAACCTTCCCTGCTACTCTGTTAGAAGCCAAAGTACAAGAGCAGGTGAGGGAATTATTGTTCCTCGTAAACAGTATCGAGAACATAACACATGACTTCCTCACTGAGGAAACAATGAAGTCACACCCATAGAAAATATTTTATGCCAATAACCTTGAAGGACTGGTGGTGACTGGTCCTCCTCCTCTGACTCAGGCCTCTAGCCCAAGTTACCTCCCAGCCATGTTTAATGCAGCAGCAGCTTTCAGTTGTGTTTCCACTTAACTATCCACAAGCATCTGCCATCAACCTATGTCAATCTCCATGTAGCCTTGGAGCTGATTAAAGGACCAGGAAGTCACTCTGTGGTAACGATGGGATTTTGAAAATACAGCCAATTTACAAGAACGATTTGAAACAGGGGGTTTATTGTTAAACGACATGTCTGGAAGCCACATCTGAAGCACATGCTTTCAGTGTTGTGTAGTTAATAATAAGAGTTCAGAGAAATTTTCACTCACATTTTCCGACCTGGGTCAGAAAGCTTTGGGTTAATGTGCAAGTTAATAACGGGTTTGAAAGCCAACCTACTTTTGTAGACTTTTTACTGCTTTACCTTTCGAAAGCGTAAAAAAGAAGGAAACTCTCTTCTTCATAAAAGCACCTGGTATGCTGCCAACAAACCATCCCTCCTCCCACAAATTTTCTTTATTTAAATGCTCCCCATCTCCATCCATGCAAACGTTCCCTCTTTGCATGTGAAAAGTAAACCACGACGTGAGTCGGAAGTAAGGAAATTTCTGTCTAGTCACGGCTGCGGTGATCGATCAACACTGTTGATAGAAGCTTCCGTTGCTAGACTCCGGGGTCACACTAATCTTATTGGGTAAATGTTGACGACAGCCAGCAGAACTGACAGAGCACTTTAAATAAAGCACTGGTAAAGTGGGAGGGTAAAACATTTATTTGTGCAAACATATACACACCAGGTCACGTTAAACCATGCCATTCCTGTTCTTAGTCACTTTAACAAACTATAGGCCCTTTTATTGGATTCACGACAGTAAATCATAATAAGGAAATTAAGTAGAGGAGCAGCTTTCTCCAAATTAGGATATGTGCAACCACAACAGCTAACATAAACCATTGTTTTACTATTTATGCTTGAGCCATGCCTTGTGAAACATCCAAAACATAAAGTTGATCTTTGAGATTCAACAAACATAAAACATGATCTTAAGTCATCTCTTGCTAACCCTAAAAGTACACACCTTGTTCACAATTTAGTTTGAGTCTTTGCTCGGTTAAATAATCTACTAAATCTTAGACACGAGAGATCCTGAGATGGAAAAAGTGAGCTGAGCCTGAGAAACACAGTAAGCTGACACCGGGGTGACGAAATTATTTCAAACATTTGGACATCGCAGCGAACTTATCCTCCCAGGAAAATGAGGACTTGGCCACAAAAGACAAAGTCAACAGGATATTAAAAAAAAAATGCTTTGAAAAGTGAAAGAGATGATATACAAAGGATATACATGTCCAGAAGGAAGTCATTAGTTATTATAGTTGTTTACAGCCACTATAAGGAGTAGTTCTGGAAAATATGTGTGGATAAGAAGAGGTATTAAGATCCTTCACCTAACAAGTAGCACCAATACAACAAAGTAAAAGTTAAAATGTTGCTTGTGTAACAGTAAAATATGCTTGAAATGCTTGTTCTGCAGAAACATAGCATGGAATTAATTTCATTTTATAAACCCATTATGTGATTATCTTTGCTATAGTCTTATTTTGACAAGTAACCATGGTAATTATTGTTGTAGTGTAAAAAGTACAATACTTCCCTTTTAAATACATTAGAGTAGAAATATAAAGAACAATGAATCATTAATTCTTGAGTAAAGTCGAGTAAAAAGTGAAATTGGTAAGATATATTGCATTACTGGCTGACATCCGACCAATGCCTTGCCACAGATCTGATATTAAGATTCTCTTTAATTCTCAATTTATTATGCGGTGATCTTAAAATGCTGCTGTGTCTCTTTTTTCTCAAACAAGGAATAAAATGGCATTGTGTTGAAAAAGCAAAGCCATCGTAGCGCCTGACGAACTGAATAGGCAAATATTCTAAAGGAAACTTCTACATTTTAACACCCACAAAGTAGGCCACTTCCAAGCAAACAAGAGTTGAGGAAGCTTTAGTATTCTAAACGACTTTTTTTTGGGACTGAAACACTGCAGTGACTCATCACAGCCGGACTCTTAAAAGGTTGTCCCCACAAATGTTGTTTAAAAAGGTTAAGGAATAAGCAGGCTGTAATTCTGCTCATTTCACTTCCCTCTTGCTCGTGTGCACCAGATTCGCAGTGCTGGCCTACGCTGCCACCGTCACGTCCCTCCACACGTCACCTCTTCGGTCTCAGCTTACACAGCTGCGGGGAATTTAATATGTGCCCTCCTCCTAGAGCCTCCTCACCCTGACTTCACATCCTGTTCTGTGTGCGGACGTTCTCAGTAAATTGTTTGTATGTTTTAGGCTTTTTCTGCGTCCCAAGTGACAAGAGTGACAAGAAAACCAATACCTGTGTTGTTAAAATCATTCGAGTTACAGTCAGGAAACTGTGACTGATACGCATAAAACACTTGCGTACTATGTATTATGCTACAAGTAGTGCAATGTTGTTGTTTTTTAGCATTTTGGCTGTATTCACTGCGGTTACTAAGTGATCTATAAAAAAAAAAAAAAAAAAAAGTGAACTTGTGATAAATTACAAAGCCTAATAAAGGCATTGTGTTGGTGTAATTAACTTTCTTCCTCTGACTTACATTATCCCTGATTTCTACTGTAATTTTGGGCAGAAATCCAGATGAATAACATGACAAATTAGTGTATTTAACTGACTTCAATACTATTTCCTGTTATTACTTTCTTCTACCAGTTATTTACCTTAATTTAAACGCTGCAGAACAAATACAAACAACTTATATGTGGCATGTTCGACTTTAAGAGAGATAATGATTTTAACCTGTCACTGTCGTGCTGTATATGCTGACAGTAAACAGAACCTGCCTTAATGCTTTATCTATCGAGAACAATAAAGCTTCAGTCAGTCAGTGAGATCAGATAAAATGTATTTTGAGTTGGGCTCCACGTTTGGGAACGTTAGCGTTGCTAATACAAATACTAGGACTGTGTTGACTGATTATATTTTTCATAGAGACCAGCAACAGCTCTTACATAGTGCGTGGCCCTTTAGTTAATATAATATCAATTTAAATATTACTTGTAACAAAGAATTTAAAAAAAGAAAAGATTATTAATAATACTGCAAGAATCTGTACGTTTAAAGGGAGAGAGAGGACAATATACGGTGGAAGTACAAGCACATCCAAGAATATAAAAGGTAAGATGTGTAATCATCTCATAATTCTTAAAAATACAGGAGTAAAACAGTTTTTAAAAGTACAGTATATTCCTCTCTGGTAAATTTAGCTCGGGTCACGTTATGTATCAAAAACCTTACACCAGACAGTTCAAACTGTTTCTGGAGCCTGTCGATCTCAAGGTGTAAATGGCGGACCATCAAAAGGTGACACCGAACGTATAAAGGTGGAACATAAAAGTAACACCTCTTGTCAGTTGTGATGTGTTAAATCAAAATAATCTCAATTGATATAGGCCACAAAGATGTTATAGTTTAGCAGTAATGTGGGCGGTGACCCGAGGTGAGGATCAGTCGATTACAGTGCACGGCGCTAAAGAAAGTGATTTAAACATGCACTCTTGCTTCATCTCAATTAACCCCCCGCTTCCCCCTTCAATCTCTTAATCCCAATTTTTTTTTCAGCAAAGCCTCATTATACCTCATTACAACATATCTAACAGTTATATTACACGACATACTGAAGGGAGGTAGTCAGGCACATGAAAGTAAATCTACTTGACTGTCTTAAGGGAGGCAGGAGTTGGCAGATGGCTGAAAGGCAGAGGACGGAGAGGAATTAAGCCGGTGCAATTAAGTCTGTACAATATGAGGCAGATTTGTGGCTCTGAAGTCCCAATCAAAATACCTGCTGTCAGGAATCCAACAATGTAAGGGCTGGCTTGTTTAAAGCAGAGCAGGTCAACTGTATGGTTGGCACTAATTAGTATTTATATAATGAGAGGGCTGAGGAGATTTTGCGCTCTAAGAGGCATAATAATGTGAAGTTTGAGACCATGCATGTCATGTTTTGATGGAGAAGCTGTGGAGGTGTTTGTATTGAAATCACAATATAACATAAGTGAGAGTAAGAAATCCCTGAACATAAAGAAAATATTAAAATCAAGTTGTGCAAAGTCCATCAACCTGGACCAAGCCTGCTGTATGACGTCAACAAAACCACACCTTTCTGAAAGGATAGCTGCCAAGCCAATGCAAACACTGTGAATTTAACAACAGCATTCAGACATTCTGAAGTGGAGAATCACCTCGCTGGAAATCTAACTGCATTTCTTCCACTTCCAACAGTATGTCTATTTGCCGTTTCTGGGAAGTGAAGCTTCCACATGCTTCATCTGCACATACCTCCACAGAGCTAAGAACAAGCCAGGTATGAAAATCCTGACCACGAGACGTCGATTAGCCTGTGCACAACTACAGACACGCACAAACAACTCAACGCTGCTGTAAGCAGCAAAACACAAAGAGGCAATGAACAGCTTGGGAGGGAAAGGCTCAAGGCTTTAACGCCCCGGAGTTGGCAACTGCATATTCCCTCGGTGGGCTCTCACTTTCTCTGGGAATCTGCTGTGTCTGTGTCACATTGGAAAAGTGGGAACAGTGAGAACCGTTCCCATCACGTCCACAGCAAACCCATCCAGCGGAGAGGCCACGCCAGCACAGAGTTCACGGTGAAAAACAGCGTGGGGAGATAAACCAACAACAGCTAGGGAAACATTTTCTGACCACCATGTCAGACTGGGCCGCCGTGTGCTGCCCCATTGGCTTTAACTGGTCTTTCATCCAAGACAAAAGGTGTTTTCGGACCAAACGTCTCTAAAAGGACTTTCTTGAGGGGAAGAACCCCCCGGAGAGTTTCTCCCAGAACTAAATAGGTCATCAGGCCTTTTGCTATTTGCATTCGCACCACCGGTAGGAACTGTGAAACTGCTGCCGGAGCGCAACGCTTATTTCTCTAATTGAGGAACTGCAGTTTTCAGTTTACTTGATCCGGTTGAAATTCATGTACATATTTTGATCAGTTTAAAGATCCAAAGCAGGTTTCGTTTGAGAGGGACAATAAAAACAAATGGAACAGTCAAATGTTTCATAATTACATTTGAATCGAAGCCCTTGAACCTTGACGCCCTGTAATGCGTCGTCAGTTTTGCATTACGGATCAATCGAAACGCAGCACTTCCTGTATTTTTCAAACTAAAATCCCTATAGCCTTCTATAAGAAACAACCCCCCCCCACCTCCTCATAAAAAGGCCATTTTTAAAAAATATATTTTCAGGAACGTGTTTTGCCTGAAGTCAGATGATCACATTTTCGATATAAAATCCACAGCAACCTCCAGTGCTTCCAATAGCATCACGCCGCTGCGTAGCAGCACCTGAACGGAGCGACTTCTTTATTTCTCTTTGTTGAATCGAAGTCACGCTGTATTTCCTCCCCCCCTCAGTGTTGTGCCCCTCCGGTTGAAACTTTATTCTGCGGTTTGAAAAGGCTTTGTCCGTAGCTGCAGTTCACCGGGCTTACTGTGCGTATTGAACCCGGCGGATGTCCGTGCTCCCGTGCGTTTCACCGCAGTTCCTATTACAACGGGGGAGTTTACCCAGGCAGAGGTAAGAGCGGACAAAAAGTCAGCCAAAACGTAGGTATAAGAACGAAAATGGTTCTAAATTCCCAAAATAGCCCCTCCGGTCCGAAAGTGCCTAAAGTAGGAGGGGGAAGACAACTCAAGTTTTTTTTGCGTACGTGCCACCCTGTGCTGCAGTGACCTCATACCGCCCCAGTACGAAGGAACCATAATCAGCAAACAGAGAAGTCATATGTACTTCCTGTATTACGCACATCAAAGTCTATAAAACTCGACGATGCTTATCATAATCACACTTGAAAAGTTTATCACTATTCTGCAATGATTATGTTTTCAAATATTTTGTTCTATCTGACCAACAGTACAAAACCCAAAGATGGAGCTGATAATTGGTGAAGTGATTAAGTGAGGAAATAATACACAAATTCCTAAAGGTTAAAAAAAGTTATATTTAGTCGTAGCCCTGCATCCCTTTACGAAATATTATGTGTTGTTGAAGAGTAGAATAACAGCATGTTAAGTAGTTCAGATAACGGGCAAAAAAAAGTTTCTTACATGTTAAGGCATCAATAATAATAATCCGAATTAGGGTTGCTTAATCTGTCGATTACGTTTTGCTGCATCGATGAGCTGATTGGTCTTTAAAATGTCAGCAAATGGTAAAAAAAAAATCTTGTCACACATTTCACAAAGCCCACAGTGCATCCCAAAATGTCTCGTTTTGTCCCGACCAACAGTCCTCAACCAAAATAAATTCATTTTGTCATAATTGGAGGAGGAAAGGAACCTGAAAATATTCCCATTTAAGAGGCTGACATCAGAGCATTTTTCATAAAGTAAAATAAGAAAAATGTAGTTATATAAAAATAGATGACAATTTATTTTCCATCAATCATTTACCCATAATCAACAAAAATGTTTGCTGCTCCGATGTACTTACGTGATGAATTGAAATGATTAATCAAACAATAAAAAAAAAAAAATGTTTTTAGCAAATATTAAACAGCAACAATTTTGGCAGCAACCAGTTAACAATTTAAGCCTGTTTTCAAGCATTAGATGGTTTAGGTTTGTCAAATATGATATTTTCCCCTTTTTTTTAGTTTTTTTTTTTATCTGATATTTAATAAACTTTCATCACTTTGAGCTCTGAGAGAACATTACGGCAGTTGTTGAGTATTTTCTGAGTCTCGGAGACCAAATGAGCAATCACTCGTTAGTTGCAACTCTGCTGAAGAAAGAGTCCCGAAAAGTAAGCTGCTTGTTTTGCTTCTCTATTACTCCTAATCTTCTTTAAACGCCGTTATAAGACTCTTTGGTACGAATTGCTGTGAAGCCTCAGTCAAGCAGCCTTTTAACAGGAACAGCCCACCTTCAACAACTACAGCCAGCTGTGACACAATACTGCATCATATCCCCAAACACACACACACACACAGGAGCACAGTCTCCCACTGTGACGTAGGACACATCAAATAAACCCGAAATAAGATTGAAGATGTCAAATTTAACATTCAGACGTTATTTACATGTTGATATTATGGAAATGTATGAGATAAAAAAAATAAAAAAAATTAAAAATGCGCCCTACTACCTGGAATACTTAAAAAAAATATTTAAAAAGCAGTTTTAAGTAGATAAATGTTTTAAAAAAAAAAAAAAATTTAAAAATGTGTTTGAAAAGATACCCCTGAGCGTGAAAACCTACATGACCCCCCACAGCAGGGGGAAGACGACACAATGGCTGATGTAAATACTCACTGCATCATCGGTCTTGCCACATGTGGAGGCATCTAAGGGGTTAAAGGAGAGACTCTCCGGCAGCGTGGAGCTGAAAGCACCGGTTACCCAAACAGGTTTGACAGGACTCAAAAGCTTTTCTTGTGAAATATAATTACCTTTCCGGAGTCCATGGCAGCGCAGGGTACCAAATATTTAGTCTTTCTTCTTCGTCTGCTTTTCTTTTGTCAGAGTTGACGTTGGTGATGGAGGAACTTCCTCGAGGTCTCCAGTGGTGTCGCTCAGAAATGAGTCATCTTTGAAGAGTTTGTGCTCCGCTGAAATGCCTTCAAACTTCAGTCTGGTTTTTTTTGTTTTTTACTTTAAAAAAAAAAAAAAAAAAATCTTCTTTCGGTCTAAAATTAAAAAAAAGAAAAAGGAAAAAAGAAGTCCTGCAGTTTGAGCTGGAGATCGGCTTTGTTTACTCTCTCCTGCTTCGTTTTATTATTATTTTTTTTTTTGCAGCTTCACCTCACAGCTTCGAGGATGTTTAAAAAGTCTTCCAGCGTTTACGCGTCGAGCTGCTGAAATTTCTCCGCCGGCTCCAGCTTAAAGGAAATAGTTATTTGAGGGCATGAGTCGTGTCACGGTTAATATATTATTGCTGACGCAATTTCTTCGGGGCGTGTCTACGTTGGAGGCGTGTCCTCGTCTCCAAACCAATGACTGCAGTTTGGCAGCACACACACGGAGAGGCGGCGTGGTGATAGTGCACGCAGGCCATGGTGGTAAAGCAAGTTAAGAGTACCAGTAGTGTTTTTAAATTTTAAGGAAATTATTTTCACTTTTGGGGTACTTTTTTTTTAACTTTTTTTTTTTATGCAGCTTCAGTTATTTATTTATTAAAATTTTTAAAAAATGTTTTTTTGCATACAAAACATAAAATGTAATGCGAGATAAATAAAGATTGAATATGATGATTTATTACAGTTTATAGCTACAAGAACAGGTAAAATAATGAATCAATGAACAGAATAACAGAAACTTAATCTGCAAGAAATTCCAGATTATCAAATGGGATGATTTGTCTTCCTTGGGATTGTTTATTAAATTTGTATTTATAGTTCATATTTTTTAAGTTTGGACAATAGCTTTCTGATGAGCTGATGAGGTCACTTTGGGATTTGAGTAATTGACATTTCTCCCTTTTTTCAGATTTTTTTTCAAACCAAGCAACCAATCAATCAGATTGATCAACTGCGAGAGGAATGGTTAGTTGCCATCCAATACTAAGTTCAAAATTAGCTTCACCTCAGCTAAGTACAACAGTGCAAAGTTGCTTACATACTAGCACATCATGTATAATATTAAAACATATGACATAATAGTAAATTAAGCATTGGGACATTTATCTGAATTGGCTACTTGACTTTTAATACAGTGTGTACCTTTGAATTTATTTGGTATAGTTTCATACTTGTACTTTACTTATTTTGCCAGTGCAGGGCTTTCACTGGAAATGGAGTATTTTTGCACCGTGGTAATGGTTATGACTACTTCCTCCAACACTTGGCGGTGGAAGTATTTAGATCCTCTTAACTAACTATGTTGCAATAAAATCACATACACTCTAGTGTTTCAACTGGAAACTGGAAGTCCAGCATTCAAACCATCACCTAATGATACGTGCTGATGTACGATCAGCTGATGTCGTCAGAGACTAATTTACTGTAAATGTGTGAGTTTGTGACTTGCATCCTTTATGAAATGTGTCACTTTCCTACACTGTATGTATAATAGAGTGTGAATCAAGTGCCTCCATGTAATCTGAAGAATATATGCAATATTTGTTCTTCGTATTATTTATATTTTTCTTAGTAATTTAATCCCACCTCCTGTGATGTAAAGACACGTGGATGGACGATTGCAAATCTCTATCGAAGAAGACTTTTGATTACACATGTTTTTAAGTTGTATTTTGTGTCAATATAATTGCATTTTACGTGGTTTGCTTTGTTTTATATTTCTAGGTTGCTGTCAACTGGCCTCAAATGCACCATCTGTCAGTTTGCTTTCAGTTGTCAGTTGTCTAACAATGAATTATTTTTGCGTTCTTGGTGATGTCTGCCCCCCATTCAACCCCTCCGCTGTGATCTGGGATGTTTTTTACCAAAGGCTTAAAAAAATAAACATAAAAAATGAAAACTGTGCACGACCTTTTGTTTGGGATTGAGGGGAGGTGTCCGGTTTGAGTGTGCGTAAGAAAAATTAAGTAAATAATTATGAGCACCAAAAGGGAAATGCATGTGTTTGCACACTGCGTGAAAGAACAGGGGTTAGGGAGGGTAACAGGTTGAATTTGTCCATTTTTTTTCCTTTCGTATTTTGTCTTCTGCCTTTGAAACTTTGGTAAAACAATAACAGGGAAATGTTGAGGAAAAGGTCGAGTGGGAACCCTAAATAAACAGTTCTTTAACAACATGTCTGAAATGAGGGAACTGCAATGCAACAAGTTTAAATTTGTACTTAAATAAGCATCACAATTTTAAAACAGTGTTTCCAGGAGTCACTCTCTCTGTTATCAGGGATACCATTTCCTGTTTGTCAGTCATGCCTTTGCTGAGACTTTTTTCATCCATTTAAAGCCAATAAAAGGCTAATGTACAGATATTATTAAATATGCAGAAAAAAACCCCGATGAGATTAAACAACATTTTTGTCTTCAAACATATCCTCTTCCTGTCCAAGGCCACTTTATCCAATTTACAAGCAAAGATGATGCGCAGACCTTTCGCTGCAGGTGATGGAGTGGTATCTGGTTGAAGCATATTGAAATGGAAAGAAAATAATCATGATGGTAGAGGAGGAAGAACGCCTGTATTCATACAGCAGCAGCAGTGAGGGGACAACAGGAAAAAGAATGACACATTGGCAAAACAGTTTGTTATTGTTTGGTTTTAACCTGCAAATCCTTTGAAAAACCCAAGGAAAACAATAACAGACATTTTTCTGGAACAAAGAGCAAATGTTCTGAAGGATGGTATTGTACACTAAATCAAACGCTCAGGATGCCAGTCACAAGGAGTCTGAGTTTTGTCCGGTTTGAACAAACCTTTTGCTTACAAAACAGCTTAAGAACTGCTGAAAACTTTTCGACACTTTGCAACACATAGTAGCTCAGATTCCTCTCTATTTCTCTCTCTTCTTTCTATGAATCTTCTTTGGTCCATATGCTATCGGGCCTGCAGCTGTGGACAAGCAGTAAACGATCTCAAGGTGTAGTTGGGCATTTTGGGGGAAAAAAACCCACATCTTTTCTCTCTTCCCAAATAAAAACGTTGACACCACTCTCATGTCTGTACGGTAACTTTAAGGTACAGCCTGCAAAACGGTGCCTACAATCCCCGCCTACAGTTGTACACCTCCACCAACCAGTAAAGATGCTTTTTTATCACCATGTCTGTCCAGATTCTTGTGATACTGTATATGTCGCGAAGGCTTTAAATTTCACTGTGGACTCTCACTGCAGGCCGGTTTGACCTCACATACTCTCAACAGCACCTCTACTGAAACCCGTGGTAATTCTCACCTGAATGAACTGGCAGCTCAAATTCTCCTGTTCACAATGAGAGCCCAGGAGCCGGTCTGTGCCCTCACGCACGTAGGCGTCCCTATTCTCCAGAGTCGGTGTCCATCACCACACCTTTTGCCACTAATACTCTGCTCAGAACAAGCTCGGAGTTGCATGGGAGCGCAAGGTTTTCTCCAAAACACTTTTCATGGAATCCTCTGTTTGTGTCCACTGTAAGAAGAACGAGATCACCTTTTAAAACTGATCAGTTGAGAGCATCTTATTCATATCCCTGTTACATAACTAAGTCTTCTTTTAATTCTTGGATTCTTAAAATGGATTTTCATCCAGAGCGTATTTTCGAGTGGATGTTTTTTGTAAATTAAAGATGGTTGACATGTATCACTGGAAGTCAGACAACTATGTTGAATGTATAAAAAAGGAAGAGTTTTATTTATCTGATGATGCATCAGTGGTCACATTTCAACAGTGCAACAAACAAAAGCCAGAACAATCACACAGAGATCCTCGGACAGCGTAGACTTTCATTTCGTCCTCTGTTGTGTCAGTAGGTAGGGCATGATGGTTGAGCGTTGAGGTATGTACACGACAAAGAAATGGATAATTTATGAATTCTAAACTACCAGTGGCATTACATTGGCATGCACATCACAATGGCTTTAGTGTGTAACATGTACATGATGGTTTAAATGTCACTAGAACCAGCAGCTACTTAGCTTAAAGACAGAAAAAAGGGTAAAACCGCCTGCCGTGTTCTAAGGCAACAAAATCCACCAATGATCCCCAATTTACATGTTATAGCTTGTGTAATTGCAAAAATCACAAGTTGCGAATTTATAGGAAGTTAAGTGTGCGTAAGGTATAGAGGGACCCTAACTCTAACCAATACTTGACTTCGATAGCCTACCGGTTTCTCAACAAGTTTTTAGGTACCAATAATAATCATTTTTTTAAAAAAAAAAGAAGGACATTACATTTCACATTACTGTACAAATCCTTAGTTTTCATGCATTTAGAGGAGAAGAGTGTAACACTGGTTGTTTTTTGCAACCTCAATTAATAAACGTCCCCTTAACACCTCACCGATGTTGCCTAAACGTGTCACATGCTATTTATTAGTAGATGCGAGCTAGCTCACCTAAAGTTACTGCAGCACATTCTGACAGACTGGTGTTTGGCCAGTAATCAGTTTAGTAAGAGAAAGAAGTTTTTTTTAATCTAAGTTTTATCTAGCTGTAAGTAAGTGATGATTAAAAAAAGTAAGTAAATTGACTTCACAGACTTCACAGGCGTCAATGTTCTCACGCTTGCATATTTTTCCAAACCTTTATTCCTTTAAGGTTACAGTGATTCATCTCTTGATCTTGTGCTTTTAATTTTGCAAACTAATCACATCACCATTCAAACACGATATTGATGAATCAAAAGATAAGTACTCCAGTCTATGGGCGGAAATGCGACATCAGGATGTGTATTACGACATCCACATGTCCGGCATACTTTGCATCTTTGCTGGAGTTCTTCCGTAACCCGAACATACAGACGTAATACGGGCAATCCCAAGAGCCTGGGCTTGGGTTTATCAAAAAACTGATTTGTTTCCTGACCTGCACAGTTTGGGTTGTGCTCCACCGAAACACAAATGCATCAAAGGTCCTCTTTCATCGTGGGGTCTTTGCAGTACATCACTGGTGCCTGTTGTTTCTGACACTGCTGTTTACAGAACATCATAGATGAGACACCAAGATTAGCCTTAAATCTGCAGGAAAGGTGATATAAAATTTTGTTTGCAAACCTCGTATTATTACTGTTGCAGGGAATAAGTTCTTTGTTCGTTTAGTCTTTTTTTTGTTGTTGTCTTTTGCTACAGATAAAACTGACTTACATTACATTGCCTACATTAAAAACATACTTACATATGCACATATTCTTTCAAGAAAGGAATATGTAAATTATGGTAGTTGGCTATAACAGGTGCATCAGTACACTGACATCAGATATCTTCCAAGCATTAAGACCATTAAAGGTGCTTTTTAATTCCTTCGTCACATACTGTAGGTAGAGCTTCAAGTATGGAGACAGTGGTGAACACAGAAGTTTTGTTACAGAGTACTGACCTTCCTATGGACTTTGTTTTCTTTCACTGGTAAAGAGTTATGGGCCCAGGCTCTTTTGTTAAAAGCTTTTCCTTTGGCTCATCACTAACAATCCTGATCGGCCAAGGCCACAGGTTAATCTGTCATTCATCTTTTTAAGCATTTGGAATCTAATTGGCTGACAGGATCTCCTGCCAACTACTGCTGGCAGTTTAAAGAGTGGGAGATGTCCTCTCTGTCAATGGGGCTGTAACTAAGGTTACCATTACTCACAGAGGCATTGCTTGCAAAATCATGGATACAACAAAAACAAAACAAACGTACTCTGGGACGAAGGAACTAAACCATAGAGGAGCATTTGGACCACTTTTTGGCCTGTGGGCATGTCTAAGGACAGTCATGTTGTCCTGTCAGTCAATTTGTCCACCACTTTGTTCCACATTGAAATATCTCAACAATACTGAACAGACTGCAATACAATTTTGTACCAAGGAAATCCTCTTGTTAGCATGAATCCTACTGAGTAAGGCAACCTGCTCACACTGACTCAACTAAGATCACAAATATATTGAATCAAATATCAGTATTTTCGCTTACTGATTTAAAATGCAACTCCTCACACAGCTGCTAGCATGCCTCTGGACTCTTTCAGTGCGAGTTCATCTCAGTTCACCGCTGCAATTACACTTCTCAGCTAAAATATTTCTCACTTACATATTTCTGTCTGTCTGTTTTTTTTCAGGCTTGGTGAGCCAAATCTGGGTCACCTCTCTGAACAGAAAATTGCAAAGTTCATCAGTAAGACACAAACTGGCTCTGAATCAGCAAATGAGCACAAAATAAAATTGCCCACAGTCTAAAACTATGCTTCAGTTTAACACCTCGCCACTTTCATAAGGACTCGGAGCGCTGAAGCCAGAGCTGCTGCAGGACGATGCCCACCAGTCTAAAACAGGGACACGTATTTGGCTAATCTGGGCTGCAGCGTCGCCTTATCAGTAGTGACCGATAACCTGGTCTATATGTGCACACACACTTTCTCATTCCCATTGAAGCATCCTATATGTCATTGTAAAACAGATAAACTTCCCCACTGTGCTGTCACATCCCTCGTAGGCAACACAATAGGATATATCTAAAGTCAACAGGAATAAAAATGGCCCCATTATACTGAACCTCTAAACACCCAGGCTCTGTAAATGGGCTGAATGGATAAGAAAAATTTGGGTTAAATTTAAGATACAATAATTCTCCTTGTCCCCAAGTGAGAGTGAGATGTGAAAGACTCCAACATTTTCACTGCCAGGCAATCAAAACTGTAAATTATAGAGCAAGTAAACCTTAAGCCTTAACATTGAGTCAGATGTTGCTGAACATGTTTCAAATATTATCACCTGTAACTCCTACATTTGTTGTGGATATGAAGCACAACAGCGTCACACCCATTTTAAATACGTTAATAGAAAGGCCCTTCAGTGAATGTGACACGCTCGGCATCCTTCTGAAAATAGCGACGGGTTGTGTTTTGATAACCGACAATGCCTCGTCCCGGGACAACGACGTCCGGGGTGAAAAGGGTGAAACAAGGTCAGACTACATGTCAGGATCTAAAACCACATTCTCCATCTGTACCCAGTCACAATGGTGCTTTTAAACACCAAAGACAAATGCTGATGTTTAGCCTGTATGATGTTTACATTGTTCAACATCATCATCAGCTAATCAGCACTATCAGCTATAATCGAGGCTGATGGGAATAACATGGTCTGGTTATTTAAGAAAATATTTGATACATTTACTATTTTTAAATTTTGTTTCATCACTGGAGAAATGAGGAGAAATAGGGTGTCCTTGGAGTCTAAGGGAAAAGGCAGCGGGAAGGAACTGCAATAATCACTGATTCCACTCTAGCTGTTGACATTATGCTGCATGTCATCCCCCATCTCGCTCACACTCCTTATTTCCTGTCGTCTCTGTACAATCTTTTCTCTGATAAAGCCATAATATCCACATAAAAACTACACGTGACAAAAATCTCCAGCGACCTGATGATGTTTCTGGGGTTTATGGTGAGGTCAGAGCGTACCGCTGCCCCTGCAGGAAAAACTGGGGAATCGGCAAAGTCAGTGTGCCGCGTCCTCTACAGAGCACGGATATGTACAAAAAAAAACATTAAGTAGTTGAGTCTGGACCAAATTGACAGAATCAGAGAAGACACAGTCATCCCTAAAGCCCTGCTGCTATTGGCTAAAAAGGTCATCATGAAGTGGAAAATAGAGGTATCATAAAGGCATGGATGATAACGATGAACCGGGATTAGTAAGGTTGTGTGCCTATAGCATAGTGCTGGCAAATGACGCGCTGCCACGTTTTTTTTCTCCAACTGAGGGAGTAAAAGGTTTACAGTTCTCTTGATCTGGATGCAATTAATTTACATTTTTGAAGAGCTAATCTTCTCTAAACCATGCACATGACGTGCAAAGGAGCCAATAAAAAAAATGGAATAGTCAAGGTTGTCTTATTGACATTTAAGGTATATATATCAACTAGAATCCCCTTTTTGATCTGCCCTCAATTAGTCCTTGTAAAGTTATTGCATTACACATTAATACAAACTCAACACTTCTTGTATCTGTTTCAAATTTAAAGCCCTTTCATTGGAAAAAAAAAAAAAAAACTTAATTTATTAAGAAGGGTTTTAATGTGAAACATTTGCAGGAACGTGTTGGGACAATCACACTTTAGCTGAGTAACAACCGTTGAAAAATAGTATGATTATATTGTTGACTTTATTGAATTAAAGTGATGGAAATATACATTATTTACTATTGTATGTAAGCTTGCTATTGTTTGAACAGTGGTCACACAACCTCAGAGACAAGCCACAACTTAACTGTGCACTCCAGTACTTCAACAGATTGCGCTACAACCCTGGTTGTGTGACTGATATTTCACTGTAATGATTCATAGGAGTTATAAAATGCAGACTAATGCCCGTTCTTTTTTAAACTCTTAATTTATCACATCATATTGACATTATCTATTACTTTCCCAAAGAGCTATATCCTGACTTTCAATAACAGGGACCAACCAACTAATAAGCAATATCATCATGAACAAACACAAATAAAATGCCTCAGCAAAACGATGCAGCAGGGACCACAGCACAAAATTAACTCCAAAACATAAAAGATAGAATAATAATCTGTGCTGTTCTATTTTTTTTTTTTTTTTTTTTTTTTTAGCTTGTTCTCATTTAATTTTAAACAGCACATACTGTATCTTAAATATAAATGATAACAATAACATGGTTTAAAAGCTGCTGCACTGAAAACTACTGATAACCTTTTCCCCAGTGACCTCTGACCTCTGGCCTCAGCTGGCAATGTTCAAATGCTTTCACAGCTTTTACAATAGAAATAATAATAAAAGAGTTCTCCAAAAAAGCTGTCTTAGGTTTAATCCCCTATTCTTCTCAGAAACGCTATACAATTGAACCTCTGTTGTGACCTTCTAAAGCTGTGGCGTGCAAATCTGAATCCCTCTCAAGTGCTTATAACTGTGAGTCTCTTCCAAGAAGACTTTAGCCGGCCACCTCAAAGCAGGTTAAAACAGTTTTTTACTTTTAGAAACAAACGACTAGTTCGACAGAGGGACTAAGTGCCAACGAGGGTTATTCTGCTGCTGGGAACCAATTCGCGGAGGGAAAGCTATACGTTTTCACCGGCTCTGCTCAGCTTGTTTGTTTGTTTTCATGTTGGTATTAATCAACTTTCAGGATTAACACTAAATATGTTACATAACTGACGTGGAATTCAGATGGCCAGGAAAGCAATCTGAGCTCAAGTTTACCAGATTTTATGCCAGCATGCGCAACATTCATGAAGGCGCGAACTTTTTATTATTGGGAGTTCATTTATAAGGAAATTAATTGTTGCAAATGCTGCTGTTTGTTATAAAAATGCTTCTTTCTGGGACACTAAGAGATCCCTATTAATAATCAAGAGCCACTTTGGTTTCCACACACTCCTACTGTCTTAATTAACAGTGTTTATGGTTGATGAAACGAGTTCTGCGCGTCAGTAACTGGGATAATAGTCTAATTACGGAGTCAAACATTCACATCACCTTTTAAAAAATGATTTGATTGGGATGTTTTGTACCAAAGGCAAGTTTTATAGGCTTAAAGCTGTTCATTGGCCGTCTATGCTCTCTACTTTTGTTGCAAACAACTGCCAGGTCTTTGCTCAGTGGTTACTAAGCCACTGCATGGTCAGGTGATTGCCTGGTGGTAAGTACAGTGTCGTTTCAGGAGCTGTCAAAGTCACGTCACAGATGACTTAAACTCGACGCACAACAACTCCCCACAAAGGGCAACAAATTCAAGTCTTCATTTTTCCATTTTCCTCTGCAGCCGAGATGAGATCAGTCTGCATTATTGGCTGTAAAAAGTTCTGAAATCTCGAGAAGATGTATTTACCTTTAGTCACAAATACTGTGATGTTTTCAGGAAATATTTGCAAATGTATTGTGTTATTTCATCTAAATGTATTTTTGTTATCGTCACAGTTTCTTCTTTTAAATTCTTTATTGGCTTTAGCAAAATAAAGTAAAAATATAACCACCTTCCTTCCTAAAAAATATATATATTTAAAACAAACACAAGGAACCAAGAAATCTGTGAGAAGATTCAGTTTGTTTGTTTGTTTGTTTTACATGCAATATTGTCTGATATTCAGACAAATAATAGATTTAAATTATTATTTGTATTCACTGGCTTGGAATATGGAAACATGGTGCACTAAAAATCAATGGATGTTATTTCTTTTAAACATTGTTTTAGTTTTAACTGTCACATTAGTACTGAATATTTTAGTTCAAAAGGAAATACAGAAAAAGTATTTCAGCACAAAAAGAAGTACAAAGCAACATTATATTAAATTCTGTACAATATGGAAATCCACTTAAATGTCTGGAAATACCAACACTAAGCTTCAAGCACCACCTTGTTTATCAAGATGCCCAAATGACTTGTGCAGTGCCAGTTTCAAGTGACCACACACTAATGCTGCACAAATCATCTTAAAGAAAAGTAGTTTTACTATATGCTGTACAATGCAAAATAAAAATTCTCCCAGTATTTGACAACAAAGGTCAGGGACGAGAAAGGTTGTTTAAAATGTTCCTGCACGTCAGTTGCTGTAATTCAGCTTAGCTAAAAGTGCTGCATGGAAAGATAAACATACACACGTGGCAACACACGTGCATTGTTTCTACATTTGTTTACTCCAAGATGGCTAATCTCTCATTTCACAAACACAAAGAAGCTCTTTGTCTACATACATTCGTTAAAGTTTTTGCATAACTTCCTTGGAGGGCTGTCTGCACTGCCTGCTGGGTAGTGGGCCGTATTAAATACAATGGAAGAAGCAATTTACACTCACATCTATACAAAGAACCAGTAAGTGACTTAAATGTATTGTCTTCTTAAGAGGAAGACACCTGATGTGTCAGAAAGTTTCAATATCAATCAGCTTTACTTCGCAGGAATTTCTATTTCAGTTTTAGTTAGTAAGCCGATGAGTCATTTGTTCCAACACCATAGTTGTGCAAATACAATGACAGTAACAGACATAATATGTATCAGTATCCATATTTCACGTCCAAATATGTTTTTTATTGTGTTTTTTAAAAATTATTTATTTATCTCCTTGTGTTGGGATAAGATAGCATTTGAAGAATCTTTCAAATTCACATTATAACTTTTTTATGAGTATTCAATTGGTTTCATTCCGTACTGGTCAATTAAAGGGGCTGCAAAGGTAAACTCGTCAAAGCACATCAAATTGATTCAATCAAACTTTTTTTTTTGAAGGGAATCCTTTAATTTGATATCAACTTCTGCGGAAAACTATTCATCATTCCTATCAGTTTCAAAAAGTCCCGCAGCAGATGGTCATCCTTTTTATCGTCAATACTGAACTGTTTTTGGACAATAGTGTGCTGCAAAAATACTTTGCTTTACTTACAGACAGAAATATTACTATATCAACACTTAAACACATGAATACTATAAAAATAAATAAGGAATATTTAGGAATTTACTTCATGGAATTTCATTATGGTTAGTCATCAATGGACATGTCATATCACAAAAAAAAAAATATTAGTGTTCTTATTCAGAAGTTATCGTTCCTATAATACAAAATATTTACATTATTATTTACATTATGATTAATTAGTTATCTTTGTTAGATGTTTTTTTCCCCAAAAAGACAGAAAATAAAACATTGTTATCTTTCAGAGACACTGCAAAACTTTTTCAAAAATAAATGTGACTTTATTTCCAAAAGTGATTTGTGCCATTATTGCCCAACATTTTGTGTTTTTATTATTATTATTATTATTATTATTATTATTATTAAGTCTTGTGACTGAAAACAGTACTGCAGAGAAGTAAAAGCAGATCTGGAAATACCTTGGCGCTTTTGTTCTTTTCTTTCTTTTCTTTTTTTATTATTTGTCATTTGAATTTCACATTTTCATAAGAATCGTCACTCGAGATGTGTGTTCTGGATCTTTTTGCAGAGGAGCACAAATATCGTGTGGAATTCGTTTTACAAGACGTAACTTAAGTGTCGTACGAGGTGTGGTGAAAATTATCATTCAACTCACGACAAATAAATAACACCAACATTCTCCGAGGCAACAGACAACGGAGTGGTGCAGTATTCCAAACTGAGCGGTGGCCTTTAAGACATTTGGCACGTCAGCCGTGGTCACTAACTCTTTCTCAACACCATTCTTTTCACTTCACCTCTTGCCTGAGCGGTTGTGAAACTGAACGATAAAGCACAGTAGCTAACAAAAGATCATGTGTGGCAACAAATAAAAACCAACATGACTGTGTAGAGGACTTATCACTTATATATTCTGCCGCCATATATTTATCCTCAGGAATACTTTTCACTGGTGCTTCACTCTTTAATTTCTTCACCCTGCATATTTTCAGACATGCTAAAGATAAAATGGATGTAAGATTTTAAAAAAATATATGAATTAGAAAAGTTTCAGAGTTAATGAATTGCAATGCAGAAACTTCAAGCAGAAATATGTTAATTTCATCTAAATTTAGAGCAAAGAATTTGTCCCGTTAGGTCGAATTTTACTCATGAGCAAATTTCATTTTGAAAACTCAATGGTACTCTCTGCCAGCACAATACCAACCAGACTACATCAAGTGTCGCAAAGAACAAATTGCTTCAAGCATTGCTCAGTCGTTCTGCACTGTGGTCGCTGAGTACAATCCAAAAACGAACCAGTATAAACCGGCTGTTTCAGAAACAGCCAGAATCCCAGCACAAGGACTAAATGCCCATTCTTTTCAGCCCATCTTGCCTCATTCATCCTTGCAAACTCACCTAGGACCAACAAGGTCTTGATTCACTGTAAATGGCTTTGTCACTTTGCCCAGTGCCCCTGCAGAAACTCAGTTGATCAGGCAGCAGGCAAGAGGCCAAACAAGGCTGTAGCTCTCTGCTAAATCGCTGACACACTCCTTTCCTTTCTTTGCTGGGCCCACAAAGGCTGCACCCCTGGTGCCACGGGCCCCTAAGGCCGCCCTGATTAAGATGGCCGTGAGGTGCACGGAGGAGAGACGGAGCTGTGGGGAGAGCTAAATGTGTCTAATCCCACAGTAATTAAACAGTCAGAAACAAAGGGGGGCACTATGAAATATTACACTTAAATGTAAATGTTTAGTGGTAAACTTTCCCATGACCTTTTTACCTTTGTTTCACTTTGTCTGGAACTTACGTTACCCAAAGTTATTGGTTAATGCATCTAAGTTTCTACCGTGTATTGTTGGGTGAGTCATTACAGTACCTCTGGGGAAGTTTTACAAACATTTGTGTTAAGAAAAGCTTCCTATAGAGTACCCTGGTGTCCATTAATGCATTTTTCAGCACATACTTTGCATTCTCAGATTCAATGAGAAAATGAATACCAAACTGTACTTCACATCCACAAAGGTAAAAAAAAAAAAAAACTGCATGCGACGTTGGAACTTTTCAGACCGGCAGAAAAATATGTTCAATTTCATCTTCAGTAGAAAGAGTGAAAACCCAAATGCAGGGAGAATCAGATACATGAAAAAGCAAAAGGGAGGGGGGAGCAGAAGTGTGTAATACAGTAATGATCTTACAAAGGAAGTTGCAGCTGACAAATGTGATATTAGATCAATATGATTATTTTGCCAAACCATTACTGACAGCAGTATAAAATGTGGGCCATCAAGGAGTTAAATCCACCATGACAAAAGTGAAGTGGGCACATAATAATCTCTAACTGGCAACCCACCTCCCTCTCTCTTCATCATTATGTTCAATTAGAAAAACGTCACTCCCACTGCTGCCTCAAAAACCATGCAAAATGGAAAAACAGATTGTCACATTGCATTAGCGGGTCGCTGCAGTGTTTGTCGAAATCCACTGGAGCATCTTCGAGGTCTGCAGCTCCGGCCAAATGAGGTAAGAGAAGAATGAAGCCAAACAGGGGACAGGTCTTTTTCTGAAATCTTTTGTTTGGTTACAAATGTTACTCAATACTACAATAAAACCGTCTGCTTAAGTGTAAAAGGCACCCACTATTATTTTACATAAAGATAATACATTTGATTCATTCAGAATTTATGGCAGTTTAAGAGTGAACAGTTGTCTCTTATTTAAGCAGATTTGTTCAGCTAACTCACATTTAATAGGAAAACCATCATCTTCTGTTTCAACCTCAGCATTAGAGAAGGTTTGTTTAAATTCAGTTCAGGTTCAATTACACAAACACATTCATTCAAGCTGGAATTTGACACAGAGTAGCGGCAAGATGCACAATGCCCTAACTTTAAAACTGAAAATAACAGTGGCGTGTGCGATGATGTGTCGCTCCACCAGCCGTCTGCGAGTCCACTGAGTATTGACAGGTACTTGGTTCAGTTTGGTTTAAAAAAGCTCATTTTGATTCCATTTAAGTCAGAAGAGCTTCTGATGACGTTGTGACCTGTTTTCCCTTTTTATATTCACATTAATGTGTGATTGTACGCTCCTACTTTGGTAAACGATAAGTAATTCAACGGAAACCGACAAATTAATGTGTCAGACACTTTTTTTCCATTCATCTCTCTATCGCTCGGTGGTTCATGGTAGACGTGCAAGATCTCATCTACACTCTAATTTGTTCAACCTGAGTTGCTGACTGTTCCCAGACAACACTTTAAACTTCTTTTCTCTTCCTGTCTTCACACAAATCACATGGCCCTGTGGTTAAGCCCTCAACACTCATGCACACACATACTAGAAATAGAATGTGAGTGCGTGCAGACTGTCATGCTGTACACACTCAGTAACCAGCAGCAGGCAGCCATGACAAACCATGCTGCAAACAGACTAGCGGTCCTGAAGCAGAAAAACACTTGACTCTGACCAACGTTTCCAACTAACCTGGTTTCTAAATCAGGTCAAACCACGACATCGTGTCCGGCAGTGTAGAGCTGCTCTCAAGTTCCGCCTCCACTGTCCCTGTTCACCTCAGTTAACCTCAAAAGCTCAGACACACGCACAAGAAAAGTGAATGAAATTTTGTTTTTGTCAAATAATAATAATAATAATCAATCAGTCAACTCCTTGTTTTGCTCAGCTCGTGCAACACAGCAGTTGTAAGATGTTCTCTGTCAGATTTGAACTTGTGTAAACTAAAATGCATGACGAACCTAAAAATAAACAATTTTTCTTTCTTACCGCTTCAAAAGATTAACAGAAGAATGTTTTGGCTTCATGTTCATTCAATCACCCATCCTAAAGAACAGGAAGAGTGACAGGTTAACAGGTTACACACCATTTTGCATCATAGAATGAAGTTGTACTTGCATATAAATGACAGGTACGTAATAAATGGGGAGGCAGGAAGAGCACGTAAAGAATTACTCTTATTGTTGTGTTGGAAGCTACATTTTTGCAGACAATAAAAAAACAACACTTGTCACTTTAGCGTTTAGTATTTTAGATGTTTTGATCTTTACTAACATATAGTTATATCTCATTATTAGCTGCTTCTGTGGGAACTGATACGACCATCATCTCTTTATTTAAACTATAATTTGCTGACAACAAGAAAATGATGAGAGTGAGCCGAGCCAAAAGGCAAGTCACAGGCACGGGCGGCTGCAGCACACAAACAGTTGATGGTCCATTCATTGGCAGTGAAAACCCTGCAAAACACTGGACCCTTGTTCTTACACACACATCACTGCACACTGGCTTGTCATAATGTCAATGGCAAAAATCCTATTATTTTGATTGGGTGTGCAAGAATTGAAGTAATGAGTGTGTTCGACGTATTCTGACAGTCACCTTGTGCCAAGAAGGCGGAGACACTTTAAGCTGCTGGAGCTCTGGTTCCAGTGCTGCCATTAATGCCATTTTGAAGAACCCAGAGGTTTTATGAAAAAAGGAATAGGAGGAGAGGGTATGCGATTGTTCAAGTACAGAAATGACTTAACAGAAAGGGACATGAGGGGAAATCCTTGTTGAATTTTTGTCTTTCAGCACATCAGTCTAAGAAAGTGGACAGCTAATCTTCCTCGTCTTCTTGCCTCCATACACAGCTTCTCTGGTTGGTTAACACTACTCATAAATAAGTGTAACTATAGGTAATAATGGTGCAAGCACACCATGATTAAGTGTCAAGAGGTCAAAGTACAGGATGCTTGTAATCCCCAAACCTTTTCTGTTTTTTTTTAAGTTTGTCGGCAGCTGGGAGGGGATGTCTGCTGGGGCTGAATCAGACTAAATATCCTTCCTCACTATAGTCATCCGTGCTGTGCAAACAGCACTGAGACAAATCGGAGAACTACAAAACAATGACAAGAAAACTGAGTAATACTTGAACTAATAAGCAAACTTTGATGCCAGAAGCCTCTCTATCGTCATTCCCAAGCTCTTTCATGCAGAAAGCACAGTTCAAAAAGGCATCAAGGTGGTGGTTTAGACTGTCTTTGAAGAACATAATAAAAGCAAACACAACAGGACTGACCAGAGAGGAAGCAACCACACACAGCCTTTGACTTCAGGAATCTTCATTGTTTCACGGGAACAATTAATCTCGTTCCTATTTTAAACACCTTTCACTCGCCTGCATGATGACAACTGAGAAAAGAACTCTAACAAAACCAACAACTGACTTCAGACTAAACTTAAATGGGACTGTTTGAACCATTATTTCCCAAACGTTAATGGATTTCTTCAAATCCCTGTTTTGAAAAGGAAACAATGGATTTTACGCTCACACAAACACACTCTCCAAAGACAGCAAGACAATACAGCAGTAATGAAAAGAAAATAATTGGAAAGCCAGTGTTCACCGGCCTTGTTAGTGTGGTGAAGTGTGTTAGATCTGGATGAGTGTGTTCCTGGATGTGAGGCTGAGCTAAAGAGTAATTTGCCGACTGGTGACATGATGGCACCCCCTAGTGGATATAAGAATAAATATCATGACAGTACTTTAAATCTCAGACTTGAGATAGTATCTGCTACGAAACCAGGGATGTGGTGCCGTGCAACAACAGATGAATTTTATATTGCAATGTTTCCTGCAGTACAGACTGAAACATCCACCTGTAGCTCCCTCCTTTAAAGTCCACTGTGTTAATCTTCAGTAAGATATTTACATCCACAGCTACTTTGTGTGAGTTTTGTGTAGTCAGAATGTTTTTCATCACATGCTCCAGATGCACAGATAAGTACGAGATGGCACCGAGATGGGAACGTCTGAATATGAATAAGACGATTGCAAAGAATTCCCTGTATGAATAAAGATAATAAAGAACACACCCTTGCTGTTTCATAAGCCACAGTCACACACATTGATATGATGTTTGCTTTTGGTGTGTAACTTTCTTAAATGTCCTGGTGTCCTACTCTTTCAGTCATCTAATCTAGGGTATAAAACAAAACTAAACATGGCAATAACTTCTGCTGAGAGTTTCTAACGAGTGGTTTATGAGATGATTATTCCTCGCATATACTAAATACAGGCAGTAAACACAAACAATTAATAAAGAATAGCCAGAACGTGAAAGTCGATTAGTCTCCTATTGTAAAGTCTCAAAATATAACCTCTCTCTTTAAATATTTGTACAAAGTTGAAACATAGCCAGGTGCAAACAAATAAAACGAATCACAAGAGATGAGAACATTTCAGTGACATTAAACATCATAAAATTTATGGAGGTTACCTGATGGACAAAGTAAACTGCCTGCTGCGTGAACTTCATCAAACTCTTATCCTGACTTTATTAACCAATGTAGTCCTGAATACATGTTAAATTCTGCCAAAGACCATTTCTAGTCTACTGTAAACTCCTCCTCAGACACTCAACTTCTATAAACTGTGTGTCAGACTCTGCTTAGTCTCTTCTAAAACTCAGCAGACATTAGTGACACATTATAGTCACAGAGTACAACACTGAATTAGCCAAATTAAGTTTGTTTGGGGTTGAAACCTTGACAGATGTTCTCTTTTACCACCGAATATCAGACAGATTTCCCACAAATATGTTTACTGAGTTCTGTTTGTCAGAAGCGTTTCTATTGGACGGATATATACTGACTATGAAAGTGATGGACAAAGATGTTTCTTATCTTGGTGTTATGGGGGCTTTTTTAGAGCAGCAGCGTCTTCTCTTGCAAAAATCCTTATTGTGTTGATGTTGTTATCACTTTAGCTTCCCATGTTGTGGTCATTTCCGTTCACTCACAGGTAGTATACTGTCCACCGAAAGGGTCCTCTTCTCTCTCTCACGCCACCTGGCTTGTGTAATGTAATAAAGTCCTTATCTGTCTGAAAAACAGAAGCTGGACTATTACAGGTTTTATGGCAGATTTCCTGACCTCAAGCTAAAGCAAATCAATGGGGCTTCAAATGGTTTTTCTAGTTGCAAACAGTTTTATATGTAAAAGTTTTTAAACAATCCAATTCTACACTGTAATAAAAGACAGTTCTGAATTAAGACAGACCTGCTGTTTGTCTCTGTTGAGAGAAAATCAGGTCCGCAGTTGAAAATTAGTCTTTGACAGTGATATAAAGGTATCACACTGCAGAGTTTGATGTTATTTGATGACACACTGCAAAAATTCAAACAAGTAATCCAGCCGCCTTGCATGGTAAAATAAATCCCAAGGAGGAATATCTTCTCCCTGAGTGATCAACGCTTACCAAATTGAATATTTCTTTCAAAATAAAACATTTAATCTAACATTTAACTCTAAATGACAAGTGTTTTCTGCGGTCTCATTTATATAAAATATAAATGAAGCTTTGGCAGCTCTTCTCTCACATCCTGCCTTTATTCCCCTGTTGGTGAACGTTTGCTATTATCTCCTATTCTAATTTTCTCCATCACTTCCACTTTCCCATGCTGTCATAATCCCTGTATTTACAATAACTGACCAATAATTATTCTGTTTGCGTGCCTTGAGCAAATTACTCACCGCATGCTGCTTTTAAAATTACATTGAAGTCTGTAATTCTGTCTTTCAAAGCCTCGACTGTAATTGTTTCCTCGAGTCTCTGCGACTTCTTCACGAATAAAATAAATAAATTGAACCAAGACAAGATTTAGTGGACTGGATATCCTTTATAGACTAGATTCCTCTTTGTAATTCAAAGAGGCAAGACAGGCTTAAATACTTATTAAAGGACACATTTAAACACAAGACTGACAGCAGATATTAAGAATTATCGCATAAAATAATACAAATAAATTGTGATTGAGTACATTGAATAAAGAAGAGACTGCTGGATCCAAGTGAAAAATGGATAATGGTATCTTTAAGATTCCCTTAAGGCAACTGAGAAAGTTTTGAATCTGATTCTAAAAGTTTTTTGAAAAAGTTTTTTAATCCTGTTTGTTCCAGCTGTGTGGAACACGATACTGTAAATAATGCTGCACGTACACATTTTATTTTGACACCTGTTAGCAGACTTCTACCACGTGAAGTGAGAGGCCGACTGGCTTTGTTACATAAAAGACATTCAGATTTGTACTTTGGATATTTATGCACAAGCAGTCCTAATTTAAGTAATACACCTTCTCTTTGTCTGTGGGTTTGGTTCAAAAATAATAAATACTTACAGGATATTTTGGGCATTTTTGCATGAAGTATCTGAACAAAAAGGCCAACACCAACAACCACAAAATATATTCGAAATGTTTGTTTTTAAAACATTGTTTCGCAATTGAAAAGAAAGACAAACTTGCACGATGGTGCTTATCTCGATTTTTCATCCTGGTGAATCAGTTTTAAGAACTGGTCTCTATTTTACACTGTTCTGTTTAATTGAGCAGCACCGTGGAAACACTTGCTGAAGCACCAAACCCTCCCTCACACCTGACTTTATTGAAACATATATATAATGAAAAATAGAGGATCAAACCGAGTTGAACAAGAGCCCACAAATAACAAATCTTCCATTGAGATTCTCATGTATTATCTGCATACCATTACATGTCTGAGCAGCACTTTGAAGGTATGCTCCACCCCAGCGGAGCAGAGTTTTAGTTCACTGTAACCTCTGCTACAACATTAATGTCACACATCAGTCAGCCTGGCTGCGAGCCAAAACGTGTCTTTGGGGATTAACCACGTAACTGGAACGACACTGTGTTCATACTGATGCTACGAGCGGGGTATCAGGGGAGCTATGAAAGACCAGATAATTAACTCAGGGGCCGACCAAATAAGTCATATTCTGATCAATTATTCAGTATTTTCAGGCGGATGAATGCACTCCCTCCTCATATTGCAGGCAACACAATAGTGACTCACTGAAACATGAGCAATTCATTGCTGTCCATTTTATTGCCAGGCGGGGTCATTTCCATCTGGATGCACATTACATATTCAATGTTTGTACAATGTGGTCTTTCACAGAAGGAAGAATGTTAAGAGCCTGAATTTGAGAAAAGAAAATACGAAAGGTAGAGGAAGATGTTTGCTCAAATAAAATGAAATGCATAACAGCAAGTCTGGTAGCTTTGGTACATGAACGTTCACTCTGTCACAGCTTGGCCTGATTAGTTAAGGGCCTGCTTGTATTACAACACTTTGTATTTGAAATAGAAAATTACTATTATGTGATTTGATCATTTTATTGTGAACAAACTTGTAAAACTATTAGTAAAATGTTTATGTTTATGTTCTTAATTTATACATCTTTGTTCTTTTTTTGGCAGATGAATTTGTCAAGACATGTTTTCGTGCTAATTCATATATTATTTAAATCTATAACTATTTAGCGATGCTAATCAAGATTAATCCAACAACAAATCATCCATCCATTATCTATACCTGCTTTATCCTGAAGAGGGTCATAGCAGGCCGGATCCTATCCCAGTTTACTTTGGGTGAAGGCAGGGTGCAGCCTGGACAGGTCACCAGATTATGTCAGGGCCAACACTTATAGACAGACAGAAACAAAGAACTCTCACTTTCATTCACACCTAAGGGCAGTTTGTAGAAACACCAATTAACCTGAAAAGCATGTTTTTTTGGACAGTGGGAGAAAACCAGAGTACCCGGAGATAACACACACAGGCACAAGGAGAACATGCAAACTGCCCACAGAGAGGCCCCAGGCCGGGCTCAAACCCAGAACCTCCTCCTTTCTTTTGGGCATCAATGAACATCAGATCTGGTATGATGCACCAGAATGAAGCAAATATTTTGACACAACTAACTAACTGATGGAATTAACTATCCATTCATTTCAATGCCAGAGTCCTTATGTCTTACTTAGGGCTGAAATGTCTGCTGTAAAAAAAAAAAAAAAAAAAAAAGCCGCGACGGCAGTGCCTATATTTACCAGCATGCATTGCGTGTCTGCTTCTGACACCTCAACGCTAAATCCTTCAGTTCCCTTTGTCAAGTCTCCCTTTCCAGCACCTGGCACAGAGCAAACGACTTTCATCAGGAAGCTATACTGATCAAGTAAGTCTGGTGAAGAGTAAAACTTTCAGACTGGAATTCACTGCAGCAGAAGGATTTAATTGCTGTTGGCATCATAAGGCCATTTGTGCAAAGACACCACAAGCTGTTTGCGGTCTGCAGCCAACTACTACTACTACTACTACCTTGGACAACTCGGTGTTGTCCCCGACCCTGACTGCTAGGAACCTCGGCGTGACACTCGACAGTCAACTCTCTCTTTCTGCCAACATCGCTGCAACGACGCGTTCCTGTAGATACATGCTGCACAACATCAGGAGAATACGTCCTCTTCTCACTCAGAAGGCTTTCTTGAAGAAATTGTATTTTCTTGATTCCTGTTGTTCTGGGTTTTGTACCCTCATGGTTGAAATGCACTTATTGTAAGTCGCTTTGGATAAAAGCGTCAGCTAAACGAAATGTAATGTAATGTAATGTTATGCAGCCCACATTTTCTTGCGCGGCTGATGCAGCTGCATTATCCTTTCTCTTGTGCTTTTTTTTTTTCTTTTTTTCTGCCCAACCTTTGCTCAAATAAATACAGCTAAATATATAAGTCATTCGTGTCCATAATATTCTCTGAACTCATATCTTTGGATGCCATTTCTGCAGATGGAAACTACACGACGCCCCCTAGCGACGCACTGAGCTCATTTACCCTGAACTCCGGCTACAAACTACGTCACTGCACATGTCCAATGATGCCGCTGTGGGAGGAAACAGAATTTATTGAGGATATATATAAATAATAAATATATATAAAAATCAAGATTTTTTTTAAATTTATTTGATAAATATAAATATAAATAAATATAAAATAAATAAAAAATAAAATAAAAATAAAATAAATAAAATAAAATAAATAAAAAAATCAAGAATTATATATTTATTTTATATTTATATATATATAAAATATAAATATAAAAATAATAATTATATAAATATAGAACATATATATATATATATATAAATATAAAATAAATAAAAATTTTAAAAAAATTCTTGATTTTTTTTTTTTTTTTTGGTGAATATTCTGAAGATGCTGAAAGCTTGAAAAAGTTGAATTATGTTTTTTTTTTTTTTTTATCCAAACATGAAAATAATGTTTTTTAGGTGACATGCAGAGGGGAAATGCCTCTACACTTGCAAGTGAAAGGAAATAAAAGCTGCTAAGCTGACAAGCAGCTGAAGTGCTCTTTACAAAACCCTGAATGTTTAAAGGAGGCCCCGGGGCTGCCGTTTTGCTGGTGCTGTATCGCGACCTCTGTTTTGAAGAGGGTCGAGGAAGTGTCACATCTTTAAAAAAAAAAAAAAAAAAAAAGCCTTTGCTCTGGCCCTCCTGTAAACAAATTAAATTAAAAAATTTCCCCTCGGGGATTAATAAAGTATATACCTACCTACCTATCGATGTCGCCCGCGCTGGATTTCATAAACCACAACTTGTAGTGTAAACAATACACGGCGCGAGGGGTTAAAGCTCTTCTGTTACCATGGAGATCAGGACAGCGGCCGCCACTTGTGACAGGCGCGCGGAAGGAGATGGAGGGGGGCGGGGCGGGGCGGGGGGGTGGGTGGGTGGGTTGATTGACAGTGGAAGGGGTGGGGTGAAATGCCATAACTCTGCGCTCATTGGCCGAGCCCGCGTCACGTTGCCAGTTTGGAATGCAAATGAAAAGAGTTGCTCGGCCCCGCCCCCCCGCCCTCCCCCCCCCCCCCCCGCCGCCGCTGGTCTGCCCCTCGCCTTGTTGGGCGCAGCGAGCCACCGTCCAGAAATGGTGTAGAATATCAGGATCAACACCGAGGGAACAGCAGCCAGAAAAGAGGAGCGAGGGCTACGAAAAGGGTTACCGCAACAGCGAGGTGAGTTCAACTTTGCCTGTTGGCACGGGGTGTCACGGTTTGGATCGCGGGTGACTCACCGTGTGTGTGTTTACGTGTGTGTGTCGGAACGCACGAGGTTAATCGGTCGCACAAGCTAACGTTATACCCCGGGCCCCCCCCCCCCCCCTCCTCCACCCAACCCCCCTCTCCAAAAAAAAAACCAGCAGCAACAACAACAAGCATTTTTGTTTCTAAGCTGGATCTCTAACGTTGATGTTAGTTCAGTGGGCAGATCTTCATATAGTTAGAAATAAAAAAAAAAAAAAATCGCATTTCTGATGAAGAATACCGACCCCGCAGGAAACTCACGTTAGCCAGTTCTGTATGGGAATTCAACGCAGCCTTGAACGGAGGGTTCAATCTGGCTTTGAATGACTACAACAAAAAAAGCGCGTGTGAAACGTTTAATTATCACGTTGCAAAGTTGTTGTTTTTTTTTGCAGTTGCAGCTTTTGCCTGATCACTTCAAAAACGATTGGCTGAAGTTTAGCTCGAAGCACGCATGAGGAACTTTGGTTCCCATATGTCATGACCTTTGGCACAGAGGAAGGAGCAAGTTCTGTTGACAAGTGAAGGTCATCAAGCGAGGATGGTCCACTCAATGTCATAATACAGAGAGAGGAGCTCATTTGATTTGCAAGGCAGCCACTTCAGATGAATCACTTCAACAGGGAGGCTGGTAAATAACAAACGATTAAATGGCGTATTTATGTTCAGCACAACAACCAAACAGAGTTAATGGAGTGTAAATCGGCTATCACGCACAATATTGGTCATTTCCAGCACCTTAAAGTGACATATTCAGACCGCTTTGGTAAACCAAAACGCAAAAAGCCCAAATTATACAAGGTTTATACAAACAAAGTTAGGTCAAGCTTTTGATCAAGATCTGTGCAAAATGAAATGAGAGTGAGTGGGGTTTTTACCAGACGATTGTAAAGCCAGGACACTGCAATTTACACACCTCGATTCTGGATTAGTAAATTTGAAGCTATTTAAATAAGTAACGCAATGGACCAAAATGCATATTTGATCCATCAGATTTAGGACAGCTACAGGCTTGCTCATCAGAGGTGTTGCTGTTAATTGGCTGGCACTGGTAGTGTCTCATTGATGGTCAGTTGAAGTTGTAAAAGCTTTCACCCATGCCCTATTTATGTTTTATTAAAAGGTAATACATTTTTCAAAAGGTCCGTGAATGGACAGGTTGGGTTGTTTGCTAACTGGCTTTGCTATGGCCTTGGTTTGACATTTTGTGTGTGCTTCTTCAGCGTGCAATTCCTGATGCCAATTAAGTCAGAAAACCACTTAATGGATAAATGCTCAACAAAAATATAAACATTCGTTTTTTTCTTAAATATTTCATGGGTTGAAGTAAAAGATCTAAGTTTTCTCTAATGCATGCCAAAAGGTTTATTCGTCGCAATTATTTGTCAGATCATGCCCAAACTAATTTGCTTATTTCAAGAATAAAAAGCTGCAACAGGCTCAGTGAAGAAGTTCATACGTTTTCCTCAAAGCTCTGGGGTTAATTGCCGGGAGCTGCTCGCTTTATCTGCTTAAAAGCATGTCAAGCTGCTGTGATACAATTGAGTGACTCCTTTTAAAACCTGAGATTACATAGCCAGGGTAAATTATGAGCTACTGCTTATTACTTGCACCTCCATTCTTACAGCTGACACCTGATCTGATGCAGCAGGCTGTTATTTAAATGAATCGTTCTGTGTTATTTATCAGTGATTTGTTTATTTCATGAGAGAGTGAGAGACACATGTGATTCGCATGTTTTGTTTAGACATCATCATTTGCATGTCAGATGTTCTCCTCACCGCTTCCTACATTATATTCACTTGCATATTGCACTACCAACTATTGAATATATTCACAATCAACGTGATGTGCTTATTCTGCAAGGTGCCAGTTAATGCGACATTTGTAATTGGAATACATGTTTTTAGTAGGTGTGCATAATATCAGAAAATAAATTGCTGAATGTTATGTTGGCTTTATTGGCATCCATATGAAAAGCATGCTTGACATGTTGTTTCATAGGTGGATGTCTGATTTGGTAATTATTGTAGACTGTTTATCTTTTTAGACATTGTATGGATGTTTAAATGAGATGGCTTGAATGAATAAAGTTGACATCAAACTGCACCCTTTAGTACATAAATAGCTTGTTTTCAGCATGATATATAGAAGCTTTCCAAATATTTACCTGCCGGAGGAAATGCAACAACAGATGCAGCGTTTTTATCATCAGCGCACATACAAATAAAGCTGTGATATTTAGGCATGTTTATTTGAAGCCCAAGCAGAGCAGTCACAGTGTGAAGTCCTTGTGTTTTTGCACTGAAACAGAACATGTCAGAATCAGCCAATACATGTCAGGAGATGTAAGATCAGGTCAAAGATCGGTCCTGCCAAGTGATGACCTTTGTATTCATCTCGGGTAACAGGCTTATAGATTACTGGTTTGACCTTTGTGACTTCTTTAATGTGTTAACAGTCTAACCATTAACCAGGGATGTGGCATATGTTATTGGAATAATGTTCATGTAAATGAAAAAAAAGAGCTTTTCATAATTTTTTACCTCCATAAAATAACAAGTCTGTGTCACTTTGGGTACTATAATCCAGTCCAGAAAGGTAATAAAAGAAATAAAGCCCAGTTAAGCTCTCCAAGCTACTTGAAAGTTATGAGTCCAGGGACCATGGGGCTTCTCTGTTATCCTTTGGATAAGTTGCACTTTAGATGTCTGGCCAGCCCACGGCTGGCATTGATATACATTTAAAAGAAGTGGCTTCTGACGATGGCAGTGAAGCACTCAATTTTTTGTGTGCTTCTGCTCATCTCGGCTCATACCTGACCTATTTTTTTTTTTTCTCTCGGTGTGAAAGACGCCTGAGAGTGATGCCGGAGAGACTGCTTTGATAGAACAGTCTGGATTGAAGTGTGCTGTTAATCTGGAGGCTTTGGCAGAACTATTAAACTGTGGTATTTATAGATCAGAGGGAGAATCTTTCATTCCTCTGTCAGTGCTGCTGCACCCTGTCAGTCTGTCCTTGTGTCTTTCTCTGTGCTTCTCCTGTGTTTATTTTGAGAGGTATTAACGGTACAGGCGACTTTTAGCATCTAGTGGAGAGTTTTGCACCTTGCAGGCAAAGGCCTTACTAAATGCAGCTAAACAAAAAAAAAGGCCAGGGTCCTTTCGGGAGAGCCAAATGAAAGTGTTTTGTATCTTCACAGCGTGAGGCTACATGTGCTGGAATCGTACACGCGTGCAGCACACTTAACCTGGAAAGCAGCCAGCATTTCTTTGTGCTGGTCTACTCAGCTGTGGAAGGCAAGGTCCGACTAAGTCAGATGGCTCAATTACAGTTACCCGAACAATCTTGCCTCGGGATCAGATGGTATCTCTGTGTTACACACTCTAACAAAGGCGAGTGCCCTGCTTGCTCTGTTTGGACAAGACCCATCGACTATCATCAGCCTCAGGGGATGATCCCAGCGTCACCAAAGAGTGCTCCAAGGAAACGCTGCTTTGTAGAGCACATGATCTATAAAATGGCTTTTGTATTGGGATTTTACCAGACTCTCTCAGTTACCAGACAGAATAAGTCTCTTGTATTATTGTCTATTCAGATAGGATTTTGACCTTCGCCTTGCACTATTTGAATTCAACTTTAAGCCTCCTATACCCTTACTATATATACATATATATATATATATATATTCTCTGTTATTCTCATGCTATATATATATATATATATATGTATATATAAATGTTATGTTTGTCATGTATGCTCTGTTGACCCCTCAAACATTGTCTATTTTTGTCTTTGAATATTTGAAGTTTGATATTTACAAAAGTTTAAAACAGGAAAAATAGCAGAAAGTCCTCCCTTGTGAGTCTTTGGCAGTTTACTTGGAAAAAGACTGAAGAAGGATGATTTACTTATCAAAATTGTTGTTGACTAATTTTCTGTAAATCCCTGACATAGATGAGGATCTTCCACTTACAGTGTGTGCACTGTGTGTAAAAACACTTCAACCAACTTAAACTCCATCCATAAAAATAATCAGTCTGGCAGGCAGATGTTGGTCTCCCCCTGTGTAATAAAATTAGGCTCTTTTCACCAAAAATTAATTGAAGACAGACACAGACAAATCCATCAAATTCAACGCCTAAGGGGAAGGAATGATTTGCTGTTTTCTAGTATCTCATGCTGCAGATACTTACAGTGTTTAATTGTTTCAAACTTTTTAGATTGATTGGAGTCTGTATATTTCAAGCAAACTTTTTTTTTTAATTAATTTGCTGGCAATATCTTTGATGTAGAAATCTAAAAACTAGGCCCATATATTTTCACACCGCTCCCCAAAAGAGCTTGTTAGGCATCAGTGTCCTTGAAATTGATAATGAGCTTGAATGCCTGATGAACAAAAGGTGGGGTGTGATTAAAGCCCCTTCCTGTACCACCCCGTAGCCCTCCCTTCACTGCGGCTGCTTTCTTTTTGTTAATTTTTATGGCAATTTGAGGTCCTGGGCTTTTGGGTGTTAAGGTACATCATCAAATAGCTCAGCCACCCCATCCTTGGTCTCGCCTTCTTGTTTTTGACCATCTCTGCTGCACAGCTCTGTTAACCAAGTGAGACTCATGGCTTGTGTTTCTGGCTGCAATTCCGGCTAATCTATATGCTAATTTGAAGATAATAATCAATGAGGTTCACGCATGGTTGGCCCCAATCAATACCGCATCGCAACAGCAAACGACTCAAATGGCAACATTTCATACAGCCAGACAGCCGGGTGGCGTGTTAATGTGCCGGGGCAGACCATAAGTATGCTATTATCCTCTGGTTGTATCTAGCCTTTTCCACATAAATGAATTCTGTTGTCATTAAAGAGATAATAGAGCAGCAGAGATATCCTATTTCACTTTTATGAGGGGTTTGCAATTTTTCTACTCTTGTTGTTTTGCATTTTATTTCCTTAACTAATAGGAATAGGTAGTCTATCCTACTTTCCGACTGTGATTTGGCTGACATGTCCCTCATAGGTTCTGATTTCTATCATTGGTTTGATCAGGGATATAATGCTGCCATTATAGCAGGATTGGTCTAGTTTACATAACGAGGCCGACTGGGTAAAGGCCGTCCTGCAGGATCACAATTCTATTTTTTTTTTTTTTTCTAGCCTTTGTGTACATCATGAAATAAAATCAATGTTGATTACCGTCCTGCCAGTAAGATAGTGGGTTAGGTGTTCGGTCTGACATTGAGTCACTGCTCCAGTCCTTACCTCGATGGTATGATACACAATTGGCCCACTTAGAGCTGCGGGGTATTTTGTAGAAATGGTGTATTCTATAAATGGTTTAGATCTGTGCTGTCGAGCTGCAGTCAGAAGTGAGGCTCTGAAATGGAAACGGAGCCTTCAGTTTTAAGACGGCCGAATGCAGACTAAGCAAAAAAAAAAAAAAAAATTATGCTATTTCATTGCTGTCATTTTAATGAAATACCTCATTACCTTGCATTTGTCACCTTTTTAAAAATAGTTTAGGTGATGATGACAGTTGATGTTAGAGGGTCTTTGCATCCTAAAACAATTTAGTATTCAGGCAGCATCAGAGGGGGAGGGGAATCATTACCATCATCTTCATTAGAGAGGATCCCGTTGTCCAATGAGCACGCTGCTCTGCACGGGGATTCCATAAGCGCCCCGTTGGCTGTCGCTAGGATACCACATAATCAGGAGGCAGGCCGTGGCCTGGTTGGTGGACTGGGGTGTTGATGCTGGGACGACAAGCTCGCTGGCTGTGTGTGTTGGGGGTAGACAAGAGGGGCTGGGGGTTTGGATACAGCACAGAAACACCCTCGCACACGCTCACTCACTCACTCACTCAGTCAGTCAGTCAGTCAGTCAGTCAGTCAGCCAACCAGCCGGTTACTCAGTCAGGCAGACAAAGAGGAGCAACATCCTGCAGGAGGACAGCACGCTCCCGGGGGATGGGGCATCATACCCCAGCATCGCGTTGGGGGCGTCGGAGGAGGTAGGACCACCAGGTTTAGGGGGCTTTGTCTCAGACAACCCTTCCACACGCGGGCTCACAAAACGCACACACAGCCATACATTCCTCTGTGGAGCTCCTCGCTCTTAAAGCCATTATCGCACATCAATCGATTTGTGCAGCTGACAGATGCGTTCTCGTGGTATTTTTTTTTTTTTTAATGTGGGTCATCAGAGGTGTCCTGTATGCGGACTTGAAGGATGTACACTGATGGAGGCTCAAGCACTTCCTTATTATGATGTCAGCTCTGTGGAGACAGCCAGTCTGTCTGACAGTCTCTTAACAGCTCTCATGGTCCTGCTGGCTAAGCAGATCCTCTAGACACAAATCTGACAGTCAGTTGTTGTTGTTTTGTCATGCCAGCTTGAGTAGATCAATATGTCCTCTTGTTTGGGGTGCAAAGTGCTGAAATTGTGTTGTTATGGTGTTGACTGGCTCTTTGCAATGTAGCACAGGCTGCTGGTGCTGCTTTGATGCGCTCTCAAACACATTTGCTTCACCACTCTTCATGGATACCAGATTTTCCCTAAAACTGGCTCAAAACCAGATTTTAGATGTAGATGTGTAAGTGGGATTTGGGATTGGAGTTGGGGGGGGGGGTTCTCCATCGCACCCCTTTACTGATGGATGGGTGACTCCTGTCAGAGAGAACGGGGTAGAAGGCATCATTACCAGAGGGGATTCCCTCCCCTCTCCACACATAAGGAGGCAATGGGAAGGAGACTCAGATGTAGGCTAATGACGGCAAGCAGGCAGGCAGGCAGGCAGGAAGGCTTTGGCAGCAGTGGTGCTTTGTTTACTGCCAGAAACCCACCGTGCCGAGCTGGAATTCAGCATTTTCGCAGCCACAAACATGAAGACATTCAATTTTGCATTGATGCACTGTTTAATATAAAATAAGGTCAGTTTGATTTTCAATAAATTACTTAAATATATGTTACGCCGCTATTTTCATTAGGTTTTTGCTCGTGGTGTTTAATTTCTGTGATTCCATCCCAAGACCTCTGAGACTTTGCTGCGATTTTTCGGGTTTTGTTTGTTAAAGCAATTTGAATGAAATCCTTGTTTTCTGCCCTCCTAATGATGCGTCCAAAGTTTTCAATTTAAAGCAAATGGCATTCTGCAAACAACATTAAAACATAAATTCCAGATTTTCACTCAGCAGCTTTTGGGGTTGTTCTGCTGTTGACATTTTAAGGAATGGCATATGGTTTGGTGAGACTGCAGTTTGTTTCCAAGTCTCTTCTGTAGCATAAGTAGTCTATAGAGCTTTGCTTTGGCCCCTAATCCGCTCAAAAGAATAACGAGGAGGAGGAGGAGGAGGAAATAGCTTAAGAATTGCGGCATGGCGGCAGCGTTGCTCCTTATTTAATTACTTCCATCACACCCCCTTCCCACTCCAGCCCCTTTAAAACTCAACCTGCTCACCCAACCTTCACCCCTCCATTGCTCATTTTCCTTGCAGCTACCATAACTTCATGTGAACACCTCTAACCTCAAGAGTTGAACCCCTCCCCCAGTTTTGGCCTCTTTTTCTTTTTTTTCTTCAGCTGTTTCATGGGTTGTCACGCTGTTTGAAGCCCCCACCACGCACACGCATTGATCCCACCTCCTCCTTAGCACCAGTCAAGTTCTTGATGAGTTCACATACTTGTTCTATTAAAGCCCAGAATACTGGAAGACTTCTAAACTTTCTTAAGATCCTTTAAACAACTTAATCTTTGCCTTTTTTTTCCCCTTCACCATGAAGGGATGCTTTCTCTCCTCCCATCTTCACATCTATTCACCTGCCACCCTGAGGCTCCCTCCATCTCTGCCTTGAGAGGTCTGAACAATTTCCCTGCTGTGCTAATGGATAGCAGAGTACCAGGGGACCAACCTTAAAAAGGCTTTCATGAAAGGGGCCTTAATGATTCGTTCTTATGGTTGTGACTGTCGAGAAGAAATGGGTTCAGAGCCCTGAGATACATTATGTGATAGAAATGTGATTTTTTTTTTTTTTTTTTTTAATTGGCTAAATACTGTTAAAATGAGGTTGTATTCTAATCATGGGCGTTTATTAGGCTCATACTGCCATTAAAGTCTGCTGCCTTCCTAATGAACTTACACCAAATGTGTGCGTGTTCTTCTTAACACAAAATGTAGCATGTAATTTAGGGCGGCCACTATTGTTAGCCAACTACTCTTCCTTTATATACTAAATTCACTAGATTTCATTAACATCCAAAATTGCATTTTATGTCCTTCTCTAACCAGCTGTGTTCTGTCTTGTTTTTACACAATAAAGTCAGACATATTGTAAAGTGTTTACAAAATTGAGTTAGTGTGTACTCTTAAAATGGAGCAGAGATTGTTTATTTGAGCAGGCTCCTCAAATCAGATTTTATATTCTTTTGTTATATTTGTTCTGAAACAAACAGGACAATTATTCATTTTCTAACCTGAGACTGGTTTCCTGCAGATTTGTGACACAGAAAGCCAACATATTTTTGCCGTGGAATAGTAAAGATGTGATTTAAGGCAGGGGGACCTATCCTGGTAGTATACTTGTGTATTTCAGGGTTCAGCTTATACACGAATAAAAAAAAATAAGTAAAAACAAAAATTCAAATAATAATGATAACACATGAAAATTGATCAATTCCTGCTTTGAAACTGACACAATAAAGTGCCTTTGAATATATTAGAATCATTACCAAAAGCAAATGCACGAGGCAATACTACATAACCCAACAATAAATGGAAATAAGTTCTACTAGCAAAACAGCCAGCTGTGTTCCAGCTGTGAGCAGAGACACAAGTTTGTCTGGTTTGTCAGACAGCGGTTGAAATGGATCCAGGTTTAAGATGACAATATATGATGTTTTTGTTGTTCATGTTTGAACCATGCTCTTGATTATGACAGTTTACATTTAATATACGGTCAGTTGTGCTAATGAAAATTAGTTTTCCTTTCAAAAGGAGGTCTTTAGGACTGCAGCTAATAATTATGTTTGAGCCATTTATACTTTGAGTCAATGAAATATCAGAAAAGTGTAAAAACGAGATCTTCAATTGGCTTGTTTTGTCAAACAAACAAACAAACAGTACTATTGTTGTTTAAGCTTAGCCAAAATGGTTGAGAGATTATTAAAATACTTTTTGAAATATATTTTTTTTTGGAAGTCATTACCATTGATTAAACCTCCATAAAAACATATTTCACTCATACTTGTATATACAAGAAGAAAACGCATGAACATGATAACCAAATTCAAATTTAGATTATTATTATTATTATTTTTTTGGTGGTGCCTATATTCATTTCAGCTCTTTGGTGATCATCAATTATTGAATACGTAGCTCCTTATTAATTCATATGTTTTGCTCATGCCTCATGCAGGGCTTCAACTAACGAGCGTTTTCATTATTGATGTAGTGGATGATTATATTATTAAATAACCAACTCATCATTTGGTCTATAGAGTGAAAGAATTGCCAAAAAGCAGCGACAAATTCCCATCACATTTTAATGAAGGCCAGGTTGAACTGCTCAAACATTACTGTCCTTATTGTGGTCCAAAACCCAGTAAATACTCACATTTACAAAAGTATACCTGGTCAAATACTTGTATTTTTGCCTAAAGTGTGTCTTAAATAATTCAAAGATTACCAAAGTTTTTGCTTATCGTTTTGAATTAGCTAAGTGATGAAGATTTTACTCGTCGAGGTTTGCAGATAAATTTGAACATCTTTCGGTGTCTTTTGAACCACATCTTGTAAGTTTTGAGCCTTTGAATCTTGAATAGAAAAAAAACTGGCAGACGGATGGAAAAGTTCACATTTGCTTAATGATTCATCTCTGATTTATGATTTAATGACTTCCCTGACATTTTACGTATGTTGCTGATCATACATTGACACGATGTTGAGCTGTTTATTAACTGCCATGTTCGGGTGTACTGAGTTCAGTGGTTTGTCTGCTTGTCATGTAGTTATAGAAACCTATTTCCCAGGTTTATGTTCAAAGAGCGTCTACGGCGTGGCCTTTTTCTTATGTCCTCTCCTTCTTTTTTTTCCCCCTCCCTCTCTTCAAGGCACAGGAGAGCCATTCAGAAGAGCCGGGGGTCAAAGGTGAGAAGAGCAGAGGGCACCATGGAGAGTGAGCCGGGGGCCCCTGCCTCCGCTGCCAGCAACACCGGGACCACCGCCTCCACCACCTCCTCCTCCACCACGACCAGCTCCCCTAGCACCACAGCTGTCAACAACAGCAGCAGCAGCAGCAGTAGTAGTAGTGCCGCTACTACTACTACTACTACTACTACTACTGCTGCCACATCCACTAGCAGTAATAATAGTAGTAGTAACACTGGCAGCATTGCCAGCAGTAGTACTACAGCAGGAAGACCGGCAGTGCCTCAGATATCTGTTTACAGTGGCTTACCTGACCGACAAACAGTGCAGGTGAGTGTCTTGGTGTTGTAATAAAATGGCTTGGAACATATTAAGTCGGGGAATTATGTGCATTATTATGACTTGCAGCACTTTCTTTACTTTACTGCCATCTGTTGGTCCTCATGAAGCCACATGCATATCCCTGTTTGATAATTCATCTTTTTATTTGCAAGTTAATTAGTGATATATGAGGTATTTGTCTTCCCGATGAAGGAAACTCACATGAATGGTAATTTCACAGGATTTCTCAAAGCTGAAGGAAGGAATGCTTTCTGTGCTTTAGTGCTCATCACCCTTTGACCCCAGGATAAACCTCTACACAGGCTTACTTCCACTCTGAATAAGGTCCACTCAACTTTTAGTGCTGACGCTTTGACAGCAGGGTTATTGTTATATTAAGCCCTCCTTTTCTTGCACTCAGCTTGGTCACATTTAAAAGGCAAACACTATTGTCACCCAGAAGCCCTCTGAGCATAAAGGACTGCTGGTCATTTATGGTCAGTGAGAGCTGATTGCATGCATGTATTCCACCTCTGCTAATTTTTCTCATTCCGCGAGGTTGCGGGTCCGGATGGTTCTTTGACACCACCGACTACAGGTCAACATCCTCTCTGGTTACTCGGCAACATGGTGGAGGGCACTTACAGAGGTGAAGGGTGAGGAGAGCCGTTTCCACTGGCTGAGGTTTAGCTGTTATAATTAGGTCACAGAAATGTTAAGACTTCTCTGAGGGACTTCTGAGGTAAACCTTGGACAGGTCACAGGCCCAACACACAGAGACGGACGGAAACAAAGACCATTCACACCAAAAGGCAATTTGTAGAATCACCAATGAACCTGAGATGCATCCTTTTGGATGGTGGGAGGAAGCCGGAGCACCCGGAGAACCCACGCAGGCACAGGGAGAACATGCAGACGCCACACAGAAAGGCTGTGAGCCGACAATGCTAACCGCTGCACCATTGATACAATACACTCTGATTCAATACACTTTTATTCTGCCGCAGATAGAACTTGATATTTTTACTTTTTTTTATTGATTGATTGAGAAAGTAAGTAGTTTGGTCTGTAAAAAAAAAACTAGCAAATAACAACAAGGTCACATTTTTAAGCTCAAAGTGATGTCTTGAAACTCAACCCTTTTTTACTTCATAATGATGTGAGACGAGGAAGAGCAGCAGATTGTCATGTTTGAGAAGCTTGAATCATGAATATATTTTTTTGCTTTTAAAGTTGACGATTAATATTTTGTTGATTGATTAATCAACTTAAATCAGTTGTTTCAGCGCTAAATAAAATTGAAACTTTATTTTAAATGAATTGTATTTATTGACATGTACTTTTAGTGTAGGAATGATGGCTCGAAGCAGGTGGAGGGGAGGGAAAGGCCGCCCACTCTGGCACACAAAAACATGCAGCACAGGCACATAGGTTTTGGTTTTTGACAGCTATTTTTGATATTTTATGCAGCATGTGGAAGGGGGTTGCGGTTGTGTTTCTTTAGCCGAATGTCTGACTGTTCAGTTTTCAACGTGGTTAACTTTTCCACCCTTCGACCCGCATTAAACGTAACACGTGTCACTGTCTTGTTTTGCAGGTATTCCAGCAGGCGTTACACAGACAGCCGAACACGGCAGCACAGTACCTGCAGCAGATGTACGCCGCTCAGCAGCAACATCTGATGCTGCAGACTGCAGCCCTCCAGCAGCAGCACAGCCTCAGCACCGCTCAGCTCCAGAGCCTGGCTGCTGTACAGCAGGTCAGCGAACGGTCATCACACAAAGTTCCTTTTCACGTTGTAGTGACGAAGGTGATTGCTGTTATTGTTGAGCTGCTACAGGACATGTTTCAGAAAATGTACCAAACTCTCCGTTTCTCCTTCCCATCTGTCTCTTGAATTGTGATAGGCCAGTATCGCAGCTGGCCGGCAAAGCTCTTCACAGAATGGCACTTCAGCTCAGCAAACCGGAACTACTCAGACTACGGTAAGTGTAGTTTGAAGTGCTGTCTTCCTCTTGAAAGCCTCTTTAAATTACCTTTGTCTAGGTAGATCATTGTGGAATTTAGCAGACTTAAAAACCAGGACGCTAGCAGCTGGCTGCCGTGCTCCTGTCTCTTTTGAAGAGATGAAACCCTTCTGATAACATATCGAGTAGTAAAAATGACAACAAATGGGTCTATGAACATATTTCCCTGTTTATCGCTCTCCATAGATCAACCTGACCACCTCCCCAGCGGCAGCACAGCTGATCAGCCGGGCCCAGAGCATTAGTTCCACCCCAACCAGTATTTCCCAGCAGGCTGTTCTGCTGGGCAGCTCATCCAGCCCCACTCTCACGGCCAGCCAGGCACAGATGTACCTGCGTGCACAGATGGTGAGACTGCAGAGACGAGGAGCATAGCCACGGACACATTTACATAAGCGTGCATACATGCATTCAAAAAAAAAAATAAAAAAAAAAGCACACTCATATACTGCTTGAATAAATGTGTGCAGTCCCACTCAAAATCTGTCCCCTGGGGACTAAGTGTGTCTTTTGGGCTGTGTGTGTGTCTCTCTCTCTCTCTCTCTCTCTCTCTGCCTGTCTGCTTTATTCTCATTTTGCCACCAGAGTGGCTGGTCAGGATTATCTGTTGGACACCAGAGGCGTTACTAACACAGAAAGCAACGTCTTGAATGTACATGAATGCTCAGAAGAATTTTTTTTGCGATCTCCCTTTTTAGGTCCAGTTGTTGTTGTTTTTGTTTTTTTAAAGAAAAGGATTGCCAAAAGAATATACAGTATGAGGGGCTTATTTTGGTACAGCTGGTTGGTAACTTGTCGGTTTCAATTTGCCATCAGCTGCACAGCTGGCTCACACTGTTCCTGTCACCTCATTAGATTAGGTTAAGTTAGGTAGTTACTTTATTAATCCCTGAGGGGAAATTTTTTTCACGACAGACAGCAGCATACAGGAAGCAATAAGATAATAATAGGATCATAGAAAGCCATAAAATAGCAGTAAAATAGTAAAAAAAAAATATAAAATATAAAATGCACAGTGTATACAGTACAGTATATATCTAGATTGTTAGATGGGTTAGATTTGTCAGCTCACAGTAGATTACATGGGCTTAATTTGTGGTGCAGTCCTCTGGTGTCGGATTTGTGCATATCAGCACAGAGCCCCGCAGAGGTTCGTCTTATTTTTATGTAAATAAGTCATTAATATCTACATAATCCTCACTTTGGAATTAATGTGTTCAGTTTTATATATACTTTAAAAGATAGAAATTAAAAACGATAGATTTCTGTCACTCCATAGTGGTAAAAATGCAAGACTGAGACAACATTGACTCTCTAAAAAGCAAGTAAATAAGGTTCTTTGAGTGATATTATGTTGTATTTTAATATTGCTCATTTCAGTTCTCATTTTTATCTTTTGCATTTTGTACTTTTCAGGCCCAGCAAAATAACCTGGTGCAGGTGGCCAGGAGCCTGGGCCGGGCTGTTCCTCTGTCCTCACAGCTCATCTTCACCCCAGCCACCACAGTGACGGCTGTCCAATCAGAAAGCTCCACACAGGCCTCCTCACAGGTAGCTTAAGGCTCAATGCAACATATTATCACCTATGAAATGACATATAATGTTATTATCCCTGTCTGGATCCCTTAAGTAAATAAAAATGTATACAGAGAAGATTTTCATGCATTTAGCAGATCAATAATAAATGAAAAACCCCATAGTCCCAGCAGCGTAATCTGCTGCATTGGTTTACCATTAAAAGCCCTGTGAAATTCATCTTCCTTAATTTTGTAATGAAAACAGTTGTTGTAAAACACTAATAAAAATCCACTTTTTTTTATTATTTTTTTTAGCCAAGTTATAAATCTGTTGGTGTGAATATCCATCTTTTTGTGTCTCCCCAGAACCAGGTCCAGAATCTGGCCATCCGTGGCCAGCAGGGGGCGACCACGTCCTCTCAGACTCAGACCCTGCAGGCCCTCAGTCTGAAGCAGAGTCCTGTACCCATTCAGCCGGCCTCACTCATCAAGAATCCAAGCCAAGGCACCCAGGCCTCCGCTGGGGGGAAGGCCAGCTCTACCGAGACTCCCGCTGAAGGAGGGAAGAAGGGCGACAGTGCAACGGTGACAGAAGTGCGAGCTATAAACATGAGCCGCAGTGTCACAGCTGTCGGCGCTCAGCCTCTGATTGCTCCAGGTAAGTGGAGACATTAAATCCCCCACAGAATACAGTGTCTCTCACGAAAAGGCATTTAGTGGTCTATGAAGGAAAATAATGTGAATATTAAACTTTAAAACACAAATATCTTGCTAATAGATAAATAGGTGTCATTAAAAAAATTACGAGGATCTATTTGGTACTTTTTTTGTTTTATTTTATTTTACACTGAATATTTAATGTTATTATATCATGGTATATACCGGCTATATTAGTACATTCACATCAAGAAGGTTATCTCCTAATTAATCAGTTACAGCCTCGATTGGTATCTAACCCGTTTCTCTAAGAAGACACCATATGTGTTTACAGAACCAAGTGTCACAAACCAAACGTGAGCATTAAATGCATCATAAGATTCCCAGACTTGGTTATTTACTGAACATGGAGGTTGGTAAGAAATAAAAAAACATTTTTTTTTTTATACAAAATATTCAGTCATAAAACTTCAAGTAAACCCCTTAAAATGCTGTAAATAATATGAAATACTACAAAGTATTAGTCGCATTTAGCTTCTGCTTTTGCTTTACGAATGATGGCATCAGTCCGTCTGTCTACTACTACTGGGTGGATTGCCAGAAAACTATGTAAAAACACTCGTGGTCCCCAGAGGATGAATCCTGAGGACTTTGGTAACCCCTAACTTTTCCTCTCGTGCCTCTGATAGATCAAAGTGTTCACATATCCAGCAAAGTATGTAACCCTGCTGTTCCACATGGGTTGCAGAGCAAGTGGAGTATATGTGAAATGTAAACAGTCCACAGTTATAATGGGTTCATATTATTCCTGTACTGACACTGTGTTCCATAGGAGGTTTGTTTTCATTTTTTGTGGTTAGATAAATTAAACAGATGGATTTGCTGCCAACTGCTGCGTGCGCCATTTTCATAACAGATGTACATTTTAAGCCCTAAAATAAACTCTGCGTTTCAGGCACCTGTCACATACGATAGAAACGTGCTCTCGTGTTTATAGTAAGATTGGATGAGGAACAAGTTGTTACACTTTACACTTTTAATGGCTTCTTCTCGGCTGCTGCCGTGACATGCCAAGGCCTGCATCACAAATCCATTCACTCACCTAAAGGGGCGAAAGCAGCTGTATTAAAGGCAGTGTGATGGGTTGTGTCTGGAACAGTTTCGCGGCTCTGTGAACTAGAAACTGTGTAAGGCACACTGCCACGCAAGGGTCTTTTTAAACCACTTATTGCATAATTGAAAGTCAGCGGCTGTTTTTTCTTTATTTATTTGTTTTAGTATGAATGGTTGTTTATGTGCCAGCAGCACAAGCTGATTACGTCAAATTAGGTCCAGTTTGTTAACTGGATAAGCCCCTTCAGATGCATTTCTTCATTCTCAAGACGGCCCTGATAAGACACCATACTTCATAAGATAGTGTTTGTGCAATTATTATATCCATGTATATGTGGATGATTGTAAACATTTTATATATTGAAAGCTGTTAATGCAGGTTTTTGTTTTAGTTTTTTTTTTTTTTTTTTTTTGTCTGCCTATTTGTGTGTGTTTTTGGGCTTGTGTGTTTGTGATGGAAAGGGGGTGGAGGGATTATCTGAGCGTGTCAGTGCACAACTGCGTCGTGCTTTGTTTCATTAATGGATTCACATAAAATGAAAAGGAGGATGGAAGCTGAAAATCTGGCTGCATGCGGTCTGAAAAAAATTAACATGGGTTGCCATAGCAGCAGGCCACGAGGGACAGGTGTGCACATGAGATGCTGGGGAGTTAATACACACAGCAGGAGAAGAGGCTGCATGGCTGGCTGCTGGGATTCAGATTAGGATAAAAGCTTAGATTCAATTTGTTCAATTTGACTGGGTCAATATGCACTTTTCATTTCTAGGCTAAAATTTACAAAACTTTTTATACCAACATGCCACTTTTTTTTTTTTAAGATCCTACATTTCAACAACTACTTTAATGGTTCGGGATCTTTTAGAGTCAATAGAAAGGGCAAAGGTACAGGAAAAAAGAGATTTTGCTTCTGGCTGGTAATGGGTGTTAATATCACACTGTCTATGATTGTGGCTTTTTAGTAACAGACTGTGATTACTGATGTATTAGCCAGGGCCTCTTTAGTCAGTACTGGCGACTTGTATTAAGAAAACGTTAAAACAATGTGCAATAGTGGCACACAAAGTATGGAGACCAAAAAGAGAGCATACCTAGGAGATGGTTCTTTTATCAGAAAGGACATTTTTAAATCCATCCTCAAAAGTAGGGAGTGTCTGCTTCCTGAACTTCAACTCGGGGCCGGTTCCTCAAGAGAGGAGCCTGATAGCTCTTTGTGAGTCATATTAATGACTCTTTCTTCTTGGCATTTTGCCTTTATTCTGGGACGACAGTTTGTAAAGGTCTGACCAGCTGGGAACTGAACCAAGAACTCAGCGCTGACGTATTGTGCGCCCATGCGGCATATTGGGTCGCCCATTTTGGGCTCATTTTTAGCTCACTTACCTCAGAAATTTGAGGTACTTCAGTAATTCCACTTTACACTATTTCATTTTTTATTCAACTACAATTATCTGACAGCTGCTGATCAAGATCTTGCACAGAAAACCTACTGTCTTATCCACCAGTACAAGTTAAAATGAGCGCCACAACTTTACAATGTTGAATAATTTATCAGAAATAATCCTTTATTAATACAATATATGATAAAATAATGAGCTCTCATAAGGACTATTCTGTTGCCTTTTAGTTTTCGTACTCCATGCAAGTTTTTATATATATATATATATTTTTTACACTATTTTTCCTGCTTTAACTATTTCTGCTGTGTAATATTACATCTTTAACTGATGTAAAAGGTCTGAATACATCTTGCACTACTGTTTGAAGGTCAGATAAATGTCCTACACAGATGCTATCGTAGTTAAGAATTAAAGAGGCTCTATTTTCACAAGTAACAAACTCGGAAACCTGGACGTAATTATTTAAATTGTTTATCAAACTCCCTTCGGTCATAATACCTAACTCGTGCTTATTGTGACGCCACAGAGAATCATCTCGCCTGAGAGAAGAACAAACATGGGGGAGGAATGATTATTCGTGGTTGTTATTTTTGGTTGTCAGGTTTCATCTGATCGGGCGATGTGTCTGTGAGTGCCACAAACAAGAGTCAGTCTGCATCACTTGAATAAGAATTGGGCTGGAAACAAAAGTAAAGTCCGTCTGGCTGCAGCAGTAAGAGTTTCATCGCTTTCACTTGGCAAAAAAAAAAAAGAGCCCGCACGTTACTATAAAACCACAGCAGGGAACCCCCAAAAGCCCCGCGCTCACCGATGAAAACATCAGATCTGCAATGTGCTTATGTTGTCTGTGGCTTGGCATAGTCATATCGCTATTAGCTACAGTATCATTTGCCAGCATCACTTATAGCATATAATTACAAAAAAAAACTTTGGAAAGACGAAAACTTCAACACTGATGTAACCCCTCTTTTTTTTTCTTTTTTTTTTTAAAAACAAAAAACTTTTTAGACTATTAAGTATTCCCCTGACTCATCACTCCTTTATTGTTTGATAAAACGGACACTCAGCATTTCACTTCATCTCCTTCTGTCGGTATGAAAACACAGTCTGACTGCACACGTTGCCTCTGCTAAAAAATCCGGAGGAGTGTGATTTTTGTTTTCTTCCTGATGACTCACTCGATAAAGTATCAGCAGACCGGGTTTTTAATCGACGACGTTAAGGCCTGCTGTTGCCGGTTTGTTGTAGGTGGGAACGTGTTGCAAGAAAGTAAGCCGAAGCGGCAGCCAGTGAGAATGTGGAAACTCTGGGATTTTCCAGGGGCTGGTGCTGCAAACGCTAAAAGGAATGTCTACTGTCCTCGATCTCAGGACATTGCACAACAATACACAGATAGAGTAGGAGGTCTACAGACAGTCATGACTTTGGGGGAGTGGAGACCACTGTCACATACTACAGATTGTGTGAACTGTGTGTGTGTGTGTGTGTATGTGTGTGCGTGTGTGTGTGTGGGGGCGTTGGGGCCTGAGTCATTCAGTCCTTAATCCCAAGACCTTGAGGGGGAGGGTGGGGGGGGAGGGGGGGATAGCATTTAAATTAATTTCCCTGTCTTCCTCCTCTTCCAAGACTGGGTTCTGTTCCTCATTAGGGCCTTGAGAAAGCTGTCAGGATTCATGAGAAGGGCTGCTTGTATCCGGTGCGTGTTCTGATTCAGAAATCCCCCTCCTTCGCCCAGACGGAGGCTGTGAATCTCATGCTTCAGTGCGGTTTTGCTCAAAATGTGCCACTCTTCAATTCCAAGTGATTGTTGATGCTTTATGACACCCATGAGGCAGCTTTCTACTGTTTTGTTTTTTTTTGTTGTTTTTTTTTTACCACAGCATAATCGTTGATCTCCCCCATGGAAAAACAATGTCAAGTCAATTGACTTCAACTACCATATATTAACTTGTTGAGTGTGGTTTCAGCAGTAATGGGTGTCTTTTGTGTGGATCAAACACTAGTATCAAACACTACTTTTCCCATAGTTTTACTCCTCTGTCATTAATCAGCTCTTCCCTGACTGATTTACATGTTGACTTCTTGGATTGATTTCACTAATTTGTCATTAGATTTTGCCATTGTGACTTATGTAGCTTGGAAAAAAAAAAAAATCCTAAAGTCCACTTTTACCTTTACACCGTCATGGAGACAGGCCTGTTGATATGTTATGATTTCATCCATCACACTGAAGTCTCCCTGTCTGTTTTGTTTTTAAAGATAACCATGCAAGACCATACTTGAGCTCGGAAATGGAAGTTTGACAAAACGATAACAAGTCCAGGTTCAGTTACTGTGTTTTTGGCCGCACTATCACTGTGGATCAGGTCATGGTGAGGTTGTGTTTCAGTCTATGTCTTTGGTCCGTTCTAAAATATCTCAACTACTGGATGACTTTAGGAAACCGATCACTTTAACTTTAGCGTCACAGTGAGGCTGACATTTGTGGTTTTAATAAGCTCTACCAAAACATATTTAAAGGATTGCCTTGGAATTTGGTGCACACGTCAATGTTAGCAATTAGATTAATTATAATGTTTTTTTTGCGGCCACTAAGTTTTTATTAAGCTGCATTATCAGGCCAAAATTGTACAATAAAAGACTGCTGGCATTAATTTAAGCGCTTCCTTTATTTTTATAAGCATATTTTTTTGGCCATCGCATGCGATAAGACAACCGAGCAAACAACTTTTGCTAAAGAACATCATGTCATCCAGTTTAAAGTTCTGGGAAAAGGCTAATGCGTTTTTTTTAATTGTTTGAACTTTCCGTGCCAAACGAAGTTGTCGCGTGATGTTTATTAGTTCTTCTCATCTTTAACACTGTTGTTAATCTGTTCTAGTGCACATACTCCAGTTAAAAACTAAAATTCTCTTTTAACAGTGAACCATCATCTAGGCTAACATCATCTTCTCATGCTGTTATCTGTTTTTTCCGTCGGTGAGTTTCACTGCGTCTCACACCTTGTGAAAAAGAAAACGGTTTTCAGCAGATCGTGTAGCATTTTAAAATAACTGATGACATGCAAACTGGATAGAAACATCTGTATTTTCCACGGCTGGGTACAGACTGTGGTTGGTGCCACATAGGGAAACTTTAATAGCAGATGGAGCCTTTCCCAAACAAAACATCACGAAAAGAACAGGGTTTTGAGGAGGAGGAGGAGGAGGAGGAGGAGAATTCGAGACAAACGCACTTGGCAGTTTTCCATTCTTGGATTTATTGGGAAATTTAACATCACCAAACACCTCCATGTTCTCATGGGTCGTGAAGTAGTAACGAGCTCTATCGTACTTTGTTGCAGGAGTAACTTATTTCTTAATTGGGGTTTTAGGAATACGATTGAGTCTATTAGATCTCATCGTTTTTTGGAGATCAAGGAGATGGGAACCTACTGACTCGACATTAACTCTATAAACGGTGTCATGGACAGTTGACTGTTCACGTTTCTTCCCGAGGCATTTCTAATGTTGGAGTAGCCTCGGGGTCCTCCCGCTGAACGCTCTCAGGCTCGCACACACGCGCTCCCACGGTACAAGATTGATGTGCTGTATCTCGGGCCTTCGGGGCAAGCTATGAGCTCAGGATGTCTTTTTAACCACAACAGCACTGACAGGTGGTGACAGGCCATTTTGAAAGGGTTCGTGAGTAATGGTCAGGGCAAAAGAAACTGCAGCGGCGGGCCTCTTTGTGCGCCTTTCAACAAGTTCTTGGTGTTACACGCTGTCAACGAGTACAGGTGAAGGCAGCGCTGCAAAACGAGCTCTTTTGTGCAGACGTCAACATTTTTCACTGTTTGAGCCCGAGGCACCGTGTTCCCGACATCCAGAGTTGGGACAGTTGTGAGCATGCATGAAATGAATGATGCCCATCATTTGTAGTACGTGTGCTTCGTAAAGATATTTTTTAATTATCTTATGGAAGACAATAATCTTTGATTTTTGGCATAAAAATTGTCGAGTCTGATCTTTGTACACACCAGGTCTCCAACTGGGATTACTTTTCTTACCGAGTTGTCTGGCAATTATATATTCATTTATATAGTTGAGTTTATGACATTTGAAAAATCCAAATTTTTCGAGAGTCCAATGTGCAACCTTCGAATTCCTTGTTTTGGTCAAGTAACCGTTTGAAAATGAGAAAGACAGAACTTTAGAGCTTATTTAAAAGTAGACCTGAAGAGTCTGTGGCTGCCGGATACAGGTCAACAATGGACCTCAACGATGGACCTCATAATTTCAATGTGTCGTTCCAGCGTACACGCAGATTCAGCCTCATTCGCTGGTTCAGCAGCACAAGCAGCAGCAGCAGCAGTTTGTGGTCCAACAGAGCCACGGTTCCCAGAGGCCGACGGGCCAGCTACTGCAGACGGCCTCCATCCAGCCGTCGCAGCACCCGGTCCCCGTGCTGCCCAAACCTGCTCCTCACCAGCCTTCCACACCCAGCCAGCATGCCACCATCTTCCACTCCACCATCAGCCCCCACGCACTCCACTCCTCCCTCAACCACGCCAAAGCTCAGCCCGTCCAGCTCACCGCCATCAACCTGCAAATACAACCGACGGTGAGTACACACACACACACACACACACACACACACACACACACACACACACACACACACACACACACACACACACAGCAATGTCTCAAACAAAAAATAAAGGCAACGATCAAACATTTTCAGAGCCCTTTGTTCCTGCATTGTTTCTATCCATGTCACCTCGCTAGCAGTCTTCTTCTGTCATGCTTTTGTTGGCACATCGCTGCAGTCCCTGGCACATTACAGTGACCCCTCGCTATAACGCGGTTCACTTTTCGCGGTCTCGCTACTTCACGGATTTGCATCGTGCATTGTGTTCTGCATTCTGATTGGCTAAACAGTCTCTCCGCTTCTTCTCTACCTGTTTGTCAATAACGTTGCGGTTTAATATGTACACGTACGTAAAACAGCTTGCCAAATTAAAAATAATCGATGGTGGCATGTCGGTTTATAAGAATCTTTTTGCCCAGAAGAAAAAAGAGCGACAACAACTACCGATAACTATGTTCTTCTCTCGAAAAACCACACCTGCACCGCCGGCTTTAGAAGAAAGAACCGCTGCAGAGCGGAGTCAGGATGCAGCGGCTCAGTCAGAAGAGCAGTGAAATACACGAGTCACTATTTGTCCTACTGTACTTTGTATTTGTTTTCATAATCATTTTTCATTTCCTCCCGTTCTAATCCAATGACTCGGGTCGCAGTGGGGCGGTGCCGATCTCAGCAATTTGAAGCCTTCAGTTCGTATTGATGATTAAAATTATTATTTTACAGTACAGTAGTTATTTGTTAAAAAAAACACATTTATACAGTACTTTTATTTGTTAAACAAATGCTTGGGCTTGTAAAAAGGTTTTGTTCTTTGGTTTCAATGTATTATGGAGTATTTCATTGTATAATAATTGTAAAAAAAATAAAGGTTCCTACTTCACGGATTTCACCTATCACGGTCTCTATTTGGAACGTAACCCCCGCGATAAACGAGGGTTCACTGTACTGCAACCTGTGGAATAGTGGGAAACACATTGGCAGGGGCTGTGTATTTAAATATCAACCTCGAGGGCTGAAATACGAAGCCAACGTTGGAAGTGCCAAAAACGGCAGCTCCTCGAATGGCCGCTTGAGGCCGGCTCCTAAAGGGAGTCGATCCCCACAGAGGCCCGTGTTCAAATACCTGACTTTACAGCAGGAATACCATGTTTACAGCCTGGTACATAAAACAGTTTTAGTCACTATAGTTCATTTGGATTTAGATTGGATTAGCTCGGAGTGAGGCCGAGTCGGGCACCGCTAAGAGGGTAAAGACCACAGTCACCTGGAACTGAGCCTCAAAACCGCTTTTCGGGAAAACCTATTGGGTGAGGTCACAGAGGCGACGTCACAGTTTTTATATCCAGTCTATGACTGTAACCATGTCCCCGACATGCGTGTGCTTGCAAGGTAAAGGGGACCGGCTCATAAATAAACAGCTCAGAAACACCATTGAAGATCCAAAAATCTACAGTTCGCCTTTTGATTCAAAATGAAAAGAATTTGTGTTTCAGTCTTATTGTCATTATTTTAAAAGTTCAATATTTAGGACAACGTATTCTTATAAAAGCAAAAAAACTTTTTACCTTTCTCTTATGACGAGCTTTGAGGTCATTTGTAGACTTTCAAAGTAAAACGCCACACACCAGCCATTATAGCTGTTCCAGATTTGCATAACAAATGTGTTCCTTTGTTGCCCTTTTTGTGCCCATTTATGTCTAATGAAACATGGATTCCTGTCCTATATTTTTGTGTTCTTGTACACATTATTGAATTTGTTATTTTTTAAAGTGGCAACCAGAAAAATAAAAATAAAACTACTGTTCCCACAACACCCGCAGTCTGTGGTTCTCCTCCAAGACCATACGTGTGAGGAAAATTTAAAAAAAAAACTAGGAATCTTCTGAGTTTTGGATTCTTGGTGTAATATTTTCCCACTAGTGAGATATTTTCCAAACCGAGTCACGGACATTAAAAGCACCAACGGCCTCTGATGTGTGTTGTCATGACGGTCTCGGATATCTTTCCTCATGTTTGTCCTTCTTGTCTTTTGTTCCCCGATGCACGTCTCAGGCCTCTCGACTGGTCCAGGACAATAAAGATAAGCCAACATCACTTGTGGTCAGAGAATGTCAGACTCCATCCATGCAGCAGCAGCAACAACAACAACAACAACAACAACAGCAGCAGCAGCAGCAGCAACAACAACAACAACAGCAGCAGCAACTACAGCAACTACAGCAATTACAGCAACTACAGCAACTCCAGCAGCAGCAACTACAGCAGCAGCAGCAGCAACTACAGCAGCAGCAATTTCAGCAGCAGCAACTACAGCAACAGCAGCAGCAGCAGCAGCCACCACCACCACCTACACCTTCCCCATCGCAACCCTCCAAACCTGCAGAGCAGCCCAAGGTCGACCCCATCACACCGGCTGTTCAGCCACAAGGTAACGACTCACCTGGATTCTGTCGGCTGCTAAATTACTCTCTATAAAATACTCACTCTTAATAAATAAACTAATCATTTGGCCTGCAGGACGAGAACATTAATGGCAGTTTAAAAACGTTTGACCTGTAACTTTCTCAGCTCTGCCGTTCTTGAATGAACTAACTCCTGCTTTAATCTTCAGCGGAGGTTAACGAATAATCAATACTCGTGTTCAAGCACAGGTCACGGCAGCAGCTCGTTTACTTTCACTGTTCCTCGGCTTTTAATGCTTTTGGGGTTGTTTCTGCGATTTCCCTGAACTGTGGTCCCGAACATCACCTGACACCTAAAGCGTGGGTGGAGGAGCAACATTGTTTAAAAGCGGCAATGGCAGCGCACATTTTCAGACAACCTCTCCAGGGAGACATCGATAGTGTTGACTTTAGTTGCGCAAATGAAAAGCGCCTCGAACGGTTGAGTGTGATAAAAGAAAGCTAGAAAGCAGGAGTGAAATGAAGGCTTGAGGTGGGTTTAAATGCTGGTTCGTTAGTGTTGGAGAGGGTTTTGTTTTTTTCTACTCGCCCAAACTATCCGATCAGACTGCTTTCTGTTGGGGTTTGTAATATTGGCCGGGTCAGTAGTGAGCAGCTGATGTGATGTGGTGTTTTGTTGCCAACGCACGACGTGAAAACCACGTCACATCCCGCTGACTGCGACCGTTTCCCTACGACTAATATCCGGCAGTAGTCCCCCTGGTACCGCTCAAATCCCGTTTACGGCCCTGCTGCAAACCTCGTGTGTGTTATGTTCATTTGCCGCTTTAATGCGCCGCCACGGGGAAACGGTCGACAGTCAGTAGGCACCAAAACACGATCTTTCCAGTAGTGAGCTGGAGCTGCAGGCGGCAGGACTCCGGGCTCGGGCTTCCGGTTGGTTGTAACGTGTTGATCAGCAGCAGCAGCAGCAGCCTGAGGAGGATCAGAGCTGCTCGCGCTGTGGGAGGAAACGGGGAGGCGGACCCTGTTTTCAAGCTTTTCATTTACGGGTGTGAAGCGGCGCTGCAGCTTAAAGCAGCAGAGCAGCAGCAGCAGCAGCCTGGCTGTGTGTCTGTGTGTATTTTTGTCTGTGTGTATTTGTGTGTGTGTGTGTGTGTGCGTGTGCGCACGCGCGCGTCTGTCGGATCATCACAATACAGAGAGAGAGCATGTTTTCTGTCTGAACAAAGCGGAAGTTGCGCGGTAAGAAAATTCAGTTCATTTAACACAGATTGCTTTAAAGGCGACTTGATGTTTACTTTTGCTTTTGTGGGTTTTTATTAAAAAAACATTTTTTTTTTTTTATTTATTTTTTTTTTTTAAATAAGCCGACGCGTCGTTGCGATGGTGGAAGTGATTCATGATGGATTCGGGTTCAGTGTTTAGTGTTGACCGACAGTTTGTCACTTCAGATGTTCCGCTATTGTTTGGCCGTCGGCAGCAGGCAGGTGGATGTGAGGACTGACTGCCTCGGTTTGCGCGGAGATGCCTATAATGTGACAGTTATATACGTTTCATTATATCGCTATAATCATATGTAGCTTGTATTTGATGCCTCACTGCTTCAATTTGTTATGGCACAAAGAAGAAAAGAAAAAAAAACATAACTACCTAACTCAGAATAAGAATACATTGATTTAATTTAAACATGATGCCTTCATGGCGTTCATCAGAACTTTTGGTGGATTTGGCTTTTCACATTTCAGGCTTCAACCATGTATTTATTTATCTACAAAATGCCAGAGTACACATAAACTTTGACCTTTGCAGGCTCCTAAAGCAAAAAAAAAATGTCTATAAATGTCTTGTTTGCTCCATATTAAAGTCTAAAACCTCCAAATAAGCAGTTTACAATCACATAATACAAGAAAAAGCTGCCAAAAACTCACATTTCAGATAATTTTGGTGTTTTTATTATTTTCTTGATGAACTGATTAAGCGATATGTCTATAAAATGTGACAAAATGATACCAAAAATGCTCAATATCTTCATCTGGAGCTCAAAATGGCATATTTAAAGTGCTTTGTTCCTGACCAACAATCTAAAAAACCCAGAAATATGCAGTTTGCCATCACATATGACAAGAAAAGCATCAAATATTCACATTTGAATATGTGTGTGGACTTTTTTTTGCTGCTAAGAATACCTGAATTCATTCATCAGCTGCTTTTTCAGCTCTAATTTCATTCATACTGAAACATTGCTCACAGAGTACGCGCTCCTGTGTAGTAACTGGATGATGTATTTATTTTTCTGGTCCAGGAGGGGGCTCGACCAAGAAACCCAGCGCGGCACCGGGGACCCCACCGCCGGCCATGACCTCAGGAAATGAGAGCGAGGCGCCCACCGTGACGGGCAGCGCGCCGCACAACGGAGAGAACAAACCGCCCCAGGCCATCGTCAAGCCGCAGGTCCTCACGCATGTCATCGAAGGCTTCGTCATCCAGGAGGGAGCCGAGCCGTTCCCCGTGTGTGTGAGTACCTGGCAAAACAACCGGTGTGCACGCCCGCAGGGAGCCGTCGGCAGGCGAACTCGTGGTGACAGCTCACAGCTTCTGTTTGATTCAGTCATTAGTTCCAGGCAGATAGCACTCTGGAGCAGGGACACCATATGGATGGGTGTGTGTGTGTGTGTGTGTGTGTGTGTGTGTGTGTGTGTGTGTGTGTGTGTGTGTGTGTGTGTGCGCGTGTGTGCGCGCGAGAGTGTATAATGAGCAGCGCATTAAAACGTCGCACTTATTTTAAGGCTTAAAAATCCTTCCTTAATCGGTGTCATCTCCTTTGAAATTGAATGCGTTACAATCTCTAATCGGTCTCACAGTCTATCCGTTTGCCTGTGGATCAAATTTATATCTTCCCATCTGTATTTGTCTTATACAAAAAAAAAAAGAACAAAAAAAAAAAGAGTGTCAACACTGAACAACAGAATTTGGGTTCTCTGCCTCCTACTGGACATTTCATGTAACTGCTTTCTATATTTTATACAAACACACTGCGTCAATACAGATGAACATCATCAAAGAATGCAGCATCTGCATTATGAAAACCTCAGTATGGTACATTCAGTTATGGTTGTAATTTACGATTGACTGTTTTGTTTTTGTAGTAATGAATTAGTTGTATGTTTTATGAAATTACAAAATTCCTGTCCTTTTTTTTTTTTAATTTAACGATTTATACAATTCAAGGATGTAAAATTTTCTGATTGACTAATTGAATATTCGACTGATTTTTTTTTCCAGATCTATTAAATACATATTTCTTACTTTGATGAATAACAAACCGCTAGAGGAGATACTGTTGGCAAACTTAGCACAAAAATGGCTTTTATTTTTTTTTTTAATGCTCTTTTGCTTTGAGTTCTGTCACAAACTGGAGGAACGAATTTCCAGTAAAGTTGAGCTCAGACTGCGTGAATTCTGCCAGATTTTGATCGGTTTAGTCATCCGCAACACATTTCCATTGTCGGGCCTGAATGTGAACGTTGCTAACAACACTTTTTTTTTTTTTTTTTTTTTTTTCAACATGTCTGTGACGTGTGAAACTTCCAAACTAGACCGAAGTCTTTTTGTTTGATCGTTTCAACGCCACTTTGAATCCATTTATCCAAACTACGAGTTTTAACGGCACGTTGGCATCAACTGATTTTTTTTTTTCTGTCGTCGGGTTCACGTTTGCTGCCGTGATATTTGACAGAATGCAGCTGTTAACATAAAACAGTCCGGCTTTTGTCTTTAACCACAGCTCTTCCGTCTTAATCCTGGAGTGTGTCGCGCTTCATGTTGGTGCGCTTGTGAATATTTTCTCTCTGGCACCAGGTGGAGCGACTGCCCATTCTCATCGACAGCCCAAAGAAGCTGGATCATCAGCTGTCCTCAGACCCCGACAAAACTCCGGTCAGCAACCCGGCGAACAGCGACTCCGAGCCCGAGGACATGAGCCAACCAGGTGAGACCGAACTGATCAACATATAAAACATATAAAAGGTTTGTCTGTATTTCTTGCTGTAGATTTATCCTGTTTAGAAAGTGTATTATTATTTGATTATTCCACTTGAACAAAACAAAAAAAAAATTGATATTAGGGATTTTAAATCAAGTCCGTTTCATTTATACGACACATTAATACACAAAATAAGTTGCCTAAAGTGATGAATTTTAATCGTTTTGTCAGTTTTCAAAGAGCAAATTGTCTGACTTCGGAAGAAACCCAAATATTAAGCGGTGTGTCTTTAATATTGTTTCTGCTGCCGCGTCTCCCGCAGAAAAAGAAGAGCCCAAGCTGACATGCGAGTACTGCGGCTGGGTGGATTTCGCCTACACGTTCAAGGGCTCCAAAAGGTTCTGCTCGGTGGTTTGTGCAAAGAGGCGAGTCACCCCGGGTTTTTTTTTTTATAATCCTCTCTCCATGTGAACAATCGTCTGCTTCCTCTGTCGTGTCGTACCAAAAAGAGAAGCTTTGAAAACGGTGGATATTTTTCGGAAACAGGTACAACGTGGGCTGCACCAAGCGGATCGGCCTCTTCCATCCAGAGAGGAACAAACCAGCGAGTCGCTGGCGTCGAAGATCGCAGGGCCGCGCCAGTGTGGAGGCTAAAAAGCAGGTACGGAGACACACACACACACACACACACACACACACACACACACACACACACACACACACATTTACTTCTTCACTGATGTAAAACTTCCTCATTAACACTTTACCCCGCGTCAGATACCGCTTCCACTGCACATTTTAGACCCTGCACTTTTCACGCCTCGTGCTTTTTAATGAACTTGACTGTAATTTGGTCTCCGTCTGTCTTTTAAAGGGTCATTACGGCGCTCTATGATCTGCGTCAAACCTTTATTGGTGATCAGTGGGAATTGGAAAGCATTAATAGAGATTTTCTACCTGCTGCACGATTTGCAAAGACATCAAAAGCACCTGGATTTACTGGGCTTTTGGGGGGATTTTTTTTTTTGTGTTTTTTTTTTGGATATCTTTCAAAGAGTACTTTCTATGTTATCCTCAGGTAATATGAGGTAATAAATCAGAACAATGAATCCTGAAAATAACGTTGTCTTTCGGCTTGAGACATTTGTTTTTTTTAAAGGTTTCATAGCCACAATATCTCGAGTTACGTAACGTTTTGAGGGTTGGGTCTTGAACCTCCAGTTGTGGGTGCTTTAGTCTCACGGTTGGACCGGATAGTGGGTTTTATAATTCGGAGGGTAATCTTCGAGGTTGTAGTATCGACCTAATAACCCCATCGACTCCCCGCAGGTGTATTCTGGTCAGTTGAGGCTATTGTACATCATAAATGGTACTTATTACTACCTCTTTCATCTTTGCTGTGACTAATATAACGCTCCAGCAGTGTTTTACTGACGAGCCATCAGTTCCTCAAACCCCGAGTCCTGACGTCGTCCCCGACTCTCCTCCTCTCCAGAAGCTGTCCCCCTCGCCGCAGCAGACTCAGGGCGGCTCCGTGTCCTCGCCGCATCCCTCTCAGCCCAGTCAGGAGGAGTCCAGCCCGTGTTCGGACATGTCCAGCTACGAGGAGCCGCCGTCTCCCCTGTCAGCAGCCAGCTCAGGACCCCGGGTCCCCGCCCCGGCCCCGGCCCCGGTCCTCGTCCACCGGCAGCCCAGCAGGGCCTCGGACCAGGAGGGCTGCGGCGGGAGAGACGCGCCGTCGCTCTGTCAGCGCTTCTTACCCAACGACCCCACCAAGTGGAACGTGGGGGAGGTTTACGAGTTCATCCGTTCGCTGCCAGGTCAGTGGGGCTCATGCAGGGAAAACCTTCGACACTGGATTCCCTGATCATCGTTTGACAAGTGTGATAACTGCTGTTGTTCGTCTGCAGGTTGTCAGGAGATTGCAGACGAGTTTCGCTCTCAGGAGATCGACGGACAGGCCCTGCTCCTGTTGAAGGAGGACCACCTGATGAGCACCATGAACATTAAGCTGGGACCTGCACTCAAGATCTTTGCACGCATCAACATGCTCAAAGACTCTTAGCAGGAGTGTGTGGTTGTGGGTGTGTGAGTGGACCAAAACACTGACAGCACAGAGAGCTTACTGCACTATGACCTGGCCTTCTTCACACTACTGGACTTTTTGCTGTTGATACCGAATCTCACTCGAGCTCGACTTTATCGCACAAACAGATGGTACTTCCCGCGTCAGCTCAGTCACATGACGACTCGGGGTGTAACGGTACACTAAATTCAGAAGGCGGTATGAACCTCGGGTTTGGAGTCCACCGTTCAGTACGTTTTTGGTACTGTAGAGAAATAAGAAAAAAAAAATGTAATTAATCTGAAGTCTCTAATCAACCACAGTTCTTACTGTCATAGGAACTGGAGCTGCGAATAAGACGAAGCGTTAAATAAATGAAATTGAAATGTCCATAAAGAAAAGATCAGCAAAGTCTTAATGAACAAGGGACGTCACACTTCCGACATTTAAGTACATCCGGGAACTTCAGTATGTAGAAATGTACCGGTTCAGTTCGCCCTGTGAACCGAACGGTTCCCGTCAGAAGTCTTGACTTCACGTCCCCGAAGAATCAGGATGAAGGCTTGTACCGTTACACCCTCTGCGTACAGCACAGGGACAACTTGTATTTGCCGTTCATAGGACTGTTCGTGATGTCATTTATAGTGAAGCCTCCAGCACCTTGATCACACTTGGCAGCAGTGTGAGCAGGAAGCTGCTAGTCTGTGTTTACATGCGCTCACAGCAGCTGAGCAGCTCTGTGCTTGTTGGGAAAAAAAACAATGAAATCTGTAAAGGAGCCTTGCCAAAATCCAAAAATACCGATTTTTTTTTTTCTCACCTTTTTAAAAGAAGTGATTATATTTGAAAAGGATAAGTGACCGACTAGTTTACACCTGATATTAACACGAGCTGTACGACTGATGTTTTTTTTTGTTTGTTTTTTTAATGTTGATGCAGGTGTAACTACGTCCGTGTACGACTCTGCTCATCCAGACGCGGCATTTTACGCTTTAATTAGGGAGTAAAAAAGTAGAGAGCTGACCGGAAACGAGAGGAGAGAGAGAGAGAGAGAAATGGGAACAACATGATGCAACAGAGCACGTAGTGATTTATTCGGGCCTTGTTCTGAATAATAGCTCACCTGACTTCGCCTACTCCCTCCGCGTCTCAAGCTTCCTGTCCGAAAGCTACAAATTGCCCTTTCACCCGCAGAGAGGAAGAGCCCGTGTTCCTTGACCTTGAGACGTTAACATCATCTACCGTCAAGTTTGATCCGGTAAGATTTGATCACATCGCGGCAGAATTAAGATAACAAGAGTGCTTATTAATACCAGGTGGAGACGCAAAAGCTCTTATCAAATGTCTTCATCCAGATAACACCTCTCCATCCTGATCCCGCGATAATTCCAGATGTTAATGGGGTTTTGGATTCGGCCTGAGGAAAAAAACAACAAAACAAACTCTTACAAAGTTCAATGAAAGACGGTGAAGAAAATAAGGCGGAGGGAACAAAGCGGTGTGAGAATACACTACTGTTGAGTTGTGCCTGTGCTGAATCCAGCATGAGTGAAGTCTGAATTTATTATATTATTAGACATGTTTTTGTACAGTTTTGTTAGTGTGTGAATGAGAGAGGGGAAATGGCTGTGTGGCTGGGAACAGAAGATTGCATTCATTAATTTTCTCATTTTTATTCAGTCGGTGCTCCGTCGCCTTTTTTCTCACAATACGACTCTCACAGCTCCCGAATACAAAGCGCGAATGCGGGAGAAACCGTTTAAGCAGCTTCTTTTGTGACATCGATTTTCCTCTCGCTCGCCAGTTTTCTCCTGCAGGTTTAAACTGCTTGCAAATGATTTTTTTTTTTTTGGGGGGGGCACTTTTTCAAAATGATTTACTAAAATATGACATTGATTTCTTGTCTCTGTCTCGTAGGAGGACACCGACTCTCCTCAAACAGCCCTGCCTTTGGCACTTATTTTCTCTTTGGTTTGCTTTAATGTTACGAGCCGCTCGCCCTGACGTGAGAAATCTGGAGTGAGATTTGTGAAGCAATGCACACAACAAAAAAAAGTTTATACAGTATGTACAGTACATAGCAGCGCAGCAGTCATTTAAGTTATCCTTGTTATTTCAAAGCAGAAATTTAATGGTGTTTAGTATTTTGAAATATGCAAATGTATAAAAGATCTTCGGCCTGGGAGGTGTTTTTAATGTCTTTTTTTTTTTTTCTAATGAACAGATGATCATATCTATTTGTTTTGTGGGTGTGATGGACTTTTTTAGATAACGCTTTGTCAAATGCTCGTATTTATCAAAACGGTTTGTTACACATTTTGCATTTATAAATAATTTGCAATACAATTCTGTCTTTCTTATGCGTGTGTTGTCCTCTCGGACACTATTAGGTGTTTTTTATTATTATTATTTCGGGTTTCGGTGCTAAAAAAAAAAAAAAACTGCACGTTCACGTACCCAAATTGCAAACTGACGCGACAAACTTTCAACCAACATTTGGTTTATGAATCCTCTAATGTTAAATCAACACGTTTGTGGCAGTGTTACTTAGGAGGAAGTATTTATTTCAGGGCTTTGAGTATATTATATATTTGCTTCATGTCTACAGCTCTCCTCCCTGTCGATGTGCCTTCTTTAATTGACAGATTAGTTGCGATAAGACAATACAAACCCTAAACATAATCTAGTTACAGTGATTTAAAAGACAAAAATAGTGCGTGACCAAAATTGGAAAAGAAAAACGTACATTTACGAGGAATAACGCATACGTTTGGAACAGTTGAAATAAATCAATTTGCTAAATTATAAGCATAAAAACCAAAATACATCTTGGATGTCAATGGATTTTTTTTTTTTTTTTTTTTTCAAAGCTGTTTTGTTTTTAGAGACTACAGACAATTATAGAAAACATGACATGATTATATACAACATTAAAGGAGCAAAATAAAAACGCCCTGTCAACACAAGTGTGACTTTGAAAACTAAATGATCAGCTGTGTTATTTAGGTGCTTCGGGTTGTCCATCCTCTGGAGCTGCACTGAGCCTTCTCGTAGTTCCTGGTTTGTAGGAAACGGGGACATTTCCAGCTGTTCGCAGAGAATTATCTGGTTTATACAAACCGGCCGCTTTCCTCTTTGTTTCCACTGAAGTACAACAACAACAACAACAAAAAAGCGAACCGGTAGGACGAGTTTTTGTTTCAAACGCTGTGACGAGCTGCGGTTTTGTATCGCAGTCTGCAGGACGGGGCGGAGAGCAAGCAGAGACCCGACAGACGGCAAGTGACGCATCTTGTGTTTTGATTTGAGAACGGACCAAACCAAAAGTAGTACCGCCTTTTTCCGTTTTTAATACAGAAACCAATACGAGTCAACGAGTTGTTGCATTTACAGTTACATCGTGCGTCATACTACAGTCGCACAAACGGGTTTAGGTCGCGCGTTGACACGTTAACGAGGTCCGTCATTGTTGAACGACCCCCCCTCCCCCCTCACATCTCTTAGAATGGTTTCGCCCGGGTTTGAATTGAAGCTTTGATGTTCTTGAAAGTGGATTTTAAACGGATTCACGGTTACAGACGTCGGTGACGTTTCATCTGTCAAATCTGCAGGTCATAATAGATTAATCTAAATACCATCATCTGGTAAGATAAAGTGTGATTTTTTTAATTTTTTTTTTTATATTACGCCTCAGTTTGTGTTGCCGTTTTAACCATGTGGTATTTCAAATTGCTTAATAAGCAAGTTTTCGCAAAAATGATGCTGTGTATAGGAAGACAAGTATGTATGTATGTATTAGGTTTTTATCTGTGATGGAAATTACTACAATCCTGCACTGGAGTGTGATTTGAAGGTAGGCTACTTGTTCTTCACGAGTATTTCCGTTTTCTGCTCGACGTCAAAACATTTCAACTTTTACTCCCACAAAACTTGTAAAAGTTCATTTTCAGCTTTAAATTGAATTAAAAGTAAGCTATCCAGCAGCATATCGGTAAAATGTATATTCAGTTCCATGCAGTACTCATTCTGCATAATGAGCACTTTTATTTTTTTTTGATCCTTTTAAAAGTTAATTTTGGAAGAAAAAGTGCAAAACTTGTAACATCATTTCTGCTGGAAAAGGTACTTTTTCCAACGCTGCTTTATTTTGACTGTAATTTGACTTTGTTAGCTGCTATCTTTAACAAGCTCAATAATAGTGTTTGGTTGATCACAGTATTTTTCAAATTATTTTTCAGTGGTGGAAATGAATGGTGGAAGTACAAGTAACTTAAGTACTGTATTTAAGTACAATTTACAGGTACTTTACTTGAGTATTTACATTTGGTGCTTCTTTACCTCTAGTAATTTATATACGATCAATTTAACACTGTAAACTGGGACGTGGTGCATAATATCAACTACTTTTGATAATATAAGTCATTTTGCAGATTGTACCAGTACGTTTTTTAATCCGGGACATCTACTTGTAATTGAGTGGAGTTTTTTTTATTTTTCTTCATTGTGGTGCTGCTACTTAAGATCAGAGTATCTTTAATGTTAATTTAAACTAGAGATTATTTTCTCAATTCACTGTTTCATATAAACTCAGAAAACAATAATAAAAAAAAAATACCCAGTGAGATGTAACCTCTTCACAGTTGATGTTTCATTTGACCAACAGAAACCCGAAGACGGTTTGTTTACATCATAAATGAGAAAGAAAAGAGGCAAATCTTAACATGTTGAACTGGAACTATCTGTATTAGCCTTTATGAAAAAAAAGAACCGCAATCATTGATCAATGGAGTAATGTTCTCAGCCGTGAGTATTTTTATTACTGTACACACTGTTGAAACAAAAAGGGCAGTTTCACCGAGTTAATGAGTCGTTTAAATGTCGTAGACTGTTGCTGAAATGCCAAATCAGAGAGAGGAGGCCGCTGGCGATTCCCCCGCTGACCTTCCCCGCCTGGAAAAGCTGGACTCTCCTACAGGTACGGAGCTTTATTATAGCAGTTATTGTTTTCAGGCCCGTTCAGGGACCATTAGTAATTGAATTATTACCACCGTGGCAGTTTTAATTATCAGTGTGTGTGTGTGTGTCCTGTCTGTGGTGTCAGGGAGCCCACCCACCGCCTCATTATCCAGCCTGATGGAGCTGCAAAATTGCGTCTCCAACCTGAGCCTCGCGCACGAGATAGTGGTGAACGGAGACTTCTGCCTCAAACCCAGGAGCCCTCCCACAGACAGGCAAGAGAAGCACTCCTCCCGCTGAAGTCACCTTGGCTCTTCTTACTATAAAAGTGTTGTTTACCTCTCACCTTCAGCCTGGAGGACAGAGTGACAGCGATCGTCCACAGGGCGTTTTGGGACAGTCTTCAGGAGCAGCTGAGCAGCGATCCTCCGAACTACGACCATGCTGTCATCCTGCTGCAGGAGGTCAAAACGGTAAGTGTCTGCCAACGAGAGGAGCCACTGTGACCTACGACTCCGCTCTGAAAATATAATAAATAAAAAAAAACGTGTAGTTAAAGGCCACGTGAACAAAAACATGTTGCCAAACTTACACTGAAGAGATGTCGGACGACTGTCTTTATTCTTTATTACCTAGTTTTGTTGTCTAACAATTTGTCCGTAAGATGTCAGAAAATATGACATCACAAGTCCAACATGATTTCTTCAGATTGTTTTCTTTTCTATCAAACCTGTAATCAAAGATAATGATTAAAACTGTTGATTAAACATCACAATATCATATAATTCTCTAGTTCAATAATAATCAATAACCAAGCTTCTAAATGGAAAGCAGTGATTTGAAGTAACTTTTGTTTAATTTCCGTGTACGGTTGCAGGTAGAAGTAGCCCACAGACAATATTGGAAAAATCTTTACTTTCCCCATAAGATGTGCTCTTAAAATGAACGCAGGGGAAAGTTTGTCGTCTATTCTATTCATTAAATCTAACGATTGAAGGTGCTCAGTTTTAAACTATGATATTGACATCTTGTGTGATCAGGCTGGATACCTCTCTGAAATGTGCGTGCGTTTGGGTAAACCGAATGGATGAAGTGGAAATTCTTGACAGTAAATGAGTTTTTACCTTCAGATGCTTGGCTCGCTGCTGCTGCCCGCTCACGTCAGACTGAGGTCTCAGCTGGACGAGGTTCTGGACATGGAGCTGATCCGGCAGGAGGTGGACCACGGAGCTCTGGACCTCCACAGGCTGGCAGGATTTGTCATCAACACAATGGCGTCCTTATGTGCTCCGGTGCGCGACCCAGAGGTCAGGGCCCTGCGGGACCTCAAGGACCCCGTGGAGCTCCTGAGGTAAGGGGCAGATTAACACCACCTGGAATCAGTAAATCCAAGTAAACGACCCATAATTTCTGTATTTTTCCACAAGTCTAGATCACGCAGACAGCTGCATATCTGGAACAGCATTACTGCTAGCAAATATATACATATAAAATATATATAATATACATAAAACTGGACAAAGCTTTCAGGTCTAAAAAAATGAGGCCAATGCAGAAGTTCCTTAAACTGCAATAACATTGAGGGCCACTAGGGGTTGGCTCCAAAAAGGCTCTGGCGCCGTAGACTTTCTTTCAACTTCTCATGAAATAAAGTCAATACATTTTTTCCACAAGTTTTAATAGTGTCATTTGCTAAAGGGGGATGTCAAATTTCTACTAATTAATTTGTACTCTTTTTACTAGTAATGCAGCTTTAATGTAAAACAACAAAAAAAACAAAAAAAAAGTTTTGTTTGTGTGAGCGCGAGATCACTTCTGCACCCACTGCTCAGGTTACTTCTACTTCAAACTAAAGTAAAGGTGATTGTGATTTGCTGCGGTTGCTCCTCGACTCCCGAAGTTCAGTTGGCATTTATAAAAAAGTTACAAAACAATCTGAAAGTAATTCCTGCGCTCCTTTGATCAGGGAGATCTTCCACGTCTTGGGCCTGATGAAGACCGACATGGTAAACTTCACCCTCCAGAGCCTGCGGCCGCACCTCCTGCAGCAGGCCGTGCAGTACGAGAGGGCCAAGTTCCAGCAGATCCTGGACCAGCAGCCAGGTGAGGCGGCTTCACATCGCCCACCCGACTGACACACCGAGGGGTGACCGGTGATGAAGTTGACTTTGCCGGCGTGACATTTATGGTCACTGGAGATTTCAGTTTTCCAATTAAACACATTTTGAACCCGGTCGCTCCAAAGAGCCGTTCTGCCATTTGTCACCCTCTCGTATATATCAGGTGAGGAGCTGGACGGCCAACCACCGAACTCTGGCTCCGTTGGCTCGGATGTTCTGGCCGATCAGAGTCTCTGGCGCAGTTACAGGTTCTCTGCTGCTGACCTAGTCACGTTCACTGGGACACTAAATGTCTTAACGAAAACTTCTAGTAGCCTTCTTTTTTTCTAAACAGTTGGTGTCCTCAAACATAGTCAGAAAAGTAATTAGAGATACAAGCAGACAGGGCTGCAATCAATAATTATTTTCATTATCAATTAATCTGCTAAATATATTCTTGATTAATTGTTGTCTCTGTTTCCCGAACTCAAGTTTCCAGTTTTGTTCAGTCAGCGGTCCAGAAAGATATTCACTTAATTTCAGTGGAAGAGCAACAAATATTAAGAAACTGAAATAAGAACAGAAATTTAGGCTTTAAAAAAAAAAAAAATGTCATAACATGATCAAATATCTAAATTGTTGTTGATAATCTGATTAACAAACGTATCTTAATGTGGAAACATGAACTCGTCTGCATCCGCGCAGCTGAAAACACCGTGCATCCTGCAGTTGATCCGAATCGTTTGTATAGTTTCCGTGTTTATGTAATGTTCCTCCTCTGCAGCTTCCCTGGACAGCAGGCGGAGGAGGAGGAGGAGTCGTCCTCCGGCTCTCCGGGTCCTCTCGGCGCCACCGCTGTCCTCAACCGGGCCTACACGCGCCTGCTCCGCTGGGACCCGCGGGACCAGAAATATCCCGAGGTCAGCTGCAGCCGGGGAAAATGACGTCACGCCGCGCCTTTCATTAGGCCAAGTGATATTTTATTGATTAACGGGGAATATTCCACTTCCCTCCTCACACTGCTGCACGGCGAAGCCCGTGGCAAACGCGTCAAGAGTCGTTTTAGGACGGCGACTCTCCAGCCTTTTTAATCACATGTGACCTCTCAGCCTGTCACATGAACTCTCACACACATTAATCAACATCAGATGTGTTCAGGTGGTTTTAAACCGGATGTCTTTGAACACGACAGTCGTGTTTTTCATAGAACCGGTATGTCATGCTATGAAGTGGCTGAAGCACATTTTTCTACCATTTATCAGTTGTTGGTTTTTTTTTTTAGCTATTTATGCAAAAGTTTATCACTTAGACATCGATTACAAACAAATATGTAAATATTTTTTTTTTTAGCTTAAACATTTCTGGGGACAAATATCAAGTGAAAATGAAAACAAAGTAATGTTTGGATGGACTTTGCGTGCGCCAACAAATCCCATCTAAGCAAATCTTTCTACCATTTATCCATTTCTAGCCGTTTATTCAAACTGTTTATCAATTAGGCTCCTTAGAGACATTGATTTCTTCAGTTTATCTTTTTCTCAAGGCAAAAAAAGAAAAAAAATCAACAATTTGTCCATTTATTTAGCAAAAATTTTCAACAGTAAATTTATCCGAAATCTCACTATTTCTGATTTATCCTTTTATTCTCGCCAATAAAATTCCCCATTTACACATTATCTTTAACATCTACGTTGGAAAAATTACTCAGAGGCTTGGTTCAAAAATCAAACACGTCGGACATTTATTCTTGCCAGAAGGAGCGACTACATGCGCCCTCAAAGAGAGGTGTCCAGCATTGCTTCACGTCACTCCTCCGTAGGGCAGCTTTTATACAGTGGTGACGAACAGTTGACAGTCGCCCCCATTCCCTTTGTATCTGCTTTCGTATGGTGATACCGAGTTGGTTGTAGGTCACAAGATAAGGGGAGTCGTCAATTAGATGCGGAAAGTAAAACAAAAAGGAATCACTTGCAAATAAGAGAGAAACCAAAAGAGACTTTCCGGAGCCACAACGCAAATAAGAGGAAGAGACTAATCTTTTTTTTTTTTTTTTTTTTTCCATCAATCTACATCAACCAATTCACCATTCACTTTTTAGACATCAAATCCTAACTTCTATTTATTCAAATTAGTGAAGCTAAACTTCACTTTATACCTCCTGGTTAAGAATCACTGTTGTAAAAAAAAAAAAAAAAAAAATCCAGCTGTTGGTTTTCTTTGAATCAGATTCATGTGTACGTTGGAACGTCCCGGTGATTAACCGTGTGACCCTGACCTGTCCTCCACACGCAGACGGTGCTGATGGACCGAGCCCGCCTGGACGCTCTGGGCCGGCGGCTCCAGCTGCTGGTCCTGGAGGCGTCGGTGCTGCTCCTGACCAGCGCTCAGTGCGGGCCCACCGTTTTCTCCCTGCAGGGGTTTGTAGGTAAACTCAGGCAGTGCGTCACTGCCCTGCTGGAGGGCGGTCACACCAGGTAAGAGGGGGATGTGGCGACGCGTGTACTGGCTGTCACGGGGAACAGGTATCGAACGCGGAGGGGAACCGACGGAGGCGACAGCAGGCAACTGGCTTGTCAGAACAGATCCAGCTAACCTCGTTCGTTCTGCTCGTTGGAAAGCCCCGTCATCGTTAGCGGATAAATGCGGAACAGCTGCTTGCGAGCCTCGTCCCGGCCGGCTCACACTCGGCACTAAAATATCGTTTATTTCTTCCCTAATCACCTTTATTAATATACAGTTTTATTCAAGTTTAAATCCCTTTAGTGAGAACATTAAATTACTTCAATTAGACTCAGGAGTCTTTACTTAGCAGGATAAATTTGTTGGCCTGTGATCTCATACTCACCTGATGAAGCCTGCTGGTGATTGGCCTGATGCCTGTTTCCTGGTGCTGCAGGGAGGCTGACCTGAAGGGGGCCCTGTTGGGTCTGGGGGAGACGGTACTGCAGCAGGTGACCGAAGCTGCGAGCCGCCAGGGAGGAGCAGCGCTGCCTCAGGAGAACCGGGATCTGCTGAGGGGACAAATATCTGACCTGTGGAAGCACAACAACCCTGTTCGCACACTTACAGGTCAGACATGAACCCAAACGTTCATAAAGGATTCACTGAAGTAAAAAAAAAAAAAAAAAAAAAAGAGAAATTATGGAAATGGATTAACATTTCCGTGTTTATAGCTGCACATTGGTAAAAGAAAACAATTCAATTAAAGAATTGCAGCATTTTTTTTTCATTTTTTTTAGGCCGTTTAAAGTTCATGTTTGGAGACGCACCGTTTTCACTGCAGAGGAGAAACATGACTTTATTTCTTGTCTGTAAAATGTCAGAAAATATTTCTATCAGAACTCGCTGTGACATCCTCATACTGCCTCTGTTCTAAAAAACCAACACTCGCAACAATAAAATATTTAGTTTGCTCTTGTATATGACAAAAGAACATGCCAATCGTTCGATTTAAAGATCTGGGAGGATGTTCTGCATTTAGTTTGAAAAACGATTGATCAAAACCACACAACGGTGAAATATTTATTAGAACATACGTACACCAGCTTATATTTTATAGATTACATGATTCAGAATGTATAATTATGTTTATCAACTAACTGTTTAATCTGTAATGCAGAATTAGGAGAAAGATTATATAATCACATTAGTGCTGGATACTGAAGGGTTTAACAGCTAAACCAATCAGACGACATCAGGTTGGTGGTTTAGAAAACTCCCAACCTTTCAGGCTGATAAAATGTCGAGGAACATTTTTTGATCTTTTTTTTTGTTGTTGTCGTTTTGATTAGGGAAGATTAATAAACTCTTGACATTTTGAGGATACCACATCGTACTGCCACAGAGTTTGGGTTCTCTCTGTGCTTTAAAACTTGGACGCTGCTGCAGAGCGCTGACTCCTTTCTCCCTCCCTCCCTCTCTCGAACAAACACAGGAGAAAGGGTACAGGGCTTCCTCAAGGCCACGCTGCAGGGCGGCCCCGCTAAAAGGAGTCCGGAGCCGCCTGCTTCCCTCAGGCCGGTGAGCGCTGAGCTGGCCGAGCTGGGGACGGCCTTCGGGCGAATCGTCCACTTCAACCGAACAGTCTTCGGTCCCTTCTACGCACCCATCCTCAGGAAGCTGCTGTTCCCGCCGGGGGAGGCGGAGACCGGGGAGGACTCGCGTTAAACTGAGAGGTCACCAAGGCAACCGACGGTGTAAATACAATGAATGAAAATGTTTTTCGATGTCAAAATATACAACGACGCAGCCGAATTAATCGTTCTTCCTGTTGCTTAAGAGACTTTTACAGTCGCCAGGAAGGGAATATTTTGTTAAAATTCCAAATCAAAGCACGAGGCAGGTACTGAATATCTTAACCACTAATCTGAGGGCATTAGAAAAACCTATGCGATTTTTTTTTTTAAAAGCTTTAACCTGGACAGAAATTACTGACATTATGAAGTGTTAATGAGAAAATTCCTTCATCGGTCACATTAAGGGTGTTTTCTCACCAACCTTGTTTCGTCCAAACCAGAACAACAGGCGTGAAAGGTGCCTCGGGCCAGAGGACCAAAATTTTGTCCGACCAAGATTTCTCAGTTCGGCTCAAAATTAATCACAGTTTGGTTCATTTGCAGTGTGAAAACACTTTCTGGATAGTTCAGGCTTTTGGATCAGTTACAGAAAATAAAGATTTTTGATCTGAAAAATGCAGAAACTTACAACCTATTTTCTGATTAATATAGCAATATATATAGATAGATCTCTCTCTGTCTCGATAGAGAGATAGATACCAATCAATGTCAAGTACAGGGACGTTAAGTATGTCATGCAAAATATTTAGTGCGCTCAAACGTTTACAATAAAAGCATGAACCTCAGTCTGGACTTTCAGGTGTGAAAACGCCCTTATTCATAACGTGACTGATGAGTGTGATTATTATAGGATGTTTTTAAAAAGCCAAGTACCAAAGACAATATGCTAACAGTTTGTAAATAATACTGAAGCTTTAATATGTAGCGGGTTACCTTTATATTGACAGATGTTTATGTACAGCTTACCAAAGACAGAATGCACTTTTTATTGATTTTTTTTTTTTTTTCCCTCTTGTTTTTTTTGTGGGTTTTTTTGTTTGGTTTTTTTTGCATCTTTAATTAAAACCAAAAATATACTCAAGTGTTTCCTACAGTTGTTGACATTAGTTGGGTGTTGGGGTGGGGAGGAGGAGAAGGGGGATGTGGGTTGGGGAGGAGGGTACTATACAGGAATTTATTTGTAAACAAATACAAAAAGTGATCAATTTTCATTTTTCACCAGCCATTCAAACAGCGCACGTTAAAGACCAACAAATGAAAACACACAAATCAAAAAGCCTGACTTGGTTCACTTTGATTAATGTTTAACAATATTCTGGGAAAACCATAACAGGAGACACTCACGTCACTCACTGGGCTGAGCTCAACCAAAAACAATCAAACAAACAAAAACTTCGTCCGACTTGTGATTTTGTTAAAAATCGAATTCTTTTGTTTCGGAGTTGTTTTCATTACAATAATTAATAACGTTCAGATAGTTGTTGGTGGTTTTTTTTTGTGTTATATGTTACATTACAAAAAACGGAGTCCATTTTCTTTACGGGGAGAAACAGTTTTCAGTTTATTTACAAGACATCTTCTGACTGTTGAGATAAACTGGGTCGCAGCTGACTGACAGCAGCTATGAAAGGAAGCGTCTTTGTGACGGAGGCGCCGCACATCTTTTATCTGTTCCTCCAGTTCCAGGAGGCCATTAGTGTCCATTTATTCCCATCTTTCTTATGTTGCATCATCCATCACAGTGAACAACGAGTTCACATCGATGTTCCTCAGCGTTACATTATCGTCGTGTGGCTATAACTGCATCATAAAAATAATGACAGTGTGACAGTTTTGCAGGTGAGAAGTTCACCATCACGGATCACACGGCGTAAAGTTTCATGAGTCGGCAGGAATATTTTCAGATCATATGGAAATAAATTACACACCAGAGGATACCTGGAGTGAAGCCACATTTCTAAAAAGGTTGGAGTATCATTTGAAGAATTTTTAATATCATGGTTTAAAACATGCAAAAACATTGGAAATGCTCCTTTAAATTTGACTGACTGCTGCAGGTTCTAGTGGAACAGATGAGAAATTGCAGATAAATATATATATAACTAATATAAAACTTTTACTTTGTGTTGTATAAATGAATCAAGGACACGTCATTTCCTGCTACCCTTCACAGTTGCAGTTTGAAAAATGTTTTGGAAATCTTTTTCTATCATGCAGCAAAGTAATTCAATCATTTTTTTTTCATTTCTGAGGATTCTGGAAATACCAACAATATCGACCCAGCAATTTACCGTTATATGTTTTTCAACGACCTCCAGGCACTCGGCTGCTCGGCTCTACTACAACTTGAATGCAATAAAATACTTGACAGGCACAAACTAGAGTAATCATTTGTTTCGAGTAGAAGTTGAATCACTAATCTCTTCAGCATCACAAAAATAATCACCATGTTGTTATTTTTGTACTTTAACCTTTAAACAGCTGGTGTAATGTTTCTTAACTACTCAGCCATATAAAATAAATCAATGCTGACAACAGAATTGAGAGGGATTCTTTAGTCTTTGTATTATTTAATTTCATTAATATAATATTGCTTTGAAATTTGAAACAGTCTCACATTTTCATTGACAAACCATACTCCGTCCACAAACATGGGCAAAGCATTGTATGCTGGTAGTTTCTTTTCTTTTTTTTTTTTGTCCCCCTCTACATTTTGTTACCCTTTAATAATTCCCACAGTTCCTATCGTCAATAGACCTGAATCAATAGAAATGCTCATTAATGGTCTACAGTGCTCTAAACATTACAATACCTACATGACAAGATCAGAAAGTCACACGGAGGCCAGGAAATAGACTTGACCTTTCTGACTGACCTTTCTCGAGACGGGAGTGATACGCAGGCTCCCGTTTAGCCGGTGATGTGGGGCCACGGGTTACCTTTCATCTGTGTGTTGGGATTCATCTCAGGGGGCAGTGGAGGAGCAGGGGGATGTACAGAGTGAGATCTAAATGTCAAGAGTAGCGCTGGTTGGCCCCGCGCATTGCGTAAGGCTTACCTCTCAGTTTCTCTCTCTACCTCTTTTCCACTGCTCTGCCCGCTAAAACTCAACACACGCAAAACACACTCGCATCGGCTGCTCCCCTTCAACTCACAGCTTGGTATCCGGAAACTTGAACGCTGGGGTGAGCTACACAAGGAAAACACCAATGTTAAAAAGACCGGGTTACATGCACAGCCATCATCATGCCACCAAAACTTGCTTTAAATAGCTGCTGCTCATTAAAGTGTAATGCTTTTTTTTTTTTTTTATATTATGCATCCATACTAGAGCAGGTTGTCTTGGTGACACACAAAATGGAAGTACATACGTGACAAATTGTTGGGAGGAATGGCGACGATGGCAAAATGGGGGGGGGGGAGATGAGGACGGGTCGCTGTGTTGGCGCGTAACAAAGAGAGGGAACATAAAAAGCGAATGGCAGATGAGTGAGAGGAGACGAGACACTGCTACGGTACATACAAAGACTGCTCAGGCCAAGTGCAATCAAAGGGTACAAAACACAAAAACACTGCCAACATGCAAATCGCCAGTGGAAGCCAACAGTTAACGGTCAGAACGGAGTGGCAATGACACGGCCGCGGCACCACACACACAGACCGCTCACGTCGTAACAGTCAGTCTCCAGACGCACCGCCTTCTGGAGGGGAGCTCAATCCCTCCCTCCTCCCGCAGAACACAGAAACAAGGACAGTGGCCGGTGATGTAAACGGTAACGGTCCAAACCCCCATGAGGACAAGACAAGAAACAAGGCATACAAGCACACACGGCAGGTAGTGCACACGGGGGAGAACCCACAGATATGTGTCGACTCCACAACGAGCATTTTTCAGTCACAGTGCAGGAGTAAAAATCCCTAAAAAATAAAAATTAAAAATTAAATTAAATTAAATCGGTGTCGTGTTCTCGGCGGAACGAATCCATTCGTATCGACGCGACGTTTAGATTTTGCCCTTTTAAAATGTACGGGAATTACATTTTTTTTCCACCGCTGTTTATTTTGTCAAGTGACATACCTTGCGAGTACTGTACCTAATTCTAAATTGGTGTGAAACGGCATGAATGCATATCCATGTAACCATGATAATAAGATGCTATGTAGGGAAATGTGTCCCAAAATTGTGCAGGGGGTTCATTAATACACTCCAGTTAAATGAAATCTTGTTGAAGCGTTTTGTTCGATGACCAAAATTGTGAAATGTGGAGCCAAAGTCGGTACACTCGATATGCTTGGTTTTTTTTTGTGGTATTCTCTATTTTTTTTTTTTTGCTTCAGTTTGTAATAACGTCGGATCCTTCCCGGTCCCGACTTAAATCACTCTGTCCCAAAGTGTTTCAGTTTGCCCCCGTCTATCAAAAAGTATCACAAAATGCACTTACGTCCCATTTGCACCGTAAGAAAAGAAAACAAGGTTTTTAAAAGGGATAGTGCCATGATCTTTTAACACAGTGTTTGTTTTTTTGGGGGGATATTTTTACTTTTAAATTGACAAGAAGAAGATGCTGTGATTTGCAGGCTCTCAGCGCTACCATGATGCTGAGAGGCACTGGGCAGTACAAGGCCAGAGCAAAGACTCCTCCTGACAAAACTGTACCATCATCAGAGCAACAAAATCCCAGCCAGTCACAGTCAATTCAATATACCAGGAAATCAGAAGTGTTGTCTTTTTTTTTGTTGTCTTTTTTAAGTCTTTCAGAAGTAGGGTGGAGGCGTGCAGTTGTTGGGTGGTGGTGGTGGTGGTGTTGTTCGGGGAGGTCGGAGGGGAGGCCGGTTTTTTTTTAGTTGATTATAGATAACCGAAATGAAGTAAGGCCGTTGTCCTCGGTAAAGTGAAGGAAAGTTGTCCTCCTGCGCGTGAGTGTACGAGGTCTCGGTTCTTGGTTCGTTTGGAGTTCAGACATCAGTGATAAGATTCGTGACCGATCCTTAGTGGTCTCGCTATGAGTATTTTACAAATGCGTAGAAAAAAAAAAAAAAAAGAAGACGAAGAAGAAGATCTTTTGCTGCATGTTTGCCGTTTTGTCTTTCATTGATTTAATTGTCCATCTTGCACCCCATGCTAGCAAAGCAGCCTCCTCATAGTGCCTCACAGTGGTAGATGCCTGGTAAGACAGGACAGGCTACAGATGGAGAAAGAAACAAATAATAATAACTGACTCGGGGCAAAACAACCAAACAACTCAGTAAATACAAAATAATGCTGAAAAAAGAATCAGTTATATTTGACAGGTTTGTTCATTTAAATTCTTATAAGTTAAAAAAAAACCATTAAAAGGAAAAAGTTCCAACATTTTGGGAAATATTCTTTCTCTAGCTGGTCAGCTTAGTTTAGCATAATGACTGGAAAGAGCAAGCCTGCCTGTCGAAAGTTAACAACCCTCTCCCAGAACCTCTAAAGATGACTAATTTAACTAACATAGATTGTTTGTTTAATCCATACAAAACTAGTTCAAACTCGTCAATTATAAAGATGCGATCGTGGCAGCGAACGGTGGTTGTACAGTTTGTACAAAACCACCCTGTGAAATTTGTCGTCGATAAGAGATGCTGGTTGTCAGATTTTGTTGCAGCTTCGTATTTATTATGCAGACGTGAGAGTGGTGTCAATATTCTCATCTAACTCCCTGCAAGAAAATGAAATAATCATACTTCCCAAAATGTCAAACGGTTAAACACACTGACCCTTTTAGTGTCACTGTACAGTGAAAACTCTATTTTACTTAATTCTAGGAAATGCTGTCGGGTCAGTGTGGCGTCTAAATGCAGAGCAAAATAAAAATGAAAATGCTTGTTTTGCCTGTGGTGAATCAATTTCTTTTTTCTTTAAATGGAAAGAGGAATTGTATATTATAAGTCGCTTTGGATAAAAGCGTCAGCTAAATGAAATGTAATGTAAAAAAAAAAAATGTAAAAGAAGAATAATAAAGATGCAACCTTTGGGAGCTATCGGGGATTTGGAGGCAGATGCAAGTTGTCAGGAGGAGGAGGATGAGGAGGATGAGGCAGTTTGGTTGAGAGAGCAGGGCCACTGTAAAATGAGATCAGTCCGGGATCATCCGTTCCAGGGCTCCGCCATTGGCTGCAGCAGCAACAGGCGAGGGAGGCTGCCGGGGGGGAGGGGGGGGGGGTGGGTGATGGGGAGGCACGGGAGAGCCGCGGGAGTGTTTGTCATGGCAGGTAGGAGGTTGGTGTGGGTCGCTGGGCAGGGCAAAGGAGGGTGCGGGAGTAGGCAGCCCTGAGGGATGCTATACCATCACAGTGAGAAGGCACGGGGCTCACTTGTATATATGTGTGAGTGTGTGCGTGTGAGAGAGGGAGATAAATAGAGAACCGGATGCAGGGGGGAGAGGAAAGTACGAGGGGGTGCAGAGGGGCGGCTGCGGGGATCCGGCCTCAGAATATGGTGGTCTCGTACTTGGTGCTGACGGGGCGCCTGTTGGAGTCCCGCTGGTCCAAGAGCCAGGTGGTGCTTCCCAGGGAGTGCATGTCTGCGTCCATCTCCAGGGGGTCGATCTGCCGGAGGGAGGGAGGGAGGAGGGACGAGAGGAGGGCGTGAGACGTGTGGCAGTGGAGGCCATTGCGCCACACTGACAAGTCCTCAGGTCACACACGTGCACGTGGATTAGAGGTACAGTCCAGTGATCATGTTATAATCACAGACACTCAGGGCTCAATCCACAGAATGGATGATGTCTGACAGAAAGCACACTCGGCCTCTGTAAGCCGCAGCAGTAAACCAAAGATACGACCCTCAGAGTTAAAAAAAAATAAAATAAAATGCTGATTAGTAGTTCAAAAGCAACATGTGCTCTACACCAGTGGCTACTGTCAAAGCATGAACAGTCAACACACGCAGTTCTACAAACATTATGCTGATCAATTTACTCGAGAGCTACATATGAATGTTAAATAGCTACAAAATCTCACGGTAAGCATTTGATATTTAAAAATTCCCTGCTTATGGATGACACCTTCAATTCATGATGCAGTTTTAAAAAAAAAAAAAAAGAAAAGGAGAGAACCATCCAACAGAGACAACTTCAACCGTCATGGTACTGCCGTGATGGATCAAACTCTCACTTTAGCCAGCAGTCTTCATAAAGAGAAAGTCAATCACATCAAGAAAGCCTCTCGTCCCTGAATGTGTTGAACCACAAAACTTGAACTAATCGCAATTTAAACTCTAAAATGTGAGATGAAGATGAGCGATGGGAGAGTAAAAGGGATGAGGAGAACGTTTATGGTTGGAATATTAAAAACCACAAAACAAAGGAGACAAAGTGCACTGCGGCACGCCGACAACGGGAGAAAAAGAAACGGGGGGAGGGGGGGAAATCGGTGTGTAAGCAGATGTATGATGACTAAAAGGACTGAATAGAGGAAAGGAAAGAGAAGGACCTGGACTCCAGGGCTAACAGAGTGCAACGGGAGGAAGGAGGGACGGTGGGTAGTACACGTGTGACAGTGACAGCAGCGGCATTCGAGCAGAGGGGCACCCTGGGAGGCAGGAGGACCAAGAAGACAAGAACAAAGACATGTTAAAAAAAGAAGAGAGAAGAGGGACACAGCATTTTAACACACTGACTGGACTGTGAAGAAAACAAATCCAGCTGCAGCAGTAGGAGCAGTTCATCACCTGTTTTTAAAGCCAAAGGAGGGAATCCCCCCAAAAAAACGCTCTTCCTGTGTTCCTGTCATATAATCGTTCATTAAACCTTGTCCCCCCCCCCCTATAGTGACAGCCCAATCTTAGCTTATTTATTTAAGTCCCCTTTGCAGTATTTTTCTTTTAAACGAGTTAGTTGAACCGAAGCGGAAACCAACAGTGACATCACCCAGTGATCTGTGAACTGATGTACTGAAGCCTCACGATCTTGCTATTTATGAGTCAGAAAAAAAAAAAAAAGTGGGGAGAAGTTAGCAGTGGGTCTGAACCAGAGGACACCCATAGCAGAAACCTGACTGCAATACACATCTGTCAATCAAACAGACATGCCCCTAAAAATACTGCTTTTTGAGTCCTGATATCTAACTAATAATGGAATTATTTTCAGACGGTCAACCAGAAAATGTATAAAAAGGAGTGACTTTAGCTAATGACACTAAAATACAAAAAAAAACACGTATTGACTGTATTTCATGAGAAAAGTTGAACGAGTCTATGGAGCCAGGAGCCTTTTTGGAGCCGACCCCGAGTGGCCCGCTGTGGTATTGCACTTTAAGTCACTTCCACATTGGCCTCACTTTTCAGACCCGGAAGCTCCATCCATCATCTTCCGCTTATCCGGAAGCTCCATCCACTTTTATATAGTCTATTGTTGAACCCACTAAAAACTCAGGGGGCAAACATTGGCTTAATTAACTTGATATCTACAGCTAATATATTTTGCTAGCATCAGTTGTCATTTCATATGGCAAACTGTAGTGAGCTGAGAAGCCTGCGTTTGTCTACTTCTCTCTAAAAAAAACAGATGTTTCATCCTTTTTTTGTTGTTGTCATAAATGTGTCATTGTTATCACTAAGCTGCATATGTGCCTTGATAGGAATAAGCAGCTGTAACTACAGGGGGAAGGGCTTAGCAAACTGTCAATCGCTCCTTGGAGAAAATAAATACAAATAAAAAAAAAACTGTATAGCTGTCACAGTTTCTGTTCAAACCGGCTTGATTCGGTGGAGATGAAAAGCCTTACAACAAATTGCAGTTGACAGGGATCACCCCCCTTCTCATCTAAAACTTAAAACAACCAGGCAGACTCATTATGCAGCCCTGTGATTACTCCATATATTATCCTTACAGACAGGGAGTAAAACTAAATGATTTGTGTCTTTGTATAAGCATTTGGTCCAGCAGTGCGCGTGCTGCCGGCTGCGCGGCTCTCGGGTGACAGTGAACACTAAATGCTTATTATATGCTGCCTGAGAGGTCAATGCATCAACGCGCCGCTCGGGGTCGACTCTACGTGAGCATTTATGGAACACACTTAATCAGAAGTGAGGAAACGGCGGCCGGGTCCGACCGGGCGGGCTGAGCACTCAGAAAAGTCCCAGAGGAAATCATACACCCGCTCGTGAGCAACAAATAAAACTATTCATTCATCACATTTCACATATTCACAAATAGAAAATCGCCTCCGATCGCAGTGACTCGCACAGCAAAGTAATGACTCATCACTTTCTACCACTCAGCCGATCTTCCTTTGGAGGCGGCCCACCGGGGGTTCAGCGGCGGAGAAAAAGTCGGTCACGAGGTCTGTGTACGTTTCATAAGTGCACAACGGTGTGTTTCTAACCTTCCCCTTGTCCCTTCGACACGTAGAACACGCACAACATTCGCCACGTTTATCTGGGAGTTTGTAGGGTGGTACTCACTGCTGATCTTCGCATGCTGCTCCATGACTTAGACGGAGGGCGGCTGCTTTTGGTTTCTATGACCTCTGAGCCCAGAGATGTAGGAGGGACATACTGTCGCGCCCTGGACTGAATCGCCATCTGATAGGCCACCTCAAACGCCTGCCCCAGTGTGAGGATGATCTCGTAGGTCTGTGTCTGTGTGAATAAAAAAAAAAAGTGTTCAAATCAGTAGACACAAAATCTTTAATAAAATCGCAGTGATAATAAACAAAACTGGCGGTGTTCCTTTTTACGCTAGATTTTAAATGACTTCACATGAGCATGAAATCAAACTGTTTATGGGGTCATCGCTTGCGCGCCCAACAAACCATTTAATTTCTCGAACAAGCTTTAAGGAAAGCCCAATGTTTTTACAAACGTGCCTAGCCGCTCGTATTTGTTGGACTATGTGGTTTGGACCATAAAAATCGACTGCATGCAGCAGCTTTTAATGACTGCTGAATCTGTTGCAGTGTTTGTTTTGAGTTAACAGTCATTCGATTAAGTTTACAAATGCTTGTTTATGACAATTTGCTGTGCATCAAACAAAAACACTGCATGGCACACAAAAGCGCCGTTCCTCACATTTTCAGGATAATTACTTCGCATAATTAGCCACTGGCTCTTGTTTGAATAGAACACAATTCAGAGAAAAGCAAATGTAATTTGTATCCGACGGTCTGTCCATGGAGCAGCAACGTACAATTGAGCCAGGTTCAAAATTGTTGTCCCGCGAAAATCTTTGTCAGTAAAAACAAGTTCCCTGTCGTTAGAGGAGGCTCCATAGTGGTCCCTCTACCAAAAGTAAAACACTGTCAACGACCTTTTACTGATGTTGAGACACAAATGACAACATCATCGGTGCAATGTCCATGGAAATGCCACGCGTAGCGGAAGTGGGACTTCAATCAAACCATTTGATGAGCCAATCAAGAAAATGATGTTTATAGGATGCTGCATGCAGGTTTAACTGCAAGATTCCAAACACGCAAACAAAAAGGACACTTTGGTTTTTCTGAATTATTTACAGCAATTCACAAAAACCTGTGAAAGAGGTATTTTTCCTATCATTAGTTACATTATGCTTATGTTTAGGGCGAGCAACAGATTTCTTTGATCTGTTCAAATGGAGCTGCATCACTCACCACTTCCACAGTGCTGAAGACATGACAGAAGTGGTGGCCACTCTTCAGATCCTTGGTAATGTAGGCAAACGTGCAGAGGTCGTCTGGGTCTTGGGCGGCACATGAGATATTCCTGATCTCGTGCTCTGCAACTATAGTCTGATGGAAACAGGAATGAAGTGAGCGCTAACCGGAAATCAACCGCAAATGGAGACTGAAAAAGTCAACTGCCGTGTTTGGGTTGGACGGCTCAATAAACATGGACACAGACAAACATCCGTTTCCATTACCTTTGTGGCTGCATCAATAAACTTGACTCCTCTATAGGTAATGGACAGTATGACAACAGGACCCTTTCTTGAATCCTTTGATTTCTGGAATAGAAGAGAAGTGAATGCCAGCTGCGTTTTCTTCTGTAACCCCGTTAGTTCATGTGCGACATTATTATTGTGTATTTGCTTGGATTTATTAATCAACAGACTCATTAAAACAGTTTTCCATTACTCTTCAAAAAGACCGAAAAAATACAATTAGAACAAAAAAGGAAAAATTAAAAAAAAAGTACTTACCCTAATTTTAGCGCAGGCCTCTTGTGTGGACTCAATTCCTCGTAGATCCTTGATTATCATTGATCCTAGGTACTAGGAGAGACAATCGAAACACATCAGAATCAAACTTCAACATTAATGCTGACACACTGCAAGTCAACTACACACTACAGAATAGAAACACAAGCTGCAGTCATTTAATTAAAACATTCTGTTCTCTCTATTTCTTGGTAAACAGCAAATAGACTTAATATTGCTCTATTCATGTCCATCTACATTGTTATTAACAATTCATTTCGGCATCCACGCTGAAGACGGCAACAGTGACTTACTGTTGCCTCGTAGCCGCAGGACTCCAGGATGAGTTTCTCAGGCTGGTGATGCCAGGCGGACACCGTGGCGTAGGTAGCAGATTGGCTCGGTGGCCGGAGGTTCAAACGAGAGTCTTTGTGGCGTTCGCTGTGTCTGTCCTGCAGAGGAGCAAAATCACAGGCTGGGTGAATGCAAATGAAAAGAAGACACTAAACTGAGATTTGTGACACGAAACACATGAAATTATTCTGTAGGACAGCAAAAGGCTTTCTTGTGTTAGGCCTCTTATCTCACAGATCTACATCTCAGCCAGTATACACAATAATTATATGGTAAGACACTGTATTTTGTGTACTATTTTAAGATTTGAAAAGCAAATGTGTAGCCTCATTGACTGAAGAATAATGTGTGTCTCAGTAGAGGCGGGGAGGTAAAAAGAAGCTGTACATTAGTGTGAAGGCAACTGAAGTCTGTCTGGTCAGCACTTTAAGGTAACTCCTTTCTGTGTGCTAGTAGGCTTTTAAATATTCATGTTTGCTGGCTCTTTAGGTCAATGTCGGCTGACCCCAGCTCGTTCCTAAATTACTCATCAGAATAAAACATCCCCATGATAATACGCTAAGGTTGTTTGAAAAGGAAAAGTAATAATTTTACACGTCTTTGAGCAGTGCAGCATTTTCCGTATTTGTGGACGCTCCTCTGTTTTCTCTTTGGCCTCTGAGTCAGAAACCCGGCATGCCAGCTCCAATGTTTGTGTCTTAGTTTGACCTTTAACAAATGCTCAAATTTGATCATCGAGTTATTCGTGGTTCTTTCTCTTACAGAGGAGCCCAAGAAATTCATGGAGGTGGAACTAAAAACATGGCAGTCAACAGACATCAGAAACAGCTGTAGGGCAGGGCTATAATTTAATACCGTCGTGTTTTGAATTTCGGAGACAATTTATTCGTCAACATGATTGATTCTATGCAAATTCTTGTTAAAAAAAAAACAAGTCAAAAGGAAATTTGTCAGCCAAGTTTTTGGGCTTTTATGTGAAGAAATGTTTGTTGCATTTCAGCTGATTTCATCTGCTATTTTGCCCATATTTTCCTTTTTTTTTTTTTTATGCATATCAATGTTGGAACTTGAATGAATTCATCCAAATTACCCAGCCATCTAGGATGCTTAGCTGAAATCAGCTACCTACACTAGACAGTGTCTTAAATACATATAACAGGGTGCCGTTTTTCAGCCAGAAGAAGCACAGCAAAGCTTCAAAATATCACTTTTCCCTATATTATTTAGACTCATTATAAAACTTTTATAGAAAATTGTATGGAAAACCCTTTAACAGTCATGTACAAATGGGCAAAAAAAAAAAATAATAATATCGTGAATATCGTAATGTACCTTTTTGGCAAACCAGCAAATTAAATTCCTAATTAATCAAAGTGTTCCATTATATTGATGCAAAAATAATATTAAAAATCCAACACTCATACAGAGAAGGTATACTGTCGAATTAATGAGCCTTGGTTTACTGGTCACGGTCACATTTAACGGTGGTTGACTGACTCTGCCCACTACCATGTAATTCAACATCTGAGCGACATCCTTACACATCTCACTTTGTACAGCATTCAAGTGAAAGAAGGTGGAACTCACCACAGAGCGCGGCCTCTCACAATAAGAACGCAGAGATACACTGCAGTCTTGGTCGGCTCCTCTCCGCCTCCGGTCCGACTCAGTCAGGGGCAGGAGCATGTCCATGGAGCGACTGGTGTATGGGTCCAGCTGACTGAGGGGAGACGTGGTCTGGGACAGGAGGTCATGGAACTGACACACACACACACAGACAGATTAATGACTTGACAACGCTGTCTACACGGGCTGGTTTCCCTGATCTACATCCAAGCTTAATCCTCGACAAAAGAGCCTCTTCCGTGGAGATTCTCAATTCTTTTTTAGGCCGGTTTAATCTGCCTGGGAAATCAGCCCTGAGTATTTAACTGTTGTGAACATAATGATATTGAAGAATCTTATTCCAAAATTAGATTTCCGCAGCAGAAAGAAAAGGATCTATTTTCTCACAAAATGACGCTGGCATAGAAACAAGGCTCGCCATGTCATGCTGTTTAACTTTGCTCTTCAGCTCTGCCTGGATGTTGTTTTAAAAGGATGGTAACATCAATGTTTACTTAAATGTAACAACACAAGTAAACTTGAACCAATTTCCAATAAAGGATTTTTTTTTTTTTTTTTTTACAGACAGTGACACTAAATATGGGTTGTATTGAAGGCATATGCAGAGCGACCCTTCTTAATTGCACACATTAGGCATATCTAGTCTATTAACCAAATTAGCGGGGACAGTATGTTTCTGCACTTCAGTGGTTAAACAGTAGCACCAAGATTGCTGCAGTCCTCGCTGACGTGGAGTGCTTTAGATTAAAACATCCTCCTTGGATTGCACTGTATGTTTGTGGATTATAGACAGACTACACATCAAATCATAGCCGCCAAATGAAGACCTAATGATAAATATTGAATGCAAACTGTATCAAATTCCACATCACCAGTCTTACCAAAATTGGGGACAGACGACGGGACTTAGTCGGAGCCTCTTCGTACGGTCTCTCTGCTAGAGAGGCAATGATCCTTTTCCTGTGACCCAGAGGACCAATCTTAATAACCTGGAGAGGACGACGTGAGGGCAGAGTATGAGACTTTCCAGTGCACCATCACAGCGATATCTCACACAACAGAATTGATTTAAACGAAGCTAACAGAGATGTATCCAAAACACACTGACAGAATTGGTGGCAAGCACCCCTCACTGGCAGACATCCACAGGCAAACAGAAATGACTCTCGTCAATAATTCAGCCTCAATCTGTTTTGCCGTAAGCTTAAAGTACAGCACTGTCTTCTTCTTGGGACACTCTATAATTCACGATCCATTTTTGGACATATTGCTAAAAAAAAAAAATTTTAAAAACACGACCTCACCGATATTTGGGACGATGGCATGTAAAATAGAAATAAGCAAAAGGTTTTTGGATGACGTGCATTTCATTTGTCACAATTTGAATACGCATGTATTTTAACACTGCAACACATCTATGCAGAGTGTGTGTCTCTTTAAACCTTTTTCAAAGGCCATTTCAGCTAGTATATCTAAAATCATCTCTGGAGGAACTGTCAGTTAATTTTATGTAGTCAAAACTCATTATCTTAAAACTGTAAATTTCCATAATTGGCTATTAACATTAATGCTCATGCAGTAGAGGCGGATGTTGAGTGATTAATGTTACATTTGCAATTATGTTCCCGGTACAAAATCTACCACAACAGGCTCACATGATTCTCCGTCTGAAGGCTTCAATTATTTATCCAGCGGGAGTCGGAGGCAAGAGGTAACTGGTCTGTACGCTGGATTTTTGCTGCCGTTCTCATTATCAGGTGCAGAATCCCAGTGAGACCAGTACGCATGAGGTGTGTAGAATAAGAGAAAAATGTAATGCTGCATCGCAGTCTGCCGGACACCATCCCTCACACACGGCACAGACAGCATCCTTGACTGCTGCTTTCCTGTTGCTACTGCAGCTGTTGCTATTTCACCACCACTGTCTTTGTTTGTTCGTGGGTCTGGTTGTGATAAACGCACAGTGACAAGATGGAAAAATATGAAAGCTTTCAACACACTCGTTCTCAGCTATAAACGGATCTTTCAGATTTATTTTCAACCATATTGGATCATCTGCTTTGCTTCTCTGATTGTCTGTCATTCACCACAATACCATCTTTCATACAAACTGGTCGTCACCACTGATACAAACTCTAACATTTCACTTTGTGAGATCTCTGCCATTAAAAAAAAAAAAAAACAGCATTGGTAGCAAGCTAGATCCCAGGTGATTAGTAGTACATAACTATGTATATACCAACTATCTAACTGCAGTAGATAAGTGTTCCACCAAGTCAGATGACATCTGCATTTAGTCAAAAACAACAAATAGCGAAATGTTCACTATGTAAATAAAGCAGGTGTAGGTTAGATTACTTTCGAACAAGACCATGGCCACTTTCAAACCTTCGTCAGGCAGTGATTGGTTAGCTGCAGAGGAATTTGTCCTTCTCAGATGGTATGAGGGGAATAACTTTTAGCATATGAGCCAAGAATATACGGCAAGACTCTCCAGCCAGGTTGAGTATGTGTGTTGACTATCCATTTTTTTATTGTTCACATAAAATTTTTTTTAAAAAGAAGCTTATTCAGCTGGTTTAGTGAAGCTCAGCTATGTGAATAAATGTTAGTGTCCGAGAGCTTGATATGTAGCTTTCGGAGACTTGAATTAGCTCCCAGAGGGGAAAAAAAGAAAAAAAGATTGGAGATCCCTGATCAGCGGTGACCACAAAACCCGCAAAAAAAACTAAAAAGCCTTCTCTAGAGTCGGTGCTTGGTTTGTTCATTCTGGGATAGTATACAAACATTGCAGTGCACCATAGCGGGCTCCCGCTTCCTGTGAAGATATGAAGAGCTCATTCTAAGATAACAACAACACAATGATTCTTAGTTTCAATTGAGTTTACACTCATGAAAACATAAAGAGTATATTCCATGTTTACCTATAGATTCCCCTAAATCCTACACACTAAACCTTTAAAAGATCAGAGATTCCTTTAATCATCTTTTCAACCCCCACTGAGGTTTATCTGAGAAACCCTTTGAGAAAACACTGCTGTACTCTGGACACACAGAAACAGACAATTCATCACCTGCACACGTGTTGAAACAAAACTGGGACATGCATCTCACTTCAACCTCAACAATCCGTTTCCTATAATAAATTAGTCCTATTTTGTAATTACTCATTATCATAAAATGTTACAATATTTCCATCAAGATAAAACCAAATTACATAATTCACAGTCATCAGTCACTACTTCGCTCCTTACTTTTACATTATCTGTTAAGTATCTTCTAATTAGTCAGTGATGGAGTCATTTGCATAAAACTACAGCAGCAACATTGTCAAAACCACTGAGCGCTACTCTGATATTTCAGCACTGCCATTTCAAGTGCTCCTTGACCTCAATCAAGGTGGTCTTGTCATGAAGGAGACAGAGTCTGTGAAAACTGACCCACAACGTCACAGATCTGAAAGCTGAGGACTACGAATTCCCACTGAGGTTTTTCAACACGGGGTAAATAATTAGTGGTTTCTTACATTGACGATCTCCAGCTCCCAAAGGTTCTTAACACACTCCAGTGTGCGGTAGCCACTTGAAAGAAAGTTGGGAAGATATTCATGCAGGCCAAGACCGTCCAGCCAGGAGGCGAGAGATGTGCTGCCATCACAGCCCAGTGCTTTTACCTACGGAGACAGACGCGTGTAAGTAAGCACGGATTGTAGCTTAAAGTGAGGACTTAATTAGAAATGTACATGTTCGTTTCCAATTAGGGTTTCATTTCTACGTCGCAGTTGGTCGATCAGTCTACCACTTGGCTGAAATATCTGTTGCCATGAAATTATGTACAGATATTCATGGTCCCCAGAAGATGACTTTCGGGATCACTTGACCGTTAATTGACCCATTTCTCTTCTTCAGATTAAAATTGGAATTTGTCTAATACTGCAATTGTGCAGCAAAAACAGGCTGAGAATGTTAGTAGGATGATGTCAGCATTTAGCTAAAAACTGTATTTAATTTCAGAGTCACAAGAAGACTCATCATTCTAGTTCAGAAATATCAACACATTTTTCTACCCTTCCTGCATTTTATCAGCTACAACATATTTATACTTTACACTGACAATATAAGTTAAACCCGTCTTTATTAACCCACTTTACAGAAGGTATGAATCTCTTTTCGAAAAACGTAATAAAATACAAATAACAACTATAATGCAACACGTGATTTTGTTCCATTTTTAATAAAGCATTATTATTACCTTCATACACTTTTGACTTGAATTCACCTAGCTTAAAAATGTTCAGGTGAACAGTAAAATTTGTATCTATCCACAATCCAAGACCTTATTTCCCTTTATTCATCTATTTTTGGCTCATCTGCTTTTGTTATTTATTTGTATTTTTCTGAGACACTGTCAGTCACTGTTGGTCGTCAGCTCAGAGGATAAGTTATGACGTCAAGTACCTTGGGCAAGCTGCGTGCTGCGTGGAGGATTTTCTTTCGGTGTCCCGGGTCAGTGATCCCGATGTCTCTGAGATCCAGGTCCTCCATCACGTTACTTCCCTGCGCGTGCACAAACACAAGAGAGACACACAAATAAACACATTCACACACAGGCGCGCACACACAGACAAAGTCATCAGACATACATGCATGCAAACAACACGAACACGCAAGCACACACGCAGAGACAATATACAATATGTACAGAGTACAAAAGCATAGTAAAAATCAAATCAGTTATCGGTTATACAGTATATCTCATTCATACACAAACAATATTTACACATACATACATTACCAAACAGGTCAATAAAAGTATAATTTTTGTTCTCGTTTAATCGAACTACCAGGGTTAAATTGTTGCTGTACAATTACACACTTGCTCTTGACATTCACAACATGCACACACAAGCAGAACATGCACATCTCTGACACAAGCAGTAAGAAGAGAGTGGGAGGACAATGAAGTCAAATAAATTGTGCATGCCAAGAGTAATCAATCTAATCTGGTGCGACTCAGAGGGAACAAAGGCTTCATAACTGCAGCAGCGTCTACAAGATCCCTTTACTGCTGCGTTTCATTGAGGGACACTGAACCATCCGAGAGGGAATTAAAATATTTCCCAACATTTTCTAACTTTTCCTTAATTTAGGACATGGAAACAATGAGCAGTAATTGTTCCCCACATCCTGAAATCTTGGCTGTAAAGCAGATTCTTGTCTATTTCTTGGAGCTGCTCATACTCATTTGCAGCTCCAGTTGCTTTGTCATCTTATTCCAGTTTATAAGCAGGACTGGAGATACAAGGAGAACTATGAAAATGTGAAGCTAAGCGGTTTCCCCTGTGGACTGCCGCAGATTGATTCTTCCCGGCCAACAATGTTAAAATGCTCTGTAGTCTTTACTCAATCTGCTCTCGCTGGATTGGCTTCAGAGCACAATGCAGCAGTATTCACGGGCCTGTATCAGGGCGCAGTTGGTAGACTGATCGCGAGAATAAAGGTCAAAATGAAGCGGGGTCTGATGCAAGGGAGGCCAAAAATAGATACTCCACTTTTATTAACGGTTTGAATTTGATGATGCCTCAGGAGAATTAGAAAACATAATATTTCATGCTGCATTTGAAACGTGTGACGGGAATGTATGGTTCAGTTCTTACATGGCTTATGAGTTATGGTAGTGTGATTTAATACGATAGGATTTGCAGATGTAGCCATGGTAGAAGTCCTTCATCTCACTAAATGCACTCAGTTAAGGAAACGGTGAATTATAATTGCTCTGTTGCTGCCTCACGGAGGAATCGTTTAGAAAAATCTAACTTTGTTACCCCCCCCCCCCAAGAGTTAGTGGGCAAAACAATTAACTGGCAGGGAGAAAAAGGTCTCCTGTTATAGTATGTTCAGTTTCACATAACATTTGAAAAGAAAGGGCTACAGAGTTTTATGCAATATTAATACAGGAGAGATGCATGATGGGGAACTTCCAAGTTCTGCACTAGACAGTTTGTCTCGCTGCCACATTGTTTTGTACTTTAGAGAATTAAAGCATAACGCTAAAGGAAAGAAATGAAAAAAACAAATTATGTGGAAAATTCATACTAAAATTAAATGCGTGTGCATGAAGGCCAGGAAAACAAAAGCCATGGGCGCCCCATTTGTAGTAGCTTGAAAGAAGCACAAAATGATAGTCATCGTGTAAAAATGAGAATGGGCACACTGCTTTTCATAATTTATGATCCCTCAAAAGCTGCATCTTAGAGCACTCATCACATGCAGAAAGGCTTGACGTCTCATGTGACACCTGCTCTCTTGCTCTGGTGGGCGGGCCAGATGAAACTTTCCAAGCAGCACAGTATATCTTCCGCTGTGACAGCCGTGGTTTGTAGGCAGAGTAAGGCTCGCATGCTGAGACTCCTGTCACTGCAGAATTAGACTGAGGAGGGTTTTCATTTTCTTCTGGGCTTACGAACGACAGTGCGTGTTAAAAAAAAACAACAACAAAAAAAACAACAACAACATCTGCCTTGGGTTTACTCCAATCTTGATTTTATGTGAAGCGAGTCTCAGATGTGGCCAAGTATTTGTACACTTTTGTCTGGGCTTCATTGTGTTTTCCTTTAACGTGGTGCTATTACATAAACGCACTCAAACATGACACTGAATGGAAGACGAGCCACAGTGCTGCCCTCTACTGAGCAACCTACTCGTCTTTGCAATGAATCCCACAAACGACGTCTGATACTCAAGTTCAGTTAGATTGATCACATCTGAGGGAAGTCTGGCACAATCTAAAAGGGCACAATATTAAACATTCACAATGTCTGCCTGACTATGACCTTTTTCTTGGTTGCAACCTCCACATCCTTGTAAATATCCATGGCTAGTTTGCCTTGTGAAGATAATGATTTATTTCCTTCATGCATCAACTTCAGCAGACACATTAGGTGTGGCATGTGAATGAGCATCAGAATGCCTAATGGCCCGCAGTCCTCATCACATCATGTCCTGGAAATTCAACATGGAAACTTCAAGCCCAATCAGACAAAGGAGGTTGATTAGTTTTCTTTATAAATGCTCTACATAACTCCACAGTTTTTAGTGATACATCTACATATAAAAATTTGCTATGTGGGTTGAGATATTTTTATTTGGTTTACAATGAGGTAGCCGTCTCTCTAATAGCTCTCTAATAGCTCTGGATGTATTAGGCTGTGTAATTTATATAGCAAATCAATATGAAGGACTGATTTATGGTAACACTGGATTTACCGGATTTCTACATCAATTGAATTGGGTACCTTTTAGGTCACATTCAATTTACAAGATTAATGCCAAACTATTATTCCAATTTTATGAACAGTCATTTCTTCAAGAAAATACTCTACCGTGATAAACTACATATTATTTTTGCAATATATAATGATATTTCACTTACAAAGATGAAAGATTTTATCCATATTAAACCCCAGAGGAATTTTAGGCTGCTAACTATATGAAAAAAAAAATCTGATTATTATTCATCTGTAATATTCATTTTGATAATAATCCTTTATACGTTTGTTTTTGTTGTGACTACAACATGTACTAAGCATGGACTGATTGAATGTCAGATTAGTATCTGTTCCAATACTGACCTTATGTTGGTGTCCCAATATGACCCACAGTCATGATGGGACACCACCTACGTTTTTAGAGCCCCATCACCTCATGTAACCTTATATTGAAAAAAAAAAAACCCGTTCTTATGAGTCAGAAGCAGTGAGGTATGGCGATTCTAAAGTTGGCAAAGCACAGAACTAGTATGGGATCAGCACTGAGTTTCAGCAGAAACCCTGAGTTGAGGTATTGTGAGGTGAACTGCTGGATGAATGCATCCCTAATATGTACTAAGCATGCATGACATGATTGGAAAAATAAACTTGCCACTATGGTCTTGTGGACAAACTATGACATCACATTTATAAATCTCAGTTTCTGAATTATTTCAAACATATCTTTGGCAATACTGAGCTGTCTTGTGTCCTAAAACTCAATACAAGTATATTGGCATTATTATTAGTCATTAGATAAGTGATATATTGTTCTAACTGTAATCCATATAACCCACCCTTACTGAACTCCTTTACTACAAACACACACATGGCTCGAGCCTCGGTCTCACCTTTTTAACAAATACAAATCTCCAAGTCCACAGTTTGTAGCGGCACCACATTCACAGTCGGAGTAATCACATGTTCTTAAGGACTTCCATTATACTGTGATCACACGCTTGCCCAGAAAGAAAAGCAGAGCAGAGAGCAGCACTTCTTAACTGGAATGCTTTGTGAATAGAAGCACTTTTTGTCTGAGCTAGCTGGTCTTACTTAACTGAGCTCAGCTGTGACAAACAGATGTAACATATAACACATGGTGCTAATACAGCTCTGTGATCTGAGAAACATCTACATTTACGCTGCGTGCCAACTATTTACAGCATACAACCACGTTTTCAGAGAAACATGACCGGTGGATGGAAAATGTAATGGTGTTTTTTTTTGTTTTTTTTTTAAACACTCACTGCCAATTGCAATATCAAGTTACCTTGCAGGAAACATAATAGCACTTGTAGTCAGATTGTGGACATATTTTGGGCTGCATTAAAATTAATTCATAACCATTTAATCTGTTTGAGGGATTAAAAAAATTTGAGAAAAATGTGTTATTTTCAGAAACATTTATCTGCATCAGGTTTTTGGTGGAAAGTGTATGTGGATTTTGATCATTTATTTAGTGGCTAAATAACAAATTTAGCAATAAGAAATGTCTGCATGCAAACATGTGTAACTAAATCCTTTTCATTTATGGGTATAAAGTGCTGGAGCATGCTGCTGCTGCGTAATCACACATTGTGCAGTTATTGCAAAACTGTCTGCGAAGCACCACAACCACAGTACTGAGTATAATGGGTGGAGGATTTAGTGAGATTTGGCATGCAACCATGCAAAGTGTGTTTGGAATAAACCAGTGTGTTTAAATGGAGGATTGTCTGTTCTAGTTATCTGACTTTATACACAGAGGTCAAGTCCAGTAGCTGTAAATCAGAGACTTCAATACAGGGGGAGGAGGTAACTGAAGAATTGTACAATAGATGAGATCGCATGATTGGGAATGCTTGGAGAAAAAAAAACAAAAAAACTGAATGTGATTTGATTGTCATTCATCTTGCCATTGGTGACAGCCCATACTCTTTAAGGGGATTCAGCAAGGGGCCATAAATCTAAGCAGGGTCATGCACTGCACAGAGGGTGAAGAGGAGTTATGAAGGGGGAGAGGGGAAAGTGTTATGAAGGAAGAGAAAGGGTGAAGGGGTGAGTGAGAAACAGAAAGAAAGGGGGGGGGTGGAGCTACTAAGAGGCAGCAGTGGGTGAGAGAGCAGAGTGGTGACATGAAAAGACAAATGCGGCTAGGTTGACAGAGGGAGAGACAGGTTGATGTAAAGTGGAACTGACCCCTGGGATGACATGCTGCAGGTGACTCACCATGAATCGTAGGTCGTCAAAGCCATTGAGCAGGAACTTGCTCTCGTACTGCGGCAGCCCCACATGCTCCAGCCACTCTCCCACCGGCTGGTCCAGGGCTTTACCACAGGCCCCATCTGCCGAGAGAGGGAAGCGCTTCAGCAGGGAGAAGCCGTTCAGCCGGTAGCAGCGGCACTCAGAGGACGACACATGGCATTGCCACATCATCCTCGGCCAGCAGAGGCAGAGCCGAGTGCAGCAGCACCAGGCGGGATGGGGGGGAGACAGGGTCCAGGCCGGGGGTGAGGGGCTCCCACAGAACAGGCGGGGGCCCGGCTAAACTCAAACACAGGAGGAGGGTAGGAAGTGCTGCAATCACCGCTCAAGCCCTGCAGGGAACTGACTAGGCTAATAAACACCCACTGGTGTTGGTGTGACTGACTAAAAATGTCAGGCGAGGGTGGAGGTAGTGCAGGGAAGGAAGCCCATCTGAAGGTTGGTATTGTTAGTTATGTTGGACTGAGCCACTACGGCATCTTCCAACAAACAGGGCTCACTAAACATTCCTTTAGTGAGCAGATGAGCGAGTTTAAAAATAAGTGACTACCTAGTCCAAAAACATAATACTGAACACTACAAGTCAAGAGACCAGATCATTTTCAGGCAGAGGGAAAATGGAAATTATTTATCACTGAATCAGACATTTATATATATCACACATCATTTACGCTGCTAAAAATATCCCCGTCATTTATTCTAAAATCAGAAATTACTCCATCAGGATGTAACACAGAAATATTCAGTTCCCCCAAAATGAATTTGTCAGGGTTTTCACCACATACTTGTAAAGCTCTGGCTGAGTCCCATGGCTTCATTGGTCAACCTCTTTGAGAGCTAGGACAAGGCTCATACAATGAAGGTAGCAGCATTCTAAAGTACTGATGAGGTACTCATGTTATTTTTGATTAATGAATACACATTTGCTTAAATCATATTTTGTCCTTACTCCAGAGCCACACGGGGTACGGTCAGGTAGACATATTGTAAATCCTACATCAAAGAAACGTTGGCTTAGAATTTCCACAGTGTGCTGAATCCAAACTCCTCAATTCATAATCAAATCCAAGTATAGATTCCTTGATAAAGCTCCAGGTAGGCTGTCTGCCAGTGAAAAAAGGCTCTGCGTCCTCGGTGGTGCCAGTGCTCCCTGTGCTGCCCAGCATTCACACTCTTCAGCAGGCTGCTGGCTGTGCGGCTCCACCAGAGAACGTGCTTCTCATCTCTCAAAGCCAGTAAATCCAGGTTCAAAATCCAACAGACGGCAGGTGAGCCTCTCTCGACTCTGAAGCGAGGATCACTGCAGGACCACAGTGCAGGTTAAGCTAGCTCCTTCCTAAGGCAAGCGCCCTCCCCCCGCCCCCCGCTCCCACCCCCCAGCCCACCTGGTTCTTCTCCTCGCTGGGTACAGCTAGCAGCCTCTGTGCTCAGGGCAGAGGTTTGCTGCATCCCCTGCCTGTCTGAGACATGCAGGCAGCGCAGATGCAGTCACAGCAGCTGCTCCTGGCTCACACACGCTGCTGCTACCCCTCACTGCTCACAGGGCATAACGTCCTGACGCCCGGCTACTTCAACACAGGAGACCACAACAGATCTGCCTCAACCTCAGCCACAGCTGCCACGTCCTTCCCACATCCACGACAGGCAACAGACTCAGTGCTCATCTCCCCCCCCCCCTTTTTTTTCATCCGAGCAAATCCCTGAAGCTCTTCTTTTTAACTCCCCCCCCCCCCTTACTTGCTCTGGTCTCTCTCTGCTTTCTTTCTCTCACTCTCGATCTCATAGCCCCATTCCCACACTGTGTGATCGCACTGCAGAGCTGCCGTATGCTGCCTGATGAAGTGGGGTGCTGCTCCACGTAACCACCTCTCCCTCTCCCTCTCTCACACACTATATCAACTCCCTTCCCTCTGCCTCTCTCCCTCCCTGGCTTGCGCTCTCCCTCAGTCTGTCTCGGTCCTTGCCTCTCATTCTCAAACACACACACACACTCCTCATTGTCTGCCTCTCTCCCCCTTTCCCCTTCAATCTTATCCCCCTTTTTCCCCCTCATACAAATGCATACATGCTCCCTCTTCTCGGTCTGTCTCTCTCTAACCTTACCCTACCTCTCCCCCCTTTTTCCCTCCACTGCACTGATTAGAATTGCACAGAGCGACTCTGATCTTGCCAGTGCAGAAAGGACACCACCATCAGAGGCGAGGAAGAAGCAACGAGAGCCCAAAATCACAGTCTTTTTCTGCAGAGAATGACTCGTACAGGGATGACGGAGCCTCGATCCCGCTCTGCAGGAGCAACAGCAATTTTTGGGGGGGCTAAAACAGATATTGAAACAAAGAGTCTCCTCAAACCACTGCTTAATACCAGAAGTCTTTAATTCATTTACATCCTACTTTGATGATAGGATAAGGGGGGGGGGGGAGGCAGCATTGATTCAAGTCAGCAGAGTCTCTAATGCACTTGGAGAAGAGAAGAGAAGAGAAGAGAAGAGAAGAGAAGAGAAGAGAAGAGAAGAGAAGAGAAGAGAAGAGAAGAGAAGAGAAGAGAAGAGAAGAGAAGAGAAGAGAAGAGGAACACATCCAAGTCCTGTCTCCTCTCCATCTCACCCAGTCATGCAAGCATGACAGACAAAAAAAGTCAAATTCCATTATGTATTTCCAAATGCTCATGCCATGTCAACCATTTTTAGAGCACAACAGAGGCTACTTACAGGAAAAAGCTTGGATAAGCAAGTGGTGTGATATAAAATTCAGATAGATTTGGGTGAAAAATAAAAAGACTGATACGCAGCACCATCTGACTCTGAAAGACTTCAGCACCCATCTATGCGGGGTTGCTTACTGTGTCCAACGCTTGGTGCTATCTGGGTACAGCTTACAGCTGCAGGCAGAGTGTAATTATGCAGCCTTTCAAGCTGCTTGCAATCACCTCACATTCCCAGACGGGTAGTCAGCCAGTCAGTAAGCCAGTCAGGGCAAGGAGAAGCAGAGACAACGGAGGGAAGCAATGTGAAGAGCTATTGATTGAACCTCCTCCGTAATAGGCCACCTATACCCCCGTTTCTCTGGCATTAACAATCAGGTAAAAGGCCAGGTCAGGTCTCCATGACCTGTCAGTCATCCACAGTGGCGGTTGCTCATCATTCATTATCAGGAAGAGAGGCTGCTATCAGATTTGCTCTGACTGAGGAGAAGAATGATGGACAGAGGGAAGGAGCAAGAAAGAAAGAGGGAGAGACTGAGCAAGACAGATAAGACTTCGAAAAAGACTAATGGAGGAGGAGGCGATGAAACATACTGGTGAGATAAGATGGTAATAGGAAGTAAGAAGGATTGAAGTGGACTAATTATGATTCACTACAAGATCCCACAACTCCTCCTGAGTCGCACACTAGACTCGGCTTTTACTACACAATATCCGTACAAAGACTGTTAAAAATACCAGCTATCCCACGCCATTACTTCCGTTTATTTGGGACAGCAACACCTCCCACGGTAGTAGGACCTAATTACTGATTGACAGAGTATCCAATGCTCCTCCATGGGGGGGGGGGGGGAAACTGGGTCACAGTCTTATCCCCTGTTAAACAGCCCAAGCTGCCAAGTCTAACCAAGTGGATTTCTGCTCTGTTTGAGCACAGTGAGGTCTAGACTTGGCTCCCAACGAGCGCCCAGAAATGCCTATTTACAGAAGACGAGGTAGAGTTTGTGCCTAGATAAAGCCGTGCCTCTTTATCAGAGCGGGAGAAAAGCACTAGCTCCTTGTCAACACACCCAAGCAGTGAAGAAAATGAGCCGCAAAGCTGAATTAATTCAGGGAAACTGAAGGCGGACTCTTTTCCTTTGAAAGTCAGTGTGCCTGTACACAAACCGAGCCGATCCCTCCTGTGTGCTGTGAGCTGTGCTCTCTCATCACTCCTCTCTTTTTAAGCTCATTTACTCAGTGCTCTCTTGGCACACAATCGAGGCGCTCGTGATGGGAACGCAACGCAAACAACCGCATCCTCGAGCGCGCAGAATGGTACAAAATTTCATTACAATTTTTGTCAACCAAAAATCCAGAATATAAATTGACCATTATTGACTTCTGATATGAGAAGAGCAGTGAACAAGTAAAGAAAATGGATGGAGGAAAATACACAAAACGGGGACAGAGGATAAGGTTTTCCCAGTTCTGTCACAATAAAAAGATGAAAGTGGTATGAAGATTTACAATTTAGGTTTCCATCTTTGTGTAATCCCTCCTCCCCTCTCCCATCTCCTTCCCTCTTCCAGTGATTATTCTGAAGGGTACCTGTTTGTTCCCTTTCATCACAATGTGGAAAAAGAGATATGACCTCTTTACTAAGAGACACTTACAAAAACGGCAACAAAGGCTTCCTCACAACCTGCGGAACTACTTGTGCACAATCTCCGATTAAAATCGGAGCAGCGACTACATGACTCAGCTGAATCTGGGACACTTTCAGCATGCCATTCTTCAAACACGGCCTATAAATAGCACACACCTATAAGTGTGAGTGTGTGTGTGTGTGTGTGGGGGGGGGGGGACGCCATATTTCCCCTTACGTAATGTGGAATAACTTCAGGTCTTAACTGTTTGGATAGCAATTTATATAAGATTGCTACGTGAGCTGGGATTCAAGTTACAATTAAAACTCATGTTGGGACACCAGCTTTGACTAAATGGCATCGCCGTTTAGCCGAAAGTATCAACAATTATAAATCATTTTATAAGAACCGTGTTCCGGCACTTTGTTTCTGAAAGGTGATATACAAGAAAAGTTTGTTTTATTATTATCACAAAAAGAATTGGAGAATATGTCTTTACTTTTACAATATTAGTTTTAGTTCTCAAGGCAAAAATAAATACATTTTCTTCATGCTACTTTTCTACAGTTACAGACTTGATGACAAAGTAAAATGTAACATAAAATCAATATTAAGGCCGTCAATCAATTTTAAAGTAAGTTTAGTGGGGTTTCGTTTTTTTTTTTTACTCCCAGCATTATTCTTTAATCACAATTACTTTATTGTTTCTACACTGCTTTTCAGGTTGAGGGGTGTTACACCTTGCTGTAGTTGGCAGATGCTGGTAGTCCATGAATCAGACTGCATATAGCTAAAGGTAATTCAGAAAGTTTAAATAAATCTGATGAGACAAGTATATAGCAGTCCTGTGCAAAAAAAAAAAAAATGCTGTTACGAAACCCCGTATGGCGAAACCGCCTTATGGCAGAGCACCTAATTGAGGTGGGTTTACACTGTATTAACTCAGGAGTGTTATCTAAACAAACTGAGCAGATGCCAGCTGGCTTCTCCCTCTGCACTGCCTGAAGGACACTTGATGAAGTGTTCTATCAATTCAAGCCTTATTGAAATCTACAGTTACTCCAGAAAAAAATGAGACAGCGACTTCAGAATTAAATTTCCCATCGAGTGGAAACCAAGCGAGTAACAAATAACAAAAGCGATGCGCCAAACAAATATCAGCTTGAATCTTTGTTACTCACAAGAACAATAAAATTATACTGGATCCTTTCCGAAGATGTGTTTCAATACTAGATGTAGAAGCTCTTAGAAAAGCTGGTGCCAGTTACACGGTGTAAATGCAGGGGTCGACTGTAATTATGTACATTTACTCAAGTACTGTACTTAAGTGCAAAATTGAGGTATTTGTACTTTACTTAAGCATTCATTTTACACAACTTTAAACTTCAACGCGACTTCTTCTCAGAAGCAGATATTGCACTTTTTACTCCACTACAATCGCCTGACAACTTTAATTACTGCCCACTTTTAAGATGACTGTCCAGTGAAAACCATGCATCTCCAAATTTGGTGACTTCAAATTTTTCTTTTAAACTGAAAAGACTTTTTCTAGGTGTTTATAGGTTCACAAAATTCTGATACTTTAAGATAAACCATTTAAAACCCACGTAATTTTGCTCGAAAATGCATTCGTTTTGAGCTTGTTGACTACTTAGAGATACAAACATCATAATCTTATGGAAATTGATGCATTACTGTGGATTAATCTAACCCGCAGTACATCAACATAGTATAACAGTAATATTAATTCAAAAACATTATATACAATAGCAAAACACTGACAGGTAGCATATACAGTACACAAGTACATTTTGATAATTATAAATGCATACTTTTACTTGGGTCGGGTTTTAAGTGCGACTTTTACTTGTAGTGGAGTATTTTCACAGTGTGATATTAGTACTTTCACTTCAGTAAAGGACCTGAATACTTGGTCTACCACTGGTAAAATGTTTGGTTGCTACCAACATTACATACAAAGCCTGTTTAATAACCTCTGACAGACAGTCATTAATGGAGTATCAAGGACAATTAGGAGCTTTATAAAATGTTTGATGAATAAGACCCAGTGTTTATTTTGTATGACTAAATAATATATTTCTGCTATCATAACAACAAAACAGGTATTGAGGCATTACCTGAGCTTACCAGCGTAGGTTGTTTGTTTTTGGACGTTTCAATGCCTGCTCCAATCAAGTTCATGATCTTCTCAATCTGTTGAAGATAACAAACATGAAAAGACTGGTGAAAAACATAAATATCATAAAAACCACCTTTTACTTGATTAAAAGATCCACAGTGACTCATGAATAACAATAAAAGAAGAAAGACAGAAAATCTGAATGTATTAACATTTTCCATTAAATGTAAAACATGCATTAAACTCCCTCCATTGTACCCGAGCCAAACTAATTATAAAACGGAAACATTGAGGGAGTGGGACTGGGTGAGGAATGAGGACTGTGTGCTGCTGCTGCTGCTGCGAGTGTTGGGAAGAAGGCGAGGCTGCTTTGCAATGATGGATTACAAGCAACAGTCCCAACGTGGACAGAAATTCAATGGCTAATCCACAACTCGGCGAAAACACAGCCGGGTGATCAGATGAATGACAATGTAGAATCTCCGGAAACCCCAAATTACTAAAAACCTGCAGGAAATTCGGTATCAACTCCAAACTGCCGCAGGAGACCGAGATGTGCTGTTGACTGTTTTTCGGGGAGTATGTGATTGCCCTCTCAGATTATTATGTATTATTTAGGCTTCACAGAATAAAGCAATAGATCACTGCAAGGTTAGGTGTGCGCGACGCTGCATGCAGGAGATTACCGAGCAACTCAGAAAAGAGTTGTTTTGGGGCTTAGCGCCATACATGTTTATTTAAGAAGACTCCAGCTTTCAAGAGCCAAAATACATTTCCAGGTGGTTTGTTTGCTATTGTTTACTTTGATGGATAATTGAATAGTAGCTCAAATTTCAGGAAAGTGCTTTTGGGCCAAGATGCAATATGTACCATCAAGGTCTCCACCTGGTAAATAAAATGAAAGTAGGACAAGTTATTAATAGTGATATTATTATTTTTTATTATTCCAATCGGGATGAATATACTCTGATAGACTGGATGGGTATCTGCACCAACACTGACCTTATTATTATACAAGTGGATTGGGGATTGGCCTCGATATGATCGTTCCACACTAAAAGGGATACACTGGCGTTTTAGTATTGCACTCACAAAAGTGGGACTCCTAAAAGTTTTATTCATACTTTGTCCAAACTGAAGCACCAGAGGACAAGATTGCTGCCTACATTTCCCAAACTGTACAATGCTAACAAACACCACACTTAGAGTTTGTAACACAGGCTTTCTCTTATATGTTTGTAGTTTCAGAGTACAAATCGAGATGACTGATGACATCACTATGGCATCATCATTTTCATTAGACTTCAGAAAGCTCCACCAGAGCCACAGATGACACTTGATTGACATATACTGTTGTCACAGGCTGACAAGTAAACTGACCTTGATGTGCAAGACTGGTGGAGTACCTCTTAAAATAGTTTCTTTATCAAACTTGTTTTTCCCCTATCAGTTACATTTATTCAATAATGGCAGGAGTTCTGAGTGCCACAGCAAGCCCTGGCCTCAAGGGAGACTTTTTATTTCAATGTCAAAATGGTCAATGCAGATACCCTGAATGGAAGTGTCACAATCAGTCCTGGGAGGGAAAAATGTGATTCAATTCATCCCCATTCGAAGCCACAATCTATTACAAACAACAGCAAGTGCAATACGAGCTATACCCTGCTCCCTTTTCTTCACATTCAATTAAAAGCACTGTATTTAAATGATTTTTTTTTTTTTTTTTTCCAGTTCAGTGGAAACGGCTATTTCATTTTGAAGGACCTGATGTCAGATTGATTCAATATATAAATACACAGCAGTATGAGTAACCCAATGATCATTCTCATCACTGGTTAAGTGTTACATTTATCTAGAGTGCCAAGCTATCTGCTGACACTTTATGTTTCAAGGAGAATAAGACCTCGTACACAGGAGAAATGTACCATTTACTCTGTTCCAAACAAATAAACTATATCAATAGCATCCAGTATTACAGAAAATAGTGTAACACCAGGTACATGTTTGGACAATCTTACGCAATCCAACTAGCAGACTAGAGTCACCCTGAAATCTATGTGCAAACTGAGGCAAATCAGGCTGGGACCTAAATTTAGAGTCACTGGAGTAGTCTACTCACAATCAGCAATTAAGATTTTTGCAAGCCTGAAAAACTGATTCTGCTTTCACAAGTGACACCAGAGACACAGCCAGGCTTATTTGATGTAATATTTAGTGTTTGAAAAAGCCCTATGCACTTTGCTAGTGGCATCAACACAGTGGAAAAGCCTTGATTCATTTGAAAGTCAGGCACGTGGGACGCCTGGCATATGCCTCCAGCACTACAGACCTCATATTACTCTTTGAATTAACCCAGTTACATTCTATATCACATACACACACATCAGGACTGCATTACATCTCAGCTTAAGTGCACCTTTATTTTACAGTAAAGTCACCAAAAATGCTGCTTCTCTAAAAAAAAAAAAAAAAATCTCAAAAGAAGAAATATTTCACAACTTAATGTGCATGCAGCCTCATTCACTGCATTTAACGAGCCAAATTATTGGCCCAAAAAACTTGAATGTATATTTTCTGTTATTAAAGCGACAAAGTTATCGTGTGTCAAACAAAAAGTACGGCATGAAGTACTCAGAAACTGCACAGCATCTTTCCATCAGTGTACAGTATGCGTCAGTGATGTCCACTCTGGACTCGGAGTTAAAGGCGGTTATGTGAGAATGACAATAGAGAGGAATTTTTATACCACAAATAAATGTTGAAGTAATAGTGCTACATTTAGGGAAGTGCGCTTACTGGCTTTCTTGCCCAGAGTTAGACGACAAGATCAATAAAAGGCTCGGTAAATCTTTGCAGTATCTGTACAGTAAATATGAAGTTACAGCCAGCAGCTGGTAAGTTTAGTTTCGCATAAAGACTGGAAACAAGTAAAGAATAGGCTGTCCAAATGTAAACATGTTACACTGCGGCTGCCCTCCTGAAAAACAATGAGGCCAATCATCTGTCAGAGATCCTGTCAGTTAACCAGGTTTCTTCAAATCGAGCAGTTTTTTTTATTTTTCATTTGTTCGATAATTTAAGAATTAGGGTTATTCTACTGACACTGAATTGAGACATTAAACCCCCCCATGTCCCCCAGAGGATGAAGGAGAGTTGTGTACTGGAGGTGAACAGAGTGCAATCAAGGCGCAGCTGACGTACCATGCACAGGTTAAGATGGTGAGTTGTCCCGCTGGGGATTTTCTGATTGCCAGATAGTCAATATAAAAAAAAGTTTTAAAAAAAATAGCCAAATGTTTGTATTGATAGCAAAAATCTTACTTGACAGACAAAATTCAGAGTTGGATACAGCCCTATGTTATATCTTGTTTCTTTAATCCATAATAAAAACAATGTGCCCAGCAGAAATTCCCTGGTAACCAGTGAATACTGCAGCAGATAACATCGCATAAAACCGTGTTTTTAAACATTGTTACACAAAGACAACAAATACTATATAAAGTGTACATTGATAAGCTCTAGAGAAGTTGGTATGCAGATTCTGTTTTTGTCAGACAGATCCAAGCTGCCTGTTTCCAGGCTTTATGTTCAGCTAAACTAACTGGCCGGAGCTCAAAACTGAATTTGCTTATTTGGCCATGTGTCAGACTATCTCTTTAATGACTACAGCTAAGCACCTACGATACACCTCACCTAGGGAGCTACATGTGCATGCACCGACAACCAAATTAGCCTATAAAACAACAACTATGTAAATTCACATGTTCATGTAAGTGAATTACGCATTGTGTTGTCTTTCTTGAACGTGTATCAAAAGGGAAGAAGGTCCAGTAACCCTGAGCTGCTAGCTGGCTTGCAATAGAAATTAAGTTGACTTCAAGTGCACTTTCTAGAAAATGCCTGGGAGCAGGATGGAAATCATCAAGTAAGAAGATCTATTCACACAGACATGCAATTGTAACGCTGTTATGAAGCACACGGGACTCTGCGAGGACTGTATCATTAAATCAGCAGTGCTCAGCTGAGTGATAGCACCTCATCCTGAAGTGATTTACATGGTAATTGATTAATCTGCTCCTCAGTTCCTGCCTATTGCAAAAGAAAAAAAGATCCATTTTGTGTCACCTTTTAATGTACAAGTGTTGCAGTGAAAATGATCCGACAGTAAAGCTGAAATCATTTCGCTTCTTTCCAATGCAAATCAGCTGACTGACAGGATTTTTGGGATCACTTCATGTCCTTGGCACTTGTCTTAATCTGCATTACCTTTAGTTATCATGACTTGTTCTTCTCAAACTTGAAATAAGCATTTTTCTAAAGAAGAATGAAAATCTTTTAAATCTAAATTGCTGAATAAAGTATGCGAGCAGCTCTGCGTTCTCTTTTCTATCCAGGAGCCTGAGATCAGCTCTTCTGAAGACTGACGGTGATTTAATTTAAGAGATTAAGATTAAAGCCTAAATCCTCAGTGGTCAGATAATTTCACTCCATTCAGTCACACTCTCCTCTGACCAACTCTCTACGCTGCTGATATGAGGACAGGTAATGTTGGAGGAAGATTTGTTCTGTCTCAGGCTCAAAGTCAAGTAGTCAATGCAATTTGAGATACATATTGCAAATCTATGATCTGCCAAGTGCAACATCCGTTTGATATTTAGTAAGATATATGGAACGGCCACAACAATAAGACCAATGACAGGTGAAGCATGAATTATAATACAACGGCCCAGTAACAAGGTTATATGGTTATAGTGGGAGGTGTTCCTAATATTTTGTCAACCCAATATATTTAAATGGGAGGGACTAAATGTAAGAAACACCTCCAAGTAAAAGTCTTCATGGCTAGCCTTTTATATTCTACATGTCAGTGATTTTAAATGTTATGACTGATGGGTGTCGTCTCAAGTTTACTGTCCCAGCTGTGCGTCCTCTGCTCTGTGTGTGAGGAGTCCTGCGCACAGAAAGCACAGGACAAGAGTGATACACAAAAATCCCCCTTAGAATCAGGATTTTGAGTGGCGTCCCCGTTATCGGATGAAATTCTATTGTCAGAACAGGATTGATCATTTAATTTTATCAGCCACAGATACAGCATTTAATAATCTCTGGTCGTTTTGCAGACAAAGTATAACACAATGCTGACTTGAATCAATGTGGCCTCAACATGTCACAGACTGTGCTTGGCAGTTGCAAGTCGGCCAATTTTATTCTGAGTCAGTCAGCCAGAGTGAGATCCTCTACAGTCCTTATTATGCAGTACCTTCACACATTGTATGCGTCACTGCCCCTGAATATATACAGAATATATACATATATGGTACTACTCCAAGAGAGCGCATTTTAAATCCTCAAAAACTAAAGTACACCAGGAGATGGAATATTTTAATGCAATTTGAATTAATTGGAAAATTTTCGAACTTGAGCTAGAGGCAAAACAATTAAAAAGGACTCTGATGGAAAGATTTTTTTTGTTTTTTCCCTTTTTATGTACATGTTATGTTATACAAGTCTCTTTTGGTTTCTCTCTTATTTACAAGTGATTCCTTTTTGTTTTACTTTCCCCGTCTAATTGACGACTCCCCTGCGTCCTTATCTTGTGACCTACAACCAACTCAGTATTACCATATGAAAGCAGATACAAAGGGAATGGGAGTGACTGTCAACTGTTTGTCACACCGTGAGGGTAAATGTATTTGCCCTACGGAGGATGTGTTTGATTTTGAACCAAGGAGTAATTTTTCTAACAGACTGGACACTCTCTTCATTAACTGAGGGTGCATGTATTTGTCAAATATTTTTTTGGCAAATACAATACAATAAATGAACACGGCCATCAATTACATCTTACTAAGAGAAAGTGAACACCTTTTTGTCCCATCTATAATCTGTAAAGCTTTATTTGGCTGCTTCTCAATTTCATTTGTGGACTGCATTGAGGACAGAAGATGTCATTAAAAAAAATTAAACTTACTTAGTATAAGCACCTGGCATATTTTAGAATACTGAATTCTGTCACATTTCCAGGGTGAACACACTTAAGTATTGGAATTGTGAAACAGGAGAAGTCCTTTTGGCAGGTTTGCTAATTTAATTGATTTTAACAATATGTAATAGTCTCTTAATTCATCTTCTATGTGGTTTCAATTCAGCCTCTAATCTTTTTTTTGTGTGACTTTGCTTCTCTTTGTCCAGTCTATCTTGTTTTAGTACACTACATGCAAGCAAATACATTTGAGATCATGTGAAATAATCTTAAAACAACATGCTTTGGATATACAGAGTACGTTATTGTTCACTGAGCCAGAGTCTCCTGCGCATAAAGGATGGCTGAGAGCCCAAAACAGAGGTAATGGAAATGATGGCTGGATACAATAAACTAACCAAAAAGGCTGCCTGCTTCACTGGCACTGGTCTGGAAACTGGAAACGGGATTACCGCTTCAGTATCACTGTTAATAAAGACAGATGGGCCAGTGGCTTCACAGTATACAAGACCCAGATCACATATTTCTACCCGGAAGTGCTCATGATTTGGATTGATATTTATGTGACAGCTTTGAAACCACGCAGCGTAAATACAGCCAACGAGAATGGTCAGGATGGCCTTGATGGGGCAGACTCAGCCAAACATAGCGAGCTTTGTATTTTCAGGGTCGTTTTGATCTGCACAAATCTATATGATACAAGTTTATACAAAGACATGTGAATCATATTTCATTCATAACATCATGTAGTTCTTTACAGAAAGAAAAAAAAAATCATTCATTAAAACCTTTTCTATAAAGATGTGGTCACCAATTTACGTCAAACTCCAGTTTGGGTTTGGTCACGTTATGATAAATTTAAGGTTGTGGCAGTTTCACTTGTATTTCATCTGTGTTGTTTTTGTGAATCCAGCTTGTCAAATGATCAAATATTTAAATCGCTGCGCTTTTTCCAGCGCTACAAGACGACGCTTCAGTTCCATACATTACTGATGGATGACAACAGAATTTTGTTATTCATGAACCTTTTAGTCATCTTCATTTCACTGATGACTTTGGTATATATAAATATGGATGCAACTAGGTATGTAAATCAGTTGGACCAGCCGTCCATTTTTTTGGAAATGGTAAAAAATTTTTACCTGCCTAAAAATATTGTTGGCAGTTATGTTTGGGGAAAAATATATATCTTCAAACAGAATATTCATATTGCATGCATTTGCAACATTAAAACTAAAGCACAACTGAGGAAGGTTAGACAACTACAAATACTAAAGGCTAAATAATACAAATGTTGGCACCACCTTGCAGTAAAAAACAAGACCTAAAGTGTTGGGAATATTCAAAGATGATACCATAATAGCAGAGTTTCAGTATCTATACTGAAAAGAGCACCTGTTTTTTTTGTTTGACCGAATACACCAAACTTCTCAAATGCATCAGTTTAATCTGGTTTTAACATAAATGAGCCATAAAACAACTTCACTACAATACAGACTAGGAATTACCAGTATAAATATGATTTCAATCAGGAAACATCTGACCAAAATCCAAGTAAACAAGCCAAAGTATCTGACCAAGCATTCAATGCCAGCTAAATTTATTCTGTGCTACAGACACATTTTTATCACTCCAAATTTTAACATCCAGCCCTAGACATTAATCCAGTACTTAAAAGGTGAATATCAGCCACCACCCTGTACTTGAATGAATAAAAAGCATCAACTAGTTAGCCAACAACAGGAAAGTCAGATTTCAGTTTCCAGCCAGTGATCAAAGTAAGCCAGATGTAATATGATACAATAATTTAAAAGTTATGAAAGTAGGAAGCCACCCTTTAAAAAAGGTAATTCCTCAAATTACCATTTTAGAAATGGCAAATGTGCATTTTCAGCACCCAATAGCTTTAGCCTGTGCACATCGAGAATAACAACATCGAGCAGCAGCTTGGAAAATATGTGGCGTCTCCTGTGTTACACCTGTTAAGAAATGTTACAGTCTACATGGACGGTTAGGCAGGACTGTGTCTCTTCCCCCGCCCCCCCCCCCCCTCCTCACCTGACCCCCACCTGGCCCCCACCAACACCATCAATAGTACTCTCATATTCATGTACCACATCTGTCAAACCATATCTTGGGATGTGTTCACTCTGCCGTAGCTCATATGAATTATGAACCAGCTTACACATACTTTAAAAATAGACTCTCCTTATCAGCTGAAATTACCAACATGAAAATGATTTTGGGAGTTAATGCTCTTTAATTTGCAGTGTGGCCAATTCAAATTCACAGATAATGAAAACTAATTCTGGTTTATTAATCATATTAGGGGCTATGGTATAGCTTTTTTTTTTTCCCCCACACTTAACAACTTCAAAAAAAAAAAAAAAAAAAAAAAAAAAAAAAAAAAAAAAAAAAAAAAAAAAAAAAAAAAAAAAAAAAAAAAAAAAAAAAAAAAAAAAAAAAAAAAAAAAAAAAAAAAAAAAAAAAAAAAAAAAAAAAAAAAAAAAAAAAAAAAAAAAAAAAAAAAAAAAAAAAAAAAAAAAAAAATTATTGTACAACAAAAGGGGTGTAAGACATATGAATTTAAGAAGATTGCAACAGACCAAATTTGACATAATCACAAAATGTGTATTTTCATTACAGGTCCAGATCTGCATGCGTTATGTAAAACCATTTTCCATTAGCAAATGAAAAAGAATTCAAAGGCTTGCATGAGTAAAGACCTCAGGAATGCCACTGGGAAATTTAGAGTACGCACACGAATGAAGCCACTCAAGCATCTGTAACATGGCGCCGTGTTAACCTTTGCCTTTTGAGTATTGAACATTTGTAGGGAAGACGTCAATCACCATTTTTTTCTCGGTAACGTGTGTGTGTATATATATATATATATTCAAACATTCAAATGCTATTATATAATAATACGTTATGTGTTATTACTCTTAAAGGAGAAATCCACATTAAAATACATGAACACGCTAAGTGAATGTAGTGCTAATGTAGTGTTGATGTACCTTGCATCCATGGGTCCCGTTTGTCGTTTAGTGGTGTACGTTTCTTTTTTTCTGTATCAATTGAAGACAGAATTGAGGATTTATCTTAATGTATGACATAATGTGCTATGGTACCATTAAATATAAACTAGTCTTTTTGTGATGGAGTGACAGAAGCTACATATTTATGCTTCCCAAACTGCAAAAGGATTTGGCCCGGATTATGGCGTGTCTTTTTCTAGACACTAAGGTCTATTCATTTATATTAACCTTTCAAACTCAAACTTTAAAAAAATAAATAAAGCGCATCATACAGCTAACTTAGCTGATACGATGCAGAGACAAAAGTATAGTAGAAGACTATTGATTTCATCACCAACTACTGGCTCGGGAGTCCATAAATTGCCCAGGTGTTTCGTTTCATTTAAACATGGCAGAGTGTATGCAAGGCTCAATATTATCATTATTAATGAGCTCATAATTGTTACTCATGAGCCATGTCCTGCATTTCAATTAACCTCCTAAAAAGCAGTGGGCTGCTAGTGGGTGAGGTATTAAAGGCTTTTGCTGTATTTAAAGCTTATTTAAACCGCAAAACCAAAACTAAACAACATTCGTTTTCTACTCCAGATGCCAAAAGTTTCTTAAAAAATACCAAATATGTCAGGCTGTATCTTGGTTAAGTGTAAAAAAATATAAATCACTTAACAAAGAAGAAAGAGGATGTCAGTCTATAAATAGGTTCTCTCCCGTGTAAACATCGTATACATTTAATTAAAAAAAAAAGTGGAAGGAGACAATGCTGCCACACTGTTATCTGTGCTTATTTCAGATATTTAGAAAAAAATATATATAATACACGTGAAAATGTTTGTAAGGTATATATTTAACTCGTGGTAATGTGCAGATTAACTCACTAATTTTTGGTGGCCATAAGAGTTGGCTGCTATCTCATGTTATTATTATGCATTAATGGTTATTTTAACGTCAGCAAATGTTAGCTCAGGCTGGGTTGTATGCAGGTTTTGTTTTCCAAGTTAAGGTAGGGAAAGCTCAAGCAAATTTAGGTTGTAACAATTGACCCTAACGTTGCAATAATGTCCATGTAAGAAAACTTACGGTAAAGTTGGAAGTCTTTTGACGGTTAATCTTGCTTCACGAGACACCAGCTGCATGTCAATAAAACCTAGTTATCGAATTAAAAACTCCCCGGTGTCATCTCTGGTTCGACGTGTGCCTTGTCAGGATGTTTGTTGTCCAGCTTAATGGTATCCGTGAGGTCAATTTATTGACCTCAATTAGGACTTAAGGCACAATTATTCCAGGGAAATTTAGGTTAATGGTTGTTTTTCTTCACAGGTGAGCGTGATTATTTGACCAGCTCTCCTCGGCTCCACCCCTCTGCCCATATTTGGAATGTCCCCGGATTCAGCCGGAAAAGACGGCAGAAATTGCAGATTTGTGTATCATAGAAGAGTGGACCATAGAAGAGTGGACTATTGTCCCTGGCGGAAGTCTGCACTCTGAGTGCCCTTCTAGTTTATTTGTGTCTCAAAAATCACGTCATCTCAAAAATCGTCCAATTATGGTGTTAAAAATTACCTCAACAATTTTCCAAAAATAAATAGCGTAATTTAAAGTATTGTAGACAGTCAGCAGAAATTGATTTGGCAACAATTTTGATAACTGCCCCAGTTTTTAAGGAAAAGATATTGAAAATGCACTGGTACCAGCTTCTTAAATCGAAATTTTGCCCAGTATACTTAACATATTTTTTTTTAGGTTTTAGGTTTTTGACTGTTGGTCAGACTGGGAAAAAAATTAAATTAAATTTTTTAAAAAATTGTTAACTTCCTTTTAAGGCAAAAATGATTCAATATTTTCTGACATTTTATACACTGAGTAATCAATTCAGCATTTGGAAAAAAAATATTCATACATTCAAACATTCGTATGTATCAGTGAAAATTGTTGGTTGCAGTCTTACAAATCCCCTGTGATAGAATAAAACAACCTTTCCAGGGCTTTTTTGTGGATGAGTTTAAAAAAATAAATAAACACAACTTTATACAAAATCAAGTAAAATGGTTTTGGTCTCAAAACCAGAATTTGGCACAGAGCGTCTATACGATACCAGAACCATGTAATGGAGGGTGGAGGACCTGTCATGGTGAAATTTCCAATTAATTTATGATGAATTCAATTGTGTTGTCTCAAATGATATAGCCTGATTGGACTCCAGCTTTGTTAATGCAGCTTTGCACTTTTTGTTTACAAGCCTAAAACAACAATGTAGAAAGAGCATTGAGGTCCCAGTCAGATGTCAGAAGAATGATTTACTAATCCAACAAAAAGCTGACAGGACAGGTAGAAGACAACATAATTCACCATCATAAATCTAAACCAACAGACAAGCTGCACTCACCAAACAGATACCTGTTATTCCAGGGCTGATGGGAGCAAAGTATACACTATGTCTTTAAGGATTACTATAGAGTATTTTCCTTAATTGAAGTTTCATTAAATTACCACAAAGACAAAACCAGAAGTCTTCATATGAGTGAGAGCATCCCATAGTAGTTGTAGTAGTAGTATGTCCCATATTCACCTCTCTTTCTACCAAACACAACTAAATGTAAAGTCCTGAGCATCTGGCAATTTTTTTTCTCCACTATAAGCTGCGTCAAAACATAAATTCAACCCAACCTGTCTGATCACATCAGCTGATTCTTCTTTTTATTTAAGAAAACTTTTAAATAGAATACTGAGTGGAAAGAAAAAATGGCAAGCAGTTACATAAGCTGCCAGACATAATCAAATTTAAAATATATATGTACCGCTAAAAATGCCAATTTAGTTTGAAGGTTGAACTTTAACATAACTTTTTTTTTTTTATAATGACATCATCTGAATGCCAGCCTTTGTATTCTGTAGCTTGGATGAGCGTCCATGAAGGCTGCTGACCTAAGAGTGTGTTTATGTATGCGACCTGAAGCTCCCTCTGAGCTTCATGTGTCACTTTAAGGTTTAATGTTTAATGTGCTGGTTAATCATTTCATGAGATACCATGCTACTCCAAAAAGTATTTGGACAGTTAAACTATCTGAAAACTTCCCTGAGGTTCACAAGGTCATTTTACAAAATGTTCTGTGAATTTAAAGGTAAATGCTTCTATAAATCTGAGAAAAATTATGTTGGAATTAGTTAGTCTGAAGGAACTAAAGAGAAGGCAAACATGAGAAAAGGTCATGCATTGTTTGCCCAAAGAAGGGCTCTCTATTCAATATATAATCGAAAACTCTGTCTTCCATCCTCCACTGTTGGGTATACGGTCAAAAAGTTCAAAAACAGAGGACCAACAACAGACTGGACCACATAATTGTGAGTAGAATAAAAAAAAAAAAAATAGGTGAGAAAGATCAGCAAGAAGACTTTCTTAGATCAACGAGAATGATGTGATATACAATTCAGTTCATAGACCAGTCGAAATGGGATCAACGAGCTTGAGTACAGAGGGAGAGTGATATGACAGAAACCATCCATAGGCTTAAAGAATAAGACTGCTCGGATTAAATTTGAAAGAACATGCGCACAGAGACAGAAGCTTTTGGAAAGGTGTGTTATTTTTGGATAACTTCAACCTACACGGATCTGACGGTGGAAAGTTTGCGTGGAGGAAGCCAGGGGAAGAATCCCTACCAGACTGCACTCGGGGTACGGCAAAGGAAGGAGGTGGAATCATCATAGTCTGGGGCTGTGTTTCTTACAGGGCTGCAGGTGAACTTATATTCATTGGTGGAATCATGAACTACAAAGTTCAAAAGAAACCTGAATGCGACCAGTCAATAATTATTCCAGCAACAGAGGTGGATCTTTGAGCAGGATGATGATCCAAAGTATTCCAGCCCTGACCTACATCCCACAGAGCCACGTAGAAAAAAAAAAAAAAAGGCCAATGCTCTTGAGTGAATGAACTGAAAACCTTGCTGGCTGAAACATGCAGGAAAACTTTGACCAAAGATGTTACCAAAAGTGTCTGATTACATGTCCAGATGTTGTCGAACAGCTCTGTAAGCTAAAGAATAGCAAACTAAATACTAAAACACTGTAACTATGACTTCGGTGAACCCACTATTGGGTGTCCATATACTTATTTGTCTTCATTTTAAACTCTCTATCTGTTGTTTCATCATTTAAAACCTAGCAAACTTATTTTTATGGAATATTTTTCTTGTACTTGTGAAATCAAACAAATTACATTATTTTTTTAGCTGTGGCTTTAATATCCAAATACTCTTTGGGGCCACTGTGTATACACAGAAACGGGGGCAGTTTTTGCCCTTGCCCATACCCACACCCATATCCCCAACACAAACAAATCCCTTGAAATGTGGAAGAGAAACAGACACTCGGGAACAGCTGCAAAACAGGATGCCCTTGAGAACAGGACACCCCACCCAACACGGCCTGAATAAACAGTTGTGTTAGAGAGCAGGAGGGCGGAGCAGAGGGCGGACAGGCGTGGAGAGGTGACAAAGAGAGAGGTACACAAATCCGAGTTGAAGTTCAAGATGTAGAAGCTCTCCGCGATGATACATTGCTGCCCTTAAGGATGAAATAGGAACATGCTCATGACATACTGTATAAGCTAGACCCTCTTTCCGTGACCAAGAACAAGATCATCTGTTTTGGTCTGAGACAAGTCCAGGTTTTAAGGTTGAGTCAAGTCAAGATCAGGACAAATAAGGCAAAACAATCCCTCTCCTAACTTCTGTGCAGTCTTAAAGATACGATTTCGAAAAGTTTGAAATATGATACAAACAAGAAACAACATACAGACAGGGATAGATTCATCCCATATTGTAGAAAAGGTCAAAAGCCTTCGTTATTGAATTCAGTTGACATACCTTGTACTCCCCCATCCTCTTTTTAGTGTATTATGCACTAATGAATTAATAGCACCATCTTTATGCCACAGTGCTTCAAGATCCAAGAAGTGCATCATCCCTCGTTTGTGTTGTTCCCTTAATCAGAAATTCCCCCTGAGGATGCATTATTTACTAAAACCTCTATTATAACTTTGAAAAACGAAATATTTCTGATGCAACTGTGAAAAGAATGGAAATCTAACATGTAAAAATAAATTCTTTCCACAAAAAAAGTTATCTCACACCCTGAAATCTCAATGTTTCTTTACATTTATTAATAACTGATGGGCAGTGTGAGAATTTCTGTGTTTGCTGACACACAATGTGGAAAATAAATATTACCAGCACTTAAGTGACAGCACTGAGCAGCAAGTGAAGAACAATTTTGTGTCTTTAGGGGAACTGAGAGCTGACCTGACAGTAGAGACGGCTCTCCAGTTCACTGCCAGAGAAGCCAGTGATGCTGGGCAGAAGAGGCTACCCCCGAAAAAAGCCAGCTGGACTCAGCTGAAGCCAACAGGGCCGGTAGCCAGGATTTTAGATATATTGGGGTCATAAGTCCACATGCCTCAATCAGAGCCCTACCCCAAAATGATGGACTTGCCGCCAACCAAACACTGTCAAATTGTAGAGCATTTGAATAAATATTTTGTTCTCACTAATTTTACTGTCCAATTGTATTTTATTTTCTGTTTTGCATGAAAGAAGCTGATCTGTGAAGTTCAAAGGAATACAAAAATAGCTCATCCTTGGTCACACTGGCAGCTAAACGTTCACAGAGTAAAGAAAGGAAAACTCTGTCACGCAAGGCTTTTTCTACTTGAGCCAGTTGCTAGCCAAGATATCAGCTGGGTACGAGAAGATATTACACTGCTGCAAAACGTAACCTGATGAATTGAATAAGAACCTATAAATGGCATCATTGCGATGGGGGTTAGGCACTAAAGGCACAAAATGTCAGAAGTGTTCTCTTCTGCTGTGGATATTTTTTAAAAGTCCCACTGTTTTGCCTCCTAGCTATGTAATTCAATAACACATTATCAGTCATCAGCCACTGTCTCCATTGTCTCCAACTATTTAAGTGTTGGTAATAAATGAAAATTCGTTTCAGTGTCTTTGCAGAGCTTTAGGGTGTGCTGTATTGATGCTCCAAAGTGCTCAAAAATCACAAGTTAAAGCTTTCGGGGATAAAGCGTGTGTGTGTGTGTGTGTGTGTGTGTGTGTGTGTGTGTGTGTGTGTGTGTGTGTGTGTGTGTGTGTGTGTGTGTGTGTGTGTGTGTGTGTGTGTGTGTGTGTGTGTGTGTGTGTGGAAGGGAGGGGGGGGTTAGAGGATTGTTCACAGTGGACTGAAAGTAGATGGCGCAAGACGGAGCAAAGGAGCCAGAAGAATGCAGGAGGAGACAGTGGAAGCGTGGGTCGGCCCCTGAGACATGTACTGAGTGGATGTGGAATGACAGCACAAGCCCAATTAGTCTTGGATGCAAGGGCTGCTACAGGGAGGTCGGTGCAAGTGATCAAGCCATTCATGCATTCAAGCACTCGCCCGCAGGCATTTCTCCGCCGACAGCCTGCGTAAAGTTACTCTATCACTGCTTCTGCTGGACTCCTGATCACTCTCATACTGCTGCCTCCACTCTCCCCCTCTTCTTTCCTTCCTTCCTTCCTGTCTCCTGAAATGTGCTGCCTCGCCCGTTCCCATTTGTCGTTTTTTTCACACTAATCCTGACTTGCTTCTCTTATCGGTGTCGCTTTTTTTTTTTTTTTTTTTTTCCTCTTGCACATTCACACTTTCTGTAACACACTCTCTCTCTTAAGGACATTAACACACTCTACTTGAAAGCCTGTCCATGCCATAACAGCCATAGTGCCACTCCCTCTGTCCTCTTCACCCTCCCACTTGTTTCCCATCCCCAGAGCTTGAGTATTACCTCATCCCACTCAGAGGCAAAGGAAGCCATGCGTTCCATGGAAGGCTGCCCAGAGCTGCAGTTAGCCACAGACCCACTGCGGCCGGCCAGACCTCCATCCTCCTCCCCGAGTGGTGACGCCAACAAGTCAGAGTCTGACTTGGACAAGCTTCGAATCAACCCCAGGTCTGCGGGTTTGACTTTGACCACCACCGCTGATGCAGACTCAGCTGAAACTTCCCTCAAGTCCTTAATGTCAGCCTGTGGATTCTGGATCACCTTGGCGGGTTTGGCATCCGGCGTGCACTCTGCCATTGTTTTGTAGCTGCCAAGTGCAGCTCAGGGTCCCCCAGTTTCCTGCAGTACTCTGTCTTGTTCAGTTAGTCCAGGGAGTGATCCAGTCTTTGTGTAGCTTTAAAACTGAGTCGTGGACAGCCAGCAGCTGAATTAAAAGATACAGATTAATGAAATATAAATACTGTAGACTCAGAGCATATTTCTGTACAGCAACTGACTTAAAGTATTTCAAAGTTCTCCTGTTTGGAGGGAAAGGCAGCATATAAAGTGAGAGACTTGTGCACAGAAACAATCATGAAGGTCCACCCACTAGTTGTATCCTGTTGCCCTCCCCTTAGTGACTGGCTGCCTTCTTCGATACTCCTACACTTCCTCCTGTCCACATCGTCGGCTTTTCTTTTTTTATTTAATCAGATCAAGTATCTAACGTGGGCATACAAAGCCTAAATGAGAAGATTCCCAGAGGAATCAGAGAGCGTAAACCAGGATTAGATAGAGTTAGAAAAGTGGGCTTGTATCCACGTGGATTAGGACACACTCAGAAACACACATCTAAAGATATTACCTGATGCCTAGCAATCAAGATCTTCAACTCATCATTATTCACCAAAATCAAAGAAGTCTTCATCACTGCATCCTCTTACCTGCTGCCTTGTTTTTGGCCCTGGCTCCTTCCCCTTTTCCGTGTGTTTGTGTCCGTCCTGTTCCGAGGATTGTTCTTGGAGTCTTCAGGAGGACTGGTCCTATCCCGTAGTGAAGATTGGGGGACGGGAGGATCCCAAAGCCTGGCCCTATTCAGACTGACAGCTGGGGTAATCAGGTTACTGACGCACTGGGTGGCTGCTCCATTTTAAAGGAGGGAGAGTCGGGATTCCTCTTTTGCTGTCTGTGTGTGTTGACCAAGTGTGTGTGCAGGACACGGAGGTTACAGAGTTCAGCTTAGTTTTGTGATTGTAGGGCAGACATGGCACGAACAGAATTTCAGACCTTTTTGGAATCAGCATTGACTGCCAGTCAGATTTCAATCAGTTTGCCATTGTATGATCAACCTATTTATATATAATTCCATCTAAAATACTTCTTGGACCAACTCTGGTGAGATTTTTGTGACTTAAAGTTTAGCAGAAGACTGTCAATTCTGACATGGAGCTTCATCTTTAATAGTCTTGCACATATGTAATTTATAATCAAAGATTCAGTCGAAGCCGAAGTGGTGACACTTTACAGCGAAACTCATTTTTATGTCAAAAATCATAACATGACATTGATTTTCTCTACCTTTCTGTTACAAATTTAAAAGAAAATACCTCAATGATGCCATTTACCAAAAATGAAATGCCATCAAATGCTTTTATTGTGTTTTTTTGACTTGGTCTTGTGAGGAGCGTATTATGATTTTTTTTTTTTTTTTTTGGGGGGGGGGGGGATCTGTATATCCAGACAGGAAATGTTGACGATGGAATGCAGAAAAGATCTCACTCTCTTCTGCTATTTATATTTCTTCTCGAAGGAAACTGACGCTGACAAAAGGGTCTCTTGTGAGACATCCTTAGTATTCACAGGCAACCGTAGCTGTGCAAAGCGCGCCTGTGTGCCCTCAATCAGCCAAGTTCCTCGCATGCTCACCTCTTCCCTGTGGGCAGCGCTGGTATGTGCATGACAGAAAAGATAACATCCTTCCCTCACCAAGGAGGGTTCATACAGCCACACACTGCTGAGGCTGGAAATAACAAAACCCACATCTAATGAAGCACGCCGAATGGCACATCTAATGATCAATATAATGGTGATGAGGATGAAACAGTTTAAGTTATTCACGTGTTCTGTGACATTTTGAACAATGGGGGTTCTGGAATACAACATGTTTAAAAATAATGATGTCTTCATGGCATATTAGAGAGACTAAAATAAAACATGCATCCCCTCCTTCAGTTGGCTGGATGCTGAGCCTCAGGCTAAAGACAGTGGTGACTCATGAACACTCTTCTCTAACAAAGACATGCACACTGTGCAAGTCACAGAGAGGCTGTGCGTACAGTAAACATGCACTGTGGAGTGCAATGTTTTTTATGTGCACAGGGTTTGTGACTGTCTGAACAGGTTTTGTTCTTATAAATTGTTTGTGCTCCCTGACGCATTGGATGCCTTTTCAGGATTCTTGTGCGCGTCTGTGACGCTCTTTCCACTTGCAATATGTGTCCCCGGGTCCACAATTAAATTTTTTAATAACATCACACAAGTTGTAATGCAACTTTTCTCACCACTTTAGCCTATAAATCATTATCTTCCTCTGCAGTTTGGTGCCCTGCAGTTCCCACCTAATCAGCCGGCATTACAGAGATGGAGAATGAGGCCAATGGGTAAAGATCTAATGGGGTTAATCAACCTATGAAGCTATTACCTTCAGAGAGGCTTCAAAACAAGTAGCGCAGATGAGGCTCTTATGAACAACATAAAATGTGCTGTACAATTCCCCTCTGTGCCTGGAAATCTTTAGACCCAAATGAGAGATGCGGTTCATTCTCTAAAATCCCATCACACTGTGTTCGGGTTTTTCTCCTTGGAGAGTCTCAGGGGACGCTAACCCGAAAGTCACGGACAAGAATGCTCTGATGCTAACCTTTGAGGTAATCTGTTCCCCCCCGGCAACAGGGATGCCCTTCATGCACACCATCATTTTTAGCTCCTCAAATGTGGGAATTCATCACTGGAGTGGCAGAGCAATTCACAAAATAATACTGTACTAAATTAAATGATGCGAGACTAGAAGACTCGACAAAAAAGGTAATTTACAGGCCAACAACCCCATGCGTACACATTTTGAAGTAACCCCAAAAACAATTTCAACACCCAGGCAGTAAAAGTAATGTTTTGGCCATTATTTTGAAGCTATTGAGAACAGGTGTCTCACTTTGAAACAACACTCTTCAATTATTTCTTTGTTGTAAAAGACACTTCAAAGTCGAGGGATGAAATGAATCACTTCAAACAGAGACAACAGCAAAACTACCTGCTGTTAGCTCAGAATGGCTAAAGATGTGGCTCCTGTGAAAGCTTTCCAACAGAAACGAACAGAGCTGACCTCTCAGCAGGGAAATGGGAGGGCAAGTGTGCATGGCTGAGTGAAGATGTAGTACTGGATATCCGTCAGAGTTGGAGAAGCAGAGAGAGACTGGAGGGTTGAGACACAATCTTTTCTCAGCGTCTAACTCGGTTTAGTTGGTAATCTCACCAGGTTATTCTGTGAATTTCCACAAACACTCTTTTATCGGTAACATCTGTATGGGGAAACTAACATGAGGTTCACCATTGCAAGTTTAGCCAGAGTTGTATCTTAGCAAAAAAAATGCATTCATTTGCAGTTAAATCTGGTATTAATTGTTTCCAGATGACAAATCCTAATAATTAAGGTGATCTCTTGATATTTGGATGAGATTTTTTTTAATCAATAGCTCAATAACTAGAGGATGGATTGGTACAAACTGTTGTGGCGACATTCATGGTCCCATGGAGATGAATCGTAATTATTTCAAGGATTCCCTGAACGTTTATTCACGTTTCATGCACGTTCAACACAGTGAAGTCCTTACAAGCGAACCGTACAACATTACAGAGAGGAACCCGACAATTCAACAATTCTCATGTGAGCAATGTCCACATTGCTGGAAGGAAAAACTCCCTCTTGACAGAAAGAAAACCTGCGACTGAACCAGACTCAGAGGTGGGTGGCAATCTACCTCCACTGGTTCGGGTGAAAGGGGAGCAGAAAGAGAAAAGAACCCTATACAGAGACAACAATGAATAAACATTGGGTAGGTTGATGGTTGGTGGTGGCAGATCAAAAACACGCGGGTCCAGAGCCAGAGATACCCGCAGAAGAAGCACGAAACTACAGGAGAGAGAATACATAAAGGTAATGAGATGCAACGGTGGCATATAAATTCATTTGGAGAGTGAAAGAGAGGAAGGGAGCTCAATACATCATGGGAGGTCCCTCTGCACCCGAGACATGCAGCATAATAACTAAAGGATGACTCAAGGTCACCTGCACCAGCCCAAACTATAAGCGTTACCAAAAAGGAAGGTTTTCACCCTAATCTTAAAGGGAGAGAGCGTGTCTGCCTCCCGAACCTAAATTGGGGGACGGTTCCACAGGAGAGGGGCCTGAAAGCTGAAGACTCTGCCTCCCGTTCTGCTTTTGAAAACTCAGGAAACCACAAGTAGGCCTGCAATCTGACACGAAGCTCTATATTAGAATAATATGGCACTAAAAGATCTGAGATAAGATGGAGCATCAAATGTCTGGAGAAGAACTTTAAATTTTAGGTTTTTTTTTTTTTCAGGATTTTACCGAAAGCCAATAAGAGATGCTAATATGGTAGATATACGGGATTACGTCTCTTGCTAAATCCCCTCCATTTTTCTTTTTACTTTACATGTCAACACAATGGGTCCTGTTACTCTTTGGCACTCTGAAGGAATTTCCCCTCTAACCAAACTAGCATTCACGCAATGGGAAACAAAGTCCAATTTCTAATGATGTGTTTACTTTGACGACAACAGGGATGACAGCTGACAGCTGACAGCAGATGCCGTTGAACAAGACGCATTGTTTTGACAATGTAAAACATAGAGCGATCAATCGTGAGCAGAACATTTCAGCATTGTTGCCATGAATTCTCACCTTCAAAAACTGGCCAGCGTTCATGTTATCGCAGCATTAATACAACATCCTTTTCAGAGGGAAAATGTGTTTATGGTCTGGTGTAAAAGAGGATTGCTCTTTTTTTTTTTTTTTTTTTTTTTTTTTTTCTGCATCACGTGACACAGCAAGTGCTGCCGGCCAAGTAAGGACAAAGACAAAATTAACAGATAACTTCAACGTGCTGGAAATATGAGAATCAAGGCGCACCGAGGAATCCAATTGTAGTTCCTTCATTTGTATGTAAGATGGGAAACGATAGCACGACACATTGAAGGTCTGTGTGCACCTGCAGTGTATTCACGTATGGATGCATGTGTTCATGGTTGCACATGTGCGTGCATGCATGAATGCAGGGGCGAATGTTTGTGTTGAAGCCACAGGCACGCAGGGCTTCCTGTGTTGGGTTAAAGCTCTCTGTGCTGCTCTCAGTGAAAACAATGGGCACAGCTCCATGTTTCTGAATTTCCCATCAGGGGGGTGATGATGACAATGGGCACTGACAGATTAAACACATGCCCTGTTTTATTGCAGTTGGCTCAGAATATCAAGGTTTAGAGAGAGAGAGAGAAAAAAAAAGGAAACATCACAAATTTTCAGTTGAATCTAATGACTAGGAGAGACACATTTTAATTCAGAGGGAAGAAAGGATAAAGGAAACAGTTAGGGGAGAGATGCAGAGAGACACTGAGGAGAGCAGGTAGAGCGAAAAAGAGAAGGTAGGCTAATTAATCCACAGTTCACGGCCAGGTCACTTTCAATGTAATGCCCCCATGGTGGCTGCCCTTGACAAGTTCCATATCCAGCGAGCACTGGAGATGTATGTCGAAATGATAGTAATGATATTGGCAGTCATGAATCAATCAGACATGCTCAATATATTCAGCCGAGAGTCAGGAGATTTATCCTCGGGGAAGTGATAGTGTGAGACAATCCACTTCCATTATGAGCCGGCTCACGCAGCACTTTAAGATAGATTAAAAACACAAATTGAGAAAAAAAGACATTAATCAATGTTGATGGTCGAAGGAAAATCCATTTATAAAATAAAAGTTCGCTCAAGGTACACAATACTACAGGAGCGCCTCTCTATACTGTCACACTGCACTCTTTACTACACAAACCCGGCCTAAACTTGCCCTGCAAAAGTTTATTTCTGTGGCTAAATCTGCCTTTAACTTTAGATACACGGCGTCTACCCAAAGGCTTTTAGCCTTTTTAACTTCTGAACATCAAAGAATTTTAGAGAGTAAGAATCCTCTCCTTCTATAAAAATAGACTCTGCCCTTGACTCTATATTGAGCACATTTTTAGAAGCAATCGTACTTGTTGCTAGAGTAAAAGGCAATACAGCACTCTAGTATTCAGCTTTAGCTTTCTGATGATTTCTTCGGATTTAAAAGGTGACATTACGGGACATTTTTGTTGAAATCTCGATTCACCGGGTCGTTCTTATTTTTAGAGAAAGAAAATGTTCCTGCTGTTGAATGAAATACTATTTTCTTGGAAAGCTCAGTCAGTAATAACTGAATAAAAACTCTTCTGATAAGCCACACCATAAACACTGTAATGGCAATAAAAACTTCTTACAAAATACATAAAACTGTGAAATGTTTTTAGCTTTGTTTTAAGGGATTGAATAAATTAATTTAGTACAGAGCTGATTATCTACCTGTAATCTTTGCCAAAAGGGAGAAGGAAGCAAAGAAAGAACAAAACCCCAGAGTGGAAAGCGATCTCCCGCATGCTTTGATAAAGACAGGTTTTTGCTTATTTCTAACAAGAGCTGAGTTCTTGTCTTAAACACCATTACATGCATGAGTGAGATGGTAACAGATGATGGGTCTTTCAATTCCACCTTGGGCGCATATTGACTGACAGAAGGGAACAACAGAAGTTTCTGTAGGGGAGATAAGCAGACAGACACTAGATTGCAGAGACAGTTTCCCGATAGAAACAATTTGGGACACTTGAGGCAGTTTTGCGTTTTCCTTTGAGGCTGGAAAAGACGTGATTTGTGAAAACTTCTCTCCTCTCTGCTGGTAATCTTGCACAATCATTGTGGAGAACTGCAGATTTTGCACCTTCATTCAAGGGGATTCATAGTGAGTGTTCATGTACAGGTAAAAAAAAAAAAAAAAAAAGTCCCGAGGTTTTTCGGATTGTTCATGCTACCGATGAGAAGAAAGACAGAGAAAGCTTTAGCGGGAGTGTCTTTATGCCAGCATATCACACACCACTTTTGAAACTCACAAGGCGAGAATATGACTCTGCTCCATTTTGACATTTTCAGCGGTAACTACAGAAGAAAAAAGGATTTCATTTTGACTTGCTGGCAAACTGCATAGCAGATACGACAGTTGTTACGAATCTTATTCCTTTTTAGGCTGATTTTTATACTCTAAAAATAGCAGATGCTGCATGCTGCCTTTGGATACTGTTCACAGAAGGGGGAAATGCACCAACAAAGAGGACAACACAGTAACTACACAGTCGAGCTCGATACGTTGGCTTGGCCTGGAATTTTATCATGACTGAATTTAGCGACTGTCTGATTTAGTAGCTAATATTAAAAAAAATTGATTTTCCAAAATCTCTCTATAATACAATGTCTTTTTTTTTTTTTTTTTTTTTTTATAACGGATAACAGCTGGGGAGAACCCAATGAGTAGGCTACATTTAGGCTAATTCGAGCCATTTTAGTGTTCGCTGCTAAAGCCAGCTTTAACATGATACAGCCCCGACTACCCCACATAAAGCAGTTCGTCTTGGTTTAAAGCTTTGTTTTGTTGCTAACTAAGCCATGTTCACAGAAACCATACAATTTCTTGGAACAAACTTTTTATATGGTAAAACAGATGTCAACAAAGATTTTTACACCACAAAACTGGCTTTTCAAGTCTCACAACACGTGTTTTTACAACATGATTTTTCGAAAGAAACAATAGTCTTAAGAGTATTCTGTAATATACTGAAATATTAAACGATTATTAACCTTCAGATTGTCAGTTCATTAAAATAGTCTTTTTTTTTTTTTTTTTGGAGTACCAGATAACAATGAGAAGACAACATTTAGTTTAAAGCCAGCTGCAGTTCGGTTTGCTTTATAGCTTTGTTTTGTTGATAGTTTCGCAGTTTTCTCAGAAATTATGTATTTCCACAAAACAGACATTACCGAAGCTTTTTCAACCGACTATGTCAGCTTTTTGGCTTTGTAGGTCTCACAACATGTCAAAAAAGGAACGCATAGTGTTAGTCTGTTATATATTGACTGAGAATAACTAAGAATTAACCGTCAGTCAGTGGTACTTTTCAGCTCAAAAGAAACTGTCCAAACATGTTGTTTTGGAATAGAAACCAAAAGAAACTGGGCCAGAGCAAAAGTGTGATAAAGTGGTTGGACTAACTGGAGTTTTTCAGGGTAGACTGCAGAACATCAGGGGCAGCATGTTCTTTCGACACCAAAAAAACCCTGAAAATAAGACTTTCTTGCAACAAAGTGTTAAGAAAGGCAAAGAATAATCTTTTGATGGTACATCAACTATGGACCAGGGAAACTCTTCAGAGGCAGAAATTTGCAACCGCTTTTATATGCATGTATGGATGACAACCATATGTTTGAGTTGATGAGGACCCTGATAAAAAATTAAAGTCCTTTAGTTGTAGGTGAGGTTATATGAAAAATTTATCAGGCAACGTTATTTCAAATTTAGACTTTCTGAATTGGGGAAAACAAAAACACTTCAGACGGGTGTGCTTGAGGTTTCTATTTTAGAATATGACCTTTTATTATTTGAAATCTTCATGGTGCCTGAGTTATCTTACAGCTAAACAATATAAACATAATAACATATAGATTTGTTTTTAAGATGATTTAACAGGCAAAATGTTTATTATTCATTTATATTCAATGAATTTTAGCATCAATACTGTCATTTTACATATATTCAATTAGTAATGAGGATTTGTGACCACAAACAGAGAACCATTTCTCCAAAATTGAGGCAAAAATATATCACCCCTTAAAGTAAAGTACCAACTGTGACGTTTACTAGTTTAGGAGTTATTAATTATGTAAATCAAATTATTATTATTTGGTTGACATAGCAATCTCTCGCTGAGCTATTCTGGAACGTTTACCAGCATCAAAAATATCATCAGCTGCACAATGGAGATGCATGTTTATAATTTAAACATCTACGAGATCTCAGCTGATTTGGCACTTAAATTAGCCTTTAGCACCTAAAATTGAGCATCATAGTTCATTCCCGAGCACAGAAACCTACTAATGATCACTGTTCATGATGAAGGGCCTCAAACAGCCTTGGTATATGTCCCAGAAGGTGCTTTGGTGGTTTTGGGTTCTGACCGGGTAAAACGGTAACAACAAACATCTGTGGTTCAGTTCCAGCTCTGGGTATTCACCTTAATTCGGACAACTATAGAGGGATGAAATGCAAATTGAAAATAGACTAGCTTTGGAGCTCAAACATTATTTGTGTACAAAAATCTTGGGAATCAAGGGTTGATGACAGCCGCCAGTTCAAGTTGGAAACATCAGTGCAATATCTGACTTGAGTTATGAATATTGACTGTTGCAGAAATAATTTTGTTTAAGTACATTGCTAATTAAAAGTTTCCTTTGGTCCTTATAGTACTGACATATATGCAAATGAGGGTGATCTTAGACCGATTTAAGTTTTTAAAGTCCTTTAAAAATGAATATAATATTCTGAATAAACTTTTAGTTTTTCACACCGGTAGTTGTAGCTGAATGAAGTTCAGTGTAAATTGTTTGCCTGTCCTTTTGACTTTATGAAACTCAAATGTGAAGCACAAAATACTTCGTATGCAAATGCTGACAGATGAATATTTAACACAGCTATTTATAAAACATGGTAATGAACAGCACACCGAAGCAGGTGAAGGAGAATCACTGTCGGTGTGCACAGAGCATACAGCTGGCCGGTGGCAGGCTGCCGCAGGGCGGGATAAACACAGTTTATACTGAAGTAGGGCAACTAAATGTTATGTGCGCTCAAAATGTTCGGCCAATGGCAGCGAGCGACGAGTTCTTACAGTCACATTTAGACATTTAGCTGATGGCGGGTTGTCATTTTGCTCAAGGACACCTTGGCAGGACACGTAGGCTGTTAGCAGTGATTGAATCTTTTCAATGGAGGATAGTAAAACTAACTACAGTACTTTTCATCTGCCTTCCTTGTGCCGACAGTAAATCAATCCTGGAGGGAGAAGAAATAATAATTCCATCTTTCTTCTTGGTCACTGACAAGGCCCGCTAATCAAATTAGCCTTAATTGAATCTGATTTGATGTCATTCATTTGCTAACCAGCCAGGCGTTGCATTTCAACGTCTCAGTGGAAGAGAATAATTCACTGTGATCTAGAACGGAGCCTTTGATTTGAAATGATGAAAAGTGCTACAAACGGTTCATAAAAATGTGGCCGTACACGGAAAGCTACAACAACTACAGCAGGTTAGTAAGGGATTAGATGCAAGCTTTGTTTTCTCAGATCCTGTGGTGTAGTACATCTGTATCAGCCCGCAGGCCCATGGGAGCCTCTGCTGGCCAACACAACCACTGTTTGAAACAAGCCGATTCAGGAGGCTCTCCCTTAGGCCAAGGAAAATGGATATTGATCTGGAGCCATGACTAAATGGATTAAATTACAGAGTAGTGTTGGTAGCAGGGAGCAGAGAGAAGGAGACACGAGGGAGGAGGAGGAAAGGAGGTGGAAGACATGGAGGGAGGGACAAAAGGGAGGAGGAAAAGGGAGCATTGACAGTCTACCAAAATCTTTGCATTGCAGACTGCTCTTTCTCAGCCACACTTTGAATCAATAGCCCACCCAGCAGCCCTGTGCAATCATCCCCCAGACTCCCCAGCACCATCCTGGTCCTCATGCAGTTATGAGCCAATTGGCTTTGGAGGAATTGCTAGTCAGGGGATTATCATTTTCCATTCAACCAAGGCTGTTGAGTGGTAAGGCCGCCAACTGCATGCTGGGAGCAAAAGAAGATGCATCATCATGAATACAGAACCCGCATGACCCTGCAGACAGCGTAAACCTGGGCGAGTCCGGCCGACCGTCAGTCACAGTCCAACCTGTTTAGAATAAACAGTAAATCAATCAGCAGTCCTCCGTAAGCCCGGCCGCTTCCCCGGCCTTGCTGGTGTGTTCTGTGGGGGCTGCAGAGAATAGCTTTCTGAGTGCCTCTCCTGTGAGCTCTGAGTGTTGATATTCATGACATTAATGCGTTCACTTGTGACGGGAATATCAAAGAGGGAGAGAGTGAACTACACTGTAAAAAAGGAAAAAAGTTGAGAAAATGTGCAATTTCAATGCAGCGCACCTCAAGAGTGTCGAGTGTCACAGTTTAGCCCAGTTACTCAAAGCAGCGATCGAGCTCGTAGTAATGAACCCACAGAGAATTATAACCTGACGCCGTTCAACTCTGCAGAGCTTAACAGCAGCTCGCAGCTCATTTCTTTGGTTTCCCAGGCCTGGAACTATATTGTTCTTTTCATCACTCTCATAGCACAACATTGAGCTGTTTTCAGCTAAAAAAAAAACAACAAAACAACAACTGTACAAACCCACTGTACACTATCTGCAAAGTTAGCAACTCAGTGTTGAACAGTGGAGCATTTATCTGCTAAGGATGCTGTTATTTTCCTCAGAGGTTGGTGGAGATGAAAAACAGATTTAAGAGGAGTAAAACCAGGACTTACTTTCGCCAGGTGGATAGAAGTTAAACGCAAATGCTGCTGCATATCTTACGGATGTTTAATTTAAAAAGAGTGTTCAATTATATAAGAGGCCATATGTCAGTTAGTGTTACTCGTCTGCGAATGCAGATTTCAACTTTAACTTTGTATAATTTAGAGCCTTTGTTTCTGTTCACTCAATCCAATCTGCATTTTTACTCATCAAGGATTTTCACTTTCTGTTTCACTGCTAGATTATCATTGACATTTATTATTTCACGTATGTTAAATATGGAAAGAGTGGTGCTTTTGGAAATTCATTTCCTGGCAGATATTATATTATTAATATAATTTGCACTGCAGAGCCTTTAGCTCTACATATTTAGTAGATATCTTCATTATGGTTGGCAGTGTTGTCATTTTGATCACAGAGTAGATCATGTGACTCATGTGACACAAAGTCATAACAATTCTCTATCATGTATCTTTCTGCATATCAGATAAAAGCTGTAACACTAACACAATGCCTGCTGGGAATTGTGTGCTAATAGGATGAAAATGCTTCCATAAAATGTAATGAGAAATAGAACAATCAGATGAACATTTAAAGGATTCATCAAGAGACTGAAATTAAAATTACGAATTATGAATATAAGATAAAAATTTACATTTTGAATTAATTAAGCCAACGAGTTAATGACAACAAATACTCTGAATTAAGATAATTGTTTGACATTTTAAAGTGTGAATGAGTACAAAAAGAGCTGGTTTTCACACATTTATTAAATTCTGAACACGAACAGAGCTTTTAAGACTTTGTAATGAATCTTGAGCTCAAATCTGTAAATTTTCAGCACTCGCTTGTGTTGCAGCAACTATTTGTGTTGTTTTTTATTTGAGAAATGTAGCTAAAGGCCATATTTATGGACCATAGCACCATTAATGGAAATATCAAGATATCGCACAAAGATCACTTTGCCTGCAATAGCTGAAAATATCTGGGGTTTTTTTTTTAGAACCTAATTTTACTCATTTAGCTTTCGAAATCTCTCTCCTTCCCTGTAGTGGATGTTCATGGGCGGTTTTCTTATTGTACGTTTCATTATAATGCGGATTTCTCGTGATTTCCTCAACTCCTGAGCTCTAATCACGTACACACTTTTCACCACTCCACTTCATTCCCTTCAGGGCAACGCTCCACTTCATGGCCAGATTAAATATTCATAAAGACTCTTCCGATTTCAGATGACACCCGGGCATCCGCCTTTGCTCGACATATGCATAAAATGTGCATTAACATGGTTTTATTTCTGTCTCACTGATGTGGAGAGTGGATGTTTATAGGACATTTAATGGAATCCATTTCTTAGAGTGGACAAAAGATTGCATGTAATCTACCAAAGTCTCTTTTGAAGATCGCAATTTACAACATGCATGACTGACAGCTCTTAAAACTTATCTGATGTGATGCACAGCATTGTAACAGTTTGGATTGTCTTTGCAGTGCTTTCCCTCCAGTATGAAAGTATATAAATTATCAAACACAGCGTGAAGCATATGGCTATTGCCCTCAACACATTTCTTTTTTATACATGGCCTAGAAATTTCCTAAACCATAAAGCCACAAAAATATCCTCTGGGAGTGTGAGATACAAAGAAATTTGACAGTCCATGGAAGCACATAATCAGTCACTGCACATCATTCCAGTTTCTCGGTTGCAATTGCAAAAACACGACGACTCTCTAGCTCCATCTGTTGAGACACTTTCCCAACTATAGGCAGACGTTTGTAATACGGAAGGGAGAACGCAGCTAGAGGAGAGCAGTGGAGTTTCGCAAGGCACTGTGGGAGCAAACATCAGCTGAGATCATGATTCACTTGCCGCCACAGATTCTTATGCAAGAGCTGCAATTCTTCAAACATGCTTGACTGAGTAAACTAATGAGGACCAGGTCAAGTTCCTCATTCGTCGAGGGGTAACAACATTAGAAATACCCATCTGTTTTCTCTTATCTGCGTGCATTATTCAGGGGGGATGCTCATCCCAGATGTAGGTACAGCCTGTACGTGTCATGAGTCTATGAAGGAGCCAACACTCTTAAAAAAAAACAAAAAAAACAACAACAACAACAACACACACACACATTAACACCTGCAGGCTGAGAGAAAATGTCACGTCCAGTGAGGAAAACCCCGTGTGGCAGAGCTGGGTTCAGTCCAAGGGCCTTTTACGATGTCCAGCCACAGTGTTCACCTTAACACACTAAACCAGCTTCACAGTTTCAGCTTTGCGTTTCCTAATTCAGGGTAAAAAATGTCAGGCAAGAAAAACATGCATCATGTTTTCTGACTGCTCGAGTATAAACCAACAAAGTGTGACGCAACATTAAACGCTTTGAATTTCAAAAGCCGAACTGGTACAGCTCTGAGCGCATTAGACTCCACTTTCACTTGATCAAGACTCAACACTAATTTTGCTTCTTTCTTTTTTTCTCTTGTGAGTGATGTTGTGTCAAACTTTCATCAAACATGTTCTCCCTTTGTATTTTTTTTTTTTTTTTTTTCAACAGCTCAAAACTGCACCGAGTTGCCGAGTAGAAACTTTAATCTCCAAACCGGAGCAGTTTAACAGCATCCCTTAATCGAAACAGATACATTAAAATACTACCACCTGGTAAAGTTGATGTGCTAAAACTTGTTAGAAAACTGTAGCCTTAAACATCCAGGAGATAAAAAAAATAAAAATTAAAAAAAAAAACATTTCTAAATTGTTTGGACCCCTTGTCACTCTTCTTTTACTAATTCAAAGAAAAATATTCTGGTTTTTAGCATCTCAATGCTCCGCTTTGTTCACCAGCTAGTTGTTAACTTTGTCAAATTGTTTCGTGGTGCGCATGTAATGTACGGTGATTTTTTTTTTTTTAAACTTTAACATTTAGTTTTTTGCTTTCTGGAAACAACGAAATGAACAATTTTTTTTTTTTTTTTTTAAAGTAAAAAAAAAAAAAACAAGCATAAGAGTGACATTGCAGGCTGCATCGCAGTGAGCTGAAAAGACATTGAAATGCTCATTATAGCTGATATAAAATAAAGTCAGGTAATTATTGTCATTTTAATAAGACATTACAAAATACTTTTCAAAAAAAAATAGAAAACCACAATAAAATTCAGTGTACTCAACCAGAAAAATTGCAAAAGATTCAACTTGACTATTCTCTGCAATGACTTTGGCTCCATGTCCCCACATACCTGTAACCCACCCACACAGGTGTTTTCACTTAAGACTGCGTCGCAGGAGCTCGTGTCAGGAGCTCGTGTCAGCCATATGAATTCACAACTCACCCGGTCAACATCGTCAATGGTACACTACGTTATCTGACCTCCCATAATTCAAAGAGGTCAAATCAGCCCGGATAACTAAAAACGCCAGAGGCAGTTCAGGTCAGTTCTTTAAAACATCGAAGAAGCCGCTGATATGAACTACAATCGAAAAGAAACAGGATTGAAATCACGGTTTTATTTGTCAAACCAATGCAAAGTAGTAATAAAAAAAAAAATTTAAAAAAAAAATCAACATTTAAAACCTGAAACAAAGCAAAAATGCAGCAACAAATATTGTCAAATCTAAGAGGCTTTTTCAGTGGGCGGGCTGAACAGTATGTCGGAGTGGGAGGAGATAGTCTAACCTGGACAGGATGTTGTTAAAAAAAAAAAAAAAATTCTGTAAGGGGAGCTGAAATTAACTCTGATGAGGTGAATACTAATAAATACCAGAAAATGAAGTAATTATATAAAAAAAAAAGAAGAAAAAAAAAAGACAATTACAGTCAGGGACTTTTGTTCACGGTTGAAGAAAGGTGGAATCAGCAGTTTAAAAAAGTTGTATTGATAAATCCGAGTGTCGAAACAAGTGTCCTCACTAGACAGCGTCTGTTCATGGCAACAAAGATCGCACAAAGTCCGCCCGGCCTTATCTGTCTGGTCGCATCATGCCCGGTCTCACTGGCATCATCATCGGCCGGGGATGACGCATCATGTGTGGCGGCCCGGGCATCATCTGCATGGGTCCTCCCATCGGTGGCCTCATGCCTCCTAAATGTGACAGCGGAGGGATACGCGGCTTAGCTATTGATTTATGACGACGGCTTTACATAAAGAATCACGTCAGTGCGTTTAAAACTTGACAAGTCATTTAGAACAACCTCGTTAGGATCGTACTCCTCACATATTAACTAGGCCACTGCGGCATGAAAATATCTAGTTCGACTTAAGTCTGTCACGGTAACAGCTGTAACTCGCAATCATTTTAATTGTCTATTTATTATGTAATCGATAGGGCAAAAGAAAACAGTAATCACAGTTTAGCAGAGCCGACGCTAACAACGGTCTAAAATCCGAAGATGTGAAATTTACAATAGCCGCGTTTACGTGGAGCCTAATATTCTGATTTAAAAACGGTTTCATAGCTCAAACAGAATAAAAACGCTCCACATAAGCACCTCAATCACGACACGGGACCAGACCGACTGAAATTTTAATCAGTTGCAGATTCCTCATTTAAACCTTTTCATAAAGCGATCAGAGAAAAATTGTACCATGAAAACAACGAAACTATTTACTTCCTGACTGCGTTCTTCCTGCACACAACTTCTGTCTTGATTTAAATGCGAGCGGAGGAACGTTTCTGCTCCACTTAAAAAAAAAAAAAAAAATGCTGTTTTTCTAAGCTGAGCTGGACTCCTGCTGAGTTTGTTTTTGATGCAAACTCTTAAAGAACTGAACTTTTACGCCTGGCCTGTGCTTTTTCTTGATAAGAGAGCCAACACAATAAAGGCAAATACCGCATTAAAACAGATAATAGATGTCTTTCTTATTATTTTACCCCCCCGCCGTTGGTGACGTGGTTGAAGTCAGAGCCAATCGGAGGCAGACTAGGGGTCGGGTTGCAGGTGGGAACAAAAGATAAGACTATCAAAACACGCGATATAAAAATGTAATAAAAATAATCAAAACTTTTTTGCCATTATTGACTAATCATGTCAAAGGTTCAGCACATTAGGATAAAAAAAAAAAAACTTGTGAGGAGAAACCTTTGGAATTGAAGGGGTCTGCTACTGTGGCTTCGAAACAGAATAAAAAAAAAAAAAAAATCCTGATGAACCCTTGTGTGTCATATGAAGTGTTAGCAAAGAGTTCCTCCGTCTGAAATATCTTAAATTCCAAAAGCACTCAGTTTCTACGGGCACTTTCAGATGCGAAGCTGCACAAATTAGGATCTTCAAAGAAACATGTTTCTTACCAGGCCCGCCGGGCATCATCCCATGTGGTGGAGGCCCCATCATGGGCATCATCGGAGGACCACCCATGGGGGGCGTTGGCAGCATCCCTGGGCGAGGAGGACCGCCTGCATTACAAACAGCAAACGTTAAGTATTCAAGTAATGTTGAGACGAGATACGATTCATCAGATTCAAATTGATCATGGAGATTTACATTATATCCTGAGAGCCTAATTTGCATTGAAACACACACACACACGCGTGTGTATTGTGGACAAAAATCATGTGAACTCTACATGTATCAGAAGAGATTCACTTGTGCCAACACGGCCACAAACTCCCGGAGTGTTTCCCAACATGCTGCGTGTCCGCTGCGATCCTGCTGGTCAGTTTGGTGACTTGTCGTTCCTTTCAATCAGCCTTCGCCACGTGTTGTCATTACTTGAGATGATGGCGCTTGACACACGAAATCTTACAGCAGGTTTTTTTTTTTTTAAGTCGATACAATTGCAAATGTGGCTGCAGGATATTGGATCTATGTTTGTTGTCTATTTTGGAAACTTGTTTCTCAAAGTGCCGAGAGCAAGACTCAAGACTCTAATTTGCATCCAGTGGACCTGCTGCTCAATAAAGTCAGTTAATAAAATGTTACAAGAGGTGAGAGGTGAAAAAATGTCCCCCCCCCCGATAGGTTTCTGCTGTTTGCCGCGGTGACCCGTTGATTTGAATTCGCCGTTACTTGTCATCATGCAGAAACCTGCGGCTTCACACGTTTTATTGGCTGGTCGTCCCAATTGAACTCTTCAGCAGACGTTTAAAGAGACAAATATACCGACAGTGTTTCCCGTAAGAATATTTAAATTTAACAATCAAGGACAGTGTCCATGTTGTGGTTACTTAATCAAATTACTCCAGCGCGATGGACTCACCTGGGGGCGGGCCACCGGGGAACGGTGTGGGGGGAATCTTTCCCTGCTGAAACGCAGCCGCTGTTGGGAGAAAAAAAAAAAAAGAAACATTAACACACACACACACACACACACACACACACACACACACACACACACACACACACACACACAGACAAATATTGCATGTAAAGTATGAATAATGTACAGAAACACAATCTTGCCATCGTATTTTTACGGTTGGTTAAGAATTTTATTCAAGCTTATTTCATGCTCTAAATGTAGAAAGTACGGAGGGGGGTGGGGGATGGGGTGGGGGGGGGGTTGCAACAGGGTGCGAAATCAAAGCGACGGCCGATATGCTGAAACAACGTGTAGCCTACAATTTTCTTTATTAAATCGGTTTAGTCCGTAAAACAACCCATTTCTCCACATTGGACAACGCTACTCATTAGCTTTGCATCTCGTATGTGGATTAGTGGTTTGTAATCTCAGAGGGGGCCGAAGTAAACTGCACTGTTTAATCGGAGCTTGGATAGCCCACACACACACACACACACACACAAAGTGTGTCATGTGTGGGATATATATATATAACAGGCTTTTATTGTCCACGTCTAACCAGGCTATTAAATATGGAAAAGAAAAAAAATGATACGGTGCCCACAATCTGAGAGCGAACGGCTGACCGCACAACCAAAGAAATCGTCGGTCGGTTTACCGCACGCATGATATGAATCTTACAGATTTTATGATATCTCGAGCAGGTCGAGAAGCCCTCGAGCTGAACCTTAAAAGAAATCCCCCTCTGCACAAAAGACGGCAGAACGGTTATTGGCTTACTTGTTTTGTCGATCAGGCTCTGAGCCTGCTCCTCCATCCATTTCTGGTAGTAATCTTTCACATTTTCTTTGTGTTTTCGGCCGCTGCAGTGGGTCTTCCTCACCGACGGCTTGAGACAGAAACGGAAAAGAATCACGGGGGATTAATGAAGAGTAAAATAAACAACACGTTTTTGGTTGTTTTTTTTTTAACAAATTTGATCAGACACAAACGCAACTTACCGAATCGTGTGTGAGATAGGTGTCACAGTAGTCACAGTAAAACCTAAAAAGAAAAGAAAAAGAGTGAGAGGGGGGCGGGAAAACAAAACAAAACAAAAATCTAGAGCTGTAAACCTGAGCTGACCAATAACATCATACTTTTGTGCAGAACTTTAATACAAATCATTTCTAAAACAGGATTGCTCAGAAAATGAACTGCATTCATGATCGTGCAGATTTAAGTTGCCACGAAATAAATTAAAAAGTCATATTTATTTTACTAGTTGTTGTTTTTTTTGTGCATTTTATCAAAGTAAAAGAATAACTAATTTTGTTAGGATTATTAGGTCTTCAATCCTCCTGCTTCCTTTGCTACTTATTTGATTGTGATGCGTTGATCTTTGCAGATGCAGCCACTTTACAACATTGTGGTCCCAGTTACGACGTTCACCTTTGGGAGGTAAAACGATGTTAGTCCGCGTTAACCACAGGTCGTTTTATAACTTCACCCCACAGCCATATTAAACCAGTCTTATTCTTGGGAAGAAAAAAAAAAAAACCTGGAATAATTGTTTTTAATTGCGGGTTAAAGTATAAATGGAGGTTCGCTCCAGAGATTAGTCGCAGCCCGAACAAAACCCGGTCAGATACATTTGTTTTCAGACTTTAGCGAACCGCCACTCGTCACTTAACACAAGTATAAACGATGAATAGCTTTGTTGAACGATTGTGGCGTAATATTTTTGCAGTAAAAAAAAAAACAATTATACGTTCACGTACTTCGGCATGGTTCTCCGTAACCGCCTTCGGTAGCGCGATTCCGGCGTTCCCAAGAAATGTTCCGACCAGATACAAAGACCAACTCACCATTTGTTCCGCCTCGTAGTTTAAAATGGTTTTGTACTCGTTTTAGTCTTTATGAGACACGATGATTCAGTCAGAAATAATCCACTTTACGAAACTGGTTAGTTTACTCAATTCTACTTTTTTAACAGTTAAGAACGTATTGCTTGAACGATTTAGTGTCTTTTAATGACACATATAACTTATCGATGTTAAAAAAAAATCTGTCCCTTTTGCAGATACCTTCCATGATTGTATTACTGATTTATTAAATAGTCCATTACAAGTAAACTCCCGCAGTCATAATTTTACCTAAGTAGAGGTATAGTATTATTTGCTAAATTAACTCAAAGTATTCATAAAAGTGCTCCTTGGCCAACACAGTGGCCTTATGTCAGACTGCCATAATATTGGGCTTTTATCGATGTACGGATATCAACATATAAACTATTTTGGACTTTTAATTCATTTATCATACAGGTATTTTGGAACATAGCATTAGCTAATTATACAATTAAGAATATGACTGAAATATAATGTATTCCACCATGCCATCGTATTAACTAGTTTAATTTATTGTTTGTTATCTCTGTGTATTTATGTGGCCCTAAAGCTGCATGTTTCTGGTCTGCAGTTGCCGGCGCGACTATCATACCCAATGGTTAATATCCCCTGTGTCTCGCTGCTATTCTTTCCTCTCTCTCTCTCTGCAGATGGCTTGCCACCTGCGGGTCTGGTCCTGTCTGAGGGAGTTTTTACTCCCAGATATTTATTATGGTGGAATTGTTCAATTGTTGGGCTGCTTTCTCACACTTTACAGTGTCAAGAGCCCTTATGTGCCTTCTGTCATGATTTGGCGCTATATAGATAACATTTTATTGATTTGATTTAAATTATTCAAAAACAAATTGCTTCATAAAAACTACATCTATAAAAAGTATGTTAGAGTTATTCAGCATTATGAGTTGTGCAAATTATATGTACAATATCAAAGCTTCGATGTGTGTACACGTGTGTCACTGAGCTGCAAATCACAACTCGGATGTCATTCTTGTGCTGAAACATATTTAATATGAATCCTGGACTTAAGGCTCAGAATCTGTAATACATCATTAGCTATATCTCTTGGGCACACATACACATATGCACTAACATGCACTGAGGACAGTTTTTTTTAAGTACAGTCTGATACAATTACCCTCCAATAACTCATACCTTCATAAGGATTATAATTTCCAGTTTTTGTTCAAGGACGTTCACGTTTTAGTTCTCCCAGTCATAGTCACTGTCAAATTCAAAGGAGCTCTAAACCAGGTGTGTACATGGTCAATGGTGCTATTTCAGTCTGTGAAAAAAGGTGTATATTATTGCATGCCTTAGGTTAAGTTAGTCATTTTCTGCTGAATTTGGTTGTGTTACACTGGGAGGTTATTCTAATTATCTCCTTGGTCTATCAAAGCTAATATAAATGGGGTTTACAAATTGTTACAAATTCCCCTGAGTCATGGATGGACTATGAAACAATGGGCCCCTGAGCACAGACATGTAAAAGGACACTTGTCCCACAAAGGAGGACAAGACACAAGACAGTAAACTGAAAGCCATGCAGACAAGATGTGGGGCTGTGGTCTCCAATTGTGCATCTGCATTTTGCATCTCTTTATTGTCCGTTTGTGTTAATTGTTTTTGTCAATCTTTTGTCTAATTGTGATTGTAATGCATCTATTTGTAGTTATTCTGTGTCTCTTTGTGTTTATTTAGCATCTCTTTTATTTGTTTTGTTTCCATACTTGTCATTTTTGGATCTCTTTATGATCATTTGCATTTAATTTTGTATCACCTTTTGGTTGTTTTTGCATCTTTTAGCCAATCTGTGTTTCTTTGAGGTCATTTTTTTTTGTTGCTGGGCCCCTTGAAATGTGCTCAATAAAATCTTTGAATGCCCTCAGCATTAAACGAGATTGGATTTAGCTAGATATACATATAAACTGACAGCTCATTTTAAATTTGTCCTTTGTTGTAGCACATAATAGTGGTTGGTTTGGTTTCTTGGTTTGTTTGTATTCTTGGTTTGTTTGTACATAATATATATAGATATATACTATACTGTATATATATGTTGACTGTGTTTCTTGGTTTGTTTGTATATAATATATATATAGATATATAATGTACTGTATATACTGTGCATTTTATATTTTTTACTGCTATTTACTGCTATTTTATTGCTTTTCTATTATTCTATTCTATTCTATTATTTTATTCTATTATTTCTATTATTATCTTATTGCTTCTGTATGCTGCTGAAGCGAAAAAATGTCCCCTCTGGGATTAATAAAGTAAATACCTACCTACCTACCTACCTAATAAAGGTACAAAAAAAATAAATAAAACAATACAGCATGGTTTAAATACTAGTTTTAGAGGATATTTGTATTTTTGTGTCCAAAATAATAGAATCGTTCTGACGGGGGGGAAAAAAAAACCAAACCTATTTTAAATCATGTGTAATTATTATAATCTTTTAATTGAGCTGGTGGCACCGTTGGTACCGAGCAGAAAACACGAGCAGCGTGTGTTTCATTGATAAACCAATGAAAACGAGGCTACAAATAGCAACAGATGACGTCGACGCCCACGAAGTGATTGGCGAAGGTGACGCGCGCGCTGTTGCGACGTCAAACATCGTCCCCCTCCAGTCGTGCCATGCGCACTGACGGTTGTTGTTGTTGAGCTTGGTTGTTATGGCTGGACAAGGCCTCGGAACCAACTGAGAGTAAAAAAAAAAAACCTCCCCCTCCTCCCCCTTCCCCGTACCACCCCGTCTCCGCAACGGGACACCCGCCACCCATGGAGGGCACGGACATGGACGTGGACGCGGAGCTCATGCAGAAGTTCAGCTGCATGGGCACTACGGACAAGGACGTCCTCATTTCGGAGTTTCAGAGGCTGCTGGGCTTTCAGCTCAACCCGGCCGGCTGCGCCTTCTTCCTGGACATGACCAACTGGTGAGCGCGGGGATGTGGGAGGGCCTGTTGGTCCGGGGACGGAAACACGACGCTAACCGAGGCAGACACACACACACACACACACACACGGTGCTACGTTAGTGACGTTCATCTCCCTCCCCCTCCCCCCCCCCCCCCCCCAAAAAAAAAGCCGAGGTCGTCATTTTCATCCTTCCCACATGGGGGGAAACGGCAGTTAACTCCCAACGGTCGGCTAAATGGCGAACGGAAGTGAAACGGTAAAGTTACCAATAAGGTTGCCTAAATGCTAACGAGCTATCAGGCTAATTTTAAGCACAGAAGGGGGGAGGAGGAGGAGGAGGGAGGGGGGGGGGGGGGGGGGGAGGAGGAGAACCGGGAACCGGGAACCCTCGGTGTCGATTATCTGTCGTTGTTACATAACGGCGCACGAAGCCAGTTAAAACCCATGCTCTCTTCGGGAAGCCACAACTCGACACGGAGCCAGTCGCTTTTCACGTTTAGTCTGATGACGTAACCAGTCGTGATCTATCAATGGCCGACAACAAGTGGTCTTGATCAGAAACGCATTTGTGCTTCTTTTTTTTTTTAAATTTTTATTTATTTATTTTATATCGTTGATCAACAGTCGACGGGCCTTGATCTCATTAAATCTAGTTAAAATTAAAAAATTTAAAAAAAAAATCCGCCCAAAAAGAAATCACACGATCTCTTGTTTTGAGCGTGTAATCTAGTGGAAAGATGACATCACGTGACAGTTGTTGTGATTTAGCCACAGAATACAGTTTTAAGAAATATTTAGGACAGTCCTGAGTTTGCAGCTCATTAAAATGAGCAGAGTTTGTAATCCACCTGGATCCTGATTCATTTGTTTTCTTTCACTTGGTTAATCAGGAGCTGCCCTGTTTATGAAAACAAATGTATGTAAGGTGTATAAGGCCAATTTAAGCACATTTAATTTAATGCCAGCCATGTCGACGGGATTTTCTCAATTTGAAGACTATACGTGTATCGTAACAAAGTCTTCGTAACAAACTGGAGAGGTGGGATTGCACAAATGTGGATGTTAAAACTCTTGAATACTTTTAATGAAAATTCACTTCATCAATTACCTGGACGAGCAGAGATTGAGAACGTATGACACATTTTACACACAACTACTCCAATCGCACATTAACGCGTAATTATAAAACGATCAGTCCACCACCTTTTATGGAAGTACAATTTTAACCTGTGTTGATACCCCTTAAAATATCTGGCATTTGCTGCAAACCGGCATCGGGAGGTTGTCAGATGGTTGGTGATTCCATCGCCAGCTCCTCCCCCCACATGCATAAGTGTCCCCCAGCAAGACAATGAACCCTAAAGGTGGTCTACCATCAGTGAATGTGCTCCTGATGGCAGCACACATGGTGATCCGTCTCATTTGCGTGTGAATGGGTGAATGGGAAAACCATGTTAAAGCACTTTGAGACCGAAAGGTGATAAGGCGCTATACAAGTACAGACCATTTACCATTTACCATATTTGCTCTTGTTCCCTCCCCCTCCCCCCCGAGGAATTCAAGCTTTATAAGCTTGTTCAAAAATGCAGATAACAATTTGGCAGAGCCCGAGCTGCCTATTTTAATACCTGATTGATACTGGTTTTTCTGGGCTGATGCTGCTATACGGAAATAAAATTAATAGTCCGATATTGAAATATCAACCAAAATCTGGTTATCAAACACTTGTGACAAAGATATGTAATGGAGGTGGAATATTTTATAATTTAGCAGGAAGTCTAAAAAAGGAAAAATTATATCGGTGTATTTCAAACATTGAACTTCATTATAAATGACTATAAGTGGGGGGGAAAAACCACCCGTGGAACAGTTTATAAATTACCCCAAATATCTATTTTTCTGCAGGATGTATGGTAAAAAAAAAAAAAAAAAGTTTTCATATTAGAGGAGATGTATGCCAATACCAATACATGTGTGATCGATGTCAGTCGGCCGATAAACGGCCAACCGTTAAGTCGGGCTCTTGATGTTATGGTATATTGTAGCGTTAACATTTAAAAATTCATAGACAGGATGGCCGCGGTCATCTCGTCCCTCGATAACACCATGCTGTTGGTTTTGTGTCGGCACAGGAACCTGCAGGCTGCTATTGGCGCATATTATGACTTTGAAAGTCCCAATGTCAACACACCATCCATGTCCTTTGTTGAAGACGTGACAATTGGGGAAGGAGAGTCTGTCCCTCCAGATACACCGTTCACAAAGACCTGGAGGATACAAAACACAGGTATATGTCACCCCCCTAGATAAATAGCCTTTCTAACGCTGAATGTAACCGGCACCGTAAGACTGACTTCATGTTTGTGTATTGCAGGTGCGGAGTTGTGGCCACCTGGAGTTTGCCTCAAGTACATTGGTGGGGATCAGTTTGGGCATGTAAACACGGTTATGGTGAAGTCTCTAGATCCCCAGGAAATAACAGACGTGAGCGTGCAGATGCGAAGTCCCACAGCTCCTGGCATGTACCAGGGCCAGTGGAGGATGTGTACAGCCACAGGATTATTCTACGGAGGTAGGAAAAGCCTTTATTGATATAGATATATTAAGTCAATTTATTCTGCCAAGACTTAACTGTAATTTTCAGTATATGTTGATCTGTTGAATTCTTGTGAAATTTTTCCCGTGCCCGTTTGTTTTCTCCACAGATGTAATCTGGGTGATTCTTAGTGTCGAAGTCGGAGGTCTCCTCGGCGTCACCCAGCAGCTGTCATCCTTTGAGACAGAATTCAACACCCAACCGCAGCGCAATGTGCAGAGAGACTTCAACCCCTTTGCCTCACCACAGAAGAACAAGCACGATGCCACTGACAACAGCTTCAAAGATCCTGGTGGAGCCTGGGAACACACGCAAGAGCCAATCCAGCCAGATCAGAACGGACTGTCTCATAATGCTGTAAATAGGGCGTCAAACGGTCTCCAAACCAATCTTTCCGTGGTGACTTATGGCCAGGTATGTACACATATACGCAAGAGGTTTTTAAACGTCATAAATCTACTCTCAACTTCATACCTACGTCACTGCACTCATAAGTAGCCTTTTTCTCCTTTACATGTTTTGCGATCACGTTTTCATGAAACTCGGACCAACAGTGGGACATTCACCCTTCTTTTTTTTTATATGTGGTATATCAAAAGGCTGTTTAAGGGTTGACCCCCCCCCCCCCAATCAGGTTAAATAATTGATTTGAGGTTTGAGGAGCATTTGTTTGAAGTCGTACCGGTCAAAACTTGCGCGCAGTTCAGTAGGGAAGGCGTGAGTTTATTCATCGTTAAAGCTACATGTATGCGAAGCGTACGCAGAACATACTGTATCATCAAAGTTAAAGATTGGTTTACAATCCCTTTACAAACACAACTCAAACCACAAACAGTGTTGCACTCTGACACTGAAACCTTTTAATTTTAAAATGGGACATTAAAAAAAAAAAAAAAAGTACTTATCTTTTCACGTCTATTTTCATTTTCACCAGCTGCAGCATAAAGCATCAAGTAGCCCCGGTGGTCATTCTAGTGTGCCAAATGTCCATGTCTACTCATTTTCTCTCTTCATAAAGCTTTAAAGGTAGTGCTTCTTAATTTTTGTGAAGTTTGAGAGTTAACACCTGTAAAATTAGGAAACTCTCTGGAATCATTTCAATCAAGAGCGTTACTCTGTTTTCGTACAGTAGTCTTATATAGCTCCTTATATGTGTTCTAGCATTTTTTTAAAAACCACCACATGGACACGTTAATAGGATTAAAAACTGGAATTTCTTTAGATGGCGTCTTTGATTAAAAAAAAAAAAAAAAACTGCTTATTTACAAACATACCTTGTCCCTGTCAAAAATATAGGTCAAGGAAAGTTGAAGTTTGTTTCTTGAATTTAGATGTAAATGAAGGAAGAAAACAGAAATGAAGAACTGATATGAAAGAATGAATTTCAGTCGGACTGTACAGTTTAGGACATCGTGTCACCGGCTGGTTTTGCGAGAACTGAAAAGTCGAAACCAAAATTCTGAAAACATGACGGTAGTTTTCTACGGTGACCGAAGGCGACGCGGCAACAGATCTGCTGCGATTTGTAGAAAGGGAAGGGGGGAAAAAAAAAAAAAAAAAGCAACATTCATGGATGGAAACATTCAGCGTTTTTGAGTCTTAAGGATCAGGGACACGTTTTAGAGGATCGGTGTCAGAGCATTTGAAACGAAAGGAGGAAACACTTCAAACTTATCTGAGCAGCTCAAGAGACGGACATCCAGATCTGAACGCAGAAGTCGAGGTGAGCGAGTTTCAGCTGCGAAAAACGTCACATCGACAACACGTCGTCGCGATGTTCCCCTTCTGAAATGTTTACCGTTGTTTGTGAACTGCGACGGTTGCTCGTGCTGCAGCAACGCGCCACACAAAATGTTTCCCGGAGGCTCGCGACGTTAGAAGGCCGCTGTCGTCGTTCAGCCGGTCGGCACGCTGCGCTCGCGTTGTCGGCACGCTGCGTGTTCGGCAGCGTCTTTTTCTTTCTTTGTTTGGCACCTGGTAACTTGCACCGACTGTTTGTTCACAGTATCAGCATGAGGAGGATGTTGAGCAGAAGAAACTAGACGCATCCAGAGCTTTTGATAGGGACGAAAAGACATTGGAAAAGCTCACATGAAGGAAGGATAAGTGAGTTTTATAACTGTGTTGTTGCTACTTGCCGATGCTTTCTGAAATATTTGATAAGGTTATTTTTTTTTCTTTTTCCGGGGGGTATTTCAGGCAGCAGGGCGCTGCGGTACAGATGCTCTTCCACTATTTTTTTTTTTTTTTTTTTTTTTAAGATAAGAGCAATGTATCTTTTATAACTGGAAGGCTCCCACTCTTGTTAATAATAATAAATCAAATTAATAATGATAAATAATAATAAACTTTATTTGCAGTGTTTGACATAAAAATACATATAAAGGAATGTTAAAAATATAGAAAAGAAATGAGATGCATAAGAACGGATCAAATTAAACACGAATAGAGTTCAAATAAGCAATATCCATTTTAAAGGCGCGGTTGTTCAAAGTGCAGGCAAGTGTAAAAATCTAATTTTTTTTCTAGTAGAAGTGTTCAGTAGGTATTTCCTCTTCTTTTTTTTCTGTTAATTCATGGGTTTTGTTTCCTAGTGGGTAGTTATCATTTCTTATTGATTCACCTGCATAAAAGTTTGTTGTTAGAACTTCTTTTAAACTAAGTTCTTCTGATGTCTCAGTGTGGTGACTCACTTGCTTAATTGAATGTCTCAGTTGGAGCCACATCATTGTCCTGTTATACAGTGGTATCACTTCATACCCATCATAGTATCCACAGTTTGACTTTACAAGCTCTCCTGGTTAGACTGGACTGTTCAGAACCATTTAGCTTTGTTAAGCAGTCGGGGCATTTAACCGAGTTAGCATTTCAAAAGACATTGACTGAGTGGCTTCCTACGAGCGCTGCAGGTTTCGTTACTGCCCTGAAACTGAAGGTAAGAACAGAAATACCGCAGCCTGAAGTTTGCATCCTGCCGTGTTGTAATAAAAACCCTTTGATATACGCTGATATCCTTTCCCTCATTTTTCCAGGGTATTCATGGACCCTATCCCTTTGGACAGAGCTAGAACGACAAAGACCTCCCCATGGTGGATGATGAGCTTAACACCCTGGGAGTCCTTAAATGCAAATGAATCGGAGGGGGGGGGGAGGAACAGTTGTTTTATATTGACTCATGACAACCCTCCCCCCCGGAAACCGTTGGCCCTTTCCACAGAAACACAAGCAACAGCGAGGTGATGGATTACAATCCGCTACAGTGAAACATCCCACCTGACATCAACACCTGGATTCGCATGTGTGAATGCTTCATTTAAGAGTGCTATAAATCCTTAAAAATAGATACACACGACTATTTTTTATTTCCACTGTAAAACACGCCTATTTAAAGGGGGGAAAAAAACACCCTAAACAATCTGCATATACTTTTGGCAACTGAATACTTTCTCTCTATGGGGTTCCTACCCAGGTCCGGGAATATTTAAAAAAAAATAAAATATCAAAAATCGATAGTGGTCTTTGCCTTTGCCAGTCATTAAAGACCATTGCAAAAGTACTTGAAGAAATCTTCGGCCCTACGATGCGTTTACGTCGGTGTGTTCGGTCGGTTCTGGTGAAGAGTCGCAAGTTAAATCTTGAAAGCGTTCACCTCATCTTGACGACTAAAAATGAATCATTTGGCCACATCAATTTTCAAATTCAGCACCGCAGTACAACCGTTAACTTTGTCTCCGATCACCTTTCGATTTCTGAATATGTCTGAAGTTGGGTTAACTTAAGTTTTATAACTTCCGACAGGTTTGATTTTCTTCATTCAGTCTCTTCGTTCAGCCTTAGTTCTTTATTCTGCATTTCAGTCAGAAAAAACTGGGAACTCGATCTCGAGCCTAATGTGAGATTGTGTGTTCTGTCATGTTTCAAGTATTTTTGTTAATGAAAAATAGTTGTTTTGTTTTTTTTTGGCCGATTCTTTTGACATTGCCACCATGAAAGGTTATTGAGTAACCAATGTTCAAACTCTCAGACTCAAACTGAGCAGTTTTAGAGTTCTTTGACCACCGTTTTTTTTTTTTTTTATTATTTTTTTTTTTTATAATACTTTCACAAATATTTAAAGAATGACGCCTTTAGGATTTAACTTTGATTAGATAATTTTAGAAAAAGTTGAGACGATAACCTAAAAACTGAAGTCACAACGTTTACGAGTTGGTTACAAAACTACATTATCTGAAAAGGTCTTGTCAGAGGCTAGCCGTACAGCGTATTCAACTCCCAAGATATTCAAAGACGATGGGAGATTTTTCGTCACCTTTTACATAGAAAATATTGGTGATGCTTGTGTAGGAACCCCTTTTTCTCCCAAAGACAAAATTCAGAGAGGCGAGACACTAATCTGTTCGGTCATCGAGCCACACAGTCTGCAGGTGCCCGATTCAGACTGCATGGGACAACGTGTGTGTGGGTTTTTTTAGGGTGAGTTTTTGCTTTAAATAGATGCTGAAGTGCAAAAGGATATGAATGAGTTTGAACAAGTGAGGTGTGAGGAAGGGTTGAAAAAAAGCCATCTAAATCTATTTTGCCTGGTGAGTGACTGTAGTTTCTGAGTCCATGTCTACAGTAAGTGTACTAAATATATATATATACATGTATGTGTGCGAGTGTGCGGGTGCCTGCCGTGTGTCCATGTATGTTAAAGATTTCTCTTTGGATTTAACTGACATACAATGGTGTATACTATTTGGGAAAAGGAGGACTTCACACGTAGACGTCTATCGAGAGAGCTTTAATAGGTGCGTACCTCAGAAGTGATTTTGAGTTATTCTGCACCGTTTGGATAAACTAATTGAATAACCTTCAATAATTACCGTTGTTTTATTTATTTGTTGTCTCCCTGTGTAATGCAAATACTAAAAGTCCCATGTACAGCCATCAGGTGGTGCTAATAATCAGATGACCAACTTTGAATTTACTTGACATCATGCTGAGTTATAGTTTGAGTCTGGTAGATGATTTAAACATAGAAATGTAACTGCATTAGCGTTATTAGAACTGGTGTACTGTCACTGCTATATTTGCACAATGCTGTCCGCCACCTCTGATGGGGAAAAGAGGAGATTTTTGACTAATTGTGGATTGTGACGCCAGCATTTCACAGAAAATGTATTTGACTTGTTTGTTCGTTATGGCCTCTTTTTTTTTCTTTTTTTTTTAGTTTTATTTTTTTTTAATTTTCCAAAGTACTAATTATGAAGATTTCATTTTTAAGCACCAGTTTCATAGTTGAACTAACATCTGCTGTTATAAATAAAGATTAATACTTGTGTGTTTTGATGACGTGAATGAGTTTATCTGCTGTTACACCGGAACTTTTATTTATCATGTCCAACAGTGACTTTCATGTATTTTTTGGCTTAAAAATGAAATAGGGAAACGTTGTTGTGAGAACTTCATGATAGTATTACAGTTTTTTCCAAGGAGGTATTGATATCTGAATTTAGCAAACGTTCTCCCGAGTTGTAATTATGAACGTTTGAATGTTATTCATAATATTTCAAGTTTGTTGCCTTTATTATAATGTGTACCGTTTGTAAAAGTCACCAGCATCCTGTGTTGCAGTCCTCCTCCCCAAACAGTATACACTGTTCTGCATTTCTTTTTTTTTTTTGTGGTCACGTCAGGTTTTTCTTCTTCTTCTTCTTCCAGTGTGTGCGTGTGCCTTGCTGGTGTGCGTGTGTGCGTGTGCGTGTGCGGGAGAGACAGATGGCGAGGTGATGGTCTGATATTTGCTGGATTCATTCTCGTTTTAGTTTGTGACTATGTATGGACTTGAGATGGGTGGCATGGTGAGTGGATGAGATGAAAGTTTACATAGTCCTAAAATAGCACATTTATCTGAAGAGATATTGTCAAAATACAGCTTTTTTTTCTCCTGTATCTGTAATTAAGCATTTGTATGAATAAATTAACACTGAAACAATGACTTGAAATTGTCTTTTTTTGGGGACGATTACCAGCTTTGCTTTTTATTATTCTTTTGATAATTCCTCTGTTGCTTTAAATGACACTTGGCTCAGACACTATTTGAATTTGGGCCGTCCGCCCATTGGTAAGAAACGTAACGAGCAGTTTGGACCTGCTGGTGCAACATGCTGACTGTTCCATCGACAGTCAAAGGAAGTACATGCTGTTGCCATTATGGCGCACGAGACGCCGTCAGGAAATCACAGCTGCAGCTGCAGCTTTAGTCTGGAGGTTGCTCACTTTTCCACTCTGGTACAGACTGTAGCATCTCAACAAATATTTTACTATTAAGTCTAGTGTAGACATTCACGGTCCCCAGAGGACCAATCACATGAACTTCTTCTGAAGCGCCACCAGCCGGTTGATGTCTTTGAATTTGACTGAAATATCAAATCTAAGAGGACATTTTTCTTAAATGGGTCGACAGCTATTGCATAAATGGAAATGAAATGTAGTACTCACATTCCTGTGAAATGTAATAACTCACGATGCTGGTGTGATGTATGACCAAATATAAAACAGTCTCATAAGCCTCATATAGGCTACTTTGTATATTAGTGCCTGATGTCGCCCTTTATCATCCTCGTTTTATTGTGTAAATCTGGCTTTTCTATTAGCCAGTGCCCAGTCGCTGTTGAGTGTGTGTGTGTGTGTGTGTGTGTGTGTGTGTGCATTGCCTATGTTTGCCTATGTTTGTTTGTTTTTTTATTCCCTTCATAGACAAATATTCACAAACTAATTAAAAGATAAATGGAATTAAAACTGCAAGCAGTGATATGCCGGCCCTCGCACGCTGCACGTCGGGGAGCCGGCGGGTCGGGGGCCCGGTGGGTCGTTTCATGTTGCCAACAGGGGGCGCTATGACTATGAGGGGATATTAAACGTACAGGTGTCTTCAGGGCGGGACTGTTACATACATACATGTAACGTTTGGAGACGGTCAGTCCATGTACATAAGATTTACAGCAATTTGTAGTTTTATGGCGAGACGCTCGAAATGGCCACCACGCCATGTTTCATGAGTTTTTGCGTATGTTAAAATCGCCAAAAAGGCGATTAATCTTAAGGAACTATAATAATAATAGGGAAGAATAATACCTTGAAAAACAATAGGGCTTTCGCACCGTAATTAAAATACCTTAGGCTTTTCAATTCTGAGTTTTTGATATTCAATCCAAACAAATACTATCACATTTCTCTCATACTGGCACCATTCAGATGACAAACAACCATTTCCATAGCAGTAGTTGACAATAAATAAGACGCATGTCCAAATATTCAAATTCCTCTTGTTTGTTTAGTGACGGCGTGGATTTAACATGAAAGTGTGCGCGACTAAGTATGTGCGTCACTTATAGCCCAGGGAAATCTTCTGTCAGTATTGATGGATTTCTCTTTGACTCGGTCTACAAGTTATTTGTCAGTTTATAATAATAATTTTTAAAAAAGATACAATGCATATGTTGTTTTAAATTTAATAAAAATTAGTTAGATCATACTTTGTCATTTTACTTCCGTAAATTGAGATTAGTATCTTATGATGAGCCTGGCTGTGTGTACAGTTATATGGTATCTGTGTGTTTGTGTTTGTGGGTGGGGACAGCGTCCATGAGCATGCAGGCGGTGAGCACCGAGGGGATTATTTGAATGGGGCTTGTGCAGACACTTGTGTGACACGGAAACTGAGGACAAATATTGACTTCTGTCTCTGTATGAATTCTGCATGGCTCCTATCATATCTTTCATCTCTCAGTTCTTGAGTCAACAGGCTTTTGTTTTGTTTGATAACTCCCCATCATTTCTGTCAAGTCAAACAGACCCTTAGCTCGAGGCCTCAGGAGCGTACAGGCGAAGGAATGAAACAAAGGTGTCAGACAAACAGTGTTTTAGTCTTGGAAAATATACACTACCGCATAATATAGAACGTTTCTTGTTTGTCTTCATTTATGGAGAAGCTTTGCACTGCTTTTTTTTTTAGTAAGTTAAGCAATTTAAATGTACAGAGAAAACTCATCTTCTGTATATACAAGTCAAATATAAAATATTCAATGAAGAACTGGGTTGCTACAAGACTCTCAGGGACATGTTTAATTTAAAAAAAAATCTGTCTTTTTCGTTGCCTGCCTTGCAAACATGCATCGCGACACAGTTGTGACTTCTACTCCTCTAAACCAGCTATTTGAGATAGAATACTAAGTGTATTAATAAGGGGATTAATAAAGTAACTACCTAACCTAACCTAACCTAACCTAACCTAACCTAACCTAACCTAACCTAACCTAACCTAACCTAACCTAACCTAACCTAACCTAACCTAACCTAATCTAACCTAACCTATTCCATCTAAGCCATTTAGTATCATTCTAAAACAGCGGCGGTCAGAGACAGGAAGCGAGCCGTGTGTTTTCATACACCATCTGGTTGATAGAGGACATACGACTTTGTCTGGGTGGGGAACACAGCAGGCCGTCATAAAAACGACAGGCAACGTGTGCCAGACTTTTCGTGACACGAGATGGCTCATATCAAGAACTCATAAGAAGATTAAACAGTGGTAGATCACTTCCTCAAGTTAAGCTGCAATACCACAATAAAAACAATACTGCTTTACAAGCTCTGCATCTCCTGCAGGTGTTGGGGAATAATGGATTTAAATCCAGATCACTCTTAACAATATCTGAGAGGAAGTAAATTGCCCTGAAAATAAAACACTAAATTAAGATCATTTAAGTACTTTAGACTTTGACCAAATCAGAAATTTAAAAAAAGCGATGGATCATAATAACACAATATGAAAGGAGTGACAAACTCTCTGTCGTTTCCTTCATCTCAATTATCGTCTTTTAACTAATTGTTTTAGTTTTCCAACAGGCAGCTTTACTGTTTTCGCTCACTCTCCTTCATCTTGTTAACGTCATTTTCAGCTGAAGCAAACAGCTGTTTTTTAGCAACAACAACAAAAAAAAGCTCTAATAATCTGACTGTACATTACTTACTTTGCTCACCTGGTGAGTGTGCCATTGACTTTACTTTAGGATGATGTCACAGGTAAAAAAAAAAATCTCTTTTCTATGTGCTTGGGAGGTTTTACAAATTATGAAAACTTCATGGACTAAAGATTTATAATAGAAAGTGTAAAAACTGGCATTGTTTGCAGTTCCATGTCAACAGTTTGGGTAGGAAAATGTTTTTATGTTTTTTTGCAACACCATGAGTGACCTCAGGGAAGAATAGCACTAAGGCTGAATGGCGGCACGATATAACCATGGCTTACAGCTTTGTTACCAACCGGCATCCCGCCGTGACATCACGCATTGGTTTGTGAAAATGCCATTTTGAAGTCTCCAGTCTGGCTTTTTGGCAGCCGCCATCTTTGTTTTTTGACTATACTTGGATAAGATGGGGAGGAGCCTAGGCATAGGTTATTTTTGCACGTTTTGCAGTTAGGCATGTTTACGTGGTGCCTTTACAGATATACAAATGACGTGTTTAATGCGTTTAGCGTAAGCGTGATTAAGCCAGGATCCACTGACGAGACCAGAACAAGCCTGGCTTTACTCTGTCGGGATTTCTCGATTCTGCTTTTGTGAAACACCCCACATCTCTTGTTTCCTTTGGCTGAAAGAAAACAAGACTGAAAGATCATCAGAAAACCTGTTTTCCCAGCTTCATCTCCAATTTAGGAACAACATCGTAATTTACTCCAAAAAACAAACTGCACTTGGGCATGGACCTGCAGAGACAGTTAAAACCTGATTACCACTGTTTACCCTGAGGCGGTACTGTCCCTCGCGCCACTCCATCGAATGTTGGTGAATGCAGCTTAGATGTTAGTACATTATTCTATGTTTACTTAGGTGAACACTCTCGAGATGTGTCTCACCTTGTGAGTCGTTAGTTCCACAGAAAATGCTTTGAAATGTTGATCAGTCTGTTGGTCATCTGTCATCAGCGCTCAATTTAATTGTTTACCCAGGAACAGTTGTTCTATTTTTGCTTTGATGTCACATCTCCTCATCTTGTGGCATGCAAAGCTGCATCCAGTAAAAGTTGAATTATAAAGCATCTTGATTTGCATTTATTAGATTGTTTGACTGCAGTGCTATTCACCGTCTCAGTAACACAAAACTGAACAAACAATAAAAGGTGACAGTGTTGGCACTCTCAACCAACACGGTGTGAGCGTACAAGGAACCTGATAAACATTTGATTAAAAGCAGCAACTTCAGTGCTGATCCACATTTTATCAAACAAATAAATATGAAAGATGTGATAAGTATGTAAAAACACTGGAAAATCTGCAGAATACAAAATGAAGATATATGTAATCTTCAAATATATGAAGATGAAGTTAAACATAGAAAAAAACAGATCTAATTGCTGCTCTCATTCTTCCAGCTAAAATAAATGACAGCTGTCATTGTGTGGTTCTACTATGTATGTGTGTGTAGTCAGAAGACTAGAAAACTGATCAAATAAGATAAGACTTTATTAATCCCACAGTGGGGAAATTTAGTCGTCACAGCAGCATAGATTACATTATTATTATTATTATTTCTGAGAAGTGCTCTTTTTTTATAGGCTAGCTTCCACATTGGACTCGCAGAGACACATACATGGACATTTAAACACTTTTAAAATTCTTGATTTGCATCTATCAATTATGTCAAAAAGATCGAAGTATTTGCAAAGTTTATCCACATTGTTGACAGTCATGGGTAAAGCCAGGCAAACTGCATCACTAATCCACAGTGACTGTAGTTATTTGTTCACTTAACCCTCCTGTTGTCCTCGGGTCAAAATGACCCGCAGCTGTGTTCAGCCAAGTTCTATTTTATTTTCATATTTTTTGGGGGGCTCATTGGTGACAAGGAGGCTGTGAGGGTTTCTTTAAAGAATGATGACCAATGATCCCCCCAAAAAATATAAAAATATAGAAATAAAATAGAACTTGGTTGAACAAGGACAACAGGAGGGTTAATCAGAAATAGCTTCATCGGGGAAAACGCTCACCTCAAGGATTAAAAAAAAAATGACAACATATTTTCACCACTGCATGTCATACCTCTCCTCTCCCATCTCCAGCTTTCATACCTCTACATTGAAATCATGACGTAACAAACCACACAATCTTTTGACCCCATATCAGTCGGTTGGTTGCAGGTTTGCAGGACCAGGCATGTCTCTGCAGCCCTAGCGGTTTTAAAAGCAGCTGAATGCCTCGGAACGCCGCCGGCTGTTGAGCCAGATCACCAGGAAGTGGTTCTTAACTTGAAAAGTAATTTTACAGGAGAACGCACCGCTGTCAATGAAAAACGTCCTATTTTCAAGAGGAAGACATTAAATAAGTCTCTATTATGCAATGTTGAAATATATTTAGTCGAATTCCATAAACGTTTTCACTGAAGGGCATCCAATCTGCAGCAGGCATTTATTTGTAATGCCACATGTAGTTAGTAAAAGTAATTTGTAGATCACATATTTCCAAAGTAAAACCCAGTTCTGCAGCTTATTACTCCACCAAGCCGTTGGGTAAGCTGTGATAACCCCAGTTACTAACTTCATACTTACTCATACTTTTATTGACACGCCTAAAACAACTTAGGTGGGCCAATGACACCTGTTTACAGAAGGGACACCTGCACATTCATTACTCATATCAAGATCGCAGTGGGCCAATCGTGGCTTCGTATTTGACATCGAGTCTGTTAGCTGCTTTTAACTCATCATCTTTCAACCATGAAAATGTTGTTCTGGAGCCAAGAAAAAGGTCAAATGCTACTTAAAGAAACTGCCATGCAAATATTGTTAATGGAATGGATGTGGGTAAATCCAAAAGCAAACAGACACTTTCTCTTTCTGGAAAGGTTAAATAATTTCTATTATGAGTAAAAAAAATTGAACTGTTACACATAGATAGATAGATAGATAGATAGATAGATAGATAGACACTTTATTAATCAAATTGAATAACAGTAAAAAAAAAAAAATATAAAAATGCACAGTATATACAATAAAATAGAATAAAATAAAATAGAATAATTAAATTAAAACTAACTAAACAATAGTGCAAAGTTGTTTTTTGTGTGTATTCAGTTCTAATCACAAGTCAGTTTCATTGTTCACAATATCAGAAAGTTGACGTTTTTGTGTGTGCATATGCCACACAAACGGATCATGGATACTCAAGTCATGAAATAAAACACTGCACGTTTATGCACACATTCATGACGAATTTCAAATTGAATTATCTGATGAAAGGAGGCTGTGATCGCTCACCGTTTGATTTGGTGTGTCTACAAATACTGCAAAGAAGTCTTGACGCAGTTCGTGCACACCCTCTCTGTATCTCACAAATGATCCTTTCAGTCTGCATAACCAACCATATCAAACTAACATCACATCATGTACAATGGAAATTAAAAATACAAAAAATACAAAACATGTCCTGGGACTGAGAGAGAACAACAAACGTTGAGATGTGGCTATCGGAAGACGGGCCCTTTTTTTTTTTTTTTTTTACTTACATGATGAATTAAAAGCACGATTTTAGGGAAGGATTAGATATGCAGTCGTCTTAAAAAAACTTGTATTGTTGGTGGTGATTTTGTAAACTTGTTTCTACTTAAATTCAACAAGTACATTTAACTTTTTCTTTCTATTGACAATAGTTTGAGGAGATTCTGTTGGCCATACAGCGAGAAGGTTCTGGGTTCGAGCTACTGTATACAGCGGGCTGCTAGCAGCACAAGCCGCAAACAGGAGCAGCATATTTGGTGTTTTTGGGGAAGCAGTCTGGCTTTTTGGAACATATTGAACCCCATAAATGGACTGCAGAGAAATGCAATAAGCTACTCAATGGTTTTCAAATGTTTGGATTGAGGTCAGTTCAACAAACCTAATTTAAAAATAAGAATGATGAACGTGTGATTAAAGTCAGGTGAGTGGCCAAGATGTTACTCCGCCTGCAGTTCTGAGAAGAGGTCTAATCCAGTTGATTGATTGACAACACCTGTGAGACCATGGTGTGCAGGATCTCTAACATGCTGCTTGCGTTTTCAATGCTTCAATATTAAGTCTAACATGGAACATTCTGGATAACAAGCAATGTTGCTTTTGATTTATCATTTTGCTAATGTTGGCAGTTTTACGCAGTAATATCGCTGTTTGTTTTTGTTTTGTTTTTACTTGATGTTCATTCATGTCAAATCTGACCTAAAACTATTTTGCCCATATTTACATTGTTGGGAGACTGCCGTTGTTCCTCCTGTCTATTCCTTCTTAAAGTATTTTTTTAATGTAGGTGATGGAGGACAGAAATCGTCAGTCAGAGCAGGACAAATTAACCAGGTAAGTTACCATCCTTTCAGTATGACATACAGTGCACCTATAATTATTGCCATTTCTCCATTGCAGCCCAGCAAACAAACACTTAGACTTTCTTTTACTCTTAACAGATTGCATTTCATAAGCATTTTTAACGTAAATTTTTAATCTGAAAAGTAGCTTGCAGCTGTAATTGTCAAATGAAGCCAAGCCAAAAAGGTAAAGTAGAGGCATAAAAACTCTGCAAGTAAATTCCATCAATCGAATTTTGCATTTCACTGCATGTAGTTAGTCACGTTTCACTGCTGCACCAGCATGAAAGTATTCAGCCATGAAACTTTAAAAAAAAAGTTATTTTCTATATTCTTTAATCTCGTATCACTTTGAATTGTCTCTCACTTATAAGCACTGAGGTCAACTGGTAGTGTTTGAGGGGGTCTGAGCTAATCTGCAAGAGAACACACACACACACACACACACACACACACACACACACACACACACACACACACACACACACACACACACACACACACACACACAGGGTTATGCACATAAGTACACACAACTGCCCTATAAATATAAATTGCAGGCAGTGGGGCAGGAATTCCTTTGCACTCACTCAGCCAGTCACTTGTTCTCGCTCCTTCTCACTTTGTACACACCCCCAGTAGGTGCTCTCACTTGAGGTTTAGTTTGCAGTTGTGCTTTAGGCTGTGACTTTCAGGTTCTGTGCATTTCTGTCAAAAGCCCTGGGAGGGTGTGAGGCCTCGGGGCTGTGGGGCTCCGCTACAGTCATCAGGAGGAAGTAGACTGAAGGGTGCCTGTTGCACTTCTGTCCTCGGGTTGCATCCGGGCATCCCGTCTGAGGCGTGCACTGAGTGGAAACAGCACAGCATCTGCTACCTTCCAGTCGACTCTTTGCCTCTGGCCACCACAGCATCTTTGCCGTGGTAAGAAAACACCGCCTTACACAAAATCTGCAATGTTTGTTGTTGTGTCTGTTTTATTTTTTTTACAGTATTCTTATTCTTATTTAAAGAAGAGACATTTGTGGTTTGCTGGGATTTTTTTTTTCCTCAGATTTACATTTTAACATGAGTGCACATGGTATATTTGAATAGCACAAATATGCAAATTGCTCCTTTCTGTTACTATTATTGACATTTCCATCGGCTCATCTTTCAGAGAAAATATAAGAAGCCTTTTGAGCAGTTTATCTGAGAGTGAATTTAACATTGGTTGTAGAATTTTAATAATTTATAATCATTATTAACTTGTACAAACATTTTAATCTTTGCAAGTCAATCATGATATCATAAATAATGTTATTAATAGGCAGAAGTTTGGTTATGAAGTTGTAGTGGCTTCACCGAACAGTATTAAAAACTACATACGACAACTGATAAGGACAGGCAAGAACATAACATCAACCATTGAGAATTTAAAAAGCTACAGACATGTGCAGTAAAACAATGCAAGTTGTTCACTGAGAGCTATAAACTGCAATATAAAGTTGCAAAAGTGTTGCAAAGCACGATATAAAGTGTTTTCTTATAACTTCACAGATTCATATTTGTTTCCATTTGTTGTGTTTACTCTGTATATCTGATATCTATGTTATCTCTTAGCCGTTTTTCATGTTTCTTATATGCATGCAAATGCACATTATCTTTAACTCGCAAAGATAAAATAGAAAAGATAAACGGTGCCTGTGTGGTTTTGTCGGTTAGATGCCAAAAAAACCACAGCAGTAAGTTGACAATCAAAACAGATTTGTCAGTGCTGTCCAGGATAAGACGAGGGATTAAATGGACAATGGGAATGAAATATAATGGCTGCTCCCCAGGACAATATTAAGAATAATGACAAACAAAAATAACAGAAGTCAACTATGTGCTCTGTTATCTCTGAGGATGCAGGTGCAATGTTGTCCTCTCGTTTATATCTAAGCTGATCTACATCATTACTCTACATCATGACTCAGGTAAGCTGCTTTGAGTCTGGAAGGGACTTTACACAAGTTTTTCTTTTTTTAATTGGGCCATCATTTGTCATTCGGAAAAACTGCCACACCTTCCCTTCTAAAAAACCAATCTAAAACATTATTTATCTGCAGATGGCAAAAATCCCCTTTAGATAGATAGATAGTTACTTTATTAATCCCCAAGGGGAATTTTTTTTCTGATCCATGGTGCACATGACAGTTGTCTGTTTGATTTAACAGTTTTTATGATAAATCTCAGATAGAGGCTGAAATACCACAGAAACATGAAAAACATAAAAGCCTCTGAAATAAGTTAAACGGCTCTTATCTCAATAAGAATAAGTAATAAACAAATAAAATATACCAGAAATCAGCTCCTCAAACCTTTTTTTCTGTCCCCTGATAATGATCTTTACGTTAGATTCACTCAGGGTTGCATCTGTAGTACTGGTTCTATTATCTGTCAGGACTTCGATCAGATGTACGTACATTATGTTCTCGGGTGTTTATAGTTGTTTCGAATGGCCACAACATGATAAACATGGGGATTAACGGGGCACATTTTCAGACAGTGTCTCCTGGGTAAGAATAAAACAAGAAAAGCTTGAGAGAATTCACTGATTCCCTTCCGACTCAATGCAGTTGTCCAATCACAGCATGAAGCGTGATTGGTTATTAATGGTCCGACACAAGGTTTCTGAAGCTTTTCAACCATCCAACAGGCACTTCTGAAGAAACGTACTGGCAGCTTTCAAGTTTCCACCCAAGTTTAGCTCAAATTTTAAATCAATTTCCCATTAAAAGAAAATGTGAATGAATGCTGTTTTGGAATATTTGCATTGAGGAAACCAGATTTTCATGGTGATCCCAGTTTGGGTGCCATTATTGCAGACAGAAGAGGGTGCAATGAGATTATTAAAGTGCCGATCAAACATTAGATAAAACGTTAAAAACCAGGTGGAAATATGACATTTGTGTTTGAGTCGCATGTTAATTTTAGGAAAATTACAGACACTTCATCGATCCACACAGATCTGATGTTTAAGTCATGTTTCATGTACATCATTACTTAATGACTATTCCAGTTTTTACTTTTACAAGCTTTTGGCTTTAATCAAGTCAAATGTAAAACGTTATTGTGACATTTTGGCTTCTTTTTTTTTTTTTTTTTTTTCTGGCATGAAAAGTAAACACGTTTGTCAGTGTGCACTATGAGCCCGTCTCACTTATCCACTTCATCACACTGCTGTTGACTATATCTAAATGTAAAATTGCACTCTCTAAGATCTCGTGTCAATAAGCACTTTAAGTCCATCAGCTTGATCACACCTCAGGCCACACATCAACGGTTTTACTCCAAATTAATTTCTTGCACTGCCAATTTTTGGGTCCAACCCTAATTGTATGACCACTAATATCATCGTTCTCAGTAATAATACAGCCCTGTGTGAAAGTTAATTTGAACCAACAGCAAAGTATTTGCAGCGGTTTGGCTTCCTAAGATACTGGCCTCATGCCAGTGCACCTGACTGCCTGAAAAAAAATAATTCACCGACTGTAGCAACACCTTCCAAAGGCAGTTAATTCAACAAGTTTAGGGGTGGTAGAAAACAAAGGACATAATAAAATGTGACGAAAAATGTTGTTTACCAGCTGAGGAAACAGGGATTTGTTGGCAAACTATTACTTTATTAGCAAACTTTATGACCTCATTCGCAAATCATTAAATAAGCAAATACCTAATAACAGTCTGTTGCACCGGAATCTAATTTATAATGTGAGCAGAGGACCTGCACATGACATCGTTGACACAAATAATGGCCCAAGGCAGCAATCCACAGATTCAAATCACTTCCTGAATCAAGCAGCTTGACATAAAGATGAAACTGCTTCCTTTATTCTTGTTCCCAGAACAATGACTTCCTTAGTTAGCCCAAGTTTCCCATGAGAGACAATAACAAGGGGAAAAAAAAAATCTCCCTTTAACGCTCACACAGCAAACAGTCACACCTGGCTGTGCACAGTCCTTAAACTCAAGACTCAAACAACACCAGCCAAACACTTGGCGAGCATCTTAGTCACCATTAGATAGATGGTTTCAAATCTCATCTGTGACCTTTTCTTTCTTTACTCGGACTGAATCGTTCCAAGTTCAACAAAACCCGACCTTTTGGTTGTTTCAATCACCCATTAACTTTTATTTAAAACACTTGGCCGACTTCTGTCACACAACTCTTCAGCCACAATGATGAATTGGCTCGCAGGTTAATTATAAGCTAAACTGGACTGCGACTTTTACCACTTTCATTTCAGGAGAAGGTTTGGAAGTGAGGAATCTTAATTTTTTTTTTGCAGAATGAAAATACGAAGCAGCGATCGTTCGTTCTTTGGCGAGGTTTCCTTTGGAAAAAGATAAGAAAATAAACACCTATTCACACAGCTGCAATCGTATGAAATCTAAGGCGATGATACAAACCTCACCTAAAAAAAAAAATCACCTTCTTAATATGAAACCAAGCATTGAAGTAAAAAAAAAAAAAAAAAAAAAAAAAATGGTTCCCAGGGTGGACGCCTGCGTGGAGGGAGTCCTTTTCCTTTCGCTGTCAAAGGCTGACTTTGCTGAGTAAATGGAGCAAGCTTTAATGCTTCTGAAATGAATATCAGCGTCTTGACCAAACTCATTTAGAGATCAGTCAGGGTCTTAATCCCTCTCCTCAGGGGTGTGTGTTTGGGTCTTTTTCTTGTGTCCTCTCTTCCTTTTGGAAGAAGGTAATATGGCTAAATTTGCTTTGCTAATGGGCTTAGCGCAAGCTGTTACAGAGCAACGTTGACACGCAGCAGCAGGCTGGGATGCCAGTGGCTTTTAATCTGACTCCCGATGGCGCGAAAGGGAGGGTGGGTTATAGTTTAGGGGAAGTTTAGAGATAAAAGGAAGACTGAGGAGGGGGTTTTACAATGGGGGTTGAGGACCAAGGATCAGGGGGGAGAGGGGGGGGGGGATCTCTTTTAGGGGTGCATAGAAGATAGCTTCATTTAACTTCAGGGAAGTTTGGTAACAGAGAAAAATAAGTCTTTTCACGACAGTAGTTGGTGGTCCAAAAGAAGAAAGAAAAAAAATCAAACACGCACATTAAAGGCATGAATCTGGACTTTTCATTATGTAGTGCTAGTTGTGTGTGGCTGAAATCAAGAGGGGGGAAAAAAAAATCCACACGCTGACAAAAACAGCAGAAGTTCTCCAGATGCAAAAATGACTACGGCTTATTTCATGAATGAAAGGCGACCAAGCGTGAGAGAAGGAAGTAGACGCTTCACATTCACGTGACTGAAACATCCACTTTTGTTAAAAAAAATTTCTCACTTGAAATAAAATGAGTCTCGTCTTTTTTGTCAGTGACAAAACAAAAGAACATTTTATTTCGCCTGCACTGAGTTCAAACTTACCCCAACTGTTGATTCGGTGCTGATGAGTGTAATCTATCGTTTGACAAATTTTACAACACTTTAATTGTTTGCCTTTTGGCAAATCAAGCCGTGACTCTCCTCGAACATGTGCTCTGTGGGAGCACACTTCCTTTACTGTGGCATTAGCCACAATCACTGATAACTTGGTGTGTGACAGCACTGTGTCTTCTCATATGCCAGCTGTGGCAGGTACACAATATGGGTACTATAATACAAGATTGCACTTTTGATACAGCTCCCACCCATAAATGCACAGTTTTGATGACGATCTCCTGGCAAGAAGAAGACCTATCAGTCACGTCTTCACAAAACAGATGTTTTGGTTGTTTTTCAAACGGGGATCCGCATTATCTAACTTCTATTTGATTAAAATCTCCAGCTGACAGTGGAGACAGAGGGCTGCAGAGACGGCACCTTGAAAGCCGAGGCAGACGGCAGAGCTGCCTCAGGTCTCAATACAAGTCACCTACCCCCAAGACGTGAGCCATTCTGGGCCACTGACCCACAAATAAGAGACTCAGTCAAATCCATTTTGCCCCATGCCTGTCAGCGCTGTGTTTTTTTTTTTTTTTTTTATTTTTTTTTTAACTCTCTTGAGGGTAATTTCCCCAGTATCTCCATTTGACTCTGGGCTCTTATAGAGCATCAACCAGCACAGTCCCACCTCAGTCCTGCACATACAACGCTCTCGCCTGCAGACACTCCTGATGGAGTTTCATACAGAAGGAAAACAATTGGTGGTTTAGCATCAAGATAATTACGAGAAAGGAACTGGTAAAGGTATTGTAATTATGATTTAAATCACGACAGCATTTTTGTCAAACTGCTTGAATGTGTCAAAGTTTTGTCAGACAGGATTAACATTTCTGACTGTAAATTTAAGCTGTACCTATTAACAAGTGATTATGTCACATGCAGATCTTCTTTTTCTTTCAGCATTCTTTCATGATTGTCCATTCATGTGCAGGTCACAGAGTCGTAGAAGTTTAATGTGGCGGCTCTTGTCCACTTTATTTTCAGGTTCCAGTTATGTCAAACCCAGTGGGCAGTTTGTCAGACGGTGCCGTGTATGACAGGATGACGGAGGACTCCCTCGCCATCCTGGAGCGGAGCAGTGGCTCCGGAGAACCCTGGGACATGGGGGAAACCAAACCGAGCTTGGAAGCCCTGGAGCGAGGCGTGCCAGGCCTCTACCTCTCCTGCTTCGACATGCTCCTCACCGAAGACGCCACGTGGCTCGTGAAAGTTTCGGAGGCCTCCCCAACTCTGGCTGTGCCCACGACTCGCATGGATCCCCGGGAGGAACCGGAGCAGTGCCCCGTCATCGACAGCCAGGAACAGGGACTCTCTCCTGGGCAGGAGGGGCAGGAGGAGGAGCGATCTCTGGAGCAGGTGCAGAGCATGGTTGTGGGGGAAGTGATGAAGGACATTGAAACAGCCTGCAAACTGCTTAACATCACCCCAGGTAGGCTGCTTTCCACCACTTATCCACCTGCAGTTTTATTGTTTTTTTATTTTCAGTAAGGGTGTTACAGCTTTAAGGCATATAACTGACAAAGTAAAAGTAAACATGGAATTTTCCTGACAAAAAAAAAACAAACCCAAAGTGTTGTTCATTATTTGGAAATGAAAGAATATTGATTCAGAGATACTTAAGCTACTGGATCTTTCTCCCAAAATCAACATATATTTGTGTGAATAGTCTGGGCGAAATGACAATTCTCCTAAATCATACCCTTACTGACGCAAAGCCGTGTTTGCCTGCTCCAGGATCTGTATAATCCTGACCTTTGCATGAGTTCTCCTGGACTGTGACAGTGATGGTTCCTTTCCTGCCAGGAGATGTGTGCACAGTCTTAAGGGCGAGGTCTCTGCTGCTCATAGAACAAACAGAGGAAGCATTTGTTTTTTAATGGCTTGTGGTTGTCATAAATATATTGGATCCCCAGTCATCTGTTCTTCTGGTTAGAAGTGCAGTGGCATAAAAGCTTAATTACCTTGTGGTTTCAGTAGATTTATGATGTGTAAAAAGTTTTCAAACAAAGTACAGACAGTATAATGCTGAAAGACTGGAAACTCAGCCGACTTCACGTGACTCCAGATGACTTTAATCTCACAGAAGAAATGGCCCTAAACCAGGTCATTCATTGCAGATGCAGCTGGAAGATTTCTCACCGTTTTCGTATCTTTTTCTGTTTACAGACCCGACAGAGTGGAGCGCAGGGAATGTCCAGAAGTGGCTGCTGTGGACCGAACATCTGTACAGGTTGCCCCACGCAGGAAAGGCCTTCCAGGAGCTGACGGGGAAGGACCTGTGTGCCATGAGCGAGGAGGAGTTTCACCACCGCTCCCCACAGTGTGGAGACACGCTGCACGCACACCTGGACATATGGAAGTCAGGTAAGCGTGTACTATTCGTTTAACAAGTTCACCGCAGCCTGCTGCACCTCCTGTGATGACTTTATTATCTGATGTTTGGCTCTGATAGTGTGCGTACTGACTGAGTGTGTTCATTTGTGTGCTGGTGGGATTGAAAGCAATAAATTGAAAGTAAAATCTTTTTTCTGAAATTAAATGTCTGTCTCTTTTTATTCTCCAGCTGCCTGGATGAAAGAGAGGTGTTCACTTGGAGATACCAAAACTACAGGTAGAATTGTTTTCCTTATTTGCTCGTAACTTAAAGACACTGGACATAATGAAAGTTGCATTTACATTTTGACGAGAGTTAAGTCAAATAGATCGAATGCACGGTGCAGTTTTAACACAGTTCTTCCGATAAACCACTGGACTTAATTTTTGTTTTGTTTTAAGTCTCTTAAACTATACAAAAGAAAAGTCTTACACTATAGGATGTGGTCTTTGATGCAAATCAAGCTTTTGCATTGTGTCCTGATTAAAGGTCTCTGGAATCAGATTACATGTATTATATAAAGATTCACTGCACAGCGACTTGAGGGAATCACATGTTTTTCTTCTGTTGTGTAGGCAGCGAGGAGCTGTGGTCTGAAGCAGATTCGTCTTGTTCGGGTCAACCTATTCATCTGTGGCAGTTCCTCAGAGAGCTCCTGCTCAAGCCTCACAGCTACGGTCGCTGCATCCGCTGGCTCAATAAAGAAAGAGGTGGGTTCACTGATGCAATGCACACTTTGCTCCAGGCATTTTCACACATGCTCTTTTTGGCCATCTTACCAGCACAATCAATGCAAGATACAAATATATGTTAGAGTTTATTGTGCTATTGTAGTTAAGCTGTTTTGATATCTTTCTCTCCAACTTACAGTTCAGCAACTTTCAGAGTTTAAAGTTCACGATTACGCTGAAAACTTTCGGTGCTTTCATCGTTATAATTGATCTGCCTCTTCATCCACATCGCTTACTGACATCTCAAGTCCTATCAGTGCTTACTTTATATTTCAGCTGATACTTCAAACATTTTCACTGCTTCAGCTCAGTTTCACTGCCTTCTCTGTTTACACTTCAAATGACATTTCAACTCTTCAAACGTTCTGCTATGTGCTCACATGCAAAGAATACATTTCGAAATGAGGGAACATTTGTCTTTTGAAAATTCTGCATTAGTACAATATAAAGAAATCCAGTCAAATAGAACAACAAATAGATGAGTATATATACTGTGTTTTTAGTACAGTAGTAGGAAAGATGAAAAAGAAATGTATACACAATATTAAGGGACATTTTAAAGCATATTTGAAAGTACAATAATATAGAGAAAGGTTTCAAATAATTATGTCTCTAAAAGTTTTTCTTTTGCTTATTGTTTGTAAATGTTTAAAGATATGGTCACATATGTAAACCAGAATTTTATGTCGGTGAGACGATTGCTAGATCAGACGTTAATATGCACTTAAGTGGATGGAACAATTTCTACATTCCTCTCGATGAGCACACATCAAATGTAATCACCAACTGTTTCGTGTTACAAATGTCAAAACCTCCTGTGATTCCCACCAGGTATTTTTAAAATCGAAGACTCGGCTCATGTTGCGAGACTGTGGGGACTCAGAAAGAATCGACCCGCTATGAACTATGACAAGCTGAGCCGCTCCATTCGTCAATACTACAAGAAAGGCATCATCCGCAAGCCTGACGTGTCTCAGAGACTGGTGTACCAGTTTGTTCACCCAGTATGAGGTCACAGCAGAGTAGGAGGAGGAGGAGGAGGAGGAGGAGGAGATGGAAAGCTACACAATTAAAAGGACACTCTCTCTATCACCATGCACTTGAACACATAACCCGGGATGAAATGGTGACATAGAACACGTGCACTGACCAACCCTGACGATACACACTTCCACTGCTAACACGGAAGCAACAGCTGGCAGCTGCTTCATGAAGGCTTTTCTGTGCAGGGGGCCGAGAGGAAAGAGACAAAACAATGTGGCTGTCGGGGCTTTCTATCCCGCTGCAGAGCGAAAGAAACACAGATTCAAAACCAGAAAACAATAAATGAACTGCCTTGTCATTTGCATTATCTGCCTGTTTATTTTTTCCATAATGTGATTTCCCATTGTCATTACATCAGAGAGTTACAGTCGACTGCTCTTTCACAGAAGCTCCAGGAAAACGCCCCTCGCCGACAGCTACACTTGCCTTGTCTCTTTGTTTTGCTCGTCTTCACTGCCACAGGTTAAAATATGCTGAGTGTTGTTTGGCCGAAAACTGAAACCAGAAGACGAGGCGCTCTCTTCGTGTCTCACCCGAGAGGTGCAGAGAAGGACTCTGCAGCAGTACAGCTGAAATGCTCACACCCTGTTAAAAATGCCACTTATATAGTTTTGTTTTCTGAGGTGTAACTTGGCAAAGAGTGACACATTCCCTAATAACACTGTTGGGGAGTTTTGTATTGTATCCTGTCAGCTGTGGTTTATATGGCTGTATATTGCATTTTACGTTGTGGATGTTTGAGCCCCAAAGTGTTCAAAATGAAATAAATAAATAAAGACTTCATGAAATTAACAATCTTGTGAATACATACAGACAAAATATGTAATACATATACAACATGCATACTTGCATACCAAGTTTATGTTGGTAATTGCCATGAAATGTTGCACAGCTGTTTATTGTCCCTGAAAGATGAATCCTAATGAGCTTTTCTGATTCTGCCTTTAGCGCCACCCTGAAGTTTTGCAGAGATGTTTTGAGTGAAATCTCTCAACAGTTGTTGACTGATTGCCAGAAATTCATGTTCCACTCAGAATGAACTCTACATCAAGTTTGAAACTGTGCCATCATCATGTTAAATTTCTAATTTGTCCAATTCTTTAATTTATGACCAAACAACAGCAGAGCTGCTCATATTCCCATCAAGCTTCCATAAATCCAAGAAGTGATGTGAGATTAGCTCCATCAATAATGAAAGAAACAGGACTTTTAATTATGATTAGCTGAGTCTTAATTGGATTATTCACTATTTCACATGTATTTTGTCTGAATTTATTCATGATGATTTATTTCACGTTTATTTCTGAATACTTTGGGTGTTTATATTTAACACCAATTTGATTCTTACGACACTGCTTACTATTTTGATCTGGTAATTGTCTGCCTGAGCAAGGACACGTTATCCAAGCTTCAAACAGGACTCAATAATGTTTACTTTTGAACTATCTCTGGGCCACACCTAACTACTTAAAGAGTTTGTGGTGCATATAATGTGTGTTAAATACATAATAAATTGTATTACCTTTTAATGTGTGTTCTTGTCTGTTTTTTATTGACATGTTTTCCCATCTCTGACTGGTTTTTCTTTGACAAAGTCCAACAGCTTTTAAGTCGTGTGGTAAGTCTGAGGTTGGACATCTGCCAGATGTGAGCGATACCTTGAGCTATGTGCGGCAGATTCATTTAGCAGATAAAAATACTTTCCTCTTCATGGTTGATGGTAAACAGTATTAGGTGACAAAATGTGACTGTGCTATATCTGTAAATCTTTTAGTCATCAACATCATGGGGAAATGATAGTTCAAAGATAACAGTGTTACAGAGAATAAATAATGTCTCTTCTGTGCTTACAGACTGTGAAAGGCCTCACCCAGCTCTGATAACAACAGCCACCTCAACTCAAATTTCCCAAAGTTCCCTCCTAAAACAGCCGCAAGTGTCTCAAGTTTGCCACACATAGACTTGTATAAGCAAGTACTCAGGTCCTTTATTTAAGTAATGCACCACAGCGATGTAGAAATACTCAATTTCAAGTGAAAAATCCTGCATGAAAAATCCTACTCGTGTAAACTAGAGTTTTAGCACACACAAAAAAAAAAAAAAATGATCAAAGTATCAAAAGCACTGGTTTGTTTCCTCTGACTGATATTTTATTATATATCATTAAAATATTAAAAAGTGAAGCATCAGTGTGTAAGCAGCATGTTTCTGCTGCAGGTGGCGCTGTTTTATATCCAGTTTTATAAACAGGGACAACCGATAAAGGTGAAGGGTCCTCAGATCATTACTGGGAGAGAGCAGAAGAAAAAAAAAAGACGTTTTTAAGAAGACTTTAAGAAGAAGAAGAAGGAGGAGAAGAACTTGCTGGCTAACTCAGAGAGCATAGCTTCTTGAGCTCGTCTGCTGTCAAATTAACGAGCTAATATGAACAATGTACTTTATAATGAAAGAATTTGGCTTTATTGTTTATTTCAAGTACATTAATAGACAGTGAATTGAAGCATTGGGACGAACCCTCGCTCATTGGTAATGTTTGCTCGGGTGAGAGACAGTGACGTTGAAATGACGTCATCTGACACGCAGCATGCCAACATTCACTCAATAAACATGACAGATACGATGCGGATTCATTTATACCCCCCTCATTAGACTATAAATACTCGTGTTTCTGTGTTTGCCTTTTGTTTGACAGTAAAGCCAGAAGCAGGTGAGTGAATGGACCAGTAGTCAAGACAACATCCATCCCATAATGACCCCCCCCCCCCCCCACATTAGACACCTTGTGAAAGGACACTATGACCACATGTCAGCAGACTTCAATGAAACAAAAACATCTTTCTCTTACTGCAGCCATTCAACTTGTCAGAGTTGTTTTTGGTCATCATTTTTGGGCTCCCGATGTGACAATGATGTCAAAGTTATTCCTTCATTGCTTGATGATGTGGTGCCTCAGGTTTTTACTAACAAATGAAAATTGGGTATATCATATTGAAATCTGTGCTTTTTTTTCATTCTGAATTCTTGTATATTTTATTATAATGACGTAATATTAATATTATTTATTATTATTAGGCTACAGTGGACCCAGGTTATTAAGGGTGCTTAAGATGGTTGGTTAATGGGGACCTCTAGTGGTGGCATCTGATATTAAATTAAAAGTTGAACAGAGTGGTTCATCAGTTTCAACCTGTCAAAATTGTTTAAAGGGGAGGAAGCTGTATCTTTTTTTTAATTTTTAATTTAGTCTTTTGAATTGAACTCTTTTATCCCGAGTTTAATGTTCTTCTTTAATTATTGTTGTATTCTGCTATCAATCATTCTTATTTTTGCAGATATGTAAAGGTAATTTGCTTTTTTTCAGTTTATAAAATATAAAAGTTTATGAAATGGTTAAAATTTTGCGCAAACTCAACCAGCTATGGTAAAATACTACACATAAACACAATGATAGTAATTTATTGTGGTATTCAGAAAGGGGTCATTTGTTTACATGTTGTAATGAGTACTGAAGTACACTTTTACCAAAATGTCTTCGTACTCTTACTTGAGTGCCATTTTAGTGCAACACCTTTACTTCTTTCTACTTTCCTGAATACTTCTTTCAATTCCGACTTCGGCGAATTGAAACCACGTTACACATTTTTTATGTACAGAACACGTCACTTTGTTCGCTCCAATGACGACACATCTTTAAACTCCCATGTTTTTTTTTTTTTTTTTTTTTAATCTCAATCTCAAAGACTCCCACGTGCGCCTCAGTTTTCTGATGACATCTTTTTTTTTTATTTTTGTTTATGCAGATGTACAGGCACTACAGTTTGGAAATGACAGCACTATCCTAAAAGAGAGAGAGAGAGAGAGAGAGACAGACAGACAGCTCTCTCGTCCTCCAAACGTTTTCCTCGACATTGCAGTTATTGTTTCCAGTAGGAGCGACAGACAGAAAATAAATGAGCGTTTTGAGCATTTTTAGATATGATTTCCACTCCTTACTGTTTCACAGTGGATGCCGCTCTGGGACAATATCCTTGTAAACAGTCTCACTCTGTTTCAAATACAGTCAAAGGTACAGAAAGACAGTTAAGATGCTGAAGTTTTTAAAGTTATGTCATGTTCAATCAGTCAGAGAGGGTCTGCGTGACGTGTCGGTGTAAACTGATCTGGATAAGCTGGAGTCAGATTCTGTGGAGGCGAGCTCTCTTTCACTTTGTTGAAGATGGTGGTTGAGAGTCTATGGAGAAGCAGGGTGGTAGATTTTAGTCAGGCAAAACATAATTCACCACTCTGAATCAAGAGCTGAGAGTAGCAACACATTTGAAAGAGGCATAAACACCAGAATCAAGAGACATTTTCCCTCCCGGAGGCTGTAAAAATGAATTTCGTTCTTGCAGCAGAAAAGGCGATTGTCTCATCAATATTTCAGAGACGGATCCTCTTTCCGCTTTTCTCGTTGCAGCTTTCTGTCTGCATCAGTAAGAGAACACCTGCCTGCCTCGCCGACAAAAGATTTGTCTTCACCAACGTGTGCGGTTACCAGGAGTAACAAACCAATCTCACGTGACACCCACTGCAGCGCCACATGCACTCCTAATCTTTGTTTCGTGTCTAGTTTGATTTAGATTTTATGACTAAAGCAAAAATATATATATATATATATATATATATATATATATATATATATATATATATATATATATATATATTTTATAAGACCCTTAATACAGCCTACAATTTCCGGTGAAATAGATCATTATCATCATCATCATCATCTTCATCCTCCTGATAGCGGAGGAATTTTCATTTAATCAAGATTCAGTGTATAATTTGGTGGAAACAAATCGAGGCCGTGCGCTGGATCGGTTCAGATCAGAGCAGTAAACAGTGTGTGGGAGCATCAGCATGCACATAATCACAGGAGAAAGGAGCAGAGCGCTGATAATGCGGTGACTTGACATTCACTCATAGTAAATAAGTCTCTTCAACTGCTGAACAAAAAAAAAAACAAACAACCAACAACAACCTTGTGAGTGAAATGAAGCCAATCGCCGTACAAAACAGCTGCGAGCTTCTATTTCCGGGCAGGTTTTGTTCGCATTATTAACAAGAGAAGAAGAAACCGAACGGAGGTGATGGTTATAACAGGCACGTGGTTGTAGACAGGTGGGACGGCGGAGGTCAACGTAAACAATCCTTGCAGTGTTCGGGAGAGTGTACAGTATTTCCATTTCAAAGACGAGCTCTGCTGAGAGCGGCTGTGTGTTGTATTTATTTATTTATTTATTTATTTTTTTTACTGACGGTGAACTGTCTTTTATCTCGTTTCAAAATGCTAATTCAGTGACACGCCGCCGAGCGGAGCATGACAACTATTCAACGCGTTAAAGGAACAGTTCAACATTCGGGGAAGTAAGGTTTGATGCTTTCTCGCAGAGCGTCGGGTGAGAAGATCGACACAGCTCGGGTCGGCGTGGTAAATATGCTGCAGCGAGGAGATGTCAGCTCAGCTCTGTCTCTACGGCTGCATAACATTACATTACATTACATTTCATTTCGCTGACGCTTTTATCCAAAGCGACTTACAATAAGTAAGTCAGTACTTAACACTGACGCGTTTGTGTTTTCAAAGAGCATTTGTGAAAACTCTGCTCCATCAGAGTTACTGTCGCAACTGCCGACCGTGTTTCTAAGCATGTTGACCAACAAAGATACTGAACTGACGTCAGTATCTTTGTCTCGGGTTCGACGTGAACACGCGTCTCCGCAGTGTGATTGGATTCTCACCTCCCTGCTCTGTGAAAGGACAAGTAGATAAACACGCACAGAAAGCAGTTGACTCGACCGGCTTATTAATAACGCAGCGAGACATCCGCGCTCGCTCCGGCGTCGTTTTAACGCAACGTGATTTAACATAACACATTTTACATTTGAGTTTGTTGTTCGTAACCACCTCCGAATGTGGTCTGAGCGGATCGGACACGTCCACGCCTAAGAGCTGTCCCGCCTGTGGTCGGTTCATCCGGGACGAGCGTTAACGGCCGGGTTTGCTTCGTAGGCGCTGGAGTGCGTATTTTGGGTTTTTCATCTTATTTCCAATGTTTGCAACGAGGCTAAGATAACCGACCGAAGGCCGCGGCTTCATGTTTCTTCGTAGAAACACAAGAGTGACGTAAATATTCTCCTCTAACTCTCAGGAACAAAGCGAACGCACGCATTTCCCAAAATGTTAAACTATTCCTTGAAGGCTCAACATGTAAATTACGGAGAAAGAAAACACTATTCATTGAGAAAAAAAACAACAACTGTACAATACAGACGGTAAAAAAAAAAAAAAAAAGATTAAAATATATACATGAAATGCACAATGCATAGCTCATTCTTGCTATCCAGGCACAACTCACGATACCGTATCCATATAATGATGAGAGAACATACTGTATGGCATGTTAGAATCGCAACTGATATTAAACACACAAAAGAGACTGAAATGTTCTGCTTCGGTCGCAGTGTCTGGAGGTGATGTGGTCCTGAACTGATCTTGTTTCAGTAAAGTCTTGTCCGTGATCGGGACAGCTCACTGTGCCCGACGGGAAGAGGAAGCTTTACTTTGAAGTCTCTGGCAATGTGCAGTTAGTACCGGACGGTTCAGCCTGGGTTTGACCTCCGACGAGGCAAAGAACAGTTAGAAACAGCTACGTCAGCTACATCGGCTCCACGTAATTGGCTGGGTAAAGACCCAGCTGCCCGTTGTCTAGGCGACCTTTACACCAGCCCTGCTCATCCTCTTCCTCCAGCTTCATCAGCTCATCACCTTTATCGATAATCAGACAGAAATGTGCAGCAGCAGGAGATTAAGTTAAACATCGAAGAACAACTTTAAAGGAATAATCCACAAAAAAAAAAAAAATTGAAATCCTTGTTTTGAGTATTTAAAGGATAATTCCAGCGTATTTTCCTTTAACGTTGCTATTGTGGTTCAGCGGACCACACAAGGAGTCGCACAAAACAGCGTAGAAACAGATAGTCTGCCTCACACTTGTAAACAAACCGGTGTGTGTGTGTGTGTTAATTCAGTTAGCCAAAGGTGGCTAATTTCCGTGTTTACTTTCAGTCAGACCCGAAAGCAAAAGTTTCAATTGATTTGTTTAAAATTGACATTGTTTGGAAAGGTTGCACTTTTTACGACATGCACTGTTTTGTGTTACTCCTCGTTCCCTCGAGTTAGACCCATAGAGCCACAATATCCGCATTTCAAGCAGGACGATACATCAGATTAAACCATTTAATCCAGAAAGACATCTAAGAAAACATGACACGGACAATTCCTGCGATCATTCGCCCCCCTCCCTACCCGGCCGAGCCAAAGATTCACAAGATTTAAATGAATAAAATCAATATGAAAACAAGGAAAACGTTTTGCTGATGGAGGTTGAAGAGATTAGCAGCGGTTCTTTAGCAAGCAGCTGTGAAGCAAGCAGAGAAAAGGAACAAACGCGGATCTCGCCGTCGTTTGCTGTTTGAAATGGTAGAATGAAGGAAAGCAGCCATTGATTCATGTGGTGACTTTATTTCACAGCAAATACAACATTTGAACGTGTCCCTGTGTAAGAAAAACCCACTTATTTTCAGCCATTTGCTTTTTTTTTTTTTTTTTTTTAGTTTTAAGGGAACTAATTCAGAACTTAATCCAAAACCTTGAATTAACTATTTCGACTTCCAAACTCTGCTCGCCTGCTGAGTTTTCACACCCTCTCGTCGTGTTGTTCGGGCGTTAACGTCTACTCAATATGCGGCTCTAGTTTTTGTGGAAGTCAGTGTCGACTTGCCGTCTCGCAGAAAACCACCGTCGCCGCGGTGACGACAGAAACCGGACACTCACCCGCTTTGAAGCTGAGCTCGTCCTGCTCTTGGCCCTCGTAGTCGTACAGCGCTCTCACTCTCACGCCTTTGCCCGCGTCGTCATCGAAGGGGTTCGTCCCTCCGTTGGTGTCGTTGCCCGAGTTCGGTGCCGTCTGGTCCTCGTCCGACCACTCGGTGGAGGCCGTGTACGCCTGGTTCTTCTCGTAGCTGCTTATGCTGGAGGCAACGCGTTTCAGAAGCACGTTAACGATCCGTCTTTATGCCAAACTGTTACTGCGCCTCGACGATCGCTCTGCTGCCACTTTCACTGCCACCGCGCACTATTTTAGCTTCATGCCCTGGTTGCGAATATTTCGAGTTTCGTCGACTTGCGACTACGACAGTAATTCGATCACGGTACACGGATATCGGTCGTACACGTCCAGTTGTGGCTGTGATTCGAGATTACGGCAGTGAGGGAGGATGCTGGATACAGCGGATACAGCATGCAAAGTTTTGGGTGTTGAGACGATTATCTGGATATGATTTCGGGCATAAATTGAAGACGGGTAACGGATCATATTTTACCTTCCCTGGTCGGCCTGAGCGTGGTCTACTCCTGTCGTGACATTAGTCAGCATGACTCCATCAGTTCCTTTCTTTGACTTCTTCGAGATGTTATGGGTGAGGTCTGGGTTGTACTCCTGCAAAGAATTGAGACAAAACATGTTGAGATTTAGATTTTTAAGCGCTGCACAGGGTCGGTTGTTCTTCCAGGTATCACTCGGGATGATACAAATCAAGTAAAACTTCATTTGAGTTCCATTAACAAGTTCATCAAAGCTGGTACAGGAAAATCAGTATTAAAGGAATCGTTTAAAAGTTTAGGAAGTATCGTTATTTCCTTTTAATTGGGGAGATAGATTGGAGAAAAGCTCGCTGCCGCCCCCCCGTTTCAGTCTTTATACTAAGCTAAGCTAGCCGGCTTAAGTCCGTTGCTTCACATTCAGCGTACTGACAGAAAGTAGGATCAGTCTTCTCATGATCACGTGATGCTCTTTTGCATGAATTCCAGTCAGTGTTTTCTTAAAATGTCAGACTATTCCTTTAATGGTTGGCCAGTATACAGCAAAACTCCAATTTCCAGTGTTGATATATTATCATCAAACTGCAGCCCGATATTGTATGTTTGTACCTCAAACTGCGGCCAGTTCATATGCATGCCGGGGCCGTGGCTGTTGCTGAACCACTTCAGATCTTCTTGTGCGCTGGCTGATGTGATGGTGCGTTCAAGGTCACTGTATACTGTAGCATAACTGTGAACAGACAGTGAGGATTTAGCGTGCGATTGGCAGGTGACGACGTCTCGTCGTACAAACGCTTTCAGACGCGTCGCACCTTTGGTTCTCCGTGAGGTTGAGGTGGCGTTTGACATCCAGGAGCACCTCCCTGAGGAAGCTCAGCCTCTTCTCCTCGAACTGCTGGCACTGGTCGAACATCTGCTCCATGTTCTCCATGTACTGAGGGGTGCACTTACTCAGCTCTTCCAGAGCCTTCTCGTACTTCTCCTTCGCCTGGTTTGTGACACAAAAAGAAAGACGCACTTAGAAAATGATTCCCAGGAAATGTTTGCAACACTATTCTTTATGGCTTTTTGTGTTAAATGGTCAAACCCGTAAAACGCATCTGGACTTTAAGGTGTATTTGTCGAAACGCGTCAAAAGACACGAGCCTACTGATCCTCTGAGCTGCTTCTGTAATGGATCGTAGGTTGCTACTCTATCAACTTCGGGAGGGGCAGTATGAATGTGTTGTCAGGCGCTAAACAGAGCCGTCGGTCAGGGGTGTGAAGGTTGAGGCAGTAAAAGGTGTACCAGAGTCCACGTCGGGAGGAGTGAAGGAGAGATATAAAAGGGTTGAACTGGCATTCAGTCACACATTAATAATTCTACGCTGACTCCAACTACGCTGCCGGCTGATTTGCCTTTGGCTCAATTGTCGTAAATATCTTTTGCGTAATGATGATCGACGGGCCAGTTGTGTGACGTTCTCACCTTCTGAGAGTCCTGTTTGCACTTGTCCACTTTCTCGTGGAGTTTCTTCTGCTGCTCAGCCGCCACAGAGGCCTCTCCCTTACTGTTGGCCTCTCTGGCGGTGGCCAGCTTCTCCTCCTTGCAGGCCATGTGGTACGACTTCTTGGCAGCCTCAAGCTGAACAGAAAATATCATGAATAAAGCCTCTGATCGGGTATTAACAAGCCATAAAGAAGTGAGAGCTGTAACGAAAGATTATTTTCATTATACATAAATCTTCTTGTTTGATCAGTTAATCGTTTAGTCCATGAAATGTAAGATTGTTGATTATTTACTTGATTATTTTTTAACTAATCTATTTGACTGACTCACCTCTACAATATAGCAGAAAGTATATCATTTAAATTGTTATGATTAATCTTCTACTTGAACTATTGTATATAAAGTGACCGCAACACAAAGTGATGACTAATTTCTTTACTAGCTGTAAACAAATTCTCTTCCTGTTCAAGATGCGTCTCATAGTAATTCTAGCTGAAGATAAAAGACATAAAAGGCCACTTTTTCCAAATATATTATTATTTTATTTTTTATTGTCTGATCGTAGTCATGCACATAGTTTTATTTTTATTTGTGAAATCCCTGCTGCCAACTTATCAAAACACAACAGCAACGTGTCAACAATTCCCAGTGTTACTGATGAAATCTTTCTCAAAGATGGAGATTTCAAAACCTCAGCAGGTAAAACAAACGGCTAAACCTCCAGTTGACCAAATTAGAAAACCTTCTTGTAGTTTGTGCGAAGTGGCCCTTTAAAATAAGTCTTTGTACAGTCTAATAGTAATACCCACTGTGTCGTACATTGGTGTACATTATGAGTAAAAAAAATAAATAAAAAATTGCACACTCCCTCACCTCTTTCAGCTTCTTGGCCCAGGGTTTCTGGGCCTTCTTAAAGCCCTCGTCTGCCTCTTTGGTTTCCTTGAATCCTCCCATCATCTGTTTGTGGTACGAGTCTTTCTGCCAGTTCTTCACCTTCTCGAAGTCATTGTTGATCAGGTTGTTCTTCACATCGTGGTGAAGATCGCTCACCTTCTCCGCCTCCGCCATTACGGCCACCCAGGCTCGCTCTACTGTGCCGTACTGAGGCCCTGGTGGAGAAATAAGAGTGTCAGTAAGGCACTAAAGCCTCATTTCAACACAAAAACAACACATGTGCAGTGTTGTGCAAACGTTTTAGGCACTATAGATGTTTGAATCCATCAGGCAACATGGACGCGTAGGCTCGGTTCCAGATCCATTGTGCAGCATTAAAAGGAGCCAAAACATACAACCGTGAAGAGGAAGTCAAAAGAGCTATCTTCAGAGACATGAAGAACAAGGAGTCCTTTAACAGACTGTTTGGCCCCTGAAGGGCCCCGATCTCAACAGCACAGAGTTAGTTTGAGATGACATGGAGAAAATACAAACCAACTGAGACGAAAAGCTTAAATCCAAACGAGAACTGTGGCAATTTCTGCAAGACAATCACAACAAGCAACCTGCCGAGTACCTTGAAATCTGTGATCAATTGTGCTCACTAGAATTGGTGCTGTTTTAAAAAGTGCTCACAACAAATGCTGCTTTGATTCAGGTTTTTCCATTTACTGCACTTTTTAAAAAAAATTTTTTTATCACGCTTGCTGATAAATAAAACACACATATTTATTATTGGGGGGGGGGGGAAATGGAAGACTTGTCGATATGAGTGTGAAGCACTTCTTACCTTTGTCGACCAGCTGCCTCCATCTCTTGGACCACTCGGTCAGCTGCTGCGCGTAGGATTTCTCGATTTTGGCCCGTTCCTGGATGCAGCTCATCACGTCATTGCAGAGCCGATGACCATCGTCAATCCGCTTCACCGTACGTTTGTAGTTCCCAACCTAACATAAAAACAAAGGAACGTTATGTTACAATCACTGCAAACAAGTATTATTACATACTACTATTATTACAATTCATATTATTAAGTATCACTTGTTTTTCTTAAGATTCCTTCTTGGATGTTTTCAGTTTTAGGCTTCTGAGTCGAATCAGAGGTCATAAGTTTGCAGCCCTTTGTTTAATGGTAACAAACAAAAAGGAAGCAAACCACCGATAGTTTGTTGACTGTTTGCTTCTACACTTTTCAAACCATATAGTCAGAAATTTGAGGTTTCTTAATTTAAACTGTGTCAATAAATTAGTTTAAAGTTGGAGAGAGGGGCATGTAGAAGGTCTTCCTGAGTTGGATAATCAAAGCTCTACTCTGTGATTTAAGCATTTAAAAAAAAAAAATCAAACACGTCTTCAGATGCCTTTTTGTTTCTTGTAAATTATCTACAAATTATGACTAAAAAAAAAGTCTCTAAAGGTATTATCAGCCAGAAACCTGCTGTGTGTCTATCTCTCTCTCCTCATTTACCTTCACACTTCAATAAAGGTGAAATACTTCAAAATATACTGTTTATGTAAACAAGAACAATATTCAATATTTGCATACATACTATCTCATTTAAATAACAAAAGTTTCAAGTTATAATTATGGCTAACTATAGATTTTGTATTATATTATTGAAGGACTCAAACTGCTCTGTACTACTACTGTTAGAAAGATTTTTGCGCAAGAGGCTGCTTGCACAAACATCACACGTTCAAACTCTCCTTTAGGCCTGCAGGTGATGCACTGAAGAGGCAGGAGGGATCAGCAGAAAGGACAATGCTGCTGCTGCTGCTGCTGCTGTTGCTGTGTGCGGAGTTATGCAATGAAAGCAGGGGGTGTGTTAATGTCATATAATTTACAACTCTCTCTGGACGCAGAAGCAGCAGCAGCAGCAGCAGCAGCCTCCCAGAGAGCTGATAGCTTTGCCCAGAGACAGAGCCAGAGGGAAAAAGAGAGGCTGAAACACCATCTTGCTGCATTCATTTCACACCTGTGTGACAGCAGACAAAAGACCTCGTCTTTGCTGAATGCATAATAGACGTTTACCCATAACTCGCTCGGAAAATGACACTCAGAAAAACCTCCGATTTGTACTAAACGGAAGCAGCTGGGGGACAAATGATTGTATTCAACACCAGGCCTCAGCTTCAGCCGAGTCAGCGATCAGCAGGCAGCACTGCAGCAGCTCCACAGTGATGCAGTGACTGACTGTGATGAAGTGGCTGCGTGCTGTAAGCGAACACCTTTTGCTGCTCCAGTTGATTCCTGAAAACACTGGCAGGCTGAAGAGACGCGATGAGGACAAAGTACTATAGAGTCTGAGAGAAAATTGATTATAAAACCTGCATGTATGAAGTGACAATAACTTTGTCTTCAGCGCCCGCTGAGTGAATTTATCAAACACACAGCTGTAACTGAACATGGAGCAACGTGACGGTGTGTATTCTCTGTGGCTTCAGATAAGGTGAATGTTTTCCTGCTTTGAGTCACCGGCTCTCATATATAATGAATGGGCTTTTGGGAACTTGCGTCTCAAATTACCTCGGACTGTTTGCGCTTAGTTGTTGTTGGTGATGTAATCTTAGGGGAGATACTCAGTGCAACATACTGTCAACTGAGAAATCAACTTCATTGATTGTTTTGACAATATTTTGATAGAGTACTAATTAGTGAAATCATTTTCTACAAAAAAAAGCCAAATATTCTCAACTACCATCTTCTCAGTGTTATTAGTATTTTGCTTTTCTTTGTTCCTGAATTTCCGCATCGCAGTTGTACGATTTGCCGATCAGTCAAGATGCAGTTTGCGTCCACGTCTGCATACTTAACATTAAAGGTGGATACTTTACATGAATAGGATTAAATCAACCGCAGTACACATTTGTATGCAATATTGTCATAACTAGTGTGAGAATTGTTATGGCCACAAATGTGTTTTGTGAGTGACCTTTGACCTTTCACCACCAGTATAATAATAATAATAATAATAATAATAATAATACTACCAGGACTACTTGTGTACCTGCCTGTTTTGGACCTCTTGCATGATTTAGGTTTTTTTTTTCCTTTTGCCTGTCTGTTGGCTTCACCAATCACCTGACCCCCTTACCTGCTCTCACCTGCATTACCTTTTATTTGATCAAAGCTGAACTATATCAATTTTATAATATTCTTTTTCTGAATTGTGACAGATGCAAGCAGTTTCTTCCTACCTTTAAACAAGAGACAGTGTAGAAGCAAATGAGTGCGTCGGACAACACGTACAATGTAGTTGTCATTGCAGTGGTTGGAGACAAATAGCAGCATCACTTTACCAAGCTCAAGACTCCAACGATGGAGAAGCCAGTACAACTTCAACCTCAAAAAAGCTGAGACACCATCGATCAAAGTTGATCACAGTTCTAAAATCTGCGCACATAAAAGTCTGCATGGACAGTTTTACATCTACTGGGAACAAACTATCCCATTAACAAAGATAATCACCTCCAAACCAGTTTTACATTTTTTTTTCCTCCAAAAATATGATTCTTGGTGGGAGGGAGGGGATGGGTGAAGAAAGGAAGACAAACTTCACTGGCAATAAGGTTGAGGTTTGGTAAAAAAAACAAAACAAACAAGTTCAACTAAACTAACGTGTTTAATTTCATAAGTATCTCTTCCATGTAGAAACAAGACGGCATGAAGGCAGGATGTGATTAAATGTTATAAACAGTCACCTTGACTAAGAGCTCTATCAGAGATTAAAAAAAAATTAAAAAAATGACAGAGTGCCACTGTAGTGACATTAGTATTTTCAATGTTGCATCTATTTGACTTATTTTTTTTTTTTAACAGTTGCTAAAATAAATATGTAGCTGACTCACTCAACCCATTCATAAGTAATGGCACCAAAACGTAGCAGTTTTATCAGCAGTGATGTGTCATCAGCTGATGTGTGCGCGGAGCACTCGGAGCACAGTGATCTAACCCTCTCGATAAATCTGACGCCGCGTGTACAGACGAGCACACGCCTGATTTGCGCTGCGCACGCAGCTGATAAACGAGGCCTCGCGTCTCTGCTCTCGCCTCCCAGATGAAGCCGGGTTCACCCAGAGTTCATCGCCCGGCGGCGTCGCCGCCTCCCTGTTCGCTTTAATCCGTCACAATTCCCGTCCTGTGCTGCCTCACCTCCCAGAAACTGTCGGTGGTCTCCTCCTGGCTGGCGAACTCATCGAAGGCTCCAGACATGGTCCCAGGTTTTGGCAGGGTGGCTTCAGGCTGTCGCGGTCTGCAGCAGAGTAACGCTCCTCATGCACTGTGAGAAGACGAGCACAGAGGAATTTAAAACACCGAGACTGTGAGCGGCGTCAACAGCCGGATACGTGAGACGCATTGAAAGGTCAGATCAGAACTCCCTCTGAATTTAGAAATATGATTAGAAGCTGCAAATAAGGTAGACGGATGCGCAGCGTCTACGGTAATCTGTTAAATAACACTTTCTTCCTAAATAGTGCCGTGATGAAGCTGCGATTTAAAACAAGCTTGTGCATGTTTTAGTTTCAGGCCATCACTGCAGCTCCTGCGCTCGCAGCAGTGTCGTCTTCACCTAAAAGCTTTGTTCAGGCGAATGTGATACTTTCAACTGTGATGTCACATATTTTAAAGTGGACGCAAAATACTGTAACCAGGAGGAAAGGCAGTGAACCACCCACAGGTTGACAGTTATGCAAGATGCCCAGAAACAATTAACCACAGAGCATAAATAAATGTAAAGCTGCATTTTAAAGAACGGCAGGCAATTTCAAACTAAAGCCAACGACAAATGTGTTGTTCGATCGAAACCCTTCAAAATAACTTCTTTATGTTGCTCATTTTGTCTATCTAACTGTCCACAAGCCGAGGATAACAGTCATGCAAAACGCAGAAAAGCAAGAAATACATACAACTGAGGATCCAGAATCAATGAATGGAGCATTTTTCTGCTAGAAAAAAAAAAAGGACTGAGATGAGATATCGATTATCACAATAGCTGCTTTTAATTTCCTGTCGACGGACTGGTGGATTATTTGTTGCAAAAACGAACATTTATTTTTGAATTGGTCATTTAATCTTTAAAATGTCAGACAACAGTGATGAACTCATTCAAATATCCCATTACAATAAAATACAAGTGAGTCAGCACCAATATAATCTTCTTTAAATCAGACAATTAGACCAACGTGCACAAATTTGCCGACAGAGTCGGTAGGTAATAAAACGCTAAAACACATAAGTACAAAGTCCAAACAAGGAAACGCAAAGAGAGATCGCCGTCAGGAGAATTCCAAAGTTCACCGACGGAGTGTTTAACTTTCATCCTTTCCACACACTGATATCAGGTGAGCTCGAGAAAACCACAATCACCTTCATAACCTGAGCGCTTGCATCTTTTTCTCTCTCTGTTCCTCTGTGACGACCGTCAATAGACGTAATGACTCGCTATTCATTTTCGGGGGGCAAAGACTCGGCCAGCCTTTATCGGAACAACGTTGCGTAATTTCTGAATAATCTTTGCTCGTTCTGGTCAACGAAAATCCTCCCAGGGCCTCACGGGAACAGCTGGAACTAATAGTTGTGACATGATTGCGAATGATAATAAAAGAAGCTCAAATTAGGGCAGAAAATAAGGTCCAACTTCAGCAACGTTTCAGTGAAATAACGGAGTAAAGACACGGGAAGGCTAGTAGCGCCAACATTATCCTCACGTCCACCTCCACCTCTTTGACTTCAGTTCACAACACTGCAATTTTAAACAGGACGAAGAGTCCACACAGCCGACTGATATTTTGATGACCTCTCAGTACAAGCTAATTGGCTGTTGCCAAGGCTACATATCACAGTTTTATTAAACCTACTCTGTTCCTGTCAGAATATCTTTATATCCTGACTTTGGCAGTAGCTCTCTTTATTCTGTTTTGTTCCATTCAACAACTTCAACTAAAAGTCTTGAGTGTAAACTGTTCAGTGGAAAACCACAAATCTATTTAGCCAGCAATAACGCACCAATTGGTTGCCTTATGAAAGTCACAATCATTGTAAAAATAAGTAATTTGATTCATGATTTCAAAACAAAACAAAAGATAAACATTAAAAACGAGGTAACCAGGTGTTTCACAAAAAAAAAAAAAAAAAAATCGATCTGATTTTGGTTTTCAACATCATTTATGATGAGCTTACAATAAAGCACCACATCAGTGTTTCATATTGTTCACAATAACGTTTTATAAAACACTATATCAGTTTGAGTTAGACTTCTAACTTTGAAAAAGCTGAAGTAAAGCTCATTTTCGCTTTTGTCGTAGTTTTAATATTCTTTTAAAGTTCAGGTTTGAGTTGAGAAAATCTCATTTTTGTCAAGAGAACACGCTCTACACTCTAAAAAGAACAATCTCAGTAGTTTTCAACCTGGATCTTATTCTTGTATTGGTGGCCTTTCTTTCTCCACGGTAGAAAATTGGGAAACAAGTCCAGTAAATGAATGTATGAGGCTAGCTGCACGAGCCTCCTCGAGCTGTCTAAATAAACTTTCATTTTTACAGAAATTCGTTTTGAACACTTGTGTCTGAGTCTGACCAGAAGGCTTCACCCTGAATCAGCTATCACAGCTAAAACCTGCGCAGCGAGGTGCTCTGAGGGAAACCAGGCGACTCGCCTCTGTATGAGCTGTTTGTTTGTTCCACTGCACACGATAATGTAACAAATAGGACATCATTTTATTGACTTTGGATAACACTAAAGGTACACAGACTTGGTACAAGAAAGAGATGAACGGAAGATGTATTACAAAACAGTAAGACGTAAGATATAATGTGCAAGACAGCAGAAACAAAAACAAAAACACAACACACAAACAAACAAACAAACAAACCACCGAACCGAAATGCAGATCAAGATCAAATGCAAAGTGGAGAAAGAAAATGAACTGGAAAACAAACGTGAGATAACAACAAGGCCTGGAGGTGCTATCAGAGGAGTGAAATGCCAGCTGCCGGTTTCATCGAGCGTCAGCTGGAATACAAAATATTATCAGACACATGATACGACTGACAGCTTTATATAGGGATTTGTTCTGTTATCTTTTATTGATACACTGGCTGAAAAACGTGAGGCGGTTTCTGCTGCAGGACTTCATTAAATAACCATCTAACGTGATGAACCACCGACTCTGTACATTAAGTGGAGAGTTTGGCATTTTGAGAATTTAGCTTTGGCTGTCTGAAACTCATTATATCATCCTCATTGTTATCCTCTTCTCTTACTAACTGTATGTTCAAAATAAATATATCCTAATCTAATCTACGATTTAATACTTGGCGAGAAAACAAATGACACATCTATTAAAATGTCCAACTTTTTTTTTTTTTTTTTAACGACTACAGAAGATTCCTGCTCAAAGTCGATATGAAAATCATCCATAATACGGAGATCGTCAGCGGTATCTGGGTGTCTTTTCCTGTGGATAATCCTCACTGGAGGCCACCAGCTGATTAGAGTAAGAAGACAGTGCCAATATTGTCTCGTAATGAGCAAAAAAAAAAATCAAAGCGATGAGGGCGAAATGTTTGATGCAGAGGAGACCGATATGAAACAATAGAAAGAGAAGCAGCGTTGATGTGTTTTGATAAGGGGTCAGGGGGAGGGGCGGGAGCTGCATGGGTATTTGGGTCAAACAAGGACCAAAGGATGGATGGAGCAACCCTTCTGACAATGAAAGGCAGAGAGGACACGAGAGAGAGAAGTAGGTGGGTTCCCCACCCAAAAAAAAAATAAAAATAAAATCTAAACTCCGGTTAATTGAGGGAAATTTCTACGCGAGTCTAAACCAGACAGTTCTGAGAAGAAGCGATGCAGCGTGGAGTAGAGATGTGGGTGTCATCATGCTTGGTTAATCCATTAGCTACATGCCGAGAGGGGGCTTTTGTTCAGGATAGCCCTTTGCTTGGCTCCTACAAAGGCAGATCGCAGCGTAGGAAAACCACATGACCAGCTTCTTCCACTTTTATTGTTAAAGCGAACAAGTAGCCTTAAAACTGAGACAGAAATGAGGACATAAATCTGACTGTATCTCTAAATTCAGTGCACGCCATCGATTGCGTTGATCATTGCAGGCAAACAAAAACACCAGTGCCCACTTGCAGCACACAAAACCTCAAACGCCGGCAGCAGCCGCCGAGGTTTACTCACCATCGCACCGCTTCGATTCACTCTTCGCCTTTCTCCTCTTCCATTAGACCAACCCGCAATCTCGGGAAACAACATCAACATCCTCATAGATGAGCATCGGGAATCCCCATCCCTCTAAAGCAAGTGCACGCGCATCAAAAAAGCACCACAACTACCGTCACGGTGAGCCAGCAGCATCAACACGTCAAGTGAGTGAGACCCCCAAAACAAAGGCCGTCAAGACTCCCCGAGAGAGAGAGAGGGAGAGAACGGGCACAGCCCCCCACAAAAACAACAAAAGCTTACCCCCAGTCCTCCATTAACAGCAGCTAAGGCTGTAGCTCGGAGAGAAGAGACACGTGGGCTCCTCCAGCAGTCAGCCCCTCTCCTCCTCCTCCTCCTTCTCCTCTTCCTCCTCGCCTCCCCTCCTGTCTGTTTATTTTTGCCCGGTGTGATCTGCCTGCTCTCCTCCCTGACTGACCGACTGGGCGACGGTGCATCAGCGGGCAGAGCAGGGGGACGAGGACCCGCTCACTCTAATCTCTGATCTGAGATCTTCCTCTCTGGAGTGCTGTGCAAAGTTTGTGTGTGTGTGTGTGTGTGTGTGTGTTTCTCAATGAGTGAGGGATAATCCTGTGGTGTTGTGCCTGAATGGCTCAGACAGAGCAGCAGGGTGGAGGGGCACATAGGAGGGGGAGAAAAAAGGGGTGGATTAGGTGGGCTGCTGTTTATGAGCAGCAGTGGAGATGCCCTGGTGTGGCTTCGTGGGGCGTTCGATGACCTGACTTTGATGGAACTGGAGGTGAGTGTGAACGATCAGACAGGTAGGGAAGGAGAGAGTATTTTAGAGCTCAAGCTAACTTTGAATTTATCAGGATTATACAAAACTAAAAGATCTGAGTGTCTCTGAGAAAGCAGCACTCACTGGGTGCTCCAAGACTATTTCATTAATTCTGAAGTTAATGATTGTGGATTTTTTTTTTTTATTTTTTTTTTTTAAAGGAAACACATTTTTTTTTATGACTTTGTGCCGAGCGGAAACCAATCGTAAAGTCACCCATTGATTTGTGCAAGAGGTGCATCTGACTCGATTTGATAGGGAACTGGAGGATACTTCGCCCCGCCCACCTGAAAACCTGACTGCCCCACAGGTCTGTCAATCAAACAGACACGCCCTCAAACATACCACTCTTTTAGGCCTAATAACTCATTGATGATGGGATTATTTTCAGACAGACCGCCAGAAAAAGAATAAGAAGGAGCGACTTTAGCAAATTACACTTTTTAATTTCGTGAGAGAATTTAAATGGGAGTCCATGAAGCGAGAGGCTTTTTGGAGCTGACCCCTAGTGGCCCTGGGTGGTATTGCACTGTATAGCACTTCCATTTTGGCTTGACTTGTTGGACCTGGAACTTGCTGAAATTGTTTAGATACTTTTATGTTTCTATTGTCTGAATGAGCAAAAAAAAAATTAAAAAAAAATAAACAAAATAAATAAAATAATTGTAGGTCATAATACTACTCCTGCGCTATACCTGAGAGATATTGCTCATCAGTTGTCTGTGTAACATTCAAAATGAGTGATCACAGAGGGTGTAAGTGGAAAAAGAAAGTTTCCATCTGGACTTTCCTGCCTTACAGCCAGTTACTTCACAAAACGTGGTTATATGACAAAACACAGAGAAAGCAAACAACTCCAAACTAATTCTTACTTCTTTCAGCTTTGTGTGATCATATTCTGAGGAGGAGGGAGGGAAGATCACTGTTAAAAAGCTGTAGAAGGTGGAAAGAGACTTTTTCAAGATTTGCGTCCAGTCCTTCAGATGATCAAATCGGCTGCATTGATTACACCATAAACTCCTTTAGTAGACTCCAGTAAAACACAAGTACTGCTTAAGTATTAGGACGTTTCCGGCTGAACATCTGATGGGTGGAGGAGATCCTAAGACAGATATACATAACCTGTTTGGAATTTTCATGACGGCCAGAGAGCCACGTATGTGCTGTTGACATGGCAGCCATAAAACAATTAATAATTAGCTTGTGAAATTCAGAGACAAAGTTAAGCTTTACAACTTTACTGCACGAGTAAAATGCCAAGCCAAATACAAATACAATGAATTCTAAATGTGTTGATCACATCAAAACACATTTGAATATTCCTCTTAACTAAAACTCCCATCCGCAGCTGTGAGGACTTTCACTGGAAGTGCCTGAAGGCCAGTCGTTATTCCACCACATCCAGAGCTTTCCAAACGCCTGTAGAGCAACTGAGAGAGACCTCTGTGACGGTCTCAGCTGCAGGCCGATCACTCTGCCAACCCGACTGGCATGAATCACTGACTGTCACAGATACACAAGACGCAGAGAGGGCGGCCCTGAGTCTCGGGCTGACTGTCTGCTTCTGTGAGTCGCAGACAGAACAGGTGAGGCGGAGGACAGACAGGCCACAGAGGGGACTGCTGGGGCGAGGATGATGATGATGATGATGATGATGTTGAAGACACCACAGCAGCAGAAGTGATAAAAACAAAAACTTTACAAGGTACGCAAAACTAAATTGTAGGTGAAATGCAAAAGGAGGCAGAACATGTTTTGATGTAAATGTACTTCCGTCACCTCCTCCCTCACATCTGCTCATTTAAAATCAAACTTCACTGTTTCAAAGAGACGTAGTGTTCCAGCTCTCTCCTCAATATCTTTCTACTGTGCACTGTCAATCAAAGGCAAACAATTATATACGATCTATAATGAATTATTAGACAGCCCCTGCTTGTGTTTCGTCCCGTTCAAACATCCTGTTATTACCAGAAAGATGCCACAGTTTAAAGCAAAAATTAGTCGCAGCATAATAAAACATTTTAAACCATTAGACAAGATGATTCATGAGTATAATCTTTAAAACACAGCAGGCCTCACTTGTTCTTCGAAAGCTTTGACACAGTGTAGAATGAGAATAGCTGCACACCCTGAATAATGGAAGAAACTGCATTTATTTGAACAAAGTCACTTCTGCGCACAACTTGTTTCATGCACTATTTTACTTTGGAGAATTGCTCCTCAAGCTCTCGGTGGAAAAAGAAGAGAAACTGTTTCAAAGTCAGAACTTCATACTGAATTTCTCAGTGACAGAAATTCAGTAAGAGAAGTAACTGCAAAGTATAGAAACAGCTTTAAAGATCTTCAACTAGGTCACTAAGTTTCCAGAAACTGATCAAACTTGTTAGTTTAGGTTTGAGGGAGAGCACAACGACAAAAAAAAAAAAAGATATTTGCATTAAAACGTTTTCAAAATAAGTGATTATTTGATCTTTGTGTGGACAGGTGAGGCCAAAACGTCAAACGAATCCCCGAACAAACGACTATTAAGAAATAGGCATTGAATGCTTGGTCAGACTTTTAGTCTTGTCCACCTATTCTTTTTGATAATATAATTTTTGGACCTAAATCTGATGAATGGGTCAAATAAAATACGGCTCTGACATGAGCAAAGTTACTGTACAGCGGGATAAATCCCAAAAATAGTTTTATTTTTTTAAAGGAATAATTGATTGCACAAAAACATGCAGACATTATTTCTCACTCCAGTCTCGCCCCGGTCTCTCCCCGGTCTCTCCCCAGTCTCACTCCAGTCTCACTCCAGTCCCACTCCAGTCTCACCCTAGTCTCACTCCAGTCTCACCCCAGTCTCACTCCAGTCTCACCCCAGTCTCACTCCAGTCTCACTCCAGTCCCACTCCAGTCTCACCCCAGTCTCACTCCAGTCCCACTCCAGTCTCACTCCGGTCTCACCCCGGTCTCGCACCGAAATTGACTGTTTACTTGACATTTGGTCTGACGAAAGCAGGCAAAATGTTTTAGACAGATGTTAAACATTTTCTGATGTCCTCCTTCTCCATGCAGCAGCAATGTGAAATACTCCATTGTAAAGTTAGAGAAACTATATAATTTGAATTTGGCGGGTATTTTTTACTAGATATGCACGTGTTATTGTGATGATGATGATGATGATGATGATGATGATGATGAAGGAGTATTCGGGTGCGGAACATGAATGTGAACTCAGGGCGTGGAATCGTACTTTGGCACGCTAACGATCAATCGTCCCTAATCCGGAAAGGCCCGCGTTTACTCCGACAGCCGCAAGATGTTATTTGATTATGTCACCGTAACCTTTATGAAGAAAAATAAATCAAGACTTAAGTATAATAACCATGAAACTCTGAAGAAATAGTGAGGAAATAAAAAGACAAGCAAATACTTCTGTTCATCCATCACACCGAATCTGAGATAAAAAAAATAAATAAAAAAAAGTCACAAACCCCCAAAAAAATAACAAAGGCGGTTTAGATTTTTTTAAAACAGTCGAGAAAAATGAGGTGAAACTTCGAGGAAAGGCAACCAAACAAACTCATCTCGCCTCGAACGTTTCCTGACGATCACGCGGCAGCTTTTAATTCAGTTTGAGAGGCCGTCTTGCTGGACAGAGATCAACTAATGACGCCCGCTACCTATGACGTCATCAGGTACCCTCGGACATCCTCCGGCTCTCGGTGGAGCGAACACCTCCGGTACGGTGGGACGTCGGCCACATTATTCAAAAGCAGCTCTTTCTCTTTCCCTTCAGGACAAACTCGCTGCTGCTGCCCTCATCACATTCCAGTCCTATATATAGTTCCCCATCCATCAATAATTCACTGTGCTGTGTAAACAGATAGATGAGATGACCAACCTGACTCACGCGGAGAAACTCTTTAAGGTTTGATTGTAATCTGGCGTCACTGTCAAGGCGCCGGGATCGTAAACCAAAGAGATGGATATGATACAGCTGCACTGTGACCGGACTGAGCAACAACTTTCTATCTGACGGGTTTTACATCTTGAGGACGGCTATTGCTACCTTTTTGGACTTCAAACTAAACCACAGATTGGTGTGTGACGCGATCAGTTTGTGAACTGTGTTGCTCCAGCCCTGCAAAAAAATGCCGAGCTCATGCCTCGGCTGAAAACATCGAACGTGTTCAGGTGGATAAAATGTGACCGAGGACAGAGAGCTTGCACGTCTCAGCTCAGCTGCTGTTATCGCCGAGGAAGCCTCAGCTCGCTATGTTTTTGTTGTGCCCTTCGCCGGTACAGATGTGTCCAGCTGTGTGAATGGAGAGCTCGTACACAGTTGAAACACTCCCGGAAGACTTTCCTCGATCAAACACGTGCAGAAAAACAACGGCGATGCAGTATGAAAGGAAGCTGAAAGCTATTTGTCGAAACAAACTCCTGCCGCCCGTATGTCTCCTTAATATTCATGCATCGTCAATGATACACGGGAGCGGACTTAAATGTGTGCGCCCGCGCTTCTAATTTTAGAAGCTTCAGCTTTTTTGCGGTGCAGTCGATGTCTAATTGATCAGTGGGAGCGAAAGGCGGGTCGCTAACTCGCAGGCCAATTATCCACGCAGGAAACATTGCCTCGGATGATCAACGGCAGAGCTGCATCTGTCTGCTCCCAGCTTATAAACCGGAGCGGTCCAAGGTCACACCGCTGCGATGGCGAATACTTAAAGCAGAGCTCCTCGGATTTTGCACATCAAAGTCTGGTTTCGGGTCTTGAGGGAAAATACTTGCGGAGAGCTTCATGTCGCTCCAGTGGGAGGTGTGTGAAGTCTGATAGAAATCTAGCGCTGGTTGAGAAAGAAGACTTCCACTTTAGAAAAAAAAAACTCCACAGTCAGGAAGAAGGAAAAAAAAAGAAGCTTACCAGACCTCAGTGGCCTGCCTCTAAAGCTGCATTACCCACAACGAGCATAGGCGAGCATAACAAACAACAATTTCCAACCGCACTGTGATGGGCCAGGTTGCATTTTGGGTAATGTAGGCAGCAGAATGCATAGAATAAAAAAAAAAAAAAACCAACATTATCTCTGTTTCTGCTACACTGATTTTTATATATTTTGTCTTCAACCGGCACTATTATAGGATTGTAATGTTAAACGAAGAATCAAAACTCGGTTCACTGAGACTTTTCTCGTCAACTGCCTATCAGCTGAAAAATAGGCTCGGAGCAGATGTTTAATAAAGCGGACAAAGAACCACTTCCGGGACGCCTCTGAAACACGTATTGTCCACAAACAGCTCTGGTGGCCGTGTCGGACCTTCATGCAAGCGAGCCCAGGGGAATTAAGCCTTTGGTGGACTTTTTGCTGAAAGCCGTCGTTAAATCAGTGGAGCACTCCTTTAAAGATCAGACTTTCAAATAGATAAGCAAAGTTTAAGGTCCGTGGGTACTTAAAAACTACTTTCTTGGCTCTTTTTGACAACGGGCTGCTTAAAATAGAAGAAATGTCCCCTCGGGGATTAATAAAGTGTATAAAAAAAATAATAATAAAAAAAAAATAACACAAATCCACACATACGACCCTTCTTCATCCGAGTCACAATTCCTAATTTCAGCAACACAAAATCAATGATTGCAAAAACATATGGATATCATTTCTTACTACAACTTCACTGTGGCGGTCTAAAAGGAGACAATCAATCACGTCATTACGGACCGGAGAAGTTACTAAACCTGGTTCCTCCTCTTTGTCGCCGCTCGGTCCTCGACACCGTCGCTCCGAGGAATTACTGACAGACTTCAGGAGAACTGACACCTCAGACTGAAAGTCAAAGAGCGTCTGCGCTCACCTGAAACCATGACACAATCTGCGGTCTAACACGCCTCTTCCACACACACACACGCACACACACACACACACACACACACACTGCAACAATGAACTTTGACATATACCAGAGAAGACACATTAGGCCATCAATAATTAGCCAGCTATGAGGGAGGGTGGAGACTGAGGGCCTTGTCTTTCCTTAGGAAGTAGCCAGGCAGAAGAGATACAGACAGACAGACAGACTGAAGAAGAAAGAGGCAGAAGGTTACTTAACACGAAGATGAAGGCGGGCAGGAAGGACGGACGGAGGAGACAGACACACCGGTGGTTAGATAAAGCCGATCCTGTGGAGGACACACAGGGATGAGTCAACATCAGGGTATCAGTTCGGCCGTGCTGCATCCACTCAATCAATACAGATTTGTTGATTTCAATGCCAAATAGCCCGGATCGTAGTACGTGTTTTAAACGATGCACGAAGAAGAGTAAACGAATCCCAACATCCTTCGAAGCGGCAGAAACAATCATTGTTTAGACGGAGATGAGGTAATAACGAGCGCCGCGACGCATCTGAAGACAAGTACGCAAAACTCTTTGGTTATTTGCGTGGCGAAAAAGAAGGAACGAGAGCACGTGTCCTCTGACGACAGACGGAACAGCTTCCTGACGTCCGCCACACGCAGCAGAAAAAGGACAACCTGCAGGGACGCTGATCGGGACCGTCGCCGAAAACCCCTCAAGTCATGAAAGAGTCAAAGAAAGCCGCACGGACAGATGCTCGTCTCCGATGTATGTGCCATCTGTGGATCATCTAATCACGTTCCTCCCTGCGGGGCTCGCTCCGTTTGACCCCGGTGTTATATCCCATTATGGCAGGAAGTAATTTACAACCACTGTGCCGGCGTAGAAGAAGTGAAGGGGCTGCATGTCTGGTCTTGTAACCCCAGAAAATACAATCTTATAATTGAGTCTGTTCTCCTGCTGCGATTTGACAACGTCCTCTTTTTGTTGTTGCTGTGGTGAAGCATTGCATGACAGAACAGATCAGAGTCAGACAGTGAGATTGTTGTTGGTCAAATCTTTTAATTATTTAGAGTATGTGGATTGTCTTTTATTTATTTAGTGAAATTGTTTTTTTCTCTGGAAATCAATAGGTGTTTATAGATAAACTTAACTAAAATAACAGCCACCCTAATGTCTCTATTTTTTTACCAAACGTTCGAGATATAATACGACTTTTTTTCTTCTTCTGCTGCCTCTGGACAAAACCAGACGTGCTGTTTTCTCTTCCTTTCTCTGATAAGCTAAGCTAACTGTCCTCTCGCCCCGAGCTTCATATCTAACGGACTGATGTGAGATTGGTTTTGACCTTTTCATCTCGAGAAAATGAATAAGCAAATTTTTCAAAATGTCACACTATACTGAATCCGGAAATACCCGACTCCTTCATTAGTAATCCTTTGGTGCCGTTGAGCAAGACCCTGAAGCTCCAGTTGCTTCAGTGGAGCTGCTCAGATCAAACTGTGGTTGTAATCTGCAGCCTTCAGTCAGGAAAATGTGACCAAGGCGCTGCCCTGGGTTCTTGAAAATCAAATATGGTAGAACTGCAGCGTTTAAATAATTCATAGCAAATGCAAAAAAAAAAAAAAGTCAATAGAGGCTATATTCAGTCACTGTTCTGGAGGTTTTAGCGAGGGAATGACACCCACACATAAACTGTGGCCTTCTGGGTAATTTAGCCGTCAGGATCCACGCAAACTGCCTTTTACAAGTGCTGGTTGACAATAATCTGAAAGAATACTCTCACGTGGCGATCCTGTTTCATTCAGAGACTGTCTAAAAAAAAAAAAGTGGAGGTAGCCTCCGGGTCGGAAAGGTGAGGCCACGGCGGAAGTGCCTTAAAGTGCAATACCATCGAGGGCCACGAGGGGCTGGCTCCAAAAAGTCTTTGGCTTCATAGACTCCCATTCGACTTCTCTCATGAAAGTCAATACGTTCTTTCCACAAGTCATTACAGTTTAATCCGCTAAAGTCACTCCTCCTTTTCTAGGGATTTATCTTGAAATAATTGCATCATTCATTTGAAATCAGTCCTTAAGAAGCAGTATACTCGGGGGGTGTTCTGTTTGATTGACAGGCCTGTGGTGCAGTCGAGGTTTCCGCTACAGGTGGTCGTGAAACACCACTTTGTGTTCGGCGCATAGCCAATTTCTCCTTCTCCGGGGTTCAACGAATTCAGTCGATACTGCAGGGCACGTTTGGACGACCTCACTGCTCTCCATCCCGGCTTGTTTGTAATCTATCACCTTTTTTGCTGCTGTCCGGTGCAGACAGGCAGCGTGGACAGGGTGCTTATTGAAGCCCCTGGTTCACACCGAGACACTGCAGCTGCTCAAAGCTGTGAGATACACACACACACACACACACACACACACACACACACACACACACACACACACACACACACACACACACACACACACACACACACACACACACAAGTCTCTGTTGTTGTTTTCATGAATGAGAACTGCTCAGGCTGCTGCTGGAAGTGAGATCCACTCAGATAAAACACCATCAGCGAAGCAATCAGGTGAGAGCCAACTATGCCGACTGCTCTTCACTCAGAAAACTCTGAATCACAGATGTCACGATCGCATCCTGAACACCGTTTCCAGAAAAAGCTAATGTCATAATTGTAATTGTAATATTGTCTTTGATGCAACAGCAACAGTAGTTTTGCCGACACATTGCTGCACACACACAGTGTTTGCGGTCTCACCTGAGGAGCCAATCAGTTAAAGTTATTCATCTTGGCAGAAAATGCAACAAACCAGTAAATTATTTCACTTATTTTTTTTTAGGGCGAAGACGTCAAACATTCTCTGTTTTGAGCTTCTTAAATGTGACAATTTGTCATCAATAACGGCAAACTGAATGTATTTCGGGTTTTGGAGTGACTGACAGATAAAATGAAGGAATCTGAAGATTTGACTTGAGCTCCTTCTCACATTTTATACAAAAAAACAATTAATCAAGAAAATAATCATCAGATTAATCCATAATAAAAAAATAAATAACCGATAGGTGAGCCCCCCCCAAAAAATATGACAACAATTTCCATAAATTCACTCTTGGCCTTGGAAACAACAGCAAAGATTATAATCAGATTTGTTAATTGTTCTTGAGCTTTGATCGAATCACATGAGGTTTCCTGGTTATCAATAAATCTAAAACTGAAGTCTCACGTCAATGTCGGCAAGTAGAAATGTTCTTAAAACATGAAAGTTTGACCAATAGAACAAGGCGACCTCATCTATTGATGAAGCTCATGTGACGTGACTGAAATTTTGTGAACTGATGAAGACACACGCAAAAACTGTTGCTTGATTTGTTGGTTTTCTGTGTGTTACATTTCTGGAAAATGTGTATTTCGGGTTTTTTGGACTGTTGGTTGGACAAAACAGTAATTTGGAGGAAACGTTCTGGAGATATTATGATGTGCGATCGTTGCTCTTTTCTGACATTTTATGACTAAACAGTGACTTAGTTACTCAGAAAAACAAGCGAAAGCTGCGGTGATAATGAAAGTGACTGCCGGGTGAAGCTGTAAGTCCATAGAAACATATGTGTCTAACAAAAACCCCGTCACTACGGCAACCTAAAGCCCTCTTCCTTCCTCCTTGTTTGGCTTTACGGCACCTCACGGACACTGTAAACGTGATGAGCTGCAGCTTCAGAGGAGCGAAGAAAACCTCCGGCCATCAGCCGCTAATAGCTTCTCCTTCTTCCTCGGAAGCTGTGAGTCGGCTTTTGTACCGACAGCGACGCCCCGGGGACGCACGCTGATTTATTACGCGACACAAAGTGGAAGCGTGCTCGTCACATGACGCAGACTCTCATCCACTTATCCCACTGCGTTCGTTCCGTGTAATCACACGAGGCTGACTTACATTATACTAGTGTTACAAATGCCTTATGAGGATTCCCGCTGCCATGCAAGAATGATTTCTGTTTTGTGCCTCCTCAAAGTGAAGCGGCATCTACATGCGACGCCCTCATGGTGAGTCAGGGATTGATGACAGGGCTTAGTTTGAGTTCAACGGCTTTAAAGGGTAAAAATATTTCGCATTTCCCCCCAAAAAAGAGCAAATGAGTTAGAAAAGTTTGAAACAAAGATTTGGATTTCTGCCTTTAATCATCGGGGTGACCCTTAGATTTATTTAGGGACCTTTTGAGAGGCCCTGACCCCCAAGTTGGGAACGAGGGACTTAATTTTCATTCGGGCTGCAACCAGTAATTATTGATCAATCTGCCAATATTCCTAATTCATTGATTGATGCCGGGCTTTTCTCAATTAACTGTTTGGTCCAGAAAAACTTGAACTGAAAACCAAAAAAAAAATTCCTTTCGTATAGAGCCTTGGTCTCGTTTCGTCTGACCAACACAAAAACAATTTAAAAGTTGACTTTAATATCAGACTGAAAAAGGCAGAAAACTTTCCTGAAACCTGGAAGGAGCACATTTATCTCCCATTTTTACTTGGGGGGAAAAAAAAACCTGATTTAATTATTTAATTAATTGCCTATTAAGTCAACCATTTAAATAATTATTAGAAATGTTGCAGATAATCGTTTAGTAATGATGTCTAGTTTTCCTGATCATAAAGAGAAGCCGAACAATGTAAGTGATCTCCAAGTTAAAGGACCATGTTTACTGCTGACGTGAACCGTCAGCTGTTTCCATTCTGCTGATTCAGAGTCTCCAGATCAGCAGAGTCCGACAGTACAGACACAACCAGTGAATGGGAACTGATTGTGTGCTAACGTACAGAAATGCAGGAGATTTGTCTTTCAAGACTGATTTGCTAAATCTACTTTTTAAGAGCTTCTCATCAAAACAGATGCCTGCAGACATATTTTAAGTATGTTTGGTTTCTACTGTTTATACGGCGTTCAGGACATTTGTTTTATTTCTATACGAGACTGCTTCTGTTAAGTGGAACAAAGCGCGCCACCACGGAGAAAGGGAAAGTTATAACTTTCACGAGTAAGTATTTCAAGTTACGACACTTGGTGACCATCGGCACCTGAGTTCCACACGTTTTTTGTGAGCGGTGGTTTATTCGCGATTTCTTCTCGGACTCGAGCGAAAAGCGCACATCGGCCTTTGTCTCAAACTTTGAAAATTGTCAACACGCAGGCTTGAAATGCTTCCGAAAGTCTACGGCGATGAAGCGATGAGCCGAATGAGGCGTTTTGAGTGACGTTAGCGTCTGAAGAAGGGGAAGAGCATCATGGAGAATGTGCAACGGCCCACGCAGGCGGACTTTCCTTGACATTTGCGTGATTGTGCACCTTGGGTTTGTCCCCCGACGTCAAACTGCCAACATCGAGTTTTACCGTGAAGTTCTGAGGGGGAAACATTGGATGAAAACGATCTGAACTGTGGCGTGATGGCACTTGGGTGGTTCTTCCTCATGGGAACGCAGCTGCTGCCTCTGTGTTGGAAACAGGCAAACCAACAACAACAACAACTCAAATCTGGCTGCCCGCCACCTCACTCGCTGGATTTATGTGACTGTGACTTATAAAATATGAGGCAAAATTTGATGTGCGCTCTCTTCTCAAGTTTAAGATGCATGAAGAAACCACATGCACCCGTCCCAGCGGTCACAACAACATGTGGAAACCAGGTTCTGGTGTGGATCTAGAGACATAAACTTACTGATGGAGGTTATTGCTTTTGGAGCGGTGGAAACCAATAACCTCCAAGACAGCTGATGAGCCCTCGTGGGCGGTATACAGGACATGTGTTCACCTGAATCCATTCATTGGTTAAACAGTCTAGTTTAGCAAAGCTGCCAAAACTTCACATCCAGCTTCCACAAAGGAAGTTTTCTATGACACAGTAAATATCTTTGAGATAAAAATAAAATAAAAAATGTATTTTTATATATATAATTATATATATAAAAAATTCACTATTTTCTCACATTGTAGGTCACTCAACTACTACATGAATCAAGAAGTCAATTACCAGATTAATCGACGGTGAAACTTAAAATGACAAGACTGCTCATGCAATCGTTAAAACACAAGGCCGACCAAAGCAATAACAAACACCGTCTTCTCGCTAAAGAGCTTTTCTTTTTCAGCGGTTGCGTAACTAATGCTAGAAGGCAAACCATTATGTTTCCTCCTCCTGAGGCAGACAGCAGAATCAACACATGCAGCAGGGATTAAAAGGTATTTTGCTCCAAACTTTCACACAACTGTTATGTAATGTTGAATTCGCCCCTCTGCAGTTAAACATTTGCATAACAGAGTGACACAACTCGGTGTGCCGTGGCATTTAATGACAGCTCAGCCCTTTTCCGAGTTTTAGAAACACCCAACCACGCACACCATTACACGTCAAACGCCCTGAATCTTTTCATGTGTGACATCAACTGGATGGAAGCGACTGAGGATGCAAACCCTGGTCCTTTAAGGAAATGCAGCCAGCTTCTTTTTTTTTTTTTTTTTTCCCCCCCATGATCCCCTGTGAGGATCCTATCTCAAGCTCCAATTACCTCACGGTTCAAGGCGAAGCCCAAGCCTGAGCTCTCTCAGCATTCAGCAGCCTGCAGGCCTGATCCGCTGAGCATTCACAGAGGAAGCTTTAAGAACCTCCCCATTCATCAGTGCAAATGATCAGCTCCAGTGTTTGGTCACAGATATTACATGCAATTTGTTTCAAATCACGCATCAAACCCGGTCATCCCTATCGCAGCAGTAGCACTAAGTAACTCTTAAACCACCATTGATGCGGTCTCGGAGCAACGGAGATGAAATGAAAGTTTCAATTGCATTGATCCGAAGCCAGACACAAAGATGGAAAAGCTTAGGATGTCTGAAACCACATTCAAGGTTACGCAGGCTGATAGAAGGACGAATAGAAAAGAATAGAAGCTTAATTGCTTTCTTTCAATCTTCTAATATCGACGGGGACCGTGAGCCCCAGATGCGACACGCCAAGCTTGTAAATACAAAATGAAAATTGGAAGCCAACTGTTGTGTAATGTCCACTGGGAATGAGGAACATAGACAGAGGGACGGACAGAGAGAAAAGACTCAGGTTTTAGTCTGATTAATTGCATTAGCGATGACACTTCATCTGTCATGCCTCCTACAAAAAAACAAAACAGAGTGGAGCTGAACCGAACGCTGCAAATCAAATGAGTGTCCCTAATTTGTCATATGACTTAATCCAATTAAGCACTCAAATAAAAGCTCTTTAACATGTGTGATCACAGAGACACTCAGGCCTTCCCCTTTAAATGACCCTCAGCTCTGATTGTTCCACGAAATCAAACAAGCAAATTCATATTCCTCCTGTGGTGCGTGATAACTGTACAACCACGCAAAATCCATCTCACAACAATAACACCGTTGGTTGTCTGTTTTCTTGTTTGTTTAAATCCTTGCACTATTGTTTCGTTAGTTTTAATTGAATTGAATGATTCTATTTTATTTTATTCTATTTTATTGTATATACTTTGCATTTTTATATTTAATATTTGACTGTTGTTTTATTGCTTTCCTGTACCTATAATGCTGCTGTAGTGAAAAAAATGTCCCCTTGTGGGATTAATAAAGTAACTATCTATCTATAAAAAAAAAAAATGAGTCAGCAACAATTAGCTGTGTCATAACGATCCCCCGCCGTGTTTGTTGAAGCCTCGTTACGGCAGGTTGATGGTTTTGATGATCACAAACGGGCGGAAGTCATTTCCTCATACACAGCAGAGGGGGCGAAGGATTTCGACTCCGCTTAAACACTCTGACTGCAAATCAAACTGAGTGACGACATTTATTCAACAGAGTTTCAAACGCGGCTGGTCGAGGCTCAGTGAGCAGACCACCAGATGGAGCCTCATGGGTACGACACGGTAAATAATCGTTTAATCCGTCAAATTTGTTCTGTTTGTTTGTTTTCTGTGAGCGTAAAGCACAAAATGCTCAATTTACAATTATCACGGAGCAGAGAAAGCGTCAAATCCTCACACGTGAGAGGCAAGAATGAGCGATTATGTGCAATTTCTGTTTGGTAAATGACTTGGAAAGATCAATACATTTTTAATACCGTTGCTGCTTAATTAGTGATTAATCATCCGGCCAGTGAAGCACTTTACTCACAAAAGCCATTAAATGACCTTTTCTCCAGCAGTACACAGGAAAAGGAAACTCGGCTTCTACACTCCCGACGTAAACACACTGAGCGGCGTGATGTGTGCGCTCAGGCTGACAGTCTCTGTTCTTCTCAAGCTACAAACACAGACCGTGACTTTTGAACGGGGCCGTTACATTCATTAAACTTCAGTGTAAATAATTGCGATTAATGATTTAATAGTTTTTTTTCCTGTTCATTTTGTGCCACTATTGGCCTCCTCTTGACTTAATGCTCTCTTCTTTTTTCATTTGACCCGAAACCAAAATGTGCCCACAGCGGTGCTGTCGGTCACTAAATCTATGACGTTAACGTCAATAGATGCTCCTCAAAATGTAGTCGCTCACGTATCAGAAGTTAGTGCGTCGGGGTAGACGGTCGGCGGTGCTGATTCTTCCACTAATGTGCCATTAAACCATACAGGAGGAAAGAGGTCACAACGAGATGTCGCCAATAAAAAAAAAAAAAAAAAAAGCGACTCTCAAACTTCAAACGGTGGAAAATGATTCCAATGATTATTTTAAATGAGTGCGGTTAGATCAAATAATCATGGTCAGACGATTATGTGATAATTGTGACGGGTCCGTTCGTGATGGGTCGAAAGATAAAAGATCAAATCAGTGGAGGGAGAAATATGCTGGCCGTGAAGTTGCAATGACAATTTTGGTCTGGGGGGGTTTGGTGTGACAGGTCTGTGGTGCAGTCAGGTTCCCAACTAATGGTGGGCGGGACATAATGTCCTCCGGTTTCCAATCAGCTTTCTTTATATTTGAACGACCAACACTAATTTGCTTCCTGGAAACACTGGAAGCATCTCATTTGAGTGGGCGTCTCTTAAACGCTCCTGTTTGCAACACGGGCTGTCTGTCACTAATTTGCCGATTAACATGTCACGGCTCCCTCCGAAGCCACAAGAGACGCTATACATCTGTCCTCTCAGGCTGAGTGGCACTTTTCATGACATGTCAGCTGATCTTGATTGTGTAAAAAAAAAAAAAATCAGTCAATCAATCCCCCCCCCCTTTTTTTTTTTTTTTTTTTTTTTGTTTTCGCGTTTACATAAATGCACATTAAATTGATGGATGAGGCATGAATTAAACTTGCACGTCCCCCCTCCTCCCACCTCTCCCCCCTCCCCCCACCGGTGTGTGTTGCAGATGGAGGTACAATCAGTGGTCTGAGTTCAGCACCTTGGACAGAGCTCACTCTCACATCTCACATCTCAGATGGAGGTCAGCAGCTCTGACCTGATCCACCAGCAGCTGCTCTCCAAACCTAAATAAATCAAAAGAGATGTGTGCTGGTCCGGACAAAGTACAACCTCCCCCTCCTCCTCCTCCTCCTCCTCCTCCTCCATCACCTCCTCCACCACCAACCACCACCAGAGACAAAACTGGCAGGTAATTCATCTTCAAACTGCAGAGTTTTGTGAAAACAGGGAGGCTGCAGCCAATACCGAGCAGACAAATAACTTTTAACCGTACGTGTCAGTAAGAGCAACCCTTTCCTACCGACAGCAGATTGTAACGGTGAAGCAGCATTTTATATAAATTGAGCTACTTCATCAACAGCAAACGCAAGCTAGCTTTTATTTAACTGACAAAAAAAAAAAAAAAAAACAAGAATAACGTACCTTTTTTTTAAAAAAAATTATTATTCTCTTGTTATTCTCCAGCTTCTTTTATTGTTTTAAGATGTAATCATGGTGTTCATCAGCGGGGACAACCTCCGTTCAACCGATAGATGTATCGCTGAATGATGCCGGTAGATGGGGGATGGTGCTGACGTAAAGGCAGCCGTAACAGACCGTCTAACTTCCGGGAAGTTCTTTCCAAAATAAGTGCTGCACAGGAAATGACGTATCTGGGACCCACGTTGAAAAAGGCTTTTATTTTTTGTTTTTTTTTGCCGGAATAGAAAACAAACAAACGTGCTATAATAACTGTAGTGATTGAAACTTTTTCGGAAAATGCACATAAAATACTCAAAAATAGAGTAAGGTATAGGATGTTATTAAATACGTATTCATCATGCATATTCATTGTTTGGTTTTTATTTTATTTTATGGTTTCATAGAGTTACCAGTGGTGGGGGATGTATTTTTTTTTATCCTTTACTAAAGTAAAAGTAGTGATAGTGAAATTTAAAAAGAAGCTCCTTGAAAATGTACTCAAGGTAATGTGAATTCATAATATTAGTTGAATGTAAATGTTTAAAGTACTCATGCTAATATCATATTAGTGGATCCAATATTAATTATAATATAATAATTAATGTTGCTGATGCATTAATGAGTCTGTTACATGTTACTGTTGCAATTGATGGAGATGGCGCTAAATTTTTGTGAGGTACAGTACTTTGAATAATAAGGGAGGATCATATGTAACATCTAAATCTGTAAAGTAGCTTAACTAGTAACAATAGAAATAGAAAATGAACTGTAAAGAAGTCAAAGTTATAAATTAGAATCATATGGAAATACTTAAGTAAAGTAGTGTTCTTCAAGTTTGTAAGTAAATGCAATACTTATTTGGTACACTCCGCTTCATATTTCTTCCAATATTTAAATACCGATGTTTTTGTTGAAGGAAATTTAACTGACACATGGCATTGTATACAAAATCGCCTCAAACAAAATAAATAAATTTTAAATAAAAGGACAAACCGTGACGGTGGTGGGCGATTTATCGGACAGTTGCTGCTCTTCTCCTCCGCACCAGCAGGGGGCGATGTACCAGCAGGCCCGACCCCGGAGCATAAACCCCGCCGACCAACGACAGTCGTTCCTTCCAGCTCCGGTTCCCTCACAAGCGGAAAGGTAAAACGAGCCCCGGCGTAATAATCCAAAAATATCTTTAACATCTCGCGTCCTGTAAAATAATAAAATACATCGTTCGATTGTTGTTTCCGTAATAACGTGAAACGTGAACGTATTTCGACCATAAACGCTCCGCCGTCGTGGATATCGGTCTTTTAAGAAGCGGGGGGGGGGGGAAAGCTCTCCGGCGTTTCACGGGACGGCTGACATTTTTCCCGGTCGTCGCGGGACACTTTCGTCAACTTTTATATCTATAAATATAAAAAAAAAATTGTGTTCCCGCGAAGCTAAATATTGGAAAAAAAAAAAAATCGTATTTAAACGTGAGCTCGCCGGCGTCCTGCCGCTTTTTGATTCCCCATCGGTAGATGTAGCTTAGCACGTTATCATGGAAGACCTTGATCCCGACCACTTCTCTTCCTCTTCCTCATCCTCCTCCTCCTCTCCCTCTTCCTCTCCACACAGATGTTGATGCCCAAGAAGAATCGCATTGCTATCTACGAGCTCCTCTTCAAGGAGGGGGTCATGGTGGCCAAGAAAGACGTCCACCTGCCCAAGCATCCGGAGCTCGCTGACAAAAATGTGCCCAATCTTCACGTGATGAAAGCGATGCAGGTGAGAACCGACGAAACGCTCAAGAAACTGCCATCAAATCATATTAAAGTGTTAAATTTGTGCCATTTAATTGTCACAAATAACTTCTTTTTTTCTAATAAATATACCCGGATCAAATAATCACACTTGTTCCAGTTATGGTGACGATATCAAAGTGCAAAATACAAGATGATAGTAAAACATTTTAAGGCACCGATTACAATGAAATAATTTAAAAAAACAAAACAATTTCAAGTGTATATAAGTTGCTTGCAGCATCTGTTCATACGGGTATAAACGGTGTCCAGACAGGCTTCTTCTTCCATAGAAAGTCTCAAAAGGACCTGATGTAGTCCGCAGGCCACAGTTTGAATCGCCTCGTGTAAAAGCAGCAGAGACCACAAAGTAAAAACAAACTTATTTTATAGTTGACTTTACAACAATTCAAAAAGATGGACACGTTTCAGGTGTTACTAATATTGGGGGGGTTTGTTTCTACAGGCCACGCGTAATTCAATATTTTATTAACTTCTCTTTATGATCTCCGGCCTGCAGTTTAAATGGTGAGTTCAAGGACTGTTGGAACTTTAAAGATCAGATCATTTTTTTATTGACTTGGTCTCTCCATCGATAGCGGAGCACAATATGAGAAGTGTGATTATTGTTATATTGACTTAAAATGCCGATGCTCAGTCCGGCAAAGGTTTTAACGTTTATCCCACGTTCGCGTCGTCACCGATAACGGTTTGTCTCGACTCGCGAACGAGATCAACGTCGTCCGCCTAAACTTCAAATGTAACTGGGACATCCAGATGTTTCTGGCAGCTCTAACACATCCGATTTCTGTGTTTTTAAAAGATCACGTCAGCCGTCGTTCACGGTGGCTAAATGTAATATAGTAGTTAGAGCTCCTGTGAATGTACAGCCTTGTAACACCGCAGCTGTTTTGAGTTGCCAGGAAACGCAAACACCTGCATTTTGTTGACATTACCCGACAGGAATAGAGTTACTTTATTCAAATAATCTCATTTAAAAACAGGAGAGCAGCAACAAAGTCAAGAATCAGGGTTTCGAGATTTATCAGAAGCGTGTTCAATGCAAAAGGCAGGTTGTTTTTTTGTTTTCTGAAGAGGAAGATAAATATTGATGCTGTTTGAGGGGAGAAGGAACCTTGTGTTGCTGTAACGCTGTAAGGAGGAACTGAAGGGACATTTTGTTTGCGCAACAAAACCTAACGAGACGCGTGTCTGAAATATCGCGCTGCTCACGCTCTTAATAACGTTGTTCTAATTAAATTCAGCTCGGTTACTTTCTGTAACTCGTAATGTCGTTCGAAAATAATTGAGGCTGCTTGCATTGCACATCAGAAAAGAAGGAAGGATGTGCCGCGACAGGTTTTGAAACTCGAACCTTCATACTTGTTGTGAAGCGTCTGCCATCATCCAGCAGATTTTGGATATGATTTGATAACTGGTGCGTGTTTCTCTTGCAGTCGCTGAAGTCCTGCGGGTACGTCAAGGAGCAATTCGCCTGGCGTCATTTTTACTGGTACCTCACCAATGAGGGTATTCAGTACCTGAGAGACTTCCTCCACCTTCCCCCCGAGATCGTGCCCGCCACCCTGCGTCGCCAGACCCGCCCTGAGACCGCCAGGCCCAGGCCCAAGGGTGAGTTCTCCCATTTTGATTCGAATTGACTTGTTTTCGACTGAAATGTGCGGTTTTTTTTTTTTTTTTTTTTTAATCAAGCCAGTGCTGCAATCTGCGGGAAACATCAGCTGCGATTGCGTCTGAAGGTTATAGCTCGTAAAGAACAGGAAGCCATCCTGCGGACTGATTTTGAAATCTGACGAAACTACCAAGTTGTTGGTGTAAAGCTGCTGAGTCGACGCATTCCAAAGAGCTTAATGCCATTGGGGCATAACTGCTGCTGATAGAGGTGTAAAAAAAATCAATGTTGTAAATCCAGCCACCAATCAGCTGTGCACAATCCCTGCTGTGATTGGTCGGGAAGGTGGAATTAGACTGATAGCAATGATGAGTTTACGTAGTCGTCCCAACAGTTTGCATTGAATTCCATGACAAAGGAAATGAAACAAACTCCTCTCACCTCTCAATTCATACATTCGTTGCACATGAGGGTGTTTAGTGGGTATATGTCGCATTTAAAGATCAAGTGAAGGTCCTGTTTAAACTGAACCTGAATTTAACACATCTGATAGTGAACTTCATCTTGTATAGATCTAACACGTTAATAAAGTATCTATATATATATACATCATGTATATCGTCTATAATCGTATACATCATCTGAAATGATTTAACATCTTGTAAATGATCTTTAAATCTTCTAACATGTCATCTTGCATATTGTTTAATGTCGTGTATATTATATTGTATAGCTAAAACTATATATATATATATATATATTATTTCATATACTCTCCAAACAACCTGAGATCTTCAGCTCAATTCAAGTAACAGCAGTTTGGTGCATGATAAAATGTAATAATCTGCTACAGCGGTACATACTGGGATTATGTTATCCTCTAAAGCAGGAATATTCTTCCAGTGGGTCATGAATAATCTGCTGAATAAGGCGCCCCCGGGGCCAATTTTTTGTGTGTGTGTGGGGGGGGGACTTTTCTATCCAGAACATTGTATTTAGTGAGGAGCCTTCGGCATTAAAACTGAACAGATTGCAAGTATATTGAAATTCCTCTTCTTTAATCCTTTTGTAAGGCAAAAATAACCCCGAAGCTCGGTGGACTGAATGTTTGCCGTCATCTTGTTTGTGTGTGCAGGAATGGAAGGAGAGAGGCCCGCCCGCCTCAACCGTGGGGAGGCTGACCGAGATGCTTACAGGCGATCCGCCGCACCTCGTACGTACAACACCCGCGATACCAGACACGCCAGGAACTCTTTAACTTTTGTGGTCTTGTGCTGTTTAATGAGCTGTAATGAAGGCGCAGCTTTAAACTGACTGATTTAAGCTTATTCCTTGTTTTTTTTTTTTTTTTTTTGAAGATGGTATTGAGCGTTATAAAAGCAAACAGTTCTTCTGAGAACAAAAAGTGAAAATCAATCAGAAAAATAATCTGCATATTAATCCACGGTGGGAAATGATGGTAGCCCTGGTTTTAATACAATAATTTGTTAGATTTTTGACAGTTTCACTGTGACGGACGAACGAATGTTGTTGGCTGACTCGTTTATTGATCATTTCTCCCTCAGCTGGTTCCGATAAGAAAGCCGAGGCCGGTGCCGGAGCTGCCACAGAGTTCCAGTTTGTAAGTATTTCTCCCTTTTTCTTTCATGTTGGCTGTTTTACAGAACGCGTCGGCAGCAAAAACACATTCTTTTCCTCAAATGTTTTTTCTGTTGTGGCGAAAAGGAATGTTTTCTGCCGCAGTCAGACGACAACAAATTCCTCGCTGAAACACTTGTTGTGGGTTCGATGTGGGTTTCGATGAGGAATGTCAGGAAGTTGAATCTAGTTTGAACAGTGCAGCAGTAAAATTTGATTGTTCTGCAGGACTCGACTGACATATTGAAAACTTTCTTGTTACAGAGGGGCGGCTTCGGACGCGGCAGAGGACAGCAGCCTCAGTAAATTTCACTTTGTCTTTGTGTACAATAAAGAAAATCAAAAGCTCGTGGGGTTCGTTTTCACATTCTTTGCAGCATATTTTAATTTTTATTCCAAGTTAAATCAAGTCAGTTCCAAAATGAGCGACCAGATAAAAACTAGAAAAACCAAACCGGATCAAGTTAGTCATTCTCGATGTTCAACGACCAGATTATATAAACCGATATGAAACGTGCCTCAAAAAGTAAAAAACGTGTACTTTTTATGTGAAATCAGTTCGATTAGTTGCTTGTTTAACTTGTTAGGAGATGGAACGGTTTGTGTGGTCTGACCCACAAAAGGAAATCAAATTAATTCTATACTGACGTGACTTCTTTCCCAACAAACACTTTTGACTTGCCGAAACAGGTATATTCAATAACATGAACGATGGCTACATACCTGTTAGATTAACCATTTGTATGCCTCTGATATTATGCAAATTGTCACCGAGGTAGTTTCCTGGGACACTAAATGAAGTCGAGCCGTTACTTCTTTTTTTTTTTTTCATGTTTATACGTGTGCATTTCCTCTTTGGGCAAACCAAGCTGTTTACTGTAGAAACACAAACACTACTGATCCCGATAGTATTCTGATTTGCAGTTCGTGTCAACGAAATAAACTTAACTGATAAATACCGACAGTAAAATTATACTTTGGCCAACCACAGCTTTAAAACGGCCAATTAAACTTTCCAAAAAAATGTTTTCCCAATTCTTTAGTATCCTACATTTTTCTGGAGCTGCTCCACCACCACCATCCACAATTAACTACAACGTTTTCCAGCTGTAAGCGGTTTGTGCTTTTCCTTTGTGTGTTGCAGAAAAGCATCAGCAGCACAACTTCAATATAACCTTTATTCTATTCAAATGTTACTTGATAAAAGTACTGAAACACGTGTAGTTTCTTCTTCTTCAAAAAAAAAAGACGCCAGCCTGAATGTGAAATACTGGTGTTTATTTGTTGGCACATTTATATTACAATCTTCAGTCTTCTCGCACTGGTTTTATTCCACAGTCCCAAATGACAAAACGAGGGGAAAAGAATATTCCAGTGACACATATACCTTGGAGAACATAATTACAACAAGAGTGTAACTTCAAGGCTGAGGTCAATGGCTAGAAGTGCACCCGTCTTCATTTGTTATTCAATTGTTAGGTTTTTGTTTTTTTTAGGGGGGTGGGAGGGCTGTATTTTATTTATTTATTTGTCAGATGCTGAAGGACACCGAATGTTACAATCCTCAGCTGCTGACTGATGTGCTTTTAATACTTCAGCTTTAGCCACAAGATGGGGCCAGCGAACTCCCGAGGCAAAACGTAGCCAAACCATCAACTTTGGTGAATTAAAGGACATTTCTTTTTCTTTCAAGAATGCACTCTCTGTTTTGCCCAAGTTAAAGACGCTTTAATGTCCTTCAAAAAGCCAATTTGTATTTTTTTTTTAATTTTTTTTTTTTTTTTTAGTAAACGGGTTTAAAAAAAAAAAAAAAAAGAAGGGACACTAATGTTTACTGAGGGAAGCCACAGGTCATCCTCTGGCTTCACGGGTGCTGTGTTAGCTGTATACAAGACATTAGCTTGTCAATAACACAACAAATTAAAGAACAAACAGGAAGAAAAAAAAAAAAAAAAAAAAAGGATAAAGAACAAGTGGTCATTAATAATTAAGTCACTGGCTGTTAACTTGTGGAAAACCTCCTCACATTCATTTTGAACAGTACCTGTCACCCGCATCAAACCCGAGAGAGCGCACTCGACCTTCGCCAATTACTCGAGGTCAAGTTTCGTTCCGCCGCCGTCTACGGGTTCGTTCTATTATGAGCCAACTGCACGTTTCCGATGAAGACCGAGGGCTCTTAATCCACACAAAAACCTGGTTTAGTGCCGGGCGGGACGTCGTGAAGCGAGACTTTGGCCGCCACACCTTTCCGATACGACGGCAGTAAAAAAAAAACCGGGTCAAAGTGTCGGCCCGCAGACTTCGGACCCTCCTCGCCGCTCCGTACTGCCGTTCAGACAACCGCCCTGGGTTATCGCAGGCCGACGTTAAAAGCCCGTCACAAAACTGGATCTACCGCCGTAAAAGATGAAGTGTGTGTGTGTGTGTGGTGGTGGGGGGGGTCAAGTCACCACTAAACAACTGCTGGAAAACGGCCATCCTGCTTCTTTTTCCGCACCAACTTTACTCCATCATCATCATCATCATCATCATCATTATTATTTCCTATAAAGGGTTTCTCGTTGAGTTTGTCATCATACTGGAGTATTCTGTGCGTATTCATAGTTTAGCACATAAATACTGCTGTACTCTGCAGCAGACTCCATTTCCACTCAGATCATTTTGTTTCCTGCAGCTCCCGAGACTCTGCAATAGAAGCTTGACTGAAACTGCCTCCGCCCCCCAAAATTAATTTTGTGTAAATTCTTTTGAAATATGCAAGCTCGTATTTGTCTTTCTCAAAAGACTTTGTCTTTCAGCTTCTTGTTTTGGTTTTCCAGCCGGCAGCGTCTCCGTCCTGCTGCTGTTCTACCTGCTGCTGTTCTACCTGCCCGACAGACGCAATGAACCAGCTGATGAACGAACCAGCTGATGAACGCAGGTGGAGAACAAAACCGAGCTAAAATGGGAAATGACCAAAAACATTAGCCGTATCAACTTACGAAGCCAAAATATGCCAATTTTTGTGGTGGCCAAAAAAAAAAAAAAAAATCTCTTTAACAGTTTTACAGGTTTAAATGTGGACAGAGTCATTTGAGCTGTTGGGGGGGGGGGGGCGTTGGAAGAAACCCTTCATTGGAAAAGCACACTCACCAGAACAGACTCCAGACCTGTTTGTTCGGGACTTAAGTTTATATGGAAATGAAAGCCCGTAACATTCAAACCAAACGACTACAAACAAACAATGCTCATTAAGCCCGTCGTCAACATTCTTTTCTGGTGTCTGGTGAGACATTCCCGCGCTGGTGGGATGAATACAAACCGTGCGCGCCAGAGACCTCTTTAACTGTTGAGTTTAGCACCATGCTAACTCGTACAGGGTCAAATAATTCAATCACGTGACTTTTTTGTTGTTGTTTGTTTTTTACTTTCCAAATGGACCGAATGGGTCAAATTCTGACAGCGAAACAACTCTTTTTGCACAGTTTGTAACTCTCAAAATGTACCCACCATCTTCCAGACACAACGGTTAGTCGACTGCAGTAACCGATGAAGAAAGGACATGTTGACTGCACTCGTGTAATTACGCTCACAGACAGGAGGGGGCGCCAGAGGTCCCGCACTGCAGGTTTAACTAAAGTAGTGGTTTACAAACTCAAGACTGCAGCTGTACTTCATTTTACAGTTTGACCAAAGATGAAAGAAAGGAATCCCTTACGTTACAAATTTGGAAAAGGATTTTTGAGAATATTCTATTATAAATAGGCTCTTTAAACTCACCCTCAACCAAAGCCAAGTTCCTTGTTCTTGAGCCTCAGATGTACTGGATGCTATCTTCAAAGCCGACGCAACAAGTTAGATCAGTTTTTCCAGCCTCAGTTAAAATGACATGTAGCACTCACAGATGTGTAAGAGGTGTTTTGTCATTTGTACTCTCACCTTTGATCTATACAGAAATAAACAATTTACAATAAAAACCTCTTGCATGCTATCTACAGCGCCTCCAGTTTCACAGTATTGAGCCAGCTGCCTCACGCCGCATCGAGGCCGAGTGAACGCAGCTCGGCTAAAGAGACTTTTGCCAGACGTTAGAGAAGAAGAAGAAGAAGAAGAAGAGAAAAAAAGAAAACTAGTATCCAAAAGCATTTTACATGTTAAAAACGAGGTCTCAAACTGTACAAGGCTTGTTTGTTCTGCATCTTGCCAAAGACAGCATTATAGATCCATTACTTTCAATGTCAAGCAGGTGTTCTGAGTGTTCTGGGATGCAGATTAAATACTAAGGAAAGAAGGGGTAAAAAAAAAAAAAAAAAAAAAGAAAGAAAGAAGAAAAAGACAAAAAAAAAGAAAGAAGAGAACCGTGACCAGAATGAAAAGTGCCCGCTAACGTCACCTGTGCTATTTTACGAACACAATGTAAACAATTGCTTTTAAACCAAACTGAATGTGAGGAGTAAAATATGAAAATGGGTTTTAATAACTTAAGTGATATGTGCTGCATTTTGAAATTACAAGTCCATGATTCTGAAATCAACCATTTCTACCCTCTCAGTATGTGGAGGAAGACTTTGTAGTCAGACACAAGAAAGCATTTAAAAAAAAACAAAAAAAAAACAACAAATGGGATTAAAAGGAGGTAAAGACACTGAGGAGAAAGGTGGTTCGGTTTACATTGTGTGCGGACATTCTTTCACTCTCTGTACAGTCTGCTCTATCTGCTCTATCTCTCTCTATCTGCTCTATCTGCTCTATCTCTATCTGCTCTATCTACTCTTATCTACTCTGCTCGAGAGTGAAACCTGTAGTGCTTGGCTTGCTTCCCCAAATAAGAGAAAAACATAGTTGACACTTGAAATTGAAAGACTACTCGGAGGGGGAGGGGGGGTTATCGCTCGGATTAAAAAGACATCAACAACTAGAACAAGGAGGGACAAAAAAAAAAAATTAAAAAAAATGAAGAAGAGCCAAAGACCTTATCACGAGTCTGTTGCACAGTCAGCATCAGGTCGCTGGAGCGAGTGAGACATAACATAACCGTGCTCATGCAAGACAAGTAACTTCCCACAACTCTGTTCGTTCAGACACAGACAGTATTTCCTATCCTTACAACAGGGGTTGAGAGGGGGTGGGTTGGGGTGGGGGGGGGGGGGGTACACTAATGGGCACATTCATTCACTGAAAAATAACCCAAAAACAAGATGGAGGAGACGTTAAAAAGACCACCAAAAGCCTTCAGCTTAAGCACTAAGTATACACTTTTACATTACAACAGTAAAAAGTAGTTCTTGCATTCAATAAACACCACGCTAAGGGCGCGTTAAGGAACGGGAATGAGGGGGACGAGGGGACACTTCATGCAGTTGTCGGTAAAAAGAAAACAAAATAAAAGAGAGAGAGAGAGAGAGAGAGAGAGGTGAGGGGAGGAGGGGGGGTGTCAAAAATTACATTTACATTTACAAAGTGTTTCAGACGTTTCACCCAACACTTGTCATCAAGTCTGTGCCGCAGATCTGGCACAAAGGAGTTGGCAAGGCAAACCATGTTATTGGGAGAGGAGAGGAGAGGAGAGGAGGAGAGGAGAGGAAGAGGAGAGAAGTGACACAAGTAAGAGCGCAAGTGGTGGCGAAAGCTCCTGGGGACGTCAGAGTTATGGTTTTAGTTATCTGATACCCGAGACGGAGCTCTGGTTGATGCTGTAGGTTGGGGAGATGTCCCCGCCTATCGTGGCCACCAATGGTGTTCCGTTACTGGTCAGGCAACTCTCCTGGAGAGCCTCGAAGTAGGTGGCCTGCACAGGCTTGTGACACTGCAACACTTGCATGGCATCGTCTATTTTAAACCATTCCCTTTTTCTCCCTGTCGACAGAACAAGAAAGCATTGTAAAAGAGGATTAACCACACCACAAAGAACACTTTTTTTTTTTTTTTTTTAAAGCAGTGTAAAAAAATAGGTTTTGACTAATTATCAATACTGGACACAGAGCTGATGTGAAAATCACAAGGGCAGGAACAAAGCTGGTGTTATAATCTCCCCTGGCAAACATAGAGAAAACAAAAAAATCACTCAGACCTGGGAGGAAAAAAATAAATAAAGCTACAGACAAACATGTGACCGCCTGAGAACTTTGTACGTGTGATCCCCATTTTGACAAGTAAACAAAACAGTGCTTTACCAATGTTGACCGAGTCCTCCCAGTCCTCCAGCACTTCTGTTACAATAAGAACATACACATAGGTTCTGTGTTTCCTCTCCTGGTTCTGTGGCGGGAGAACAAACCAAAAAACAACAACAAAAAGTGCATATTTTTACTGCTCGGTCACAAAAACATACAAAACCGAACGTTGACATTCGAAGACTACCAAACAACATAAAAGCCAGCAGCAAACAAGACGGCAGCTCACCTCAAATACTCCAACTAAACGGCCTAAAGTCCCCTTCACGCCAGCCTGGGAAATAAAAGAGATGGTGAGCAAATAGCGCCACAGCACGCAGGCTAAATGAATTTCACTGTTTTGTTGAGATGGTGTCAGAGCGGTGCTTTAATTGGCATGATAATTTGTGAAGATTTATTTTGTGTCTGTGCTGCTGTGGATTACATTACATCATAAGTCTGCGTTTATCCCTCGCAAATTCTAATTCCTGGGTCGTCGTCCAATCCTCCAAATTACACACTGAAGTCACGAGTTACAAATTTATTTTGACGGTCTAAATTATAGATACAGAGATTGAAATTGTCAGACGTGGTTGGAAATCACATTTTTCAACGGTAACTACAAATATCATTCGAGCACAAATTATAAAGGTGCGACTTAATGGGCAATTTGATTATTTAACGTTTCAAAACTTTTAAGATCGATCAGGTAATTGTTAATAAAATGTCACAGAATCACAATCTACTGAGGCCCAAGACTCAAATGTCTTGTTTTGGTCGACCAACAGTATAAAAAAAAAAAAAAAAAAAAAAAAAATCAAAAATAATAATTATATGAAGCAGCACATTGTCACATTTGAGGAGATGGAAGTCCCAGATTTTTGGTATTCTTAGTAAAAAATGTTTAAAACAATTCATCGATTACCAAAATAGTAGCCAAATAAGTTTCTGTTGAATGGGTCAGCAAAAAAAAACAAAAACATATTCACAGACTCGTCCACAAAACCCTTGAAGTGTCACGCGAGATCATGTAAAAAGACGATTTGTCCCACAATCATAAAACTAAAATATTCCAAATGTCACAACCTTTCCGTCGGAGGGAACAATTTGAATATTTCTTGTCGCCGTTAAGCTAATTTATAATAAAAAATATCTTCAAGATCTAATATCCCAGGGGTGAATAGTGGGTCAGGTTTCGATACAGATCCGAGCCACTTGCTGACATCTTTGCAACTTCTTCTTCTTCTTCAGATTCCAGTTTCAGTCTATAAATAAATGTTGTCTCCACGCACCGTCGCATGGACTCGGTGTTGGGCTCCTCAGAAAAAGAACCGGCTCACCACCAGGAAACCCCGAAGACGTGCCAGGATATTAAATGATAGGCCAAATGTCAACCTGCATGTTTTAATGAGATGGAAAGTTTCTCCCGGCTCTCGTGTCACCGAGGACTACAGGGCATCATCCAGGAAGAGGAAGAGGATGCACAGCGTTGCAAGTCATGCAAACCCCCCTCCCCCCCCTCGTGTGTCTTCGTGCTGCGTCGGATCGCCGAGGTAGTAAACAGCCAAATAGAAACGGGGACCGTCTGTAAGCTTTGGCTGGCGTCTTCGCCGTCATCCCTGGCAAGACGCCAAATCAAAGCAATTACTCACCGCTCGTATGATAATCAGAACAAGTTCACCGGGATTAGGTTATGTCCTGTTTACACCACCGTCCAATAAGAGGCTTAGAAAACCAGAGTACGCGGTGATGTATTGAGCGCCACTCAAAGTCACCACAAAGTTTCTGAACGCGGCCTTTTTTAGCACTTAACAAACCTCCGCATGCGACATTAGTTTTGACCCTGCTGAAATGTGCTGGCAGGCCTCGGTGTCCTGCAACCACCAAAGCAACCAAACAGAGCCAGGATAAGAGATGATATCAGCATCCGTCAGTGTGATGGATCACACACAGAGAGAGAGAGAGAGAGAGAGAGAGAGAGAGAGAGAGAGAATAGGCTTTAGACGGGCAGTGACCCGCCAAGACCTGACAGCCGGGTGAGATTCAGTGTCATCAGTGTCCGTTCTGATCAAAATGTCCAATGTCTGAACGGCATGTACGCCGGCGGATCAGCTGATTTAAGGGTCAGACGAAGGTGGTCTCAGCTGGATATTGATTTCCAGTGAGCTCCAGAACTGTGTACTAATTGCTATCTATCCTCCCCCCAACACACGCCTACAAAAACACCCTGTTTTGTCCTCCTTCCTCTGCAACAAGGCTGCTGTTGTTAAAAAAAAAAAAAAACCTCCCGAAGCCTCTAAACAAAGAAAGTTCCCCTTTATTTTTGGTATTGGTGGGACTGGATAGCACTGCAGTGAAACCGCTGGGCAGCCAGCGTTCAATCTCAGCGTGGCCTCCTCTGACACCTAAACACTGCTTTGTAACCTGATGCTATGCTACAGCTTACATGTTGCTAGGCTCTCTCTCTCTCTCTCTCTCTCTCTCTCTTGCAAACAGGATGACTGCATTGACAAAATGGAGGTATTAGGCCCAGTGTTAAATACGGACATGATTTACTAGAAACGTAATACAATACATCTCATGAGCCGATACTCCAACTCATTTGACACGCTGAAAATGGAAATCCATTCTCAGAACAATATTCCTGGTAATGGACTATGTCTAGAAAGGCATGTTTCGCATCCACGATCGCAGAGGGAGGGTCGAGTAAAGTTCGCCAGTACACCGTCAACGCAGAGAGGCTTATGTGACAGCCCGTCAGAAGAGAAAAGACAAAGGGGCACGCAGTGTCGGTTTGAGTGAATGAAGATATAAAAGACGAGAAACAGTTTAAAAAAAAACAAAAAAAAAAAACACGAACCTCTTCACACACTTCTCGAGCTGCAGCAACATTGGGCTCCTCCTCAGGCTCCATTCCTCCTCCAGGAACGATCCACTTGTCGGGATGTCGACTGCTGCTCACCAGCAGTACCTGCAAGGCATCCCGCACGAGACCGGTTAGACACCAGGGCCGAACTAATTCTGTTCATTGAAAGTCTTCACATTGCATAAGTGCAACTACTTGAGCAAGATGTTCAGTAAGCCTTTGAACCACGACTTTGAAAACTTTATTTGAGAACAGCTTGAATGTGGACAATATTGTCTTACAGACTCATTCAATTGTCAAGCACATGCATTGGATTCATTTGAATCATCGTGATAAACTTGACGCGTGCGCTGCGTGGCTGTATTGTTTTAGAAAATAAAAGTATTGGATCGGGACTTACTGTCTGTAGAGACCAGGGTTTTCCCCGACCATTACATCAATTAAGTGCAGCACTGAACTGTTTTTTTTTTTTTACAAGCTTGTAAGCCACTCCAGCTTAATTCTAGCCTATCTTTCCCCAGTGTTTTGTGATTATTATTTGTATGGCAGACTGCACTTTTTTTTTAATTAATATTGCTCACTGTCTGCCACAGCTCCTAAAGCCCTCTAGAAACCCAAAGAACCCCCCCCCCCCTCCGGATATCAGCTCCAAAAACCATGACTAAGACCATCCCTAATAACCATTACCTGGTGCCAAGTGAGACAACTAACTACGGTGTGAAAGCATTTATTATGACTCATTGTATAGCTGCAGAAATAAATCACACAACCCCCCCCCCCCCCCAGTAGCTTTGGTATGAGTCACTGATTTTGTCCCCCCCCCCCCCTCTCTCATACAGGTATGGTGAGTTATGGGTGTTAAGCAGTGGTGGAAACAGCTGGAGCTTGGCCTAGAGCCAATCAGGTAAAGTCCAGTCACTGGTAAAAAAAAAAAAAAAAAGTTTCTAGTGATACCAGCTACGTTTCCTGCAATGAACAACAACCCCCCCCCCCTCCCTCCCTCCTCCACCTCCCCTCCACCTCCTCCCCCAGGTCGTTCACAATCTGGCCTCTACTTTCACCAGAATAAGGAATTGGTTAATGTCCTCTCCTCCCCCCGGTAAAATAAATAAAACAAAGACATCTTTGTGTTTGCTGTGCACATCAAGTCGGTTCTGATCTGTAATAAAAAAAAACCCGATCAGGCTCGTTTACTGCCTACGTGATGAAATATGTGTACAACGAAGCAGTTTTAGGTTTTGCACCAGATTATTTTTATTTTTTTTTGTTGAAGTGTTGTAAATACACGCCATTAAAAGTAAACAACACAAAAACAAACACGTACGTGAAGCGGGTATCGCTACCGGAGTTGTCTTTTCGGCCGGTAGCCGCAACATCGGTCCGATGTTTGGGGCTCGTACCAGTTGCGTTAACACGATTAGCATTAGCACGCGGATACGTTTATCTCAAACATGTCGCTTTAAATAGTAAAACAATCATTGGTCAGGGGCTCAATGCGATAAACAAAAATAAACAACAACAAGTCCCCCACTCCCCCGCGGTCGGTACTGTTGGGGCTGCGGTTCCGCCGGCCGAGAGCCGGGCTGCCCAACAGCGGCTAAGTTAGCACGTTAGCCTGCAGCTAACAGGTTGACTGCCGTGTAAACCTGCGGCTAAAGAGGCTTACATAACACCCGGGTAAAGTACAGAGCCGTTTAAAGCACAAGCTTTTGAAGAGAAAATAAATTTTTAAAAAAAGACTAGCGGGTAAGAAAAGAGTGAGTCGTCGTCTCCAGCCGGCTGGTTTGGTAAATATATCGATTTACAGACACAGAAGACACTCTTTTAGCATCTACGGCTGCTAACGTTAGCACCGGCCTACCGGACGGACGGCGAACATCCTCGGACTCACCTCCTCCTCGGATTCGCTCCTGAAGCACAGGCAGGCGGCCCGCTTCTTGTAGCCGTCCCCGTCGTACGTCCGGGTTTGGTTCGACTTGGGCTTCATCATTTCGGCGGCACACCAAGTTCAAAAAGTCCGACTAAGTTTACCTCTCACAGAAAAAAAAAAGGACGACGGTCGTCGACGCGAAGCGCTCCTCCGGGGAACCTCGGCGGGTTTTTCTTTTTTTTTTTTTTTTTTCCTTTTTTTCCTTTTTTTTTTTTTTTTTTTTTTTTTACTTAAAAGAAATAACTTCTTCTTCGCTTCATTTTCACAAACCTTAGGCACATCTACGGCACGGTCGCCATTACGAGGAGCCCGTTTACGCCCACGACGTAATTTAACCGTTAATGGCTCGGCGAGCGTGAGGAAGTCCCCCTAGCGGGGTTTGGAGAATCGGAGCCGGTGGATCGTGCGAGGAAAAAAAAAACAAAAAAAAACGCACCACCACGCTCCGACTGGAGCGAGCCGGTAAGAGGAAACGGGCACTTTCGTGGCTCCGACTACGTTTTCACGGCCACTTTGTTTTGAGGCTGAAACAAGTTTTTTTTTTTTTTTTTTAACCACTTGTTTTTCCTTCATTTAAAGTGTAACGTTATCAAAATGTCACGATGGTTACAAAGCGTGTTCAATTGATCCGTTTCAGCACCGCGGGTGATGGACAGCGCCAGCATGAGCCTCAAAAACCAGGGGTGGGCAATTTTATTTTATTTATTTTTTATTTTTTTTCCATGGGGACATGAGAAACAGAAAAAATATTGAGGAGGGCCACAATATTTTTTTGGGAAAACGCTTCAAAATAAAAGCACTGCAGCTTTAGTCCATGCAAGAGGTAAAATTAGAAAATATGTTTATTTTGTAATTTCCAATCAACCTCACACGGGCCAGTCAGAATCAACCAAAGGGTCTGCTCAAAACTGACCCAACAATGTGAATCAAAATTGAATCCTATCCCCCTGGATGCTACTTTACTGTCATTTGACAGTTTAGAGGCCACTGACCTCTTATCACTTCATTATAAAATCAGCCAAATGTGCGATTTTGAGAGGTTTGATATTTGAGAATTTGGTGCTTATTTTTTGTCGTATAAGATGGTAAAGTGAATTTACATTTGAACTGTTGGTCAGGGAAATTAGGGCTTTTGCAGTACTTTCTGACACTTCTTTCAATGAGGGAACCACCAGAATAATCAATATTGAATTGTTATTCACAATAGCTGCAGCTCAGATAGGCTACCTAAAACAATCATTTGATTATCAAAAGCATCGCCATTAAATGTTCTGTCAGTCAGACTGACTAATATTATAGAGTTCACATCCTGTATTAGGATAATAATCACTAATATTTAAACCACCATAAAATGTGCCACCATAGTAAAAATGTAATTTGAAAAAAAAACAAACACTTTTTGTCATTAAAAAAACTAAAACACATTTTTATTACAAAATATGTGAGAAATGTGTGCCAATTTGTTGCTCATCTGTGGCAAACATGAATTTTTACTGCTGGTCAGGGAAATTAGAAATAAGTTTCTGATATTTACGATTAATTGATTTTTATTAAGGAATCTACCAGAATATCGATGATGCATGTTGTTAGTACAAAAAAAAGAAGAAAGAAACTGCAGATTTTAAGTACATACCTAAAAAAAACAACTTAGATCATCAAAATACTTGCCACTTAATTTCCCATGAATCAGACAGACAAATAGAACAGGCTCCCCACCCTACAACAGGATCATAATCACCAGTATTAAAACCAATATCAATATACTATTATGCTATGTGAGTGCATTAGTCACGGGATACTCTTAATGATCCCTTTTAGAATGAATCACTCGGAGGCATTTTAAAACACAAGAGAGTTTTTAATTGTGCATGAAAAATGGTTATAGCGCAGTTCTCTGAAAGGTTGAGGTGATTACTGCATGCACACAAAAACAACAGGGAAGCAGAGTGTCTGTGTTCAGAGTGCTTCATGCACCAAACCACATCAAAGTTTTTAAGTAAGGAATTCTCTGTCTTTTTGTCTAAAAAGGTACAAATCTTAACCTTATCACCATTTCTTCACAGTCATTGCTCGTTTACTTCAGAAAGATATATCAGTCCTTGCATGACACATTTTTTCTAATAATGCTGCAGACATATCCATTTCTCAGCTTTCTCCCAAGAAATAGCAATTGGTATAATTGTGGCTTTTCCGGTCATGTCAGTCATTTGGACTATTTAATTGATTAAAAAAAAAAAAAAAAACGTACTCTTCTTGCTAACAACATATAGATGTACTTTTGTAGAGTTCATTAACTGTTTTAAGCCCCTGAATTAGATGATGGATTCAAAGAATTAAGAGAACGCAGAACATTGAACACAATATGGGATGACCTGACGATTTTAGTTTTGCTAAAACAAAAGATTACCTTAATATTGTATTTGCATAATTATAAATAAACAAATAGTGATTCACAAATCCGGCAACGGGCTCAGGTCCCTAAATAATCTGTTTAATCTGATTATTGCAGCAATTTAATTTTGCTAACTCATTTTGAATTAAAGCATTTGATCTGCACATGCTACAACTACAAACCAAAGTCTTATACTTACTGATAGTTGTTGGCTCTGAAGTAGCTGCAGAGAGAAAGAGCTGCATGCTGGTTTAAAGAATGTGTTCTCTCTTTGTGTCCCTTTCACTCACAAACACAAAAAAACACAAGCATAGTTTAGTTTTGGTTTATTAAGATCATTTATATCGGGGACAATGTTAAAAAAAAAAACCGATGCTTTGTAGCAGTTTTAGCGACTGGATAATCTCCACCTGCAGTCCCGGGGCAGCCGATGGGAAACACGAAAACACAGAGCAAAACCTGCTATCTCTTCTACAAATGGTTTAAAAGTTTATTGATACCTACGCACACAAAGACACACTCCATAGGAATAAACACAACGCACAATAAAGATTTACAAAAATTACAAACGATATATCCAAAGTTATAAAAACAAATTGTCACATGCTGACAACTCCAGGCGGACATGGATCAGAACTCTGTAGTGTCAACGGAAATGTTTTCTGTCTCAGAGAATCATCAGATCTGTATTCAAGTTGCATTTGATAAGAAAGAAAATGTTATAAAAAGCAAACAAACAAACAAAAAACAACAACTGGCATTGCATAACCGCACATTACATTGAAATACACAAATCTTAAGCATAATGATCCCTTTTTTAAAGCCCTTATTTAATTTTGTTCTATTGATTGTTCAAATTGTTTGTGTTTGAGTGTAATTACTTTTCTCTTTATTTAACTTTACGTTCTGATTTCCTTCTTTCTTTAACAGTGACATTGTTTTTGTTGCTGCACCAATCCCAATTTCCCCCTCAGGGATCGACGCTATTTCTTCTTATCTTATTTCCTTCTATTCACTCTCGAGTTTCTACACACAGGTGTTTACATTTTGAAGTGAATATTACCTTCTTCTCACAATATCTCAGACATTAAAGCAAAATCTCTGCTTTTCAAAACAAAATTGGACCAAAGTTTCGGGCTGAACCTTATGAAACACTAAAGGGGTTTTAATTTGAAATGAGGGCTTTTCTTTTGAAACATACACAGGAAATTGTGACATTTGACGGAACGATGGTGACTTCATCACTGTCCCTCATATTCGTGTTTATAGGGCCAACATTACCCAGTGTTACCTTGTGCTTTAAACCAAAAATCGAAAGAAAATATTAACGTACATCGCCCGTATTGTTGAAAGAAATCTGTTTTTATAGAATAAGACTGTCTGATCTTTTACTTGTTTTATGTTATTATTATTGTAAATATGTAGCATTTGTCAAAGATGCCCTTCAGAGACTTAAACATGCAGTTTAACGAAATTGCAAAGTATGAAAAAAGTTTTAAGTTGACGATGAATCGCAGGAGTGATTCAACTCGTTGATTTTGTAGATCGGAGTTAGTGGCATTGCATTGCGTGACGTGTGGATTATATGAGCAAGAGGTATCTGATATTGGGTCGCCTCCGTATCATATTTTTAATTAACCATATCTCTGATTAAGTCCTGAGGAAAAATCTTATTGTAAACCCTTTAAAAAGTGACCTGATTGCACGGTTGCAAACAGCATTACAATCATTAGGTGTTCATTATATTGTGTCCACCACCTCCTGTGTGCAGCTGCGTTAACTGACTGTATATTAAAAAAGAATTATAAGACACGGGAAAGCAAAATGTAATTAGATGTGTTGCCATGGGCCAACAGAGAGCAGTAAGTACGCAACATTAACATATAATTGCAATTAAACTTAAATAGCTGTTTTTTTTTGTGTTTTTTTTTTAAGCACAAGTCGGCAGTCTTGTCAACACACTCCCAGTTGTAGGAAGAGAAATGGTTTTACTTGCTGTAATTATAGACACTGAGCATGACCACTGTCCACCACAGTTTACTGCTGAGAGATGATCATCAGAGGCCGGAGAACACGTACTGTAATACAGAACTGTACGGATACAAACAGCATGCAAGGTGCTGCAAAACATTGATTCCCTACAGCATTATAAATCATATCATATCCATACATATCCAGCACGTTCCCTGTTGGTTTCATATACAACTATGTAGTAAAAGGAGCTTCAAGAACACAATAGATATTCCCAAGGCTGCAACTAAGGGTTATTTTTTTTTTTATTCTTTGTGAATTTACCGATCTGCCAATAGTTATTTCAATTAATTGATCACCCGCCAAGTCAAAAAAATGTCATATAATAGTGAAACGTTTCCATAATATTTTACATTACTTTGTCCAACCAACAGTCCAAAACCGTAAAGATATAAAAGGATATTTGGCCAAAATAAGCAGCAAATCTGACACCAAAGAATGGATGCAGTTTTGATGATTTACTATCAAAACAGTTGCAGATTATTTGTCTGTTACTCAATTAATCAACTAATTGTTTTAGCCCCATAGATTAGACCTTCTCCAAACACTTGTGCGTGGAGGATTATTAAAGAGAAAGGAATAAATAAGATATTGTTTTTACCCCAGATACCAATTTAATCCAACCAAGTATCAAATTAGACTTTGTTAAATGTATTTGTGGGTTTTAATAAACTAAATTTATCGTCTGTGGGTCACGTTTCTTTACAGCAAGAAGCCTGCCTTTTCGTTCAGAGGGATGAGAGCTAGGCCTTACACAATTAAACATGGCTGTGTATAGGGTCACACTCAAGAGGCTGCACTTTTACTATCTGCTGTTGCTAAGGCAACTCCATTCTCCTTTGCCAGTCTCTGGGGAACCATTCACACCCAGGCGCGGAGATACAGTCCCTGCACTGTCCAAAAGAGGGCGCTCACCTCTTTCAGGAAATATACTACAGCCTGCTTGTGAAAAAGAGAGACTCCACTGTCAAAATATGTGAGAATTATTTGTAAAATCTTGAACAGTTTAATAATTATTTGGTCACAAGTCACTCAAAATTCAATTTAGACACCTACTATATCTTTTTACACAATATATATGATCTATTTTATGTCTGTCTTCAGACTTCCTCTTTGTTTCTCTTCTCCGTTCATCCTTTTTTGGTCCTACAAGGATTTTTTTTATTGATGTTTTCCCTTTTAAAATCGAAGGTCTATGGATATCGCTGTAAAAATCCCTGAAGTCAATTTGTGATTTTTGGGCCATATGACTAAAACTAAATGGACGCGTACATGACTTATTGATGGGGGACAGGCAGTGACTTACATTTGCTTTGATGATTGCTTTGATTTGTTAGTTGAACAGTATTAACTGGGGGCTGTTGTAGGCTTCACTTTATTCCTGCGCTCAGCTTTAAGTGAAAACCTTATTTTCTGAGATAAGTCAAGGAGCATGATTTATGCATGGGAACTTTCTGACATCAAAGGAGTTGCTTTGTGTAAGACTAATGGAGCTAAATAGACGGTGATAGTGGTGAGACGACTGATCGGGGCCGTAGCCTTCTGATGGAACCGCATGGGCTATTAAACCAGTAAGGAAGTGGGAACAGCCAGTGAAGTTCAGCCTAAGCAGATAAAGTACAGGAGCATAAGATTAATCCACTGAGTACCTTTAAACTGCATATCCTACTCACACACGAGCAAAGAGCAGTCTATGCAGTTTAAAGGTACCTTTTAAAAACGGTGTCACCAAATTGTTGCTCATTTTGCCATGGGAACTGACTTCACTTGCGATGACATCTAAATTATTCAAATCAGATCATAATTTGAATATCCCTGAACCAAAAAAATCTGTTAATCACACAGACCAAGACCAAGTTCTGCTTTTATCTTTCTGTATCTCCAATACCAATGTTTGCCCTACAACCTGGATGTGTTAAACAGGAAGCAGCAGTTAAAATGTGCTGAGCTGCAACGAGTCAATAGAAAAATTAATTACTTAAATTTAGCTTCTTAACCCTTTCGCAAAGTAACGAAAAGTAACAAAAAGTAACGAGTAATGCAAAGTAACGAAAAGTAACAAGTAACGCAAAATGACCCGCAGCTGTGTTCAACCAAGTTCTATTTTATTTTTATATTTTTTGCGATCATTAACGCAAAGTAACAAAAAGTAACGAGTAACGCAAATTAACGAAAAGTAACGAGAGTAATGCAAAGTAACGAAAAAGTAACGAAAAGTAAAGAGTAATGCAAAGTAACGCAAAGTAACGAAAAGTAACGAAAAGTAACGAGTAACGCAAAGTAATGAAAAGTAATGAGTTGTGCAAAGTAACGAAAAGTAACGAGTTGTGCAAAGTAACGAAAAAGTAACGAAAAGTAACGAGTTGTGCAAAGTAACGAAAAAGTAACGAAAAGTAACAAGTAACGCAAAATGACCCGCAGCTGTGTTCAACCAAGTTCTATTTTATTTTTATATTTTTTGCGATCATTAACGCCAAGTAACGCAAAGTAACGAAAAGTAACGAAAAGTAACGAGTAACGCAAATTAACGAAAAGTAACGAAAAGTAATGAAAAGTAACGAGTAATGCAAAGTAACGAAAAAGTAATGAAAAGTAACGAAAAGTAAAGAGTAATGCAAAGTAACGCAAAGTAATGAAAAGTAACGAAAAGTAATGCAAAGTAACGAAAAGTAACGAGTTGTTAGAAATTAGCTGGCCAATATCATCCAAACAATAGCGGAAGTAATATGCAAAATCTTTGACGCTTGATTAATGCTGTAAACTCGAAAGATTGGAATCACATTTCATTAAAATAACATTAAATTTACAACGTTACACTGTTTCAATCTAGAGACTGAATGCATCACCATCCTTTGACTTTTGGTTTTTAAAAGAAAGGCCTGTCGCTTTCATGGTATTAATGCATTCACGATCTATGTTACATTTTAAGGTGTTTTCTAATGAAACACTTTCAATAAAAGCTATAGTCCTGTTGTATAATTACTAGCAGTGGTCAGAAAACCTTTCTGTTTCTCTGTCATTAATTTGATTAAAAAGAAAAAAGGTTGACTGTTTTTACTTATTACATAATTTCATTGTAAATCAGAAAATCCAAAAACAGTCATAATTCTTGAAGGGAAATCCATGTAAAGGGTTTATAATTTTGCACAGCTACGTAAAGTCACTTCTTTTCTTTTCAACAGTATTTTGTCTAAGTGGCACTGGAGGTGTTTCCTAGCAAGTGATTTAAAAGTGACTGAAGTCTTAGATAGCGAAGACATTATTAGGTTTCAGTGATGTCATGAGATGTAATTAATCAGCAGATTGAAATTAGCACTTACAAGAACTTCGGACTTTACGCACAAATCTAGTTATTTATGAATGCTTCGAGCTGGTGCAACTCAAAACTCTCCAGATCTCCGTCAATGTTTGGAGTGGGTTTACTTTTAGAAGAGAGTAATAATAATTACAGAGTTAGCATGTTCTATCCTAAAGGGTGTGATTGTGAAATAGACACGTCATCATGCTAGCAGTCATGTAGCAGAAAGACTTCAGTCACAACCAGAGCTCAGCTGTAGCAAAAGTAAACCAGCAGGGAAATTTGGCTTTAATGCTGCATCTCTCCAATCCCAGAAGATGCCCCACAACCAAAGGCTCTGCAGCGACTAAGGTTTGTGTAATCAAAGACCGCAAAGATATTGGCAATATTAACCTTTCCAGCACCTCTTTTCTCCAGGTAAATATGCACGTTAATGACTAAATAAGCAGGAGATTGTGTTGTCTTGCCCAAGGCGAGAATAGATTGTGGTTGGCTTCACACAGGAGAGGAGCAATTTACTGTGTTGTTATTTTTTTCAGCTTAAAGTGATATCGCCTTCTCTCTTCTCCTTTGCTAAAAGGTACCATCTCGTTGACATCATCAAAAACTTTAAAGACGATCCATTTTCTATTCTTTTGGGAAAATCTACTTCAGATGTGCAAATATCAAACACAAGTCAGTTATTCTGCAACTCATGTTTAATTCATCAATCAGTGCTTTTATCTGCTAAGGTACATTTAATAAAAGACCGCGCAACGTACATCACCCTAATGTAGAAACCATGCTTTATGTTTTGATGCAAAATACCCTTTATGTCATAAATAGCCATCAGGCAATTCTCACATGGAGAGACCACTGACGGCATGTAAGGGTCTTAAATGTCATTACCAGCGGGGGCTGCTGTCATGCCAGTTACCACATGCAGTCTCAAACTCGTGTTTCCACGGACTTTCAACAATTCAACGACTTTTAATAACCTCAAGAGTGAAAAGATCATGCATAGGGTGTAGTAATGGAAATCAGTGTAATATGAAAACAAAGTCAGTCTTTACCAGCAGTTCACACTCAACTTCAACGGCGACTTTAAAACAACAACAAACAGTCATTTTCGTTAGCTATTAAAGTGCTAATTATTTCTTCAATAGATTATTTGGTCTATAAAATATATGCTTGATCTATAAAGACATAAAAAAGAATTACCACAAAACCTCCGATCTATATTTGTCTAGCTCTTGTCAACATTATCTTGGCATCACACTAGAGGAAGAAATATGAAATATGGTTGACACCTTTGACCTGACACTTAATGAATGCTATCCATGGCAATGTTAACTTGCAAGATTTAATTGAAGTAACACTCAAAGTGTCAATTGTTTTCTTTCGTATTCTTATTCTTGGTCTCACACTTCCTGGTCTCATTTGCCACCTTTTCTATTTTTCACAAATCAACTTCCTGCATGCGTTAATCTAATGCAGCTGACTCTCTGTTCGGATGTATCCTGCAGAGAAAATCTACTGTTATTCCTTGTACACCTTCTTTACTATATATATGTAATTTGGTTCTGTAAAACTTGTAAGAGTTCAAAGGTTACACCTGTCAGCCTGTTGGCCTCTTGACAGAATTCATCAATCGCACATGGCGCGTGGCCTGTCTGCCCTGGCCTGCCTGTTTCATCAGTGTAAAAATATTGCTTTAAACAAGGGTGACAAATTGACTCATTTCTGTCTCTTCGCGTGGTGTTCGACAGTCAGACTCTCATTTTGATTTAATCAAATGTTTGCAGATAGTCTGTATAGCCTCCAAGTTTAATATTAGATGACGCATATGAAAAGATGTGAGACACAAGCATTGTTTTTTGTACCAACTATTAGATTATTATTTATTAGACCGACTTAGGATCACCCGTGTCTTCTCCCACTCCTCCTCCTCCTCCTCCTCCTTCTCCTCCTCATCAGTGTTTCCTTTAGTAGAGAACTTTTAAAGCAGCTTTCCCTTACAGTCAGTTTAATCCTATACTTATTCAGTGAAAGAAGTTTTTTAAGACCAAATTGTCCTTTACTGTAAAGTCTTATAAAAAAAAAAGAAGCAGCAGGCCTCAAGGGAGAATGGCAAAACAAACCCAAAGCAGGTCAGATTTGTCATAAGCAGAAGGTCTCTTTAAATCATACAAATACTGCAGAAGTTGTACCCTTTAATGCAGGGGTCCTCAAAGTTTTTAAGGCCAAGGACCCCCAAACTGATAGAGAGATGGAGCAGGGACCCCCTACTGTATATATTGTATACAATTGTGTTTTATATTAAACTGGAGGAGTGCATGAGGCTTGGAGGGACATGTCCAGGCTAGTCTCGCACTGTGAGTGAACCGGTGCCCAGTTTGAGAGAGCTCCTGTGTGTCGCTGAATGTGTGCATTTCTGACTGAAAGATAACATCTTCCGCCTCCATTTATTCATTGAATACAATATGGTGGATTCGTGTTAATGTGTATTTAAAGACATTTCAATTTGTGGAAAAATAAAATAAAATAAAAATAAATGAAAAATTGTCTAATCAACCAAAAATTTCACGGACCCTCTGCAGTACCTCCGCGGATCCCCCAGGGGTCACGGACCCCTTGTTGAAGACCTCTGCTTTAATGAATACCATCAATAAACTGACCTCAGAATTTACATTTTGATTAATTCCTTTAATGTATCCATGAAATGAGAGGCGTCTGGGGGCAGGCGATTATGCCTGAGTGGCGAGTCTTTCTGACTGGGATTTTCACTAGTGACTGGAATTAACATGGTTTAAATTCTCGCCGCCCCATAGCTAATTGAAACAAGTAATCTCCGGAGTTTGTCTTGCTCAGAGGGATGGGAAGGTCTCCGTGGCATGGCATGTTATCCTCAGAGCAGACACATTCAACAGGACTCGTCTCCCAATGCACTGCAGCAGACAGGGAAAGCAGGAGTGGGTCTCCTGGTGGAAATAACTTTTGTATCTATTCTCATCAGCTAAATAATTCACTTATTATGCCAACTATGCTCAACATAAATAGAACACTGAGCAGCTGACAGATGGAAAGCAGCTGATGATTTGTGGGGTAAAAAAAAAAAAAAAAAGAGATGTAAAACACTGTACAATAATGTGCACAAGTTAGCTCTGTGATTTTTTTTGCATGACTTATACAGTCCCACGACAGCTCAGTCAGTCAGTCAGTCTGGGCGTGTAGCTGGAATTTGCTCAGGCAGAGGTGGGGATGAATATTCAGAGGCTCAGCTGCCTCAGAGGCCCACAGAGACCTGACACACACACACACACACACACACACACACACACACACACACACACACACACACACACACACACACACACACACACACACACACACACACACACACACACACACACACACACACACCGCCCCTTCAACTCTCTCCCACTCACACCCCTCCACTTTCCCTTAGATGTGGTGGAGTCAGTCCAACACTCCACAGGTGTGACCCCTCTCAGACCCGTGTGTGAGCCTCCACACATCATTTGGCCCTGTGATCAGGAAGGTAGAAAGAGCAGCTGAGCTTGTACAGGAAGCAAAAAGGCCACGTTATCACCATGAGCCTTCCATTGGAAGTCACGGAAAATGAAGCAATCAGGACGGCAACCTCCCCTAATGCTGCAGTTAAACTGATAAATGAGGAAGCCCTTTGTCTTGCACAACGCATCTTGTAGACTTTTGAAGGTTAATAGCCAAAGGATGGCTCCATCAATCGCATTCATGTCTTAAATAAAAGCATCCCATGCCGGCTTTAAAACTAACTCCTCGCATTTGGGCTGGATGATGTTGGACATATGCCCTTGGACATAATTTCATAACTGTGCTGCAGTGTGGCTGCTGTCAGTCAGTCAATGAAATACACTCACACACCCCAACACAAACCTAGTATCTCGATTGAGTTTTTACACTCAGGGTTTGGACTTGATATGTTCGTCATGCTCTACACACAGCTTCTCATCCGCTCTGAGGCTCAACATACCGCGCACCAGCACCTGTAACGCGTGAGTCAACCCAGAAGCCTCATATTTGAAACAATAACACCACGTCTCCTGTTGTTGGCGTGGAAATGTAATTGATTGCACGCTATATAGTCTTGCAGATAATTTCCGAGTCAGATAAAATCAAGAGAGTGGACATATTAATTTGGTAAAGCAGGATTTGTTTTAAAAGATCTCATCAAGCATGAAATGTGAGCCATTAACTGGATATCTTTTTAAACATGAACTGAAGAATCAGTGGAGACACACGGTGTGGTTTTCTGTGCTTCTTTGTGACTTCATAGGGGAAGAACAACACAGCAAACCCCGACACTGAAGCCTTGAGTGTGCGGAGAGGTGAGGCAGCAGGCGGTTAAAATCGACGGTAAAATTGAACAAATTGAAGCAAAAGCTGCGCGTCACACTCTTGGCTATACGCATGCCGAAGCGCTGGTGGTATTGCATGCTGTAATCTGGTATTCACACCTTTTCCCCTCCGTTCACTGATGGTGCATTTCTCCCCTGATAAAGGCGGTGTGCTGCGATACACTCAACATCAATCACATCCACTGCACGGGGCGCATATAGTCCGTCTAAAGTGCTCCCGCCTCGGGTGTGGGATAGACTCGGCTCTATTATCGCGTAAAAATGTGATCCTCTTTTCGCAGGAGCTGTATTGGTGAGTGGCTCTTCTGGACATGCCATTTATTTCCCATTCGCGCACAGCCTGAAGTTGGGACTTGAGACTTTCAGGACCACTTTTCCGTGGACAGCGCTCGCAATGATTTTGGGAGATCGATGCAGCTTCGAGATGCGTGTGGATTCCTGTTGGATACTATTCAGAAACAATGTTCTGGTGTTTTTTTGAACGCAAAAATTGCTCTGGAAATCCTCCCTTCGCATATTGATACACCCAACAAGATGCGATTTTGCCATGGATATGGGTCACTTCTAATGGAAGGATTCTTCGTGGACAGGAGAAAGGGGTGAGTACAGCCACATAACCTGCAAAAAAAAAAAAAAAAGGGTCATCTACAGCAGTTTAATGTTTAAAAAACGTCGTGATTTAAATACACTTAAGGCAGAGTATTGAAAAGATGCTGACGATAGGAACCATGATACAAATCTAGGGTTGCACGCGAAACATTTATGATGCCTCTGTAAGTGCCCTTTCATACTTAAATTAATAAATGATTCACAGTGTTATGACAGTTTTGAAAAGTGCATGCATGCACTGCCTATAAAATAAAGAGGAGTGCAACGCCCCGGACTGTAAGTGCATTGATTGTTTTTACGCGTTAAGGCGCAGCGTTTTGTGCGGAGCTCTGTGCCTCGCTGCGCTGCATAGGCGCCTGAAGTCTCACAAAATGTGATAAAAAGAACGACTCAATATCGAAACCACTGGAGCTGTGGGGGTTTTCCATACAGCGTAATTATAGTTAAAGCTTTGAAAGATTAGAGTAAACTGTGGCTACGTCTTTTCTTCAACGCGAGCCAATCCAGTTGGACTCCGAAAGGCAACAACAAAATGCAAACAACCGCTTCATCATCCTCAGCTTCCCCCCCCTCCGGACTGATCTCCTCCACACCTCTCCCTCAGTGTCTCCCTCTCAGCCCTGAAACAAGTTGAGTCACGCAGGGGGAGCACCCTTGCTGGGTGGTGTTTTGTAAGTGTCTTTGGGGTGGGGAAGTTTGGGAGGGTGGGGGTGGGGTAAACGGTGTGACCGTGTGTCGATTGTCAGTCACTGTACTGTGCAGATGTACAGCCTCCTGGCAGTGGAAGGTGCGATTGGAGGCAGTGGTAGAACTGCTGATGTGAGACATCCACTGTGAACCCCAGAGCAAACTTTAATAGGTTACTTAGGCATGCATGGTGGTTCTTCAAGGCCATCGTTTTGTTGACAGGCGTGATTATTAAGCATAATTTGCATGCACAATGTTTGTCTGTTGACATAAAAGGCTGTGGGTAGTGGTCAAGGTTCGTAGGATGAGCAAATACACCTGACACAGGAGGAAACTATGGTTTTATTACTGCTTCATTTTTAGGGCTGCTCCCTCGGGCCTTTTTGTCGGTCCAGAGATTAGCTTTGTGCTGTCTTACTCTCATGGCTTCAATTCATGGTGGGGGGCTGCTATGATTACAGCCAAATGTGCCATTGTCTGCATTCCCTCTGAACTTACAGCCAAGAGGGGAAATGTTCTTCATATCAGTGGTTAATTATCGAAAGCGCGTGACTCAGCAAAAGAGAGATTTTAATTCAGGCTTGTCCAGCACCTGAGCTCCTGTTAGATGGATTTTATGTCTTATGTCGGTTTATTCTTGTTGGCATGTTCTTCACTGTTGCAGCAACTGATAGCTTACCTGGATCTAGCAACAAAGCGTGCTTAAGAAAGCTGCCTCAGAGAGAAATTGGGGGGGGCAAATACTGTGTGTGGAGATTGTGGCTGGCAGAGAGGTGCAGGGCTTCTTCAAACAGCCTTAGATTTACTTTTCCAAGCTTTGCCCGGTTTATCTCGCCCTCTGAGTTAGTTTAGCAAGTGCAGACTCAGCGTAAGACCCCTGGTTTGCCTGCTGCTAAGTTCTCTTTAATATGTCACAGGCTAGAGTGTAAGAGGAGATACTGTAGCAATGCCTTATTCTCTGTTTAATAATGCATGAGGACTCACCAGCATACTGTAGATTAGCTTGCCCAGAGAATGCAAAGACTTCTTTATGTTTCCTTCTGATGGAAAAAGAGGTCAAATAACGAACACATCACATTCACTTGATGGAAACCATGGTGATCAAAGTGATTGAAATCTGTCCAGGCGGAGGATGAGGAGAGGGGGGGGGGGGGGGTTCGTCCATGCTCTCCAGTCTAGAGAGACTCTCCAGTATCCACAGCTTTTACTGCAGCAGCTGCGTGGATCCAAGAGCAAGACTGCAATAAACAAACGTGTGCACTGTTTCCCAAAACAGACCCGTGGTTAAATTCCCAGTAGACCTCTGTTGTTCCCTTTTACAAAGGCTTGAGCTGGAAATTGGGGGAAATGTGTGTGCAGTGTACAGAGCCCAGGTCCCAGCTTCACTCTCCTCCCGGCAGACACCATCTGCTCACCGGGGAGGTTTTCCAAACAATTCCAAAGTAAAGACAGGGGAAATGAGAGAAATGGTTGCATTACAAGTACAGCATACTCTGTTTTTATTTCGATATAATAAATTGCCGGTATCTTCATCTGAAAGAAAATAGATGAGTAAATACCTAAATAAATGCATCACTAAATGGAATTTACATGTGAGAATGAACTATGATTAATGGACTTGTTTGTGTCCCTGTGAGGACATTTTTTTTGTATTTTCTACATGTTCAAATGATTTCAAACGGATGAATACCTGTGATATAAAGTCATGCACACAATGCGTATAAATAAAAGCCATTTATTCTATATTTGAATGGACCACTGACAATCAGAAAGAGGATTCTCTATTCGTATGCTGATGGATGGAAATTAAATGGTTGTCCTTGTAACAGGATGTCACACATAAACAGACGCTATTTTCTCTTGAGGGTGTATTATTTCAACTGTGCAGATTATAGCCTTTAGATTTAGAATAAAGCAACAGGTAGAAATCAGACCTTCAAATAGCACTTTAATGTTGGTAATACATCTTTTGAAGTAATTTGCAACAAAACACTGACTTCTATTGACTAGTTTTGTACATAACACGGATTCGGCCCCTATTATATTCCTGACATATCATTAATTTTAAGATAGTGTGGAAAAACAATCGGATTCCAAATTGTTAACAATGAGGAGAAACAACAATAGAAAGATGCAGAAAGAGTGATGTTGTGTATTTTCTTAGTCATCATACACACAGATTCTTCCTAGGGCAGGATTGTGTGAAATGGAGTGTGAAATGAGTGCACTTAACATCCCTGCAGTGGATTATGCACATTATAGGGTTCGAGAGCATCTTGCCTCTTGCCTGTGAATCTGTCATCGAGTTACATTCACCTTTCCTCAAGCCCATTTAATGTTCCCTGCGTGCCCGAGTCCATTTCTTCAATCAATCCCTGCTCAGAGATTCAGACCTGAGTGAAATAATATCTTCGAATAATTATTTATGTTTACTTTAAAACTTATTCAGAGCAGGGTCGGCATAGTTGTTGTCTGACAAACTGTTTATCGCCACAAAGCATTTGACTTTCAAACTGCACTTTCTTCTGCCCCTTATTTTGCACTTTATTGCAAAAGAAACCCCGCTAGAGATATTTATGCCTGCATAGGTAACTAGAGCATGATATAGATAATGAATACACTCCTGTGAAGTAACACCTTAACACATATGGTAAATAGGCGACTATTGCCAGTTCATTTTTTTTTAACTATTTTGTTGTTTGTTGTGTGTTTTTCTTATTTATTTGAATGAGATAAAGGATCCAGATTTCTGCAATATAGCCATTTTGAAAAGTTTCCAGATATTTTTACCTTTTTAATCACTTTTGGCAATTTTTACAGGAAAACCATTTGAGATTTGGTCTCTGCCAAAAGAGGAGCATCTCTTTAGTGCACCAGTGTTCAACAGTCATACAGGGAGCACTGGGCCTACATCACAGAACAGCAAGAGGAATCACTCTCACTTCTCTCCCTCTTTTACTTTCTCCACCAAGTGGACTCCACAGGCTAAAACATGCTGTGGGGAAAAATGCTGCATTCTGTGTAAATGGGGACAGCCACGATCTCAGCTACATACTTATGTTCACAAAATAGTTTGTATATTTAGTTGTATTCATGTGCCCACAAGTGCATATTCACTGGAAATTATTGTAACATAGGCACCCCTCTTCTCTGGGGGCTGTCAAAAGTCATAATGAACTACCTTAACTCAAGTATTGTGCTTAAGTTCAATTTTGAGATACTTGTACTTTATGTTTATGTTTAATTCAGTGCTACTTTATTCTAGCCTGATGTACCGAGACCCAAATATTCATGTGGTGAATTTGGGTCTGGGTGAACCATAGGGGAATTGTTCGCAGTTATTGCATTCTACTGGGCGTAGACCTCGGGTTAATTTTGAAACTATTGGAGCAGCTTTAACAGAGAGGCAGAGTCTCTCAGTAGTGAAGATGGGGAGGAGTTCACCACTCTGTGAAAGACTGCAAAAATGTAATGTTCCTCGACATAAAATTGCAAAGAATTTGGGAATTTCATAACGGTTCACAAGGTACATGGTATCTTCAAAATATTCAGAGAATCTGGAGAAATCTCTGTACACAAGGGACCAGGCCAATAACCAGTATTGGATGGTCGTGATCTTCCATCTTTGAGGTGGCACTGCATTAAAAACAGACACAATTCTGTCATAGAAATCATATTGTTGGCTAAGAAACACTTCCAAAAACCATTGTCTGTGAACATAGTTCATCGCTGCATCCACAAATGCGGGTTAAAACTCTACCATGCAAAGAAGAAACCATATATATACATGATGAAGAAACACTACCGCCGCCTTCTCTGGGCCCGAGCTTATTTTAGATAAACTGGGGCAAAGTGGAAAACTGTCCTGTGGTCTGTGGTTTGAGATTCTTTTTGGAAGTCATGGATGCTGCATCCTCCGGGCTAAAGAGCAAAGGGACCCCCCAGATTGCTATCAGCGCGCAGTTCAAAAGCCAGCATCCGTGATGGTATATGGGTGCATTAGTGCACATGGCATGGATATGCTGCCATCCAGACAACGTCTTTTTCAGGGAAGGCCTTGCTAATTTCACCAGAACAATGCCAAACCGCATTTGGCAATTATTACAACAGTATGGCTCCGTAGCAAAAGAGTCTTGGTGCTAAAATGGCCCATTTACAACACTTGCCGCTTCATGAAACGAAAAATATGATAAAGGGGGTCCCGGACTGTTGAGGCACTGAAAGCCTACAACATTTCACTTGTTGAAACACTGTTTTCATTTTACAGAGAAATACTAAACTTTAAATGCACTGAATATCAAACGCTGACAATATTAAACAAAGAGGGGATTTACCCAGTAGTATATCGGAGTAATTTTACAAGATTATCTCTTAAAAATATAGACCTGGACCTTTTCAATGCAATATGTTGTATATAAATAGGCAGCACCTGAAAACATTCTTTTCTTGACATAAAATTATAGCTGCCATGAAAGAGAGCTGCAGACTTTTGTGTTGAGCTTATTTCACCCTCCATCTTCTCCACCCAGAGAATGACAGTTACAATGACAGCAGAGATGAGAGCCATGGCTGAGACTGAGCGCTGTGACAGTACTGATGTTACCAGTAACTGTTGCCTCCTATTTCCCCCCAACTATCACCTGTGATTTCTTTTCCTGCTCTTCATGGATGGTTGTGTAATATTTGCTGATTTTAGGTGCTTCTCCTGTATTTCACCTACGTGGTAAAATAATAGAAAACGAAGCTGCTGTCACGTATAAGCAATACAGAAACCGTATTTAGGCATACTTTATCTTTCCTCTCCTCTGCACCGTCTTTACAGCATACATCATAGATAGATAGATAGATAGATAGATAGATAGATAGATAGATAGATAGATAGATAGATAGATAGATAGATAGATAGATAGATAGATAGATAGATAGATAGATAGATAGATAGATAGATAGATAGATACTGTAGATAGATAGACAGACAGACAGACAGACAGACAGACAGATAGACAGACAGATAGATAGACAGATAGATAGATAGACAGACAGACAGACAGACAGACAGATAGATAGATAGATAGATAGATAGATAGATAGATAGATAGATAGATAGATAGATAGATAGATAGATAGATACTGTATAATAATAGATAGATAGACAGATAGATAGATAGATAGATAGATAGATAGATAGATAGATAGATAGATAGATAGATAGATAGATAGATAGATAGATAGATAGATAGATAGATAGATAGATAGATAGATAGATAGATAGATAGATAGATAGATAGATAGATAGATAGATAGATAGATAGATAGAGGTTTTATTTTTTTAGCTCAAGCATGGCCTGAGTAAAATTTAACAACAAATGTAAGCTCCTATAGATGTTCTCTCCACCTCTGAATGTGGGTGAGGCAACAGAAGCGAGAGTCCAGTGTGATCACGCTGCACTGCACTCTATATGTCTCGTTTGTGCTCACTTTCCTTTGAAATCTCCTCTCAGACGATTATCTTTGAAGGTAGTTTATTCATGTGCTTTTTTTCCTCTCTTCTTTTTAAAAATTTGAATCAATAATTTATTTTATTATTTAAAAATATATGTATTTTTTTTTACTAGCCTGCGTTTCACTGTTTCACTCCAGTAACTTAACACCAGGCTGAAAAGCTGAGTTTCTGTGCTTGGTGGGCTCTGTTGCCCCTGTAACTACAGCCAACAGTGAGAGTACACGTCTATGTCTCTATCCCAACGTGAGAAGTTAAATCACTGGAAGTCAGACAACACAAGATTTTCAGCTCACTTTAAGTTCCCCCTTATACCTGCAATAATACTTTTTTTCCCCTCCTGGTGCAGCACAACATGCAGTGAGCACATTAATGCCTCATGAAGTTGGAATATTTACACATCAGACAGACATGGAGGAACACAAGCAAAACCACTTGGTTAAATTTAAGACAAGCTTATGAGTTGGTGTTAAAAAGGTACGTTGCATGTTGGTTTTGGCTTTCTTATGGACTTCAATACCTGTCTCCCTTATTTGATCCATCCAGCCTCCCCCAACCTCCTCCCCATGTGAAATTTTCTGCTTTTTGCCACTTGATTTCCTTCTTTCATCTGGATGGTCATGGCACTGACGCTGAAGGCCACCTTGTGTGTTTCTCAGTGATGATTTTTATAAAACGCTTTGTTTGATGCCTTGGGAGTGAGAAAGGGCTGAAAGATACCAACCTTAACATCTGGACCGCCACTGGGAGTGCGTCGCTCAGATAGTGGTGGCGGGGGACGCTCAGATTGCTCAAATTTGGCGTAAACAACATTAAATCCATCCTGCCTTGTATCAAAGATTCGGGCTGCTGCTGGTGGGATTGCTGCTGACCATGTCCCTCTCGTTATGACCACACTGTACCTGTCTTCTTGTGGTTACTTTCAGCAGGATAACGCACCCTGTCACAAAGCTCACATCATCTCGGACTGGTTTCTTGAGCACGAAAAAGAGTTCACTGAACTCATATGGCCTTCACAGTCACCAGATCTGAATCCAGCAGAGCACCTTTGGGATGCGGTGGAATGAGAGATTTGCATCATGAAGGAGCTGCCCACAAATCTGCAGCAAGTGATGATGCTATCACGTTGATATGGACCAAAATCTCTGAGCAATGCTTCCAGCACCTTGTTGAACGTGTGCCACAAATAGTTAAGGCAGTTCTGAAGGTAGAAACGGGATTCAAGCCGGTAGTATACTATGGACAACTGTGTCTGCTAGAATTAGGTAGTAGCACACAGCATTAATCACATCACATTCTACTAATTACGCTGCTAATTTGTTTTTGCCAATTAGGTTGTCTAAGGAAATGCAATTGCTGCATTTCCAAGTGAGGGAAGTCTTAGATTTTTAGACCTTGCAGTTCTCTGTCAGTTTTCCATCTTTAACTACAAAATGCATTGTTTGACCTCTAGAACGACACATAGAGGCCTTTTTTTTTTTTTTTTTTTCAATCTGTGGCAGACTGAAATTTTGCCTGGGAATTCCAAAACTATATCAAAACACTGTTGAAAAATTAATCAATACATTTTATAATAGGGCGAGGTTTGGGCAGGTTCAGGAAAAGGACGTGGTTTGGGTTTAAATAATTACTTTGTTAGGTAATGGGAGCTTTATCGCCATGGTTACAATAATTAACGCATGGCTCAGGTTAGGTCATTATTGTGGTCACTGTTTAGATAACAATGTTGTTGGTTAGAAACCAGAAATGAGCAGCAGTCTTCTGTGGTAAAGACAACGCTGCTTCTTGGGAGGACACAATGCAACACTGGACGATATACTTCAGATCTCTGTTTCAGTGACATATTAATCCACTGAACACAACCTTTTTCATCCTTTCTCTTTTCTCACCTTAACCAATTGCTGTGAGTACTTAAACATAACTATAAAAAAGGTTTGATAATGCTATAGCCACAGACGCAGTGGAGAAAAAAATACACTCTATGTTTTCAGAGAAAACATTTCTGGATCATTCAATATGAACATTTTGCAGCTTGGCAGATGCTCAATCAACAAAGTTTCTTTGCTTTATTAATTGAAAATATCAAAAATATATAAGCAAAGAAACATAACCTAGTCACAGGGCTGCATCAGGAGATGCTGGACTGTTGCGTGAGGCAGCATTTTCCAGCCTCATCATTAAAACATCAAATGAGATGATGATACTGTATTTTGGAAGGATGCCAGTCATCCTCCAAGTAGACTTTCAGAAACTTGGAAATAACTATTTTTCCTGCCTCTTCTCCTGCTTTTCTGTCACCCAAATGTATTTCACAGCATCCCACCAGATTAGCAGTTTGTTGCCAATCCATATGGTTTAAATGTTTCTCTTCTACTCTAAAATGCACCCTTTGTTCTAGTTATTGCAGTCACGGGCACAATAGGATTCATTCTAGCGAGAATGATGCCCCCAAGGATTAGTGCTGGAGGGGCCGAGTGCACACACAGATGTCAAGAAGCTCGTCGTGCAATGAAATGTCCCCCTAAATGGGTTTTTGTTTGGGTCTGATCTATATATTCTACTTTTCAACTCTACTTTTGAAATACCCCTTCAACAAACTTACATGCTTGTTGAGTGCAGCTCAGGTGGTTACAGTAACTTATAATGAAGCCTTGCAGATGGGCTAATTTTAGCCAGTCATTTGTTTCACCTTTAATTGGGACAGCATGAATAATCATCTGCAGTTTGATAGCAGCGGATGCTGGTTTCACATCCACAATGGCTCCCTCTGTAGCAGACGAGAGTCCTACGCAACCATCACTTATCAACACGGGTGTTGATAAACTGGCTACAATTATTGGCTGAGACATCAGCATTACAAATGGATGCCGGGGCCGTTACCTGGGGACAGCTCCGGTTTTCGTAGTCACACTCTGCCGGCTTGTGGGAAGGTGTTTGATTCAAAAAATGTCTCTGCTCAGAAATAGATTGCCGGGCTTGCTATGATGAGATTAGTGTGTTGCAGGTTCTGGAGAATTGACAGCACATGAAGCGAGCTCTATGGCTGCTATATGGCTGATGTGCCCTAGAATTAGCGTCCGTGGGCACCAAAGCGAAGGCTGAATCCTCTGATGTCCTGCGGTGATTCATTTAAGTTTGTAACGGCTGATTAAACTGTCTCTGGCTTCTTTTTTTTAACAAAGCATGACAAGGTGACACTTTGACAGTGAAACCTGTTTTATTTTGAATCTGCATAGCACCGTTTAAAGCTATCAGTGGCACCGGCATATCAAAGTGAAACTTTATGCAGACAGGCACACAAAGGCAAAATTCACTACTTAATTTATGTGATAACCTTTTTCAAGTCCAACTCCAGCACCGCAAGTTGGGCTTCAAATTGTGGTTTCAAATGTGCTTTTGTGTGTATTTAAATGCACACACATTCTTTAAGAACAGATTTTTCAAAATAGAATTTAGAACTAACTGAGGAAAGAAGGCATGAAAGTGAAGTCAAAGAAGAAGCAAAGAGGGATTTGTGCTAAGTTGAGATGTGTGCGACATTCCTGTTGTATTTTTCATATATTAGCATATAAGAAAGTAGCTTGATCAGACTTATCAGTGGTGACACGTGAATATTCACTGAATCTCTGTGGTATTTCTTTAATCTTCAACAAGTGTGTATCATTAACTGGAGCTTCCTAAAATAAAATCAAAACCCTACATCTCCTCTGACCAACTGCTGCGCATGCACACATAAAAGGCAGAATGTGGTTTAAGTTCTGTGAATATCTGCCTCAACCACATCCTCCTACACTCAGCGTGCAGAGCACAAAAGCATATGTACATGGTGTTGAGAGGCGCACGCACACACAGACACACACAGACACACACAGAGACACACAGACACACACAGAGACACAGACACACACAGAGACACACACAGACACGCACAGACAATGATACATGTTCAGGCAGATAGACTCTTATTACAGCTCGCTACACAGATGACATACTACATGTATCTACAAACATGTAAATCACAAATGCACGCACAGCTAAGGGGGCGGATGTAAAGAGAGCGAGTCCATGAGCTGTATGAGAGCTCTTCTCAGATCCCTCTAGCCCACCGTGGGTGTTTTGTCTTTCCCGCGGGGGATGCTGGTTGTTTTGCGGAGGCAGGTTCATCTCCAGGATTAATGAAAAGCTCCATCTTAGTCATGAAAAGAGCATTTTCACAATCTATTTAACATCATGCATACCAAAAGCTCACATTAGGCACTGTTGACTTATGTTCGCCTACAGCTGTGTTTTCTGATGCATTCATTGCCACTGCTGTTATCTTCTGTGGGGTAGGCTGACCCCCTCCAGCCGTGCCCATTGACTCTCTTGCATTTCTCATGTTCACTGTCAGAAAACTCATTCTTCTGCGCTGAAATGAAATATGGTACACAACTGGAAGTCTGCGGGAGTTATTGAAGAAATGAGAATAATAAAGCTTTCCAGGACTTTAGTGTGCTTTTTGGAGAATGTCTTTTTTTCTTCTTCTTTTTTTTTTACACCCGGTGATGGATGATTGTCCGCAGAAACGGAGGATTCACTGGCACACAGCATGGGATCAGCCAATTTAGTTAAACCTTTTCAGGTCAAACGCGACACTCTGACCTTGCTGAGAGTGGTACCAGGTCAAAGCACCGTAACGCAGGTTGTTTCTATCTCAGCGGCTGGGCTGACCCAACACAGACTAAAGTGGTGTAATAGGGCTGCAGTGGAAAAGCTCGCAGAAAGAAGTGCATTCCATGAGTGCTGGATGTTATTTCAACGGTTGATTCCGGTGAATTATTTAGTGTAAATGGTTGTAATTACACAGTGAGTACAGTGAAAGCGATGAGGTTGCGGTGCGTGAAGATCTTTGCAGGGATCACAAGACCAGGAGATGAACTCAAAGGCATTCCAGGAACCGCCGCTCACTCCTGCTCTCCTATTCCCCACAACCCTCCCCTCCCTTTAGCTCTGTCAGCGATTTATATCCGGTGAATGGCTGGCGTCTGGCCGGCCCTTCTCTGAGCTTTAAAAAGGCTGTTAAAGGTCCTTGTGAGACACGGCCTCTGTCCCTCCGTTGCCACCCACACCCTCCACCCAACCCGCCCGCATAGCCCTCCGAGCAATCACAGCTTCTCAGGATGTCAGTTAGCATTAGGGTATCCCCCCCTTACGCCTGTGATCAGGGCTCAGTTAGGCAGGGGAACTGGGGCAAAGAGAAGGCGTTTGCTCGTGGCAGCCAAGGGAGAGACCGGTCATCTCTGCTACACTGACCTTTCAAGGTTTTTTAAGGATCGCAATTTGATGGTGAAAGTAATGGCCTGATGCATCTCTTGGTGTAAACACTGAATGACTAGCACAGCAGGACGAGACACACATAAGGACTCAAATAAGACAGAAATGTCATCTAATTCACTTTTTTTTAAGGAGAAGACAACTGGAGGGCCCATTATGTGGCCGTGCTTGCTGATGCTGTCCAGGTTGGTTCGTCTGTCAAGGTAAAATGGCAGGACTGCAAATTCTGCTTGACAGCACAAGCTCCCCTTAGGGAGACTAAGTGGCGTCAACCTGTCGTAGTCACACACTGTTGCTGACAAGGTGATGATGAACACCTTTCATTAAAAGGCAGAAGCTGGGCTTTTCCCTCTGAGAGAGCATGTTCCGGTCTTAATGTCAAAGGGAAAGGACTCGGGCTGCAAGAGGAGGCCTTGGGGCCCAAACTCTATATGATTTTGTGTGCCAAAAACCCCGGTATGACACGATGATGCACACTCAGAAATTCATAGGACCCACTGTCTGCGGCGAAGGAAAGGGTTCGCACTTAGATTGGACCACTCCCATGAAAACTGTTTGAATCTTGTCACAAGTTGTCGATGTTGCAGATGCTGCAGTATGTGGAGTCACATTGCTTGAAGGACGATGGGTACAAAAGGCACAGACAAGCAAAATTTTTTCAATTTACAGTTCGGTACTCAGAAATCACGGCTTCAAAGTCATCACACTGCACAAAGCAACATTGGACAGACTGTGATTGCTTTAAAAGGACATGAGAGGCAAAAGTTCAAAGCTGGAGACAGAAACATCGAGGAGTCCAGTTTTGTCTCGTCCGAGATTTTACTTGCTGCACATTTGGGCAAATTTATTTTTGGTAATTTTTTTTAAATCGTCACTTCTGTGGTTACCCAACACCAGAATTAAATTTAAATAAACAGGGCTAATAAAGTTGGTCTCAGTTACTTTCTTTGGGGCGTTGGCTCGCAGCTTGATAGAATGTTTTTAAATGAAAATCTTATCTGCTTTTGCTTCAAAATGTAATCCAGAGCCCCCATTAGATTTTAAATACATATTGCATACTGGTGCTAAGATATTGGCTGTTTTTTGCCATCACACTGTCATACTGCTGAGAATTTTTGACAGATGTTCAGTATCTGTTAGGGAGTTAAGGAGTCATGCTGTGTGGCATAAAAGCAAATCCCTGGCTGAATTTTGCACAACAGCTCATCACAGGCAAAAGAAATGATGAACCAGCTGGCATAAATGTTCCATCATGAGCCTAAAAAATACAAAGCTAAAAATAATGATTATGATCATAGAAATATTACTACTACTGAAACGGATACTAATAGCAATCCTCTTATAAACACAAATACAGTGTGGCGTAAGATTTAAACATACATTTCCATTGATTATTCAGCTAAACAAAAAGGAAAAACTTAGAGTGTCGGATCCATTAGTGTCCACTCGCCGAATTATGACATTAGAAGCAGTAAATAGCTCGGATCTCTCAGTAAACACCAGTGTCTGAAGTACCTCCGCTGCCGGCGTATGGCTTCGAATGAGACACAGCTCCCACACCTACAATCTAGCCACAAATCATTTCAGGACTAATGAGCAACATCAAACCATGACATTACGACAAGTTACTACCATCTCCATGACTACTAGAAGAAGAGCGATCTGTCGCTGGCACTTCCTTTTCTTTTACCCAAAGCAGGTTTCATAGCCTGAAACTTTATATCACTAATTCTGGCACTTTGGACTTTGGGATTTGTTTTGTTTCCGCTGTGCTTCCGTTGGCTGGTGTCAAGAGCAGGATGATGATGCTGCAGGTCGTTTTCCCTTTTTAACGTTAAAAGAATTGTATCTACAATCGCTATGGCATTGACCACACAGTGTTTAACGACACAGATTTTTTTTTCCCCCTCTTCCTTTGTTGTCCTGTTGGGTATTTTATAAGCTTCGACGGTGCACTGTGTAAGAAAAGACAAGAGGAAGGGACGATTGGTGAACCTGATATAATTTTATTTTCAGATCATTTAAAAAACAAACAAAAGAAGTGAAAAGGCTTTGAAATGACCATAATAACATGTTGTTACTAGTAACAGCATGCTAGTAACAACCTTCAAATCCCCAAATGTTAGTGTTTTTAACCAACTGGAAGGACTCCAAAGCTTTTCCTCCTGTTATTACAGAAAATTGTACCATTTCAAAATACATTTTAATAATGCATGGGTTTAAAATAACAGCACAACATCTTTGTTTCCTTTCTCACGGCACCGTGGTAATCCTGGTTGAGGTAAGCCTCTCTGTGTAGCCCAAAACAAGGTTTCCCATTTTGTGGTTAGAAATGGCCCATTCACTGAAGAGGCCACCTAGTACTACGATTAAAATGGATGTTGTGTTGTTGTGCTTCATTTCTGTCACCTCAGATTTAGTAGAGTTGCAGTTAAGACTTGTTATTATAAGGCTGTTACTCTTTAACTCACAGTTTTGATTAAACAGATGTAATAATGTCCATTTTTGCTGGAGTTTTCAAAATCTCACTCCGGCCTAGTGATGAAGATGTGGTGACTTATTGTATGTCCCCCCCATGTGTCTCTTATCGATTGACCCCATTGTTGGTTATTTTGACCTTATAGTTTCTCAGCTAAATTTGGGGATGGTTTTCCTGGTGGAAATTTCAATCAATTGCTGAAAAATCTTGATGAGTTGATGGTCTCCAGAGAGCAATAACCGACTTTGGTGATCTCTTTGACTTTTATTGTTGTCACTAATGGATAGTATTTTTCCACGTATTCATAAACCCAGAGTTCACAAGTTGTGACGTGTTTGCTGATGTTTACGGAAATGGCAGAGGCTATGGAAGTTAATTTTTTGTTGGATGTTAAACTAATATATTGTCATTTTTATTCTGTGTTCTTAGATTATAGCCTACGTTTGAGGGAAAAAAATGTATCTTCCCAACAGCCTCATCTTTTTCCTCGGTGCCTTTGCACTTACGTTGCTCCCCCGTTAGCTTCCTAAATTGTTACCCTCTGTGGCTTCTGCCCCCCACACAACACCCATTCGGTCAAAAGTTTAACTTTAAATCATTACTGCAAAACTTATAGCAAAACTCCCACAAGACTCAACTGTATTTTGTGTTTACTGCTAATTAGCAAATGTTAGCATGCCTAATTGATTATACTTAAATACGATTTTGAACATGATAAACCTCATATCTGATGAATATGAGCATGCTATCAGATGTGCCTAAACTCCGTAGAGTGTAGCTCATCAACACCGCAGGAGATAAATATTACTATTTATTATAGAATATTCTTATAGTGATGATGTGAGTTACAGTCATGACACATTATTAAATGAACTGTGGCTCAAAGGAAGCTGAACCTTCTTTCACCATATTAGTGCGAGAACAGGAGAACTGCATGTACTGTGCCACCTTTCTCACAGTTTCTCTGGGGAGCTCTGCACAGCCCGTTTCCCATACAGACAAAGTTATAACCTATATGGCTTTGTGAATTCAGGGCAGTTATTCAAAGTAGATCTGTAAAAATTTACAGTTTCTTCTTCGTTTTTTGTTTGTATGAGCATGGCGCTTGTTTCAGAAATCTTTTATGACAGGTATAACTCTGCACACAAAGTTGTTGTCTACTTGTTCTTAGTGCAATTGTGTGCATTTTGTTTTTAAACGTAAACACTAGCAGTAATTTGCAATCACTCTAACTTTGTGCTAAAAGGCCATTTCAAGTTTTTACAGAACAAATTACACCCGTTCATGAATTTATGCATATCTCATCAGCCCCAATTCTTTGCTCGAGAAGCAGTTTTAATATTCACATGCATGTTTTGAATGTGAATGCGAGAACATAGTTGATGCGCTTGTATAGTTAAAATTCTACACTAATCTCAACCAATTGAATGTAGTTTACAAGTGGCACTAACTTTTTAAAATCAAATTGGTTTCCAGACACAATAATTTCCTTGTTGAGTTATTACCTCAGATACTGACAAAACGGAGCCACCTTCCAAATGGAATTGCAAACATATCTTTGTTAGACGTTATGAATGTGAAAAATAATCATGAATTAGTTGCTAAGGTTATGTCAGTTAATTAGCACCTCATTAAGTGGAGATGTCCACTTCCCACTGTGGGATGGAACTGTAAGCACCATCAAAAGTATACCTCTTCACCAAAAATGTTTTAAATAACAGGAAAAAAAATATGAAAAATGTTTCACAGAGGCTGCATAATTTAAAACAAAACAATGCCAAGTGTTTGCGAAATTCTGCAACACCAAAGTTAAAGTGATGATAGTAAAAATGAAGAATTAATATCAGTCGATTTAGCTGTGCATAGCAACGAGAACGCAAATACAGTTTTAATCAACAACACTGCACGTTATTTCTTTTAATAAATTATCTTTGTACAGGGAATGACTTGTTATGTTTGCTGATGAGAGAAAAAAAAAACCTCATTAGCAGTCAGGCTTCATGCTCTATAAAATTGTCAGTGACATCCTTCTCTCCTGCCCCTGAAGACTTGTTACAGTGTTCAGGGCAACTTGTGAAGGGATGGCAGTGTAAACTGATGTTTGAATTGTGACATGAATGCAGACCAAGAGGCAGTATTGTTTTCTCGAAGCGACATCTTCCTCCTCTAACAATGTCCCCTTCTTTTCCCTTCCGATAATCTTATGTGAGATTGCATTGTTGGGCTGTCTCCCAAAGTGTCACATAGCAATTACATACTTGTAAAGACCTGCGATAGGGCTGTGCAAATCAGACAACTCCACATTATTCCTACTTGTTGGCTGATATGTTAGGAAGTTCTGATATTAGTTTTTTTTTTTCATTGCCCTCTTTGTCTCTTGTCCTCTTGTTTGTCGGGAGTCTGTACCACGTCAAATTCCAACCAGGCCAATAGTCATTGACTTACATTAGTAGCTTGCAATAAGTCATCAGGTACTGCATGTGGGCCTTTTTCTTTACACTGCAGCTGCCCTCACTTGTAGGATTTTCTGCTGCAACCCACAACTCTCACGATCTATTTTTACTATATTTGAATTGAGCTGGAGTCTGGGAGAGTTACTGTCACATTTCACTAAAACATCTCTCAGGCTGTATTGACAAGCCCTGTCAAAGACTGCCGTAGCTGTTTCGCTGTAACAATGACATCCACTATGCGCCTTAGACACTGTCGAAGTTTCCCTTTTTGCTGCATGTTTGGTTGGCTACAGCTGATGAACAGAAGGCTACCCAACCTACACACTGACCATGCATTTCATGGTGAGTGCCCATTCCCACATGCAGCTTTGGAAGACGTCCATACACTGCCAACATCTGCTGCAGATCTCAAAGGACCCCCGGGCTGTAACTGCTAACTTTTACTTTTGAGTTTGTTTGCCTTTGATCCAAACAAGAGTTTGACAGATAATAAGAGGGTTGCTCTTGAAAAACAAAATGAAACCCAGACTCACGTTCTCACAGAAAGTTAGACAAATAATTCCCAGTGAGGGTATGGGCATTTTTCAAGCTGGGGAACAGCTGTTCATGCTCATATGCTGGCAGTATAATTTAATCAATTATGTATATAAAAAAAAGATTCCCTACATGCACCTGCAGGTGCTTGATCGATACACAGTCCTACACACAACTATAGACAGTGCATATTAAATGGTGTAACTGATTACCATTACATGGTTGCAAAGGGATGCACTGGACACTATAGACAGTCTGAAGAGGTTGAGGGTTGCATCAATGGGATTGTGGTGATGAATTCTAGTCCGACTGAGCAGGTGTAAAATCGATTCAAATTACAATGAAATAACATTTACATGCGTTGTGTGGGCACTAGCAGTGAGTGCACCAAAACAAAAGTCTGTGGTGCTACAGGCACAATACATGCCATACATTGCCATTTTTAAATGGAATTTAATTGATTTCTGTTTGGGATGAAAACAGCGCCCTCTAATGGAAATGAATGGTCACTGTCAGTCACTGCTTTGTAAAGCGAACATGTCCAACCAGAGGAAGCCAGGTGCACCTAGTAATTAAAACATATGTTTTTCATTAAACTAATCTTTGCAACCATAAGCAGTAGGATTCTGGGAAAATAAAAAGTGAAGCCAAACCTTTGCACTCCGGACACAAAGTACTTAGTCTTCATCTTCAAACCGCTGGTGAGCGAAATGTCTTTTCTCTTGTTTGTGTGACGTACTGGAAGCGGGGCAGCCGTCTAATAGCTGGATCGCCTTTAATGTGCACGTCAGCGTTTAAACGTGAATACACGTTGCGTGGTTTGCCATATGGTTTGACTGTTTAGTGGGGCTGAAACTCTTATTTTAAGCTTTAATTTGATCTATAAGATGTCTGAAAATGAAAAGAGATCCCGGTCACAAGTTCAAAGATGCAAAAAAGAAAATTTCAGGTTGCTCTTTGTTAAAAATTTAAAAATTATTTAGTTAAATGTCACAGAGGACAGAAAATACAGTCAACGAAAGAGATTTTGGTCCATTTTGCTGAAAAAAAATGTAATTGCGCAAAATGGTTGCATTAATTAGCTTTGATGAATTTACTAAACCATACAGCTGCTATTGAATTATGATCTGCTACACTATGCGGTGCTGCATAGCTTGCAAGGCTTGATGCTGTATGATATTTGCATTGTTTCTCTTGTATTTGATCCTTATTTTAAGTCATATCCTTGTTGTTTAAGTATCCTTTAAATAAGGAGTTAATGAGACTCTATTGTTTGTAGTGAAGGATTGTGGGATAACCTCAGCAGGGAACTGTATTAAAATTGCTAGACCAAAGTTGTAAAAGTTGAACCAAAGCTAGATTTGACCACATTTGGTTTTGCCATTTTTGCAGGATTCCACCTTATTTCTTGCTGTGCTGCAGAAATGACAGTCCAGTGACTGCCTTGTTGTTAACTTTGAGAATATATGAGGCTGTTTGTTAACTTTTCCCCTGTTGTCTCAGAGTTTTTGCTGGGTTGCAGCCTTCTAGTGTGTTCCCAAATACACATCAGGTGCAGACACTTGGATTTCCACATAATCAGGCCATCCAGTATCCACTGGAATAGAAAAGTTTCTTAGTCTGGTTGTGGTGGAGATTATGGAGTTGCACTCAGAAAAGATGCCTTCAGAGTCAGGATTTACTCCCTGGAGTTCCTGGGCCGTATGCATTTTGTATTAGCTGCACTAGATTAAACGTGTTTGTACAGTTTTGTATAGGTGATGGTGCTGCTCTTTCTCAAACTATAAAAAGACTGGATAGCGTTCAGATTCAATAACCAGACTTCAGGCTGGGTGACTTCAACAGCGGCTGTCACTCAGGCATGATGTTTGTCTGACTGTTCGTCACCTTGTTCCTTGTCCATCTTGAAAAATCTACCGAACACACGCCGCACTTCCAAATCGCTCATTGTTGCTGATATGCTTCGGTTTTCCATATGTTTCAGCTTCAAATGATTCGGTTGGAAATAGGTCTGTCGGGGGCACAGGTTTGATAAGACATAATTCCTTAATCCTGACAGGCAGGCAGGTCTAGCTCTGCAGATACAGTAAATCAATCGATGTGTCTGAGAAGTAGCAGGCTTCTGTATCGACTGTGACCCCGTCACTCTGCCAGCACCCCCACCACCTTACACACACACACACACACACACACACACACACACACACACACACACACACACACACACACACACACACACACACACACACACACACACACACACACACACACACAGTCACACTCACACACTTTCTAGGAAAAGCTAGACGGTGATTGCTTGTGATAAAGTCTGTCTCCAAGTTCAAGCTCTGTAAATACTAAGCTGTAATGGTTGGCATTCAAAAATACAGGGTTAACAAAGAGTGTATTTGACCTGCAAGATGAAGTGTGTTAGGCATCATTACCGAACATCGCTTAGAGTCAACAGGAGGCTGGAGATGGTTCACCTCATGTCATCTTTTCATCGGGCCATTAACCAGGCTCACATAGCGAGTGAGAGAGCAGCTCCTAGTGCCAGAGGCTTCGAGAGACCAAGATGTTTGGATATATTTTAACCCGCAGATTCAACATTCAAGCCTGCCCTCTGAATCATATTCAATCCAGGCCCCGAGATGTGCATGTGATGATAGGTAGGAATTGAAAGCTTTATAGGGAGGAGAGGTGATAACTGTGATGAATACCAAGTAGAGCTGCTGCTTTTTTTTTTTTTTTTTGTTCAAACGTAAAACCTAAACAAGAGTATAGGAGACTGAATAAAGGAGAAGACTCTGCAAAGATGAAGGGTGGGAACTGAGGATTGTGGGGGTGTATTTCATTGTTACAGCACAATGATAGTCATTGAATCAGTCACTCAGCGAATGTGAAATCAACAATTTTTAATATGCTTTTCTGACTCCCCGATGATTTCCCCTCATAGCATCTTCATCCTTTTTAAGCAGCGTGAGAGATTTCTGCCTCTGCTCTTCCAGGGCAGGAGAATCAGGGCTTGTTCTCACATTTCAGTCCATTTATCTCCAGCTAGATGCAGCTCAGTGATCTTAGTCCTCCATTAGGGCTGCACGGAAAAGCATCCAGTGCAAGTAAACAAAATATTTAGCACTGGCCCCTTTTCTGCTTCCCCCTGCTTTCAACCTTGTAGTCCAAATGACTTGCACTATCTTCAAAACAACACATTACATTCGCTGTGTTGGAAAAGCTCAGCGATGGCCTCGTGGTAACAAGCCTTGTTTGCATGTTCTAAAATTTCTGTAGCTGGCACAGAAATGGAGCGGCTCTCTGGTGTGGTTGTCAGAAAGTTGATATTTCAAGAGATAAATTACACCCATGTTTCCTCAGGGTTCTCAGTGAAGGGAAATCAAACGGCCACAGTCAGCTATTGCATAATATCATGTCTTAGCAAGATTTACCACATATATCAGGGTTCTAAATAAATCATGGTTGTCAGCTGCATTTTGCTGTTTCTGTAATTAATGTGCCCCAGAGTTAAGATATTCAGGCTCCCAGCTCCCATCTCCCTTTATATATAACGGTGACAAAACACATCAGATGACAAGGGGGAGCGATTGGGATCATTTCAATCATTTCTTCTCTGTAAGATGCTTTTCCCATTGGACCCCCGGGGCAGTGATGTGAAGTGAAAGTTCATGCGTCATTCTGGACATGATCCCATTAATGCAAAGCAATGCAGCTGTATGTTAATACACTTTTAATGAATGTTGTAAGCATTTTATTTTTTCTTAGATGACTTATTTCTCCCTTACACTCGATTAGTTGATTAACTGATTAGTCGATCAATGTAAAATGTTTTTACGATCATTCATTGATCAAAACCTTTATAGATTCTCTTACTTCTTCAAAGCATTTTTAATTTTTTTTAATTTTTTTTATAAACCTAGTGGAGAAAATGGTGTCAAATTTAAACAATATCTCCAGGCAGACAAATATTGTGCTCTTGAGATGTGATTAACATTAGCAAGGGGACATAGGGGACAGACAAAGTATTCCCTGTGGATCTGGACATTTTTTGAGGGGATTTTTTTTTTTTCAAATGGTGACTACATAGAGAGGAAATGTGAGAAAAGAGAGCAGGGCAATGACATCAGGGTTCAACGTAACATTTTTTTCCCCCACTGGCCCACTTTGTCAGTAGGTCAGAGTTTTACTGGCCCCTGGTATATTTTCACTGCCCTGGCAGCCAGAAAGGGAAAGTAATGCTTTCTTCACAAATTTGGGTGATTTATTATATTTAATTTATACATCATTGAATTTCCATTTAGATTTGGTTGTTTATAATATAAGAACAGAACTTCCGTAAGTATTGATTACCTTAATAATGAACTGTTAAGAACTGAGATAATGCTGAGAGATTTCCTTGTTTCCCACAGGTTGAGAATCACTTTGTGGTTGTCGATGGAGCGACCTGTGACTGATGTGTATACAGGGACTCGTGCAGTTAGAGGGGGAGAGTGGGAACCAGGTTATTCTCTGGAGCTACATAGATGGCTAACATGCAGAATATTAGCAGGCGCTACAATTTACTGATGTTCCCTAAACGCCTCACAGGTATTGGTCGATGCGGGTTCGGGGGCATTTTGTCACCACTCAGTAACTGCCGTTGTGTGCAACTTAGACAGGTGTGTGATCAAACTTTTTCGTTTCGCTGCACCAACAGTACTTACTTCTCGGTACACCCTGGGTCTTTCGCTGTGCCTTTTGACACCCGAATATTACATTTTAGATGTTACTTTGCACAGTTACGCCACTCGCTTACCCTTTAAAAGCTTCAACACAACTGCTAACAAAGCTTTCTGTCCTTAACTTAGTCACAACACCATTTAGTTTGAACTTTCTTACTCGCCCACGGACTGCTTAGGTGCCCGTCAAACACATCCCGAGTCTCGACCCCCTCTCTTTCTGTGTTTCACCGCGCTGCTCTCCACAAGGGTGATTTTTCAGATGTAGGCCAGTTATGACACTAAAACGCCCACAAACTCTAAACTGCATCGTGATTCACTTCAGTAAAATATGGCTGCATTCAGGGGAGGTCAACCACAGGTTAATAATGTGTTCAGAAGCATATGTCTGCACACCAGGTGGTTAATGTGGGAACCCTGCTGTATAGGTTGGCTTGGTTGTGTGTAGGGAGGGTGGACTTCTTTTTCCCCATGTGTATTTCAGCGAATTATGATGCATTTCAACGACATCATCTTAAACATGACCCTGCCGTAGACTCTGATTGGCCTCTACTGGCCTAAACAGGCAAGTGAAGGGCAAACCAGCTTGCCTTGCATAAACCTTTACTGGTTCCGGGCTGTAGTGCCATTGTTTATGTTGTACCTCATGACATTCAGGAAAGGCCTGGCTGGCCAGGATTAAAACCGGAAACTCACTGTTTACAATATTTGCAACAAAGCGGTATGCAACCTAAAGCACTCAGGTTTTAGCTTGTCGTGTGCATCTTGTAATTCAGTTTGTATTTCTGAACAGGATTATGTTCTGTAATGGATGTGGAGATTCAGTGGTGCAGACCAAAACACCCAAATAAACACGTATAACTCTTCAGAAATCTGATCCGAACAACGCTACAGAAGTGGCATCGCAGTTATCACATTTTTACTTTTCTTCAGTAACAAAGTAATACAGCGATATATTCATGAGTACATTGCAAACAGGGACCACTAATGCATACTTCGGAAAACATGTGATGGTGCTAACTTGACGATATGTACACAAACAGGCTAAAACCTGGCTAAAAAAAACAGGCTCAAAAGAGAATTTCATTATCTACATGTGGCTGTCATTATAACTGGCCAGTCGTGAACTCGCATCATGTGGCTCCTCTGACTGCTTTGATTTATTTCCATTGTTGTGTTACTTTCCGAACAGCCCCCTTGTGTTGGTGTTAAAACGTTTTCGACCTCCTCCATTTTCACACAAAAGCCAAATTCAGCACTGCGCTGATAAAATGCGAAAAAGCTCACTTTTCTTCACTTTAGAATTCCAGGTTGTCATTCTGGGTGGACTTCAAAATTTACGAGGCATTTTGGGTTGTTGTCATTGGGGCAGGGGGGGTAAAATTACTCACACAAGTGCTCCTTACTGATTTAAAGCCACAGACCAGGGTGGGTAATATTTAAATCACCCACCTCCCCACGATAAATAAATCCTTTCACAGTGGGGCTTTAGGTTTACATTGGGTTGCATTGCCCTCCTCTTGCTGCCGATCACAGTATGAAATGGGTATCAATGGCGGAATAATGGTCACTGAACATTACAGCAAAAATGTATAGACAGACTCTATCCAACATGCAGTTTGGCCAGAAAGAAATACCCAAATGAAAAAGAGCATCTTACACATAAAGACATTGGAATATCTCTTACATGGTGACATTGTCTGACATCTTCACTGGTAAATTAATTGCACAGTCTAGAAATAATAAGTGGTAGCCTGTGTTGAATTTCCATACACAGAAAATCTTTAATTAAAAGTCTGAAATTTGATTCCCCAAATGAGTGTACTGTGGAAATGTGCTAATATTGCCATTAATTTACTGATTGTTATTGCAAAATAAACACTTTCATTAAGATTGATAAGATGATCATATTACTGATTAGTTGTATCCAAATTCTTGAACAGCCCTTTGTAAACTGTTAAAAGAAAGTTTTTCCTTCAAGCTGTTTTGGGAATTGTTAAGTAGTAAAAACTTTACTGTGTTAAGTCCACGAGATGAATTATGTCGTGGTTTGGTGCAGTATGAATAAATAAAATCAAAAATGTATTTACACTAAAATGGAATAAATATGAGGGTTTTTTTTTTTCTTTTAATTTTAGGAAACTACAACTGTATTGAAAGCTTTAGCTGTCATTTCAACTTCAACGTTCGGCTGAAGCTTCCGACATTAGAGAGGAAAAAAAAACCATTCAGGCTGCACAGATCTGAGCGAGTGGAGGCTTCTTGCTATTGTGAAGTGTGACACAAACGGGTATCAAGATTGCTCTTTGTCTCAAATGCTCAGTTTGACAGCTGGCAATAAAAGCTCTTTTCATCAAGATCTTTTCTGTAGTGCCGCATGGAGGCGGGTGAAAACTTGACAGATTTACTTTGTCAAAATCATGCACATACTTTAGTAGCGACTGTGCAGCGTGGAAATGTTTGTACTTGATAAATTCCTCATCTGAAACCTGTTACAAAACCATATTATGTGCATAATAAGGATTTTGCAGGATGTTCTCAGAACTTACTGCACAAGATGATATGCAAAAATACATTTAAGTTGCTCATTTCTTTTTGAAAAATGACAGAATTGTTGAGATGGGAAGTACTTTGTTGCAGTGCTGAAAGGCACCTCAGTGAAAGATTGTGGCTTCCCCAATCTAGTGCACAAATTTTGATGCAATTTATTGATTTTACTGCTTAAAATTTGTTTTTTTTTTTTTATACCCAGATCACTTACAAGTTTGATCCATCTTATCGATGCATTTTTTTTGAATGCTCATTTCCGTCTTTTTTTTTTCTTTCATTAGAATCATGCAGTGGTGGCAGCTTCTCCCACGTTCTCCAGTTCATGTGTGCAGCTAAGCCCAGCTCTCCATTCACTTCCAGCCTTCCTCTACCTTTCTATTGATCTGCTCTGCTGCATCAACATGCTAGAGTGTCAATTAGAGAGCCCCTCCTGCCCATCTGTGAGCGCAGAGCTACAGCCTCTCTAAAACTTCCCCTGGCTGGCTCGGCCATCGAGCAGCTGCTCAGGTCTCAGAAGACGAAGAGGGGAATAATCTGCCAGAAATAAATATACATTTGTATCCTTGTTTGTACTTTTAATGTTCCTTTTGCAGTACTGATTGGACTGTAAAATGCTTGGGCTGGAGCTGTGCAATTTCTGATGTAAAGTGGGAAAAAAACAACCTGTGACGTAGTTTAACGGTGTAGCGGCAGGTCTTCTAACCCATTCGTGCGCTTCAAAGAGAAAACATCTTGCGTTGTTGAGGTGAAGGGCATTTGTAAGGGCAGGCAGGTTGTGGAGAGCGGAAAGAACGCATCTATTTCAGTGGAAATAGATTCTGTTTTTAGCAGTAGGATGGGTTCAGTATTTGTTTGCCTTAAAATTCTTTTCTTTTTTTTTACTGGAAGTCAGATTTGACAAGTGGGGGTATTTTTTTTTTCCAAGAATAAGGCAGTTACGCATTCATAATGTCAGATATTGATTTTGAAAGCACCAGTTTAACGCAGTCTTTTATTGGGAGTGTTGTATTCTGTTGCTGGGCTGTGTCCAACCCGTGTATATCCTTGTCTATCAGTGTCAGTCAGCTCTAAAAATGTTTATTTAGCTCAGTTTAACCCCCAGGAGATTCTGAGGTCTTGTGTCACGTGTTTTTGCTGCCACGGAGGCCATAAATTAATGATACCGGAAAACGAGTTCATGGCGTTTTCTGACATCTTTACTGCAGAAGTGAGCAGGGGAAAAAAAAAAAATCTGTCAAACAGCCAAGAGGATGAGCAGATGATAAGTCCGATAAGTGTCAGAAAATGATTCTTACTGCTTCAAGAGCCTGGCAGGAGAGAGTGTGAGTATGTGACTGATAGGACAACCTATACATATACGCCATGTATCGATTACTTTCTTCCTAGTTTTACTTTTATGAGAGAAAAGGCTTCATGTCTGAGGACTCTTTGGCCATGGATTAATGGAAATTATTACTTATAGGGAAAATGTATAAATTGTTTTCTAAATAAGGTTTTTTTGTGTGTGTCGTTTTCTTAAAATAGTTATCTTATATATGGGCCAATATGGTAGCTTCTGTCTTTAGACTTATATCAACATACATCTCAAACACTGTCAACATTGTTTGTGCACAACCAGTCTTGGTACCAGATGTATAGGTGAAACAGAATTAGGCACAATGTCAAACAACACCCACGCTATGTCTTTTTATGCTCTTATGCTTCTTGCGCGTTAAAATCTTTTTTATTTGTTATTATCTCAGTCAGACACATTCAGGAAGTAAAAAAAAAAGTTGGACAGTGCAGAATTAAGGCATTACTCTGGATTCAGCTGCTGCCATTGCTCACAAGGCCATGTAACAATAAACCCTTATTTGCCTGAAGGTTATTGTATGGCCTTTCGAAATGAATGCATCGCATCTCTGTACCAAAATATGTTTTTGCACCTGGGGAAAGGTTGTTCCCCTGATATAAATCTCCAGTAATTCCCGCAGCTGTCTTTGACATTTTGTAGCTGCCAAGTGTTTTTGTTGTTTTTCTCAAGTCGGCGTTGTAGAAGTTAATTGAGTTATACCATTAATAGCTCGTCTGTGAATATACACACATTGTGTCTTCTCATCAGGGCCCCTGTAACTTGCTTTTTTTGTGACTGTTTTTTTATTGCAATTCCTCAGAAGCAAACCATGAGTAGATTTGTTAATATAAGCCACAGCATTACATTAAAAAAAAAAAAAAATCATATAATACAGCCGAGTTGTGGAAATAAGATATTCACTAAAAGCGCTGATAATGTGTAATGCTGTGCTTTCATTTGAATCACTAAATCACTAAATGTCATGTTGAATAAAGGTCTAAAAGGTGGTCTGTCCTAACCCCGGTGCTTCATTAAAGTAGAATTCATAGGTTTCAGCTGAGTGAAGATAGTTTCTTGGATGATTAATTTAGGGTATAGCCAGTGTGACCTGCATGCTCTGAGATCTTTCAAAGTACTGAAAGAATTAGCCTATGTATCTTCAGTGTATTCAAAGAGGAAACACCATAAGATCATAAACTGAAATGAGACAAAACGAGCTGATTAACACAATACCGCTTCATGTAATCTTGTGAGATGTAAGATCTCTTTCGTTCAGTCACACGAGATACTCCTACAGATTGAATGGCGTCTTTCAGCCTGGATGACACATATGAGCTGTCACCCCAGCAGCTTTTCTTTTGTACAAACATGGAGCATGATGACGTCTGTCTTAAATCTGCAGCCTTGCAGAACAGCTTTTTATTCAAACCGTTCAATGTTTACAGCTGTTTCTCTTTCTATACTGTGCTATGTTGGCAGCAGCAGCTCCCCCTCCTTTCCTCTCGGTGTTTGCTCTAATGTCAGATATGCTGCTGCATGTTTTGTGTTCGCTTTTGGAGCCTAAGGTGAGTTGGCTGGCGTTCCAGTTGTCATCTTCTCTGCGGCAGTCTAAGTGGACCTGCATTGAATCAACTCTGAAAAATTACTTCTCACTCAGTAGGAGATAGTTGGGTGTATTCAAAGGACCTTGTCACTTCCAATATGCTCTCAATGAATCTCAGCCATTGCCGATCTAGGAGCTCAATCCACTCCGCTGGAAAATGGGTGTCTACAGCCCTATTCTGTGACTGTGTGCAGGCAGATTGTTCCTTCAGAGCCCATTACAACTACAGGAATGAATGGGGTGTAGACATGTACCTACAAGGTGTCTTGTAGTGGCATATTTTGTGTGCCTGTCTGGCATGTTTGAGTCCCAGGCAGAAAAAGGAGAACCTAGGGAATAATAGTGTCAGAGTGTGTACATGTGCATAACAGGATGGTGCTTACAAACTCAAAATCTATCTTTAAATCTGTATTATGTACCAGACAAGTGTGTCAAGCCTTGAATCTTTATAGAATTTGCATCTAATAACCCTTTACAGCAGTGAAACGATAATCAAATGCAGCGAGGTACCGCTCCCTTCAAAGAGATGAAAATGACTCAAAGTTCTGTTTTCTTTATGGGATCAGTATGCATACAACTTTATGGTAAACTTTATAAGCCCAAGTATCTGCTGTGTTAAGGACTGCTTAGAAGCAAGAGTCAGCTTGTGGAATGCAGTGATTTAAGGTTGAAATGTTTCTTCTTTCAAATTTTGGACATTAAAGCTGCTCTTCCTGTGCGATAGCTTAATTGTGAGGGTGGATCAAAAGTTCAGAGACTGCTCCTGTTGCCCTGTGTACAGCACTGTGACGTGCACAGGGCACAGAGAAACTGTAACCTTCGTGAGTATATGTTCCAAGTTTCGTCGCTAGTTTGAAATCGGCACCTGAGTTACTCAATTTTGTGAGCAGTGGTCCGGGTGGACATGACCAGTGAGCACATCAAATGTTGTGTCAAACCCTGAAATGCTTCAGGAAGCCTACGGCAATGAAGCAACGAGCCTGGGCTGGTATTTTGCGTGACATTTGTGTTGCAGAGGTGTGGAACTTCACTATTTAACACCAAAAGAAAAGGTGCACCAGGTCAGGTGTGCAACCAGGTGGTGTTTTGTATTACAGTCACAGGGTTTTGCAGCATAAATTTGTCTCTTGGAGTCAGAAGGAAAACAAATGACCTGAACTGTGGTGCGATGGAGCTTCGGTTCTCCAGCATCACAACTCCCCCCGCTCACAGGGCGTTAAAAATGCACAAGCTTCTCGGTCTCAACAACACTGTCGTCGGCCCCAACCACCCCTACTCACCGCATTTGGCTCCGGCTACTTCTCTCCTCAGGTGTGTAAAACATTGCAGATGCATCCAGATCACTGCTCACAAAAGCTTGTGTAACTCGGGGGCTGATTTTCTTCAAGCGACGACACCTGAGGTACTTACTCCCAAAGTTATAGCCTCTCTGTGCTGCCTGCGCGCACCGTTCCCGCGCAACAGGAGCAGTCTCTGGACTTATTGATCCACCCTCATACAGTTGCAGACTAATTTCTCAGGTCTTAATTCCAGTTGTTTGTTGCATGTCGTTTCAACCCTGCAAGGCACAGCCCTACATAAGTCAGTTGATTTCCATTTTAATTGTAGAGCACAATTCATACACGGGTAAACTCAATATGCTTTGTACAACATCCCACACAACATAATACAGAATTTTAAAAACACAATTTTTATTTAAACCTACATTCTCTTCCTACTTCAACACTCACACGTGAATTGCAACAGGCCACATATAAATTCCTATCTAATATATGTAATTGATCGTGCCTGTTGTGGAGATACCAAGGTATTGCTGGAGCGGTCCATTCAGCACAAGGAGCACTTTTGTCAACAGCTTATTCAGTCCTTATTAACTTCCCTTAATGTTTCTAATCATTTAACAGGATTTCAAGAAGTCTGTAATGTGGCAACAACAGTGATACGTTGTCGAGTAAATTATAATTTCTCTGCAAAGTACTGAGACGGAATCGCAGTCTAAGTGCCAATGCCGGTAGCAATCTTGTGTTTATCAACCATAAACAGTCAGTACTTTTACATTTTTGATTTTAACCAAATTGACAGAGAACATGGGCAATGTCACAGCATTGTGAAAGTGGCTGATTGTGCCTGCTGACAAGGTTGATGGGTGAAAATGAAGCATGTGGGATCTGACTCTTAGCCCTGTCAACCTTGGGAGCCTATGGCAACCTTTTGAATTCAAAATGGCAGATGTAGGCAGACTGTATCAGAGAAATAAATTAGTTTGGGAGCAGAAACAGAAAAGTTAAGCAAAAAAAAGAGGTATTGAAAAACTCATACCAATACAAATCCTCCTGCCTCTTTCCTGTTTTCTCTGTGCACTGTCTCACTTCTCTTCTCTTTTTCATCTTTCAGGAATTCACTCTGAAGCCTGTGGACCTAAGCAGGCCTGAGGGCTCTGACATATACCAAATCCCTGCCCAGGGGAAAAGGGGAGATTAAAAACTTCTGATTGAGGTGGAAAGGAAAGAGAGACGGAGAGAGGGTGGAGGAAACGAGGAAAAAAAAGCTTATCGCTCACCTTTGTTCTTACTAATGCCCCAAGTGAAGGATCTCCGTAGGCAAGTGAATACCAGCAGACACGAGAACCGCTGCCCATCACAGTGGTCAGAGGATGGAGTGAGGGAGTGAAAGAAGAGAAGAGAACAGGATTACATCCTGTGAAAGAGCCAAGCTCATATTCTCCATTAATTGAATGCCTGGGAGAGAGAAGAGACATGAGAGGAAGCCTGTTCTGTGCCAACTGCTTCAAGAGGTACTGCAATTAACCCTCTGGCCATCATAAAAGAATACCTGGCCATTGTTGTTTTCTGATTGCTGGCTTTGGTTGTACAGTGTGGATGTGTGCTTGGACTGTGGTCATGTTTCAGCACCCAGCGTGTAGACCGGATCGGACCGGCTGTCAAAGAAACAACCTGATTCTGCCGCTGCTGCTGCTGCTGCTGCTTCTCCACAGCTCCCTCAAGGCCACTCAGGCTGCCAAACCCAAAGGGCCAGGACACACACATTTGAACTCCATCCGCATCGACGGAGATATCTCCTTAGGTGGGCTCTTCCCAGTACATGCTAGGGGCCACGATGGCAAGCCATGTGGGGAGCTGAAAAAGGAGAAGGGTATACATAGACTGGAGGCAATGCTCTTTGCCCTTGACCGCATCAATAATGACAATAATCTACTGCCTAACATCACACTGGGAGCACGAATCCTGGACACCTGTTCCAGGGACACTCACGCCTTGGAGCAGTCGCTCACCTTCGTGCAAGCTCTGATTGAGAAGGACGGCACAGATGTCAAATGTCTCAGCGGGGGCGTGCCCATCATCACCAAACCTGAGAGGGTGGTGGGCGTCATCGGAGCCTCCTCAAGTTCTGTGTCCATCATGGTGGCCAACATACTACGCCTGTTCAAGGTAAGATATCAGCACTGTTTTTTTTTTTTTAAATTTGGCTTGATTGTTCACTTGTTGGTATGAATCAAATGCAGAGACGAGAACTGGAGCTGCGCTTGATGTTGAATACTGAAAGTCTGCATGAAATGGAAAACTGTGATATTTTTTGGTGTATTGATTGTCTTATATACAGTATTTGCTTGAATAATTAATAACGCTGGCTGAAAAACAGCACGAGCTGCTGAGCAGTGTGAGAGAACAATATGCGTTAGATATCTGCTGCCACACAATGGACACTTTAGAGAGGAGATCCCTTGGTAAATCTCATCATTCTTACTGTTGCCCCGGAGGAGTTGGTTGCTAAGCAGTGAGAGGTTTTGCCTATTACAATACACACTTGATTTCTTTCATTTTTACCACATAGCCTTTCTCTCTGTCAGTGTGGTGTTTCATCTGCTTACACTATGGAAAACAATATGTTCTCTTCATGGACATTGGGACTTTTTATTGATTATTTAACACGTACAGTATTTTAGGTTGCGGCCAGTCAGACATGGCAGGCGTAATAGTTCTTTCTTCTTTACTGAAGGTGTGATTGCTATTCACCGCTCGGCTCACAGCAAAGTAATACACCTTTTTGTTTTTACTTTAGATAGAATCTTTAAAAAAAATAAAATGTAAGTACTATCATGTGTTTGAAATGGCTTTATCTCTATAATTGGTACTGGCGAGGTAGTAGCTTATTTCATTTCTGTGTTAATTAAAACAAGTGACTCCTTGGTCAACACTCAGATTTACAAAACGGCTTCAAATAGTATTTCAAATGCTCTGTGACAATCCTGACTCTAAAGTTTAACATCACATTGATCATGCACAAAAGTACATGTCCAATCCAAACAGCACTTCCTCCAGTCTTGTTTAAAAGTACTGCAATGTCAGAGGTCTGCTCAGTCACAGAACAACATCCCTGCAGCTGATTCAGTGTCTTGCTTAAGGACACTTCAACAGGCCTTGTGTTTATACTCATAACACAGGACACTCACATTACTGACTGCATCACTTCAAATATAATTACATCCTTTTTAGAGGCCATCAGTGTTGACAGTTGTCAGTAGAGGGGCTGCAGATTCAACTTGAAGCATACTGCTGGACATTATTTAAATGCACTGTCTCTACACAGAGTCTGGATGGAAATAGGAAGCAAAGGAGCAGGAGTCACATGCTATTTCTTTAAAAAAAAACATTGTGCGAAAATGGCATTTCCTTGCCTGCCTTGAATGATTTAAACCTCAGCAACAAGGAGGAAACTGGTAAAATGTCAAAAAGACAAATACATTTGGTGAATTCCCTCAAATCAATGTGTTAGTTGGACCCTTAGCTAGCCCAAGTAATTTCAGCGGATCAATAAGGCAGCAATAATAGCAGCACAGCAACATGATATGTACATGGATTGTCTAGTCTGGACTCGATTATCATGTGAGATGTCCTCCCCCCCCCCCCTTCGATTTAAGCTTTCTGTATCTATAGAAAAATGTCAAGAACAACAGAATTATTAGCTGCGATGCATGTAAGCCTTGCTTAGGAGTTGTTTCAGAACCATGGACAGGGCCGTTGCTGTGTGCTGGTGCTGCACTGTGATGGTACTGAAACGGAGCGGAGGAGATCGATACACAGACGGAACACGTGACGTAGTTCAGTGTCTCGGCCTGCTTGCTTTTTGTGATGGCAAATATAACTTTCAGCCGTAATTCTTTTTTTTTTCCTCCCATTGTGGCGATCCACAGACAAGAAAGGAAATGACAGGGAAGTGAAGGAGCACAGAGAGAGCCGTAAGCCCTAAAAACAGCTGTTTCAACGTGCTTCCCCATGCTGATTTTAAGTGATAATTATGAGTAGATGATGCTTTGTTTGTGACGACAGTTATTACTTATTGGTTTTGTCCAATGTGCTCCAAGCATGCATTCCATAACATTTTCTCTCGCCCTGTCCCACAATAACAGCTCCCTCTCTGTATTCTTGGACCTCCTGATTTACAAATTTAGCACTGGATATCTTGTTTGTAGGTGTACAGAACTCCAGTGTAATTGGACAGAAGCCATGAATACTACAGCATGAGTTATGATTCTAGGTGAAATGTATTGATGTTGTATTTATTTAAAAAAAAAAAAAAATAATGTGAGTGGAAAACCAAAAGTAGGACTCACTTTGTTAAATAACCTCAATATAAAGTCTGAATCAACGAGTGGATTTGGGAAAACTGATTTGGGTGCAATTAAAGATTTTGGTGAGATGAATACGAGACTGTTTTTTTTATGCATCTTTATACATTAGTTAGTCTAATACTCCACAGGACCAGCCTGCAGTCTATGTATTATTTGATAAGCTCCCTGATTGTACAGTGTTACAAACCACACGGGATGTATACTTGTCACAGCTCACGGCGTTAATCAGAGAAAATCCAGTGTGACAGAACTCGCCCACTAAAACAAGGTTTTGTACATCTTTTATATATTTTAATGTATGCACTTTTGAGTCTTTTATTCTGTCAGCGTGGTAATGGATCTATGCATGGGCGTGTTTCATATATACTCGTAGAAAATGTATTCGGGCATACAAAGCCCTATGAATGAACTCTATATTTCTCTCTGTCTGCTACTCATAATAAATGCTTATATGTGCACTCGCACAGGTAAGAGTCAGTGTGGGCCACAGTAATGAGCCTCTCCTGCAGCGCAACCTTGAGCCCACTCGGAAGGAAGCCTCAAGTCCTTCGTCATTAGCACAGCATTCGCTCCATCTTAATTAATGCACGTAAGCGTTGTCCTTGCATATTTGATCTGGATTTCTCTGATTTCTTTTCTCTTTATCCTCAACGTATATATTGGCATTCCCCTCTCCTGCTTTTGTACAGTTTTAGACAGCTGGAAGTTTAGAAAGCAGATCCAGTTTGACCGCTGATTGAATAGATCAACATGGTGGTATTTCGCCAGTTCATCTTCAGTCAGTGTCGTTTGAGCTTCGGGTCGCAATATTGAAAATCAAACTCTTTCCACGGCTGTGGCCAATCAATCAGCATCCACCCTAATTGAATAGCGGTCATTACAACAATCAAAAAAAGAGAGTGAGCTTGTCGACGTGATGTAAAGTAGTCTGGTCGGTAACATAGATTAAACGGTAAACCTATAATGGAGAGTGGTGTGTGGTCATTTAGGCGGGGCCTCGAGTTACGACTTCCCAGGGATCCACAGGTCATCCAGGTGCCAGCTGGTTACCCCGGCCCTGATGGACCGGCTTGTGGCCCCGGAAGGTTTTAACTTTACAGCCGTCTCATAATGTACTCTGCGCCAGTGAGACATCATTTGCAGCATGATCTAGCATGCAGTGGGAGGAAGGACAACCGCATCTACCAGCACTGTGGCCAGACATAAATGTTTGCTTTAAATGGAGGCAATGCATGCACACGAGTACCAGCTCAGCATGCTGATGAAGACGAGCTGATTCTTAGACATGTAGACATACACTTGAGTACATACTTGTACACACACACACACACACACACACACACACACACACACACACACACACACACACACACACACACACACACACACACACACACACACACACACACACACACACACACACACACACACACACACACACCTTGTGTGTATGAACACAACACACAACCCTAAATAAAAGCAATCGAGCACACTTGCTTGATTTTAAAGCCAGCAGCAGCACCAGCCACCCTGGTGTAGTTAGCAGGTTTACAGAAAAGTGTTTCCTCAGTACTCAGCTGCATACAGATGTGGTCCAGAGCAGCTTGATGAATATTTTACTCCAACCTTATGTAACGGTAACACAGGGACCAGGAGCTGCAGCTCAACAACATTTTAGCGGTAGTTCAGCTGAGAAGTGGGAGCTGCCGTGACATGCATTTGGAGAAAAGATAATATATGATCACAGTCTATGTTGGATGATTACATTATTCATTTGCAAAGCAGATGTGTTCACAAAGTTAACACACATCTCCTACAGCAGAGATTACACTAGAGTCTGTCCTTCCTGATTACATCTCTAGCTCAGCAGAAGGTCCTGAAAGGGATTTCCTCTCTCAACCCAAACATTGCAAAAAGTGTGGCTCTTGTGCAATGGAAAGAAAAAGTATACTTTTCAATTTTATTTGTTTGATTCTGTGGCGCACATGAGTAGAACAATAGAGAGGCAGTGACCTAGAAATAAGAAGCTCAGAGTGCTCTAGCCTTTAATGCTCACTGAAAAGCATTTCACTGGCTCCTTGTACTAACATTACCATTTACTGCTGGCTGGACAGAACATCTCACTTTCACTGAATGGCTAGTTTCTGTAGTAAAGAGTGCAGAGAGGAGTACAAAACTATCTATTTAGAGGAGGAAAAGGATTTTCATGCAAGATCACACGCGTCCCACTCATTCTGACATTTTCCCTTACCCTCAGTTCACGTTCTTGTTTCTAAGTTCCACATTAGACCTATAGAAGCTGACCCACTGAAGTGTTGTTTATGCATCTGCACATTGTAAATAATCTACCTGCGATTTCTAAAGGTCTCGGAAAGAAAAACAAAACACTGATACCTCCATTTGATCCTGACCTGTGCTGTTACTACGCTACTCTCACATGGCATTTCTCTCGTCGTTTGGCAAGTTAATCGGTGCGATATATGCTTTCAACTGTGAACAAAAAAATAAAGCACGCTGTATTTAGTGCTTAGGGTGTGATTACCACCATAGATAGTTAATAGTTGATTACAGATCGCCTTGAGCAACTATTTCAAGCCCTATTCCTCATGAATCATTTTTGGGTTTTGTACATGATAACATTGCTGGTAAAAGCATGTAAATTATCAACCACTGTGTTGAATAATATATGGTAAGGCTATCTACTCCAATCTAATGCAATGAACCAAGACATATCAGGGGACTCTTGCTGAAGAACATACAACACATTTTTGGTATAAAAAGGATATTTCAGACACCCTTATAAAGTCAGATTCATAGGTGGAAGTTGTTAATGGTTGCTTTTATTAATATTTCTTTTGCTACTATGACTCATTTCTCTGTGTGTGTGTGTGTTTGTGTGTTTTATATATATATATATATATATATATATATATATATATATACATATGTGTGTGTGCGTGCTCACTTGCTTGGGAAAAGTCACTTGTAGTAAAAGCTGCAATTAGGTGACAGCTTGTAAGGTAAAAGCTTTCGGTGTTTATCTCATTCAAAGTTAAGTGTATACAGTGGAGACCCAGTCACACAGCAATCTGTGGAGAGGATTGCGGATATCAGTAGCAGTTGACAGACTCTTTCATGGTTCCTTGAGTGAGCGAGCTGATCCAGTCTGCAGCTGTTTTGTGGTCGAAGCAGCACCACATTCCTCTTTCCCAGAGGTGCTCACCATCTGCTTTGTTTCAACCTCTTTAAGCGAGTTAATGGTTATTTCCCCCCAGTTGATCCTCTGCTTCTCTACGCATTTCAGTTTCAGAGCAGTTTGGTAACATCAGTTAATGTTAGGCTGCGTTGATCAGTTAATATACCACGACACCTCAAACCTTTCTTCTTTTTTTCCCTAGTGAGAAAACATGGAGGAATCTAAAGGTTGATTTTGCATCTAGAGAAGAAAAAAAAGCTCTATTGGTTCATCTTTCACATTACAATTAAAGGTCCAGTGTGTAGGTTTTAGGTCACCTGTCTATTTGTCACAGCTTCAGTCTTTGCTGTGATTATAGCCTGAAAAACTTGTTTGCATTAATATTTGAGAACAGTGGTTACGAGGCCTCAAGTTCGGATTTTGGCCGTCGCCATGTTGCTAGTTCGGAGCGGTTTGGAGACACAAGTGACCACATTTGGACACGCTGGGGAGGAGTAACCCGACTGCACCTGTCAATCAACAGACACGTCCCCAAAACACCGCTTTTTAAGGCTTATTTTCTCATTATTGCCTGGATTATTCTCATATGGACCACCACAAAATGAATAAGAAGGAGCGACATTAGCTAACAACACCAAAGTAACTTGAGGAAAAAATATATTGACTTTGTATTCTATGGAGCCGGAGTTTTTTCTTTTAAGCCCACCTCCTGCAGCACTCTGTGGTATTGCAGCTTAAGACACTGTCGCATCTGCCTCATTTTACAGACCTGGAAACTACGTCCACTTTTATAGACAGTCTATGGTGCGGACTAATCAGGGACCAATAGTCTTAATGCAATGACGTGGAAGTAGTTCCAACAGTGCAGACAGTGGAAAAGTTTCTGTGGACAACATATGGTGTATAGTGGTCAATGCCAATTGGTTAAAGGCTGCTCCAATAGTGTAGCTCATTAGGATGCAACGACTGGAAACGATCTCCAGTGGAGTCTGTTCAGACCCACATATTCACACAGTGTTATCAGTGACTGGTAACACCAGACTACGATTTCAGGAGATCAGTTGGCAAAACTGTAATATAATATTCATAATTATGTTTTCATCACTGTTAGTCGTTACCTGAGAATGAACCCTTCGTATGTACATTGTAGAAACATGGCAGTGCAACATGAAAACTCCCAGTGTCTCTGCTGAGGGACTTGTCTCTCGAGTTTCGTGGCCACTTAAGTATTAGGTATCACTAAATCCTACACTCTGGTCCTTTAACCTACAGACTTTGTACTGAGAAGCTATCTATCAATTTTTTTTTTTTAAGTATATCCTAATGAACCTAAGATCCATCAACGCTTTGCCAGCTTTTCAAAACTTTATTTGAATAGCATTTTATCTTTTAGCCACTGGGCTTGTACTCATTTGGAATGAAGCAATAACTTCAGATGACCTTCTATAGAAAATTTAATCAAATCTACAAAGTTAAATGAATGCTTTTGGTGTTAAATTAGAATTTGGACCCAGACTGAATGAGATTAGAGGTGAAAAAAAGAAAATCTAGCTCCAGAATTGTATTCTATTTCTGTCTGTGTGTTTCTGTAAGTTTATAAAATGGATTCTAAGTTTGATGGCTCTTAAAATATAACATGAGTGGTTTTATTTTATGAGGCGCTTTTTCATTTTCTTTACACAGAGTTTCATCACTGCCTGGATGAAAATTAGTTACCCTGTCTATTGCATTTCATCATTGCGATTGCCTGTGCTTTTAAGGACTCTAGAGATAATATGGTTTCCTTAGATAATCGGTCCTTCAATATGTAATGCATTTATATACATTTTAACCTTGTTTTGGCCCGCATATGGTGAGTACTTACAACATGACAAACTGGGTCATGAAGTTCCATGCTTCATCTCACCTTGTTCTGTTTTATTCCCCTGCAAACCTTCCAGTGACACAGTAGACTGACAGCCCTGTGCCAAAATTGATTTAGCAGCTCATTTGGGGGAATGACAGCTAAATCAAGATTAACTAGTATCAGCCCATTGAGGCATCTCACTTCAAACAGGCCTGCTCATTTAGTGAGCCGGTGACAACATGATTGTTCACATTGACTACTTCACTGTGAAGTTATAAACACCAATTTTTGCTTGCTTTACATATACTTCAGTTTCATGCAACAAGGTGACAAGTTTAAACTTGCCAGAATTGTCGATGAAGTGAATTTTGTGTAGTTTGTGATGTGAGCTGCTTCCGATACGCATGACTGCAACAAAACGGTTTCATTTACAGACAGTTTCATGTCACATGTATAAGTAGATTTCCAATAAGAATATTGCATCATTATTACTTCAGTCATTTCTTTCTTCGAAGGTGGATCCTGCAACACCAATGGAAAGATAGTATAGGGCATTGTTCCTTTGTAATTTCAAAATGGGAGCCTTTTTGGCCAGACTACTGTAAATCATTGTGGGAGCTGCAGATAATAATCCTCTTCACTTCAATGATATTTTTCCATTTTCTGTATTTTTCTATGCCACGTTTTTTTTTCCTCCCTCCCTTCCCCTCTCCTCCCTGTCCTCCAACTACTCCATTAACAAAATTCTAACTGTCTGATTGTGCAACTATTAAACCTTCAGCTTTCTCTCTCCATTATTTTATATTTAATATATGTACAGTAATAGTATTGATCTGTTTCAGTTTTTTATTTTTGATCAACCAGAGATTATTAGACTCGGTAACCTGTAGTTCAGTGACCAGAAGAGAAGCTTCAGCCTCATCTTTGTCTTTTCGTTCTGCTCATGCACTCTCTGCATGCACCTACAGTGCAAGGCCTCAACACATAAGAAGGTCATTTTGTTGAAAGAGGTTTTTTCTTCTGATTTGGTCAAGTTCTAAATCAGACCTCCCAAAAATTTCAGCTTTTCACAGAATGGCAGTGATTTTTTTTGGAGCCATTTTCTGTAGGTTTTGTAGGCTAGATAGAAGGTTTATTCACATTCAGGTCTTTTGTAAAGTTTTTAGTAGGTGACCCAATTGCTAAGTGTATAGGTCAGCAGTGAGTCCCAGGTTAGATTCCCAGCTGGCCGGACCATTACTGTGTCTCATTTGCCTCCTCTCATTTCCCAAACCGCAATAATAAAGGATAAAATGCCAAAAAATAATCTTCAAAAAAACGTTTATGCTAGTGACCCCTTCAATCAAAGCTTTGCGACTCCATGGTCACTAGTTGAATTTGTGCACCAGTTAAAAAAAAGAAGAGATCTTTCTCTTATCTTCAAGTGCTCTGTAATCTTGTATAATGCTGATTTATTGAGTCCAGAGGAAGAACAAATCAAAGAACAGATTAAAGTGTGAAAAGATTGCACAACTCTTTGACAGCATGTTTTCATGTGTTTCGATTCTTATCTTGTGAGTCCTTGCAGGGCTTTCCCGGGCTGAAAACCACTGTTTTCGGTTGTTAGTTTAGTTTGGCCTCAATTGCTGCTCACAGCTTAAGTGTCAGCAGGACCCTTGTGTTTCATTCAAAGAGTCAGAATAAAACAACATTTATTGATCCCCAGAGGAGAACTTCACATCCCAGACAGCTATTCAAAAAAGGAATTGGACACAATAAGCAATTGAGGAAATGCCATTCAGAAGGTGTATAGATTATATACAATATATAAGCCAGATATATAATTTGTACAAATAGCTGTGAATATTTATGTAAAAAAGTAATGAGTGTTATATTACTTGTACTGTTATTATTTAGGTTGAAAAAAGACTCGTACTGGAGTTGTGAATGGTATTGGTAGCTTATAAAATATACGTTTTGTTATATAGTAAATAGTTAATGCAACTATAGATGCAATGCATCAGTATGTTGAGTATAGCAATATGTACTCAATAGTCTGTATTAAATAGTGTTCATTATTTAGTACTACAGTAAATATATATTTGGAATATCCTGACCTTAGGACTGCTACTATGTATTTATATCCACCTATTTACAATATTTGCACATTTCAAATAGTGACCCAGACAATTCATACAATCCACATTTAACTTGAACATGAAGGACAGTAGGATATAAATATATAAGTCCTGTGGACTGAAGGGACAAAACACAGTTTGATGTATTCATGCATTAAGTCCTCTTAAATGAAAATATGTGTAATTGACACATTACAGTGACATAATAGAGTAACCGTTCAAATGAAATCTCAGCTCTGTCCTTGCATCCCAGGATATAGCACACAATTATTGCCTGATTTTCTACATGTGTTCTTATGCTGCTAGATGAGTAAGCATTGATTCATGATGACTCATCTGTCTGAAAAAGAAAAGTTCTGACAACACACAGAGGCACAAGACAGACAGTTTAGATTAACGCCAATGTATACATCGAGGTTTCTCAAATACGGGATTTAAATGCTTTTTAAATCAGAAGCAAGTTTTTATAACATTATTTATGATTATTTGAAATATCTTTTGTTTCTTTTTAATTTTTTTCATTAAAGGAAGATTACTGGAGGCAGGTGTCTGTTCTCTCTGTAGGATTTGTGTGAGCTACACAGTGTGTATTCCCGTATAATTATATTGTTTTAGTCTGTAACTACATTTTGCCTTAGTCATGATCTCATCTAGCCCAATACAGGCGACTGATTCGCGATGCAAATGAGACGTAACAACATTACTGTATCGTCAAGAGTTGACAAACATTCAATGGGAATTCAGATCCAGACCTTCCACCATCTGTCACTTTTTTTTTTTATACATGCCAACCACTCTCATGTTTGTCTGTGTCTGTGGGTGGTTGTGTTTCAACACATAAATGCCTGTGTTTCTTACATTCTCCCATCTATTGGGCACACCTTTTCATTTAAACATGAACATAAAAACAAACATCTTAGAAACAGTCTGTATTCCCTCATGGTTCAATACACTTTCAGCAGAAACAGGTTTGCACCTAACAGAATCCACTAATGTAGATTTCTTTGAAAAAAGTAAAAACTGCAGTAGTGTAGATGTGTTGCTTTTAGTAAATCATTGAATGGCACAGCAGCAAAAGTTATAACTTCCATGTTCTGTATGTCGTTTCTTAAATACCAGCCATGTAGCCTAATCATAAACTGTGATGTTGAACTCATTTTGTGGCTCTTCACCTGCCTCACCTGAGTTGCAGGTGAGCAGAGCTCTGAATTCCTCCCCAGATGGCGAGAATGTTCAGCTATTTAAAGTGGAATGAAGTCGCACTTCAGTCTACTTATTAGGATACGAACAGATTTGTTGTTGTGGCACTGTTACTACAAGCAGTTGCATTTGGAAAAAACAGGAAATAGCTTCATCTTTCGTCCGAATTTTCCATCTGTTGTGCTAAATTAGAAAAATGCCTCCTCACATTATTTCTCAGATGGTTTGGTATCATGATTATTTCTTCAAAGCTCACTAGTTTCCTCTATTTTTAGTCAACAAAAAGAATGGTTGTTTAGTTTAAGGAAAGGGAAATGGCTTAGATGCGTAGATGTAATATGACAGTCCATGCTGGAGTACAAGCAGGAACTGTTTCACAATCACTAGATTGAACACAACATTTTTAAGGGTCTTTATTATTAGCAATAAAAAGTGAAAAAAAAAAAAAAGTGTCATCAACTCTATTAAAAGCTAAGATTCATTGAATAAAGAAGCAGTTAGTTGTTTACTTCCATCTTTTCAGGAGATACATTTTCTGTAACCTCTCACTATTCATGGTGAACAAGTAAAATTATCCGGGGTAGATTTCAGAGGATACCAAAGCTGCAATCGCTTAAATCTAGTTTGACAATTTACTCAAAATATTTGAATCAACAATGGCACTGATGACAGTCCAGCTATTCCAGAACAGTCGTGGGCAGTACACAGCTTTAATGTAGGAGGAAACTTTATCTTCAAAATAACATAAAATAACCTAATGCATGTTTTTTCCCATTAAGTCATTTTTTTATGGAGAGCTCATCTCTTTTGTTGAGTCCCTAAACTGAAAAAACATAGCGAAAGTCAAGTTGAAACTCTTTCTGAAGGAAGCAAAAAATTAAGAAGAATGCATTGTGATAAATTCATTTATCCTTCTTCAAACTGCATCGTCTGCAAATTTCTTTTATCAAATCAGAATTCCAAAATTCTGATTCTTATTTAATTTTAATCCTTGTAGTAAACATATTGTTCAACCAGTGATATAACTATAAAAAAAAAAAAAAAAAAAAAATGAGACAAGCTTTAATTGATTAGCTTAATTGATTGGTATGAATATGATACAGTATGATTATGACTGGTGAAATTGATGAGACGCGATCAGCTGATGGTTTTACCAGAGAAGACTCTTCTCTCTGTCGGATTTAACTGGAACCACAGGATAACTCAGTCCACTCTGATTGTACAGCGAGAACAAGACTCGGAGTCGACAACCGCAACGCTTCGTTTTGCCTTGTCAACAAGCGAAGACATGGAGGTAACAACAGTTAGCCACAGCTGGTGTAACCTGCTGTTGGTCATTTTAGCAGCTAAAATACAAAGATGTTTCCTTAATGTTTTTTTGTGCTTTTTTTTTACACCAAGTTTTGCTAATGAAGAGTGTCAAAGCTCAAGTGATTCAAACTGCTGAGCCCAATTCATTTGTCAATGTGTAAGTGAAAGGCTCACACTGTAGAACCGAGACTTCCTGTTGACACTTTGATGTATTTAGCCATATTCTTAGGATGTTTAGTTTTTCTGGTAACCTTTTAATACATTTTAATACTTTTATTGTTTGCAAAAAAAAAAAAAATTAAAAAAATGCAATCTTGTAAACATCAAGCTTAAAACATGAGCATTTAAAATGACATTTTCAGCCTGGATGTGAGTCTTTTCTGTTGTGTGGATAGCTTCCAAATCTCCTTCTCGGTCTTTTCCATATGTCCACCATTTTAGGATCCTCTCACAATACAAACACATGCCGATCAGGTCAGCGAGGAGACTCTAAATATTCCACGTGTGAGCATGTACTTCAGTTTATTTTGTGCTGGAGCAGTTTCCCTGCCTTATGTTTAACACCTACTCCCTCCCTTGATAGGAATAATCAGCGATGAAAAATGAATGATTCATTACTTCATGTGAATGCAAACTGTGAATTTCAGGTTTTCATTCAGCCCTTCAGGACTCAGGATTATCTTTCTTGAAAGTTGTAATGTTACATTGGAGTAATACAAAGGTAGACAAAAATGTCTTTGCTTGCTGAAGCTTCAATGGACGATTTATGTACATTTATCACTGGTTACCAGTGAAAACCATCTAGATGAAACCTTTTGTTTGTATTTGCCTAAGCGGGCAGTCCACATATTTTTTTATTTAATCACATATTTCAAGTAACAAATGGAACATAGTTTATTAAATTATACATCAGTCTGAGTATGTATGTAATTTGGTATATATTTTCAATACTAGGATGTATGTTCAGATTGGAATAGTTTTGATATCGCTTTCAATCGGGCTGAAGAAATTTCTACAACAAAATATAAAATCTGAATGATCAATTTTTGAAAGTAAAACTACCAGTAATTTTAGAGCCTTGAATACAAAAATAGTTTTATACAATTTTTTTTTGTGTGATCTCAACAACCAGGGACAATAGAGGACACTGTTGTTCTCTACTCTTTTTCAGTAAAGTTCATTACGTTTTCAGTAAACACAAGCTCCCTCTTGTTCCCTGTCTCCATCCACAACACATGCTTCAAACACGGAGAACCCATTTCAGATTTTAAGCAATGTTCTTAAAGTTGTTCTGGAAAATGTGATAAAAGTAGACAGTAGGATGCAGGAAAGTGGGCTCGCCGAAACATAAACAGCACTTGAAAATGAACATCATACATTATTTAAATCTAACAAAGTAGCAGTGTACAACAGGAATGTTTTAACATTTAATAGCCGAGTAAATGCATCACCTTGCAAAACCTTGACTTCACCTGCTGTCACTTAGTTGTTTCACATGTTGTTTATACTGGCAAAACTTTTTGGGGAGCTCAACCTTTCAAAGAGGTCAAGATAAAAGTGAGAGTAAATCTGAAACTAATAGTGGAGTAAGTGATTAACAGGACATTTTTCAGCTACTATTTATGTAATTAATCAATAATTTGCATCACGTCAAACATTTACAGGTTCCATCATTTGAAATGATTGTGAATAATATATTATGGATTGTTGTGAATAATATGATATTATGGAATATTGTTGGATTTGAGATTGTTGTAAAATTGTCATGGCATTGTTTTGCTAGGTCCAGAAATTGTTTTGCCAGATTCATTGGTAATTAAAATGAGCATTATTAGCAGAAGAAAAATGCTGTTTCACCCGAGCCTGTCTTTATTAATCACCTACACCAAGAAGAGTACAGCAACGAAAAGGACAGACCTTTCTCACAATGAACTCAATTATTTTTCAACTTAAGATGGGCATTTGATTGCAAAAAGTACACACCAGAGGGTTTCCATACCCTGCAGCTTTGATGATCTTTGTCATGTGCTAATCTGGCTGTGAAAAGAAATGGAAGTGCATTGATTTAATATTGAGCTACACAAGCTTGACTACACTTTTTCATGGCCAGATTTACAGACCAGTGAATTTGATGGTGACACATTGTCTATGTATCACGGAGAGAAAAAAATACAAATGCAGTGTGTTTTTATCACGCCTTATTGAGGCAGACATATAATTTAAAATGCTTTTGATGTGGAAACATGCTGATTTAGCCAAACTACTCATCGTAGATGTCAATTTATCATCTAAGCTCCACATTGCACGCCTCCGTAATATAACCGTTGACAGGCGAAAGGTCGATGTAGTTTGTTATTGGACAAGATGATGTATTGATCTTTCATATTCAGGGTCGGTCTTTGGTGGCTCAGCCATGCTCTTTTCATCCTTATCATCCCCACATCACCTATACAGGTGATTACAGCTGCTTACTGATGAATGCTGTAATAGACTGCTGTCAGACAGGGAAAAGGCCAGGCTGTACCCACAAAATATAATCAGTTGTGTATGGGAAGTCCGAGCACTTTTTATGAAGCAGCTCAGCTGAGCAGCACCGATCGATTGTCAAGATGCTGTAATGGATTGACCCTGCGGAAGAGAGAAGTCATATCCTGTTTATGGCACTTTTTTTTTTCCCTCACAGGAACATCTGAAATTCATGAAATTGGATATATCATGGACTCGCCAAACATAAAAAGGCCCAGTTGTTCTCCTGATGCTTCTGGATTATGGTTGAGTGAGTAATTATTTAGGCAAGTTTGTTTTGAAGACACCTTGGATAACAGGCAATTTGGTTTGACCTATAGTGATTGTCAGCTTGACACCGAAGTCGACAAATGCCAAACAGTGCAGAGAAATTGCAAACAAATCCTGTGTGTGTGTGTGTGTGTGTGTGTGTGTGTGTGTGTGTGTGTGTGTGTGTGTGTGTGTGTGTGTGTGTGTGTGTGTGTGTGTCCATCCCAGAGTGAACGTACACCCACATATTAGCGATTTGGGCATGTGGCCGTGTCTGTTTGTGCTTAAGTGCTTCCAACTTGTCTGTGCAGCCGGAGCGTTTGTTTGCGAAAAGGCCACCGGACCAAGCGGGAATTGCAGAAGAGCGTTTGTCAACTCTCCGGCCTTCCAAATCTGCACGTAGTTTTCTCAGACTGAAGACAGTCTGCAGTGAGGCATGAGAGAGACCATTACACACACGTCTAGCATGCTCTAGATGATGAAGAGATCTGGGAATCCATCCTCCCATAGAAACTGCCTCTGGCTGAGATGCTGCATGCATTGCACACAGGCCCCAGTAGAGCCTGTGTCAGGCTCTGATATAATGTACACATTGTGGAAGCTACCCTGAGACAGCCTTTTGTCACACTCAAGTGTTGATAATGTGGAGAATTGAATATAGTGGTCATGCTATAAGAACACAATGGCAGCACAAAAAAAGTGTCTGCATTCATGTTTAAAATGTTCTCTTGTGTTCATTTAAATGTTTGGTGTAATTATAAATAATTATTAAAACTATTTTATTTCTAAGTTAAGATGAGTCGGTTCTATCAGTTGTACTGCATTTACTAGTGCCATACTCAATTATTTCTGGTTACTGAATTTAAAAAAAAACAAAAAACAAAGTCCCTACAATAACAATCTCTTGGGTTTCACTTGCTTCTGTGGTGGCGTTAAACTCCGGGCTCATGTTCCGTGTGAACACGGCATCAGTGAAGCAATTAGGAGAATTCTGACTGCGAGGGAATGTTAAGTAGTCACACAATGCATCCGTCTGATCAGTTCCAACCAATGTCTTCTCGGCTTCTTCAGCAGAGGGAATGTCTGTCCTGTGTGGCTGGGAGTGGGAAGGGTGGGAATCCTGAAGTTTCTCACGATCAGTTTTTGATTCAGGTTGCTTTGATATAATCAAACGGCAACTTTTCTTGGATCTTAGTGTATCACATTCTCTTTATTCTTCTCGGTGCCCTGATTGTGTGTAAAACTTTGCTTGGATTAAAATATGGTAATTTATTTGAGGTTAAATCTTTTGCCTTATCAGTTTTAATAACTAAACCAATCGTACAGTGAAGTAAAAATAAACCATTTCACTTCAAATTGCACAATGTAGAATTTTGTATAGTCTAATGTTTGGGCTCTGACAACACAAGCATCCATGTCCCAACTTCATTGTTGCATTTTCTGCCAAGGTGCCATGATTTATTAGTGCGACACAGGAATACCAACTGGCATTAGCATGACAGGGCATGTTTATATTTCCTTATTCTGTATGAGAAATTAGTGTTTTGTCCTGACAATGTTGTGAACCTTGAATAAACAAAGTAAGGACAGCTGTCATCTTTCAATAGAATCCACTTATTTTCGATCAAGCTGTTTTCTCATCATCGCTCGCTGCTTTTCTTGCTGTCGCAACCACAGCGACTGCTCAGCTGTCACTGAGAGAAGCCGTACATCATGTCTGTACTGTACATTGTAAGCGACTGGCTTGGACGGAGGAACAGACTGACTGGTGCCGTTGGCAGCTCCGTGAAAAACCCAGCTGTACACTCACGCTAGGCTTTTCTTTAATTAAAAAGAAAAGAAAGAAAGCTCGGACATTAATTTAGCAGAGTGAGTAACAGGAGTAACGACACCCTGTGAGTAAACTCTGAGGGTCTGCCATCATGCACTGCAATAAAGATGTATATCTTTGGCATTGTTGGCCACGCTTGTCAGGAACTACTTTTCAAACTAAACAGCATGAAGCCGCAGAATCGGGTGACACTGATCGATATTGTCGACATTGTTACCTTTGTAGACCCTAAGTATGGCTTTACTGTGTTAAATAAAAGCTGAAGCTTTTGAATTCAGATTTAGTTTGTGTGTTGATACTGAGTGTTGAACAGAAAATCATGCTACGTCTTTAAACAGATTTCTCTCGGGGCTTGAGAGCATGAATCTTCAGTGTCCCCCAGACCAGAGGGATACCCCAAAAAGCACAGAAAATAGGTTGTTACATATTAAATCTCAACTGGTGATGAAATGTATCTGATTCTCATTGAAAACTGACCATCAGATAACTACAAAAGAACAGAAATCTGTCCTTGACCACATGAAAGGTTTTCTAAAGCGGTTGTCATGGCGGCATCAACCGTGCTTGCATCTCTTAGATCTTTCCGACTTTGTGTTGAGTTGTTTCGTTGCTGTTTGATGTCCATTTGCCCTAAAAGTTAGAACTGAGAAGCCTGACACCCGGACAAAAAGGTGTGTTTTACGTGTGCAATTGAGAAACAGACCACAAGATTTATATTTGTTAACTGATGGATGATAATAAAACAGAGTCCAGGCGAAAAGTGTCCTGAGTGATATATTTTGTGTAGATTTAGCTCTTTTTGCTTTTGCTCTATTTTTTTCTTTCCCAATGGTGTATAACTTTCCCATTTTTTTTTTTTCTTACAAGGGAATTTTTCTACTCTTGGAAAGTTTTTAGTAATTAACTTGTTAAAAGTGCTGTATAAACGAACTTGGTTATTGTTTCCATTTTCATTCATATTCATATTTAATGGTACCAAAATTCGTTTGTTTATATTGGACATTATTTTCTACATTAATATTCTATGAATTTGTCTCTGTGTATGAGTCGTTATAAAAAAATAAAATAGAAAACTATTTCTTCAGCATGTACGTCCACAGAGATCTTAGGACTTCTAATATCCCAAAGCACGTCGCAGCTTTCAGCTGACATCAATTAAACAAGTTCTTATTAGAATGACTAAAATCAGCAAATTGCTGAGCATCAGTGTGCAGGTAGCTGCATATTTTAAGACCTTACGGTTTAAATGTTTTAATTAGAAGAACGATAGAAAAAAAGATTCTATAGACCACAAATACACAGTGAAAGATAGTGAACTCCATAAACGGAAGGTGGAGGAAATATGTCACCATCAGAACCTCAACTAGATCAGACTGTCTATCCATGATGGATAATAGTGAAAGAGGGAGGCACATGAGGAAAGCCAAAAGGACACTGCAACCTTAACACAAGGGTAGCTCTGAATGGTAGAATCTGAACACTGTGCCTTTCAAAGCTCTTTTGATTATCTTGTGGTGATCCAGGCTGAACAATACGATAGAAAAAACAGTCTAGTCCTTGCACAAGAAGCCACGAGGGACATTTAGTCTAACCTGATGAAACTCAGACAAAATACTTGACCATTATTACAGATAAGGTTTGCATATAACTGAACAGAACACTGTAACTCTTTGAATTCACCACAAAAGACCAATCTTTTGTCATCCTTCAAATCCTCAGTGTTTTTTTTTTTGGGCACAAAGCAGTGGGCTTCCTTTCACAAGGGACAAAAACCTCTGGTCAGGCTGGAAGAGAAATTGAACAGCTCCAAATACCAGAATATTCTCCAGATGTAAAAGAAAGGACTACGAGTAGTTTTAAGGTGGAAAATGGATGCATTTCAGGGAAATCGTCTCTATGATCATGAAAGATGACGATCAAAAATACATGCCGTGCTTTGTTATTATAGTAATGATGATGATAGCAGGTGTCTTTGCAGTGAACTGAGAGACACTCCACTGTGTTTGCTTTAAGTTCGCTAGTCGTGTTCAGTATATTTCAGTGTGTAGTAACAGTCACATCATGTCTTCAGTGGCGCTTGAGGAGCTTTGTCAAATCCGAAAGAATAACTGTGTTTGGGCTTAAAGACTACAAACAACGAAAAGCTTGTCTGTGTAAGGTTTTTGAAGCATGTTTTACTGTGCTTTCAGGCAGCTTAGAATTGGGAAAGTTCCCATTTGACAAAGTCCCACGTCCTAGTTAGAGCGTTCACAACCTCGCCGTCATCCATATAAACCAACACATGGAAGAACTTTAGGTCAGGAGATCCAATTTCTTCACGTTTTGATCTACTGGCATTTTTAGCATTTAACCAAGCTTGCAAACTACGTAGGCGGGGCTAACCAGCTGTAGCTATTTCACCTTCTTTTTTGGAGCACGTACACTCTTTCTTTTCACCACAAAACACTGCCAAGTCAAAAGCAACAGTTAATCATTGTATTTTGCTAAATTAACCAGATGTGGCTTAAAATGTATTGTGCTGACATGGGTTAAGAGTCCTCTACATCATGGAAGAGCTAAAGGCTTTGTATTAGCTAATAACTTCCTACTTCTCCTACACTGCTTGTGTTTCCGCTTAACTAAACAGCTGAAACAATTTTAACATTTACATTGGTAGGTACAGGTTATTATTCCTGGAAAAAAAGGAGGGCCTAAACTCCAATAATAAGGTTGTCATAGACCAGAATTACCCCTTGTGACGATGAAACAGCCCTGGCTGCCTTTATTGCCTCCATCTCCCCCAAGTGTTAATTGAAGGTTGTGGACAGTTGTGTAGCAAAGGTGTTTTGTTTCCCAGTTTCAGCACGCTGTCTGACAGCTTGAAAAGTACAGGAAAACACAGCAAGCAGAAAAGCTTTAGGCAGTGCGCTGCCAGGTGACGCAACAAGGTGTGCTACTGTTCACTCTTCTGACAAAAAAACAAACAAAAAAAAACACCGTGTAAGTGATCTAAATATAGGAAATGGTGGAGTAAATGTGGGCCTTTTTCCATAGTGGAACTGGTTGGCTGTGAACCACCTAGATCAGGGGTCTTCAACGTTTTTCAGGCAAAGGACCCCCAAACTGATAGAGAGATGGAGCAGGGACCCCCTACTATATATATATTGTATAAAATTGTGTTTTATATTAATCTGGAAGAGTGCGGGAGGCTTGGAGGGACAGGTCCAGGCTAGCCTCACGCTGAGAGTGAACCGGTGCCCAGTTTGAGAGAGCTCCTGTGTGTCGCTGAATGTCTGCATTTCTGACTGAAAGATAACATCTTCTGCCTCCATTTATCCATTCAATACAATATGTTGGATTCATGTTAATGTGTATTTAAAATAATTAGAATTTGGGGAAAAAATATATATATATAAAGAATTGGCTAATCAACCAAAAATTTCACAAACCCCCTGCAGTACCTCTGCGGACCCCCTAGGGGTCACAGACCCCCTGTTGAAGACCTCTGGCCTATATAATGCTAGGTTAGGTTAGGCTAGGTAGTTACTTTATTAATCCCCGAGGGGACATTTTTTATAATTTTTTTTTCTAGGTTAGGTAGTTACTTTATTAATCCTGCACCTGTTTTGAGAAATATAAAGAATGAAAGGATTACATAACTCTGCTAACTTGTTTGATTCCCAACTTCCCAGCCACAAACTACTCCTAGTCAGCAATTACTAGAGGCTTTTTCAAAAACTCTTGTTACCCAAACTTGTCAGGTTATTCTTTGTATTTAACTTGTAGTCAACATGAACCACCGAAACCAACAACGAACTCATTCTATTTGTAGCTGAAGCTTGATGTAGCTTGTTTCATTGCACCATTGACCTCCATTGTTGTTTAAAAAAAACTATGATAAACACGTCAGTGAGCCCCATTGTTGCACGAGGTTGCCTGCTCCTCCATCATAATGAACACAGACTCTCTTCTGCACCAAATGTTAAATATATAGTTTTAGTAAGTCCTAAAATATAAGGCAACTTTGTTTAGTGTATATTTCCAAAGTCAGCATCCATGAGGCACCAAACTTATGTCGGTCAGCTTCACGGGCATCAAGGAGCATCGCTAAGCTTTAAAACTCAACTTGGTTTAATGTGTTTTCCACAGTCGTGAGCTGTTTCCTCATTCTTCGTGTTCCTTTTAATTTCCTGCCATAAGGACAAGAGAGGGAAACCCCTGAATAGCTGCAAGGAGACATGTTTATCACGTTCTTGCAGATGCACGCAACAGTAAATCAAATCTTTGTGGGATGTGATGCAGAGGAAGACGATTTTCCTGTCATCGCTCTTAACACTGGCTACCTCTGACATTCGAGAAAATGATCTGAGGGGCGAATGCTATCTGTCCCTTACAGCCCTGAAAGCCTGTCTGCTGTAAGTCAGTCAAGTACAGGTCTAAAAGTCAGAGGGAACCTTTTTTTTTTACAAATGTTTTGCTGACGGGTATGACGCTCTTAAAAACCCAATTTGGTTGGTTTTTGTACAGCAAATAGCATTTAACCAATGGAGCCATTGAAAATGTTCAGTGGGGGAAATCTCGACTTTTTATGTTTGATGATAATTGAATTGTCAGGAATAAGTGTAGCATATAATTGTATTTTTGACGTTTTGCAGAGAGCTTATTTTTTTTTAAATTGAGCTCAGAGGTGAACAAGATGAAGTTAATTAAGCGTCTCCTCCTTACAGCATGTATCTCAACCTGTGGGAGTAAAAGGATGAGGAATTTAACTTTTTAAGACAAGAAAATCCCTTTTCTCCTTCACTTCTGCACCATTGCCCCCGTTTTTCTTTCTCATTTCGGAGGACTTAATGTCAAACTTTTTGTTGTCTTTATCTGAAAATATGTTTTGTCAGTTTCTCTTCCCATTTAAATCGGACTCCCCCCCCCCCACACACACACACTCACACCTCCCCTTTCTACTTAATAGTATTTTTCATCTTGTAGTTGATAGGGCTCTTGGCGGCTGAATGACTTCACTTCTATTCTGTTATCCTCACTTTCTTGTGCTGACTGTGTCCCATTCAGCTCAGGAGTCTCCAAGGGGCCAAGCGGTGTCTGATGCAGACCTCTGTATTACAGAGATTGATAGCATTTGTTGAACCATAGCTTCTGCTGTGAAATAATAAAAGTCCCATGTATCAGTAAGGTTATTATTTGAAATACACCACTAAGAGAGGGAGAGTGATTATATTTAAAAAGACGATGAACCTCCTACGACGATTTTTTTCTCTTCATTACTGATAAATTCAGAACCTTGGTCATAGTTAGGCTAATTAATCTGCCCTACTTTGAAAGGGTCCACTTCTGTCAGGCGTATTCATCTTCTGTGGCCTTTATCGGGGGCCAATGCAATTTTCTCCTCTCTACCACACATCACAGGCACAGAAACAGAAACCAAACTCTTATGGCGACTATAGAACGTGGTCTTTCAAAGGAACTCCAGTGGGTATTCATGAAAAATGCATGAGCGCCGACTGCACATGGATGGTCCCTTAAGCTGAGGCTCTGAAAATATGACAGAGACAAACAACGGTCTGATATGTCAGCATTACTATGAGGAAGAGGAGTATCTGAAATAACGTGTGGGTGTATCTCATGCTTATATGTATATTACAGACTCAGTGGGGTTGGTCACGGTCCCTTAGGCCCAGACTGTTGTACATCTAAACCTCAGAGCGATTTTCTCTGCTCCAACTTGGGAGTGCAGTCGGCCCAAAAATGTACAAGAACCCCTCAAGCTGCCTTCTGATCTAGTTGCATGTTAAATTGTCAGACTGCATCTTACGCCCATGTCTTTGACTTAAGTATTGTGAGATCAAACAAAAGACCAATGAAACCATTCAAAGAGTAAATTGTTATTCTTTTCTTTGAACGTGGCTGCCTACATAGTCATAAGATAATGTCGTGGATGCAGAAGCAGCAAATCAGCAAGTGGCAGTAGTGATTGATCGGTTGTCAGTAACAGACAATAAAGATGCTTTAATTTAGTCATCAGCACATGTTGCTTTGTGAACCTCATCTGATTAAAGCGATAATTGCACCACTTTAGCGCTTTATGAAACACGACCTTTTCATCTTGGATCTTTACCTCGGTTCTCCAAAAGAAGGGGCCTTCAAATCAAATTGAGCGATTTGAAGTATGAAACGAGGCAATAAATTAATTCTTGTAATGTCTTCCTGTAATTCTGTTTTGTGGTCACAGTTATCTCAGGGGTTACATGTCACGGTGTGTGTGTGTGTGTGTGTGTGTGTGTGTGTGTGGGGGGGGGGGGGGGGTAAGCCAGAGTCACGCTCACATGAAGGACACGAACAGCTAACAGGCCGATGTTAAGCCCGTTTCCCCTCTAATGCTGATAGTCATGATCTATTTTAACCAGACCGCGCTAAGCTGATAACTTCACTGTTAAATGTTTGGTGTTACAGAGATAGAAACAGGAGAGGTGAGGTAAGCAGATTGGGAGGTGTAGAGGAGCTGCTGCACCAGACGTTACACATGAAAATGGAAAAACATGAAACAAGACTGATATTCTGGACTGTTTTAGGGACTCAAGGGAACAATAGCGAGTTGGTGAGGGGAGAACAGTAAAATAGGTTTGAAATGATAACAGGAGAGAGATGATGAGTTATTATTGTTAGTGCAGTCGAATGCGGCATACATTTTTCTGCCAAATGTCAGCAAATTCACTTCGGACCAATGAGAGAAAAACAGCTGTTGGGCATGTCACTGTAATCAGTGTAATCGGCTACAAGTGAATGTAATGTTTTCCGTTTTCACAAAAGTACCTAATTTTCACGTTTTTGTAACCCAAGTCAGCCTAATTATTTTTGAGACTCATTTTGGCTGGGTGTCACCATGCTTTCACTTTTAGCTTGTGCCTAAAGCCTCCTTGGTAATGGAATTTGAGCCGCCCTTTTTGGTGACTCATCCCTGTTTCATGAAAGAGAAAGAAGGTCACATTAAACGGGGATTTACATAAGGCTTTCTGCAGTATGAATTCCCACGCTATAATAGCAGATTTTTAAAAAGGAAGCAAATAAATGCTTATGGAGAATCCGCTAAAATTCACCAAAGACAAAAAGATTGAGGAATATGTGACAAGACATGTTCCGATTTTCTCTGTTTGTATTGCTCGGCGAAGTGCGCAACATTTTCCTATGTGGGATAAGAGATGATGTAATTACACATTCTTCGGGGACCATTGCGTTCAAAATGTCTAACAAATGGATGCCGATGTTAAAAAGACAAATTTCTTCTTCCAAAATATATCTTCCTGCTACCTAAGCCCTTCGTTGTAACTGTCAAAACCTGCGAGGGTCCCCATCACTTTGAGAATAACTGAAGAAATGTTACAACAGGGGACACCGCGACAAAATGGAAAGTTCTCACTTGCCAATATTTATGTTTGCTCTGCCCTGTCGAGCGAACTGTTTGTGCCACAATCTGACACACAGATTACAAAGATTTATATCCCAGGTGGCCCTGTTCCCATTATTGGACACATTTGTAAAATTGGACAGCACATAAAAGATACTGATCTATTTAGGCTGGTATTATTCCATATGGGCAAGCCATTGATAAGAGCTGTCTAATTGAAACAGCAAGTTGAGAAAAGGATCGATGGTTACACTGTTGCAGAGAGCTCTCCTTGTGAGAGTCATATTATTAGATTTCATACAATCTGATAACCCTTTTGCTTTTGATTGATCTTTTCCATTTCAAGCATTGAGTCCTCCGATCAATGGTTCTGCCCTGCAGCTACTACTGTCAAAACAATGTTTGAAAAAGCCGGCACTGGTCGCTCTCCGAGGTACAAGTTTGAGTAAGATTGTGCGTTGTTATTATTGTGTCAAACAAAAAGTAGCACAGTTTCTCCTTAACTGTTCTGGCCCCACACACGATCAAAGTTATTTACACTAAAACATCAAGTAAAAACTAATTCTTGACAAGCTTCTCTAAATAATTATGATATAGCGATGCTTTGTCAGATAAGAATCAAACCGAGGCTTTCAGTCTTATGATCCTCACATGATGTCACCGGATCTTCCCACAGTGGGCTTTTAAAGGAAGTAGGATTTGACAGTGAAGGGAGGAGAGACAGCAGAGCTAAGTGCCCCTCTCTAATTCTCGCAGCCCAGTCTCTTGAGATAGCCTTCTGGAGCTGGTGGGTGTAGCTAAATGAACCAAAGGGCTGAATGAACCGTAATGAGATTAGTAAGTACAGTACACAGGAACAACCATTTTATGGGCCTGCCTGGCTGGTATTAAATATCCTCCTTGAGCTGGTCTTCCTGCTGACTTCATCCTCTGTGTCTGTAGTATTTGAAATATAATCCTCAAAGATGCAGCTACACAGCATATGCATGTGTTCCTGAGGTCTTTGGTATAAAAGGCTTTAGCATTTGCAGATCTTATGTCGGGTCACAATGTGTCATTTGTATTTACACCATTTATACTGTGTAGTAAACTCAGCTGGTACTGCATAGATAAAGGGAACAAAAAAATGTAAGCCATCAATGACAAAAATACCAAACAGGTATTTCTGTGTACAAGCACCTGTGGTTTGGTTGATTTGGACCAGACAAAGGTATCACATTGTTGGTGTGTTCGTTATTTACTCCAACTTGTTGCAGAGAAACCAGGAGGAGTAAACATGAATCAGAATTTGGATTTTTTTTTTTTTTTTCCAGTTGAGTTTTCACATATGAGACAGTTGTCTGTGTGGTGCTGCATAACAATTGAAATCTAAAAAGTAAGAGAAAAAAACAGTAACTACACAAAGTGAGAAACGAACCGCTAACACAAAAGACAGGTGGTATATAATGAAACGTTAACGATGAAAAATAAGCACAAAAATATGTACTAGTGTGTTCAGTATGTGTACAGTATGTGTTATGTGCAAGCAAGTGTAAACAATAATGCCGTGTTAGATCTGATGCTTTCCCAGATGTGCAATAATTATAGATTTCACATTAATATGATGTGTTTTTGCCAGTTTCTTAACTTGTTGATGATACCAGCAACAGTCATAAGGAACCAACATGTTCTGACAGGTAACTCACTGATTGGACATTTTTTTAATTTTATTTTGGAGTACCTCCAAAATCTTATCTTTAATGATCTTCCCTGCTGCCATCCTCACAGAGTTGGGATATAATGACACCCAGGCAGAACAAGGATGAAAAAGACGTATCTTATAGTCAGGGTGTACGGAAATATTAATACTCTTGAGTATCACAATATTTTGTTTTATCACGAAGTATCAATTCTCCAAAATGGCACAGATTTGTTTTCAATATATACAGTTTACATGTATACGAGCCTGTTTACATTTTTTTTAATGATTTTTTTTTTTTTTATCCTAAATGCTCTTATTTATTTTTTTCTACTATTATAGGTAAAGGTATAGGTAGTGTTGTCATCTTGGATGTTACTGTGACTTTGAAATGTTTTATGGATTTGGTGGTGTATTATTTACACCTTTGACAGTTTTTGACAGGCATGCTGGCTTCTTACCGTCTCTATTTTTAATCAGTGAAAGTCAGGGAAAAGTCAGGGAATTTGACATTTAACTTGAAGTGGGAACCCTAAATATATTGTCGTGTTCAGTGTTGCAATACTGTTATGTGTTCAAGTCATTTTAAAATGATTCAGAATACAGTATTTTGTCAAAATATGTATAAATAACTATCCTGGTCGCCTGCAATCGGAGGCGGTGTACCTTAAGAAAAAAATATTTCGATAAGAAAAATCTATCTTTTTTTTTTAAAAGACACCAAGATGCACATTAAATTCAGACATCAGGCAGACAAGAGAAATGTGGCTGCCAGCAACTTCAGCGCTTTTGTATCATTGTCACCAGAGACAAGGTGGCATCTGTTACATCATACAGCTTTCTGGGACCTTTTAATGCCAAGACTTGCTTTTGTACACAGCATTTATGTTTTGTTATCGTTCTGCATAAAATACACTGCCAAATCTAGTTACCAATTTGACTGAAGACTTTTTAAAGCTCTTACAACTCAGTTCAGAGTAAACATCGCTGTCCCACATTGTGTTTACTTTATTTTACTTCATTTTGGATGCTTGACTGTGCCGACATGAAAGCTGGCCGCTGGGAAATGCATCAGCGTGGAGCTGAGCAAAAAGACTACAGAGTGGAGGGATGGCTTTATTCGGTGCTTCGCTTTGACTATTTATCTTAAAACACATTGATTCCTCTGCACCTATGGCCAGGGTTTAGTGGGAAAAAGGACACCCCGCCTGACCCAGGCGTCGCCTGTGTTTATTAGGGATGGATAATGATTTTCATATTTTCAGAAAGCCATTAAATTAAACAAAACTGAATAGTTTATGTGACTGTTGTCTTTGAAAATATACTGTGTTCCTTTTTTTACTGGTACCATTGAGCAACAACAGCCAAAGAAAACCTTAAATACATGGCTCTGGCAAAACATGTGGGGCTGTAAGATTAGATGCTTCAAAACAGGCAGGAGAAACATGCGGAGACTGCTACAGATGCCAAAAAGTTCTGTGTAACTCCTTAAAAAAAATGGCCATTTTAGTGTAAAGCACCAAGCAGTCCATCCATAGATCAAGAATCAATGGCTAGCTTTGTCCCTCGACAAAGTAAGTTTGATTTGAGATGTGCAGAGCAAACAACGGCCCTCATTTCACAGATGAAGCTAAAGACATGCTTCTTATCAGATTTGTCCAAAGCGAAGCTTTTCAGAGTTTGATGGCATTTGTTGAGCCTGAGTTTACAGCATGAATGGGTCTCTTCCTGGGTGCGTGGGCCACTGTATATTTCCCAGTAAAGACCGAACAGTATGTTTGTCTGAAATGCCCATCTCTAGAATTTATGTAGGATCCTATGGAGCCATTGTAACATGTGTGCACGAGTGCCGGAACTTTGTACAACAAAAAATGAAAAGGATGAAAGCGAAACAGAGGTATGCTGCTCTTATGTCCTGCACCATGTAATCTGGCATGTCCTTGTGAGGGGAAAGTAGCTGCCAGCAAGAATGTACTATGAACTACAGTACAATTTTTTTTTTTAAAAAGGCTGTGTATTAGAAAGAATCTTTCAATATGATACGCATCATGATATAGTATATCAATAGTATATTGCAATATTATGTTTAAACACTTCCTTTACTATTCTGCTGCAGTGCTAAACTTTTTTTTTTTAACTGACATTTGGGTTTTATAATAAAAAATAAATGCTGTAGTTCACACTCTGCATGCTTTTTTACCCTTGAATTCATCCTCATGAAAAGTTAATGTGTTCTCGCATATAAGCAGAGAGGAGATCAGCAGCTGATGAAGGGAATACGAGCAACAAATTCTCCCCAGTGGGCTTCCATATTTTAAAACAAGTGGAAGCAGAAGCTACACTTTTCTCATTGTTCCTATTAAGCCCAAACATGCTCACGCACATATTGAATTAGTAATGAAATATCTAAATAACAAATGCTGTTCATAGTTACAATTTAACCTTGGAAACACTGCGGGCTGCAAAACCTGTCTGTAGTTAATGTTTTTGGTCATTACTAACACCATGAAGGGAGCCTTCCTATCACAAATAATATTGTTTACCCTTCTAATCAGGTTAAACTTCCACAAGGACCTTCAGTGTTTCCCTGACCACCTACACTAATCATTCAGACAGGCCGAGCAGGAGAAAGCATCTCATGGTCCTTCTTGTTAATGCTGTGCCTCATTTAAAGTCTTTTCCGGGTCATGTTATCGAAATGAATGAAAAAGTAATCGTCATGCCCTCGCTGGCTGCAATTTGGACTTCTTGGCCACTCTGTGCTACAGTGCTCATTTTGATAATTGTTCCTCTACTAGAGCTAAATGTTGGGAAACCAAGGGTGGGCTCACAGTTTCTATACTCTCTGTCCCACTTTAACCCATTTGGTAAAACTACATTTTGAACATTATTAGCTTTTTAGCTTGAAACAGTTTCAAGCTAAAATGTTATTGATTAACATATTTCTCATAAGCTGGCCTCTCCACTTGTACAATAATAATTGCTCACCCCGACACCGATGATCTGTGGTGCAATCACTAATGAGCTTAGGAAAATCACAAGTTCCCGGCAAGAACAGTGCTCAATATTAATGAAGAAACCCCGAGCGGATTTAGGATATGAAATTAAATTTGAGGATAGACCATACTATCTCAAAGTTTTGATATATTTCTTTTTGTTACAGCCATCGCAGAGTTCCCCACCACCTTCCCCATATTAGCAGGAGCAGAGACAATAAGAGTGAACGGGGGCAGGGTCAGCCAGATTGGAGAGAAAATGAAATACAGTGTGGGAGGGAGAGGGGTTCAAAGACGGCAAGATTGAGAGGCAGTGTGCTTAATTTGGCAGAGTAATTAGGTTGTAATCAGGCACCCAACATAATAACAGAGTCTTCGATGCATCTCCTGAATTATGCAGGGAAAGAAGGACCGATCTGAGACCATTGTGTATTTTATTAATATGTTTAAATTAAAATTTTACTGTTAGACAACTAATTGGTTCGTCGATTAATTGGAAACTAATGGACAACACTTCTGATAATTGATTTAAATTGATTTATTAAGTAGACTTGACAAATGTTTGATAAATATATGAATGATTTATGATTGCTTAATCTTTGGTTGGGCAGGCACAGCATGCAGTTTGAAGATGCTACTTGGAGCTCGTAGTAGTTGCATTAACTTTATTTCTGTCCATTTGGGGACAGTGGAAACAAGCTGCAAATGTAACACTTGCGTATTATTGCCTTCAACTTTGTACGGGGAACTTGTTAATAGAGCTCGACCGTTATATCGGATAGGCTTATATATCAGCTGATATGAGCTTGTGTGTGTTTGTGTGGTACAGTATATGGCAGCAGACATGTTAGCTTTAAGGTAATTTAGAAACAGCGTCGCCATTACATATCGACCACTGACGAGATAATATACCAATGTTCTCGGACAAAATTCTTTGAAAATAAAGAAAATAATAAGAATGATGAAAGTGTTTTTTCTATGTTTATATACTTTTTAGAATGACTCTAGGCCGATACGTTGTCATCAGATTTAGTGAACTCACAAATATCTGTCCATCAGTTGAGTAATTATGCAAACAATTGCAGCAGATATGGAACAACATTTGAATTTATGTATTTTTTTTAGTCATTTTCCTGACTACAAATTAGTCCTATATTCACGCTTCTTCAGCTTCATTTTGCTCTCCATTAACTTCGGAGGGAAATGTGGCTCTTAACCTGCTAAATGCTCACTTATTTTAATCAGCTAGTAGCAACTTTTCCTGTGTTTGGTGTCAGGCAGTTAGTGCGCTGGCTTTACCGTAACTTTTCTGCTGAAAACATCTACCTGCTGCATCTGGGAACGATGTTAATGAGAAAGGGTGAAAGTGAGCCATGACAGTACTGTTATGGGATGTTACACCAACACAATAAGCTGAAAGGCTCCATAGAGGTGAGGGGAATTCTAGAGTATGGATCTTCTGTGGGCTCATCACTATGTGTGATATCTTTCAGAATACGTAGTCATTTACATTTAAATACAATTTTCATTTTAAAATCAATTGATCATTTAAATGTATCACTAGTTGCAGCTCCTGCTGCAGTTTTGGTTAATAATATCACCAGTAACCTGTCAGGTGACGTTTGTGTTTACAAGCCTCTCTGACCTTAATTCATACTTCATAGAATTCAAGGCTGAAACCATCACCTCATGTCAAATTTAATATTCTTCCTAACATCATGAATATGAATAGATTACATTTTAACTCACTTTCTACATGCCTGCCAGATCTAATTAGTCATGGGTAGCCCTGAGAGTGTATTCTTTCATCCCCCCGCCCCTTCTTCTCCCTGTCAAGGAGTTACTTGCCAGCCCTGTGTGACCCTGTCTGTTATAAAGCTGCCCATCATGCTGTTTTAATCATTTATCCAACCAGTACTGAAAGCAAGCTATGAACTGCCAATCCCTCCCACAATGTGCCTGACTGCCCGAGCCGACTGATCAAGGAGCACATGCCAGAAACGAAGTGTCCGGGGACACCATCCCAGGGCGATTCGAGCATTGCTGTGACACATTTCCTCAACCACCCTTCACTTAAACTGTCTGCTTAAGTCTCTTACACTTGTATGATCAGATGTTTCCCTGCATAGCGGGTGGGCTGCTCCTTTTGACATGCCCAGAAATGTTTTCGGGTTTTCAGCCTGATTCTGCCGATGATAGCGAGGAAATCGTACCTTTTCAGAAAGAGTGCCACTGTGTTGAATCGACAGATTCACAATCCAACGACAACATGAGGCATTATGAACTCCCATCTTAACAAGTTTATGCGAGCTGAACAGAAGAGACTGTACATAATTTTGAATGTGTTAATTACTTCGTGAATTCTGACTCGAAGCGTGATGGAGGGATCTCATTAGAAAGACGCTACACCTCTCTAAAGAGGAAAAGCAGGATTTCATGGGAGAAGCTCACAGCTTTGAGACTTCCATTTTCAATGACTTGCTGTGACCAATAGCATTTTCTCCAGCTGTTGCAATTCTCTAGCTTATTCTCAGGGCTGGGGAGACTATCTTACTGACTTGCCAATAAAATGTCTGTTGCCACTGGGAAAGAGCAGGAACCGTCAATTGGTTTCACCTTATCTACCTTAAACATGCCTCTGCTGACTTCATGCTTCTTCCTATTTCTTTTTCATTGCAGTCTTTCATTGTTTTCATTTTTTTTTTTTTTTTACCCCATTCTCCCTCTGCACATGGTCCCAAAGAAATTAGTCAATTACTGACAATACATTATCAAGCTGAGTTGTTTAAAAAAAAAAAGACATCAGACAAAGTTAAAACAAGTAACAGGGCTTTGAGGCAAAAGTTAAAGGTCTACAAAGGTCTACAACTGATTTCAATGTTGTCTATCTTGAATATTGAAGAGTAATAGCAGATTTTTTTAATAATTCATTTAAACATCAAATCACTGTTAAAGAATCCTTTGATTTCATTCTGCAAAGGACTTCGCATGATAACAGTCTTACAGATAATTGAGTTTGCATGCAGTATTCGACAAGGACTGAATATCTCTTCATCTCTGGAGATGAGACGAGACGAGATGAGACGAGGTCAGCCGATGTAAAACCGATTGGTCTCAGTGTTCCTTAAAATCAGAGCTCCAAACAGTTGTGGAAATATAAATGTCAGAGCCTGGCCAGGGAATTGCTCTCAAAGGGTCTGATTGAAAGCTTGTGTCAGGGAGGCTGTAGCAATCAAAGGACCTGTGTATTTCAAGTCTAAAGGGGTCTTGTTGAGAGCACAAGTCCACCATTCAAAGACAGCTGTTTTCTGTTGTTGGTGCTCCTCGCTGGTGTTCTGCACTCTCTGAATTTTGTCTTCACCTGCCTTGATGTGCACTTGTTTCTTCAGATGTCAGAAGAGAGACTCTGCATTGTTGCTTCTGTAGCATTTGATTTTATTTGTTGTCATATACGATCAAAGCCTGTTGGAGTTTAGTGACATAATAGGATGACGAAAGAAAGCATATTTTAGTAGGTGTGTTTTAGGTGAAGGCAAACTCAATACATTGAGGTGCCATACTTTTTTTTTAGTCTGTTGGGAAAACTATTCAATAATTGAGAAGCTGCCTGTTGGCTCACAATACTGCCAATAAGCAAAGGCACCCAACACCTGCCCGCACATTACAGAGAGTAACACTGGCTAAAAAAAAATACTGTGATACTACGAGTTTCACGATAAGGCACACACAAAGTACTTTCAGTTTTGAGTGTACACATATAAACATTTTAAATGTTTACATTATCATGCTGCTCTATTAATGTATTATTTGATCAAATGGCAAATCTCAGTCCACATACTTCCTTTAGTACAATTAATTGTAGTACACTTACTGGTGTTGTGTGGAATTTCGATCGCACACTGCAATTCTCTTCCTACAAGAAATCATTTGAATGCATCACCCACCAACATATCTGCAGTTTTTGGGGTTATTTTACCAAAAAGTTCATGTTTTTGTGACCCCATCAGACAGCAGTATAGTGTACTTAATAAAAAAATTAAAAAAACTTTTGCATGAATGTGTACACGTTTTATCCGTGTAATGCAAAACATGTTCAGCGTTCCATGCTAAAAAAATGTTTTTACCATTTTGTGCGACACAGTGTATTTATAGTGCAATCCAAGTCCAGGTATCCTCTAGTGGCCTGATGGGTGTATTACATATATTGCCGAGATACCGGGCTGGTATAATGTAAAAGGGGTTGTTGTGCAGCCACTAAAAGTTTTAGACTGATTCAGCTCCTGGTTTTGTTTATTTGGCCTGCAACTTTTACCAGCTGCAGCTGGCAGATATTTTGTGCAAAAATAAACGAATGATAAATAAAAAACAGATAAAACCCAGTAGGTGTTTATTCTGTTCTTCGGCCCCATTTAGGAGTTAAGCCTACTGCAGCCCCACCACAAACTTGGCAAGCAAATTTGTCATGCCAGCCTAATGAGGTGATGATATGTCAGCGTAGTTTACGGTCTGTTAACACTGTATCATTATTCTGTCCATACATCTGTCTGTCTGCATCATTTTCAATGTCACTAAAAGTATCTTATTTGTGCTGTGTAAAGATTGTGGGGAGAGGAGATCTATTGTGTCTATATCAGTTTTTAAATCAGCTTAAAATAACATTTAAGCAGTAATCTGTTCGTCCATTGTTGTTGTTGTTTTTTTTAAAATCCAGTTTTCTTGTCTTCTAGTTTTCCAACTTGTATGACAGTGAATCAGCTCAGTGGGCATCCAGAGCTAATCAAAACAATTAGGGAGGAGTTTTTTTTTTCTGGAAGCCACTGTATCACCCACATTAATCCCTTAAAGCTTGGCTTTCAACTACAGGCACATTTTAATAATTAAGGAACTCCAACATCATCAATAATTGAGTCGTTTATTCATTAAACAACAAAAGGAAAGCAACAGATCAGAGATGGTAGGAACAGTCTATACAGTTCATCTTGAGCTGACATGGAAGTCTGATCTTTAGGTTGGAGATTTGACTAAACAAATTTATGAATTACAATGTGGGAGGTATGTCTCTTGCAGTTTGCAGACAGGTTCTCCTGTAGGATGACAGATATGGGGTATGGATAATTGGGCTGGTGATAACTGTCATCTGGGCACCTAATGAAGATAATCAGCTTTTAGTCTGACAGCTCTGTTAGGGCTCTCCAGTTTTTACTCCCTCAACATACATTTTCTAAAAATGGAACAGATCTTATCGCCAGTTACAGCTTGAAATATGATGTTTGATACGTCAGGTTTTTTCTTCAGCTCAAAAAGAACTCCACATTGTCCAGAATTGGAGCTTTTTCTTGGTATAATTTTTGTCTGAAGCTACAGATCTTTTACCTCCCTCAACTTTTTGTGATAACAATCAAGACAAAAAGTGGTCATGTGTGATTTCATAGCTCAAAAGAAAGGAGACAGAGGCCTGCAAGTATCCCTCCAATTGTCTGGGTCTTTTTTTTTTTTTTTTTTCTACATTTTTTTCCTATGGCTTTGCAAACTGTGTGGATGTTGTTAACAAAATCAGGGATACTGCCATCAGCACATTGCATACTAATGAAAATCATTGGAAGAATTTTTATTATTGCACTCCAAATTTATTCAGTATGAACAGCTAGCAGCTACCCATCCGATGAAAAGAAGAAAATAATAAGTACAGAAAGTGGCCTTTTATACTTGAAGGTTTTGCTCCACCTGCCTGCATTAAGTGATGCTTACATTTGAGGGTAATACTGGGCAGTGTTGTTTTGGTGAATTAATTAAAATGCAATGCATTCAGCGATGAGTTCTTGATGGACAGGTTTTCAGAAGCCATACTTAGAAGTGCAGATGGCGGTTTAGACAAAGCACCTGCTGTCTGCCCTCCACAGGTTTTATTGTGAATGAATTCAAAGCAGGACATGCACTTAAGTTGTCCCTTTGAAATTGTAAATTTTTGTCCTCTGTGTGTTTATTGCAAATATTATGGTTTCAGTGTGTAGTATGACCTAGAGAAAAACAAGTCCAGTTATACTAATTATGATTTATCATGGTAACTGCAAAAATAGCAAAAAAAACAACAACATTTTCCTGGGTAATTCGGTACATGAGTTCAGTCACACAGCCCAAATCATGACAAACAGACTCTCTGCCTGATCTTCCGAGATTCATTTTGTGTTATTTATTTTCATTCTCGTTGAGGAGGCACCTCTATTAAAGTCAAACAGTGTGTTGTTAGCACAGCGCGTATATTTGTGTCTAAACTCCTATTTATCACCACCATCCATGCACACTGCATACAGGAGTCTTTATAAACACATTTTTTTTTTTTTTTTTTTTTATCAAGAATCAAACAACCGCAAGACCTATGTTTGGTGTTGAAATGATGGGAAACAGCTTGACTGTACAAGCATAGCTTGGTGCAGATGTAGCTTTTCTACTTGTGCATAACCCCTCGTATCTTTGTGTGGGAATTCTAGGACCTTATTGTCATCCCAAGAACATTTTAAATGGTAAATTGGTTTTGCCGCAGTTAAGGTCTTCACACACTAGAGGTGTTTTTTTGTGTGTTTTTTTTTTCATGAGCACGTCAATGTTTTTTTCTAACTTTTGAATACCTTCGCACAAAATATGATGTGGCAAAAAAGTGACTGTGATTTTTCTGAGCTTTAACAACCAAGGTATACACCCGCAAGGATGCAACAACTGGAAGCAATCCACCCACACCCATATATTCACGCAGTAAATTTAGATCTGGAATTTAGGGCACTTTTACTAAAAACATCTGCCTGCTGCGTCTCAAAATAGTGCTGAGGAGAGGCATCAAAAACAGAACACGTGCAGAACAGGAAATCCAAACAATAAGCTGAAAGACCCAAAAACGCTCCACATAGCCAAGGGAGTTGGATGATAATTCTCTGAGTTTGTCACTAAAAGACTGTTTTAATATAATACACCAAATTTGACCCATTGTTTCAAACTATTCATTAGTGCAGCTGGAAGGAAAAAACAAAACATTTTCCTGTATTTGGATGTGTTTAAATATGATCATTCCCCGCTATTATTTAATGCCTCACGGCTACTCATCAATAAACTCAGAATAAAGACACAATTTGAAAACTTCCAAAGTCACACAAAGCAGGCAAGTAATGATTCATGAGCACTCGTGCATATCCAGTCACTTTAGGAGAGGGCCATAATAGGTTATTGACCAACAGTGAAGTGAGACTGATGTTGCTTTGAAATAATTTATAATTGCAAACTTTCCTTGCTATCTTCCCCCTTCCCCACAACTCACCTGTTAGTAATTTCACAAAGTAAGTGTAAGAGATTGGAAAATCTTGAAGTATAATTGGACCATGTCACATATTTGTATACAGTGTGTGCTGTGCATACATGTTATAGTTGCACTTGAAGTCTAGAAGGAACATGTAGCAGAGGTGCCTTGAGCACATCGTTATGACTTTTTGCCCTTTTTTATTTGATTTTTGATTTTTTGATTTTATACACTTTATTAATCCCCGAGGGGAAATTTCTTCGCTACAGCAGGGGGGCTCTCAGGGGGGAGATGCTGAAGCAGGCTGCCACTAGTGCGGCGCCAGGTAACCTGACCTGAGGTGCATGTTTTTGGATGATGGGATGTTTGAGTCAAAGAAAGACGGTGGCGATTTATGTTTGTTCAGGAGAACGGCGTATCAACATTAAAGAACAGAGAATCACACAGAATTTTAAATAAACCCTCAAATGCAGCTTCTCCATTTTATTCCCATCTGTTAGATGGATATCTGCAAGTTGAAAATGAACACTGGATATGTTCAGATAGAAGCCCACACAAAAGGCGTAAATTACTTCAGAATATAACCTGCCGGTCCTGATAAGGCTCTACATTTACTCAAGATTGTGTGTGTGAAGTCGTGGTTGAAGGATGACATACAAGCAACAGCCTTTTTCAAGGGTCAGTGAATGTGACACTGCGCTGCTTTGTGATCTGTTGGGTTTGAGGAAAATTGTTTGGGGCCAAGGCAAACAGTTTTCCTCTTCCTTGCCACTCCATCCTCAGCAGTGCAATAACTTTGATGGTTGGGTACTGATGATATATTGTGGTCTTTATAAGGACACTCTGTACCTTTGTTATTAAGTGGAATTTCATTGGATTGTGAGGGTTTATCTTGGGGCATTTTAAAGCACACAGCAGAGAAAGGGACCTGGCAGAGGCACGCTTTCCACCATATTCTTTTTATTATTTTTAAATGATTAATGCTTAATGATTTCTGCCAATTGTTGTGATGTATGAGTCGCCTTTATTTAAGTCTGGCGTGTCATCACACTATATGATATAACATTTTGTTGGAAGCTGGTGGGTCTTTAGGAGCCAAAGAAGAGTTGATAAAATTCTGTCTCTAGGATTTAGCTTCAAATTTGCTCATCATTAGGCTTTAGTTTAATCTTTTATCCAGCCAAAATCATCCCTAAAACTTTTTGTTCCACTAGCCACCTGGCGGATGTGTTGGCAGAGGACGAGTTTGTTTGATTTTTTTCACCACCATAAGGTAGATTCATTCAAGTGGTTTCATGTGGCGCTGCAGGTCTCAGTGGACTTCAGCTACTACCATGTGGGGTTGGGTGTTGTCTTTTGTGCTTGGCGCTATTTTTCTTCATGCGAGGGCCACATTGATGTCTTGTCAGTTGCATCAGTGTTAGTGACACATGATCCTCGTGCACTGCGAAGGAATCCCCCATGTGTGCCGGGTGTGGTGGAAGAGGACACAGGGACATGGCTGCTGTCCATTTATTGACCTGACTGCTTGGATTTGTTTTGATTTTTAGTAGAAATACTGGAAGCAATTCAAGCCTGTCTTCATATTTTTTACTCTGGCAAATGCTATATAGTACTGGCCCCCTGTGAAGGTCATCTTGTGGTCCATCAGTTAAGGCACTTGCCAATTCACAAGGTGTGAATCACCTTCTTTGAAATCTGTGCATCTAAAATTGTTTCAAATCATTCCCTTTCACAACAATTTTAAAAACTTGACTTTAAGTTTTTCCTGTCTTTGTTGTTCTCAAATGCTCCAATACTAGATTTAAAAAAGAAACTTGATGTGCAACAGCTCATTAATTTGATCATTTTCACTTCTGAAAGTTCACGTTTTAAGGACAGGTAGCTGAATAGTAGAAATCCAGACACTAAAATTCATGATGAAAAACACTTTGATGGATGCCTTTTGACCTTCTGACACTACAGACTATTTTTTCTCTTGTATTTTAAGCAAAGTAAATACCATTTTTATCATATTTTACTCTTGAGTCTTCTCTCTGAATTTGTGAACCTGAAAAAAAAAAAAATCATATTTAAAAATTCACTCAGGTCTTTTCTTTAGTTCTGATTTCAGAGGTCTGATGTAAGGTCTCTTTTTGAGTTTGGACTTTAGTCTATTTTAAACATTTTTGTGACATTTTTTGCAGCAGAAGTTGTTCAGATTTCATTACAACCCATCCTCTCTTACGGACAGAATTTGTAGTCTTTCCTGCAGCAGGTTGCTTTGGAAGCTATTTGCATAATATTTGTAATATTCATGAACACCTACTCCTAATTCTGCTTAATGAAGTATGCACATTTTCTTTCACTACATAAATACTGTGAGTAATGGCTGGAGCTCAACATACACATCAAAAGTATGCTTAGCGACCTGTGATCCTGGAGACTTCAACATAGGGATGTGTGATATATTGATATTATATCAATATTGTGATGTGATACTCATGTCGTTTTAGTATTTGAATATTGTAATATCATGGTTATGGCATTAGTTTTGTCATATCTGGTTTTAAAGGCCACATTACAGTAATGTGATATAATTTGCTGAACTTTGCTTGACTGCTCTACCTGCTCAATTATTTCCCTTTCAACTAAGATTCTAGTAAAGTCAAAATGACAGAAATTAGCATACGATGTCCAAGGTTATCTTCGGATGCCTTGTTTGTCAAGGGAACAGTCCAAAACCCCAAAATATTACATTTTCATTACTCAAAAAAATCTTCAAACTGAAGAAGTTGGAGCACAAATTTAAATAAATAAAATGTGAAAATCTTAACAGTTTTTTATCACAAATTTTGACTCTGAGTGACACACCTGTGTCTTATATCTTGGTATCTCCATGACAGAGTGACTGCTCGGTGTTTTCTTAATTATAAAAGGTTAGACAATTGGCCGTGGCGAGGGCAGACAAATGACACGAGTGTGAATTGGCGACATCACAAAGTTAAGTAAGTCCTAAAGGTACAGTTGCTGACTACACGCTCTTAGTATTTCTGCTTGGACTGAGTGTTTTCATACTTTCACAGTATTCATATAGCACCTAGTCCTGCTTTATTATAAAAAAGAAATGACTATCTGAGCGTATAAAGACCTTTTAAAACCAATGCAATCTAATACAACAGACCTACAAACAAGTTCCTTCATAGGGTTCATGTGTATTTTTTGTTGAAAGGGTTGTAGACTGTTGTTTCTATTTCTGGTCCTTTTGAATGATGTAGTTTGTGGTGACACTCAATTTCCTTGGGCTGTTAAAGATATATACTGTATCTAATATATAGTTCACAATTACTGATATAAAATGCGCTGAACAAGAAAGGGTTGTGCATACTGCTACAACAAACAAATAGTTTTACCATTGCCCTCGCAAATCCAATTAAATCACTTGAGGAACACGTCTGACATTTCTCCTGACAAACAAATTCTCCCCATTTTTTATCTGATTATGCGAGATCATCCTCAACTCATTAGTTATATGTAGCCCCTCATTAGCTCCACATGTTGGTCTATCAAATGGTGAAAACAAAGAGCCTGTGAGTTAATAGCTTCTTCCAGGCTAATATAATGCCAGTTTAAACCTGCTCAAAATCCGCAACTTCATGAAAAGATAAATGCACCTTGAATCCCTGGCCTGGAGGTATGATGGAAATATTTAAGGGTTGAAATGTCGGTAATCTCATGGTTTGGAGTCATCCTGGAAAAGAGGAGTGTCTGCCCATGTGAAGAGACCGTCACATGGTGGCAGGTCACTTGAGAAAATGGGTCAAACAAGTGGCTGTTTGGAGTTGGCAGGGTCAGCAGAAATCGTCTTTGCCCTTTTCCTTGCTCTGTTATTGTTAAGGTGTGTTTGTGATGCTGTGCAATCGGTCCTCGATAACCCCCTCAGTGGTTTGAATGACACGCTTTCCTTGTACCAGCGGGAGGCAGAGCCATAACAGACTGTGATGGATGGTGTGAGGATGCTTTCAGTGATGGATCTGTAGGACTGGACCACAACTGACTTTGACACACTGAGCTGCTAAAAATGATGCTGGAGTAACATCCTCTGTGTTCAGATTGGAGATATTGTCATTCTGTTGTCCCCAGAAATCTCAATAGTGTTCAGTGACTACAGATGGAGATGATGCAGTATTTTTTTTTTTAAAGTCCCTACACTGGATTTGGAGTCTAGTTGTTTTTGGATCAGTAAACAGCAGTCAGCCCTCTTCGGTATCATCGAAACACTCGGCTGTGTTTTCTACAAACTTGAGCAGCTTGAATAAAGGGTCACCAGAGGTGCCGTCTTTGGTGCACAGAGAGAAGAGGAGGGAGATAGAGACCCAGATAGCAAAGAGTCGATTCCGCGCACACTGTGTCATAAGGTCTTTAACAGATGGGGGGAGTTATGTTTAGCACAGAGGAGAAGTGCTTCAAAGAAACTTGGAGAATCGTAAATGTCCAAAGGGACCTGAGAGAAGCCGTGTGACGGAGTTTGCACTTTCATCATGTACCTCCTGACTGCATTATTGTTGTCTATATCAGTATTGATTTGGAAGCTTTTTTATTTATTTTTGGAAGTTGCTAGGTGTTAGACTGTGATTAAGCGAGGGTCAAAAGTACTATTCCTGATTGTCATACTCCAAATGGAGGAACTAATTATCAGGAAATGAATATATTTCTTGTTTGTCTGTCATTATAAGTAGAGAAGTACAACAGGACATGACATGATAATGATAATCAGCCTTCACTGTAAACATATCACGTTTTCAAAGATGTTTCCTAATTGTAATAGATGTGTATACCACCTTACCCCCTTCTGCATTTGTGGTTTGGAGTTAGCTAGCTTTAGTATTTAATTTTTATAATATTATTTCAGTCTTTATTGAAATGCAAAACTGCAGGTTTTATTGAAAAATATTAGTTCTAGTCATTACTTCAAAATGTATTTTCTAAAGTTACAAAAAAAAAAGGCATGCTGGGAAATGCTAATTTGTTTGTTCAATGACTCCCTGTCATTTGTAATTTGTCACGTATGTGTCACAATCATGTTACACTGCAGGTTGTAAGACTGCAACAGCAAAAGGAGAAGTGACATTCACAAACTCTGCTCTCTTTAAAAAGAGAGACACAGCAATGCAGCACAGTGGTGTGAAGTGTTGCGGGGTGGCATGTCCACACACGTCGTATGGGGGTTGTACATAGAAAATAACCGTGAGGTCGTTTTGACATGTACCAGTTGACCTCATCTCTTTGATATTGGAATACAAATCTGAAAAATCCTGAATTGCATGAAATAACATGATGAAAGACTGCAGTTACAGAAAATAAAAGGCATGGAAATTAATTACGGGTGTGAGATTGGAAGTACATCTCTGTCAAACCTTTCCTGATCTCCATACTCACTACAGTGTAGCACACTATTTATACGTTGTTATTGAACATAAAACATGAGATGCAGAATCCTCTGTATGAAAAAGGAATGTAATTCCAATGGGTACAGGGCTGTAGAAACTATAAGATGGTAGATAGGTGTGCTACTGCTCATTTCACTAAATAGTCAATTTTTGAATAAAAAATTGGGTTCATGTAATGTGCAATGGGCATTTTCTATTATATTCAAAATGTAACAGTACTTGCACAATCAAACCGATTATTCATATTATGCAACATTCTTGCTGGCCTAATGTCACGCTTGAAGAGAAATAATTTGAGTCTCTTTTAGACATAAGTAGCTGTTTTGAAGACAGTGGAATACCATATGCTCACCATGAAAGGATCATATATGGCGTCCTCACTGTAACCATTTCAAAATACTTCCAAGTGAAGACAAAACATGTTTGTCCAGATTGACTGGAAAGGAAAACAGACTTCATTTGAATATCCTACTGATTGTACTGTAAATCCATAACTGTAGCTTACTCTGTTGTTATGCATGCAGAAAAGTCTTTGATTACAATCACAAATATTTTTTTAAATGTGTAGTGTACAAAATGATTTACAAGTACATAAAACCAGTCGCAGTATTTAGTTGCTCTTAACAGGACACATTTTAAGCTGAAGTATACTGTATGTGATGCTGGAACACTGTATTATCACTCACTGCCATAAACACAAACAACACAACAGCACATCACTTACAGGACACAATAAACACGACATAAATGTTCCTGCACCGGGACAACTTTACGTAATCGGCATTATTGTGAAGGTTAATTGACTTCCTCCTTCTTCAGCTGGAAAATTTAAACAGCTTATTAAGGGATATTAAGGGGTTCTAAAAGTTCACCAAGTTCAGTTTCTCTGGCAGCACACAGCAGATTTTCCTTTGAGATGTTTTTCAATAACAAAAAGCAGGTTAGAAATCACCCACTATTTTCATTGTGCAGGCTAAACTGAGCCACATTTCTTCTGTTGTCTTTACTATTTGTAATACGAGCTCAGGTCAAACCAAGTGATCTGCTTAGTAAGGTAAGGACATTCATCTCATCAATTCCAGACAACTTCAAAGCCATGACAACTTGTAGCACTAATCTGAGCATGCAAAGCAGAAGCACAGTACAAAAAAACAAAAAAACAAATCAATATCTGGAAAGTCTTTCAATAGAAACCTGACATCTATGCACAATCATGCACATTGAGACACCCACACACCCTCAGTGTGCCAGCTAGCATTTCAACTATCTGGGTTACTCATTTGTGATTCTCAGATTCACATTTTGCATTTGAATATTTTTTGACTTTGAACATCCACAAATAAGATTTGTTTTCTTCTTTGCAGGCATAAATCTTTTAAAATGATAATTTGAAGAAATTTACAATAATTTGTCGAGTCTGATTTATATAATTTTGCCTGGATTAGTTTCAGTTTGGTGTAAATTCTTGCTGGAAAATATTTATTAAATGAATCCAGTTTTACAGTATGTCTGACATCACTGGAAAATCGATTTTTCCACTGGAAGAGAGATGTTTGAGACAGTTGCCTGAAGATGTTTGTCCTCAAACCTGGAAAAAAAAACTGGTTTAAGGACAAACATCTTCAGGCAACTGTCTCATCCTTAACGATTACATCACCAGCAGGTTCAGTTCAGTTCACAAATCCTTTTTGAAGAGTTACCATCACGTAAATGGAGTTGAAGCAGACACTGGAGAGACTTTGGCTCCCCGGAGTGATCTGCATGATTGAAGCATGGTGATGTCAGTCTCCGTGGAAGACAAAGCAGGATAAGCTCAATGTTATTGGCTTCGCCTTCTCTCGATTCAGTCGAATGTCAAAATATTAAAGGTCAAACTTGAGAGATGGAAATATTATGAAAAGGTCTAAAGCATGCTCAGAGTTTTTATCATCAGTCTCTCGGGGCTGGACATTTGACAGTGGACAGTGGACAGTATGGCCACACGGCACGACTGTATCAGACTGCACTGAAATTAGGCAGCATTATCCGGACTCACAGTTTATCATTTAAGCTCAATTAAGACCATGATAATAATACTGCGTATTAAAATAAACACACAGACAGAAGAAATGAAGCGGCACTATTATGGAAGTCTAAGGAAATAATTGAGATGATGAATTAATTTCCTCTAATATACTAGCCCTGTATATAATAATGCATCAGTCTCAATCATAGCCAATTGTCTCCATTGTGTTTAGTGCTACGTTGTTGTTCATTCCCACAGCAGCAGTGAAAATCTGTTTTGTTATATCATTATGCAGGAATTGGTTTTCTATTCAGGAGGCTCAGCTATTTGCTGCTCCACTTACCCTGACAGTAACAAAGTGAAACTTTAATCTCCCCTCGGTGTCAACAGCAGCTGATAGCAATTAAGGAGAAAGCCCGGATACTGAAGTGGAGTGTTTGACTCAAAGACTTCATCCACATCCCTCACTTCAAAACTTAACTGACTCCTCTCTATGTTTGCAGCCGCTGTCCAGGTCCAAATTTCTTTTCTGTCTGAATTGAATTAAGAGGCTATGTGAATAGAATAATTATAATATTTTCTGGGTATGTGCAGATGTTTTGCATGCATGAAATCAAAATATTGTAGATGTGGTTTTCGTTGCATATTTTAGTCCCATAATAAGTGGCCATTTTACTATGTGGTTAAAACAAAAAAACTTAAATTAGATTTTGTAATTGTATTACATTTAATCTGCATGAAGCTGAAGCAAAAAAGCTGCCGGCAATATCCCTGCCTGAATATAGCGAACACACTGCCATTTTACTCGCTGACACTGAGGTACAATGCAGCCTTTGCTGTACCGCAGCCAACACAAAGCTCCTGCTGTGCGAGAGTGTGGAGCTTTTTACTCTGCGAGCTTTGCTTTTTCTAACGCAGAGGTAAACAATGCCGAAGCCCACTGGTCATGGAGCACGAAAGCCAACCTAGAAACTTTCAGACTTTGGAGCCTGCCAGATGTTTTGGTGTGGGATTATCATGACTCTTTGTTTTTATATTTACACTGTCTGAAAACAGCAGGCGGAGCTGCTACATGTTGAAATTGTTGGTAAGTCACGCAACTTAAAACATGCTTCCCCAAAAGTGTTTATATTAATGTGTTAAAAATGTCAGATATTCTGATGAGGACGCCTCGTAGCAACTTTTCATTTTGTGACAGGTTTCAATGCCGTCAGGATTTTTTTTTTTTTTTAATGATTGTAGCGATCGATTTTGGCATTGTTAAAAAATTGTGATGGAATTTTCAGGGGTATAAGCGCTTTTTTTTTGGTTTTACTGTAAAAATGTGTGAATTAGAAAAAAGTCTTAATTTTTTTTTACATTTCCTATCATAAGCATATTGCAGATTACAAAAATATTTAATTTCTAACCTTTTGTTTTGGAACTTTGAACTTTAAACCTTTGGAGTAAAAGTAAAAAAAAAAATGGATTGAAGTGTTGTAGCTTTACAAAATAGGCTATCTATGGCTGATATATGAGACAAAAGCTGAATCTTCTGTATAAAAATAAGGGCTTCAAATGCTTATAAATTAATTCAACACATAGCACATATGCACACAAACAAAGTGAAGTCACTTAGGATTCCACGTCACGTCCCTTTTTTGGGGGGTAAATGAAGAGTTATTTTTGTTAATAAATCCAGTTATGTTTAGAAAGGCTTTTCTCAACAGTGTTTCTACCGAGTACCTTTCTGCAGAAAAATTGCAGGAATTGTGCAATATTGCAAGATCCCTCAAATTTGACAGAGATTGATTGAATAATGTGATCGCAAGATCACAATTTCCTGGAGACAAAATTTTGTTGTTATTTTTAAAACAATGTGATTCCCAAAACTCAGTCTTGATAAGTACACAATGTGTCTTAGTCAGTGCTAAGCAAATGGTTTGACTGAAGAAAAAAAACATTTCCCCAAAAACTTTGACAATAAAATCTCAGGAAATAGTGCAAAACAAAACAAAACAAAAACATCTAAACTTCGCAGAGCCCTTGTTTGGAAACTTGGAAATTTGTGTTTGAAAAAAGATGTTTGATTGTGTCGCAGATTTTTTTTTAACTAAATCAAATTAAGTCACGAAGTTAGTCAGTGTTACTACCCAAAATGCATTGTGTGTCTCCTTTAAGACTAACAAACATAATGCATGCATTTCCTTCCACAAATGTTGCTTACAAAACATTTGCAAAGCTGATTTCTATAAGTTTGAATACTCCCTTTAATTACACCCAGGTCTCTTCACTAGTGCTCCTCCTCTTCCCTGCCTTTTGTTACACAGATGCTGAACACCTGTGAATTTGTGCAACTGTGTCAAACCTTTGTCAGGACTGTGTATTACCTCGCCTGTGTGTGTGTGTGTGTGTGTGTGTGTGTGTGTGTGTGTGTGCGTGTGCGTGCGCGTGCGCGTGTGCACGCGTGTGCGTGCCCAGACCAAAAACTTCATTAAAGTGGTGATCAAATATTGCCTTTTCATTTTCTGTTGATTGACTAATCAGTCCATAGATTAATCATTTCCACTTAATTACATAAATATCACATTTCTTTTGATGTGTTTTTGAACAATATACAGGATTGACTTTGTGTTATAAGTTTTTTTTCGACTAATTAAATAGCGATATCCTGTTTTTGTGGTGTTTTATAATTTTGTTGTTATATAGCTGAATCATTAGGAATGAGCTCGCGCTGTGTTGAAAGTCTACATTCGTCAATGGTGAAATGAGATTGCCAAGTACTACGGATAAACTATGTTTACCCATCCATGTTTTCCATATGCGGCTTGATTGAAGCATATATTCTCCGTTTGGACCGCACTGCAGGTTGTGAGGATCTGTCAGGTGTCTGAATTACAGATGCAAATATAGTCAGCTATTTTGCATGCCAGCATCATTTGCACAGAAAAATACTGCACCTACACCTTAGCTCCCAAACATTATCATCATTAAGTTGCTCCTCATCGCAACAGGATGCTCAACAAAGCGAGCTGTTGAGATAAATGTGGCGCCTAAAAAGGCTTAAATGATGCTTGGGAGAACCATCAGGACCTCAGATGATCTTCGGATGTTTGAAAATGTTATTACCAACTGACTTCATCAATACAACTTAAATTGAAAAGTGGGGATTCGAGAGTGAAGATGATCCAGAACGCAATGAGGTACAAAACTGTACAGCTAAAATCTATAGCATCTCCACACAGATTAATAAAATTGATAATGTGATGTGTTATTTGTTTTAGAGGAAATTTTAGGAAGTGACAGGCAACTCAATAAGAACCACAAACAGGTGCTGCAGGAAGAGCCTTTTTTTTTTATAGTTATAATACCATGCGTCACATTGACGAGCATCACACTGAAATGCATTACAATAAAGCTAGATCACATTGAGATGTACTTGTCCACACTGCATCTACAAGCTGAGGTGCTAAATTCTAAGAGCGCAAACCGAAGTTGATTAGTGAGGCCATCAAATATTCTATTCAAGATGAATAATTTACACATTTTTGTCTGCGTAAAGCAACTTGTATACCTGCCTGTAACTCGGAGATTGTCAGAGTGGCGGGGTGTGATAGAAATACGCTATTTTTGGCCCCAGAATGTACCTGTTGACTGTCTCATCAATTAAACAGCCTTACACCCTGCTGGGTTCTCAGCAGAGAACATGTTTGGTGTCATAGCGGAGACAATCACATGCCAGGCACAGGAACATTATTGTCCACCTGTAATTCATTCTCTGTGGAGAGATCTCCTTCAAACAATGTCCAAATGTTTATTTCAGATGAAAGGTGAATAATGAGATGCTTCAGACCTTAATATATGCATCATGCTGTGCATACTTATGAGTTATCCCATATTCAGCAGGCCACCTCGGATGGGGTCTGTCGATATAATTTGATGCATTGCAGACCCATGTGGCTATTTTGCAGGGCTTGTAGTTTTACTCGTTTGTCCATCCATGTCTGTTTGTCTCTGTGTGGGATCTAATGTGGGAGGGAACATGTAATAGCAAGCAGGATGATGCGGAGAGCAACACATCTGGCAAATGAATCGAGTCTTTAATTTGTAGACGCATTACTGAAATTACAATAACATAACAACACAATAACTTCAAATTACAGGGACACAGGCCTATCGTGCCGAGTTAATTTCAATGAACAAAGTGTTTTTATATTTAGTATTTAAAGCACTTACAGAAATGCCTGTAGAACTTATTAGAAATGCCACCACGCACTGTTCAATAGAAAAATAGTTGAAGTTTAAAAAAAAAAGAGAAAAACTAACAGTAATAGCATTTCTCAAAGAGCCTTTAAACCACAGAACAGTTGTCTGTCTTTTCTGCCCTAAATAACCTCTATTAGTATTGTTATGGTTGGTTAGGGGAGCATTTAAACATTCCAGTCATGAATACACACTGCTACATTATTATATATTCCCCACTATTATTTCATGTTTTTCCATGCTGCGGCTTTCTCAGGGAATTACGTTAAGGTGCAGGTACTAAAGGGAAGTATCTCAGCGACTCCGACCTCTAACCTGTCTTCAGGAATACATTTCATACCAAGCTACGGTAGCTTGGGAAGCATGGATAAGGCAGATGTACATGGGACTGCAAATACCACGAACAAACCCATGTACCTAAAAGAGGGACAGCATGTTTTGTTTTTTGTTTTTTTCTTGTTTGTAGTGGAAGCTCAAAAGACACCAACCCTCTTCACCTCAGACTCCGTATCAAATGAGCTTCACATACTAAAAACGTTTGCTTGGGTTTTATTTTATGATAAAACAACCTATGGAAACAGTCACTAAAGAAAATATTCAGGTCCCTTCACTTTTTTCCTACTTTATAGTGTTGTAGATTTGATTTGTATTGGATAAAACTGGCGTTTTTTTTTCTCATCAATCAATTATAGTTAATAACCCGTAATGACAAGCGAAAACATGTTTTCACATTTTTTTTTAAATTATTTATTAAAAATCCTAAATGTAAATCTCTTATTCATAAAAAAATATTCAGACTGCTTAACACGGCACTTTAAATTGTAGTGAGCTGTGGTGTTTGCCTAAATAATCCTTCATGTGTGTCCAGTCATGTTCTCAGCACACTTATATGGTCACTTTTTTAGTATGTAGTGTGGAATCAGAAAACATCGACACATTTAGTCTGACCTGAAACATTGACATCAAAAAATACAAAATGAAAGAAATAAAACGGAAACTAAAGAGCATATAATTTAAACAGTGTAATGTGTTTAGAATTAAAACAGGATGGAGAATAAAACACTAAAAAGTAGACAAAGTACCAATTTCGTAGCTCTTCCAATTTTTACCCAATCAAGTTACATTTTTGACTGAATATATACCCTTAATTATTCCTTTGTCTCTATTATTCTCTAACACCTGTAAATAGGGAGAGGTCAGGATTTTCAAATAGTTAATATTGTGTTATCCTTCTTTCCTTTGTTTTTACGAATGCCTGGTTGTTCCGTTAGGACCACATGGAAGTTGGTGGTAATGCATCTAATAGCTGTTTGCCAACCGCCATTACACAACAGAAGGAGGAGAAGAAGAAGATGTTGCTCCAGTGTCCAATAAAACCATAGTCTGTATATGACTATTGGTGAGGGCCAAAATGCCAAACTCGAGGCTTCACAGCAGCAGTTAACAAACCAGAAGAAGCCCTACAGAAAACAAATGAAGATGAGGTGCAGTGCAAACTCTGCCAGTTAAAGCTTGCATTTTCACAAGTCTAGTGATTGACAGTCATTTTAGAGCGAAGCACCGGGCAGGTGGTGCATCCACGGATCAAAAATCAATATCTACCTTTGTCACCAGATGACGTAAGTTTGAGGTTAAACATGCAGAACAAACAACCACCTTCATCTCAAACATGACAGCTGTAGACATGCTTCTAATCAGCTTTGTCTAAGCTTAAGGTTTTTGCACTGTGATGCCATTTGTTCAGCCTTAGTTTATGGGGAGTGGGTCTCTCTCTCTCTCTCTCTCTCTGTGTGTGAGTGTGAGTGTGGATGTGCAGTGATAAGCGAGGGGGGGGGGGGTTTGAATAATAGTTGGACAGTTCAGCAATATTAGATAGTATTTTTGCCTGAAATACCTCTCCCTAGTAAAGTCTGGTACTAAAACACTAAGGCATTTGCACACAACGGCTGACTTCAACATTACTGACACCTGTCAGTCAGCTTGAACCACTTTGATAATTTCACTGGGGCCTTAACATTCCTGAAAGCCTCCCACAGCAGCTGACAGTATAGCATTTAACAGACAAGATACTTAGAAAACGACTGGTTTCTGCACACTAGTCTCATTAGTCTCACTGATTATTTATTAGATCCCCTCAAACTAGCTACCTTTTTTTTATTTTTTTTTATTTTTTATAATTAGTATTATTTCTTTGTATTTACCGTCGTAGAGAATTTCTGGCCGATGGCAAGTAAAGATAAATGCTTTTACAGAATACTTTTCTCCGAATAAAGGAAGAAGGCCACAGTGGTGTTCGTCTTGGTGGGAGGACATTTCGTTTAAGTTAGATCTTTAATATCAAAGGTTATCTGTCTGTGTCTGTGTGTGTGTCCTCTGTGATAATAAAATGCTGCATGTTGCAAAGAGGCATCGAGAGGGAAAAAAAGGGTCTCTTTGGATCATGTTTCACATTTTTTTTTGTTCACAGACACTAAAAAATATGACGACAGCTCCTCATCAAAAAGGCACTCTGTGTATGATTACCAGGAAATACCCCTGCCACCTGCCTGTTTTGTTCACTGTGTGCCACGTGGATGAAAAATGTAATTTATGCGAACAAAGCTTAGCTGTTACAAAAACACGATGTGGCACAATCCATGAAAACATCTCCTGTGTTGAGAAACACGACAACAACCTTGAGAAGATCTCATAGAATGAAATGGTCACTCAAGAAAGTCCTTGTGCTTGTGCTGACCTATTTGTTATTTCTTATGTAATGTTTTTCTTTCCTCAGTGCCAGCCTTAGTAACATCTTTGAGGCAGTGGGAGCAAGAGAAACCTGACACAGTCCAATATGTTGTGTCTATATAAACCTTTTGTAACAAGGTTGAAGTGGAAAATGTGAAAGATATTCAACATTTTTATAAAATAAATGAGCAACAGCCAAGCAAAACCATTCTGTACTGCACAAAATATACATTGCGAAGATTTTTTTTATGTCATTGGGGCTTGTTTATGTTAAAGGTAGTGACCCCTGCTTATATGAGTGATGTGCTCAACATCTGCTGTTGGAACTGGCCAACCTGCTGTAACATATTATCAAAGGTTCGGCAGAGGTTCACGATATCGCTGACTTTAAGTCTCAAAAGAAAGCCTGTTGGATCAGACTGCTCCCAGAAAATCTTCTTATAATTTCTGCTTGTCATACATTTGTTTTCTCGTCAACAATTAAGCGGAAATGTTTCTTTTTGGAGCCAAATAACAACAACTTCAAGTCACTGCCCAGCTTCAGTCAGTAATGTTGAATTTTTTTTTTTTTTTTTTTAGCTAGAAATCTTGGTGTAGTTGTGGACTGAGACCTAAATCGTATTAGCCATATTAAGACAAATACAAAATCATCATAGTATCATCTTAAACATATATCCAGATAAAAATCGTTTATCTTCATTCGATTCATTTCTTTACAGCTTTCTCTAAAAACTCATTCAAAAGGCAACACAAGATTTACAACTCCACTTCTCACATCTTTGCACTGACTTCCTGTTTGTCAGACAACTGACTTTAAAATTGTCCTGTCAGTCCACAAAGCACTTGAAGGATTTTGGGCCTAAAGACATTTCTGGTCTGCTGCAGGTCCGCTTACTGTTTCTCAGTCAAAGCTAAAGATGGAGGAACAGCATTCAGGGTTCATGTACTGCATATGTGGAAAAAACTTGTAAAATACTTGAGGGCATTTTATTAAATTACATTTGGGAGTATTTATTCATATCTTGAGCTGCACTGTGGCTTAATTAAAATGTTCCTGTTTAATATGTCTTACTTAATTGTACTATTCTTGTTTTCTATTTTATTGTTCTCTTTTAAATCCTATTTATGTGTCTGTTCATAGAGCTTTCTTTATATCTTGTCCTAACGTCCTCTATGTATTACGTAAAGCACTTTGAATTGCCCTGTTGTTGAAAGGTGCAATAAAAAATATTCTCTGCAAGGCATTGTTCCTGGGTTCTTCCGTACCCACAGCAACTTTTACTGGAAGCAACTTTAAGCTTATAATGTTATCAATATTTAATTGTGTGCAGATACCGCAGGTGAGCTACGCCTCCACAGCTCCGGAGCTCAGCGACAACACCCGCTACGACTTCTTCTCCCGTGTGGTGCCTCCAGACACCTACCAGGCCCAGGCCATGGTGGACATCGTCAAGGCCATGCGCTGGAATTACGTCTCCACCGTGGCCTCGGAGGGGAACTACGGCGAGAGCGGCGTCGACGCTTTCATTCAGAAATCTCGGGAGGACGGTGAGTACACTTGGCTTCGTATATCATTAACTGCCTGTCTAGCACCACGAGTGGGAAGATATCATCCATGGGTACTCGCTGGAAAGGTGACGCTCAGAGACGCGCAAGTAAAAATCAATTAGTGAGGTTAGATTTGATCTCAGGACATGCAGACAGCTACACAGGATGCCTGTCTGTTTTAGCTCGACGTTTGTTAATGAAGTCAATAACTTTAAAACTCACAAAAATCCTTCTATGGAATTAGTATATAAAGGTGTTGCAAGTAGTTCTTTAACTATATAGATGACTTGACTCAACTTTTAGCTCGAAAATGCCTCCTCACAGATTTAAAAAATGCATCCAGCCCTTCACCCCCATTCACGACCTTTGATACTCCCACTGCTTTCACGGCGCGGTCAGATCGTTACTCCTGCGATCATCTTATCTCCTCCACTATCTGAGCATTTTCAGTTTCAATGTGCTGATATGCAACAACACCTGATCATCATCCAGAATTCATAAAAACATCGTCACAAATGTAACTCTCATTTTAAATGTAACAATAACAGCCTTGTGTTTCACTCACACATAGACTTGTTTATGGGTTCAGCCTATTTACTGAATTTACTTGAGGAAAAAAACAACTTCCGATGTGATACCACAGTCTTGCTATATACTTTTAAATTTGATCTATTAAAACAGGCAATACAAATTCTCACAGTAACTTAGAAACCAAGAAACAGCATAAGACAGAATACATAAAATACACCACAACAGAATTAAACAGAAATGTAATTATCAACTCATTAATTAAATTTCTAATCCAATAAAGTAAAACATTAAATCTTGAAAACAACCTAAATGGCACCTTAAAAAAATACAAGAAGTCACAAACCATAAGAATACCTTTAGTGATCACAGCCAAAACCACAATTATGTAGTTACTATAATAAGTCTGACCTTGCACTTCACATCACGGTTACACAGGCAAAGTAGGAGTGAAGCCTGTCTGAGAAATTTAGATTTTCTGTATGTGCGAGTGTAGCAGTGTGTTAGTGTCTCTCTGGCTTGAATATAGGCAGCTGTGTTTGAGGTCCAAGGGTCTCATCAACCAACCCGACTATATATAAACCTGCAAGCAGCCATTTCCAAACAGGCTCAAACAAGCAAAGCGAAGATGACCAGAAACAGAATATAGCCAAATGAAACTGCTGTATTGATGCGGAAAGTTGAGCATCTAGCAGTTTCCTGAGAGGTGGATGGAGACCAAACCAACTCTCGAGTGATGCTCATGTTATTTTATATCTGCTGGAATTGTAAGCAGACCATTTTTTGCTGCAATGAAAACTGAGATAGTATATTATAGGCCTACGTTTCTAAATTTGCTTTGAGATTTTATGTTGTGTTAAAAAAAATTGCTCTAAATAGTACATAAGGCATTCAAAAATATTCACATTTTGAACACACTTGCCTATTGGTAACCCATGAAATTAGTATGTATTTATAGTTAATAAGGATTATTGATGGTTGTGACTTTACGTATCAATTGCTGATCCTCGTAACCCCATGACGAACCTCAAGAGATTCGGCTTTACTCTTCCTAGAAAATCAAATATAGCAGAAAAAAGGTTGTACTGTTGAAACAGTTTCTCTCAGATTGTTTGGAGGTGTTTGGACCCTCTTCCCTTTGTGCTAAGTCCCTTTCTACAAATTACTACCTTACTGAAGGAGTTCCCAAGGTACTTGACTGTTGTGGTTGACTAAGTCCAAGTGCAATTAAAAGGATTGGACTTTAAGTTGCTCTGGACAAAATGGGACTACGTTGGCTGTGGTTGCCCATTAATTATGTCTGTCACTCTGTTAACCTTTAATCGTTTATAGGCCCAAGTCAGGGACAGCTGAGGGGTGGAAATAAGTTTTCCTGTGTAAAACATTAAAGGGATTTTTATCAAAGCTGGACAATCGGGAATGCATGTTTCTGCAAATTGTGAGTCTACACTGCGATCCACTCTCAGTAGAATATATTAACCAAGTAGTGGTGCAGTTATGTCACAAATAAGGTTTCAAGGTCTTCGTAGATGCCATATTCAGTGCCATTCGAGACACCATATAACACACCTGGATGTTCCTCCATATGATGATGTGTTTCTGTTCAAGGTTTGGACATGTTGGAAGGCCGAACTGTGACGGGTAAATCCATGAGGAATATATATTGCTTTTAATACATTTTAGTCCAATTCCCTTTTGCTCTCTGAATACACAAACAGAAGTACATGTACATAACTGATAGACATAAGGAGCGATGTCTGAACACAGTCCAAGTCCCAACGGCATTTTAGTCATTTCAGTCAGGAATTTAATCAGAACAGACTGCAGATAACGACACTTTTAAAGAAACATGAATGACACATTGTATTAACCATCTCTTCCTAGAAACCTGATTAAGGATTCTAGTGTTTTTTTAAAAGTCAAAATTCATAGAACGTTTCATTATTATTGTTAGGAGTTTTTGCTTTTTGGGGGGTTTGTATGTGCAAAAAAATGGAATATTTGGTTTTGGAGTGTTAGTCAGAAAAAACGAGCAATTTGATGGCATTGAATTAAATTTAAGGGAAACGTAATGGACCTTTTTTTTTTTATATATTTTTTTTTTACTGTGTTCAGACCAAAAGTTAATTAAAAGAGCAAACGTGAAAATTGCCAATTATTTGAAAATAAAGTAAATACTGACATAATAAAAATAGTCATTATTGGCAGCACCTTTTATGTTATTGATGTTTTGGATTGCTTTTCTCTGTAGTTAGAATAGACAAGTATTATGTGTTATTTTTATACTATTTGTCATTCAACATTTGCTTTTTGTGTTACTAATTCTTCCCGAGGTAACGTAAGTATTTCTATGAAATAGAATTGTGTTTGTCAGTCTATTTTTGTATATGTTGTCATCCAAGGTTGTCTGAGTGGATAAATGTCACTTCAATCAACACTTATCAAGTCAAATGTAAAAACTCTGGCTCAGAAAACTGAGATATTAGCTGTCAGTTTTTTTTGCCTCGTGATTAGCATTCAGTTTGAGTTCTTAATTTGAATTATTTTTTCTATAGTGTGCTCCAACAGTTTTAATGAGCAAGTCCTTGTGACTGCGGAAATATTTTGCCACTATATTATATTGTAAATACAATGTTAATTCACTGCTGCACTTGTCCTCTTACATTGCCACATAGCATTGTTTTGAGCTGAATCTACTAAGAAAATTACCTGAAAAGGGAAATCATCTGAGTCAGCTCCCACAGCAGCAGCCCCGGCAGCCCCGGAGCCACCTGCTGCCACAGCTTCCCCCTCTCTCCCATAAGAGAACAAGCAAATATAACTGAGTACAATGTGAAAAAAAAAAAAACATATGGTGAAAGGTAAATATGAATTCCAGGTGGTGTTTTTTCATCTTTGCTTTTGTATCTCTCTTTCCTTGCAAAAAAGGACCTCATGCTGGGAATTGGTGGCCTTCAGTGTTTCTCTTTGTGGGAACAGTTTCTCATCTCCCGCTCACCCAGGATGTCCCCCCCCTTAAAATAAAGGATAGATAAAAAAACAGATGTAGGACAGACAGACGAGACAATAAATCACTTCAGGAATCATGTCTATTGTCTCAAATGTTCACCCAGAACACATCCCATTGACAATTTATTATGTGTGACTTGGATTATATGTTTTGTTTTAAACTATTTTTCTTGACCTTTTTTCAGTACTGCAGACTAATAGAGGACTTTTTTCTGCCGATGAGCATCTTACATTCAGTTAGTGAAGAAATGAAAGCAGAAGCAGGACTATGAGGCCATAAGCCTCAAAGTATGTTGTTATTTTTCCATATAATTTGGAAGGAGCATCTTAAATGACACATTCCCGCTTGATATAGACACAAAATGCTTTATTTCTTTAACATAACCTCTTTTATGCAACACACACAGTTTCTGAAGTAGAAAGTTCATAACGGTCATCCTGGGTCTACTTCATGGTCTCCTACTGCTTAGTACTTTGGTACTTATGAATATAAGATTCTTTCTGAGTGTGGCCTGTAGGAAGCAAACAGAAGACAAAGAGGCCAGTCAAGTGTGGGCAGAAGGAGCCCAGAGAGTCCCATCTTTGACTGCAGACAGCCCTTCTCTGCAGAGATGTTGATTACTATGGAGCATGCCCCAATAGATGTCATTAATCAACTTAATGAAACACAATGTCAATAAGGACCCTAACAAGATTCCCCTGCAAACCAATGGCCTGCCTGACATCAACATGAGAAACCCTGCTAATGGAGTAACTGCCATCCCTGTGTGACGAGGAGGATTACAAGCATTAGCACCGGAGCTGGGATGAATAAGCGCATGTGGGGAATGTAAAATTAAGAAGAGGAAATATAGGAGAGCACAGGCAACTCTGGATTGCTCCTGGGTGAATTATTTGTAGATTATTATTTGTAGATTCAGAGAACAGACGATATTATTCTTGGCGATGTTATTCTTGGCAACAGAAAAAAAAAAAAATTAAGTCAACAGATGAAGGGAGAGCATAATAATGTTTAATTAAGTGATTCTTACTGCAAAGATCTTTTAAGGTTATCAAAACCGATTTCTATTTAATAAATAAGGTTGATGACATCCTATATTTATTTAATTGATAACAAAGACTAAAACACAAACTACTCTGTGTGATGTCTGCATCTGAGTGCTTCTCACCTTCCCTGCTCTTCTGTGGCACATTCACACCAAATAGAAATGTAAATCTTTGATAACATCTCATAAATGTATATTAAAATTAAAAAAAAATGGCAAAATAATTTCCTAAAACAACCAACATCACCATTAAAAACATGTAAATAAGGTATTAAGGATTATTTTTTTAGCTGCAGATTAATACATAGTCGGTGTGTTTGTAAGTATTTATGGCAGTGAGTTGGTGTTTTGGGGTTTTGACTTAAAATAAAGTATAGTGCATGTGTTCATCATAATGGAGCCAAAGGACTATAGGACATTATAATAATGTAACAACAATGATGCTTTACAGCATGTATGATTATGTCAGACTTTGGGTATGCAGGCACTGCTTGTTCTTGGTCTCTCAATCAAATTTTATGACAAAGAAACACACTGTCCAGGATTTAATCAGATCCATCCTTTACAAACAGCCATGCAAGTTGCAAGGTAAAGTGATGGAAACACACTGCAGACTGCGTGTTGTTGTATTACAGAAAAGCACGGCTCAACTCAGAGTAACATGGTGACGTCTGAACATCTGTATTGTAAATGGCCGCAGTCACCCGTGGAAGAGATCACAGCACACTCAACGATGTTCCTGTTACCCTCCATATGGCCTTTTAATCTCCGGTTCACATGTGTGGTGTGTCGGCCAGTTATGTCTTTATTTATTATTTGACATCACGCAAATGACCCCTGAGTGCCTCAGATATGTCCTTTTGCAATTTGTTTAAACAATTACTTGTCATTGCTTAACTGGGCAAAGCGAGTAGCTGAATAATCATCACTCATCTTCACCAGCTTTTCTCTCTCTCTGAACGTGACATAATGGCTATGTATTGCTCTTAATGCAGGGACATTGTGAAAGCCAATTTCCTTAAGCAAATACCGCTACTTGAACTTTGATCTCAAGCAATACTCTATAAGACGCTAGCAAACCACAGACTTTCACGTGACATTATTTGAGTTCTTATGGACACAGTGAGGCAATTGTGCATGGCAACATTTTCACCATATGGGAGCATGTACTTTGTAATGTAAATGTAGATTCGGAAATGTTTAAATAAGGAAGAAAATTTGAAAACCGTGTGTCGTAGTTCCAATCAAAAGTGCAAAGACAACCAAAGCAATGGATTAGCTTGTGGGGGAGGTTACGGTCGATACTGCAGTTTAATTTAGCCTGAAGTACCCGGGGGATGCTGCACAAATTGGCCACAAAAATAAAAATGATGGTTATGCGTATTGGTACAGATAAGGTTATTGGCTGCTAAGCTAATACAGTACATGAATAATTACAGAGCAGCTAAAAAAAATAAAATAAGGATACAAATGAAAAGAGATCAACGCTAAATTTGCTTCCAGTCGATAGGCTGAGGGGTTGTCACATGCCTGAAAATGGAGCTTAAGTGACATTAATTGGGAGTCATGTTGGATCCAGCGGCAGGAGATTAGTAATTTATTGTACACAAATTACAAAAAAAATGCAATATAAACTTCATTCTGGTGTGCAGCTTTATGGTCTGGCAGATTTTGGAAAAATATAATTAAAAGTATGGACAGTGATGCAAGGATACATTATTTGATTTTCAAAATATACCTAAATCTGTCTTTGTCTTCACCAACTGTTTCAGTAAAACTTTATGTTTCTACTTGGACCCTATTTCCTCATAATTTTGGGTCTAAGTGGCTGATGGGAAAGAGAACTCAGTCTAGTACTGAGCCACAGACAGGCTCCGATTCTTAATATAATTGACTACAACATTATAAAAAGGATCCCTGACCTGAAACAGAATAACAACACAATAACTTCAGCAAAGAACATCCACTCTGTGTGCAGCAGCTTTCTTTGGGAGGAAAAGCTTTGGTATACGATTTATTTTCTTCTTTGGCTGCTAGTCGTCAGCGTGCACTGAAAACATTTTTGAGTGACTTTTACTTAGAAAAAGCTTGGTAACAATTTCCACACAGAAACGCTTTGTCATTTTTACTCAGGTAATACTCAAGTAAAATTTACTTAATATTGATATTTGTAAAATCAAAAGTATTTAAGTAGATTTTACTCGATATTATCTTCCTTAGACATAAAATTTACTCACCCTTTACTTGTAAATTTCACTCAGATTACCTTTGTATGTAATTACAACCTACAATTACAAGCTTAAGTGATATTTACATAATATTTCATCCACTCACTACTCTACAACATTACTATAATATGGATGTGTTGCATTTTAAACATAGGTTACTTTTCACTCAATAACATTTTCACAATATCAGGCTTCTGAAAAATATAAGAGGAAACATGTCTTTTAACAAGAGGTCCTTTATTATGATTTAACCAACACAGTCGTCCAACAAATACAGTCAAGTTAAAACCAGTGCTGTCAATGCTAAATTTAACAACTTTCATTAAAATATCCAGTCTGACTTAAAAAAACATTTTCAAAATAGACATTTGTCCTCTGTGGTGCATATGATGTCTAAAAGAGATAGTTTGAATTATTTTATGTGGAGTTGTATGACATATACATATCAGCAGTCAGTGTTTTAGCTGCAGTAGATGGCTGTAGATATTTGAAACTTAGCTGGCCAAAGATAACTGTAGGATCCACTTTTATCCCAGGAGGAAACAGGACTGGTTCTTAAGATCCAGATGAGGGACATTAGCCGGTACTGAGGATTCAGCATCTGATGCTTCCACAGGAAGTTTGGAAAAGTCATTACAAGCTTTAGTTATGCCTTTTCTTGTGTTACTTCAATGTAGCTCAATGTGAAAAACTGTCCAAAAATAAAATTAAAAAAAATCCCTGCTTACATGTGACTGCCATCATCTCAAAATTATGCAAAGCTTTGCGGGGGTACCCATCTCAGCAGGAAGAAGCTGCGTCTGAAATACAAAAATGAGGAATGAATCATCTTGAAATAGATCCTCGTCATAACTAAGTAAATATATATTTATGTCACTAAGTACAACATGCCAAGATCATGTTTTTCATTCAAAACAGCAAATCAACGGCAGATAAATATTAGACAGAAACCCTCGTGCAAATATCAGTGCGCCGGATATTTGTTAATCTGAATAAAAGGACCCACATAATTTAGCCATTCTATTTATTAGCGGCAAAGTATGCTGCAAAGAAGTCAAGTGAGGCATTTTGGCTTTTGAAAAGCCTGGCCACAAGCATGTTTGCTCAACGTGTGTCTCCGAGCCACAGACTGCAGGTAAAAGCCGAAGGCACGTATGCCAGCACGATAACTGGATAACCAGCATGCTAACCTGATAAGCTAACGCTGATGTGAAATATCCACTACTGAAACACGGACTTTAACCAACCAGCAAACAAGAGTGTAAAAAAGAAAATGAAGCACATAAATTAACCCCGCAGAGCCACATTTATAAATTAACTTGTGTGAATAATTAAATTGATTTATGAAAATGAGGATACACAACGACAAACAAACACCAAGTAACAGATTGAATATAAGGTGACATTTTGAAGTAAAAAGCACTTCAATAATAATTTGTTGTAGAATTTTAACAAACAATTGAGGTAATGATTACAAGGCCAAAAAAACAACAACACGTTTTTCAGTGTAGTCAAAATGATCACTGCAGACCCGATATTCGGAAAGTTGCAGTATATGTGCTGGACTGAATCCATTTGTATCACAACCTGCCGCAACTTCAGCTCAACCCCGTCCAACAAAGGTCATCTATGAAAGCTGCGTGAACAATTCAGTAACGTACAATCGCAAACCATTGTTTTTCTTTCTATTGGTTTATTCTTTAAATAACACTAAGCGATGATGTCTGCACCGAAAAGAACAAACTGTTCCTGGCACTCCTCTCTCATACTCTCATTTTCACTGTTTTCTTAGTGCAACAACTCACCTTTTGCAAGCTTTCAGAGCCAGATTTCTATTGTTTTCTCATCACATTTCTCACGTTACGGATCCTTTCTATCACGTTGTCAGACAGTTACGTTAAAACCTGAGCCGTCAGTGGGATCAACGAGCAGTTTCATTGGACGTTCACTGGTGGGAAGTGATTGCAAGCAATTACTATATTGCGGCTCGTTTTGCAGCTGCCAATTGAAGGTCAATCTTGTACTGATTTAAAAATAATAATATGTCTTTGTCATTTACAATGATGGGAAAATAGAGTTCAGGTTAAACAAAATGCTGAAGTTTCCCTTTAAGAAGGGAAAGGATTTCAATGAGACAAAGTAAGACAATAATGTAATTTGGACAGCTCATGCAACTAATCGGGATTACAATTCTGTAACTAATCCATGTAGCTCCTCATCATTATAACATATCAATAACACTTTTGTCAGGGGATACGATTTCCTCAGCTTCCACTAAGCACTTTCTAAATGACTTTATATTATTGTCGTTAGAATAGGCTTACATATTGCATTATTCAACATTATAGAGATTTAATGACAGTTTGTGAGGCAACCTGATGTCTTCAACTACACTACAATACTGTGGTTTTTGGTTTGATTTATAGCAGCAATTATTTTACATTGCATATAATAATTTAGATAATATTTTGGTTGAATAGATACATATGAAAACACATCATGTTGTCAATTACAGTCTTTTGCTGTGTAATTTCACAGTGTTTTATTTGATAAAGGTTCATATTTAAATAATAAAGATCAATTCAGTCAAATTAAATTTAATGTGCGACAAATTTAATGAAATAAATATTATCTGTCCCTTATGTGTATTTGGCAATACATATGAATAATGTCACAATATTTTCTGAAACCCATCAAACAAAACTTAATAATGTTTCTGTCTGGCAGTGTTACCAAAAATATCAAGAAAGCTCCTTGCCCGCTTACTCTCATTTTATCCACACAGGACTCAAATCATCTTTTGATCATCACGAACACAGCACAAACAGTCAGTGGCCACTTTATTAGGTACCACTTTAAAACCAAGTGAAGCCCAATACAACAGCTCAGCAAAAAAGTTTACTTTTATGTATATAGTATTTTTTAGTTTTGATTAACTGTCAGAAAAGTGTTAATTTAACTAGACGTGTTTATTACTGAGGTTGTGGTTTGCAGTTTCTACACAGTATTATATTGGTAGGTGGTTTCTAATATCCAATAATTGCCCACCCCATTTAGGGGTAAAGAATATTAGAAACAGTACAATGCTATCATAAACTACAACTGCATTGTTAAACCTGTTAATTTCAAAAGTTTTATAAAAAACAAAACAAAACAAAAAACAAAACTTGCCATTATAGCTTATGAAGGTATAATATGTGAAAAAAGTTACTCTACTGATGGTGTTATGTAGTTGTACCAGTGTATAAACATACACCCAACCCAACATAGCTGTATATCATAAATGTGTTTGTGCCAGGTCTGGTTTGTTTTTCCTCATTTGCCTACTGCTTCTAAACTCTGATCAGGGCACACAAATTCCCCAGAATGATTTCACACACAGGTAAGCACAAAGGCATAATACATTAATACAAAATACATTAATATATACATTGTTATGAAGCCTCGATAAGAGATTTTGAGACTTTCCAGCGAGCGCATCTACAGAGCACATCTGACACCTATGCAGTGTTAGTTCAGAATTACATAAGAAGAACAGATGAACCTCTGACCAGATTGAACACCATTAAACTCTATCATTAAAAAAAAAAAAGAAAAAAAGAAAAGTGAACTAGTCATTGACATTTAATTTACTGTACAGTTATGTAAAAGACTGTTTTGAGCAAAAACTACATTTCATTTTTGTGTGATGGAATTTTTATTGTTAAGTTGTTTTGTACTTTACCAACATAGGGTATTTTTGCCCTGTACACCCCAGAGGGCTCTTGGCAATTAATCAGTGTGGACAGAATTGTGATATTTTTCCTCAGCTTTTTGTTGCTTTAAATCAAGAACATCTTTTGCTGCTCAGCCAGGGTAACTGCCGCTGCTTCGGCTTGGAAACTGGATTCATCCACACAAATCAATGTTACTGCATCTGAAAATAATCTTGTAACATTTGGAAATGAATCACATTACTTTCTGTGCACCCGATGGCCAGCCTGACCCTGTAACAGACAAAAACAGAGACAAATCCCAAAAACCAGTGTTTTGGGAAAACACCCCAAACTTGATTCTTTGTCTCACACTGACTTTGTTTCCAGGTCTTTAATTCTTTTGTGTCTCTCTATCAAGGCTTCATAATTTCTGGGACAGGTCTGGTTATTGTTAATTATTTCATCTAGACATCCTTTCAAGAAGGTGTTTTGTGTTTTTTATGTCAGAAATTCCAAGTGGCATAAATTAATTTAATTTTGTGGGAATGTTCTCTCAAATTGCACTTGTGGTTTTTTCACTCCTTGGATCTAGATTTCTAGGACGTTGTAGCCAATGGCACAGCAAAACAGTGTCTGCAGACTACTATATTAGGTCAAAAGTTATTGATGTCTTTGGGGAAATATTGTCATTACAGCAACAACAGGATTTATGGAAAAAAACAGAATATAATCACGCAAATATATATAAATGCTCTGTTTTTGCCAATTGTGTCTCTCTGTTGACATTAATATACTGACAACTCACCGAACAACAATGTAACAGAAAAAGGCTTTCATTATCGTGGTATAGACTATATAATTATTTTTGGTAATGCAAAGAAATGTCTGTCATGTACAGTTTCTGTGTTTGATCAGACTTTACTTCCCAGCTCCCATCGTGAACTGTCTAGTGTGTGTATACCACGACACGGCATGCAGTCAAAGGAACACAAACGCATCTGCCAGCCCATTTTCCTTCAGAACTGTTGGGTCTTTCAAGAATGTTCCTCCTAATGAGCAGGTGGAAGATAATGTTGTTTAGTGAGCTTCTCTTAAATCTTCATCCGGATAATACCGTCTTTCAAAAACAGAAGCTCTAGTTAAAACCAACAAACTTCTTCTGTAACCCACATTTTTTGTTGTGTTTCGGTATTGTGTATGTTAAGTTTAAAGAGGAGTTGAATTTTTTGGGGGGGCTATTCATTATGTAAAGAAAGCTAGTTTGATTGGATTGTATGTACAGAAAGTTGTGATAGTTTAAATATTTGTGATCACTTTTTTTTTGTGTTTTTAGTGCAGTAGGAGGTCATCAGCAAATATATATTGTTACTCAAGATTGAGGAGTTTACCAGACATTTTGTGGTGTTTTATTCAGGACACATTTCTCTTTTGGTGTAGTTGTTGCTGTCAGGGCAGAACAACTTACTATTTTTCGATTCTTAGTAGTAAATATGGATTTTAAAAAAAAATGATATGGTGACTTGAGCAAACTCCAAATACCGCGTTGCTGACACAAGTTCGCAAACAAGTTGACTAGCTGGTAAACTATTCTTATAATAAGGGAGGTAAAAGATGAGTGAGTTTCCTAGCATAAAACTGATAACGTAAAATAAAATCACATATAACGGCCATTGTTTTTGTTCTTATTTATTTCACTGGGGTGTGGTTCATGACATTTATAATAGATGCAGAGTCCCTGTCACAGTTTTATTGATTGAAAGCAGGTAAAGACCAAGTAAGAGGCTGCTCTCCCTGAGTTTGCACTGAAACTGAACTGAGGTTAAATGAGATGTTGTTGCTTGCTCATGAGCTAGTTAGATAACTTACTGTAGTGCTTGCATAGTTGTATAAACTCTTTAAATTGAAAAGAAAGTGTTGAAACACCGGATGGCTGTGCGAACTAGATGATGTCAAAGTTTATCTAACTTTTCCATTACAATCTACAGTATCTCTGTAATATGCTATACATTTATCAAAAACTTAATATAAAGGTGAACCCTTCTTTCTGTTCACACTACAATTTTCTCAGAAAATTGGCAAACACATCTGTATTCTCTAGAGATGGAAATTACCTTTGAGAGAGCAGCAGTCAACCATTAAGTGAAACGAGTGTGGAACAGATTCATCGTTGATCCACACCAAATACACACTTGTATGTTTTCTCCTCAGGCTTCTAGCCGTGTGAATATAAGTAGTTATTATGCTGTATAATTCAAATGAAGCCCAATGTAACAATTTAGTAATTTGCCATTCAAGTGTCTATAATCTGCTCGTTGACATGTATTTCTATTTCAAGTTTAAAGAGAGTGACAGCATTTTAGTCAAAGTGCAAAGTGGTCCTTTGTAACAATACAGGCCATCCTTTTTTACTACTTTATAGTGTTCACTTCTGTCTCGGAGTCTCAACAATTTCTTAAAACCACATGCTTCCTTTAATGGAACACAAATGCAATTTCATTTTTTGCACAAAGACCTTGAAGGGTCAATTTGGAAGCAGCGGGAAAGGAAAGCTTGTGTAAGTGAGGGAGGGGACCACCGTCACGAGAGGAGGATAAGAAGGGGCTTTGGTACCTTATATGATGGGAAAACATTGGCATGAACCACACACTCACTGTCAGGGACAAGCAATCACCATACACAGTATGCTGAAACAACCTTGATGGAGGAAGCTGAATTTGATTTAGGGAAAGAAAAAAATAACAGTGATGCTGAACAGGATTTCCATAAGGTAATAGGCTACACAGTGAGACACAAATAGGATTCCAATTGTCCCATTAGCCCTGATGAAATCAGGAAAATGTCTGGGCTTGGCTAAACATCCAGAACTGATTGAAGGCAATGTCAGAGGAATTACAGTTATTCCTGACCAAAAGCATTCGTTTTTCTGACGACAGCTGAAAAGAGGTGCTCCTGCCATGCAATAATGTATTCTGGGAAGGGATTTTGTCTCAAAACATTTGGTAAAAATCTATCTTCTTTGAGGTTAAGTACACTGTCAGAATGTACGTCCCACGCTATGATGATACATGTATTTTTTGACCAACTGGGCATGTAGGCATATTATGTATTTCCCCTTTCACCTTTCTATTTTATGATATTTCACCTGTTTGGCTGAAAGTAACCTATAGATAAAAAAAATTAAGATTTTTCACAGCATCATTAAAATCAGATGTGATAGACAAACAGCAGGAGGGTGGGGGTAATGCCATGAAAGTCTCGCTTCACTGTAAGTATAAGAGCAGGCAGCAATTTCAGTGAGGTGGAAAGAAATAAACAGCCTTTGCTTTGTCTGTTGTCATTTAAAAGTTATATAAAGTTATAATCCCTTTGGTGTCTTCAGCCGATTTCAAACTCAGAGAAGATGTGAAAGTTTTCAACTTTGCAAGCAAAATTGGAAGAATGGAAGACAGTGGCTAGCACTTAGATTTATAAATGTTATTGAAGGCATTACACTGGAGCCTTTTCGATATTATAGGGGCTCTGAGAGAGTATTCTTATTTTCATTTTGAATGAGGAATAAAGCAAAAATGATTCAGCCTGGCAGCAATCACAGAATTAATTTTTGACATAATGTCACTGTGACTCAGGGCGTGTCATTTCCATTAGAAATGACAACGCGCTTAACGCTCAGTTGAAACAGAGAGAGGGAGAGGGAGAAGAAGGGAGAGGCATGTGGCTGAGACAAAGAGGGAATTAGATTTGAAGGCTGGAAAAAAGGAATTGTTTGCAGAATGCAGAGAACCAGTTGTTTGATCAGCAGGCAGTGAGGAGCTGCTGTCACTCTGGAGTTTTCTAACTCTATTGTCAGTCTGATGAGGAAAAGATCAAAATGAAAATCTTAATTTTCCACTGTTGATGTTAAAAATCAAACACGCCCTACATCGTGATCCCAATGCACAGCTCAGCATTTCCATCCAGGATTTTTTGAAACATAACGTTCTCTTCCAGGTTTCTTGTATGCAGGTCAATCAGTTGAAAAGGAGCAAGTGTCATTTTTCAGGAGTAAATTTATGACTTTTTATCTCATGCATCCATTTTTTCCTGTTGTATTGATCCACTTTGTACCATCTGCAAGCTCTGTGAATGGATTAATCTACCACGCAAACAAAGAGAATGTGGTGTCCCAACATCAACGGGCTGATCAATGGTAGAGACAGCCCGGGTCAACAGTTCCAGTGCTTGTGTTTACTGAGGTAAAGTATTGGAGAAGGACAGGCTGGTGGAATAGAGGGTGCAAACTGGAATCAATACAACAGCTATCATCATTTGCAGGGTTTATTAATGGCTTCGCCCGAAGGCGGCAAAGAGAGTAACACTCACTTGCATTTAGGCAACTGACTCTCCAGCATATATGCAGCTGGCTTCCTATCAATCATCACAATGGAAATTGCTCTCAGCAATGGTCTGGCTACCTCCAATCACCTCACCAAAACGCCCCCGTCAGTCATGTAATGAATGGCATCAATTATGTCGCCAACCTGCCAGAATATACAAATGATCCAGAATGGGTCAAAGTCTGAAAGCTAGCAGAAGTGACAAAAAGCTCAGTTTAATTCACTTTCTTTCTCCCGCTTCCTCGCTGCAGCTCGATAGAGTTTTCAGGAATTTTAAAAGGTGCGTCCTCCTGCTCGTGACTGACAACAACATCAGTCACACAGGATACAGCCATAGGGGCCAACGAGCGTTTCCGCCAACAGGCGCTGCCTATTCTCGTGGTAGACGGGAAATTTCCCTTCGGTGAAAAGCTTTTCTGCTCAGACTACAGAATGTGTCATTTCGCTACATCAGACGGCAGAGGAGAAAACACACAGTGCTTTTCGTGGAAGTTGAATTGTTTCTACAGGATGTGGCAGCTCTGAAGACTCTGGGTTGTGTTCAGTCAAATATCATGTCAGTGTAAAGCAAATGAACAAGTGCTTTTCTCCACTGTCAAATAAAACTGTTGAACACCGGTAATAGATTAACAAAAAAAGACACGAAGATCTGCTATTGTAAAGCTCAGAGAGAAGGGATTTATTATTAATATAGAGGATGAGATATGATTAAAAATGTATTTGGACTGAGTGTAGTTCAATCCATAAGCTATTGACCAAAACAATGACATAAACCCGTAATGGAGTAATGTATGAATTTCAAAGCAATAGACCAATGGGAACTATGATCACTTCTCACAGTCGATAAAAGTGTCAGGTGCTGAATTTGGCTGTACAAGCTGAGCCTTGTTCTTCCTCTGTCGTTACACGCTGCTCAGTCTCTACACAGATTAGACTGCGGTGTCTAAAGGTACAGTACCATGTCCATGGGATTAGCCCACTTTAACACAGCTCCCACTGCGCTGACCCCACAGACTTGAATTTTTAGTCCTGCTTGACAAAGTCTGCTCCACAGGCCACCTAACCACATCGAGGATTACTGCAATTTGGCCCAAAGCTCTGAAGTACACGGACATGAATTGGCAGTGTGTAGATCTTTCGGTGATCCTCTCGTCGCTTTCTTTCACTGCAGCACAAATCGGAAATACATCTGCATTCCCGTGTCTGAGCCTTCAGTAAATCTGCAGCGCCGTAATGATGTAGGAGTCTGTTAAGCAGTCCAAAAAAGTCTTTAAAGGTGTATTCCTGTTTTTATAAACTGTGCTAACATCACCGTTCCGCTTGTTTGACAAATCATACAAGACAAAGGCGTTGATTAAAAACAGTAGAAAACATGATAAAAAAAATAATTAAAAAAAGTGTAGTCTTTAATGTTATAAGAACCAACTTTTATTTTAATAATTTGGAGTGATTTTGATCACAAGTTTATCATTTTATGTTTGGAGTGCATTCCTCACTCAATTGCTCTCAATGTAAAACTGAGAAATGAACCATGTGTGCACTCAGCTGTGAATTCTCCACAGAATTCCTGACAAGGCTTGAAAGATGGAGCAGGCATGAAATAGATCTCCATGAGTTTCATTGTGGAAGAGGAATGTCTGTCTCTGAATGCAAATGAGGAGGCATTTTCTTGTTTGGAAAAAAAAAAAAAGTAGAAGATATTTACACTTATTTGTTGTTTTACTGTAAAGAGTCTCTGCAGAAAGCATACAAACCAATTTGCAAATAAATGAGTGCAATAACAATTAAAAAAAAAAAAAAATAACGTTAATATTATGTCCACACAGCAATGCCGGCTACATAAGGTAGCCAGCTGAACTTATATTAAGGAAGACACTGCACATGCTCAAAACGCCATTTTTAACAAAGCTTCTGCAAATCTGTTTTTCACATTAGTTAATCCGAATTATCTTTAAATACAATGCTCATCCACAGTTTGCCTGCAGTCATAATATTAATTTTTACAACATTATGCATACTAAAAACAAATTAGCACGTGAAAATAAGCTGGGGTGACTGAGCCACGTCTTTAGGAGAACATCAAAATCTTCCCGGCAGGGAACCCCGCAGCCCGCAAATTAAAGTCCCATCATTATCTGACTTTACTCATATTGTTTATAGCATGAGAAATGAGCGGGATTGTGTCTGTAAGGAAGGGGCGAGACGTTTCTAGCTGAGGGCACTAGTTGATGTGCCAGTGTGCATTATGGAAAATAAATAAATAGAGTTTAGAGCGGCAGCCTCGAGGTTAAAGAATCCAGCTCATCACAGAAAGTTTCCCAGTTCGAAGAGCTACTTGAACTGTAGGAGACTGGCTATAGGGGGCTGAATTGAGTTTGTAACTACTGTCAGCATGTGCCTGAGCAAGGCACTGAATCCAGATCCTTTACCCCTGAAGACTTGGCAAGTGACACCATTACAGTAAAAATATATCCAGGTATAAAAATGTAGGCTCTCATGGCACTATCAAGTCATAAAGTCATGTCAGTGCTTGTGGAGTTGACGCAGTGGAGATGCACTGTGGCAGTACTGGACAGCTACTGTGTGCAAATGTGTGAATGCCTGCTTCCGTGACTCTGGACAAATCAAGTGAGTTATATTTACATGGCTCAAATTCAGAAATTAGCCCCAAAAGGCTTTACAGTTAGAAAAGAGGCAAAAGAGGAAGAGCAGAGCGCACGGAGATGTTCACATAGTAACAATATGTAGAAACTAAATAAAGACACGCTCTAAACATCGCCCATTCTTCTAGAAATTTGCCTTTCAAAATATGAAGGTATGTTTTGGGCAAAAGCATTAGGTAACACTGATCCTGGTTGATAACATTTACACTCACATGGTATACAAGCCAACACAAGAGTCCATGCAGCTACAAGATCGACACTAATGAGCCCAAACTTTAGGAGCTGCTGCAGTAGATCCGACTTCACAAGGCCTCTGGAGGGGTCCAGTGGTGTTTAGACGTTAGCAGCAGATCCTTTAAGTAATTCCCCAACACCCTGTTGTTCAAAATGTCGACTGTTATTCATTTAATCTGAGTGTTCATAATGTTTTAGCTCAGAATTGTATATTTGCACATAAATAGTGATTTTTTTTCTTGTATCTTACAGCAGATGTTGCAAATGGGACAAGATTCAAAATAACAACCTCCATTAAGACGTCCTCGTGATCCCTTAAAAATATCTTCCATCATTTTCATCAAACAAAAGTTAAAAGGCAAACAGTCACTAAGCTCTGTTTGCAAACACTGCAAACTGTTATGCTTTCTGCAAAATACCGTCAAAGAATGCAAAACCAGTTTTGCTTGGTTGTTCAAAATCTAATGGCGCATAACTAGGACAAACTATTTACAAATGATTAATTATAAGTAACTAAAGGCGAGGCTTTGAAAAGGATTAGTATGACAGTGTTTGTTTGTGTGCAAAGCAATGATATTTATTGACATTTTATGTCAAAGAAAACATGTTTGATTTGTGCGAGAATGACGAATGCTGCATTTGCAGAGAAAATGTTGCTGCATGAGATTTCAGGGAAAATGATATCACTGTCACTTTCAATTCTTTTCATCTTGCTGCTTTGATGCAAAATTGGTTTGGTGCAGCCGAGCACTTAACAACATCACAGGGTGTGTGAAATATTTTCTTTTCTGCACACAAAACACAGAATCCTAGAATCCTGTTTTGAGGATTGTTTTTGTGAGCGACAACACAAACGACTTTGTTTAATGTTATCTCTTAAGTGCAATATTAAGATCTGTGTTTACAATGGCTGTTTTCCAAAGACAATTTAACATGAATAGGACTGCGAGACTGCTCTTAAACTGCCAGCAATAAGGACATCTTCTGAAATTGGTTATTTGAGGACAAGCTCGCACTCAGTGAGAACATTTAGGGAATGTAAATGAGTCCCGTCTGTATTTATTACAACAGAACGTCATATTCTCTGGTAAACTCATCCACATGAAACACAAACAAGCACAATGTTTTCAATCAATCAAATTACTTGAAAATAAACAAAATATTATCCACCAGCAGTTTTGAACACAAGGCCAGGGCTTTGTCCTCCGAACCAAGATTATTGACTAGAGCTCTCCCATTTGTAACCAATATCGTTTCCCATGGCAACCTATGTAGAAGCTAACCTCAACCTAACTTTAAAGTGCTGGTGCCATGGTGGGCGGAGGCAAAAACCGCCTACTCAAAATGCCTCCGGTTAGATTGTAGCTTTCCTCTCAACTGTCATTTAACTTACATTTAGCTCTGAAGCTAAAATGTCAGCATGCTGAAAAGGAAATTGCAATTTGCCCTGTTTATCTGTTTAGCGTTTCAGCTTTTATTTCTTTGGCATAAAACACACACATTTTAATTGATGATCGTGCCAGAGAACATGTCAGGGGATCACTCTGTTGATTTCAGTTCATTTTGAAGGTGAACAGGAATGTGAACCAAATGTCTTGGCATCGTTTTTGTGATATTTCAAGGTGGCACTAAAGGAAAAGTCACCGGATCAGCAAAGTGCTGTGGTGTCTTACTTGGTATTTTTCTGCAAACTTGTTTTTTAACTGTTAAACCTGGCTTTTGTAATTTTGGTAGGGCAATAGAGAGCAAACACATCAAGGAGCATCCTCTTCTGTCACTAATGCAGCCTCTAGAAGTAATATGTCTGGATCCAAAGCTGAACATTTGACTCTTTGTGCTGTGAGGAAAAGCACGACTCCAGTCTGCTCCTACTCAGACAAACAAAAAAAACCCAAAAAATCAGGACCAACACAGCCTCTTCAGCTACTACCAAATAATAAGTAATGTTTCCAAAATATGGTCATTGCAGCACAGACAAATTTGAATGTTTCTACAGACTAATTTGTATTTATCCTCTGAGACCATACACATCTGTTCTAAATGACTTGGAAATCCATTTAGCCATTGTTCAGCTATTTCAGTTTGCACTGAAGTGGTGGACTGACTGACAGACAACGGACCACCATCCCTGAAGCCATGCTGCAAGCATAGCTACAAGTCAACATAGTCTGGCTGCCTGAGAGTTACCGTGTCTCACTAAATCTGAATCAAAATCACTGGCAACCTGAGTAAAGTATCTCAAAGAGCTCTTAATCCAAGATAACCCAGAAAATTCCAAGAGAGCCTGACTATGCTGAACTCTCTCAATGTGCCAGGTTCCAGTCTTTTGCTGGGAAGATCACCGTAAAGCTTTGTTCATGATGGAGTGAGACAGCTGCCAAAATGTTTGTGGTTTTTCTGTGCTGAAATGGCTGCTCCTGTCTGCCCTGTTGGTTTTCTTGCGGGCACATTTAATAGGTTCCCTAAGTATGCACGCATTGTGACTGTGAATCCAAATATATTGCGGCAGGCAAGGATGAAAGGTGGATCACATTTCCACAGGAAGTCCTGATCAGCATCTAGAGGATTTAATTAGCGTGGAACTCCCAACAGTAGAGCTGTTTTTGTTTGGATAGTTATTTTGAGTGGTGCAAATAAGGGTTAGACTATTTAGGGCATCAACAATGTGGTGAAAAAAACACAAGCTGCAGCCTCAAAAATGAACATTGCTAGCTTTTTTTTTCTTTCTTTCTTCATTGCCTTCTGTTATACGGTATTTCTATAATATATACCTTGACTTCACTACTGGTTACTTAATGATACTTTTTTCATGGTCAATTTGACAAAATCCATTTTAAGAAAAGGAAAAGTGCATTTGACATTACAGTAAAAATGTTCAATGCAGTTCAGAGGGGGAGAGTGTAACCCAGATTACTTTTAGTAGCTACAGTGATTTACATTTAGTGAGCTAAATCCCTCACATACAAGGTATTGCTAGATGCTACTATTTCCAGATATTTCATAAACACCTCACATGGATGCTATCACCTGACACTGCAGTTTACTGATGTTTCCCAAATCCTCATTTGCAAGCCCAAAATGTTGGTGTCGTAAAACTGTTTGTTTGATACTAGATATTATTCAGGTTTTTTTTAAATTATTATTATTACTTACACATTTTGTCTATCCTTGAATGTTGGTTTGTTAATATTTGAATGGTAATTTGTGTCTGAACTTACTGTGCAGAGACTTTCAGAACTGTAAATTCACCTATTTTGTTATTTTATGGGTATTTATTTCTTGTTCTGTAAATCAGCATTAGTTGATTTGATGGGAACACTGCAATTTCCATTATTTTATGGATGAATAAATTGAACCCCGAACCTTGAAATAACATTGTTGGAGAGACGCGCGCTTTAGCAAAAATGATCAAATTTCAAGTTACATGTTAGTGCAAAATATTGATTTTAGGGTCCTCTAATCTAAAAATACCAAAGTCCTCGAAAATCATCTCAGTTAAACCATAATGTGAAACAAAAATCTTGTTTGAGAGAATTTCTGTTTTCTTTTTTTTTTTTTTTTTTTTTTGCCTCAGAGGGAACGCTAAGCTGTTTAATGTTTCACATTGTCAGATTTGTTTCAAAACTGGTAAGAGTCTTCCACAAACTAATCAACTAAGAATGACAAACAACTCTCAAATGAAAAATATTCTTAGCAAAATGTATTTCATGAACACAAATCACCCTAAAGGGTGATGTAGATATAGCTTTCAGATGAATAGAAAATTCGTTAACAATAGCTCATCCTCAAGGCTGGGCAACTCTCAACACATTAACCAGGCAACAATAACAACAACATCTTTTACACAACTCCCACATCGGGCAGTCAGTCTTTTACATCCTCAGATTTTAGATATTTATAAACCTCCTGAAAATGCACTCAGTTTTGCGTTATTTCTGCCCACATTCACGTCTATTCAGCTGGGACTGCACAGCAATGGAAAATTAGCAAAACAAAACACTTGACTTTTTATTTTGTTTTGTTTCCTCAGCAGACAGGGTTTTTTTTTTAAAAAAATTTTTTTATACTATATGAATTCACAAATGATGTTTATATCACCTTCCCACATCAGTGCGCTTGCTAAACCTGCCTTCTATAAATCAAACGAAACACTGTCAGCGTCCCATCATAAAAAAACATCTCATAGGGTGATAAAAAAAACAAACAGGCAAATCAATCAGTCAATTAGAAGATGAAAGCAGCTGCATCCACTGTAGTGTTTTGTCAGGGTTAATTGGTGAGGAGGTGATGATGACAAACAGACAGAGGTCATTTATCTCCTGCAGCCGATGATTTTTTTTTTTTTTAGGACAGAAGCAGTTGTGGCCCTTGTCTGAAGGACAGGAAACCGAAAAGAGTTGAAGATGGCAGAGTTTTCAAGAAAAGGGATGGGGCATTGTATTTAGTCATTTTGAAAACACTTTACTCCACAGATCAGTCCTGAGGTTGCACTTATTTTTCACTGCTTTGCAGTGTTTTTATAACAATGTTCCTCCAGGTCTGCATTCATTATGTTTAACTGAATGCTTGATATGAGTTCTACCACCCACCATAATGAATGGGCAAAATGGGCTTGTTTGTTGTCCGTACATTTGCCCATATCCCTGCAGTTGTGATTCTGCGGCTCTGTTATCGCTCAGGCCTGGCAGCTTAAGGGCTTGGATTTTCCGCCTTGGAAGCTCCTGTGCTACCAGGCAACAGGTCTCTCTAATGATGGGAAATTATGCTTGTGGCACGTCAATTATGGTGCAAAAATACTCCCGAGCAGCTGTGTATCATTTCTGGAGGCTTAGCATTTCTCGCATAAGAGATTTTCTATGCTGCTGCGGGTTCATTCCCACTCACAGTACCTCTTACAATAGCACCAATAAAATATTAAGCATAAAAATATTCTCTGGCAAATATTTTCTGAACTCGCTCTACAAGTACTAGTTCTCAACACAACAGCAAATTGCTCTTCTCTTTAGTGAAGAGATGTTTCGTTTTTGCAATTTCACAACATAGGAAAGGCAAAACCAGTGTAGCCAAATTTTTGATGAGCCCTGCGTGATCCAACAGAGCACATTTATAAAACACCAGCAGCCTGTGAAGACCTATTACCTAATCATTGTCAGCCTGTCGCTCTGAATGACCCCCTCTCCTCAGAAAAATAGAGTAGAGCTGTAAAGGGAAATTCCAAAACAGTAGGAGCCTGCTGTTAGGCAGCCTCCCCCATATGGCGCCTGCAATTTTTTTTCCTCTTTTTTAATTAACACCTTTTGAAAGTAAGCAGCAGTCTCTTTTTGCACGGACAGGTCAGAGGTGTGAAAAACACATGCTCTGGATGAGGCCCGAGCTGTCCAGACAGAAATAACAGGAATATCCTTGTCGTTTAAATAAAAAAATAAAGGCTCAGGCACAATGAAAAAAATTATGAAAACAAAAAACATTGATTACTACCTGTTTGATTTCTATGAACAATTTCACAGTAAGTTAAAGCCAGCTAGGGAACGATCTCTGAACGTCAAACATTATGTTCTGGCCTTTTAAAGGTGTTTCTAAAGTCTTAACATTTGATACTGAGATGAACTGGCATTCTTTTGGAGAGATGTTTCTGTCCACCTAATCCTCCTCATACTAAAAGATCCAGTATGTCCTCTTGCTAGTTTCTAACTTTGTCTGTCTGACTTTAAACGCTGGACAGACAGGAGCCGACTGATATGATCAAAAGCTAAACTATTGAAAGTGATGAAGATAAATCAAAACAGTGCAGTTTTGGGCCAAACCACCAAAAAAAATAATCAGCTGAAAGGCACTAAGAACCTCTGTAGAGCTGAGGGGAACTGCAAAGTCAGGGGATTATTGCTCTATGAATATTTTCGTTCCTGGGCTCCACCTGTCACATACAAGCAGTCATTCGACCCCTGTTTTAAAAAATATTGATGAGTTCAGCTTTAAGATAAATGGCATAATGAATAGATACGTAATAAATATACTACAGCAAAGCGCCCTTTGGGCACCGTAACCTTTGTCTTTAAACGTTCCTCACCCCTGACACTTTTTGCCCCTGTGCCCCAGCCCTCTCCATCACTTATACCCTTCAACCCTCTGGCTCCACCACTTAAGAACATCCTGTAAAAGCTCCCAAAATGTGAACCTTCATCAGTTAGTCACCGGCATATGGCCGTCCAGTGGTGTAACTTTATCGCTCACTCACTGTGATAGATATAAACATCAACAGGAATGGCCCTGCTGTCGCTGTCCCTTAAACAAGATTAGATACCTTGTATAACTGTTGGCACGATGCATAAAAGTAGTTCCTGGAGACAGCAGATCTGGATTCCAAAATATAGACTGTAAAAAGTAACATTTTAAAAGAAAAAGTGACATTTCTGACTTTATATTTAACATCAAAAATGAAATTGAATGGTAACAAAAAAAAGTGATTGGTCAATAATAATTGCACTATTTGGAACCTTTTTTGGGATGACGTGTTGAGGAGATTGGAAGAATGTGGAGTGGAAAATTGTGAGACATCCAAAGGATTAAAGATCACCACGTTTCAAGATATAACATTTTCTGCTTTGATTGGCAATTTGTATCGTTTATGTTTTCACAAAAATGTCCAAATAACTCATTAAAAGTTCTTTAAATTAAGTACATTACAGTATAAGCCAAGACAAACTTTACACCTTCAACAGATGAATATCAAAACAGCACTCTAATGTCAGATACGTCTTTTTTGCACAGTTAAGGTCAAACATCCAAGTGACGTAAAAGTAAGCAAAAACACATTATTTGGTGAAGGGGAACAAAAACACGTTAATATAATTTGCTTGAAGTGATTATTTCTAAATAGAGTAATATCATATCTAACAATGTCACTGTTTTGTTGCTCCTCTTGGTGTGAAGGGTAATAAGCTTGGAGTTGCACCGGGAGGCCCTTTTATCATTTTTCAGAGTGTCACTGTTGCCAAAGCATGCTTGAAAATTCAGTCAATTTGGTGGCAGTAAACTATGACACTATTACAAAGCCAATTAGGTAGGATACAGTCTACAGCATTCCTATTCTGAGGGCATAGTGTGTGGATTCAGCCCTGCCTGAGGCGGACCTAGACTGTAGTCATTGAAAGAGGTCAGGCACAAGTTAATTGTTTTGATTGAGACCGCTGCTCTTAGTGTAGATGAGAGGTGAAAAATAAAATAGAGGCTATTATGCAGCCAGAGTGTTTCTTTGTCTTGCACTTTGAAGGAGGGGTTGCAGTGAAAGGCTTGTGTCAATCTGTCCGTTAATGGAAAATCTGTGATGATATATAGGAAGTGAAGACGGATTTGCCTCACGGGGAGGCTTTGTAATTGTTTTTTAACTTAAATGTGACATGGCAGACATTGCCACCATCCAATGCTGCTCAAACTTTGAGGGATGATTCATTGTGGCTCTGTGTTCTGGTGTTGGAAAACATTATGGTGACTAGCTTGATGGAGGCGATAGCAACTAAAGGTCAACATTTCAAACAGACAGGTTGTGACTCCTCCACTGTGGACCAATCCTAGGTGTAGAAATATTAGGTCATGTTAGTTCACCCCAAACGTCCCCTCTAATAGCTTTATAATCACTTCTTCCTGTAGTTACAGGTGATAACAGAGGCAATAGCAAGACGTTTTGTCCTTAAGTGCTGTTAACTGTCTTTATTTGTCAAAATGTCCATTCATCAAACCACCTTTGGTGGAGGCATTGCTCCATTATATTGTTTGCCAATGGAAAAAAATGGAAAAAAAAGCAATCTAATGTTCAGTTTAATAATAATAATAATAATAATTTCAGTGCAGTGGAACAAAACCTCAAAACCCAATGGAAAAGTGGCACGTTTAACTTTGTTTCAAAAACACATTTAAGCATTCAGTCCTGTTAGTTTCAACTTCAACTTCTTTAATGTCAATTCACAATATGACATACAGACATACAGATGGATAAAAAAAACAAATACAAAAAAAACGTTTCTCACAGTCCCACTGTGTGCAAATAAAAAGACAAAACAAGAAAAGCACAAATATTAATGACAAGCGTCATTAATGTAGACACAGGCTGCACCACTGCAATTCCCTCCTGCCGTGACTGAGGCTCTGTCCGCCCGGTGGCATGTTAGCCAGTTAAGACCGGCTGTCGTATAGCCAAGTCTCAGTGAACACACAAACACAGCATTCTCTCATGTGCCGCTGGTCAGACCCCAAAGACGCATGTGATTCGCATTGCCTTTGACTCAGTAGTGAGAAAGTACATCTAACCAAAAGTATATTATGATACGTCACTGTTTAACTTAGCTACAATTAGATTAAAAAAAAAAAAATGGTGCTATTTTGCATATTTGGGTATTAATAATTTTAGGGTTTCCATTTGAATTTGTAACATCCTTATTTATAAAAGTTTCACAATATTTTAGGACATGACTGAGGCTGGAAATTGTTGCGAAAATTGGTCAATTGTATTATTAACTTTTGTTGATACCATTTAACTGTAATTACACTGACTCTGAATTTATTTCAGATGGTTTGTAAGGAAGAGTTTGTGTTTGTTTTTACAAACAGCAAAATTATAATAAGCCATTCATTGACAGACAACGCACAAAACTGAAAAAAGTATATTTGTACAATTAGCATTCAACCATTTTCACAATGTCATGTCAAAAGGCCTAACACCAGTTGTGATGCCTCGTTTGTGCTCCAGAAAATTAAATATTCCAAGAGTGCGTGTTTTTCTTCAACTCTCACTGCACATATAATTTACTTAAAATAATAAAAAAAAAAACATAAAAGCAGCCAAAATAAGTACTGCATTGGTCATCTTGATTTGCTTTATGCTTTTCTTTTTCTACAAAGCTTAGAAGTGTCAATCAATTCATCAATAGTTTTTTTTTATATCAATATATCAAATTACAACGTGAAACGGATGTGTTAGTGTGAAATGTGTCGCTTCCAGCTGTCTGATCTGAAATATACTAAAACACCTTATAGACTTAAGATCTGCAAAATCAGGGGATTTCCCTGCACGTAGTCAGTTAATCCATTGCTAAAATGAAAATGGATGATTGCAGCTCTAAATTGTATGTGGAAGTAGAAAAAGTTGCTTAAAAGTACAAATTGTTTGTCCAGTGAGACTATGTTCATTTATATGTCAACTAACATCAAACCATTTTTTTCATTGAAGTAAGTGTCTGTGATAAAGTTGTGAGAAGGTTATAAAAGGCCCATCTAGGAAATAATCTCTTTCTAGAAATTTCTGGTTTTGTGTCTGGATCCAGATTTTCAGCCAACACTAATCACTTGTTGCTCGGCCTTTGGCAGAAGTCTCCACCAAGAAATTGGTTAAGTTTTCGAGATATCCTGCCAAGAAACAAACAGGGCCGAAAACAATAACCTTCCTGGCAGAGGTAAAAATGACTAAATCCGATATTGATTTTTGCTTAATTTTTTTCTGGGAAATGTTTTAGCTGTTGCAACCTGACACAGGCTATATCACCAGAGCCAAATATAGGCAGATCAACTGTCTGTAATATTATTTTAAAACTACTGAATATTTGTGCATACAGATTGCAGCATCACCTTCATGCTTCTGAAAATGTAGTCTCTTCGTATCATTTTTTTTCCTCTGTAATCCATCCAACCTCTCTCCTACGCATATCATATTACACTATATGTCACACATCAATGACTAAAACCAAAGTGCTTATTTCGATTTGTGCACGACTGGTATCTGAGTGGTCTATGTGCTCTCACTTGATTTAACACAATGTTTCAAGCTGAAGTTTGAGATCGACCAAGTTTGCACGCTTGAAAAACACAAAAATGAGGTAGCTCTTTAAAGTCAGAAGCATTTAAAGTGAAAAAAAAAGAAAAGAAATCAAGATGGTGTATTCCACATGTTAATTATTTCCTTGAGTGGGTCCATAGACCAAACACACAAAAATACATGCGTGGCGAACAAATAACAGGGTGAAGATGTACAATTAGGAAATTCAGTCGAGCAGAGAAACAACAAATTGTGTTTTCAGACCTAATACTATTGTAGTTGGTTGGTTTAATTGAACATGAGCCGAGCAAGGACTAATCATAACAGATTACAGTACACAAGCCACACTGGAAGAAGTCGCGGTGGAAAAGAAAATGTCTTAATTTGAAAAACAAAACACCATCTCTGGGCACGTCAGACCTACACAGCCGTTGAAGTTGCACAGTGTACACTTGGCAAGAAAAGAGAATAAGTTACAAAGACATTATTTTAAATCTCACATGTCCACAAAAAAACAACCTCCTGACGCAAAGCAAGCCAACAGCGAACCGAGAAGCTTTCTCTTTGTATTGTAAATGCAGCAGGAAGGTAAAGCCATCATAGGCAAAGTTTCCTTCTTGCATCAAACTGTGTTTCTCAGGATCCGGTTTCCCTCTTTGAATATGTTGTCAGTTCACTGCTTAAACTCCTCCGTGAACTTTTGTGACTTTTCTGCATTTCACATCTCATTTGTAAAACCACAGTACAGCTCATGAGAACATTATTAAGGTGAATAGTTCACATATGTCCTTTTAAATGTCATTATCTAAAACTGTTATATCATAAAGTCTACATGCAATATGATGCCATTCAGTGCTGACCTCTCTGCAAAGGTCATTCTCCAGCATGACTGATCGTTATTGGTGATTTATTGCTATTTATATTCACCATGAGGACATGTGTTTATTTGTTGTTGTATTTTTCATGGAATAACTTTACTCACTGACAGAGAGGTCTTTACATAATGTATTCAAATTAGAGCACAGAGCAAGACTGCTGTAGTTTACAGTGGAATTAAAAAGCAGCTTTAAAAAAAACAACAACAAAAAACGTAGGACAGCTCCAAGGTGAGCGAGCTCGCTGCTGCTCTTGCAATTTCTTTAAGATTTCTTAAGCAGGATAACGATGTGTTTTACCTTGACTTATTACGCGAAAGCCATGACATGGCTGTTGCTAATATACAAATCCGGTTTAAGTAGAAAGCCTTTGTCAGCTTATGTGGAGTTCAGCATCCTTAAGATTTAATTCAGGGTTGTTCAGTGGCTCCTATACAATACAAAGAGCTGATGCCGCACAGTTTACTGTATAAGTACATACAATATATATTGGGTGATATTGTGTCTCGTGTACATTGGCAGGGAGAGCAGACATGCTGAAATGTTAGAGCAGCATTACATTCCTTATTTCTTTATTTCATGACAATATACATATGATAATACATTAATTTCAGATATATTACACCATTCCTATGAATGCCTAATTACAGAAATGATGTCTTCACGTAATCTTTTCAGTTGAATAAAGTAATCAGGCAGCAATCTCACATTCAGAAATGCAGCTGCACATTTGTACATTTAAATTATTGCACTCAAACAAATATCTGACATATCTCAATAAAATCTGCCACAGATTCTACTATTTCCAAACCTGAACTTGGTCAGGCAGCTCCACATCACACATTATGGCCCTATTAAAATCCAGTATTATTATGACTTTATATAATTATTTTAAATTTTATAAAAAAGAATACTGAATCTTTAACACATTTTACCATTCAATAACCTACACCAAAATCCGATTATCTCACATTCAAAGCCTCGTCAGTTTCAGTTTTCCGACTTCTCATCTTTTACGAACACCTGTATTTTTATATAAAGGTATTTATAACTTTATTTTTTAGCATGTTTCTTTTTTTTATTTGCAATTATGCGATAAAAAGTTTTGATAATTAAAATGACTTCATGTCCCACCCATCAGACAATTAGTGCAATATTGATGATATAGCATGACCAAATAAAATGAGGCCACTAAAAGTGCAGAGAGCTAATTATACCCTAACAATAAAAAAAAAAAAAAAATGAGGTTCAGATCAATTGTTGGAAATAATGTTTGTTTTTTCATCTGTGGGTGGAACGAGCTTTAAACACAACACTTTATATACCTCCAGCAGACATCGATCGACATTTACACCTGACATGTAATTAAAATACTCAGTCATCTCTGAGCTGTCGTTTGGTTTATAGAAAGTTGTAGCAGCTTTCAACAACTCTGGTGAGAATCAAATTAGTAAAGGTTTGGGCTTTCAAACCAAAAACAATGAACTAGAAAATAATAAAACAACCTGTAAAGCTGAGGGGGACTGCAGAGATCCAGTGCAAATGTAATATTAATCAGTGCAAGTACAAGAAAACAAACCAAATACAGAAAACAACAAACGAAGAAAACATCTTTTCAAACATAAATATGTAACACGACAAAAAAAAGGTTTGAAAGAAATAAAACACAGGCTGAATAGAACAAATCAGAGCCGTAAAAAACACATGTAACTAGTAACCAGTAAACATGACAGAATTTGTCATCAATAAAAAAAACGAGCTTAAAATGTTAATCCTATTGTCAAAATGTTTAATACATCTATATCTTCTAAATCTTTTAAAATTTGACTCTTTGTTTTGTGTGTAGCTTCCTCTGCCACCATTACACTGTTAAGTGTAAAAAGAAAGAGAAAAGAAAAACACCTTCTATAAAATGATTGTACGAAGAAGACAAGCCTCATCAAACGTAGCAAGCTAGCTTAACTGAAGTCCTTTTAGTTGCCTGATCTTTGAATGTTGACATCATTGTGTCATTAGGATTGTGGCTTTGATTGCAGTAGTTTATTATCGTTGGGGTTTTTATGCTTTTTTTCTCTTTGTATTCTGGTCAGCCGAGACTGCAAAGAAAGCAGGAAGCTCTGAGGAGCCACAGAGAAGAAAAATGTGTTGTCAGAATTATGGGCCAACATGGCAAACTCCACATAGTGTGCATGCACGCTCTGCAGATGCAAAACTATATTAAACAACAGCTTCCGTGAGGCTCTTGTACTAAAAGGAGAAAGAACCTGCTCCACTGGCTGATTGACTAACTCACTTGAAGTTGGCTTCTGATGAATTTCTGCTATTAAAAGCATAAATCAGGTCACATTTGGACAGTTTTGTGGGTTTTCTCTCTGCAGTCTAAATCTTATTCTTGGTTTATGTGTTCAGGAAGTGTTGTGTCCACTCTGTACTGCTGTGATTCTTTATGATCTGATTCGTGGGGGAGGAATCCAGTGTTCACATTATTCAAATACAAAAAACAAAATGTCACTGTTTGATGATATCCTGTCTTTTTGATGACATTATATTTATACATTGGTGTTGACCTAAAATACTGTTTGTTGTGCACGTGTGGCTTTTTTCTGGAAGGCATCTCACTTATAACAGAAAAAGAAGAGGGAGCAAAGGCGCCTCAGCCACTGTGATAAAGACAGACTGCATGACTGTGGCTGGCCTGACACTGCAGCAGCTATTTGTCACTATTAGTTTCCACTAATTTTTAGTGAAGACATTGTTAAGATAACAGCGCGGAAGTCCTCTACTGTTGCATGTGAGAAACTGCTGAATGATGCGCGCTTTGGATGCTTCACACTTATCTAAACCCATCCATTTCAGTAGACACCCAAAATGGCCGATAATGAAGCCTGTTTGAGTCAACTGGACAAGTGGGTCATCACACACACATGGCTGAAGTGATGAAATGCTCTCACTGCTGCAGTCAAGACGCACACACTCCTTGCAGCAGTCTACCATACACTCAAAGATGATCTGAAGCATTAGCAGTTTGAAGTGTGATTTTTAGGGATACCACACAACACTTCTAGGATTAAACACGCAATTCTCTTCCTGAGAACTTCCTCCTCTGAATTGTTGACAAACATTTGCGATTGTGCTTGATCCAGGAAAAAGATAGCAACAGAAAAAAAAAAAAAAACGTCTCTAAAAAGCTGCGGGTGAAATGGACACAGCTGTACAACCTGTTGTAGGTCAAATCACAGAAATAAGAACACCTAAATTTGGCATAAATTATTAAGTGTGCCAATAAACATGTGAAAGGATGTCCCGTCAGTGGTCACTCATGCCAGAAACGCACTTCTAGTGACCATTGCAGTAACAAAATAAAGATTAAAACTATGTGACTCCAAGGATAGTGGTACAACGTGTCCCTGTTGGTGTGAGACCAGAACTAATTCAACAAGTCTGAAATGTATTGTTCAATCTTCGGGATTAAAGTAAAAGTATTTTTTTATTGGACCTGTGAAACTCTCCTAGAGGTGAAGCACACTTCAAAACTTTTGAAAACCCGACATGAGTGCACAGCTCAGATTAAAGGAATGCGTTATCTAGTTTCGTCTCCTGTGTGATGCAGTGACATAAAGTGATGAGGCACAGATGAGGGTCACACATGAAAAGACTTCGTGCTCAGCTGTGGCTCTGAAGGATCTGGATATCCTGCTGTCTTGCAACTGTTGTGACTGTTCTTTCCGCAAGAAATTGTCAAAACCAATTTTAAAGACAAAAAGAAGACAACAACATCTGTTGCATGTTAGGGGTGTTTGATACAGCCCTGTAATTGTCACGGTATTTCAGCATATTTTTTAATGATATGACCTTTGATTGGAGATAAAACTGAACATGGCTTCCGAGTCTGAAAAATAAGGCCAATGTGGAAGTGCCCTAAGCTGTAATACCACAGAGTGCTGCTAGATGTTGGCTCCAAAAAGCCTCAGGCTCCATAAACTCCCACTCAACTTGTCTCATAAAATTCTGCGTCAATAATTTTAACTCAGTGTCAGAGTTAATTCAGTGTTGCCAGCTAAAGTCACTCCTTCTTATTAGTTTTCTGGAGGTCCATCTGAAAATAGTCCCATCATTAATTATAAAATAATCTTCAAAAAGCCTTGTTTTTGCGGTGTGTATGTTTGATTGACATGCCTGTGGTGTAGTCAGGTTATGGCTGTTGGTGGGCGCCGGGTTTCCAATCACATCGAGCCAGATCCACGGCTCGCTGTAATCTGTCTAGCAGAGGTCTCCAACCAGTAGCTCGCGAGCTACGAGGTAACTCGTGGGCTTGGTGAAGCTCAGCTATGTGAATACATGTTACGGCGTCCGGGAGCTACATGAGTGGGTCTCACACACTTTCATTTAGTCAAAGTAGCTCTCAGGGGAAAAAGGTTGAAGACATCAAAATTATAGACTCTCTCAGCGTTGGTACATGTTCCATATTGTCCCAAACTAACATACTCTTTGCCCCACATTTGGTTTGGTGGAATCTGGTCACCCTAGCTGCGCCTAAGATACACTCATAACTTATGTCATGCCATTACGCTGCACAACGACATGACATAATTACATCAACAAGTCAGATTATTGACATTATCACGATATGATTTATTTTTTTATCATATTAAAAACTAAACCAATATGATCGTGAACAATAAGATATGGTACATGCCAGATACTTGTGCACTAATTTATGATGAAAACAACCCAGCTTTGAATTTGGCTGAAATGTGTTGAGAAGCCTCATTAGCTGCTGCTGCTGCTGCTTTTTGCTCCCAAAATTCATCTGTACACATCTCACAGTGTAGAGTTGTTGCAAATGTTAGCCCTGACAAAATTTAAAACCTCTGCATGTCAGAGAAATGGCATCAGAAATTCTGTCTGACCTTCTCAAACTTAACGAGGTTCGATGACAGGTGTGCAGGAACCAGACAGTTCCACCTGACACAGGGACTCTGTTGCAGACCTCCAAACTTTTCCAGACCGCTAAATCAGGACCGATTTATCTGCCCCCTCATTGATCTGGGCACCGGAGCAGAAGACCACAGAAGGACAGCGAGTCTAAACTATCGAGGTCTACAAGTTGCACGCACAGAACAATCATCAACTTTAACTATTTAGTTTTTTTCCCCGAGATTCATTCCTCAGCTTAAGTGTGTCTGTGATGGATAAATGCGTAAGGAATGTTTAACTTTAATTAGTTTTTAGTCTCACTCATGCTGGTTGTTTCCTCCGATTACTTTTTCAAGCTTTTTCACTTTGCCAGAGTTGTTCAAATAATTAAGCCCCCCTCACTCTAAACCGGTTTGAATCTACAACTGCGATAGGCACCGTATGCATCCGTTGGAGACAGTGTTGGAGACATATGTCCCTGCTGTCCTGAGAACTGCAGGAAGCTTAGAACAATCGTTGAGGCACTCCAAATGTCAACCCAAGAAATCCTGTTGGAGAAGCAGCTTAAAACCTGCTTAAACGGCACAAAACACACCTCAACATCCCTTCATTTTCTTCTTCCTTTGCGAGGACAAAGTGTTTGTCAGTCTGTGTGTTTGTTGTTGTTCTAACTCTGCATTGCACATCGGTTAGGGACCGTTCTTCCTGTGACAGTCTTTCAGCACTTTGTTGCAAGACAACAGACAGGGCAGCAATGATAGAGAAACAAAGCTTCCCCATGAATGTTCTCTGTGTATTGTGTTACTAAACAATCCATACTAGCCAAAATGGCTGAAGGAGTGTGACTAACAAAGCGTGGCTGCAAAGCAGGCCTCGACAGACTTCTCTTTTAACTGACATGTTTAAAAATGATCAAATGGTTGGCTCCAAAATATCAATACTTAAACTCGCACTTGTTCTAAGGAACTTGCCCTCACATGTACACCAAAATTATGTTACAGAGCAAAGAAAATGTTTAGGACATAAAGCTCGCTGAAGAGCAACACATACTGTGTGGTTCATAACAATGTTACTTCTAAACTTCCTTTTAAACATAAAGCTTTTTTTTGTAGAAAGAACAAAAAAACACCACATAAAGACACATTTAGTCCAATAAAAAATGCAGCAATGTGTCTTTATTAAGTATATCAGAAATATCAGAAACACAGAATGTTTTAATAAGTGCCTTTCAAAATAAAATCACCCACTGAATTTACGTAGGATTTTATAGAAATTTATAACCGAATGACCTCTAACCTAATTTTGTGCAAAAACATCCTAAACACACTTTACACGTGATCTGATCATTCTTTGTGCACCATACAGTAGATGAAAAACAGTTATACTTTAACAAACAAGGATAGCAGGGTTGTTTCTTTCTTTCTTTTATCAGATAGTATTCTGCTGGTGGAGCACTCGTCGGCAAAATACAACATTTAATTTGATCTTAGTTTCCATTTTTCATTGTTGTACTGATGTTTAGTGGCTGTGAGCAGTGCGCACAGTGCCGCTGTAGATGATGAATTCACAACTGCATGTTTGCATTTCTGTGATTTGTCTGGCTAAGCAATGGTATTGCAGTACAAACTTTAAAAAGGTCTCTTGCATCATCTCTACATTTTTTTTTTTTTTTTTTTTTTAGGTGGGGTGTGCATCTCCCAGTCGGTCAAGATTCCCCGCGAGCCCAAGCAGGGAGAGTTCGACAAGGTCATCCGGCGACTGAGAGAAAATCCAAATGCAAGAGTCGTCATACTTTTCGCCAACGAAGACGATATCAGGTAAAGTCTGCTGATAGCTTCAAAACACGTCTTTGAAGATTAGAAAAAAAACATGACCACAACACACAGCACAGAAACACCTGGGATGTTTCAGTTCAGGTCTGCCAGACCGCTGGTGTGGGGATGCTGACCTTATCCGTGGCAACATCTGTTTCCTCACCTTTGCAGGAAGCTTCTCAGTGCAGCGAAAAAGGCCAACCAGACAGGTCATTTCATCTGGGTGGGCTCGGACAGCTGGGGCTCAAAGATTTCTCCGGTTGTGCAGCAGGAGGAGATGGCCGAGGGGGCAGTCACCATCTTGCCCAAGCGTCAGTCCATCAAAGGTATAGAGACGGGCATTGTGCAAACATCAGATGGCCCTGTCTTCTGTACAATGTGCACATTTCGCTAAAGTACTCTTTTCATGTGACCCAGGCCTGTTTCTGTTTGTGTTTTTGCTGAATCAGAAGAATACTAATACAGAAGAATATTTGTAATGCTTTACCGCGATCATTTGATCATCAAAGGTGTAAAAACTCAAATTCAATCAAAGAAGTGAAGTTTAATTTGCGCACCAGTCAATCACTTATTCTGTAGAACACATCGCAGCTATGACCGACAAATTGTACCAACACTTGTGTTTACATTGACAATAACTGTGTCAATGACAGTGAATCCCATTGATCTGTCTAGGGTTTGATCGTTATTTCATCAGCCGAACGCTGGAAAACAACAGAAGGAATATCTGGTTTGCCGAGTTCTGGGAGAACAACTTCAGCTGCAAACTCAGCCGTCACGCCGTGAAGAAAGGCTCCGGCCTCAAAAAGTGCACAAGTAAGATATTTGCATGTGGAGGGAAAAAAAGAAAAGCTCTTCAGTGTTCTTTTTGTTTAAACTTTTAACCGACTTGGAAAATATTTTGATGTCTTGAGGGAGGTGACACATTTGGCTCACGGGGAAAGTGTTTTGACAGCCGTGCCCACCTATTAAAAGTGGAACAGCTATACATTGAATATTCAAAATCACCGTTCATCTCACAGCTCATATCCTCGCTGCTCTATATTTCTGCTGAGTCCAGTGAGTTTACCCGCACGGCCATAACAAGGAAATGGCTTAGCTGGCCTGCGTGGTTAAAGCTTCAGGCTCAGTGCCATCCTTTATAGAGCTGGAGATGGCACAATCTGTCTTGCTGGAAAAAGTCCTTGCATATTTTATCATGATTTAAACAGCTATTAAGTAGTACAACATATATCATTTCTGTTTATTTCCTCACAGTCGTCTCCCTTCTTAATAACATTCTGCTTGATTACTTTAAAGAAATCTGTTTGCTGAACTATTGCTGGTCAGCACGGAGAGTGCTTCGTCTTCATCACAAATTGGTTAATGTGACGATGAGTGACTGTCGTGATATAAGACACATTGATTACATGAGTAGAATATTTACATGCGTCGTGCATAAATATGAACAAGTTCTCGGGGATAATCTTGACAATATTATGTAGCGGGACCTGCCGTGCTTTCGTATGCTTAGTTGAATTTTAGTCGTGCACAATAACATTAATCAGCAACTAACTTAACACTTAACACGGCACGGTAGTTTCAAGCTGATCAACTTGAAGCCATCATTAACAGCTCATCCAGATATCAGTGTTTGTTCCCTGTCTTGTTACCACATTAGCTATGCTAACTGCTAACGGCTCCATTATCTTCACCAGCCAGTTGCTAACTGTGCATGTCTGCCGTTTGGTGCTGAGTAGGCAGAGTTCAATGGTTTTTTTTTTTTTAGAGCTCACTCTCTAAAAGCAGCTGCCTGCTACAGCTGGCAATAAAGAAAGGTAGCGCAGCGAGAGTGAACCCCAACACCTAAACAATGAGTTGAAACTGACTCGAAAGCTGTGTATAGCTGGGACGAGCTGCATATCATTTGCTGTGAGCTCATCGCTACGAGTGACCCCTTCTACATTTTTACATTGACATTTGATTTTCTTATCATGAAAATAGTCATCATATATACTTAAGGACAAATTCTGTAATGGTGGAGCAGCACAACAGTCTTATAAAGCAACTTATGAATACTGTGGATGTGATCCTTAAGTGTGTTTACAGGTTTACTGTAGCCGTGCTTAACAAAACATAACATTGCTCTCCATCTGTCAAGTCCCATTGATCCTTTAAGAATCATGCAAGTTGAAAACGTGCAAAGAATAACCTGAATCCTCAGTTGACATTACTAATAGAAATATTTATACCTATGTGTCCTCATCAGCTCAGCACGGTAACAAAGAACTACTGCATTGGTACTAATTTTGGAAATTGACTTCTGTGGGAACTTGGCACCTTTAGCCAGCCCTAAGTGGATAATAGTACACTTTTAACTGGACTGTTGCAGCAGCACTCTGATGTAAACATAGACCTTTGACTTACACCTCCAACTTATGCAAAGGAATCGGACTTTTTATCTGCATTTGCTGGTGTTTTTTTTTTCTCCCTCAGCGATGAGGCCAGCTGAGGACAGCGTGCTTATTCAACAAATTCAAATCCACATCCGACACTTCTAATGTGAAAATGTGTCTTATCTGGTCTGGATTTACATTCACAAATAAAAACTCTGTTTCAGATTCATCAGGATTATTGAGCCCTACATTATGCACAAAGAATTATGAAATGAACGTTAAACTGGAGTGGATTATTCTAATTTAATGCAGTCAGGCTAGGCCTCCCATGTAAATAAAGATATATGAAGAAAGCTTCACTGACCGTGATGACTCAGCCATGTGCGACTCATAAAGAAATGAAGAACAGTTTACTTTATGTTGCATAAGACAGAGGAGGGTGAAGCGTTAAGTTGCAAAGGCATACAGGAGGGACATATTAGAGAACACGGTGTCGGAAAAGCACTCCCAGCTATACTTAAGGGCGGTTTTGAATCTTCTACGACTGAATAATGTGTCTTAAGGCAGAAAGCAGGCCAGCGCCGGGGAATCAAAGTAACAGCCTTCTTGCTGTGAGGTGACAGTGCAAACCACTGAGCCACCACACTGTCCTGGGGCCAGATACGCATATACACAATCTGCATACGCTACTTTCCACACAGACACCGGTCTTTATAAACAAGAGAGCGTCGTGACTGAATGCGTACAGTACGTCCACACAGGCTTTACTCAACGGTAATCCACACATCGGTGACTGAGCTGAGTTTTACATACTGCAGCACGATGACTGAGAACAACAAGTCGGCGTGTTACATAGTTCCATATACAGTCGTGTTTATTGATGTGAGCATTAACATTCTTCTTTCTCTAATAAAAAATGTCCCATAAAATAAAAATAGAAATTCATACATGAATATACCTCATACATACTGTTTTTGATGTTTAACACGAGTGACCCGATTTCATGAATTTACTGAAAATTCTCAAGCAGTTTATTTTCCTGTGCGGCAGAATGAAAAAGGTGTTTTATTTCAAATTTCTCTAGTTCTCTGTCAATCCGAGCTCAAAACTTATTGGTAGCTTTTAATGTTAAAAACATATCAGGAAGTGTTACATTTTGATTGACAGCAGTTTATTATTGATCTGGAATGTAGCAAAGAAGAAATGACTGACTGCTCACGGTATAATTGAAAACATTACTTCACGTACAGAAGGAACATAACATTACAACATAAGGAACTCAGAGCAGCAGAGTACAGCGTGACTGTTGTTAATAGAATTAATGGTGTGGAAATTAAGAGATTTTGTAATTATTATATGCACAGTAAAATCACAGGCGGTTGCATTGTACAATGAGATTGTTACTTTGCTGGTCCTCCTTTTTACCGTCAACTAGAATGGAGGGAAAAAAAACAAGTTTCATGAAATATAGAAATAGAAACGATAAATAGAAATAAATAAATAAAAATGTACAATATTGTGCAAAAAGCAGAAAGCGTCTGTCCCGGAGTGACCGAGAACGGTCGGTCATAAAGTGCACTATGTGGGTTATTGAAAGTAACAGTGTACATTACCAGACATGATATGAGAATTTACAGTATATTATTGATATTAATTAGGGAGGGAAAAAATATTGTAAAATCCTTTAAGTATCAAGAAATTTAATTCAACCGCGCCGTAAATTACAGCCGCGAAAATGACAACATTACGAGCTTCATGAAGGTTGGATTTACTACAGAGCACATTGTCTCACAGTGCCGCATGCATCAGTAATAGCTGTGCAATACAGTTAAGCGATATGACATAAATTATATGAGCTTTTTTTTTTTTCCAACTCTTGGAGATTTTGTCATGACATTGATACCATGCAAGCTAGCAATTCACATCACAGAAACAGTTGGAAAACATCTCATCTTTTATTTTATTTTTTGTAACTTAACTACTTTAATGGGCTTAAAGTTATAAAATAGTTCCTGGGTCATATAAGTGACAGCTTTACAAAACTGTCTGTGACTCCAATATATAACACAGAAGGCTAGATAAGTGCTTTAAATGCTAGTTTAATAATAATAATTCAACACATACCCTATGCAAAAAGTACAAAATCCAGCTGGATGGGTAAATGGATGAAACGCACAAAGATGAACACGCACTATGATTTTGACTGATGAAGGGAAGAGCGATTCGTGGTATCCTTATTCTCATGATAGGACCGCATTTCCCATAAACCCTTTCACTTCCAGTTTTGCATTCTCTTTCTGTTAAACCAGGATGCTGTTTCTTATGATTATGAGTATTTGAAAAGCTTGGAAACATAGTGATTTCCAGTTGGGACTAATTTATATATGATTGTGGACGTGAGCTTGGCACTCTGCCGTGTCGATGTCTGTACTGACGTATGATGATTAAAGAGAAGGATTCCAGTGCAGAGACTCAAAACTCAGGAGAATCTTGATGCTTCTCCATTTTTAGAGAAAGGACAGTGTTGGCAAAACAATACATAACTACAAAAGACATTAAATACACTAGAGACAAACTACAACTTTTAATCAAGAGGTACGGTGCAGAACAAACAGCTGCTGTTTTGTTCACAGACAATAAATCCCAACACTAAGTATTCTGAGGGGATAGCACATAGGGTTGTATGGAGGGTAACACTCAGGTGGATACAATAATACTGATGGATGTGTTAGTATTGTGTTTGGTTCAAGTGACCTCTGGTTATCTCCCAGTGGGAATCCTGGCGAGAACACCAGCCGGTTCCTGAGGGAGCTCCAGTGAGGGTCCCAAAGTGTACCATGAATAATTCTCCAAACATCTGTTCACATTTTCCCATAACTGAGATTTAGAATATGAAACAATGTATATGTCAGGGTTTAAATTTGTCACAAAGATAGAGAGTAAATATATATGCTGCTGTGTCTTGAATCTGAGGGGTTTTGTATCGCTAGAATCCTAATTTAGAAAGCTACTGGAACATTTACAAGTATCTACATTAGTTTTAAGAAAACCAAAAAAATGAATGGTAAGCAGGTGCTAACTTTGCTCTTTAAATATATTAGTAAGCAGGTGTGTTACCGGAGATGGGTAGTATTTTAAAATCTATTTTAAAAGTTATGTTTTACAGGGAAATTTACCAGTGAACATCTCATTCTTTCAGGTTTTAAAGGACAAGGCTAATGGTATTCTGTGTATCTCTCAATATCAACAAGTTATTTTAATACTGTCTATCTTTCTGTCTGTGAAACTCTACGTCCTATTTGTTCCTCCTGAAGATGTAACTCTTTCAAAAAGTTCCGAATTATATTGTTTTTGAAATGGTAAAACAGATGGACTTTGCATTTGTGAGCAATTACAACTGCAGTGTTTATTTTAAAGGTTATTGAGTACAACAATTTGGCTCATTTATGTGTTTTTGATCATTTCTGTACTACAAAAAGCTATAATTCTTAAGAAAGTCAGATAATTAGGATTTTTTTTTCTTTTCTTAATAGGGTTTGTTGACAATAAGAGGAGTGTAGAATATCACCCAAGCAGCACCCTCTGGGGCTGAAACATGAAGCCAACATTGAAGTGCCAAAAACTGCAGTACTTCGAATGGCCCCTTGAGGCTGGCTCCAAAAGCGAGTCAATCCCCATTGAGCCCCATGTTAAAATACTCAATGCTAAAGCAGAAATAAACATGTTTACAGCCTGGTACAAAAGACACCGCTTTTAAAATTGGACTGCTGTTGCTGGGTTTATTTTATTTATTTATTTTTAGGAGAGGATACGGCTCAATTTTATCTCTTTAGAAACTAATATTATATTATTTGTCGAGACGGACACCTCATTTCCAGGTCAATTCACACACCTGAGAGTAAAGCGTATAGAAACAAGCAGTATGTCAGTAAAGCAGCAAATCACATTTTTAAGATTAACATTCGCCAAAGGTTCAACACAGTAATGTGACAGCAAACACACAAGTTTACAAATCAATAAATCATTAATTAAACCTTAAAACAAAAACTATGTTTAGTTCCTACCACAGGAAGGTTGGCAACGAACTCCAACCTAGTTTTCAATTAAAAAAAAAAAAAAAACAGTCATCTTCTTAGCTGGATTCATCCTTATTCAGTGTGGTATCACTAAAATCCCTCTGGCATCAATGATCGCCTCTTGGTTACACTACAAAACTCAACTGATTTTTTAATTTTTCCAAAATAAGAGTTGAAATATAACCAACAGGAGATTGTTGATCTGTGAAGTGATGCCAGTTAATTTTGGAACGTGAAGAACTTGGTGAATGACAGCAAGCTAACACAAAGTGTATGGAAACAGTGAGTGAGTGATAGAGTCAAATAAAAGGCAAGTAACTTGTTCGTCAAATTAAGGGTGGTTGCTGGTATATATATTTTTGCTCAATGTATATGTTCAATAGAAAGTCTGAATCTTGAGACATGCTATATTTTAATTAGCTGCTCATTACTGTGCACACTTGTGCAATACTGTATGTATTTAGACCTCTGGGGCCCTTCTGGTGCTGGCAGATACATAAAAAACTTCACGGCACCGCGCACTTTGTGAACACACAAAACCTTTTTTTCCCCATGTGCGCACGCTTCACCTCCACTGCTACGACTCCTTTCTCGGGAAACACGTACTCATGCACTTCAAATATTTTCCCTCTTTGAAATTGCAATTTATAGTTATATTCGTGACTCTTAACTAAACCGCATCAGCATGATAAAGACCGCCTCTATAGTAGGAGCGAGTGCTCTATAGGCACCTGCGTAACGAGGCTCTTCTTCCACTCGCCTCGCTCATTACATACATCTTAGTGTTAAACTTCACTATCAGCGCGGCTCCGCGGGGAGAGAGTGTCTCGCAGAATTAGTTTGAGGTTAAAGTGTGACGCTCTCCGCCGGTTTGAGAGCTCCGCAGTGTCCCCGCGGCAGCTGTGAGAAAACCACATGGGGCATGCTGCAGAATTATCAGTGTCCTGAGAGGGTTAGACTGCTTAGAGTGATCAAAGGATAAGGAGGGCATGAGTGACTGGAGAAAAAAAAAAAGGTGAGATTTGTCTTTTATCTGTGAATGAAGGAGATGTAAAACTGATATTGATTAATGTGGAGAGGAGAGGCAAGGTAGAGCAGTCACCCGTCTCATAGGCCCTGTGTTTCTCCTGCTTATTAATGAAGTGGGGGAGAAGCAGGAAACAAAGCAATGCAGATAAAGCGAGCTTGTGCTTTCCCATCCAATCATCTATTTTTTTTAAACTGCTGAACAGGGTTGCAGGGTGGCTGAAGTGTTTCCCAGCATGCACCTGGGTGAGAGTGAGGAATATTTTGGACAGCTTGCCGGTATGTTACAGGGGGATGTTATTTGTTTTGTCCGATGCTGTGATTGCATTTTAAATTGTGAACAGGTTAAATTCAAGGTCTGTATTAGACTTCTATATAATGTTAAACAATATATGTTTATACCAAGCATGAGAAAACAAACACAGATAAACTATGTTGCTTGTTGTTAAGCTGCACTAGTAAACAGTTTCAATGGTCCGATGCAAGAAGTTTAACTAGAATATTTCAGCTGCTGTTCAGCTGTGACCACAGAGATCCTTTAGATGTCGAAAAAAACAACAACTCATGCTTTGAACTATTGAACAGCAACGTGGCTGCGTTTATTTCCAGTCATCAAAACAACGCAGACTCTTTTTTTTCTCAATTAGAGAAACCATTCTTGGCTGCGGTAAAATAGGAGAACATACTGTGTAACCTGGACCACAGCAAGAGGTTTCCGTTTGTAGTTTGGCGAGCTCACAGAGCTGATGTCAATATGTTAAAGCTGACTAATTTGCTGGCTACAGCTGTTTTTATATCCAATAAAATCAATGACCAAACTGTCAGTAAGCCTTTCACAACTTAAACATGTATAAAAATCACAATTTTGATTTGTTGTAAATTCAATATCTTTACCTTTTGGTTGGACATGGGGATGTGATGTATTATGTTTCACTATTTTTTGATATTCTTTAGACCAAAAGAAATCCCATTTAATTGAAAACATATTACACAGATTTTTCAGGAATACAAATAAGTGTTATTTCCAATCAACAGTCTAACAGCCTTGGCAGGGAAAGACTGGATGGCCTATGGCCAGTCACAGTTGAAAGAAAGGTCAAAAGGTCTTGAGCCCACACTCTCTGTCAGAGAATGTCTTGTGTGACACCTCGGTGGAACACACCCACACTTTGCTTCTGCTTTGCTTAATCTAAACGGATTTCTCTGAAAGCAGAACGCCAGCCTGGAAAATGTGTGCGAGAGAGCCAAAATGCCAATGAGGAGAGAGCTCCAGAGAGAGACAGAGGGAATAAAAGGAAACGGTCTTATGGAGAAGCAACAATACAAAAGTTAGTGTGGGTGGCCTGCCAAGCCTGCAAGAGAAATATCACTCTCACACCCACTCTGGCTCGCAGGATTCCCTGTGGCATAAGCATGGCGGCCAAGCTGTGACAATCTCTGTCCAATCAAGGCCCCGTGGCCCTTAATTACTGAGCCGTAACCTCCAACAATCATTCATGCATTTCAAAAGCTCATGAGATAATCAGGGACATAAAAAAAAAAATAAATAAATAAACCTCTGGTCTGCAGCGAGGAGCTAGAGATGTAGGAAATGAAAGATGGCTGACAGAAGGAGTCCTCTGCTGATTCGGGGGTCAGCACTCTTTCAGATTGAAGTGGCCACTGAAAATAGCTCGAGCCTTAAGAGGACAGATGTTGCATGATAAGCGACTATCTGTTAGAAAATGTGTAGTCAAGAACCGCTCGTATCCACGTGAGGCAGCAAAGACAACCACATACGCATGAAACAAACAGCCCTTCTTTTATTTGGTATATATATGGTAACACCACTAGTTTAAGTAGGCTTTGATATTGATACAGCTAAACTGTAGTTGGTCACTTTATTTCTGTTTTGGCATAATGACGTTTTATAAAGAAATTATTATCAGTCTTTAGTCAGACAGTAAATCTGTAGATCACTATTGATCAACTCGGGCAGCTACAGTGACAGCAAAAGGAAAACAGTTGTTTGAATTGAATTACAATTATATTACATATATTACCACAGTGGGTCTCAACATATGGGGTTCTGTTGTGAGTGGATCGCGTACCAAATGGGAAAAAAGTGTGATTTTTGTTTTGTTTTGTTCAAATGAATTCAAGATAATTTTGCCTTTTCATTTTATATTGCATAGTTCAATATATAATTTGTTGAGCATCAATAGTTTCAACTTAATAAATCTGCCTTTTATTTCATTTGTTTTTTAGCCTTAGTTGCACTTTTTTTTGGTTTATTTCCTGTTTTTAACAGCGCATGAAGGCACTAGAATATTTTTTGTTAAATGGCTCAAAACATGTAAAAACGTTCGTCACAAGGCAATGACTATTAATAACATGTTATCTGTTAAAGGCTGAGAGCCATGAAATATGACAATAAAAAACATTCAAAATATGATAATCAATTATATAATTTAATATAAAAAATGAATGAGTAAGAGTAATTCTGTAATATTTTAACACCATGATGTCTTTTGGTTTATTTACAATAAGTAATAAAGTTTACCTGTGGATAAAAACAACAATCATTTAGCTTTAGGTCACATCTTGATTTTATGTAGTTTTTTTGCTATGTGTCTGTCATAGACACAAATATGCCCATTTCAAACATTATAAATGATCCAAACGTTAAAGATGATGAGGTGATTATTTGCTCAGGATATCATTAATTTAATCATGCAACTAAAAGTAGAGTGGTCTTTGAGTTTGACAGGGAAGTGCACAAATAAAATGATCTCATTAATTATCTCTGATTAACACTTTTTCGTAGATAACTCCATCACTGTGCATTTTACCATCAAACATTTTCTATTTCTTTATTTCTTACACTGACATGTGTTTCATTAATATACGCCTGTCTGTTTTTTTTGATAATCCTTTATGAAATGCTTCAGGTTTCCATTACATAAAAACCACGTGACATGTGCCAAACCTCAGGTGACCACACGACCACGTGAATGTGCTCATGAAACATATTTTGCCCATGTGACGCATGTGATTTTGTAACATTTTTATGGTGTAATAGGTGAGGCCCATGTTGATTTCCATGTTAAAACACATATTTTCCCCCATGTTATCATATGTTGGAACATGTGGTAAACATGTGTCATAACGTGATCACATGTATCCCATGTGTTTTTTTCAGTAAGAGCTATCAAGTCACTTTATAGTGTGTATGTTATGAACAAATGACTGATATCGTATCATATCAACAAAGACTCTCTAGTTTATCACTGGATTAACCAAACAAATGTGATACCCTGTTGTAATAAATTTGTAACAATGTTGACCACAGTTGGCTCTGCTGAACCTTCATTCGGTAAATGTGGCAGCAGGCAGTTCAGTTAAACAGCTCTGCACAGCATCAGGTAATTTCAGTGGAACCATTATTTTCAGAACTTCAGCAGCACATCCCCCACTGTGCGCTTATTAACTTGCAAAGCTTAATTGAATTCCATTTGGCATTGTATAAATATATGCGTCTCTATCATTAGCTCATCCCTGGTAATTAGTCTATTGTTAATCTAAATTGAACACACCTGCTTTTTTATAATCTCTTCTGCACATACAGCAGAGTTACATAGAGACGGCTTTCGAAAATTGAGGTTCATGAGGAGAAAGGAGAAGTTGGGATTGGCATGTTGAATCTTCTCCTAAGACTCCACCTCCTCACAGCAATTAACAAGCACAAAAAGTGACGACCTGGGCCAGGATTAATAAACTCCTATCACCAGTTATTACATTGAGCCTATAAGGGGATTACCCTTGTCCAGTGAATGCATGTCTCAATTTCTTGCTTCTCTGATTCCTCTAAATACATCCAGGAAATAAATACTGATTTCACAGTTGGAGACTCAGTCAAGCAGGTCAGGAATCGAGGATTGGATCAAATTTGAACAGTTTTTTTTTTTTTTTAGAGCTGCTAATGGGAAATGGGAAATGGCACAAGGCATATAGTAAATAGTTAATGGCAACAACATGTAGGCCCAAGACCGAATACAAAATCACCCAGGGGGAAACCTATGTATTCCTCCTGGAGATACAAGAACGAGTTTTTGTTTTTAACTGATGAGATTTCCCGGAGGAGAAAATCTTGCACTCTAGATATTGGAATTGATTTGTTCCTCTGCAGCGATCCAGATATTTACCTTCTGGCTAATTGCAAGAGGCAAGACCCATTCAGTGCAGAGAGAATAAGACTCACTGAGGAGCAATGTGTTTTCTTCTATGTTTTTTGGACTGACGCCACACCCTCCATTTCAGAGTTGCACCGAGCTCTCCTGTCCAACCTGAACTGCTCTCTAAAGCCGGGCTGATAGAAGTGCTGAAGTCACTCACTGTTGGCAAGCATAATTAGTATCATCAAGTTACTCTACAAATGAGTTTCAAAATGGATAGTTTTTTGCTACTGTTGTGTGTGTGTTAATTGCCTGGAACAGGCACTAAATACGCCCCTTCATCATGAAACGACTTCAAACAAGGGGCGGGGACAAATGCGCCAGTAGATAATTCTTTAAGCTGAATCCACTCGTGGAAACCACTTGAGTTTGTAAATGAATAAATTTTTATTGATTGCATGATGCGACTGATAGACCTACAGAACTTTTTCCTGATTGACTATTTTAAACCCACTTGTAAAATCATATTCAGTCTCCCTCGCGATTGCTTTACTCTATGAAACGCCAGACTCAACCTCGCACTTGACATGTTGAACAATGAGCCAAATGAGTGACCACACAGGATGCCCTCTGCATGATTTAAAATGATCGCAACCAATTTGCAGAATCACACACATTCAGCAGAGTTCATGCATGTAATGAGTCTAATTTGCACATGTCTGTGTCTCTTACAGATCAGGAGCGAATAGGAAAGGACTCAAATTATGAGCAGGAGGGAAAAGTGCAGTTTGTTATTGATGCAGTCTATTCAATGGCTCATGCCTTGCACAACATGCACCAGGAGCTGTGCCCGGGGAAGGTGGGCCTCTGCGCCAGAATGGACCCCATCAACGGCACTCATCTGCTCAAGCACATCCGCCGTCTGAACTTTGCAGGTCAGTTATGTTTATTCACACTGGAGCATACGTCTGAACATGTATTCTAATGTGGGCTTTTCATGAAAACTTGTTGCCAAGTGACAAAAAAAATAAATACCGTAGTTGTACAAAGACCACAATCTCATGACGCATCCAGGGGCAGTTACAGGTAATGTACAATGAAAAAATACGGGTGCTTCAGAATCAGTTAATTACCATCTCACTCTGGGTTTCCTGCCATTATATCACCCATGCATTTTTTTTTTTTACAGCACCTCAGCCACTACAGCTTAAATATGACCTTTGTTTCATTAATGTTTGGTCATTTTTAATTTTTAAGGAAGTAATGTTAAGTCTAAAATTTTATGAAAATGCATACTTTTACATCAAATAACTGCCCACCACACCCATTGTTACCACAGCACCTGTAAACCCTCCTCAATCTGAGGGAAAACTGTGTCACTGTTAAAAAAAAAAAAAAAAAAAAAAAAGACCTAGGAGTCATTCATGTTACTGGCTCTGTAAGCTGTATTTAGGCACAGCGGTATTCAAAGCAAGTGCCATGACCGGCATGCCAACTCATTATGGCCGTGCTAACATGCTTACGTAATGCAGGTACTGTTTACCACGTTCCCATGTTAATTTGGCGTGTTACCATAGTAACATTTTCAAATTACAAATTTCTACAGCTGATGGTAATTTCATTAGTTCTGCAGGTATTTAGTAGTCAATTAAATACCTGGTCGTTAGGAACATTGGATTGTATGAGATTTTTGGGAATTCATTTTTTTTTTTGTCATTCAAGAACTTAACTTCATGGTATTCCTTAAACTATCCTCACACTGCCAAAAATGATAAATATCTGAGGCTTTTCATGACAACAGCACAGCAAATGAAGATCTGCCCTGTGGAATTACATTTGTGCCATTCATGAATCAGATCATTTAAAAGCAAAACAGGAGAACGAAGGTGAAAAGGTGATGGTCAAAAATATGTCCAGTTTGTGGTGAAGTGTATTAAAAAGTCTGAGATATCTCAGCTGCTTTGACTCTACTCGTGTAAATGCAAAAGTAGCTTTTAAGGTCAAATTTATTTTTTTCCTGGAAAACATATGTATACAGCTGGTGAAAAAGATTCAAGGTGCCACGACCTCCAAAATCGGACGGAATCTCTAAAAGTCCTTCGTTTGTCCAGAATCTGAGATAAAAACTGGAGAGGCCTCATCCATCGATCAGTGCAGCACACTTTACACAGTAACCATATAACAATAACACCAAGCAGGTAACAGTCATTACGATGATGAATAAAATGGGTTCGGGAAGTGGATGTCTATGTGAAGTTAAAGCAGGTTTTTAAAACTATAAAAAAATAGTATTCATCTTAAAATATGAATGAGTTGCAGAAAAACTAATTTTTCGGACATTTTGAAAATGATTTTACTTCTCTATACACTCAGAGAAGAATACAAGCAGTATAAATGTTAATGGATGGCTTATATAAGTGCACTAGCAGCTCGAGGTATGTCATATTGTTTGAAAAATGACCCATGCATCAAGGAGTAAAGTAGTTCATGCTAATTACTGCATGTTAATGCTATTAGAAAGCATTTTCTGGCAGAGCCATACTTTGTCCAAAACATTTCCTTCACATAGACATAATTTCAACATTTCATAGGTCCCAAACCAGCACATTACCTTCTTCTCTCTATTATGTGACCTATTTTCCATCCCTTCATGTAGCATTACATTATACCCAGTTATCAGTCAAGTTCACATTCATGACTGGCATATTAATAATTGACTGCTTCCACACAAAGAGCAGTGATCCAAAGTTTCATTATATAGACACTGCTTTTTTTTTTTTTTTTTTTTTACAGCAAAGCAATTCAAGACAATTAAAATTCTTTCATAGAGACTTGAGTATGCAGTGTTTGTACAGATAAATTATTCATTTGAACGCCTGCTCTTCAAGCTAATTTGTCATTCTAATATCTACTTATTACATTGGCAGAATGTCAATTTAGTGTTTAATTCATATCTGAGAGGTGAAAGAAAATATATTCTTTCAAAAAATAAAGTTGAATGGGAGGCTTGGCCGGCTTTCACTAAATATCAGGGATTTCTTTATACATGCCTAATGCCATGTGGACTGCAGCACCACTGCTAGAGCCAATCACAAACCTCTGTCCAATGTGTCCACCTCTCTCTTTTGGATCGTTTGTTTGCTATGCTGTTTTTACAGCCCTCTTTGTTTTTGGCAAAGCAATTTACCTTTCAAGCCTGATATTCAGATATATACTGGATGTAACTGTGAAAAAACGTACTTCATCACAGTTGTGATGAACATGTTTGGTTCCAGACCCGTGGAGCATCTTCTATTTGTCCAGTGATTCAAATAGTTGTTTCGGTTTTTATTGATTTAGTAACACTCAGGGATTTGTGACAAGTGGATTTAAACAGTGATCATTACACACCAAAACATAGCATTTGTATTCATGTGACAGATGCATTCCTTTCTTTTGAGTATTTTTAAGTGCTGCATTGTTTACATCCATGTTAACTAGCTTACATAAAAACAAAACAAGAACCCACTAATTTGATGTATGTACCAGTGTCACAAAAACGGGTGTAAATCAGGTGCTGGCGTTGATCAAGTGATGTAACTTCTAATAATTTCTCACAAAGGTCATAGCGTCCCCCTCCTCCATCCACGTCGTAGTGCTGCGCTTCACTCGCATGCAACAGCAGAAGTATCAGGACTCTTTGATTTGCCTTCGTACTGTAATAGAGTATTAGAGCATAATACATACAAGCACTTAAGCCAAGAAATAATGAGTATTAATAAAACACACACACAAAGAAAAACCCTCAACAGACTGTCCATCCACCTCGCATGTTAAGCACGACGAGCAACTGAAATGTTTTTTCTCCAGAAGCCCTTGAACATATGGATGAAAGACAGTCAAAGATTATTCCGACAGGAAGTACTAAATGATGATTGTGTTTATATTTTATATCACACACGATATGCACTCCTGTAGCTCCTTCAGCCAGCAAAAAGAAATATGATGGTAATGAGCTTAACCTCGCAGTAAGCATCACATAACCGTGGTTATCGTCACAGCCCTAATAAACTCATTTTAACATTATCACAATGTGAGACTTGAAGGAAATGAAATGAAATGAAACTGAATGGTATTCCAGTCCTGTTATCACAACAGTGATGGACATGAAAACATTCTTTACCATAACAACGGCTGTTGACTTTTAGAGGTTCTTACTGCAGCAGTAAGTACCACACTGGTGTCATTGCTAACTTAATAATGTGTACAATTCGGTACAAATGTAGGAATTTTAACATTGGCGGTATTCATCAACCTTTTCATCTCAAGAACAAGATGTTAAGTGTTTTCTTGACACAATATTCAGCTTCAATTCAGCTTTTACAAGCTGAGATTTATCAATGTAAAGCTGCTGAACACATTTGCAGGACTTGAAATGCGCTGGAAAAAGTAAACAGTCTCCGTCGACAGCAGCTATCAAGATGCCCTTAAATCCCCCTCTGCAACAGCTGAGCTGCTCACAATCCGATAGCACGTGGGAGAAAAACAGCCGATGGACTGCTGCTCACAACATGAAGCCCGATGGTTCACTGGTTCTCACGGTCTGCTGTAAAACCTCCTCTGTTCCAGACAAAACTGCTCTGAGTGTCTGTGTCCTGATACATGATGTTTATATATTCTGTCAACAAAGAGAGGTGTTAGTTTTCCATTTTCATGAACTGTATGTGAAGATTTAAAGGCAACCACTTCAGAATACATTACAGCTTTTATTTTGATGTTTTGGTACTGATGTTTGAATTCTTCTGGGAGAAATATTTGGACCAAATATAACGAGAATTAAATCAAACCGGCACAGTTAATGTTAAAATAATTGAATGATGGATGAAATTGTCATGCCAGATCCGAAAAAAAAACACACTCAAATAAAGTGTGTGTAAGTGCATTAATAATATAATTTGTTTGTCTTTTATTTGGTTGTTTTTTTCAATGGGGCCTGAGTGAGGCTTTTTATGAAGTGGTTTCAGCAGGGACATGAAGCTCATGTACAGTATGCACATTTGAGCTGAATTCGTCCTTACTGTATTCACACCATCTGACCAGTGGGGTTGCCTTGAGGTTACACTACACATCATCTAATTGCATCAGATCTCGGCACTACATTGAACTTGTCCAAATAGATAAAACAGCCTTAACTGCTGAGGCTGGACTAGCTGGTCGACCGGCGTATCATATTTTCAGAGATAATATTTATCTCCGTGTTGTGATATTAGTATGTCACGCACCAGTAAACACACGCAGCCGTCGTCCCGTTTTTCTTACAAATAGCAATCGACAGAAATGTATGTAAAAGTAGGTCATTTTGTGTTATGATGAATCATCCTCGAGGCCTCAGCCAGCGAGAATCTATTGTTGCACCTTTCTGTTTGTTGTCAGCAGTTTTTTTTTTCCAGACATCTGCTGGAAATAATTCACGTTTCTTCCTCTGCAGAGCCGCACAGCCCTCAGACTCCAGTAAGACCATACTCATAACAAATGCATTGTGTCTCTGGCTGCATGTGTTGAAAATGAGGATAAAGGTCAAAAAGCTTCGTTAAAATCCAAGACATTCATTGTGGCCCTACCCCTGGCACGCTCAAAGAAAAAAAACAAAAAACATCTGTGGTATCTCAGTGGACTGTCAGGGTCTCCACAGGGTGCACAGTAAGCTCGCTGATGACGGATAACCTTTTAGAAAAGATGAAAAGGAAACTGAGACAGGGGTTACTTTGACTTCTCTGGGAGTATCCGTGTGCCTTTACATTTTCTCCAGTGAGATTTTTCCACGGAGATGTTACTGAAGTTGCAGCTTTATTTCCAACTTTTCCAAGTGCTCATTTTTGGTTCATTCGGCTGCAGCCGGAGCTGCAGGCCGACAGAGCAGGCGAATCAAGCACCTTCAGTCCATCTTCATGCACTGCTTGACACTCTTCAGAAGTCTTTCTGTCTGCTTCCCTCCTCTGCGTTGGATGTGTCTAACAGTCGTTCAGACTTCAGTGGGCCGCAGTTGAATGAAGCTTCCTGTCAGGGTTTCATGTCTCTTGCAATCACATCAGGGGAGGTGTTTTTTGTTCTACCGCAGACTGGGAAGCAGTGTCCTTTCCACTGTCATTCTCACCAGGGACAGCAGTCACGAGTGTGGAAGAAAGGCAAGCTCTCAGGGTTTTCCGTCTTTCCACACCTCTCTCTTTCTCTCTCTCTTTTCTTCTCTCCAAGATGTGCAAAATCCTTATTGCTGAGGAGCTCAAAAGAGGATTCCAATTGACATATTTTTTTGTGATTCATAAAATTATTCTTGTCGGTATCTAATATGATAAGAATAGACAATCCTTAATAAAAAATATTTTTAAAAAGCCTGTTCATCCTAATGTACTGTCATCTCAGGGGACCGTCCTAAAGCCTGTTGTACACACACTACATTTGCAGCTACAGAGAAGCTAGATGGGTACAGTGCATTCTCGGATAGTTACTGGGGCTTTTCTTTAATTCAGCTGTAGAGTTGCCTTTGATTGAAAAAGTGTTTTTTTTTTTGTTTTGTTTTTTGCACGAGAATTAGACTGTAATTCTTTTTTTTTTTTTTTTTTTTACCTGTAAGTGTATTTAACGTTTCATTGTTGCGTAACCTGCTCTCGTTTTAATCTGCTTTTAATAGGTAACAACTCCCTCAAAATCAGCGAGTACCCTCCCTCGGTATATCTAAAAATTAGTCACAGCAGGCGAGTCGCGTGGCCTTGTTTCTGTGATGCGGGCATTGCGAAGGGGCACGAGGAGACCGTTGGCCACCGCTCAGTGTTGCGTGGACTGCGTTAAAGAGCTGCTGGTCGGAGCTACCCAGCCATGAAAAGTCGCCGTAGACTCTGGGGACTACGGCGGAGCTCTGACAGTCACTGGAAGCCCATTTAAGCCGCTTTGAGAGACTTTCTGTGTGGGCACCTGTGTTGTAGCTGAGCTCTACCACGGAAGCTTTCACGTCTGCATGTTTGAAAGAGAGTGTCAGTGCACAGCCGCAGCACAGTGTTAATTCCAGTTAGCGTTAATCATTCCTAAATCTCTTGTTAAGCTCTCAGTACAACGCTGTACTCGACAGGCCAGTGCGATTACCGCCACTGAGGAGGGAAAAAAAAAATCGAGTTGATGTACGATGACGTGTTTCCGCTGACGCTCATCAGTGCTGCTAAAGATAATGCTAGCAGCAGCAGCTGCGCGTGAGAGGCACCAACTGGAGCTGAAGTTATAATATAATAATAAGTTATGATTTATATACTTGTTGCAGCAGCTGCCACTGCACGTGGAAGGTTTAGCGTATGAGCAGAAAAATCAGTATTGCCATTATATTCCACACATAAATAACACGTCCCCCCCCCTCTTAGAGAAGCTTATTTTAAAAGAGTTAAAACACACTCTTAATTCAATACTATCACAGACTTATTTGCTTTGGTCGGACCAAGCGGCAACCAGCAGTGACGTCACCCATTGGTTTGTGAACGGCCGTTATGAAGCTTTATCTGGAAGTTTTTAATCAGCCTCATCTGAACTTGTTTGAACGTAATGGGACGTTCATTTATTTATTTATTTTATTCTTAATTTCTTCTTTTCATAAAACCTAATTGATAGCAGACTAGTCAGACTAACTGAAAGCAGCGTTAGTATTTTTTAGCAGTGGTGAGTATGACATGGCCGCTGTACTGATTGAATCAGTGCTGGGAAAATCTATTTTATGCTGAATTTATCATGTTAGCTTTCAGAATATTGGTAATTTCCCCCCTCCATGTTTTTTTTTTTTTTTTTTTTACCTCCACCATTTTGTTGTCCTGGTTATTATTTAAATAACAGCTTTTCTGTGATAATTTGCAGTATTTCACAATGTCCACATTTCTCTCCTTAGTAGCCCCAAAACCCAGGCTGCTTTTCTAAAGCAGACCACTTGTGTGTTTTCACAACATTCCTGGGCCTGTTTGAGAGCACTTATAGGTTGCATAAGCTTCTGTAGTATAACTGAGTAATCATGTAAGGGTCACAGGGGCAGGAAAGACTAAGACAGACTTCAGGAGTGAAGTGGATCTGTTGTAAATTCTTCTTTACTTGCCTGCGTACAGGTCATTAAGAGTTAATGACCGGCTGTCATGTTGCCATTTACGAAGGTGTTCTGGTTGTGCATCGATGCAGAACAAGCACAGGTTGGATTAATGATCATACTCCGGCAATTATTAAGGAGTGCATGTAAACACTTAATTGGGATCGTAACAGCGGTGGAAGAGGGAGCAGGGTTACAGTCATTAAATATTACATATAATTACAAGCACTCCATTAACTCCAGCGTTTCTATGAGAGCACACAAAGAAATGAGCAAATGAGTCACCTGTGGTACACACATGTGCGACCCCAGGCTACCCAACCACATTAGTTACACCCCTGACTTGTGAGTGGGCTGTTTAGACAAGCAGTTTGTGCCACACGACAGACCTGATTCCTCATGTGCAACTCAAACATTGACTGTACCGCCCCAAACTGATCCGCTCTCTTTAGTCTTAGTAAGGATGGTACGCTGCTGCTTTTGGTTTTATATGTGTCATTTCATGAACAAAGAAAAACTGTTTGTCTTTTTCCATTTTTTCTTTTACCATTATAATTACCCCTGCAGAGGTAAGTTGTGTTATGCCAGCAAATAATAACTTCTGGTTACAGACTAATACTGGATTTTTAGGGTTAGATATCGATGTTGGCAAATAAAAATATTCAGATATTGATTTATCGACTGAAATACTTGAGAAAGATATGTAAAGGAGGTGGGGTAATTTTCAGCTACATTTTCTAAAATTACATTATTGAACTGAAACTGTGAAATTCATCGCCAATGTAATAATCCCCCCCCCCGACCCCACATCCCCCCAAAAATGAAAACTACACAAATAGAACAATTTCTTTATTACCCCAAGCATTGTTCTCTTCTTTCATATCTTCCAACATATACACCGATACCAATATATCAGGGGTATATAGGTCAATAAAATCAGCCAACCGTTTGGGCCATATCACATTACATTAAATCACAACCAAAATATTCCTTTTCTTTAATGTTAACTAAATTTGCAGTAGCTGCGAGGTACAATAATCAACCTCTTAATTTTAAAAGCAAGCATGACCAACACGTTTTAAATATAATCAGCCAGGTTATGCCAGTAGTGTTGCTGCTTTATTCTCTCCAAACTACTATGTGGCAATTAAGGATTGTTTTCATCTTTCAGTGACTGTGGTGTTTGTAGGAGTGCAGGCCAGCGTCAAGCCTTTAAGGCTTTAGCTCGAGGTTATGAGTTCATCCACGACAGTGGAAGGCTCCGATCACTTTGAAAAACTTTGGATGTCAGAGAAAAATCATTTAAAAAAAAAAAAAAAAAAAGTTTGGCCTGATTAAAATCTTCGGTAGAGAATGTGACCGATAATCCAACACTGGTGATGTGCTTAATATGTTTATATAAACATAATGCCCCTCTGCTTTGTGAAGTCACTGTAATCCTCCCATGATCACTAACTGCTTTGGGATGTGGGCGGCATTGTCACACCGGCGAGGCTGAGTAAAACTGTAATGCTGTAATCCAACAGCGCTGACTCATCTAGATGTGGATTAGGGCGCAGCATCCTCCAGCGTCGAAACAAAGAGCAAGAAAAAAAAAATACTCATCAGCAGAAATCCATCAGCAGCAATTGGCCATGTTTACCCCTTTTGTTCTTAACTGGGATGTTCATTGTGTTGGGAGACTTAATAATAAATCAGCCATGGAAAAAAAAAAGAAGAAAGCCATCCAGACAGGGGTGTACTGTGAACGTTGATGTGAAAAGCAATTCCCTCGCTCCCTCTTTTTCTTTTCTTTCTTCTTTCCACATTCTACCATGATTAAGCTACTCGTCAAGTTTCCATTGGAGAGTTTAGAGGGAAATCTTTGGTGTGCTTTCTTTGTGACACATCATTATGGCTTGTCCTTAAACAGCACACAGGCATACATTGTTATGCATTATTATGGCTGTGATAAAGCCGTTAGACCGCGTGAAGAAAAGTGTGGTGAAGTCGGGGGGAGCTGCACATGTGCACTGTGTGTCGACCAAGCGGCAAACAACAGCAACTGATTTGTGCACTGACGTTATGAAGCCTCTAGTTCAGATTTTGACTGTTGTCATCTTGCTAGTTCGAAATGGTTTGAAGCGAGAAGTTACCATGTTTTGAAGGGCTGGAGGGGAGCGAGCGGTGGATCTGACTCTTTTTGATCTTGAATCGGCGACACTACGTTCCTCCCACTAATAACGGAAACCTGACTGCAACACAGGCCTGTCAATTAAACAGACAAGCCCCCCCAAAACACAGCTTTTTGAGACCTAATGTCTAATCAATAACTTTGTATTTCACGAGAGAATTTCAATAAGAGTCTATGAAGCCAAAGTTTCTTTGGAGACAAACTCTAACAGCCCACTTGTCTTTGTTTTACTTCAGGCTGGTGATAATGACAAGAGCAGTGTTAACATTTTTCACCTCTTGGTGACCAGAAAAGAAACACGGCACATTTAGCATAGAATAAATGCTCAGCACCTCATCAAGCTGCTGGCGTTCATTAAAAACAATTTAAAAGATATGCTGTGCTCAGGAAAAAAAACGTGTTGTTGGACACGGGCCCTAGGTAGCTGCAGCGTTGGAAGAGTGTTGGCCGTTTTGGTCGTATGCTTATTGGTTAAAACAAATCAGAGGTTTATTTCCAGTTGGATGGAACGACAACTGCGAACGATCCCTTATGGATCGTAGCTAGACCCATATAGTTACGCAGCTCATTTGGGTCTGGCCATGCCAGGCTTGGTGTTTTTGTTTTGCCAAAACCAATAAGTAGGAAGTACAATGTATCCCTCCTGCTAACAACACTTTCAACCAACATAAAAGATGTGCTGGTGATTTGTTTAAACAGCTAATCTTTAAAAAAAAAATAAAAAAAATCACCTTAATTAAACTGTTGACCTTTTTGTGTCAGTTTTTTTTTCTACCATCTCTTCCACCTGTGGCTAACAATGTAAGGTCGCTACTCTTAATCCCACCTGCAACCCTGAAGACATCCGCAGATTGTTTCTCCAGTTAATGGATACAGCCATCAGTTAACAAAACACCAGATAGCAGCGCAGTGAGTCACCTAACTGAACATAAATGTGGGTGATGATTCCAAAGCTCAGTGCCAGACTGCATAAACCATGATCACCTTGAAAAATAAGCCTCCCCTTGCCTTTTATTTTCCCTCCTCTACATGAATGGGATGATACTTTTTGAATTGGTACTTAGCATTAATTGTACACTGTGAAATCTTCTCAAATGAAGCAGCAGTTTAAAAAACAACAAAATATTCTTCTGTTACAAAATGAAAATGTTTCATATTCACAAATAACATATTACTTTCTAATGTGATGGAATAATGACTGCACATCAGTTTACTTTCACAGATCGATGCTCACCACACGGAAAATAAATACTGATATGCAGTTAATGATAATGTTGATTGTGCTCTCATTTAGGCATAGCTGGCAACCCGGTGCTCTTCAATGAAAACGGAGATGCTCCTGGACGCTACGAGATTTACCAATACCAGATCAGAAACCGAACAGCCGAATACAAGATCATCGGTAACTGGACGGATCAACTCGATCTGAATGTGAGCATCGCCCTTTTTTTTAGTCTCTGCCCTCTGTTCTTGTCAGTGTTTGCAATAGAAAATCCTCTGTAAAGTTTTCAGCTCTGCAGCTGCGTGTTGGATCACTAACTCCTCCCTAACCATTTGATAGCGCTTAGTTTCATCTTCAAAGGTGTAAATATCCAGAGGGTGCTTTAAATGATTAACAGGGCGGACTGTGATGAAAAGAAAGCCACTAGAGATTAAGGACAGACATATTTACTATCATCTTTTCAGACGGCATCGCTGACTTCCAAAAACCATTCCTGTGGGCAAGCGGTGTTATAACAGTAAATGACATAAAAGAACTAAACAAATCATGTTTTCTCAAAATGAATAGGAGGCCTTGGGCAGGCAAAAGAAAAGTACAATTGAACACATCAAGCAGCTTGAGAAGCGCTTTGCCTCCTTCACCTCCTTCAACAACATGTGCTGTGAAAGAAAAAAGGAAAAGAAAAGTGTGGTGTGTGGTGGGCACCTACTGTGAAACACGCCAGGTCTCATTCTAAAGCCGTCAGTATATAATTAGTGTGTTTGTGTGTTCTTTGTATTCTTAATTGAAAGCACATTTAATAACAAATTTACCGGCTTTGAGTTAACCACCACAATTGAATAAATTTGATAACATTAAAGAGAGCAGACCTTGTTTGAAGTGACAAATTAAATATATCTTTTTAAGTATGCTTGTAAAAAGGGAACATCAACTGAGGAGAGCAGTATGTCGAAATGAAATTTATCTTTTACTCCTTGATTGATTTTTGAACACAATTAAGTACCATTGAAAAAACAGAGAAAGAAAGGCCGTCATTAGCTCCCTGCAGAGCAAACAATTGGTTTCTCTTTTCCTCTCACCTCTTACCTGTCAGATAATTTGTCCTCCCTCTGGAAAATTCTTGCTGAATCGAGGTGGGATTCTTGTTTTGACGCATACTTTGCCCTTTTCCCCCCTCCCACTCAAATAAATAAATAAAGCAGAGCCTACAGCTACTTAAACACCATTGCGTAACCACCCTCCAGATTGTACTTGACCTGCTGAGGATCTTTCTGGATCAATAAAAGCGTCTACATTTCTCTATTTTACAGGATACAGTGAGTGTTGTACACTACAATTCTCCTCTCAAATGTGTTATTCGTGTTTCTCTCTCTGTTTCCATTGATGTCCTCGGCCTCCCTCAGGTTAGTTCGATGCAGTGGCCCGGTGGTGTCCGTCAGATCCCTTCCTCAATCTGCAGCCATCCTTGTCAGGCCGGCGAGCGCAAGAAGATTGTGAAGGGCATCCCTTGCTGTTGGCACTGCGAGCGCTGCGATGGCTATCAGTACCAGGCAGACACCTACACATGTAAGATGTGTCGCTTTGATTTGCGGCCCAACGAGAACCACACAGGCTGCGTTCCAATCCCCATTGTTAAGCTGGAGTGGAGCTCTCCGTGGGCAGTCATCCCTGTGCTCATTGCAGTCGTTGGCATCATGGCCACTTTGTTTGTGGTGGTCACGTTCGTCCGCTACAACGACACTCCAATAGTGAAAGCCTCCGGCCGGGAGCTGAGCTACGTGCTGCTAACTGGTATCTTCCTCTGTTACGCCACAACGTTCCTGATGATTTCTACCCCGGATGTAGGAATCTGCTCCCTCCGCAGGATCTTCTTGGGCCTGGGGATGAGCATCAGTTATGCCGCTCTGCTCACCAAAACCAATCGTATTTACCGCATCTTCGAGCAGGGCTCGATGTGTGTGAGTGCGCCCAAGTTCATCTCTCCAGCATCCCAGCTCGTTATCACCTTCACCCTGGCGTCTGTGCAGCTGCTCGGGGTGTGCATCTGGTTCGGCGTGGATCCGTCCAAGGCCATCATTGACTATGAGGACCAGAGGACGTCTAACCCGGTGCAGGCTCGCGGTGTACTCAAGTGTGACATCTCTGACCTGTCTCTCATCTGCCTGCTGGGCTACAGCATGCTGCTCATGGTCACCTGTACAGTCTACGCCATTAAAACCAGAGGGGTGCCGGAGACCTTCAATGAGGCCAAACCCATTGGTTTCACCATGTACACCACCTGCATTATTTGGCTAGCATTCATCCCAATCTTCTTTGGCACTTCACAGTCCACAGAAAAGGTGAGTTTACCACTATTGTTACCATGATTAAGCTATTAAGCTACCAACTATTGCTGGGGTGCAATTTAGTTTTTATTTTGTCAGCACACATAAAGGTTTCCTTAATACTAAATCTATTAGCAACTCTTTTAATATCTGTGTTAATTTCTTGTTTGCTTACCTCTTCTTTGTTGAAAAGTGTGTTTGGAACCTATTGATATTATTTTAGGAGTGTGTGTACAGGACACAAGTTTAAACAAATGACTGCATGTTTACAGTGGTGGGAAGTTCAAAGAACATTTGCTCAAGCACTTATCAATTCCTTGCACTTGTTGGAGTATTTCTTCATGATTTTATATACATATAATCACCAAATAAAATAGATCCATTGTTATTGATAAAACCAGTTCTCCCCAAGCTCTGTTGGCTTGTGACCCCAAAACTCGAAATATGTTGTCTTGTCCATGACCAGTTCAACCAACTACCTATTTCCATGTTTTACTTGAAAAAAATTGTTTTATCTTATTTCAAATTGAGTAAAAGTATACTCAAATCTATTTTTTTTAAAAAAAAAGAAAAAAAAAGATTATAGTAGTTTTTATTCTGCTGTTGTATCTGGTTAATTAACCGTGGACCCCTCAGATTAATCTTGGGACCTCTTGTGGGAGGGGGGCCACTGGGTTAATTTATCCAGCAGCATCTATAATTAGCTCCATCCAGGTCTGCTGCATCACAATTTTGTTTCCGTGGTAATGAATAGATAGTTGTCTAATGTTACGATATACAGTATGTAATAAGGGTAATCAGTACTCCAGATGAGTACTTTAGATGCCTGAAGTATGTTTTCTGTTCATACTTTACTTACAATAATGTTCAGATTTGTACCACAGTGTTGGTCAAATATTCCACTCAGCCTTGATTGTGTGTAACAACAATTTCAGAAATGACATTGATAGAATTCAGCAGCAAAACATAACAATTTAGAAAAGTGGATGTCATGCGGAAGTTTCAGACTTTGAATACACAATCTTCCATGTGTGGACACAGAGTAATAGGAATTCTTTAACAACTCAGAAGGAGACACTGCAAGCTTGTGACTCACACATATGTGACGGCTGTATGCCATAGTGCATTAGAGACCATTGAGCTGTTTACACAAACACAAGCTCACACTCGTATTCCCATGTCAAATCAATGTGCCCGACCTCCTGAACCGTGGACCTGGATCACATCCCGTGGGAGAACTGGGAGGCTGCAGGTCAAAAAGAATCCAAAAGGGACATGGAAATGGAGGTCGGGCTTGGACCTCACATTCAGAGGAGAAAGTCTGGGTGCAAAGCCAAAAGGGTACAACAATGACACAGTAGAACTGTGTAGATCCAGTTGAAAAGAGGTGTTTTGGCAGTGTAGCAAAAGGGTCTCAGTGGCTACAAGAGAGGACCGTGGTAAGGGAAAAGCCTCATACTGGCATGGACACTATCAGCGGTGCCAGCATGGGTCTGACAGATGCAACAAATTAATCCTTACCTCCTCCCCTTTGGGATTAAACAAAACAATGTATCAAAGTGCTGGCCTGGAAAACTGGCTGTGATAGTTAGCTTTGCGGAAAAACATTCTTGAGAGACAGAGTGTGCATTGTGTCACACTAAGCATCCCGAAATAACTTCTATAGTCTACAGCAGTGCAGAAAATTTGCAAATGACTACAGCCAATTGTATTACATTAATAATGCAATATGTGACCAGCAGTACAATGACTTATTTCCATATGCTGCGTATTGTGTTAGCACCACAAAGTCCAAACCACTGTGAATCTACATATTGCCTCCTCTGACCCCATATATTCTCTGGCGTAAACACTAAAACTGCAAGCAATAGCATCTATATGTTGAAAACAATGAGAGGCTGGCTGAACTCACTAGATACCGCTCGTTTTATGTTTCATTTACTGTAATATATTCAGGAAAATATACTGAAATGTCAGCTGTTGCCACTGTACATCCATTACACAGTAAAGAAAAAGCAATCCAATTGCTAAGCCCACATTATTTTTTAATGCAAGTGTTGCACATCTTAAGTCCCATGTCAACAACAGCCATGGGTATCAGCGGGTTCTTTGTTTAATCATTCCATCTCCTCTCTCTGAAGATGAAAGAGAATTATACAATCACAGAGAGATTGAACAGCTTTTTTGGAGGATGAGGTAATCCATTAGCTGGCACGGCTTTGAACAGTAAAATGGAAGTGGGAAAAAAAAAATCTTTGAAGGGTATACTATATGAAGTCCTGCTTTGTGTTTCTTCTTCCTTAACTCAGAAGAATTTAATTTACAGACCCTAAAAAAAGAAGTCTCTCATCCGGGCTGAATGTTTCTTGCTCCAAATTATACAAGTCACTCGTTAATTATTATTTCCTGTAGAGAACTGTACACATAATGACTCTGGGATAGTTTTACTTTTATCATTTGGAAAACTTCTGCCATTGCTCTGAGCTACGTTAAGGTAAAACACAAAATAGGACCCAAAATGGAAATTTAGCTTCAGGGAAATGTCCTACATTTCTTTTCCTCATTTGAGAGAGAAAAGTCATATTTAATATATAACCAAAAGAGCCTTTCGAGTGGTGAGTCTGAACAACTTAATTTAACTCGCACTCTAAGATGGTTTACCTTTTTCAGACCATGCAGCACAGTGTTACTTGAATATAGTGATGGCTTTAAAAAACTATCTTCCAAATACAAGGGCTGCAAATATTGATTTTCGCATGTAAATTACATGTATGCTCATGGTAACAAAGCCCTGTTGCAGCTTTAGGAATTATGATGAGCCACGTCAGGAGAAAGTATTGCAACATTAGTATTGAACTGCAAAGTGCTAAAATGGAGGAAGTCTGAGCAGATGTCAACAAAACACGGGAATATTAATTTCTTGTAACCGTGAACATTAAAGATGAACTGCACGCTAAATATTTTTTGTCTTGTTGGGCGCAGCATCCCCTACACTAAGTAGTATCTCATGGCTAATTGTAGCCCCAGTTTGCTCCCGTTACACGTAGCTGCTAATATTAGCGTCATCAAGACGGATAAGCGTCTGTGTCAAAAATGATGTACATGAACCTGATCGATTCCTCTGTCGCGGCAACACATGGACCTGCCAATAACTGTGCCATATTCAGTGCACAAACAATATTGAAGCTCACGTGCGAACTGCGATGAACAGCACGGCTGTGTTCAAACAAGCTGGTGCCACTGCAACAAGCGTACCGACGCAGTGACTTATCTCAAACGTTTCAAATTGTGTTGAGAAAGAGGCTGTAAGCTGGATTTGAAGGTGTAGTTATTCTTTAACGGAGTGGTTATTATTGTAACCATGGCGACAAAGGCCCATTACCTGAACAAGTTGTTTTAAGTTGAACCACATTCTTCCCGTGTCACGTTTGTGTCTGAACCATGACGCATTGTCAGACCATAAAACGGTTTTATTTACGTTTTATTTGGAGAACTTGTTCGCTGAACAGTCGAGGTTGGCAGATTTACTGGGCTTGACTTCATGTGAAAGGAAAGAAAACAACAACTGTGTGACTGATTCGCTGAGCTGTTACGTAAACAATGTTCTTATTTAAGGAATTAACATGTCAAAGCAAACACACCTCATAATCATCGTACTGTAAATGACAGGCCCCACAAAGCCTCACAGCCCACGTTGACACATCTTTCAGAGCAATTAAATGCTCCACTTCCTCCGGGTCTTGATTTACCTTATCTCGCCGCCTGTGCGCTCGTCACCAGTGTACAGGCCTCTGCCTCAGCACTACAGGCACAGTCATTTATTTGTCATCTGGTGCCAGGATAAATGTAACGAATGCCACGGGAGGCTTTCTCTATCATTCAAACGAGGACATCTGGTCTATCTATGGAGTGTCATCACCGAGCTTTATGCCAGCATCAGGAATAGATGTGACACCTGCTTACCTGGAGAAGTTGTCTAAATCAGCGGCTGTCCCAGAGACAGGGGCAGGAGGAGGGACGCCAGACAATAGCATACATGGGAGAGAGGCTGCAGCACAATAGGCTTCGTTCAAATTCAATCAGCCCCCACAAAGAGGTCCTGCCATTACGGTGCATGAATGGACTGATGAATTGACTGGTGTTGTTTATTTCTCTATGAAGTCTCCATCACACTATTGGCACTGTCAACAAGACAATTAAAAAAAAAAAGTGCTGTTGGTGCACTTGTCAGACAAAGAGTGGGAGTTCAACGAGACCGGAGTCAGGCACAAGTGTTCTTGTGACAGCGTTTGCTCGGTGATCATCCCTGCTACTTGTTAGTACTCCACCATTTCCCGGTCCTTTCTAGTTCTCTCTTTGTAAGATAAACAGTATTATTCACCGCAATGTCCCGCAGGCCCGGTAATAAATAATGAAGATTGATGCTGTGGCCAGAGGTAGCTTGAGCAACATCTTGATCTTCAGTGAGCTGTTGTTGCGTACATTATGCCTACAGCACGCCGGCCCTCCGAGTCTTGGCTGTTGACATCCGGGCGATCCAATAATGGCTGAACAGGCAATAAAGCTAATCAAGTCCCAAGAATTGTGATCTTTATAAATGACATTCTAGCATGAAGCTATATTATTGTGTCCCCCAAGGCTTCTGTTTATTTATTGGCTTAATTAGAGTGCAATTATAGTGAATTCTCATGGAGCAAGCCCCTCTGCTGAATGTTCCCATTGCATGCTGTGAAATAACAGTGGCTTAATGTAGAGTAGGAATTATGCAGTTTAAATGAATTTGATAGCTTGCATCCTGAAGCAGAAGCTCTCAAGAGTCCCCTGTTGAAAATAGAATCTGTTTACATTTATTAACCCTCAAATTAATCTTGCGTTATCCGTTATTATAGACTTCTCACTCAGTCATGCTGCATCCACTGACGGTAGCACAGCTCCTCTCGTATATATACTGACAGATCCCTGTGTTTTCTCCGCATCTAGTTCAGTCATTAATGCTGCCATGAGCTGCTTTTTCTGTGCAAGTTGTTGCCACAGGCACGATCTGCTGCTGGCAGTGTGATGATAGGAGTGTGAGATATACAGCAACTCGCTTTCATGAGCTCCACTCGGCGAACGCTCAGGTGCCTTGCAATCAGCAGGAAACAAATTAATGGATTGAATACTGGATTTGGTCTGACACAGAAAACAGGACTCCATTTGTAACCTAACACAGCTCTGCAAAGCAGCAGAAAGGGGATGAAGCTTTCTTCTCTAGTGGCACCTGCTATCTGATGAAATACCAGACAGAAACATATAGATTTGGAGTTAGGGGAAGGCAATAAATTATTATTACGATATATGAACGGATGGTGGAATCATACTCTGTCCAAATGTTTAATTTGTGTTTTTTAGATAGACCGATAAATCAGTAGAGCTGAGATTAGTTTAATGTTGATTGGTTTGGTAAATAACAACAAACTTCAGCAGAGAAATGACACACACAAAAAAAAAAAAATCTAAGTATTGGGTTTTTTTTTTACGATGTAAAATATAGTCTGCTGGTTGTGCTAGTTAGTGTTTTACTTTGGTGAATGAGCACAGCATGCATAGTGTTAGTATAGTATACTGTGAATTAGTGAGGCGTTTGTAGGAGAAGACAGGTACTAATATTGAGTCAGTTGATCCTTTCAGTGTTATTCCGCATTAATATGTCACTTTGCATGTACTTTAAAAGAAAATCTATTTGTAAATATTTCTATTAGAACTGCAATCATGAATTGCCCCAATAGTAATTGACAAGTATTTTGATACTTGATTAAAGCAAGCAAGAAATGCTAAACTTTTGAGGAGAATTTGCCTCTTTTCTTTGTCGACCATCATAGCAAATTTAACATTTTAGGCTTTCTGTTGGTTGTTGTTAGTTTTTAAAATGATTTTTTTGGTCCAAAAAATGTATTGATTGTGAAAATGATGTGCAGATTAGTCAAAAATGTAAATAAAGATGAGTTGCAGCTTTGATAATATTGGAAAATATTCCTTTTATTATGACACTGAATTCAGATTTATTTTTTTTAGTCCACACTGGCCATCTTTTAGTGTACATTCAGTGACCAAAAGGACGGCTTTGAAGATGTCGTCATTGTTGAGTAAAAGGCAGCAGAGCACTTTCTTTCCTGTTTGTGTGAGTAACAGCTTGGGTTGAATCGTCCATCCCTAAGGCAGCATTGAACCGAGCCCCTAGGAGTTGACTGGTTAACACTCCCTGCAGCTGGGAGGGGACCGCTGCAGCTGTCCCTCCATCATACTGCCTCCATTCTTCCATTCTTCTCCCTGGCCAGCAGTCCCACATTGTGCCAGGGCTGGCTGAGATGAGATGCAGGCAGTTAGGAGGGAAAACACTGTGTAGAGTCACAAATAATGAAAATAAACAAGGTATTCAAGCAGAGGTCACGTCTGGGAAGCTGAATGTTACTCTGCTTTGATGAAAAAACAGCAGGGGTCTACTGTAGGAAAACACAACCAGTCAAAATAAAGAGATACGACTCGAAAGGTAGCATTGTATAAAATATTCACGATTAAAATCCTGTGCACGATGGGATTTATTCGCTGACTCAAATATCATGCTCACAAGAAACAAGTGGTTCTCATTTGCTGACAAGTACGTGCTAAAATCATCTATCTGACTATTTCAGTCAACTGTGGTTTAATTACAGTTGTAAATCAGTCCTCATTGTGGCCGAAGAATAATAATGCATTCTGCACTTTTTGTAGCCTTGCACTCGTTTCTCGTTTCCTCTGGGATTCACATCACTCTTGCCCACAGCAGTGTTTTATAATACAAATCCGCTGCCCTATCCTACAGAAAAAACAAGACGTGTGTAGGTCTTCAGGAAGTTATTTTTAAACATAAAGAAAGACAGTTTTTTCAACTATTTAATCACTGCCCTTAAAAGGACAGAAACTAAAGATATGTCTTATTAAATACCTTTAAAATGGAAAAACAACAAGGTTATGCTTGAGACAGTGAGAGAAACTTAAGTGAAAACGACACAAAAATAGTTAGTTTTTTTTCTCATAGCAACAGATACAGACAGGATACTTGAACAACTGCCTTCAGAGCAGGATTCAATTTATTGCTTATTGATCAGTTTATACCAGAAATGACCAGTCAATTCATCAGAATCCATTTAGATAATTATTTGATTATTTGAAGCATTTTCATGCAGAAAGGCCACACATTTACTTCTTTAAGCTTTTCTAATTTGAGGATTTACTGTTGATACTTATCTGTTTTGACACTGCAAACTTAAAATTTAGTATCTTTGGTTTTCCGGCTGTCAGTCGGACCAAATAACCCCTTTAAAAAAGTCACCCTGCACTCTTGGAATCCGTCACTTATCTTCTGACACTTATAGACAAAACATCAAGTCGCTTCATTAATTATTAATGAAAATAATTGTTAATTTGAGTCCTAGATGAAATTTATATCAGAATTTCGTTTTGTTTTTGACACATAAGGAAGTGAGCAAGCAGTCAAAAACAACTCCAAGGTTCCTCACAGCAGTGCCGGTGGCCAAGACAATGCCATCCAGAGTAACTGTATGGTTAGATAGTGAGTTTCTGAGGGATTTAGAGCTGAATTCCAAGACTTAAGTTATATCTGAATTAAGAAGTAGAAAAATAAAAAGGCCATCCATCCTTTATGCCTTTAAGACATGCTTGATGTTTGATTAACTGTTTTATTTCATCAGGCTTCAAAGATATAAATAGTTTGGTGTCATCTCTATATTAATGGAAACTTTTCTTAATAATATGGCATAAAAGGGAGGAACGTATAACATAAAAAGTATCGGTCCAAGTACAGAACCCTGTGGAACTCCATGATTAAATTTGACATGAACAAATTGAAATCTATCTGATATAATTTAGATATGATTTAAATCAGCCTAGTGTGGTTCCGTCATCCCAATGATACATCCCAGTATCTGTGAAAAAATGTTGTGATCAATGGTGTCAAATGCAGCACTGATATTTAGCAAGTATGGACACAAGTCCATAATCTGAGGCAATGAACTGATTGACAACTTTCAACAGTGCTGTTTTGTTCTAAATCCTGACTGAAAATCTTCTAACAAAATGTATTTCTCCACTTGGATAAATGTTGTTCTGTTTAGACAGTGCATTTACCTGCAGGGTAAAGCCCAATAATACAAATTGTTGTAAGCTCAAAGCAGACAGGAAGTAGAGGAACAGTAATAAACATCTGGTTGTACATGATCTCAATCAGTTTTACATTCCCAACAATGCTAGAAGAATTGAAAGAACAAGAGAAGCTCTTGTTATTCTGACTCAGGAGCTTTCACACATCAGTCCTACAACTGCTGACTTTGTTGTCACACCAGATAAATGATCCAAATTAGATTATTTTGTTGTGTTTAGTGGTTTATTTACAAGGGAGACCACATTAAAACAAAATGCCTCCTTCTTAGTTTGTTAAATTTATTCTATTAGTGTTCACATTGGATTTTATTTAGGCGCAACTTCCAGCGGTTAGTTGGCCTTTCTGTAGTTATTTTCATTAGTTGGTGGTTATCAATCAGAAGTTTAAGATTTCTTCAAAATTGAATTACAAGCTTAAACAGTTTTTTAATTTGATGTGAAAATTACTGTAATATTAAGGTAACAAACAATTAAAAGCAAAAAAAGAGAGTTTCTATAGAGGTATTAGGGAAAATAAATGTCTAATATGTTTTTAATACATAAATGTTTAGCCTAAAGTTTTTCTGTGCTTCTTCCAGAAACTCTGCTTCTCAACCAGTCAAGAAAAAGTCTGGACGTACAAGTTAACGTCACAACATAGTGTGGAGTTATGCAATTCCACAAGCTTCTCTTCTTCTGTGGTGCATCCCTGTAGAGGACTTGTTAATTTGCTGCATCTTTGCAAACAATTAAAACAGAATGAGGGAGGATGATGCTCATTGTTGCACTCCCCCGTGATTCGGAGGATTTGACCATGTGTAAAATTTTCATGAGCTTGTTTCTTTTTTATGGCTCTGCTTGTTATGAGTCAAAATAAGACTCAGTCCACTGGTGTTATCAAAGCTGCATTCAAGTTGATGTGATGACCATATTAAAACTGGCATCGTAGAAAATTAAACAAACAAAGTGGCCTTGGCTGATTGGGCACACGCACAGTAAAAGCAGATGAGATGGTGATTCAAAACGAGCTTTATCACATCACTTCTATTGAATAGTTTTGAAGCCTCTATTGTACACAGTAGAAACAACTTTAACAACAGCTTGGCCAACAAACGGGTCACAGAATGCTCAAATTAAAATGATACATAGCAGATGTCACTTGTATCAAACAGGCCGCTGCCCATACAGAAAATATCTGTAATGCCAAAATAGACTTGAGCTGTTTGTACTGAGCATGTTTGGTGTTTGTCTCTTGCAGATGTACATCCAAACAACCACGCTGACCATCTCTGTGAGCCTGAGTGCCTCGGTGTCCCTCGGGTTGCTCTACATGCCCAAGGTCTACGTGGTTCTCTTCCATCCTGAGCAGAACGTGCTCAAGCGCACACGCAGCCTCAAGGCCGTGGTTACCGCCGCCACCATGTCCAATAAGTTCAACCCCAAGGCGGGACTCAGACCCAACGGAGAAGCCAAGACCGAGCTGTGCGAGAGCCTCGAAACACAATGTAAGAACACGAATGCTAATGAGGACGCATTTGACTGAAAACCTAGTGGCTTTCTTTTTTTCTTTTCTTTTTATTCTCCCCCTGCAGGGATTCTTTGTCCTTCAGTGTCTATAAATCAAACAAATGGATAGGAAGCAGATGATAACAGAATTACTTAGAAACAGATGTGTAGCATGTTATTTAACACTTCGCTGAATCCACTAAATGTGCCACTGTTGTTCAACTGGTTGGGGGCACACAGTGGGTGGAGATTGTTTGTGAGGAAGCATTGCAGGATTCTCAATTATGTGTGTGGGGAGGGTGAAGTCATGAAGGGATGGATTACAAAACACATTCTGCAGTTCCACAATGAGACTGCAAGTTCAACTCGGTAAAACCTTACAATGTGACAGACATGGATTTTCTTTTTATCCACTGTGATTCTTGTTTCTTCTGATACTCATAACTCTCATTATTATCTAATTGAATTTAGTGCCTGCACATGAAATTTGACATCTTAACACATTCCACATATTAAATAGGTACATTCTACTTCTCTGTTTACACTCGCTCTGTAATGATGAACTATTTAGTTAATCAATTGGAAATGAACAGTTCTTACTTGTGTAAGATAGCAGTCTCTGGAAGCCACTGGCAGACAGCAGTGACTCATGGCTGATTGACAACTGCTTCCACCCAGAAAATATCAGCCACATAACACTCCATAACACAGGAAATTCTCACTTTAATTTTCACACAGATTAAACAAACATGACGTGATGTTTTAATTAGTGAGCTTCCAAAGTTTCTTTTCTAGCTGTTTCCCCCTTTTTACAGTCTTTATGCGAAGCTAGGCTCACCGCCTGATGGCTGTATCCTTATATTCAGCGGACAGATATAGCGTAATATCAATATTCTCGTCTAACTCTCTGTCAATGAATGGTGAATAAGAATATTTCCAGAAATGTCAAACTCTTCCTTCAAGAGGGACAATTAAGAAAACAACAAATTGTCACATTGAAGAAATGGAGACCAAGAAATGTTTCACATTTTTGATTGAAAAAAGGCTAAAAACAATAACCAGCTATCACAACACTAGCTGATGTATTTTCTGTCGACCAGTCAATTGATCAATTCATCATTTTAGATGCAGTTTCATGTATTTATGCAAAACTTTCTTTGCTCTGATTGTGTGGAATTTCTCAATAAATAGATAATGTCTTTGTAATAAACTGCAGGCCAGAAATATTTCAAAAAATTTGAACGTGTTTTAAATCATTAATGAGAGAGGGGCTTCTATTTTACAACCGTTGCCAAGCGCAACACAAGTGTCTTCGGACTGACACGGCTGTCATTTTTCTGTCCAGCGCCGGTGCATTGTTGGCACACTGCTATCTCAACGCCACTGAAAGTCTGGCTTCTGGTCAATAACACAGTTAGTTTCCTGTTATTTTAAAGGGGCACGGACAATATGCTCGTACGTAGGTGAGCGTACAATGCGTGTACACTCACTCATGGGGACATGCAGCAGAACACGAACATGCCAGAGAATAAAAATACAAAGATTATTATTGCGGACATCAGCCTGTGCACGTGCAGATGTGTTTCCTCTGCAGAAAAGTGTTCTTTTCTCCTACTTGGCAAATCTGCTGATATAACGGCAAGCTGTCCAGGTGAAAGTGCACCTGGCTTTGAAAAGGAATGAGAGATGACTCTCTGATTTCATGTTACGCCCAAAACATCTATGATTAATCAAGGGACTAAGTACCTTCCCTTTGAACCAGCATGTCCGACTCTCCTCTCTGAAGCAGCTGAACCTCTCAGCGCGCGCCTCCTCCTAATCTCAATACCAATAAAAGTGTTTGGCACCACCGTACCAGTGACACACTGTGGATTTATACAAGTGAAGTAAATAACGACTTCAGCAATTGAGTCAGCAGAAATTACTCATGTGACGTCCAAAATGCTCTTCCTGTGCTCGCCTCGGGCAGGAAAAGGTTGTAATCGGTCACGTCCGTCAGCTGAGATGCATTCCCTCCATCTGGCCTGAACTTTGAAGAAAATCGAGCCTTTTGTCACACATTTTAAAGCTGGATTTTCTACCTTACGTTCAACACCAGCAGCAGTGAGAAATGTTTCCTTTCATAGAAGAATAAAAGAGCTGACACCGTATTTACTGTTAACACAAAAACAGAAAGAGCAGCATTAATTCCCTTCTTGCTTAAAGTTTCTGTAGAGGGTTAATCGGGCCTTTTGTCACAATAAGTGGCCAGAAGGCAAAGACGCAGAATTGATAGCCGGCAGCCATTTATCCTGACGGGGTTACTGTTTACAGGGGCTGCACTGTGCTTGGCTATTTGAATAAGCACCATTTGTCGTTGTCATCGCCAGTGTGGATATATGGCTTGATGAAATTGAAAAATTCCTGTCTGCGCCAGCTCCCACAACTGCTGAGATCTGGTGGCGATATGTCAGGATTTATCTGCTCCACCTCAGCGAATCAGCTAACACGGTCTGGGGACACAACTGGAAAGTTGAGTCCTGATAGCTGCAGGAAAAATGGAGGCGGCGGTGGTCGCAGTAGGTAATACAGGCATCTACCGAGGGCAGAAATATGGACAGAGTTGAGGAATTTGGGGGAATTACCCACCGGTAAAGCTGCATACGAGTCGACAGCTGAACATACATCTTACACTTGTTACGCAAGGAAAACGCAGCTAAACAAAAACACCCACATCTCCGTTCCTCTCGCCAGTTGTAATACTTCGCCTCAACTCCTTTTGATTCTCAATCTCCCCTTTCATTTTTCTCTTCCAGCATTCTCGACAAAGCAAACCTACATCAGCTACAGCAACCATGCAATCTAAGGGACAAAGGTTCTTATCACAATTCAGGATCCCAACCCTAGCAGAGAGAGAAAAAAAAACACATGCAGTGGAATTTCACATGGCTGGGAAATAAAAAAAACAAAACACGAAAGGATGCGTTATTGTGCGAGTGGAGATCAGAGAAGCATTGCCCAAAGACGTGACATGGTGTGGAGAGACCACAAAGAGGTGCAGGGACGGACAATACCGAGGACCAGGACAGATAACGGTACATTTTTAAGGTTCCATCTTTTGTTTGCCTCACGAGAATGCACAGAAAAAAAAAGAAAAATGAAAAGTGCTTGCATGGTGGAGGCCTGGAGACTGAAGGATGGAGCTTTTCTTTTGAGTGTTTCCATTTCAGCTATGCCCTCTTTCAAAGACCTCTCTCTTGAGTAGCGCGGACGGAAGCTGGACTCAAACCAAGAACAAGGTGTTGTCATTGTTGTCTGCCAGTTTTGCGAACTATAATTAATCTTAAAATCCTCAAGGCATCACAAGAGATTAATCAACACCAGAAAGGCATGAAAACATGGATTTCTAAGAGGGGATTTTGTTTCTTTTTATTTCTACATATGTCCCGATCTCGTGAGTCAGACGACTGGGAACGATGATCATCTCGACGATGCAACAGATCTGTACCAGACTCCATGTTTTTGTTTTTTTGTTTTTTTAAAAATTTCTTTTATTTCTTCTTTCAGGAGTTCATACAAATGACTACACATATAAGATGGTCGATTTTGAGCATGCCAGTTTCAACATCCTGTGTTGTGTTGTTAAAAAAAACGAAAATAACAACAACAAAAAAAACAAAACCTTTGGAATGCGTTTAAACTCTGTTGCAGCGTTGTTAACAATTGTTTGGGCCCGAGCCTGTTGTATGTTAAAAACTGTTTTCAAATGGTGAAGGTCTAGTGAGTGATTGTTTATCTGTGCTTAAGTGAGGCCATGATTTGTATTACCAGCTAGCCTAAGGCTGCCACTGCCCTCCGCATACCTGTTTGTGCTTTCAAACAGCGGCTCGTGGTTAAAATAAACAGTGTTTTAGCCAGGAGACGTCCAGGACGACCCTCCCATCACTGCCACCAGCTATTCTCTTGGTCATACATATGTAGTGTGAGGGTAAATCTTGGCTGTACGGATCCATTGGAAGGGGAATTAAGATGAAGTATGCCCTTGAGTGGCTCATGCAATATGCCCTGATGGGGATATCCATAATGGACCAGCTACTTAGCAAATTCATTACTGTACATGTCCTCCTCAGGCACCCTCATGATAAGGAGGAGGTGTCAGGAAGTTGTGAGTATTTTCAACAAATGAAAATCTAATTGCAAAACTATACAATATCTCTATCAATCACCCTGAGCTCGCTGAACAGATTAATAGTTGGCTTTGTGCAGTATAAAAGCCCCCTTATGTCTTAGGGAAAACATTGTGGGGTCATTTGTGTTGTGAATTCAATGCTGCTTTTTATGCCTCCCTCTGTATTACTTTCAACACCATTTGTGTTGCAGAATAAAATGTGAGTGCTGACCAAATTAAATGGCAAGTTAATGTATGTTATTAAATAGATTGATGACGTCTGCTTTATGTCCTGACATATCCTTAAAATTGGGGAAAATTTACAAAAAGATAACAGTGCCTGGCTATCTGACTATGTATTTGTAAAACCTCATGAAAAATAATGAAGTGTGTGAAGCATGTTTAGTTTTTTTTATACAAAATTTTATTTCTATTAAAAATGTTTTCAAACTTCAAAGTCCTTTTTTCAGGTTTGTGATAAAAAAAAAAATTAAAAAATTATTCATTAATTTAATTGTTTTCGTTATAAAAAAAACAGCAAAAAAGATCCCCTGACAGGTTATTACTATCAATATTGTATTGCTGTATGTTTCCTGATTAAAAAGCAGAATGATACATCAGCAAGCTTACATCATCTTCAGCAAAATGATTGGCAGCGCCTCTGTGAGCACGTGTTTATTTTATTCCTATTGTAAAGAAACAAACCAGATTAAAACCACATTTGTCTGGCCTTAAGAAAAAAAAGACAATGGCTGTCATCCTCTGAGTAATATGTTGCCACAATTGCTCTGATAATAACACTAGAAGGACAGAGGGTTGATGGAAGGAAACATAACATTATTTCACACGAATGCTTCGCCTCTACTTGAATCCAAGGCCTCAGCATGCAGCGAGCTCTCTGCATTTATAATCTCCCTCACGCCTCCCTGTAATTGTGAGCCCACAACACAAAAGGATCAGAAATAACACTTTCTGCGTAGGACGGGTGTTAAATGCCAAAACTCATACGATAGTATGTCGTCCAAAATGTCATACAAAAGTCTTACGATAGTATGTTGTCTAAAATATGGGAAAAAAAGTCATACTATAGCATGTCGTCCAATATGTGAAAGAAGTCATACTGTAGCATGTCGTCCAAAAAGTGATAAAAAAGTCATACTATATCATGTCGTCCGAAATATGATAAAAAAAAGCCACACTATAGCATGTCGTCCAAAATGTGAAAAACAGTACCTACCCCTAACCCTGCAGATTTTGGTGGTAGTAGCAAATATTCAAACGAGAACGTTGAAGGCCGAAGTGGAGAAGGGTTTCATGTAAACAGCAGTTGAATTTATCGTCCAAAATGTGAAAAAAGTCATACTATATATAGCATGTCTTCCGAAATATGATACAAAAAAAAAGTCATGCTATAGCATGTCGTCCAAAATATCACAAAAATGTCACAGTCAATGTCAATGTCAAGTCGGGGGAGAATGAGTTTTGAGTGTGTGCAGGCATAGTCAACGCTGTGTAGACAGTGAGTGGAGTCCAGGCTTAAATGTACGAGTGAATGAGGTGTGCAGAGTGGCTGAGTCCAGGGATGTGTGTGTCGGTGTGTGTGTCGGTGTGTGTGCTGAGTCCAGCAGGAGTCAGGGAGTGTGAGCGGGGCAGATGGCGGACAGGTGGAGCCCAGAGTTTTCCAGATGAGCAGGTGAGATGGAATGTGGGCCAGCCAGCCGGTTGCGAGAAACTTAGCGTCCAGTTCATGAGGATAGAGAGGGGTCTGGAGGATGTCTCTGAAATCCCGACGCCGGACCGGCAGGTTTGTGCCGGCAGGGGGGGGGGAGTGTCGACCGGTAGCCTTCGTTGGCCGACGCGGGACAGTAGAGCAGTGTCGACCGGTGGTCTCGTTGACATACGCAGGACTTAGAGGTGAGTGTCTACTGGTGATCTCTGTGCATTCACGCAGGACTTCAGGTGAGTTTGTGTCTCGGCAGGAAGACAGGACAGGCGGACAGCTGGCACGCTCGCAGGTAAACTGATTCAGGCAGAGAACAGGCAGGAGTCAGAACCAGACCAGGAACAATAAGAAAGCGAAACTTACAGCGAGCTGTGGAAGCGTCGTACCGGGTGAGCTGACAGAACGAACTGAGCATAAGCATAAGGCAGTTTATTGTCAATGTAAAACAATACAACGAAATTTAGTTGGCAACTCATCAGTTCAGCAGCAGAACAAGGTTAAAGATGTATAAAAACAACTAGGATAAAATAAGACATTACAGAGATAAAACAAGACATTAATAAATATGTCTTTTTTTTTTTCATGTGACGTGTGACACAAAAAAAAAAAGCACGAAATGACAACAACAAGAGGAAAGGAAACAAAAGGAAAATACACTGGGACAGATAAATAGGGATCCTGACAAAATATCATGAGTATGTTGTCCAGAATGTCATGAAAATGCCTTGGTATAGCATGTGGTCCAAAATGTCAGAAGAAATGTCATTTCTCGACACACTTCCCGCCGGCCGATCTGCTCTGTTCAAGATTGCCGCGGTCTCCAAGCAGCTTTCGTCAGAAATAGCTGCCTAGCTGCCTAGTTGCCTATCTATAGCGGAGCAGCGCAGCGAGCCGCTTCTGGGACGCTTGTGAGATGGACCGCGGCGCAGCCGGTGGAATATGAAGCATTGATTTTAATGAAGGCGATTCACTCCGACAGCTGTGTCGGAAACGGAACGGCTTCGGAGACGGAAAATGTTGAAAAGTAGCTTTTAGGAACACCCACTAAAAACAGCTTGTTCTCAGAAGAGCTCCACTGAGAGGCTTTAGAGAGGTGGTGTAAAATGGTATTCAAATGCTTTTTGAAACTGAAAATCACAAACATATCTTCATGAGGATGTCAGGACTATAAATAATCCACTAGAAAGTGTACAATATGGGACCTTTGAGAAATCAACAAAATATGGGGGTATATGAAATAACCTGTGTTGTGATTTGGTGCTATATAAATAAAATTGAATTGAATTGAATTGAATTGGATATTACTGAAAAAAGTAAAGAGCATGCTCATTCAATGTGAGAGCATGGGGAGACTTTTGAGAGAGAATATTCCAATATTTGATTGTGAAAACAAGAATTCATGCCCTCAAATTGCAAGAGCATGCTCTCGACGTATGGCAGTAATATATCCCCATAACAAAATCAACAACACAATGCATTTAGACGATAATGAATGTAAACAGAACTATTTTTTTTTTAACTATAAAGATAATGTTCAAATAATAATGAGCTACATTACTGAACAAAACAAGAGATAGGTGAAAGGAGTGCTTGAAGTAATGACTGCACCAGAATCTTGAGCTCATCAGTGTCTGAAACTAAGGACTTCCCTACAAACTGTGGAGGAGACAGGCGAGAATGTGATATGTCTGTAACAGCTGGCTTCTCCATGCTTCAGAGCATCCGACTCTGAAAGGCAGGAGTTTTAAGTAAACTTGAAGAATATTTAGGACAACTTGAGATGTCGTTGAGCAGCACAATGGCACAACGGATTCAGGAACAAATTAGAGTGGGCAGCCGTAATGACGTGCGGAGTTCAATGCAATCTGCTCAACTGTTATTGCGGACAGGGAGATACAAATGTTCAGACAGAGTTAGCTAATGACTTATATGAACGGGTGACACCACGTTCATGACGGAAGCTCGGACAACAAGATGGAGAAAAGAAAAGCTCTCCTGCTGAGCGCAGACCTCTCCTCGCCGCTCGTGACAATGACATCAGCTTTAGATTAGCAGACTAAATCAATTGAAATGCTACTCCCACAGCAGAGTGAAATAGGAACACATACGAAACCCATCACACGAGGACTTGATCGCAGTGCAGTTATTAATCCTTTCACATGTTCTTGAAATGGTCTCGACACGCTTTCTGAAGACAAGCGAACCATGTTAGAAGTCCCTAAAAAGCTTGTGTGCAAGAAAGCTCTGAAAAAGTCATTTAATTTGATTTCAATCATCAAAAACTAATTCATTTCATTAGCGGTTTAAACTGTATGTGCAGTGGATGAGGCCTGAAGCGCCAATGCTGAAACCATCCTAGTGCAAGTATGAATAGCAGAGGAGATAAACTGTTTATCCACTTGGTGCAGTCCTTTCCCGTGTGCACCTGAAGATAATACAACACAACTGGTCTCGGGTGACAGAATGAGTGCAGGAGCACATTTGTCTTGAATTGAGCACCAATATACGGCAGGATGGAGAGAGGCGACGCACTGATGTTTTCTCTCTGGACCCCTGTGACTGAGCTCTCTCTCAGCTGCGCATCAATGCTATTCTATACCGTCACAAACACACTCAACACTGACAGGAGCCGCTTTGCAGTAAAAAAAGCCTGATCGCAGAGGCTCGAACAATTCACCGTGGACGGACACCGAGGTCACTTTGAATGTGTGCGTGAAGTAAAAAAAATAAATAAAAAAAAACAGAACTGTGCGCAAAGAAAATCTACTGGAAATGTTTGAAAAATCTGCATCCCTCCGTTTTCTCAAACATTTAACTCACATTTCATTCATCTTTTGTCTTAGTGATGAGTGATCAGAGAAATGCTACTGTAGCTTACACTCGGTGCGTACACGATGTTGCTAGGAAACAGTAGCTCATGAATATCCTGCAGTTATTGCACAATCAAAGGATTCATGTTCTGACAGTTCAGTGACTGCGCAAAAGCAAAATGTTGGATATACTCACGTAGATGCTCTTTTCACAACGGTTTCTTTATTGTTTGTAATCTGCAACACTGTAACCAGCGCTGCACTTCCCTTTCATGAGTTGCATCATTATTTCACACTTTCCTCTCTATCCAGTGTTTCTTCCACATTGCTATTTATTCTATTTATAGAATAGAATGGTTATTAGTTACTAATATGTATTACAGATGCACAGATATGGAGTTTTATGGCCAATTACATACTAATAATAACTAAGATAGAACCAATAGAGATATACTAACAGATAATGTCAATTGTGCAGCTACGACAATGTGAAGAGGGAGAGTAAAAGCTAACTTTTAGGCAAAAACGTTATCTGAAAATACAAAGAAGGATGAGTTCATTGTAGTTCAAGACATTTGTTTTCCTTTCAAAGGCTGCTGTTCATGATTGTAAATCATGAAAAAAATGAATCGTTTATGCGGCTATCGTCTTGTCTTGAATAAAGTTATTCCCTTGTTTTTACAAGTGCTAGGTAGTAATGTGATAATATCACCAGAAGGTGGCAGTAATGCACCTCGAAGTATTTTGCTAAGAGCTAATAATCAACAAAAGGATGAGAAAAACACGTTACTACCAGGCGGAAAAACGTGTGTGGAGCTGTGAGAATAAATGCTGTGGTACAAACAGGAGTCGCATGCGGAGACTTTTGAAGCTGTCTAAACGGTCTGTGTGGTCAAATAGTTCCCAGTGATCAGCTGACAGTATTTTTTGCGTGAAACGCTGATCCCCATGTTATGCTTTTTTTTTTTTGTCAGAAAAAGAAACGACAAGACTCGAACAGAAAAACGAGTTTCTCCATCAATGCTTTGGAATCATACATATCTGTGTCACTCTTAAAGACCGCACTATACAATTAACTTTTAACGGGACACGACAGATGGTTCATTACACAGAATTTGAAAAAAATGGTCGGCAGTTTCAAAATAAGTACTTATCAGATGATTGGATAATACCAACTGCCTATCACAAGCTCCATCCAACCAATTAAAACGTTGTAATTTGAACGAGCGGTTGCTTTTCGTTGTCGTCATACCTAGTTGTCAGTCATTCCTCATAGGACATCGACTGGTTTGAACCACCGCTACTTCGGACACAAACTCTTAACTTGAAGCCTGACCAGATTGATTCGAGCATTAGAGGTGTCGTATAACCGGGGCAGGTTTCAGTCCATCCCTGGGGGAAGACTCATGAACATTTTAATCTTAAAAAACAAATACATTGTTTCATTCATTCAAAACGGTACGTAATATGTAAAACAATTGTGCGCTGCAGGTTTTAGTTACTTCAGTAAGAGTTATGTTATTTTCAGCTGTGGATTAATACGCATTTTGAGTATTTTAAGGCAACAGAATGGTGTTTGTAGGATTAAAAATATATATATATAGATATATATCTATATATATATATAATACAATGGGGGAACCCACCTCACATTGCAAGTGAGTGGCTTGCCGATTTGATTTTCATAATTTTTTGTAAATTACAGAGGTAAATGCCACAGAAGAAACAGATCAGGCTATCAGTTCAATGTTGGTTATAATCTTTTAATAAGGTGTTCATTTTTCTTCGAAGAACAGCAATATCATTAATTTAATGTTATTTTTTTTTATTAATTGCTGATTATTTTACTTGCAGTGTTAATTGGAGTCACACTTAACTATTGTGTAAAATTAATCGATGATAACAGTAAATAATTATATGTTTATTCAGAATAATTTATCAGCCACCGTTACATCGTGTAGGTTAGGTTATGTTAGGTAGTTACTTTATTAATCCCCGAGGGGAAATTTTTTTCGCTACAGCAGCATACAGAAGCAATACGATAATAATAGAACAATAGAAAAGCAATAAAAGAGCAGTAAAAGAGCAGTAAAAAATATAAATATAAAATATAAAATGCACAGTATATACAGTACAGTATATATCTATATATATTATATACAAACAACCAAGAAACACAGTCAACAGTGTTATTGTTATGTGATGGATTTTGCCAGAGGTGAGTTATTGTACAGTCTTATTACGGTCGGCAGGAATGATCTCCTGTATCTGTCCTTGTGACAGCGGAGCTGGAGGAATCTTTTGGAGAAAGTGCTCCTCTGTCCCTGCAGCAGGTGGTGGAGAGGGTGGTCAGGATTATCCAATATGGATAATAGTTTGTTCAGCGTCCTCCTCTCCACCACCTTTTCCATACTATCCAGATTGTAGCCGATGATGGAGCCGGCCTTCTTAACCAGTTTGTTAAGTCATATTGTACATCTCAATATGTGTGTAGATCTCATAATGCGACATGTTATGATTTAATTTATTCAAAGCAAATTTGCACCTGCTATTTCTTGGCAGGTTACTATGTACATAATGGAGCACATGTAGTGTGTGTATTAATTAAACAATATGTTCCATGTTTTTTTTTCATACAAACTATTCCTTTGGCATGAATAAAGTTCTGCCTTTTCTGTTTTATAATTATAATGATGATCCTCATTTTTAGGAGTGGTTGATATTACCTTAGAATCACATGATATTTCAAGATATTTCTAAAATAAAAATAATCTCGATTATATGACAACATACAAAAAAAGTTATATCATTAGTTTTAAGGACTTAGAATTGCAACAACAAAAAATAAGTGTTATAGTTTTATATATCAGTAAAAACCTCCTCAAATTTCCAGTGAAAACTAACATGTTATTGTTGTTGTTGTACATCTGATCTTTTGTAACTGAACCACTTCTTCATTACTGAAGTTGTTCCCTCTTTTAGAACTAACTTATCCACCAGGGAGTCTCATATGACACCATAAAATCAGCAAGTCATAATAATGCTACTAAAACAAAATTAATTTCATCTATCGTAATAAAAGTTACAGCCGTATTATTCTGAAGGATCCAATATGGCACAACCCTGTTCGTAATTATTGTGATAACGTCTCCAATCTAGATGTATGGAGATGACACTGGGGTGTAAAAACATACCCTCCTTATGTCAAGACTGTGGGCAGTGAAGTCGTAACAATGAACTTCTCTTTTATTGACTGTTCAAAAGCAGTCGTCTGTTTATGTCATTACAACCACGTGTAAGTGTCATCTGCAGGCGATAAAGATGTCATTAATAATTCTTATCTCAGAGGTTGAGGTTTTGAAGTGAACACAGTCGTCTGTCTTTAACACACAACGAGTGATCATCTCGACTGTGGCGTCCACTGCGCTATGTTACTAATTGAGCCCCGGGGAAGACGAGGAACCAGACATGGGCTGTATGTAGAGATCCCCAGGTTAAAGAGAGACACTTGGGTCACATGTTGCTCTCAGGGCCGAGAAATAATAATTAAAAAAAACCCCACAAGTGTGAGGAGGTGGGCAAAGCCTTTACGATGAAACTAGGCCATCCTAACAAGGACTGGGAAAGACTGTGACAGTAGAGTACAGAGCGTTGTATGCCGCAGCCAGGGCCTCTCATATTCACAGCCAATATTGCTTTCATTTGCTATGCACCATTTCACTCCCTCCTTTTAAGCTCCGTCGACCTCACATGCATAGTGATGTTGTATGGTAAATACAGTTTCTTAGGTCTTCTGTCAGGGGCTGTTTCACTGTACGAATCTGGGTCTTGATTATTCAATAATGACAGGAAATTGTTTACGTCTGCGCCGATTTACTGCAAGAGCACCACGTCACCACTGACATGTTCTTCATTTAAAATCCAATGTGTGTAGTTAATATTTAATGCTATCATCTATTCATATTTTATGATGATGAAATGTCCATTTCTCAGCTGTCACTTGTGTTTATGGGCACCTGTACACATCCTTCAGTATCTTTAATATATTCTGACACTGTATACACCATGTGACACCAGAATGCATGACAATTTTTAACCACGGCAATGTCATGGCAACGCCGGTCAATCCACCACCTAAAACTATTGGATTGATTGCCATTAACTTTCTTATGGACCTTCATGGTCTGCAGTATGTATCCCTCGTGATTTCTGTGAATTTTCTGCCACCAGCAAATCAGTTATTCTTGGATTTGTACAATAATTTGTCGATGGTTTGGCATGAAATGTTATCCAGACATTCATGTCTTCCACATGATGAATCTTATAATGATGATGTTATTCGTCTCAGATTTTTTTTTTAGAGCACTATAATAAGGTTTCTATTTGTGGATTTTAAAGAAAATGTCTCCACATCATTGGACTATCATGGAATTTGACGCAAATATCCAAGTTCCCCTCAGCAAGTAGCCAGGAAAATTTAGTGAACACTTAACTCCTCATTAAAACCTTTGAGCTTGCTAATTAATGACGTTCTTGTGTAATATTGCTTAATTATAAAAAAAATCGGCATGTTGCCATTGTCAGTGGGAGCATGCTCCGTAGTGTTGAGCTTAAAACCACACACAGCTGAGCTGCTTGCGCAGCTCTAGACTCTTAGGATGTCTGAAATGACTTTCTTTGCCACACAGTGCACTACATTTATGTCGGTATCAGATTTCTGTAAATTCATGCACTAGATAGAGCACTACAACATTCCACAAAAGAACAAAAAAGGACTGCGCGTGGCTCGTGCATTACTTTCTGCTAACAATCCAGAAATGCAATGCATCACATCTTAAATGGCAATGCAACGCAGCAGCTGACAATGGTAACGCAAAATGCTAAAGACTTGTAAGTGTCTGAAATGTACCACTCGCTACAGTGGTACATTACGAAGGGGGTCCTGGAGGGAGGAGGAAGGGGTGATTCTCAGTGTGACATAGTAAATGTACTGTAGAATATGATTTACCAATCAGACTTTAATTCAATATAATGCTACATTGAGTCAGTCTGTTATTAGTCTAGCATCACTCGATCTATTTATGCCACCACTGGACATTCATTCTGCTATACGGGGGGGAAAAAACTCTAGCTTCTCTGTTTTTCTTTTAACTAATCACAAGCAGGATACAGCGAGGGATCCTTTTCAAATAGTGTCAAGGGTAACTTGTTTTGGTGAAAAAATTTTACATCGGGAGGGGGGCCTTGGTATTAAAAGGACTAAATCCCAGCTAAAAGGCCTAAAACATCCGAATATGCTCCCCTTATTGCATGATCCAAATCTTTGTCAAAACTTGTCATTTTCACTGTGTCTATTCGCTGTTCGGACGTTGTTGTTGTTGTTGTTGTTGTTGTTTCCTGTTGTGGCGGGGATTTTGAAAATGAAAAGGGGAATGCAGACTGAAATACTCGCAGGCAGGTTTGAATCCACAGTGTACATCCAGTGAGTCACACCGTTACATAGTCTTTAACACAAACAGCAGGCTTTTGAACTTTTTCATGTCGTCGTCACAGTGACTGATAGCACCTGCTGGCCACAGGGAAAACCGCCGTGTGAAACAAAGAATTGTTTTAATGTTACTCATCAATCAGACAGGCACAAACACTCAGCTGCTGTCGGTACACAGTTGAAGCTTCAAATTGCTCATTGACACTACAGCACTTAATAGCGACACAAATCCACCCATTTTCTCACCAGCTCGCTGGTGATGTTTTAAAAAGTCCTGATCACAGCAGAAACATGCTGTCAAGAGTGTGGCCAGAAACGACACGGCACAAAATGTGACATAAATTTGATGTAAAAATCCGACAGGTATGAATCTGGGTGTGCATCTCTACTACAGCCAAAAGAAACTCTTCCTGACATCCTTCGTGACCAGTCCTACAATAACAACACCTGTCCTGTTTCATTACAAAAGCATATAACTGACCCAGTAAATATAATTAGACGACCTAATTTGATTCAAGGCATATGACTGAAAAAAAGCTAGAAATTGTCAGCAAACTTTTTGTATTATTGTCTTGACTGGCTTGAGAACATGGCTGTTTTTGCTTTTGTTGCTGAAATCTCGCAGGACACATCTCACGCTTTTATGAATTTGTGCTTGAGGACATTACATTTTTTATTATTTATAGTTTTAAATGAATTAAATCCTTGTTATCATTACGAAAAAGTGCAAAGACTGCAAGGAATATATATATATTTTTTTTTCTTTTTCTTTAAATCATCCCGAATGAGCTCCCAATTTGTCATGACCGGCTCGACCGACCACGACAATAATTGGAGAAACACTCAGTTGGACTAAAGAAAGGACAACATTTTATATGAGAAAGTAAACTGTTTGTCACTCTGATTAGTGGGTCAGCTGTTGGATGGGTGTTTGTATGGTGAGCGAAATGTGTTGCGTGGTGGAAACCTATGCCAACAAAATAACCACAAAACGACCACGGTGCTCCGGGATTGAGCTGTGTGGCGAATGTGGAGCGATGAGATGGATCGGAGTGAGTACATGGAGAGAGTGAACTGCAACGGATCAGGTCCTGAACATACTCCTGGGAGTTGTATTAATTAACCCCGCCCGCCAGGTACCTGCAGGGAAACAGGCAGAGGAAAACACATACACACACAGCAGGCCTGGCTAAGGCAGGGGCCGTCATGCTATACTTTCTAGGAAGCGTTGAAGTAATGAATGTTTTCTACTTCTCAAATGTCAGGACTTGCTGCTTTATGTCACTGTAAACTATCTTCAAAACAGAACACTTAAAGATATAACGTTGGACTTAGAGAAACTGAAAGACATCTTAAACTATTAATTGCTGCAACGAAGACATTTAAACAAGTCAAATTGATCTCTCGGTCCACGGGCTGTGAGCATCTTCCAGAGCTTCCACATTTTCAATCGCCTTAAAGATGCTGTGAAGTAGAAATGAAAATGAGTTGTAAGTTCATCACCTCACAGAAGTGTGGGTTGTTAACTACCCATCCAAATTTGAATGAAAAAAAACCCCACCGACAAGTATGTTAAATTAGGCTTTGAAATAGTGTGAAAGTCATCAGTCTTCTCTGCTCTGAGACTGGGGGGGCGTGTCCCCTGAAGGCTGAAGCTCCGCCCACTTCCTGGAAGGTGTTCAGTGTCCTGTAGGACAGTCCTGTGGCTGCAGTTCTTTTCCCCACTAAGCGGTCCGTCTGACATCCAACCTCTCCGGTGACTTCATGCATGATGTCCCACTGGTCCTCTGTCTCTCTGGTGGACGGAGCAGCCTGCTTTGTGAAAACAGAATAGAATTAGAATGTATTTGTCCAATGAGTGAAACATACAGATGCGAACAAATCCAGCTTGTCCCCCCGAGCTGTAACACAGGAGTCAAACTGGACACCAGAGACAGCAGACAATGAGTCTCCAACTACTTCTAACGCACCTGCATTACAACAGTGGAGATAATAAGAGCGGAAGAGTTGCCTTAGTTCTGTAACAACTGCAACATGAACAACGCTGCATTACATCACATGTTAATTCACACATGTCAATTCATTACATCACATGTCAATTCATTACATCACATGTCAATTCATTACATCACGTCAATTCAAACTTTGAACCTGCTCAGGTCCAGCCGAAAGTCTTTCTCATCCACTGATGTCCCTTCACCTCCACCTCCTCCACCTCCACCTGCTCTCTGCAGCTTCCTGCACATGTAGTTGGGCTCGTTTATCCGGACCGGTACCGGTACATGTAACCCAGAGGGTCTGTGATTGTAACGTTACACCGGAGTACAAAAACAACAACCCTCATTAGTCGGGAGGACAAGGTGTCCTCTGGTCCATGTTCACCATCACCCCGACACGTAAAATACAGAGTTACATATATTATAGTTCCTGGTCGTATCAAGATGGACACGCATAAAAAAAACCTGCGGTTATCGGAGCATTTTCCTCTGAACTCTGCTCGGCTGCGAGCTCAATAGAAGCTAATTAGCACGTTAGCTCCCATTTCACAAATATACCGGACGGCGCCGGTGCGTCCGGAGGCTGAACGAACGGCCGGGAGGGCGACGCTCGGTTCGGCTCCGCGAACGCTCGGTCCGTGAACTGCGTCCGTCTCCGGTCCATGTTGAAACTATCCGTCGTGAAATGGTCCCTGCAGAGGCGGCTGTTGGTGTCAATCCTAAAGTCTCCTTTAGCGAGGCTCTTCACGAAATCAATCCGCCTCTTTTTCCTTTCTTCACCAGTAGGGAATGTAAACAGCGATGCGGCGCTGCTCTGGAGGTTCTCGCTTCCAGGAAAGATGAACTTGCGGGTGGAGGGAGACGTCCTGCAGCAGCCGGCTGATGTACAATAACAATCTGACTACGGCAGGAGCAGCAACTGAAGTGGAGTGGGATGACGTCTTATGGAAATGAGCTCCAGGCTTTTATAGCGTTTCACCGTGTGAGGAGGAGGAGCCACGCAGAAGGTTTTATAAACCGTCTGCTCGGTAGCTCGGTGACGTACCGAAGCTGGCTTTTATCCCCGCCTAAAAAAAAGCCGAGCTGAAGACGGACGAGAAACTGTTTAACGGTCTAACTCCACATTTCAGTGCGACAACGTTCTCAAACTTTGCACATGCTTTCAGCAACTCATTTCACACATATGTAATGCATTGAGAAGCAAATTTTGGAATTTGCTTGACAGCATCTTTAAGTGAATATCAAATTTATTTCACGTTACTGAGGACTAACAGGAACCAGGAAGCAAAACCAGTGAGAAACGAGCATAAACAGGAACATACTAAGAAGCAATCGGACGTGTGTGTTGTTGCAGAGCACAATAATGGAGCAGTATATGAGTTAAAATAGTAAATAAGTCGCAGGGGCTGGAGGGGAGTGGTGATAGTCTGTGTATAACTAATGAAATGACAAAGTGGACAATGAGTACTTGGGGAAGATCCACATTTATCTTTTATCCCACGAGGGACTCAACAACAACTTTGTGTGGACTTTGCTAAGAAGTAGGTCAAGTCTAGATAGAGGTGAACTCAATCCCTGAAGCTGTTAAAAATCATGATTTATTGCGATTCATTCAAACCCCCATTGCCATGGTGACACAGTGGATGGCACTGTACGTAAATGTGATGCATAGGCTAACAAAACATTCTACTTATAAGCAGAGGAGGGTTTCTGGCCACAGAGAAGTTCATGTGATATATCTACAGAGGGCAAGATGCAGAAGAGGAATGAGCTCCACGTTTGTAATGTAGTTCCACCTTCCGGGCAGATATTCGGCTCCTAATACGACCACTCGCACTCAGCAACACTCGCTTTGATTATGTTCAAAAGACTTTGTTCTTTCCCACTAACAATAATTAATGTCTAAGATATTTGCTCTTTTTCCACAGAGGCAGGGTGGCCACAAACTATAAAGATTATGAGCTACAAGGGAATGTTTATCTCTGTGAGACTCACTTCTCTTACCACAGAAACTATAATTCCACTCGATTGATTTGGCTGTTAAACCTTCTATTGCTATTAATATTAAATCACAGACTGTTGTAACCATAAATAAAACTCTGCTTAAAATGGCTTTGCACAATCACTCTTCAAGCCACACTAAATACACCAAAACCTGTGTTAACATTAATTTTACCACTAGGTGACAGCAGTAACAAATTGCTAACCATAGACTGTTTATAAAAGTGGACGTAGCTTCGGGTCTGAAAAATGAAACTGATGCGGAAGTGTCTTAAACTGCAATATCACCAAGTGTTGGCTACAAAAAAAATAATCCCATAGCTCCATAGAATCATATTCAACTTGTCTCATGAAATACAAAGTCAGTACATTTTTTTGTTATTTTGGTGACACTGGCTAAAGTCACTCATTAGTTTTCTTGCAGTCCATCTGAAAATAATCCCGTCATTATTTAGAAAAAGCGCAGTTTTTTGGGGGGGCCGTGTCCGTTTGATTGACAGGCACCTGGACAAGTCTGGTTATGATTATCGGTGCGCAGGACGTAGTATCGTCGGGTTTTACATTACATTTCGTTTAGCTGACGCTTTTATCCAAAGCGACTTACAATAAGTGCATTTCAACCATGAGGGTGCAAAACCCAGAACAACAAGAATCAACAATTTCTTCAAGAAAGCCAAACTACAAAGTGCTAAAAGTAAGTGTCATTTTAAGCGCTACTAAAGTGCTACCTATTCAAGGTAAAGTTGGAAAAGGTGTGTTTTTAGTTTGCGGCGGAAGATGTACAGAGTTTCCGCTGTCCTGATGTCGTTGGGGAGCTCATTCCACCATTTAGGAGCCAGGACAGCATTTCCCCTCGGCTCGTCCAAATTAGGTCACTTCTGGCTCCAAACCGCTTTGAACTAGCAAAATGGCGCCGGCCAAAATCTGAACTCGAGGCTTCATAACAGCCGTTAACAAACTAATGGGTGACATTACTGTTGATGGCCGCTTGCTGCTAACACATACCGTCACATTCTGTGTTGGTATGGAAAAACTTTTAGTCCACAGTTGCTTATTGACGAATCCTGCGTAACAGTAAAGCTTCATCCTGATAAATCTAATTCAAGCATTCAACTCCTGAAATAATCTGGCTCTTTAGCTACTAATTGCTCCACTTTTCAAATGTTAGTCACTGACACCGTAGTATATAGAGCTGTGGTGTTTTTAGAGCTTTATCAGTGAAACAAGCTGCAGTCTAACATAATGTGACGAGAGCAGCAAGACTGAACCAAAACAGTAAAGTAGTTGATCAGACAACTAAACAATGAGCTCAAACTAACATGTTAAAAAAAGCTCTGTAATGCCAAAGGAAGCTGCGGATTCAGGTGATATTTATCTGGAGGTTCTTCACTACAAGCATCAAGTTGTCATTTGATACGTTTTTTAGTCACTATCTGTGTGTATGAGTGCGGTGAAATAAACAAGATCATTAACACAGTTAGATGTTGAGAGGTTAATCTACAGTTTGAAATTAATAAATGTTAATGTAGCACATTAGAGTGTTGAGGCTGGTCTGGGTTGTTTAAAACACGGCTATATGGAGGAATTTAGAAAGTCCCCACTATCCTTTATCGACGCAATACTAACTACTATCAATATGTTCTCATAAAAATTTCAATGAAAAACCAAAGAGTTACTTGAATGACTTAAATATCTTTAAATACTTTATTTAGCCAGTTAAGCGAATTACAAATTGATGTAAATTTCATTTTCCCACAAGAGGGTCTAAGTGGTTTTTCAAAGTCTTCTCAAAAATGCCACGGCTAAATTTCTGGGCGTAAAAAAGCTAAAGCTGAAGAATATTTATATATTATTTAATAAACCTCTGAGTCAAAGTAGTACAAATTTAACTCACTGATACAAAAAATTATTTAAAAAAAAGGCTTATAAAAATATATGTAATGTATGTATATATATAAATAATAAATAATAAATAAATACTGAGGATATGTACTCCATCCATCCATTATCTATACCCACTCTATCCTGAACAGGGTCACGCAATAAAATTGCAATGTAAAAAAAAAAAAAAAAAAAAATCCCCAAATTCAGTCACTTGAGGCTCCACAACCGTAAAGCCACAATTAACACGGTTAGGCTCGATGGATGAGACGCTTGGATGAATTTTTAAATACAATACCCAGTAGATTCCACACAACACGGGTCTACAACGTTGTGCCTGCATATCATTGTCTCATCGGCCCCATCACAGGGAGATTCCCCCAACCACAACTACAGACATGAGGCGGACTCTTTAGCAAATGTGACACACACGGCAGAGGATGATATTTGATAACAGACACAGTTGGTAAAAATACCTCCAGGGTGGAAAGAGTTACAGTAAATCTCTGTGTGCTCCAAAACTAATATTTACAGAGCACTTTTCAAGGTTTTTTGAAGACTCTTTACACATCAAGTAAAACTAATCCTAAACACACTAAAATCAGAAAGCAACACAGGATGCCAATCACACATTAAGAGTAGCTTTCAAAAGATTTTTTTTTATTTATAATTTCTAGAATGTAGATGGATTGATGTAGCCACGAATGTGTTCAGATAAGGAGTCAAACATTGTACAATTTTTAGTCTTTGGTTTTCATGACTTCTTCAGCTGTCATGACATTTGAATTTCTACATCTCAACTCTATGATTTGTAACTATCATGCGGTCCATTCCTCCTACAATCAATTTCCCAGTTCTCCACCAGCCGCCTGAGGTTTCATGACCTCCCTTTCCGGGCACAGCTCCATTTCTTCTTTTAAATGGACCTGCTGCACCACAAACTAAACAAAAGGGACAGCTTTAAGCTTTAATATTAATATAATTTCAATGCAAGTGTCAAACCTAAAGCTGATATTGCTGCTGGGAATAACAGTTTACACAGTATTTTTTTTTTCCCAGTGCAGCAGGAAAAACATGACACTCGTGCTTTTAGCCTCAAGGAAATTTTTAAATTCACCACTGGGTCTGAACAAAGTCTCCAAATGCAAAACCAAATGTATATTCAATAACCTGTGACAAATGGTGTTAGTCACAAACTCCCTCTGATGTGGAGGACCTGATAGGGTCTCATCAAGTCTTATCCAACTTAATCGCTTGGAGTCTTAAGTCTTGATGAGTGCACAAAGCTCAAAGTGCCTCCTTCCATCTCACTTCATTTGTCGCCGCAAGGCCTCGCTGTGTTCTTAAACATAGCAAAAAATATATATATAAAGAAAAAAAAAGATACAAACATCAGTGTTTCTTTTTCTCAAGGGAATATATACTGAACAAAACAACACCAATAATGGCAAAAGGATAATGGCTTATGAAACCAGATATACTGCACCAATCAAAAGCCAATGCAGACAGCCGGTTAGGCTATAAGCTGAGGTGCTGAGCCAAAATTGGAAATCTACTGTGGACGTAATGGCCACATTCTCCGTAACCACTCTGCCTCTTTCGTCAACATCTTAACCACACCAGTCCACACTGATGGTCAATTAGGTGTGAGGAATAACAGGGTGCAGCCTGGTTTCTGTGTTGAGTGCAGCCAAATACAATGCTGATAAAAGTGACATATTTCAGACTGCTAATTATCAACCACCATCTGCAGCATGCCTGTGGGATTCAAATGGTTTGTTTGGGGAAACCTAAACAATGAACAATGACAAATACTTTTAGTATCAGGTACTTTTTGGGATTGTGTTTTTCTTTGCAGGTTGTATTTACTCAATGCATCATTACTATGGCGATACCACATGAAACTACCATGACATCATCTGCAAAGCGACACACACACTTAGTCGATCCTTGTGTCAGCAACCAACTACAGCAACATCTGCAGCTCTTCAGCTGACCATGGCGTGTTGTCATTAGTCCAAAAAATAATTATCAATGTCAGGTTTTTGCAAGCAGTCCTGAGTCGCACACACAGTGACAAAGTGATTGTAACAATTACCTCTGACCAATCAGAGGTGGGCAGTATTTTCACATCATCTTTTAGAATCGGGTCAGCATGCTGGGAACCTCGATGGAGGTGATACCAAATAAAGTATCAGGTACCAGTTAATCTGAACAACTTTTGCATGAATAGAAAACCAAAAGGGAGGTGAACTGATCCTAGTGGAAAAGCGGCAACAATTAGAATATTACCAACATCTGTAAGATTTCTCCTCTACAGACCAATTAAATCTATACTTATTAAGACATTTCAGTTTGGAACAAAATGGGGTACCAAATCTGCCATCCATTGAGCCATGTTGCGTCCGAAATACTCGTGTAGTTTCTTTCAGTGTTAGATAAGAAGATCATTTCTAGTTTCATGTCTGTTTTTAGCAGAGTAATTTTACATTCTGGAAACAGGTGGAAATAGCCTGTTCAAAGATTCACCCAAAACCTTTTAGGGCCTAATTCCAAATGGTCAAGCAGACATTTGACAGACTGTTTGTGTTGACACATCATGGAATTAGAGGTTTGTATTTTTAAATAAACATGCCATCGTACCTGAGAAAATGGTACATGTTTTGATTATGTCAGTGCTGTATGATCTTTACATAATGATGTCTGGTGAGTAAATATACCTTAAATATACAGTATTTATTGAACTTCAATATATCTCTGCTATATTTTGGGTAATAGGTTTATCTTCTGCCGCATCTCGCCCTGTTTCCTCATGTTTCTACAGTTTCCGTTGAAGAGAGGCGAGGGCGTCCCACAGCTTGTCAGTGTATTTAGACCCTCTTACTAAATGAAAATACCTTCCACTGCGGCAAGTGTGACTCCACACTGAGTGACACTCGATCACGGAGTGGGAGTAAAACATGGCCTAAATCTCTCGAATGAACACTTTATCTATAATTTTATTTGTACGCATAAAAGTAAAAACAATTCATGGTTATTGGGGATGTCATTAATACCAACCTTTTAAATATGCGAATGCTATCAGTCACCTCCTTTAACTCTTGAAAAGACGTCAAACATGTGCATTGACAAAAGTGTAGAGCAATTCCTTTGATAATAGATGAGCATTTTTAAATCAGTGCATGTTAAAGCTCCCCTAATCTTAAATGTAATGTTCAGAGCAACGATTTTCAGCCTTTCAAAAAGTTCTCAGCCAAATTCTTAAGCAGCGCAAAGGAGTCCAAAGAGGAGCATTACAAAACATGCACTCTAAAAGCCAAACAAATCTTACAGAACTGCTGAGAGCACTTAAGGAAATGAGTCTTGGGAACTGCTCTGTATATGTGTGAAAGTTTAGATGGCATAGAAAAATCATTGCAGCTCACCCCACTCAGTCTTACAAGGTGTGACAAACAACGTGGTTTCCTGGCACTTTTATCTGTCTGGTTTCAGTCTGAAAATTGCATTGCCAATATATATTACTGCATGGAGTATGTGTCAAGAAGGCCCGGAAGTAACATCTCTGAAGGTCAAAGAGAAGAAATGTTCTTCTCCTCCGTCCTGTCTCTTTCTACACCTACTAATACACATTCATACAAATGTCGAATGAAAAACGGTTTCTTTTTCTGTCAGTATGCATTAAACTAAGAATTTCTTAGTGTTCTTTGATCACTATTGATGTTTACATTTAAAACTGATGACGAATACTGCATTTCTGATGTCACCAAAGACATTATATAGAATATCAGCTGTCACAGACTTCAGAACCAGAACAATCCCTCACAGAGAGTCATCGGTTGAACTGAGAGGTGCGGCGTCTTCGAGGAGAACTATTTGTCAGATACGTGACACAATATTTCACAACTATCGCACAGTTTGGATCATTCCCACCGTCACCAGCCATCAACATGTCAACAAGAGAGAGCAGAACCAGCAGGGTGAGAAAACCAGGAAACACTGGACATATTTTATTCTGCAGAAATACACAACGCCACTTTTCCTTTCAAATGTGTTAATGTTTGTGAATTAACATTTATAACAGATTTCCTGCAGTCGATATTGAGATAAATTTTCCTAGAAATTATAAACTAATTGTGGTCATTATTCAAAGTTGTTTTTTCAAATTTAGTCAGGTGGATACATGAATCCCTGTGAAAGTCTAAGGAAATACTTAACATTCGCTGTTCTCCTTTTAGGTGTTTCTGTTAATTCACTAAAATATTGCTTGCTCTGTGATATATAGATTAATTCATGTATTTCTTTAACATAATTTTGCACAGGAATTTAACAGAGGGATGGAAGCCACAAGGCACCGCATGGAGGAAAAGATGAAGGAGATGGAGGAGAAGCTGAGGACCACAGCAAAAGTCATGGTCCTGAAAGAAAGATCGTTTTGGAAAAGTGCAGCAGCTTCTCCGTGAAAATAAAGCTCGACAACAACAGCTGTCTGTCACAGGAAAAGAAAATAGACGGCTAAAGGCCGACCTCCAAGAGGCTCGCAGGGAGATGGATATCAGCGAGCAGAGGATTAGCTCTCTTCAACAGGGTCTCTCCGCTCTGGAGGCAACGAGAGACGAGAAGATCAGCGCTCTGCAACAGCACGTCTCCGTTTTGAAGGAAAAGAAGTTGAAGGAAATCAGCTCTCTGCACCGAAGCCTGCTCACCCAAAAGCAAGAAACCGAAAGGGAGAGAGACGAAAAGGAGCAAGTGATCCGCAAGGAAATGGAGAAACGGCGAAGACGAACAAATGCGCACGTGGACACCTTAGTCCAGCTGAACGACTTAGAGGCGGCCCTGAAAAAAAGAAAGCTGGCGTGCACAGCTCTCGAGGAGAAACTCAGAGACACCGAAAACAAGCTGAAAGACCAAAACTGTCTGAGGGAGCTCCGACAAAAAGAGCATCTCTCACCTTTACCCTGACCCATCTCTCACCTTTACCCTGACCCATCTCTCACCTTTACCCTGACCCATCTCTCACCTTTACCCTGACCCATCTCTCACCTTTACCCTGACCCATCTCTCACCTTTACCCTAACCCATCTCTCACCTTTACCCTGACCCATCTCTCACTTTTACCCTGACCCATCTCTCACCCCCTGACCCATCTCCATCTCCCATCACCTTTACCCTGACCCATCTCTCACCTTTACCCTGACCCATCTCTCACCTTTACCCTAACCCATCTCTCACCTTTACCCTGACCCATATAAAACTGCGATCTCTGTTTCCATGGCAATACATTGGGTATGACCCCTCCCCCCCCACCAGTGAATCTGTAAAAATACATATATTACAAAATCCGAAAATGTACTAAAAATACAAAATATGTAAAAGTACATATTTCACGTAAGTTACTTAACGTATGTTACGTGAGTTAAATGCGTTATTTTCTCAGCAAAAACATGGCCAGTTCTTCTTTTAAGTAACCTATTTATGTCACATGACTTTTGTTTTTTTTGCAGACTCGTACACCGGTTGTCCAGGGGAAAGTCCTTTGTTTGTTCCATTCAACCACCCTCGATCCTCTGCCCTCATTCTGTCTGGAAAAATGAAAATCATAACAGGACAGAAGAAGCCAAAGCTCATGGCCAGAGGGTACTATTGGACAAAAACAGTTGTATTTTATCACTCATTTGTAATGAAATGATTTCCATCACACAACCTTCTTCTCCCACCCTGGTCACACATGCTTGTATTTTTCACAGCTAGGTGGAGCAAAACATGACACTAACACATTACCCTCTAGTGGACCACACTTTGGGGTGATACTGGCCTGAGCCTAAAAGCTCTATTTATACTTGTTCGTTTGTGGTAACTATAACAAGTATGGTTTGTAAATATGCACCACTTACAGTAATAATGAGAATGTCTGCTGTGAATTGTTTTCTATCTGTTTTCCTCTCCTTCCTGTCGCTTTCTACATTTACACATACTCCCTACCTGCTGGGATCTGACACACTGACTGACACAGTAATTGAAGGACAGGTTACAAACTGGGTGTCAAACTACTGCTATAACATGTATGCTTGTCACAGAAAAACATACAGACGAACAGATGAAACCAGACGTGGATAACAGCCGGTGTTCTGAAAGCATCGTCACTGTCCAATTAGAGGTTATGGATTACAAATAACTCACTATCTGCACGGAAACCAGCTCTGTCTGTACAAAGATTAGTGAATCAATGCTGTTTGTGCCTGAATAGTTTCACCTGTCATCCTAATTGAACAAAGATAACAGTGTTTTTCGAAGCTGACAATGAACAGTTACATTCTCTGATGACAATAACAGGCAGCATTGTTTTTTTTTTACAAAAACAGCCTAAAAGCTTGACATTATTTATTAATTTATCAGCTAAAACAAAACCATTGCTCCTTTGTTTTGTGTGAAAGCAATAGAGTAGAAATTCAACATAAAACTCGACAACCCGCAGTCACCCCAAACCGTGTTATACACTCGTAAGTCCATTAAAGGATACTGTGTCAGTGTCACGTTTTGTCTTGCCTAGACATAAAAACGAAGGTGCCTTAGGTTTATGCACTAAAAACCACATGGTCAGGATTAGGAAAAGATCATTGTTTGGGTTATAATAAGTAATTTTATTCAGTAACACCACGTATTACATGAAGTCACTTAATGTACGTTACATCAGTTAAACGCATTACGTTATGTGAGCAACTTACTTGTGTCACTTCCACATTGACTTTTGCTTTCTCATGGACTCGTACACTGGTCGTCCAGAAGAAAGTCCTGTGTTTGTTCCATCTAACCATCCTCGACCTTATCCCATCTGCAAAGACCAACTGTGACGGGATACAAGAAGTCAAAGCCCGTGGTCAAAGCGTACTCGTGGACGAAAGGAGAGACAATGAAAATGGAGAGCATGGCAGCTGTTTGGAATTTCCTTTTCAACACTGGTTGGATTTTATCACTCTTTGTACTTTGTTGTGTGACTTCCATCACACGAGTTCGTCCTCCGACCCTGGTCATACATGCGTCTGTTTTTCACACCTGGGGACGTCAAAAAAAAAGCTCCTATTCCACTGTGTTTGTTAGTGTGGTAACTTGCCAAAGTATGGTTTGTGATTATGCAGCACTTACAGTAATAATAACATTAACTGACACAAACTGAGGAATATTATAAATATACGGTAGTTTTTCAGCCTGCAGGTTCCTGCGTAATTTACCATGCTGTCTGTCAGCTCTTTAAAGAGCCTTCCCGCTGCTTTAGTTTTAGTACAATCACGAGTACTCGAAGCTGACAAACTGCTTTCATCCCGCTCTGATGACCAAAGACGTTAACAAGGAACAAACAGCACGTGAGGAAGGTGCACCGTCGTCTTACATGTACAGTGAAATGAATGAACCTCATCAGTCGGACCCGTGATTCATAAGCTACAGACATAGGTGGCTGAAGCACATGACTAATAGCTACGAGATTACTGTCAAACTGCCCTTCAAGAAGAAACTGAAGTTCGTATTCAGCAAGAAGGACACAGCACACATGTAGCTGTGGTGGTAGGATCCCCTGTGGGGATTTTATTTGCTTGGAGCTGTAAAAATAAATTAAAAAATACCTTGATGTGACATAAAACATGCCCATCTGATTGGTACCAATGTTGTGGTAATTAGTGGTGGAGAACATAACGAGTATATTGTTAAAAACAGGGACCATAAATAAACAGTGATGACAAGGCTTGTGATCAAATAATGAGGATGTGAACTGAATCAGCAAAATAAAAATGAGCTGAGTTTCCACCCTATAGTCTGAACTACTGAATATAACCCTTGTGTGGTTTGTTGACATTTTATTTACCTCCTTATTATTATTTCCCCAAGACCCCAGTGTTGGAAATGTAAAGTAGCAACTAGGTCAAAGTAACGATCAAATTTTTCTTTACCTTGTTCAACTCTTTTCCATTGGTATCAGGATGTGTTGTGGAGAACACATGGTCCCACTAGACCAAGATGGGATTTTAAAAATACTGTTTTTGAGCAAAGAGAAGACAATTTTCTTTGTGTACATTAAACAAAAAAAAAAAAAAAAAAAAAAGCAGCGGTTGCATTTTATTTGAGGACTCAACACTTCTGATTATTTGGAAGGATTGTGTCGCTTTATGTTTTGTTTTTTTGTCGCCTTATTGCTGCAAGGTTAGCATGCTTTTACAAGTCCATTTATAATGAGTCTTTTAAAGTTAGTCTGCTCTAAAAGTGTTTTGTCACACCACTTATTCGTGCTTACAGGAATTTTGACTCTTGTTATATAAGTTGCTGTCAGGTAAGAAATAGTTTCCTGACAAGTGGAAAAAAAAGTTAAAAGGTCACTAGATCACCTGTCAAGCGGCCAGGAACCACAAGTGTCACAAATTTTGAGGACCTCAAAATGACGCGCTGACAAAAAAGCGAACAGTCTGACAAGCAATAGAGACATATTACGGAAAGGAAGAAAAATATGAGAAAGATTTGTTTTTTAATTAGGGAAAGATTTGTTTTGCATTTTGCATTTCCACTATAAAGTACAAATGTTGAGAATAAAGTCAAATTGTTATATATCTGACCGTAATATTGAAAGTTTGACTTAATTCTCAGCATTTTAATTTTATTCATGACATTTTGACTTTCTTCTCAAAAGGCAAATAACATTAAAAAAAAAAAAAATCTTCCTTATATTTGTTTTCGTACACAAAAGAGAATGTGATCATATGACTAATACATAAACTATGCAAATATGGAATTATGCTATTTTTTAATGGTATTAATTTATGTTTTACTTTTACTTGTTATAATCAGGGTCATCTTATATTCATGCCTGTGTCATACATTTCTTCTCTCCACAATTACTTGACCTGAAATTGAAAATTGTGTGACCACTGGATCTATACAAATGTTTAAATAACACAAACTTAGCTTCAACACTTGAAGAAATACAGGAATAACAATTAAGAAATGTTATTACAACAAATAAGTGAATATTTCATGTTTTCTATGTTCTATAATGTACACATATGTATGCATTAGTTTATGTTTGCCTTTCAGCACTCATGCTGAAAATGTATAATATATGGCACTGCTCACATTTAGAGGGAATAAGACTGCAGAGGTCTGTACAAAATCATGTTTATAAGCAATTTATGTAAATGTGGTTAAGGTCATCAAGTATCGAGCTGATCAAATGTTCATGTGTATATTTTTGAGCTGTTAAAAAAGGATTTCAAGACCTCAAATGGCTCAAAGTTCTCGTGTGCAGTCTCATTGTATGAAGTCATATTTTACAATAAGTATACGGGAAATCACAGCTGAAAAAAAGAAAAATAAATTACCAAACACTCATGCTAAGTGCATGCACTGCAGATTGGTAACATGATGCTAACACACTGATAACAAGGTAATGTAAAGGAAATGCTCATGATAGTGGAGGTACTTTAACCTCCTCCTCTTATGTACACAGAGATATCTGTTTTAGCACCGAAATCATAGTCATGCAACCAGACAAAGGTCCCTTTCTTGAGGGGAAATCATTCATTGGAATCCTGGATTGAGGGAAGTTTCTTTATTAATGTTATACTTTTACTTCTTTTCTTTTTCCTTTTAGCTGGCAGAGATGAAAATAATTAAAGCACATCCGCTCGCACAGTGTGACAAGTAGAAAGCCTGGAGAGATTACTTTTTCAGTGTCGTCTACAATAACTTAATATCGTGGCTTCTTACCCTCCGACCTCGGGGCTACACTTTTCATTTTCACCTACTCCCTCTGAATAGATGTGGATGTAATGTGTAACATCTAAAATGCAAGTAAGAGTTTAGCTGTTCATATACTGCTCATATCTTTTTTTCCCATTCTCTGACGTACTGCATTTATTTTTTTGTATTGTTGTAATACTTTTTTTTTTCTTTTAAGTTACAGTGAGGGAGGTTTTGGGTTTAGATCAGCCAGTGTAGAAGATAAATGGTTGTTCTGATGGAAGGCGAAAGACTGCACAATCATAGTATTTTTTTTTTTTCCTCCTTATTGGCTGTTTTCAAGGTCAGAAACAGCCAAGACAGCAGAAAAAAATTAAATGAGCAATTCTACTCCACCATATAAAAAAATTCAACTTGTGTATGAGTTTTCCTTCCTGTCAAATTTCTTCCACAAACAGTCTTTATTCTCTTAAACTGGTGATCCATCAAACTTCAAAAAAAAAAAAAAAAAAGAAGTCCACTTTGGTCAAGATTGAATTCTAGACAGGCAGCAGGTACAAAACTTTTTCAGTTCTTTGCTTTCTCTTCAGGACAAAATGTAGAGTCTGAGCTGATGTACTGTATGGTTACTGAAATCTTAAAGCCGGCTGCCTGAGCCGCAGTTTGAGCTCTGTAACTATCAAAAGAAGACTCGCATGCCTGAATAGCTTGACAAGGTTCACAGTTCAAGACACAAAAGGCCATCTGATTTCTAATTCAGATTCCAAATGCCCTTTTTCTCCACCTGATCTGTAACAAGAAGCAGAGATGGGAAAGTATCTCACATGGTCATTACTAGGTCATTGCTACGAGACTTATCAGGAAGCTCATTGGCTACAAGTAGATGAATGGCATTCAGCCTTGGCAAAGACAGAGAGGGGGAACTTAATATATTGCCCAAAATGATGACGACCATTTCACCCAGCTCAGCAGGAAACTGTCTTGTGAAAAAAAAAAATGGCCACAAAAGAAGAGAAGAAATGGGGTGGAAGAGTGAAACTCTTGCAGATGTGCAAACTTCCAATGGTGACAGCAGGATTATATTTCGTAGTAAAAATATGCCTGCCCACCGGTGGGCCATGCAAACCTTTAATGTCTGTTTCCTCAGGCACATGCGCCTATTCAGTAAGCAAGAGGCAAAAGAGAGAGATTGATTTGTGTTTTTTTGCCCTAAAGCTACCGACACAAAACCAAAAAACTCGGATTGACCTATTTGCGTCATAACATTAGTGAGTGGATGCAGCCAAAAACAAGACAAGAGCTGTTGTCAACATTTTCAAGATAGGATGTTTAAAGAATGTTTAGAAGAATGTTTAAAAAAAAGAAAAAGAAAATCTTTTTTTTTTTTTTTTTTTTAAATTCATTAAATAAATAAGACTGATGTAGTGTTGGTTTCTCTCCTGGTCCGCGGTCTTCGGTCGCAGACATCCACCGCAGACTTATTTTAAAAATGAAAGAATACTAAAGGTAATTAAATATAATGAAATGAAAAAAATTGGTGAGAACTATTTGAAACTATTTGCACAGAAGGGGGTACTGAAGGTATGACAGAATTTTGAAATAAGACTAAGAGTCCACAGCAGCGCTAATGACCCAGGCGCAGCAATGCTTTCAGCTATTTAGTATGCCAGCATGCTCACAATAACAGTGTTAACATGCTGATGATCAGCCGGAGTAATAATAACCATGTTCAGCATCTTAGTTTAGCTTGCTAGCAGTTGCATATTAGCACTGAGGCTGATGGGAGTATCTTTTGTTTTTATCAGGTATTTGGTTATAAACCTAAGATATTGGATAAATGTTGAGAAGACGATTGCACTAAGAGAAACGTCAGATATCACTACAGTTATTGTACATGATCTACATTTGATAGCAAAAATAAATCCAATATTTCACTCAAAATAAAATAAAAATGGGTTCCCGTGTTGGTGGTAAAAACAAATGACAATGATCACCATGAATTTCTACACAAATCTCAACTCAACATCAACTCAAATTGTGGACTGACCAACATTATGAGCCCAAAAGCTGCTAGCCTGGCTAAACAAAAATAGCTCGGTTTAATGAGGTTGACCTCTGGCACTGTCAGGCTCAGCTGTGCCTACCACTGGTGAATGAAATGCATTCCCACCGTATTCTGCAGCGCTATTGAAAAGAAAATTATTCTGTGAAAGTGACAACCTTGGGCAGTTCAGATGTGTGTGGGGATTTCGGTCTCCTGAGTTCTTCTCCCACGACACTTCCAACAGCGAGGTCCTTTATTAAAGGAGGGTGTTTTATTAAGAATATACTCCTACAACAGAGACTCGTCTGTCATCATGGCTGTACAGAGGTCCATTATTACACCCGAGTTATCGCTCCTATCCCTGGTAACACGGCAGTCCTCAAACGGCTACTAGAAGGAAGAGTTATGGTGACCGAGACAGAGACATATATAACGGCCGAGCATCACATGAATTATCGCTTTGCCTGGACTTATTTGTTGGTACTTAGCGTTGGCTGTGATATACGCCAAAAAGCTGTGGAGCGATACAACGGTGGTTTGTCTCTCAGGGTAGGTTTGTGTCAGACAGGCCAAATAGCTCAGGAGAACGAAAGTATGGGTGGAAAACATTTTTGGTTGTAAAATATACCATACATGTGCTCTCCTTTAGTTTCTCATCATCCATCTCTACACCATGAATAAACTCTTGGTGGTAATTCATGTACAAGGCCATTTTTATTAAGGTTTCCATTTGGAAGATATTTTACATACAGTATATGTAGATGTCCTTGCAGCCATGCAGGCGTTTTGGAATCTGATATACTGGCTCAGCAAATAATGTATTTGCAATGTATAATAGAATAAACCAAGTCTTTGTTGGTGCCGCTTAATGTGGAATGACCACAACCATTAAATACCGCATTACGTGGTGGTTCAACTTAACGTGTTCAAATTTTGTGTTGATACCACAGAAACCAGGCTTGTATTTGAGGAAGAATCAATAGAGTTCTGTGGTCGTCTGGGTTGGAAGAGTCGTTGACAAAGTTTAACGTAATTTACAGATCAGCGAAATATTTTTAAATCAACAAGCATTAAGCGTTGATGCAGCTTCATAATTAATTCAACAGTGAGGTACGAATAAACAACTCCTGATGAGATCATGGACATTTTTTTTTCCAAGTATTATTTGAGAAATTTTCCTCAGTCTTCCACACATATGTGATGTTTTTGTGAGTCAGCATTTTCACTGGAGCTTAAGCTTGATATTTTAAGTCAATTTTTCCACCTCAGTCAAACCTACAAACCTTTTTTGGTGATTGCTATGGGCAAAGATTACACATCGCAAAACACCAATTTTCTTTAATGCATCACCATTTGTTTACTTTATATTGACCACATATGGACAGGACAGGTCTTGATTCAAATAAACCAACACTGACCATTGGTTGGCGACAGGATGCATACAGAAGTCTCGAGGTTCGACTTTCCATATATCCAGGCGGCTTTCTCTCCATGAATTAATAAACCTTTTTTGATGCTATAATGACATTACATTACTTCTACCTTTAATTTATAGAGAAAATTGTTTACATGATTCAAAGAGGTTGCTTTCAGGAACACAAATATCAGTCAATTTTGGCCGTTTGATACGATGGCCAATGTTGTTGTTTTCTAGAGGACAGCTGGCATTTGGTATGTTTGCTGGTGATGCACTGCCAAGTCTGGACCGCAGCCAGCTTTTAGACTTCAGTCCAGTTTTCTGTGTGTGAGACACATTATCATATAGGATTGCAATTGTGTGACTGACTTGACTTGTCTTGAAAGTCAAGAACATGCTACTGTTTGGCGGTTGAATGGATGGTATAGTCATTGTAGTCTTAATGCCATTCAGTGAAATATACAGAGTATGAAGTAGTTTTAAAATCTACGTATATTCAAATATACTTTAATGGAATGAAAAAAATGTCAGTGCTATATGAGATGTGTTAGCCAGTAGTCACAACACATTTGTACTTGTGGCACTATAATGCCCAGTGTTGTGCACCCGTGTACATGGCCGGGCATAATTTAACAGGATTCAGCAAACCGCATAGTTGGTTAGAAGGACTTTCTTGGGTTTCATAATACACACCCACGACCTGCTGTCTTTGGTGAGGAGAAATACCTCCTGTGTATTCCCATTCAACACTTGCTATTAAAAAGAAACAGTTTTGGATTTTGGTGCTTGAAATAATTTTCTCAAAGAATGGAATAATATGTTAAACTTCTTAAAAGTGTGCTGTAGGGTTATTTGTAATGCGGGTATGAATTGCCCAATTGTTAGATCCCACATTAAGGTGAATGCGTGACTACACCTGAGACCTTTTAAACACCATCTATTTATCACGTCCCTGGGTGACCTCCCGCTTTGAAGCCTCCCACTTTGAAATGTTGCCTCAAGAATTTAGAACCTTTCATCCAGCAGGTGTCCGAGCCCTGACGAAGGTGTTTCAAAGGCACAAACCAAAAATAGATCTTTTAAATACTTAAATGATTGATTTAGACATCAGAATCTAAAGGTTTTGTCTTGTCTTGTCAGCTTTTGCTTAGATTCTGTGGTTAATACTGTATATATTTCTGTCATTCCTGTGACAGCGGGTCATCTTCATATCTCTATTTTAAATACACACATTTTATGAACTGCCATTCAGTGCCACTTTCAGTATGTAATCCACATGAGAAATGGTTGATGTGACATAAAAACAACAGTAAAAAAGGAAGAAAAAAAAAAAGCTTTCCTCTTGACGCTGCAGTCTAATTTTTCCTCTGCCTTCAACACACTGTTGTGTGCCTGCTGGGAAATGGATGTCCATTAAGAAATGGAGGTCCCTCTGTTTATGAATATACATATTCCAAGACACCACTTGTCATTTAAGTGAATTTCACAGTGCAATCAATACTTCATGGTCACACCAACTGCATCAACACAATGAGAGCTAAGCCTCAAAACCGCACCATGGCTCAGGGTCTATAAATTGTGACCAGTGCGCTCCAGATGACTCCCCAACTTTACTTTACTATAATGTATTAAACTCATCCTCAGTCCTGTCCTCAGAGGGCGGTGCAGCAACAAAAAGTGTAACAATGCCATCTAGTGGCAACACCGTACACAGTATAACCCCGTGCAGTTCATCTGACGGGATCAAGTCGAGCTTGTTTCTCTTCACGGAGACATCCTCCATACAGACAAGTGACTGAAATGTATCAACTTGAATGACTCTGTTTGAACAATTGCTTCTTTATGTTGTTTCATAATGCTGACAAGGTCCTTTATGTCTTGTCCTCATTCCAACACCGGGCAGAAATCTGATCCACGTGGTTTTCACTGCTGCTCAGCACTGACAATCAGTTTCCAGGAACTATTTTAAACTCTGCAGGCCACACACGGGCCACACTCCAGATCATGCCTCTGGCCTTCATCTGGTGCTGATAGATTGCAACTCAGCAGGTTCAAGAGACTAAGCTTGTTCCTGATTGAAGCAATAATCCATGTCCGCAACATTGAGTCTTCCATAAATTATCTGCAGATGAATTTGATCTGTGAAACGCCACATCATCCTGTCACTTCAACAGTTTCAGTCTTAGTTTATGTTTGTATGTGATTAACGAGGCCACACAGAGATGAATGCTTCCTAAATGTAAGAGTTGATCCTGACAGGTGACTCCAGGTCATCTTCAGCTCCACATGAACCACCAGGATGTGCTGACCCACATCCACAGCCAGATCACTCCCACTGTTGGTGACAGACTCAAGTTCAAAAACACATTTACTTTTTAATCAATGCTGTTTGATCCAATGGCACATTTCCTATTGCTTTAGTTTTAAGTTGATCTATCTGTAACTGTCTGTCTAGCTCTCCGTCAACCCATCTTTGATTTTTCTGCCTCATTAAGTCTGTGAATAAGAAGAGAGAAGAGTACACACCCAGCAGCCATGGAGACTGAAGAGAATTAAAGAGTAGGATGTAATTAAATAATAATTACATTTGAAGAGCTGCATGTAAGCCCAAATCATCTCTGGTCACAGTGAAAAATACAAATATGCACGTGCACTGTTCAATTGAAGACTTTGACAGACAGGTGAAAAATAATAATTTTGTTTGGTAAATCACTATAAGGTTACTGACGTCAACACAACAGAAAACATTAAGGCTTTGGTTGCCAGCACAAAAAGACCTGTCTGGTCAGTTTGGGACACTTTGTAGTTAGAATAAAATCACAGCGGTTTGTTTACACTCAAACCAAAGATTGTGATTTTAAAGAAAAAAATACATAATTTCTTATCATCTAAGAATGAGATGAGAAAAACAAATGCTATCCGAACACTTGTAAGTGGGTCAGGCTTTTTTATGTTTTTAATTTATGTCTAAATAAAGATGAAATAATCAGATTATTTCAGTCTTTTTTACACAGTATTCCTCAAAGAGCATAATCATTATATGATTGGTGCCTTTTTGCAGAGTTTCTGTTGATGAAGTTTGGTATTCTGTAGCTGCAGCTCTTCTATGTGTGATCAATCACTCTAGCTGCTAACTAACTAACGAACCGCACCGGATACGTTTCTAATTAAACAATCAATTGTAAGAATTTAAAATCTTGTTGCTTCTGGCAAAATGAGGATCTTCTGATTCAATGAAACGTAACAACAGAATTTGGAGAGTAGTACATGCAGAGGCTTTCATCATCTGGATATTGATAAGATGTCAACCAACATCTGAAACAAGCTGAATGTGATGAATTTAAAGGAAAATATTAAGGATTATCTCTTTAATGGTGAAACATCGTGGAAACTCTGCCGCAGTGTTTTATAGAAACCCCCGAGCTGTGCTAAAGAAAAATGGAAAAGCCGTTCATGTGAGAATGTGCTGGCGGCTCAAATATTGAAAGACGCTTCTGTTTACTGTTGCAGAGGAACTAGGTTGAAATGGGTCAGACGCTTTGGACCAGCGACTCATCCATCATCTACTGGGCAGAGTAGGAGAGGGGGAACCTGGTGATTCCCAGGCTTTTCCGACTGATGATACAAAAAAATAATCATCAAGATGCCAAAAGATTAATCACTCTATAGTTATCTTTTAAAAACTGAAATTCAGAATGAAAAAAAAATAAAATGCTGTCAGAAGTTTTAGTGTCGTAAATAACCAGATGCTTTCTGCAGTACTCAGTGTGGTAGATCAGGTAGTTCTTCTTTCTGGGTATCTCCGAACAATCACAATGATTGTAACTGCTTCTGTAAGAAATTAGAAATATATGGTTCAAATTTGTAACTTGCTGGAGGAGTACAAATTGTCACATCAAACACTTTAAAGTCACTTACATGTTACAAAGATACTGATTTACTGCAGAACAAGGTGGATTTTGATTAACAGCTTCTAGTCATTGTCATTCATTGGTAAACACTGTTCCTTCTTTACCCTTCTCAGGAGCTTTGTACCATGTCATCAGGAAGAAATAGAGCAAACCCCCGCAAACATTATGAGTAACAAACATGGCAGTTGACAGCATCTTCTGTCATAACTGAAAGAAAGCATTTAATAATGCTAATTGTTCAGGGTTTAACTGAAATCTTATTTGGTGACTTATTGTAAGTCGCTTTGGATAAAAGCGTCAGCTAAATGAAATGTAATGTAATGTGACTGTAAGCTACGGGGCTTGCAAATGGCATCACAGCCTTCAGTATCAGCAAACGTTTGGACTTTTCACTTGAAAGGCTTGTTTGACTACTTTTAATGTGTCAGTGGAGCCCAGATATATTTACAACCAAATGTATCAACAGGAGCTGGGTAAGATTTCCCACTTCAGTCTTCAACATCAAGCACAGAAACGCAGCAGGAAATTATGAGCCATTTCAAATCACTGTTAATTCGAAAAATAGATTTTCTCTGGGATAATTACTAAACATTATAATTACTTCATAACAACTGTAAAATACAAATTCAAATCGTAGCTCACTTTTAAAAAAACATGTTTGCCTCATCGCAGAGACGAAATAAACTCATTTAGAAAATCTGACGTTTCCCCATTACAATTACTGAGCCTGCTGATAAGTAAAAACATATCTCCACTAAATTACAACAGCGTCTCAAGCTTGGCCTCCAAGACTGAGTCGTTTTAAAGCACCAGGAACAAATAAATTGTATCAATAACATTTATCAATTTAAGCTTAAACATGTAAGTGATCATTTATTTATGTTATTTTCGACTGATCTTCACCCCCCGTTTCACCTTACCCTGTAGATGGCATTAAAACATATCATTTCCATCTGTACATTCAGTCACTCCTCCTGACTGTCGTCCTACAAGGCTTTGTTGTAGTAAAAACGTACGTCACAGTTCCTCCACCGTCGTTCCCGAACCATAATTCATTCAACCGCTAGATGTCCTTGTGAGGCAAAAATACACATGGCTCACATTAGCCCTTTGGACAAGCAGCAAATATTAGTATTCTTCCCGTCTGCTACGTTTGTACAAGAACGTGCATTTACCATTCAAATGAATGTTCCAGAAGTGGAATGTGAGGCAGTTTGTAAGTTTGACATAATGTCCTTTCAACTTTGATTACAATATAGCACTCAGATTCATATAGCATGATGTGAAGTAGGAGATTCTCTGTGTCGATCCACAACCTTTCCCATTTTTCGGAGTTTTACCGTATACCTTCTGCTAGCAATGAATCTACCAGCATTAATGTCACCAGTAAAAGGATACCAGGGTGGGGAGTAAATGAGTAGTGCCAAGTTTGCAGTATTCCAAGTAGAGTGTCACGGCATGCACCAGCAACAGGTGTTGCCTTTATGAGTGCTTCAAGGGTTGCATGACACAAACAGCTACGGGTTCATACCTCCCACCGAGGGTAGCGGAGAGGTAAAAGGAGGTGAATGCTGGTGAGAGGAGACAGTAAATGTGCCGCAAAGCAAGGTGTAAGTACGAAGGAGAATGAAATACATCAGCGATTTCTGTTGGTGTTAAGAAATGAGACAGATCATTCCTTGGCTGAAAATAGAGACATCTCAGTTATCCCAAACCCTCCTTTGGCAGCCGAGTCACATGATGAAGAGAGAATTCCAGGGAGGCCACCTTCACCTCGACCCCCCCCCCGACTCTCTAGAAGCTAAAAGAGCGTTTGATCGTGCATCAAGGCAGACGAACCCAAAGAATCTCATCCAAACGCAAGTCTAAAATCTTATGTCCAGCAAGACGTTACTCAATCAAGAGCGGCTGGTGGAACGTCTGCCTGTAACGGGCAACTTAATTCAAATAAGTGAATGAATAAAATAACTAGTGTGAGATCATTCCAGCAGATCAGCAGGTTTGATTTTAGGATTGTGATGAATGACACTATTCTGGCCAAATGGGATGTCAGAAGAGGTCAAATTTAATTGCCCCTGACCCAGCGGGTTAAGCTGAACCATATCCACACACTGGTATCCATTTCTACTGTTAAGTGACTAAAGTTCAAAACACTTTTCAGGTTAATCAATGCTGCCACGTATCACACACAAACATCCACCGGTATCTCATATAAAGAGATGAAATACATTGTTTTAGATGTAAATCAGTCCTTAAAAAGTTCTTCAAGCTCAACCCACCGACTGCTCAATTAAGGAGTATCTAATTACAATAATCTCATTCACACCTATATAATCATCTCCAGTTTTGATCACATTAAATGTTACTTTTGAGCGAAGATCCCTGTGAAAACCACTTTAGCTCAATGTGCCGAGTTGACAGCCTGACACCCGCTCCCACTGCGCCGATGGCCACACGCCAGGATGCGACCATTTCACGTTCCTGCTAAATTGTCAATTAACATGTATGAAGACGGTATCATCTCTCAAATCGGAGTAATACACACGTCTATTCAGCCATCTGTTAACTGGAGCACGGCTTAGCCGTGTACAAAACATACAGCCACGGATAATTCAGTTTCGGCTTCACACACTTCTCCCCTCATTAAGGTTCAATGATACGCAGATTCACAGCTAGAAAAGTGTAGATAGTCAATTTTGTTTAAATGCATAGTACATTTAACACCTACATCCGAGCCATATTTAACATGAAAGATAACATAGTCTGGCTTTTTATACATTTAAAGGTACATCAGTTTTCAGTGCAGGAATCTAACGAGGCAGATTTTGGGGAATTTATTCTTCAGTGTTTCCATTTTCTGCTACTATATACTTTGAGGGAGAATTAATTGAGAAATATTTTCCTCCTTCCTCCAATAGATTGTCAACTCTAGTTAGTGGTTATGTTTATGCATCAGAAATGATAATACTACTGCATCCTTTACTTTTGTTTTAAATTTGATACAATTGTTCTAGTTTTATTTCAATAAAATTCTACAATGAGGGATAATTTTTACCTTTATTATTAATTTTTTTGATTGTTTATTCCTGCTAAGTACAGATTCTGACTATTTCTTCACCCCTGTCAGTATTATTGTATAACCAGAACAAAAAAAATTAAAGAACAGGCCATCTTGCACCACATATACACTAGGACTGAACATCTGGTTCCTGACTGCACCATTGATCACAGTGATTATTCAAAACAAGGCTGAATATTTTAACAGTATCCGGATGGCAACCAAAACTTTCTCAGCAGTCGGATATAGAGGTAATACCACATGTATAGTGCAGTCTTCAGGTTTTCGGGGTGTGATAAGCTTTTTTTCTAAGACGTCATCTTCGGTCAATGTCTCAGTAAAGTAATCCTTTGAAAGTATAATTCAGCCAAAATTGACTTTTCCACCCTGTTGAGTCCATGACGGCGACATGATGAGCGCCACTTAAAAGTCAGAGAAGTGTGAAGAGCAAGCATTCAATTATTCTGGAGTTATAGTAAGAAGTTTAGCTGCCGCTTCGTCCTCACCAGACAGAATGTGCCTTAAAAAGGTGGAAATTGTTACAAAAAAAAGTCATATTTACTTAAACATCCTGGTTTAGAGGTCACAGAGAGGCCAGGTCTCAACAACACACCGCAGCCAGAGATAGAACCATTTTTTTTTCTTTGTGATTGTTGCCATTCAAATTGTAAGTCACATATGAATACTTGTTTGACAGAATCCACGAGCCAAAAATAGAGTGTCTTAAGAGAAGAAGTGACAGCGCTGTGCAAAGCTATAAACTCAGTATGAACTCATCATGAAGAAAGAGAAAAACGGCCTTTACAACCAAAAGGTATCAAAAATATCTCCTGACATAAGTACAGCTGTGGTCTGTGTCCTGAGCAGGGCGTATCAGCATAGCAGAGCTGGCAAAGCAGTAAATCAGACACATGGAGGGACCTCATCAGCTGCTCACCTCTCACAAGGATTGGAGGCATCACCTTTCCTGATCACATGGTGCACTCCCTGAAGCTCCAAAACACTATCCGCAGTTGATACAAATGTCTATCTGATTTGGACGCCATTAAAGTTACCCAGATTAAAATAGTGCAGCTACAACACACCTGGAGGAGGAGAGTTGGTGACCTCGACTGCTGCCTGAGAAAATGTAACCTTTCCAGTTTTGATGGTCTCAATGAAAACTTTTTTTTTTTTTTATTTTTTTTAAACACAGCTATTAAAACTAAACTAAAATTTGCAAACTAACAAAACAATGCATGCTTAACAGAAAAACGAGGACTACAACCACCACTTCTCATGTAGCTTTGAAGTACATTGACTGAGATGGGTCAAAATGAAAGACAAGACTTTGCTTGAAGGGGCCAACTCAAAAGGAAGCACTGGAATACCAAAGAATAGGTAGATATGGATGGTAAATGGAGTGGAAGGCAGCCAACAGGGACCCAGAGGAGGTGGAGTGTGAATTATGAGACACACCATTAGAAACAGATGCAGACAGTTGTAAAGGGCAGTTGGCATGTCGGTCAAGGAATTCTGAGAATACTAAGCCATCACCGTTCATGTTATACCTGAGAGCTTTAGTCGAAGGGAAAATCATTAACAGTGGCATGAGGAAGCATGTAAGAGCATGAGGGACAACTCGGACAAGCATGTTTATGCTCTTGTTATGCAATTTGGTCAAAATATATATATGTGTGTATATACAGTGTAGATTTGACCTTTTTTTGCACATATTTGAGACATAACTGAACAATGATATCGACTTTCAGTAAAGATGGATAATTCAGGGTTTTGTTGAGTCATTTAATGGAAAGCTGACTTTCTATTCACGTCTATCACAGATCAGATCAACTCATTTTTCTCCTAAATATTGTGTTTTTTAATGTGCAACTAAAGTGTGTAACTACATATGTAACAATATGTAGTTACACACTTTAGTTAAATAAGTGTAATTTTACATACGACTTGGGGCCATGTACTGTATATGTTTAATATGTATATAGAGTGTGTCAATAACTGTGTATGGTTAAGTAGCTTATATAGTTACAAAGATTTGTGAAATTACCTCAAAGGAAACCAAATAGTTTCAGATTTAAATTCCCTGATTATACTATAAAATTATTTGATATAATCTTTTTAAAAAACCAAGACATCACAGTCCTGCAGATGTTTCTTTGGCATCTCTGCAACTTACATAAACACTGCTGTGAATTATTTGTGGTTTTATATAGCAATGTCCTCCAAAAATAGTGTGGGACTGCTTTTAAGCTCTCCGTCAACCCTTCCTAGACCTCGACCTGACCAGATGACACGGCTAAACCTCAGTCAATAAACCAGAACATGCCCGTGGTGTCCTCTTTCCATGTAAGTGCACCAATAAGCCTGTTAAGTAGCTGACGAGAATGTACGTATGCTAAAGCATTAAGTGCTTATGATTGTATAACATCTAGAGACACGCAAGGTACAGCTGCCTTACTGTATTAGACTCAAAAATCCCAAATAGGCTATGTTCTGAGTGACTGAACCTCATTAGCATAAAAGCAGATTAAACAACAGTAATCCTATTGAACCCTTTTTTTATTCAGCACTAAAATTCACGACGACCTGTACCTTTATTTGCATATTACACGACTTGAATAGTGACAGACCTTTGACCATGTGACAGAAGATGATACCTAGAGGCATATTTCTTCAAGTATGGCAGGTTTATGGTTGTTGTTGTTTGCTGGAGGCAAAGTTTACTGTCCAGGCAGCAAAGGTTTGGTCGAGCGGGACGCCTGGCATGCATGGTTGAAGAAAACACATTTCATGTAGGTCTGCCGCACTGTGCCTGTCTCTTTAAGACAAGCTTGTTTGGAGTACACAGTATTTGAGTTGATCTGCCAACATGCATAAGCGAACATGTATTATCCATGAGGTCAAATGGGTCCACAATATTGGGAATTCAATTTTAAACAGTGAGGAAAAATAAAACAAGTTATACCAGAGTGTACTGCATAATACAAGTACGTTTTAGACATGAATAAGTAGGGATCAGTTAGTGGATTGGTGTTTTTCTTATAGCAATTATTGCATTATCATTATTATTATTTCACCTTTATTTAACAAGATATTAAACCAATTCTTATTTACAGTAGCAGCTTGGCAAGTGTATATGTGTATTTCTGGTAAGAATGTTTTTTTTGGTCTGTATTACTAACGCTTATAAAAACTCTTGATCAGGTTTCAGTTGTTCATAGGAACATAATAAACTCCCAACAGCTGCCTCGATGGGGAGGAACAGTGTGACACACCTACTGTTTACATCGCTCCTTTATTTAAGCCGCTGCCGCCGGTGGTCAGAAACTTTTACAGCATGTCCTAAAATAATACAACATCTCATGCCACTGGAATACCAGAGCCAGTAATAAAAGATGAGACGAAAGCATTTAATGTCGCCGCCTCCAGTCTTGATGTAGACGCAGCCCTGTCTATCAGTAGGTTTTACTTAAATACAGAATAACATGCTCAAAGCAGACCTGTTGTTCAGTATTTCATAATAAATTACTCTTCCAGTTCTACTGTCTGCTTTGAATAATTGTCCTGAATATCATGCTTCATCCAAAAAACATCATCATCATTATATATTTCCACTCTAGTTTGTCAAATCCATATCGCCCATTTAGAGATCCCTTATTTCGTTAATTAAAGTCGGCGGGGTGGTAATTACTATGTCCCAGTTGTCGAGAATTGATTACTTCCGGTAAAATGCCAAAATCAGTTTTTGAGTTTATAAATGCACGAGACAGTACGAGGACATTATGCCTGCACAAAGAAAAACTTCAGTGAAAACATCCACCAGGCTGTTCAACGATTGTCCTTTTTCAGGTTAAATACAAAAAGGTTTGTAATGTAAGTGTGCTGAATGGTGTGACCTGATGAACACATGTATTGTTAATTATATGTCCATTGTCTTGCATGCTGAATATCATGCTGTATGAATTTATTCTAAATAAATAAATACAAAAAAAACACAAGTCTGTTGCACTGTCTTGCCTTTTTATTTTATTTTCAAGAGTCATTTTATTTATACACCATGAAATTACACTTTAAGATTTAAGGATCACATTAATATTCACAGCACTGTTGATCTAATCTACTCTAGTCTTTGAGCTCAGATGTATACCTCGATTCCACGACGGTAAACAAACAAACAAACAAACAAACAAACTTTGTCCTCATTTGTCTCACTGCATCTGGTTTATGAGAACAAACAATTCTTCAAGAGGTATTTAACCTGCTCTTTGACCCACCCTTCACAGAGCCCCTCTGCTTCACCGCCCACTCAACCGCCAATGTCTTTGGAGTGATCACAAATACAAAAAAGCCGAAACAGCTTTTGGCAGTCGCCGAGTCTAGGCAGTAGAGGAGCATCAAGGACAGACTCACACGCTGCTGGAAGGATCTATTACATTGAAAAAATTAGGAGAAGGCACAGTGTGACCAGACTGCTGTCTGAAAGGGAAGCGAGCTGAGAGCACTGAGGACTGTGAGCAGGTAGGTGGCCCTAAAAATGAAGGCTGGATGAGAAAATGTAGGAGGCAGAGATAAAAAATGGATTACATGAACCTATTTCTGTGCACATAATCCGGTTAAATCCAATCTGTACCATCGCTGTTTTCATCAGACGGATGTCAATACTTTGTGAGCAGGTGCACAAAGGTGCAGTAAAAGAACTAAACTGTACATGAACTTGTAATGAAGACATGCTTCTATTTTCCTCGTAAAGATCTGAGCTCGATGTCCTAATAGAGCCATAAAGCTACTAACTGAAAATATAATTGTATGTGCTATCTAATTTCAGTTGCTCAAATTACAAAGTATGTGACCATATCCATTATTTAGAAATACGTTAAGTATTGTACAATATTTAGTTACTTCGAGGACACAGATTTGGTTTAGCTGCATGAAATCACTTCAGTGAGGCATACAGGCTTCTCAGTTTGAATTTTACAGTTTTAAATCTGGGAAGTTGGATCATAGCAGTACGGTCAGAGCTGTGAGGTTATTGGGTGATGACTAATTTTAGAAGGAGGTATCAAATCAATACTTGAGATTCAAGGAGCTGCATGGAGAGAGTGGGTTGTACTTTGGCAGAAGATAAGATTTATTTTTACATTAAAGAAATACATAGGGCTACAATAGATGCTGTCCTCTCTGTATTTCTTACTCGCACTGAGCATACTTTATACACACACATTTTGTTCCTGACTAAAGCAGCTGTTTTCAATGCAACTTGTGTATCCAAAAGGAAACTATAAAAAAAAAAAAAAAAAGATAGAACCATGAGAATAAACAGACACAACATACAGTGTCCTGCGACACACAACCTGCTACAGGCTGAGCATTTCTTACATATTCTGAATGACATGTATGCATCAGCTTGAAAATACCACACGCCTGTCTTGCGCAAATCCCCTGGGAAATTGAAATAGCAACTTTAGAGCTTATTTGACACCAAAAAGCCTTGTCATCAGGCCCAGTTCTGTGTGAGTTACAAAGCTGAAGCCACTTTCTGTCTTGTGCGCTCAGCTGCAATCAGTGATGTGTGGAAAAATGAAGTGAGGGACATTTGAGAAGCTAGCAGATCCCATTTCCAGAGTATGTGGTCAGTGGTGCAGTCATCTGCGGAGGGTGGCAGATTCACTGAAACATGTCACGTACTACTGACACATTAGGCATAATCTGCTTGTCTGCTGTGCAGTGTCTCCAGAAAAGTGTCTCCAGGGTCTCTTCGACAGACTTCTGTATATTGTAAGACAGTTTTTCATGTTGATAATATTAGATGAGGCCATATAATGAAAGAATGTTGTAAACAAACAAAATTAAACTCTTTTATCTCAAATGAAAAACATTAATCTCTCATATTTTCTATGCACAGAGAACATGACAGTGTGATTTACAGTATACAATCATAATATCAAAATGTAGGTGTGAGGAAACATGGGAAACCAACTCCCAGTACAACCTCAGATTGACGGTGAGAAGCTGGATATATTTTCTTTCTGCCACACTGGTCCAACATTCCAGATAGCCCATCCCTAATTTTAATCTTTCTGCCTTGTCATGCTGCCTGCCGTGACAGCCAGCCTGCCTACATACTAGATATATGTAATGATGTTAGGAAGCATGGATCTTTTACAGTAACAGCAGTATTTACCGAAATGCACCCTGCAGCACAAATCTTTGAAATCTCTGGGACAGTGAAGGGGGATGTATTGACAGCTATTTTGTCTCCAACATGGCTACCCCCGTGAGTCAGAATCCATTAAAACAGATGTGAGCCAGAGCCAAACATTAAACTATAAATGTAATGAGCTAAAACGGCAAAACTGTAAAGGGGAAAGGGAAGACGAGTGGGTTTCCCTTTAATGCAAAGAACTTTGTGCCAACGTGTCTCCTCTTGCAGGCTGTTTTGCTTTTACCATATGTGTCGTGCAGTTCATTTTCAAGATGCACCGTGAGCCAAGATTGCTGCTGGAGCACAGCATCTCTCTGAACATATGCTGGAGCATATCTTCACTAAAAATAAAACACTTACTGTCCAAGACGGCAGGGTTTTTTTTTCTCAGCAGGACGTCAGGATAGACTATAAATATTCAAAACATTCATCATCACTAAACTTGTCAAATTTCATAATTTTTCTCCACAAATTTACTTGTGAAAATGCAGAAATAAAATTGGACATTTCAGTATTTAGAAAACATTCTGCTTTAAATTAGAAAACTAGGAGGTGTTTTTTTTGTTGTTGTTGTTTTTTTTAAACTGCTACTTATGATGAGCGATACAGCTTCATGAACAAATATTACAGATTAGCATAAAAGCACCCCAAGGATGATTACAAGTTTATAGAGAGATACCTCTGAAATTTGAAACCAATGTTTCAGGAGCTTTAATGATTTAAAGGAGTTAGTGTAGGTTGAGTGCACGTGCAGTGTGAAAACCACACAGCTAAATTAGGTTTATATATATTAGAGTAGATTAATATGATAACATAATTTCAAGAATCAAATAGTCAAAAGTTACTGGGTCTTTTTCATGCAAAGTGAGCTCTATACAAAGGAAAGTATGTTAGTTAGTTAGTTAGTTAGGAAATCCAAAATAAATTGTAACTGGAATATCCACAACAATATAGTAAATCATGTTCATAGGCATTTTGTGGTACAAAACAATATTATCATGTCAGGTCGTCAAAGTAAATAAAAAAATTAAATAAACATCATTCCCATTGCAAGCAGAACTCAAACAGGACTCACCTCTTCATTTTGAGATTATCTTCTGAAAATCTAGGTTCAGCTGCAAAGTATTAATGAAAATAATCTTAATTGCCCTGATGTAACCACACCTACTTCAAGTCCCTGTCCAATGAGGAGGTCAAGACCTGTTAACATGAGTCTTTCGGTCAAATTTTACAAGAACAGAAAATAGTAATGACATATAGTCGTACATGTGACCTTTCATAACTGCAAGGAGTCATATCTCGTGTAACACTTAAGTGTCATATGAGTCAGTTAGTGATCATCATAAGTGTCACATTGCACCTGATGTCTTGACGTAAAACTCTTTGGGTATTTTCTTATTAAAAAATCAACAACTATTTGTTGGCTGTGTTGTCGCAAATAAACGCTTCCATCTTAGATTCAGTGCTGAAGTTTTGTCTCATATGACAATTACTGTATATCTTTAAGTAATACATTATCATTTATAATCAGTGGCCTCTTTGGTAGTTTAGGTATTCCTGTAACATCTATTAAAAGCTCAGCCTTAAATTCTTGATAAGTTTTATTTGACAGTGTCAGAAAAGTACTCATTTCAGTATTCATCAGTGAAGTTGTAATTTGCAGTGATGTTTAACTGGGCTGCGTTATGTCTACAGACCAATCAACTGGAGAGTGAAAAGTTAGCATGACCCATGGAGAGACGGTAGATATATTAAATTAAAATACACCAGGCTAGAATAAACCAGAATTATCCTCTCATTTCATGTCTGCCTTGCCCGTCATGTGCTCCTGAGGAGCGTTGGTTGTGCTCGTCCTCAGAAATTGATGCTACACACCTGCAAGCTACAATTGAGCAGGTGATCGCTCCTCAGTCTTGTATGGGACATTAGTTTGATTTGTACGGCTCTCCATCCACCCCAAACTCCTCCTGCTAGCTTCAATGCAGCCGATTAATATTCATTCATAAAACAAAAACGGGCCTTTCAACACACAACCTATAATTGGGAGCAATATTAGAAACACATTTCAGTGTAATGCAGTCCTGTGATCTATGGAGTGTATATTTTAATCAAGCAAATCTAAAATTGCAGATGTGTTTCTAATTGTGCTGAAAAGGTGCACGGCGCACTTTTCAGCAGCTTTTTCTAAACCCTGGGAAAAGGTGATTATTAACAATGTGTTCCATCTTATTACATACAGTACGCAGGCATTTTAGATATTTATATTCTTATTTATCACACAATATGTGTCCCACAATCATTCTGCAGCACAACAACAACCCCAAACATACAATCAAAGCCACATGTAAGTATCTTCAGCAATAACAACAACAAAAACTCCTGCAGCAGATGGTGTGGCCCCGAAAGATGACCTGATCTCGATATCATTAAGTCTGTCTGGGATTACATGAGGAGACAGAAGATGCTGAGACAGACTAGACCCACACGAGAAGAGTAGAATGTTCTCCAAGATGCTCACAACAACCTACTTGCCAAACATCTTTGTTGAATTGAAACTGTTGTAAAGGCAAATGGTGATCACACTCAATACTGGTTTGAGTTAGGTTTTAATCCATTGACTGCACTATATGTAGTAAGTTAACTAGTAAGCTATCTATGACATTACTTTATGAAAGTGTCTTAACTTTGATCTAAGTGCCTAAAACTTGTGCACCTTACTGTATATTTGTCAAACTGAACCATATGCTAACTAACATGGACTCAGGCCATTGCAGTGGGACTGTATGCAGCGTTCTAAAAGTAGCCCTAACTCTTCATCATGTGTATTTAAGGCTTCAGTGAGATCCTTGCTTAATTAACACATGCCTGAAAAGGATTCATGTGACAGGCATTCATCCCACGTCAAAGCCATTAGTTACTGAATATTTCACTGGCTGCTGCCTCTTAGTGACTAGTTAGAGTAACTGCAGTGGTGGAGAGGAGCCGTGTGCCACTGGAAACCTCATGTGCAATGTAGTGCTGCTGAATTTCCATCAAACGTTTTACATAACTCTATGGCAAGCTTTGAGTGGCATCTGCCTTAATTTTTAAAAAAGAGAATGAATAAATAGAAGCCCGACCAAACCCAAAGTTAAAATGACTGACACCTCAACTCCAAAGAAAAAAGTCAGTCAGTCACGCTGATATCCGTTTGAGCCGTTTGATGATGTCCTAAATATTTCCTGTTTCATCTTCTGTCTTTTTTGGTGCAGAGCCGTCTGAATCAGCAGAGCTCAAGAGGAAGCAAAGATGTGGAAGAAGTCGAAGGTGACCGATCAAACTGCCGCTGGGCAGGCGGGTAAGTGCAGAAGTCCGTCAAAGGTTGGTATTACAGCTGTCTCTGCCTGTATTCTCTCTTATCCCAGCAAAGTTGATGAACTGGATCCATTTGACCAACAGAGTAAACTTTACTCAAAATAAGGAGTCGTGTGTCTCTGCATTGAAGAAACACAAACCTGCAAGACAAGAAATCACTTACCAACAACTGCAAAGTCAAAGATGACATAATGTCAGCGTCTTGTCTAAAAGAATGCATCTTTTTTGAAGAGATGGAAGACAAGGCTTCTGAATAATGCTGTGTCAAGTGGAGCGCTTCCTGATGAGATAAAAAGAAGATAAACACCAAAGCTACTTATTTTGTTAAGAGGATTTTTTTTTTTTTTTATCAACAATTTCTTTTGCTGTGAAAGAAAAGAAGCAGCAACAAGTTTACTCGGGTTCAAACTTTGGCTATCACGCTGGCAAATCACCAGCTTCTCCCTGCCAAGGATATGATTCTAAAAGTGGCCAAAGTATCAGAGGCGTCAGAAATGCCAGAAGATCAGGTGCAAACAAGCTGTAATCACTGAGCGAATTGATGTTGTGAAAAACCATCTCATCGTGAGAGAGACAAAGGATTTTCACTCACAGTTCGTCTGAAAAACAAAACTGGCAGGAAGCTGATGGCAACAAGAGATCAAGTGCAACACACCCTTCCAGCTGCCACAACGGAAGGAAAAGTAGAAAATAAAAATGATGTCCTTGTGATAGAGAAGACAAACTGAAGGTTTATTTGAAATTAATTTCCTACAAATTGCTTTTCCCCACAATTTTTCTCAAGCACTGCGCAGGAATCATCCTGAGATGTCTGCCACGAGAAAATGCGTAAGCGAGCTTGGAGTTTAGTCTAATCAGTAGCTGCACAGCACAACTATAACATGCTGCTGGAACGCCACATTGCTAACATACCGTATCATATTTTGTCTACGACTAACAGTTTCTGTTGTGTGATGTGTCTCTGACTATTCTGGTCTGCTCAAGTTCTGTCTGTGTTTGTGCTTCCCATTCCTGGGGTTATATACTATATACTGTGGTGTTTTATGTTTCATTATGTGTCCATGATCCTGTCGAAGTTCCAACCTGCCATGGTGCTTTTGTCAGGATTAATATTTACCTGTCCTGTTCCCTCTCCCGCTGTCATGTTGCGTGTTAAGTCGACGCTTCTGAGGGAGTTCACCTCGACGACAAAGGTATGCGAGCAGAAATGAAACCGAATCACACAAACGATTCACCTTCTGTAAATGCATGACTCCATGTTGGGTGAGTTGCATGTATGATGTGGTCTTCGTCACCCCCCCTTGAAAGGTGTCATCCGAAATGGATGATATAACTTTCAGTGTAACAACAGATGCATTTCATTGTGACATTTTCAACCACCTCCACATGAATACGAGCTACAGGCTGTTGTTAGAGGGCACTGCGGTTGAATGCCATGTGTCTACTTTAGCTTATAATTCAAAGGAAATTCTAAACTTATGTCCAAATGTTGGCACAGTTCGGTCTCAATAAGTGAACTTGAGCTACAGGGACATCTCTAAGGGATAAATAATCTCTCCTAAAGTCTCGTCTGACAGGCCACCCCAGTCCCCCCTTAAACATCGCAGAAATCTTCCAGCTTGAATATAATTGACTTGTAAATGAGTTAAACATCATGAACTGCAAAATAATTACCAGTAAATATATTACCGGCTGCATTTTTCCCTGAGACAACCTTTTGAAGGATTTCTGAACTTTTCATGCCAGCGTCCATGCAACTGTTACAGACACAAAATTGCAATTTCTATGATCCCGGTAGTTCAAAGCAGGTCTGAGAACCATATGCTGTCAAGTTAACACAGAACATCGAGGTGTCAAGGTGCTCAGCTGGAATGACACCCGTGACATCTGGGAACCCTTAAGCTTCACCCAATTCTCCCTATCTTTTGATTCCTTGTAATCCTGTGACAAACACTTTGTGAGAATCTGGAGCAACACAAGTACTCAGTGCTCCGACGAATCAAATTCGCTTGAAGAAATCATAGCTGAAACTTGCTTTCTTCTAACATGGCCGTTAAGGGAACAAATAGGGGAAATTAAAAGTGACATCTTCACTGCAGATGTGAAAAATGAAATGCTGCGTCTGACTTACTGTTGTCAAGGTGCCTGCTCCACAAAGCAGGCGTAAAATTCGCTGACCCTGAATCCGGAGTGTGTTCAATCAACTCTGAATCTATGTTCACTCCGAGTTAAGTGTGTGCAAGCTGAACAAATCATCAATGGAGTTGAAATATTACAATTCCCCATATTAATAGGTCGCCATCATTTTAAGCCAGTTAAGATAGAAATGTTAATCAGACACAAATTCCCAGCAGGGACCTGAAAACTTTCCCAAGTCCTGAAAGTCAACTTTTGTTCCAATCTGCAGTGTCACGATAGGCGTTACCGTTAGTGCCAATGTAAACGGGTAAAAGCTCTCTTTGGAAGAATATTCAGGAAATTAGCGGATGTAGAAAAAAAAGAAGAAGAAGCACAAAGCAAGAAGCAAAACAGAGAGTGGAGAAAAACACGTCTGTACTGCAGCTCAGCCAGAGGGAAGGTACTATAAAAATAAGTTTGCCCTGCTTATCTTTTGAAACACAGAAACAGCAGAGAAAGAGCCTGAGTTGAAGTGGAGACGAGTCAATGAATTAACGCTCGCATTTGATTTATTTTTGCATTACATTTAGCAGACTTGGATTTCCTCAATGGTCACATGTTAACTATGATTAAAGGATCCATCAGTGAGATGCATCAAAACATGGCAAATGATTATTCTTAGGTCAATTGTTTCTAAAGCAAACTTTTTTTAAAATTAATTACAGTAATGTTTGGTAAATGTCTCTTTGTTGGAGAACTACCCGACAACCTGATGACCACAGAGTCACAAAGATGGAGCCGAGGATGAATGTGCAATATCACTGTCTCTGTTCTTACAGGGACAACTGATTGATGGTAAAAGTAGATGTTGAAAGGAATAGACCTCGGGTATTGAGGAAATGAAAAAGGCGTGTCAGACAGACAGCTTGTGTGTGTGTGTGTGTGTGTGTGTGTGTGTGTGTGTGTGTGTGTGTGTGTGTGTGTGTGTGTGTGTGTGTGTGTGTGTGTGTGTGTGTGTGTGTGTGGGGTATGGTGCTGGGGAGCACTTCAGCACTCGAGAGTAAAAAAAAAATCCTTATAAAAACACTGTGGGAAAATGCAGGAGACTCAGGCAATTTTAGGAAGCTTTCTGAATGTACTTTTTATCATTCACTCATTCTTTTGTACATATACATTTATTTGCAAAGGCAAGCAAAGGGTACTTCTAAAGCATAATTTATACACAAAGGCATTTCAAAATGCTTTATGGGACATAAAAAAAGGAAAGGAAAGGAAAGGAAAGGAAAGGAAAGGAAAGGAAAGGAAAGGAAAGGAAAGGAAAGGAAAGGAAAGGAAAGGAAAGGAAAGGAAAGGAAAGGAAAGGAAAGGAAAGGAAAGGAAAGGAAAGGAAAGGAAAGGAAAGGAAAGGAAAGGAAAGGAACAGTGGAAATATATTCTGTAAGTCTGTTAGCCCTTTGTGGCTTTGTTGTAAAAATTGTGTGGCAAAAATACAAAATATATGCGGTTCTTTAAAATACTTTAATCAATCATACTTTTGGTAGAAATTCTAAATTAATAAATAAATAAGGAGGAACACCTTGAGAAATGCTGTTTCTGGTATTCTTCCTCATAAAATCTAGCTACTATAACGAGCATCACTAAATATGATGACCAAGCAAAAATAAAATGTGATGAACAAGCAAAGAAAATGAGTTTACACAAGAAAGTAAAGCAAATTTAGTTTGGTAGATAACTCAAAGAGAATAGGGAGTCCTCCAGTGTAACTGTACCAGAAACATGATAGGAGCAGTCAAGTTATTTTCAGCTACAGGCATCTCACCCGGGGACTGAATGAGAAACCTTCTGCTTTTTAGTGATTGCAGCATGCTTATACCATCTGACAGCTATGATCTAAAATCTATTAAAAGAAAGATATGTGTGATGATAATTGGAGGTGTCGGTCTAATAAATAAGTCAAGTTAAATCTGCTCTCAGGAGCCTTGTAAATCTTTTTGCAACAAATGTGGTCCAATTATATTACATTAAATAGTTTCTGCTGACTGACCTATGAAATCAATGCCTGGCTTAAACATGTAATTCTAATTGCTGTTGTACATTCAAAGGCTGATCAATATTTCCATTGCTTTTAATGACGCCACTGTCATCCTCACAATTCCAGTGTGAACGTTCAGCTTGATAACAGCAGCACAAACCAGTGTAACGTTATCACCGCTCTGCTACGTACAGTAATAGCACCTGCCGCAAGCAAGTTACCTCCGATGTGACTGCAAAATGCTGGAGCATCCTGCACATGTATTATGTCTTAATCTGTATATTTTATAGTTAATACTCTGCCTATTTCAGGTCTTTCATGCCAAGTGAAAAAAAATAAAGACCAGGGATCTCTGGACCAGCTATACCTCTGCGATCAGCAGTCAGTGATGCCCCCCTCGATATCCCTCAGGGTTAGTTCATATTATCAGGGATTCTGGGGCCGATGCAAAGCACTAAGAAGCGCCCCAATCCCGGTTTGTGATGACACACCTTTTATATAACGAGACACGCGAGCTATGCTGGACTGTAGACCCAGAAACAGCAGAAGGCAGATCCTGTTTAGTTCCATAATTTTCTCTTTTTCACCCTTATATAAAGGGTTTTGTCCCTGTTCTCACAAATTTTGACTGAACTGTGCTACAAATCATACAAACAGAAAATCGAATTTTAGCAAAATCCTGATGTTGTTTCAACACCATGCAATGGAATACACTTTCCTATAATATGGTTGTTTTGTTTACATCAGATCTCTATATATGGTATATGACAAACTTTAGTCAGTACAGCCAAAAAGAAACACCCATAACCATCTTATCCCTTATTAACTCCAAATTTCCAGTCTCTACATAAACACTGATGTTTGTGGAAAAAACTCTGAATTAATAAATATATTATAAATTATATTATAATTATAATTCATTATAACTATTCGCTTTTTGGGCTTGAAATTTACAAAAATACAGTCACTTGGGGTGCATGCCTATATGGAGAATAAACACTTACAACAAATCAATTCAACATGCCAATGAGGTGGTCCCAATATATTATCACAGAAAACTCTGCTACGTCTTCTTTACAAAGTTATTAATTGCAGTTTTACCCAACTGGTGCATAAATTAGACAAATCCTGTAATAAGGTTTCTGACCTGCTAAACTACTGTTAATCTTACAGTAGCCATTGTATGAGTGCTCCATGGTAAATCTGTTGCGAGGGTGCAGTGTCAGAGCAAAGCCAACCAACACAACAGATGCAGAGTAGGTGGGAATGTAAATTAACTCACAGGATTTCTTTTTTCGTTTTGTGATTGGGATTTGTTTTTGTAAACAAACCACCAGCAGGGTTTAAACAACCTCTACTGAACAAATCATGTTTTAGATTAGTATTAGAATTACTAGTTGGTTTGGAAAATTTGTAGTTGCAGCTTCCACAAGTAAATGCTAAATACAAAATATTTATTTTTTTCTAGTTTTGATACAATATTGTGGTATTTGCATATCAGAATATGTTCTTTCTTCAGATAAACACTTGATATATTTGACTCTGACTGTGCTTCAAATTTACACTGACAAGTCTCTCGGCTAACCTGTCGGGGTCTTAGATTTGTATTTATTTAAAAGTAAATCTGAGCACACTTTTAGTTAGCCTTTCTTTAAAAACATATTTTTTTTCTTCAAACACAACGGCTTCACTGATTTACGCAAGTGGCTCCTCAGATAAATGTTTTACGTGCCCATACCTTGTTTATTTTAACACATTTTCAATTGTGCCCTAACATTTTCTCACCTTTATTCATTTTTACTTGGTCCCCGAGAAATACAAAGCTTGTATAATTGTCACCATGTTTTGATTTAATTAGGCATCAAGAAGAAGTCCAAAGTGCCTGGTGTCATGATAACGCAGTTTATAGAGGAGCTTCCAGAGGGAATGACAACTCCAGATTTCACCCGCAAACCCATTGCTCTGACTATTCAAGAGGGTAAGTCCTCGTGTCTCTGAGCGGCAGACTCAGGGCAATCATGTATCTTCAACAAACTTGTCTTGACATGCCTCGACCTAAAACCCAAACGGTCACATGTAGACTTCAAAGAAAGAGGACAAAATTGATCTATATAACATATCTTGAGAATAAAATATGATGACTCAAGATGAAAGTTATTGATGAAATGTATATACAGTATGTACACCTACACACTGAGGTGGGGTAGTTCAAGTGGTAGAGCACATCGACACATAGTTGGTGGTTGGATCATATGGCTTTTACCTCGAGCATAATAGTTGGATAATAAGACTTTAACCCAGTTTTGAGGAACCTGGATATGCTAGCTGCAGTACTCTGACAGACACAGGATACCATATGACGTCTTATCCAGGTAACTGAAGGCTAACAACCACCGTTGAAGTGACAGAAACACAAACAACAGGGGCAGTGACAGTGTCTCACCTTTGGAGCCATAAAGAAACAGAATTCTAGCTTTCATTAATGAGTGATTTAGATATAGTTAGTAGTTTAGATTAAAGACACCTCAATGTAGGATTGTACATATCAAGGCTTTAGCCACAGTCAAATTAATTTAGGATAACACAGTCACAGGGATGAATATGCATGACCAGCTTTCTCTCTGTTCAGTGTAAATATCACATCCCAAACATGATACTCAGATAAGTCTTATAACGGGGACTCATGTCCATCAAAACACATTTAGTCATGTCATTTTATAGTGAAAAGGTGAAGGCAAGGCGTGTGCGATGGTGATCCGAGAGTAAAAGGCGTTAATATGAAATGCAACGCAAAGTAAATGAAATGCTTACATCCTGCAAACAGCATATTAGGTCGAATTATTTGTATCAACTTAAGGTATGACAATTTGCCATGCATCTGCGAAAATGCAGCAATGAGCAATTTTTTACTAACAAGGAAATCTTCAATTTGTTCTATTCCAGGTAAATTTGCAGTCCTTAACGCCATAGTGGTGGGCACCCCGACACCTAATGTAACCTGGAGCAGAGCTAACGGAGAAATACATTTTCACCCTGATGTGTGCCAGCAAATGTACGATGAGACATCTTGTAAACATACCCTAGAGGTAAGCTTTACCACAGCACTTCCAAAGATGCAAATGATGGTGATATGCAATGAATCCTTAAACTCAATATGCATTCACAGCTAATAAAAACTTCATTAACTCTGTTTGTGTTTCATTAGTTCCCTAAGGTGGCTCCAGAGGATGCTGACACCTACAAGTGCTTTGCAGTAAATGAATATGGAAGGGCTGTTTGCACTGTTGCCTTGAATGTCATTGCAGGTAAGATTCTTATCATTATTTGAACCAGTGTGTCTCTTAAATTTGTTAGATAGCAGTTGCATTAAATGTCTCCATTACAAATTGGCATATTTCAGTTGAATTGTGCCAAACAGGAAACAGAGATTGTGTTTATTTGTTCACAGTTGGATTCTCTAAGACCAGGGAACTTCAAAAGGTACAAGGAGAAGGTTGGTTTCAAACACATTTTGACTCCAAAACTACAACATTTTACAAAGGAAAACATTATTACAAGAAAGAGAGCTAATATAAACTGTCCTTTAACCCATCACACAAAAAGCACTCAAAGGAAGACAAACTAGGAGTGCAATTAAAAACACATTTCTCATTTTTTTTTTTTTTTTTTTACAAAAGACACATTTAAGGAATTGGCAAAGCGTCTCTGCACAAAGATGAATGGAGGCTAATGGTCTTCATCAGAGCCATCGATACTTGGACTGATAAAGCAGCTCAATTTTTCTGCTACATCAATTGCCCATAACTTTTCATTGCAACTTGACATTTTATTCATTAATTTGAATTATGTGGAAAAATCGGCCTGTCATGGTGCATCTGTCACATCAGCGCAGCGTCACTGTGCACTGACACTTAGCACATTAGTGGGTAGTTTTTTTAAGTGACTGAAAAATATGAACATCCGCTCCCAGAGTCCTGTTGCTGCAGAGGTTGTGAGGCTCTATTCAGATTGATTGAATGCTATTTCAGCTTTCTTTGGTCTAAACAATGTTGAGGAGATATCGTAACATAATGTTGCCAAAATAAAGGTTAGGTATCAGACAGATTTGGACACTCTCTCCCATTATCCACTAAGCGGTTTATACAACATTTTATTAAAAGGAAAATATTGTTATGTAGCTTCAATCATTGTATTACTTGTAACCATCAATAAAGTTAAATTGAATCTGTTCTTTTAAATACTAAAGTTAAACCAACATGTATATTAAGTGACGGACTGTTTTTTTTGTTTTGGTTCCACAGATACAGTAGATTTAAGAAAAAAACTTAAAAAACGGTGAGTAAAAAATTGTACGCTTCAATGGTTGTCTGTTAACACAAACTGTTATAATAATCTTGATGGCAACAATTCATATGGTGATTCTTCGACAGTATGACACCAGTCATTTCAGGGAAAATGCTTTGCTGTGTGGGGCTTCATGCAATTTCTAACTCTGCAGTAATCCTGATGGAACACGTGAGGAAAAGCCAATGGAGCCTGAAGACCGGGTGTGGGAAATTCTGCTCAGTGCGGAAAAGAAAGACTACGAGCGGATCTGTGCCGAGTATAATATCACAGATTTCCGTGGCATGCTGAAGAAACTTAGTGAAATGAAAAAAGAGCGAGAACAGGAGATTGCAGCGGTACGTGGCCCACCGACTCCGGTTTCTCCAGCTAAACTGCTTTCACATTTCCTCATGCAGGTCTGTTTTGTTATAGCATCTATTATAACATGATTATAATTTTGTATTTCTACCTGTTATATTTCTGCCATAGTTTGTCACACACATTAGTACCTTAAAACCTATTGAGGTCAAGGATGACGACTGTGCAACAATCGAGCTGGATATGGACCTCAAGGATCCAACCAGCAAAATTTTCCTGTACAAGGTGAGGTGTGAACTACTTACTCATATTAGGTTTTTCTTTTAAAAGAAAAACAAATTATTAAAGTGTCAACATGTCCCCAAATTCTGCAGAATGGCGTCATGGTTCCATTCACCAAAGAAGACAATGAAAGCTTGAAGCATAGTTTGAAACAAGTTGGCAAAAAATACATATTCACAATTAAAAAACTAGGTGCAGAAGACGCTGGACTCTACTCAGTGGATGTTGAGGGTGTCAATGTATTCTCCACAGATTTTAAAGGTATGTCAAGTGATTAAGCTTAGATTAGATGTAACGATTTCAGCTATTTTCCAAGAATTATCTGTATTTTATACATCCAAATAAAGTTTTTTTTTGTTCTTTTGATATTGAAACGGGTCATAACTAGGGCAAGATACCAAATGTTTATATTTTTATAGCACTAACTGATTTTTTTTTTTGTCATTTGGTACCAAATTTGTATTTCTTGACTGCATCCATAGCAAGACATTTACATATAGCTGACAAGCAATAACTTGCATGTGAGGCATTTAGGGGACATCTGTTAATCGTAGTGATAAAAAAATAGCCTGGGTTACTCTGCATGTAAACTAATAACTTACATGGTCACGTAACGTTCGGCAACAGGTATCGAAGTCAAGGGACTGGTAGCAATATAGAACATTTTTATAACCATAACTAAGTGTACATAATGTGACAAGGCAGCTACGAGTCACCCTGAACAGAAAAGCAGTTTAGAAAATGGATGGGACAGATGAGAGAAGTTTAAAAATGAGTTTCTGCTTCTTTTTGTGTCTTTTTAAACCCTGCAGTGCCTGAAGTTGAGTTTGCTGTCAAAATACAAGAGGTCAAGGCAGAAGAACGACAGGATGCCCTCTTTCAGTGTGTGCTAAGTGCACCAATAAACGAGATCACATGGTTTGGCAAAAGCGCTCCACTGACACCTGGTGAAAAATTTGAAATGATTGCGTCTGAAGATAAGCTCATCCACAAGTTAATTGTGCGGGACTGTATGCAGTTGGACGCTGGTATCTATGCTGCCGTGGCAGGAATCAAATCTTGCAATGCCTGGCTGATAGTTGAAGGTCAGAAAATTATATATTCCTTATTTATTCAGCTTTGGTGATTCTCATTATCCACTACAATGCTAATTGCATGTATAAGTGTAGTCCATCTTACAGATACCCTGACACTAAATAATTGTTGAAATCTGAACACAGTAACAAATGCATTCAACATATTATCTTTCATAGCTGACAAAGATCCTGCCAATAAAGGCAAGAAGGGAGCTCGCAAAGCTACCATGGCAGGAGGTGGCGATGACGAAGAGCTGATGAAAATAGCTAAGGAACAGCAAGCAAGATATGAGACAGAAATGGCAGAAAAAATTGAAATAGCCAAGAAAGCCCAAGCAGAAAGAGAAGCTGCAGGAGCAGTTGCCAAAGGAGAGTCAGAGGTTGCTAAAAAGGCAGCGGCCGAGGCCAAGGCTGCTAAGAGGGCCAAGAGGGAAGCAGCTGAAAAGGCCGGAGTTGTAAGGAAAACTAAGAAAAAAGGAGCCGGTGCTGCTGGTGGAGGAGGCTCCGGTGGAGAAGAAGATTCTGATTCATTTGAAGATTCTGATGAAGAAAGTGGGGGAGACGGAGGAGAAGGAGGAGAAGGAGGAGAAGGAGGAAAAAGAGGAAAAGGAGGAAAAGGAGGGAAAGGACGAAAAGGAGGAAAAGGACGAAAAGGAGGAAAAGGAGGAAAAGGAGGAGAGGATGGAGAGGATGGAGAGGATGGAGAGGGAGGAGAGGATGGAGAAGGCGGAGAAGGCGGAAAAGGAGGAAAAAGAGGAAAAGGAGGAAAAGGAGGAAAAGGAGGAAAAGGAGGAAAGGGAGGGGATGGAGAGGATGGAGAGGATGGAGAAGATGACGAGGATGGAGAAGATGGAGAGGGAGGAGAGGATGGAGAAGGCGGAGAAGGCGGAAAAGGAGGAAAAAGAGGAAAAGGAGGAAAAGGACGAAAAGGACGAAAAGGAGGAAAAGGAGGAAAAGGAGGAGAGGATGGAGAGGATGGAGAGGATGGAGAAGATGGAGAGGATGGAGAGGATGGAGAAGGCGGAGAAGGTGGAGAAGGCGGAAAACGCAAAAAACGTGTGCGAGATGGTCCTCTGATACCAGATACAGTGATAGGTAAGAAAACAATTCTAACTTTAATTAAGATTCTTAAAAACAAAAAAATGCTTAAGCATGTGTTTGATACTCTTCTTCACATTTATAACACTGTAATACAATATAAAGAATTTAGAGACGCTCTCTTTTTGTCATTGATTATTTTTAAAGACAACATTTTTAATCAAATTAATATTATTAACCGTAGTGTCAGTAGAACATATTTGTATTTTGTTGTTGCTGTTTTTCTGTATTTTAATAACAGTCTGCTCTTTGTGTTTTGTCGACACTCTACAATCCTCTTGATGTTTATTGTTATGTGTCTTTTTCATAAACGTTGAAATTCATTCTAAAAGCCCAATATTTAATTAACAAACAAAAAAATAACTAAAGGATTTTAAAACTGAACTTTCAAAAAAACAAAACAGGAAGTGATTAATCAGAATAGCCATATTTAGATTCTGTACAGGTTCAATATAATGATGATTTGTATTCTGTGTAAAACTGCAATTTATTGTTACTAATAGGGGATATAGATGATGAAGAAACCACAAATCAACAAGGTGAAAAATCCCAGAAAAAGGGAAAATGCCCAAAAAAGAAAAATGTGGAGGTTGAAGAAGCTGTTGTTGGTAAGAGATGTCAAAGGTCGCATGCTGGAGGCAGTTTACCGACTATTGAAGTCATTTTGAGTGACAATGACTTTGACATCACAGCTGAAGGGAATTTCAAACACTTCCTAACTTAGATACAGATCATTAACAGGAAGTGTATATAATACTGACCAAATTAAACCACTGACATTTTACAAAACTCTTCGCTGCTCTGAAAGTTCTTGTCAAAACTTAATGACAGAACTTGCTTCATGTGGGAGTTTAGAGTAATTTGTTCATCTTTTTTTTTTTTTTGGAAAATCCCTGCAGAGCTGGAGCCTACATGTACATTAAATGACATTCGAGTTCAGTTTTAATGTGTCATGGACTGTTAACAAATTACATGGTTTTTAGTGCAGAAACATTTGAAAACCCTGGGCTTTAATAACTTATTAACTATCCTCTAATGTAGCATTTAGTTAATTAATCATGTAATTTGATTAACACAACACTGCCTACATCTGTTTGTGTGTTTGTTTTTGTGCCACGTCTGCGACACCAAGTAGCATAGCATGTATATGCTATGTTACGCTCTGCATTCTCTTCCATCTAATCTTTTACATGAATAAATATAGATGCTTGTCTATATTTGTGTTGTGTGTATAATGTGCGTTCTTTAATGTTCGTGGACATGTTTGTCTTCAGGCTGTAATGAATACCTTGTTTGATTCATGTATGAGTTTGTCATGTAGAGAGTAAATGGAAAAGGTGACCAACAGATGAGTTATTATGAAGTGGAGAACATGAAATATGTCTTCCCCAAATAATTTCGAATTTTGGTATTTTTAAGAGACAGAAAAACTAAACAATTGTTGCAAAGTTAATGATAATGATACAAACTAATTCTGTTGAATACTTTTAAAATGGAAAATGATCAGTACTTGTATCACTACAAGTGATATATTTACAATGTAATACTTGAAAGATACAAGTTGGATATCGCCTTTTCCACTACTCCGTTCTTCAGCACTGAAGTTCATGTTTGTTATTTCGGATGCTGATAATCTTTTTTTCATGCTCTTTGTTGACATTTCAACTGTTATTGTTACTGTTTTCGTTGATGTTATTTATAAGGCAAATCCAAGAGCAAATGAGAAACATTGGATTGATGGTAATTACGATGATATCCCCTAAAACTGAAAAGCAAAAAACAGAGAAGGAAGCGATGCCAATGGTGAGAATGGCAGCGGGCCAGCAGCAGGCAGTGATGAATGCCCTGAAAATGGTGAGCGTGCAGCAGCTGGCAAACGTTCAGGCCGTGCACGGCAAGGCCCATTGATCGAGGAGACAGTTAGTGGTAAGACTGCGTGTGCTGCTTTAACTGCTGCATGGGAAGCACTGTCACTGCACAAAGTCATTTAATGAGTAGATGACTTTTCCAGTGGTTTGACGTTTAACAGAGAAGTGTGTGACCATTGAGCAAAAGGCTGCATTTGATATCTAATTGGTTAAATGGCCTTTTACGATGATCAAAGTTCAACAGAAGTGGATTTAACCTTGAGCGTGCCTTTAAGAAACTCTAATCAATTCTGATCCATTCATCTTTTTTGAGTAGAGCACAGAACAATTATTTTCTCAGTTGTCGTGAAATCATCAGAACTTGTGTCATTCGTGATTGAAGATAACAGAACTGCATTGGTTATATAATTGTATCTCTTTGACCTACAGGTTGGATATCAGCTGACAATTTACTCTTTTTTTGTGTCTATGTGTCTGTCATCTATTTGTTTGAAGGCTGTTGTGCGTGTGTGATGTTTAAATGCATCTGTGCTCCGTGTGCATCCATGTTAACATTCCTGCTTGCCTTTTTAAATGTTAATTCAGGATGAGTCGGTGCATTGAGGTTAATTATTTAAGTGAGCAACTGCAGAACCGACCAAGTGTTTTACACGCCTGAAACACTTGTGTGTAGACGCACTCTTACAACATTAGAAGATGGAAGACAATCGTAGGTGACCTGGGAGGATGACTATGATCTCAACCAGTTTTTTTCATATCACCGAAGACTGAATTCACATCAAACAAAATGTTTCTTCCACTGACTAAGGAAGTGTCAGTCCTGAGGGAAGTCTTGTATCTTAAGAGCCTGTCTTTCTTTCATTAAGTGAACAGAGGCGAATGACTGTGAAGACATTCTTATGAGCTGAGTTCAACTACGTAAAGTACAAGAAGACCTCTTCAACAAGTTTTAAAACAAAGCAAAATGCGTTCTTCTTACATCCTTAACCATCTTGGAATACAAAGTTTCTTCAAATATGTTATTTTCTGACAGAAAACATGTATTTTATGAGTGAATAATAAAATACATGAAAATACAGAAAATGTAGAAACAAGATGGAAATAGTTGATGTTTCAAAAGGGAGGTAAGTGTGTACACTACGACTTGAGTAGACCATGCATTCATGCATGCATGGAATTGTAAATTCAAAACTACAGAACCTTGAATCTACTAAGCAAAAACACTTTGTATGGAGACAGTAGGACGTGTGCATTTACTAACTTGCTGGCTGATAAATCCTCAGACCCGGGAGTTCACTTTCATGCTGGACTTTCTGACTGCAAAGCCATTATGGGAGAAGCAGCAGAGTTGGAATGTAAAGTAAGCAGTGAAGACTGTGAGGGAATCTGGTACAAAGATGGAAATGAGGTAAGCCAATGCAGTCATTATCTAGCAGATTTGCTTGGATGTCGTTGCAGCAATAAAGCCCAATAAGAACTGTTTTTTTTTTTTTATCATACATTAATATTAAGATGTATTTGTTGTTGTGCAGTAATGTGTTACTTTATTTCCAGATACAATCATCTGAAGGTATAACTATTTCAAAAGACAGAACTTTCCACAAGCTGAAAATTCACAAAGTCACAGAGGAATTTGCTGGAAAATATAAATTTGAAGCAGACGGGAGAAAAACGGAGGCCTTGATTGTTGTTGAAGGTAAAAATATTGATCACATAAATTACTTCCTTGCATGCAGGGTTTGCATCATGCGTTAAAAAGTGCCTCCAGGTCATGATGAAAATTCGTTTTTAAGAATATTTCAAATCACTCTAAGATGTCATCAATGCACAAGGCTAGATAGCATAAGAGTGCTTAAAAATATGTTATATGTTCTATCCTTCATTTCAGATCCACCCAGATTTGATGCTGAGGAACTGGACATATTTAAAACTCCTGTAACTGTGAAAAAAGGACACAAAGCTTCTTTCAAACTGCCTTATACTGGACGGGAACCTATAAAAGTTCAGTGGTACCTTGAAGGCGAAGAGCTTTTTGATGAATCCAACATCAAGCTAGAGCATTCAGATGGGTGTACTCGTTTGCTTCTAACCAAGCTGCTGCGCAAAGACAGTGGTGAAGTCAAGATTAAACTAAAAAATGAATTTGGTACCACTGAGGCCTTCAGCCAGCTTATTGTATTGGGTACGTATAAAACTAAGAACATTCTTCATTCCGTATGTTGCATGTATTTACAGAGTAAGTAGTAAACAATTCATAATATATACATAAATGTTTAAATCAATAATTAACTTAATATGTTGAGGCAAGATTAATGTTCTCTTGCGGTTTTATTTTCTAACAGATAAACCCACTCCTCCAATGGGACCTCTGGAGATTGTTGAAGCCGCAGCCTCTGCAATTGAATTCAAGTGGAGACCCCCAAAAGACAGTGGTGGCTGCAAGATAGCAAACTATATCCTGGAACGAAACCAAGTTGGCCGCAACACCTGGAAGAAGATGGGGCCAATTGGTCCAGAGGCCAAATACAGGGATCTTGACGTAGACCACGGCAGGAGGTACTGCTATCGTATCAGAGTGGAGACTGACATTGGCACTAGTGAGCTCATGGAGACAGAGGACATTCAAGCTGGTACAAAAGGTAAGCCCGGATCCAAGTTATTAAAATGGCAGAGATCCTCTGAAGAAATTGTAAACTTACTGTCTTTCTGTCAACCAAGCTCGTGATCTTGAGACAAAAAGTTACTTGTCAAAACTTTTCCCCTCATTCAATAACTTTGTTGAATGAAATGAGGTAAAATTCTGACAACAAAAAGAGAGGCACTTGTGGCTCAATGAGAACATGTCATCAACATCATTAGGCCTCATTGACGGCCTTGGCCATTTCCTGAAAATAAGTGGATGGATTTTGCTATGCCAGTTCAGCCCGGTATCGCACTAAAGCATGTAATAGACTCAATATTCAACTCAAGGATACTATGTCAGTGTCATACTTTTCCTCACTTAGATATGCAACAAAAACCAAATGGTTAGGTTTAGTAAAAGAAAATAGTTTAGTATAAATGTGACAAGATAGTTATTAGTTATTAGTTTAGAGTTAGGTGCCAAAACTCTTTGGTTACAGTTAGGATAAGATCATGGGGTTAAAATAATACATTTTACATAACTGGTGTTACATATGTTGCTCAAGTTACTTAACGTACGTTAGACAAGTTAATAGTGTTAAATTCAAAATGGTTTAACAGAAGAAAGAGTACACAGGTGGTCTTTAAACTCCAGTGGGACAGAAAGTTTTAACATGTAGTGAAAGTATTATTAATAATTGATACAGTATCAATCCAACTTTTGATTGTATTAATCCAAAATTGCAATACATTTTTCTACAGTACAGATAAATCCTAATTACGGACTCTGTTCAATGAAATGATCACAAATCCTAATTTTGTGGTGTATACAGCATACCCTGGACCTCCATCAGCACCAAAGGTTGTCACTGCTTTCAAGGACTGCATCAATCTCTCCTGGTCTCCCCCTGCAAACACTGGAGGAACCAATATTCTGGGATACAACCTTGAGAAACGCAAGAAGGGCAGCAACTTGTGGGGCCAAGTCAACCCACCAGAGGAGATGATCAAAGGTTATGATTCATCTGTGTTTCAATGTGTTTGTGTCAAGACAGCTTGATACCACAAAGGTGATGGTCTAATGATTTATTGCTGTTATTTACCCTTTGCCTATACAGGTAAAGGATGTGCTGTTAAAGACGTGGTTGAGGGCATGGAGTATGAATTTCGACTGTCGGCAATCAATAACTCCGGAGCCGGGGAATTCAGTACACCATCTGAGTTTGTGTTTGCAAGAGACCCTAAAAGTAGGTGGACAGTTGGAAAGTTTACAACAGTGCTGCTATTTTCAGACACTAGGAAGTATTTGTGTGATAAAATGATGACCGGCTTTAAATCCTGCATTACAGAGCCTCCTGGTAAAGTCATTGACTTCAAAGTGACAGACTCCACCTACACAACCCTGTCCCTGTCTTGGACCAAACCCAAGGACATTGAGGGGGTTGAAGATGAAGCAAAGGGATATTTTGTGGAGATAAGGCCTGCAGAAAACACGGACTGGGATCGCTGCAATTCTAATCTGATAACCATGTCTTCCTATACAGTGAAAGGCATGAAGTCACTGGCCATGTACTGGGTGAGAGTTGTTGCTACTAATGATGGAGGAGAGGGAGAGCCACAGGAGCTGGATAATTATATCCTCGCTATGCCCCCTCCTGGTAAGAAAATTCACTTTAAAGTTAAGTTATTTTTAATATTGTGATTACAGGGACTCTAACAATATTGAAGAGTTAAAGACCTAGTATATATCCATAAAATGATTAGTATACAACTAATAGTGAGGTTAATATAAAAAAAACTCCCTTATAATCTTTTGTTTTGTTTACAGTAATAATCATGTCTTAAGTTAAGAAATACTTTGTAAATATCAGGGTTTTTTTAGATGAAAAAAACCCAAACATATACATACACTTTCATCAAGTTCAATATTCTGGTTTTAATTGGCTGAATTATGATGGTAAATATAGATTTTGATCAGTAGTAGAAGTAGTAAAATAATTTAAAGGATAATTATTTTTGTTGTTGTTTTTAAGTGGAATGGTGTGATTTTTCTGTTTTGCTATTTATCCTTACAAAAAAAAAAAATCGTCATCATTATTAATTCACAATGCAACAACTTTCATCCTGCTGTTTACGCAGTAAGGCCACGATTCACAGATGCCAAAATCAAGAGTTTCATGGTAGTGAGAGCAGGAAATTCTGCCCGATTCAACATGAACTTTGAGGTAATTTAGGAAGTAGTTAACATAACTTATATCCATGGTAACACATTACACATAACACACATTAGTGATCTAATTTCATCTTGTAAATCTGACAAAGTTATATTTAAATTGTATTTATAGGCCTCCCCTTGGCCGGATGTTATCTGGCTGAAAGATGGAGTGCCGGTGTCTAAAAAAGTGACCGTCAGCAATGGAGAGGCAGCATCCCAGCTTCTGATTCCTTCTGCTGAGCGCACAGATACTGGAATCTATACTATCATTGTCAAGAACATCGTTGGCCAAGAAACATACAGCATTGAAATTAGAGTCACAGGTCAGTTTAGTATAATGTTGTACATTGCTGTTTAAACACTTGATTCCTATTCCATGTACTCGCGACATAAAAAAAATTAATAATAATTGTATTTGACCTCCAGATGAGCCGAAGCCTCCAGGCCCTGTGGAGCTCGATGAAAACGTGCCTGGCACAGTGACCGTCTCATGGACCCCGTCTCCAGATGAGAAACGTGATGATAGGCTGCACTACATGGTGACTAAGCGCGATTCGAGCAAAAGAACATGGCAAACTGTTGCGGATCGGATCTTCAACAATAAATATACAGCTTGCAACATAATGCCGGGCCGAGAATACCAGTTCAGAGTCTACGCAAAGAACGACATGGGCTCCTCCAATCACTCCGAATCACCAAAGTGGATGATTTCCAGTAAAAAAGGTTTGCAAATTATTATGACTTTAATTGTTTATCAAACAGCAGAATGATAGTTGTGTTTGAAGAAACACTGCACTTGTTGCCAAGACACAGCCTTCAGCAGATGCAATATTAACATATTAACAACTTACTGGCTCTTCAAAGCACCAAAGCTACAAAACAAAGTTGAACAATCTATCCCCTTTCTTCCTCAAGGATTTCTTAAGCCAATTTACTGTATTTAATAAGTTAAGACTCATGTTATCAGGCCATGAATATACTAGATCAATATATAATATTGTTTCTTAACCATTTCTGATTCCAATGAATTTTGTCTGATATGGAAGTCCACAAAAACATATTGTAAAGTTGTATTACGATTTGAAGCATAGGTCAGTGCCACAATGGAGGTTGACATTTTGGGGGCAAAAAAATTATGCCTCACTGTCATTCAAGTAAAATCCTCATTTTGTGTTCTATACATTTCTTTTTTTGCTCATCTCAAGAGTTAACAATATTACTCAGCCAGGTAATTTAGCTGATGTTTAGTTTCGATCGCATGCAATCTACAGTACATCAGATGAAATATCTTTATTGTGTTTTTCTGGGTCCATGGGAAATGTAATATAACTTATCTGTACGGTTATGAAGAACTCTGGAACATAAATAGGACCAGAAAATACCTCAAATTTCCAAACCTTGCTTTTGTGGCACCAACAGCAGGTCGATGTTGAAATGCACTTTACTATTATGTAAATACAATTTTAATTCATAATCTACTTTTTTCCAGAAAAGTTCACCGTGATCATGCCAGAGTCAAAGGTCTGTGATCTACAGTGTCCTGCCAAATTCCTTGTCCCCCTGAAAATGCACACTGCTCCTCAAGGGTATGAATGCTACATGAGCTGTGCTGTAAAAGGGGATCCAACACCTCATGTGACATGGCTGCGCAACAATATCAGCCTGAATACCAACACCAACTATTTCATCTCCAACACCTGTGGAGTCTGCTCTCTGCTCATATTGAGGGTTGGGCCCAAAGACACCGGGGAGTACAAGGTTGTTACAGAAAACTCTCTGGGCAGGGCAGAATGCTCCACTAAACTCGCAGTCAGAGGTAAGTCTTTAACAGAATAAATTATGTTTTTATCATGAATTTGCAATTCTAAATATCATATTATATTAATCTATGAAATTTGAAACTAACAACTTCCTTTGTCTTTCTTTCCAGAATAAATGAACACACTGAAGATGGTGGAATTGCTCTAAATGCCCAATATAAATCAAGCGTTTGGTGAATCACATGGTGTATCTTTACAAGTTAAGCAAACCCTGTCATATGTAAAACATAATATCGTCTAATTTTGTGGGGGATACCTTCCTTTTGGTTTGTCAACTGTTTGATTCACAGGTTTGGGCAATTTATTTATTCAAAGTTCAAGTCGCAATAAATCCTTATGGTCTACAGATGTTGCTGAAATATAGGTCACCAGCATGTTCTGTTTGTTTTTATTTTAATTGTGTAACATTAATAAAATGGAGGCTTGCAACTTTATGAAGCCCATTTTATTCTAACTATAATAGTATGCATGCTGAACAGCAAAGGTTATGTCTAGTACTATACACTGCTTAGCAGTGAGTTACTGATTTGAAATGTGCTGTTTAAAGCCAAAAAGTATCTGTTGGTGTCTTTCGATAAATTTATAGATGGATGATTTTTTTTGACATGTATAGACATTGTTTGGTTGCAATCAGTACTCTTTCATAATTGTAGATTTGCAGTCTTCCCTCAAATTAAACTAAGATGAGAAAACATAATGACATGGCATTTATATGATAGAGATTGGTGTCATAGTATGTTATACATGGTAAAATGTGTGTGTTTGGTGTAAATAAATATTTCATCCGAATTTGTGATGTGAAATTGTCACATTGACCTGCAAGTTATTTTTTAAAAACAGTTGATAAAAAATACTTCACTAAAAATGTGTTTACACGTACGAGTCCTGGGTCAAGCTTTGAAGTAGCAAGCAAGTGTCAATATTCATGCCACTTGTTCCCCTTCAGGAAAGTTTATGTGAATAATTTATGCCCAGTCCTCTGACCATATATTTTTGGGGATCGAAATCATTCCAAGTTTAGAGTCACTGAAGAGGAGAGAGTCAACTGTTGCCCATTTAGCAAAAAGATGACTGACGAGTGCAGAGTGACACTTCTCGGTTTCAAAGTGAAGTGTTTAAATAAATGCTAACTTATTTCTGTTCAGGTTCAGTCTAAAAAGTCATTTTAAAATATCTGTGGATCATTGGGATTACGATAACAGAATGAAATTCAGCTTGTTTTGTTTACTTTTAGTTAAAAATGTCCAGAGCAGAGTGAAAAAAAATTTAAAAAAATATTGAAGCATTGGAAAGTCATGCCACATGAGTTTTGACATTTCTAAAAATGCAAAACCAATGAGGCTAAAGAGCTAAAAACCTAAAAAGCAAAATTTAATTGGCACTCACCTGTTGGGCTGAAGACCAGGCCCCCTACATGCACAATTAAGCTAATGGCAAGGCAACTCACCCCATGGGACTTCTATGTCACTTCCCATGAGACTTCCTTTTTTATTAAGAGCAGCCAAATGTACTGTTCTGCAGTACTACTGCTGAAATTCCAGTTTAGAGGGTAGGAATTAGGAAGCTTCATGGCTGCATTTCCTCTGATGCGGCCTTCTCAAGAACCTATAGCATTTTATGGCCACAGTGCATGCCAGTAAACCTATCCCCCAAGAGCCACAGTGAAAAAGCAGGTTAGGTTGCTCTGGGTGTCTTTGAAAGGCTTTATTGCCTCTCAAAACCGAGAGCCCACACTCAAGAATCACCTGGAACCTGGCTGGCAACAGACAGCAGAGCACGGCAATTTACTTGAAAAAATAGTAAGTACATTTACCAAGTACTGTGTACAATTGTTTATTATTAACAAATGGTTGGATATTTCATTAAAACCCTTTTTATATTTTACACCAATTTATGCATATGTTGAATGGGTTTGACAGTGGTTTGTACATTACTGAAAATTATCTAGACTTTTAAATGGTACTATGGTCCAATAAGTTAAGTCAGACTATTATTAATGCATGTAATCTATCAATACATACAAGTCTTATTTGTCTCACGTCATGTGACAAAGTGCCAATAATCTTGGTATTGCTTATACCCATGTTTTTAAGAATGCATTATACAATATACAAACATACTAATAATGAAATGTTGTGAGAGAGTTATTTAAATGTTTCTTATTAAAGACAGTTGTGGTAACTAAATAGCCAAACTGTACAGGCATTTCACAGGCAAACAAACAATAATATTAGAATCTTACACTTTCATCCAGGGGGTTAAATATTGTGCTGGGCTTTAAATTTATATTCTATTTAGCCTTTCATCGCACTATAAAGTACGTAAAAGTATATGTTCTGGCACTAACTGGAGCTGTGAAATGTAAGACATAGACTCATAGCACCCTTGGCAAAACTATTTTCTCTCTCACACAAATATAGACTCATAGCAGCGCACCAAGTGTGAACAAATGTTAAATATCTGTAATTATTTAATTAGCATGAAATCTAATTATAACTTTTTGTAGAAGTTAATTATGCATTGATTAAAGTGACTAAGGTGATAATTGACCATCAAAATACACTTTGATAGTTTCAGAATAACTTAAATTATATACCTACAGAAAACAGAATAGGACTTTTAAACAAACTAAATATTAACATTTGCAGAGGTGGAATAATTTTTATATTTTCCTGAATCACTTTTTTCCTTTGGTAACTCAGAGCAGAAAAAACAGGAAAAACCTAGTTAACAAGATGATTATGACGAATGTGACATCTGCCACCTACGCTACTTCCTCAGTCATGATAGTTTTATGCAGTATGCGACCTTAGGTCTGCAAAATTAGGACAGTCACCAATCTACAAAGAGAATGCTAAGTATTTTGAGTTCAGGAATATTATAATTCATAGTATAGATGGAATTATGAACTCATGGACCCTCACATTATTAAATTAATTGTTTAACATTGACTTCCCACACTACAATCTACATCCAAATATTATTTTGTCCAATATTTGTAAATGTAGGAGGAAATAAATTATATCCCCTTACATCTTTACTGTCTCTCCAAGGATGTGCTTTAACAAAAAAATGCATCCCGCCTTTAAGCCACTAGTTACAACAAGTGATATCCATTGCAAATTCACACCATCTGGAGGAGATTATGTCAGACAGATGGAAAATCTCATGGTTACTAACAGTGGTCAGAAAAACTCACACTGAAATCCCATGTTATGTTGTGCACTGATATGACAACGAATCTATCTAATCCAGGAACCATCAAAGTGAAGACAAATCAAAAAAAGCATAGAACCAAACTAAACAGTGTTGCATTGTGTTGTTCTGCATCGTAATAGTGTTGCATCAACAGGGAAGCTGTTGTCAAGATGTTTAAGATACGAAAAGCTAAGGATGAGGAGCCGACGGGTGCAGGGCAGGGTAAGTAGGGTAACCTGAGATGTGATCAAACTGAAAGCATTTTCTGAGACAAACGTCCTCAACGCTATTTCATTTATTGAAACTCTTTGCCATTCCTTCAGAAAGTTGTGAATAACACAATGCATCTCATTTAATGGCAGTGAAAATCAAAAAAGGTCAAAGGTGCCCGGCGTTATGATTACTCAATATGTGGAAGAACTACCTGATGACATGGCCACCCCAGATTTCACTCCGAAACCCATTGCTCTCACTATTCAAGAAGGTAACATATCTATGATTCCTTGTCAAATGTATTTTTATTTGATTGCCATGTCAAAGATAATAAGACAGGTCAACATTTATTGCAGGAAAAACTGCCATCTTCAGGGCAATAATAGCTGGTAAACCGGCACCAACTGTGACCTGGGTGAGAAATGATGGGGAAATTGATAAAGAAAACTACAAAATCATCTTTGATGCAAGTTCTGGTGAACAACAACTACAGATGAGCGTGCTAACAATCTGTCGTACAGAATTGTTTTAATAGCTTCAAATCAACATACTATTTGGAAATGTCCAGAAAATTCTGGTTTTGCTGAATGTTGACAAACATGTATTGATTGATAGATTCCTAATGTATCTGTGGATCAAGCTGATACCTACAAGTGTTTTGCCAGAAATGAATATGGAAAAGCAGTTGTCACAGTCACTCTTAACGTTATTGAAGGCAAGTTCCTTACTCTTAATCCTTCAGAAGTGAAATCAAAAGTAATTTTATAAAACATATTTGTACATCTGTGTAACTTCACTCTAACGTTCTCCATTTTAGTTGGCTATAAAAAGAACACAGCCATGCAGCAATCAAGAACAGGTACACAGCCTACATTTAATTTGTAATAATTTACTGTTGGTCCTTTTAAGAATAAAAGTAGTAACCATGGTGCTGGTTGTGTTGCAGCTGTCCGGGAGTTACCGGAGGATTTCAAAAAGGCCTTGAAAAATACGTGAGTATATGCTGAATTTACAAATCAAAGAGTACATGAGGGAGCATTTTTGATTTGCCGTTTTGTTTTGCTCAGTTTTGTTTGGTTCTGTTTCCATTTTTGGTTAATTCAGTTTGTCTTGTTTCGGCTAGATTATTTTTTTCCATTGTTTAATAAAATGTTCTCTCCATCTAGGGTTGACATGGAGCCGAAAGAAGAAGCAGAGCCACAAATTGATGAAAAGTTTTGGGAACTGTTGATGAGTGCAGACAAGAAAGATTACGAGTGTATCTGTGCACAGTATGGTGTTACTGATTTCCGTAGGATGCTGAAGAAACTAAGTGAGAAAAAAGACGAGAGGGAGAAAGAGCAGGAACGGGTATGATTCAACTTCATCTAAATATGAAGGACCTACATGGCCATCTTTACTAAAGACAGATATAATGTATGAAACACAAACTCTTTCTATAGTGTCTAAGTCATTCTTTCCTGTTTCAAATTACTATAGGTTGTTGAACGACTGTGCAACCTAAAGCCCATTGAAATGAGAGATGATGGTGGTGCAGAGTTTGAACTTGAAATGTCTCTCAAAGACCCTTTCAGCAAAATTTTCATATATAAGGTAAGATGTTTCATTTTGACCTTTATTTCTTAATTGTGAATCAATTAAATGGAAGCACGGAAAGTAAAAACATATTGCGCAAACTGTTTATATATTGGAAAAACTTTTACGAGTGCTTATGTTTGAACAGGATGGAGTAATGATTCCTTTTGATGCTGACGCAGAAGTAAAACATGGATTGAAGCAAGTGGGAAAGAAGTTTGTGTTTAGCATCAATGATGTTGACCCAGAAGATGCGGGATTGTACCAAGTGGAAGCTGATGGAATTAAGATCTTCTCAACCAACTTAAAACGTAAGATGATGCATCAAATTAATTGCATTCTTAATTAGTACACAATATTGTACAGATCCTATTGTAAGCTGTATTTTCTTTGCCTAGCTCCCCTGTAGAGTTCTTGGTTAAGATTGAGGATGTGACAGCAGAGGAAAGAGAGGATGCCGTGTTCGAGTGCCTGGTCTCAACACCACTGAAAAAGATTACTTGGAAGGCGAAGAATATCTCACTGGAGCAAGGAGACAAATATGACATCCTTGTGTCAGAAGACATGCTGATTCACATATTGGTGGTGAAAGACTGTATGCCATTGAACAAAGGAATTATTGCAGCTGTGGCTGGAAGGGCAACACCAACACCAACTACTACATCACCAACACGTGTGGGGTCTGCTCCATGGTGATACTCAAAGTTGGACCCAAAGACAGTGGCAATTACTCTGTCATTGCAGAAAACCCTCTGGGCAGAATGGAGTGTTCAACTAAACTTGTTGTTAAAGGTAGAAATTCTTCAGTCTTTCCTTACATCTTAAATTATGGTTCTACAGCTGCAAGTTTTAACATTTCCCTTCTTCTCTTCTTGCTCCTTCAGATTAGGATGGTACAGTGGTCCTGAACTCCTCAAGAGGCCTGTTCAATTTAAATAAATGGAATGCAATTGGATTTACTGATTTGAAACCTGCTGTCATTTATATTTATTTTTTGTGAATTACTGTGTTAATGTGTTTAAATAAATGTCATGAAGAAAACAAAGGAGGGAAAAGATAAATAAATGTTGTCACATGAAAGTTTTAAAGCACTAATAAAAATACGCAAGATGCAAATGTTAGAGACAGTACTTGAGCACAAATTATACTCAATTTACCCTCTGGGTGCAATGAGCACTTTGACATTTGTGATGATTTGTGATATGCCAACCCTGCACCCAAACACTTATTTACTGACCTATTTTTTCCTGTGCTCCCTTCCTTTTTTTCTCAAAGTAAACATTATTTTCTGGCTTTTCTGAAACTACTGGGTGGGTGTATTAAAATGCACTCTGTGCTGTAGCTGTTCACTGAAGTCTGCACCAACAATAGCGGCTTTGTAAGGTGACATTTTGAGCTAAATGCATACCATGGTAACATGTTCAGAATAATAATGTTAATGCTCATATGCAAATATATAAATGATGGTTAACAGGTTTATCATTGTTATTTTTAGCATGTCTACAGAAAACACAGCTGAGTCTGATAAAGAATGACATTAAAAACAGTCACAAACCAAAGTATTAGTATTAAATGTTGGTCTGATGATGCAAGGGAAAACCTATTAAAATTCAATTTACAATGAACATAAAATGTACCAATTTTCATTGCAATCTATCTGAAGGTTTTTGAAACATTACATAACCTCCACACAAAAAAAGAATCATGATAATGCTAGAAGAAGATTTTTGAAATCCCCAAAGTCAACAGGATACACTGTCTAGTAACAACAAATGTTTTACTAAATTTCACACCATGATTAGAGTCATTCACAATCATTCTTTGGAGACCATGCGTATGTGTACAAAATTTGAATGGCACCCAATCAAGTAATTAATATATATTTCAGTCTGGACCATAGACTATATACAGAAGTGGATATCGCTTCCGGGTCTGAAAAGTGAAGCCACAGGCACATACCCTGTCTGCCAATGGTATTGCCTTAAACTGCAATACCACTGTGGACTGCTAGGGGATGCCTCAGGTTCCCGAACAGATCCACCGCTCACTCCTCCCCGGCTTGTCCAATTATGCTCACTTCTGGCTCCAAAATAGTAAAATGACGATGGCAAAAATTCCAAAATCAAGGCTTCAGAATGGCATTTCACAAATCAATGTGATGCCATCCATTGGTTTGTAAACTGTCAGTTTGAAGCCTAGAGTCTGGCTTTTACATCATCACCATTTTGGATTTTTGGAGCAAGAAATAACCATATTTGGACCAGCGAGGAAAGAGCAATGGGTGGATCTGACTTGAACTGACTGAGGAAACTATGCCCGCCCACCGATACCAAAAACCTGACTGCATTCAAGGCATGTGAATCACACCAGACACGCCTCAGGTATACCTCTCGTCAAGACCCAATATTTAATTAACTGTGTAATTATGTTCAGATGGACACTGATCAGCAGGAGTGAATTTAGTTTAGTTAACGGCACCATAATGACATGATAAAAATGATAGAAAATGTACTGACTCTGTATTTAATTTGAAAAGCTGATGCTTTTTAAATGGCAGTTTAATTGAGCCAGAGGTATTTTGTTGCCAACCCCTAGTGGCTCTCAGAGGTATTGCACTTTAAGGCCCTTTCACACTGGCTTTTCTTTTTAAATGCAGAGGTTACATCCATTTTTTATATACAGTCTATGCGTTGGGCCGACTGACCTGCCACACTGTTATATGCAGAGCCAGTCCACTACCTTAGCTAAAAACAAACATAATAAAAAAGTCCTAATCGCAAATGTTTTTCTCCAAGGTGGCAATATACTGACTGTGGCGCTGACCCTGTCTCTGCCTATGTTTACTGGTAAATTCAGATACAATTCAACCATTTATAACACCATATATAAACCCATTCTCTTCAAAAACAATGTCACATTTTTGAGCAGTATTTAACTATGAAGTGGCTGCAATCCCATTTAATTTTTTCACACAGCTCTGGCATACTGAGACATTTCTTGTGCCTTTGCCTTTTATTTTAACTCTGTGAGCACTGCTTCCACTTTGGCAAATGTCACATAGCTACATGTTTCTCTTTTACTGCCAACATGTGTTTGCACATTTTCAGCGGATATTGCAGGTCTGTTATAGAAAGTCATAATGACACAATTTCATGTGCATGACTAAGTACAACTGCGCAAACAACTGTACCTCTTCCTGTGTAAAGTCCCAGGACACAGTAATATTATCACTAAGCCACGTGGCATCCTGCTATTATTGACAAAAGCTCTTTAATGGGATTTTACTGGACCAGGCTTTGACATTTAAAAGCATGTAACCACTTGTCAATAATATTTAGCAATTCCATGTGGTAACATGTCTTGAAAATACAATATAAAAAAACGTTCCCTTAATATAACAAACAACAAAACACTGCTCCAGGTTGGGTTGTGTTATGTTAGCTTTTCGTCATTGTTTTCAGGACATAATTCAAAGCTTCTAACTTCAGTGACCTCTTGCAATAAATGCCTTCAAGAACGTCAAGCTTCTCATATCAGCTTCCCATGCCTGAGAACAGTCATAGTTCCTGTGCCACGCATCTGCTTTTATTACACGGCCTGAAACACACACACACACACACACACACACACACACACACACACACACACACACACACACACACACACACACACACACACACACACACACAAAACCATGCTCAAACTGAGCATAGCTCTGGTATTACTAAGACCACAATGACTGGGTGGTTCCAACAACCCTGACTCCATAAGGAATCTGATTGACTCCCAACATGCATGTAAATACCCTCAAGGAAGGTCAGTAGATTCAATAGAAATATTTGTCCTTGTTGACAAGAAATATGTAAAGTAAAAGTCCCTGTTAATTAGAACTTAAGGTCAACGATATTGCCCAAAAATAATATCACAACATTTTAGGATATTTGCGTAATAACAAGTCTTGATGATACGACACAATTCCGAAACATATTTTAATATCATTTTCAAGAACATACAATAGCAACAAATAAGTGTTACAGTGAAAATTTGTCAGCATAAATGGAACAGTTTGCCAAATATATAGTAAAAACTCAAAAAACATGCTTTACTTTGTAAACAACAGCAGTAACTCAGAGTGAGATTCAACCAAAGTTGCAAGTTACTTAAGTAAACTATGTCATACTGTGACACTGCATATTCATGTATTGCCATTATGCCAACAGTTGTCATTATCACGACATACATTTTTTGAATCATATTAAAAACTATGTTTGTATTATAACTAATGACAGAAATAGGCATTACAGTTCCCCTATTTGATGATTACTGACGTAATTATTTCTTTTTTTGATATAAGGCAAGTGCAACTCCGAATTACCGATTGAGTGTAATTCACTGACTACTGATTTACAAAAACAATGGTATCACTGTGACTTAGCACACTCAGAATTCATGCAGATGAATGCTGTTCTGTACTCAGGCAAAGCTGCTTTCATCCAACATAAAACTCACCCAAGGCAGTGAAGTAATTTGTTGGAAAAAACTTTAACTCCTCCGAGGATCTCCTACCCAATGACATGCTCCTTTGTAAAAATGTTGACAGCGGATTTATGGAGAAAATCTGTCTTTAAAGGTTTATGTATAAATCACTATAAACAGTGTACCTTATCTTTCCCAATTACAATTGACATGTTTGTCATCATTTCAATATGTTATTTTTGCCATCTATTAAACCAGGCATGTCAGTTTGCTCACATCTGGTCACATGTGTAACACCAATAAAATTGGGACTGCACAGCCAAGTGGTTCATAAAGACCATATTTAATGCAAGTGGAAGTGCAACCTGTCATCTGCAGATATGAAGCATGTGGTGTTTTCATCCAAAAAGCATAATCTCAACAATGAGGGTCCTCTTTTACCATTTAAAAATACCTAGAGTCTTGAAATAGGAGAAAATCCTTTGCTAAAGTCTAATTTACATATTTATGAGTTCCAGGGGAAAAAGCCTGTTTTGTGCGTATAAAATTTACAGAGCAACATCAAATTCATCTGGTACTTAGCTTTCAATAGCTTCTATAGCTGAGTACTGTCGGGATTACTTATTGGTCATCAACTAAATGAGAAATATTTGCTTTCTCCTACTTTGTTATCGGTGAAAGTTCATCAATACACAGCAATATATGGTGAGATAGTGTCACAGAATGATAGTCAGGTAAATATCAACAGTTACTGATTAAATCAAAACATTGTCAATGTTGATTAAATGTATATTTAATCAGCTTGTCCACTGTCAAAAAATATATATATTTGGATGGACATATTTGCATTTCTGTATTTACAAAGTAGTCTGTGGCCACATCAAAATGTTAAACATTACACATTTTGAAGGATCATGGGCTATAACTTATATACGTATGTTGCTATTTAAGACCGCTTAGAGACACCCAATAAAGACACTGTATTTTTAGTCCATGTCAATAGGAGTCATCAGTGCATTTAAACATTAGTATAATGTTTTGTTGTTCTCGTAATTTTATAAAAGTGTCAGTGTGAGCATACTTGGCTGTCAACACACGTGTCTGACTACAAACCAGCTCTTACTTTCAGCTTCACAATTAAAATACGACAGTACTGACTGACACAACTGCAAATCAGACAGCTGAATGAAAAGCCAAACACAAAACTGCCCATATAAAACTTGCATACAAAATTATTCCTTCACAATTCTAATGCTAACATGTGCCTTTCCAAAATTAAGTAAGAAAAAGTAGGGCTGGGTGATGGTGACATGTAATTTGTTTTGAGTAATTTTGATTTTTTTTTTTTTCAGTCTTGTGACCCACTTCTATTCTCTCTATATAAACAACAACAAAAATGTTCATTGTGCAGTAACTAGGGTTATTCATACAAGACCACCTAATGAAAAGTACCACTACCAAGACTAGTATCTCTCAACACTGTAAAGATACACTATTTCAGCAGACAATTACAAAATAGCAGCACTTGCATGGACAAGTAAGAAGGTTTCCAGTGTGCCGTCCTACACAACAATGTTCATCTATATTGGTCAACATATTTTTTTCCTGAAGTATAGGTTCCCCGAGAAGGGTGAGGTCTTATTTTTTAGAACTAGACAATTATGAACGCGGATCAGATGTTTTTTTTTTTAAGTTACTATCTCAGAGATCTCCATTGTGTTCTCTTTGGTGGCGCCTGAGGTGATAAGCAGTAATTGCAGCTGTGACGTTAGTCCGTTGGCAGTTGAAGAGCGAGTTGAAAAGCAAGCTTGTTGCATTAGCTCCACCTATCTTCTCTGGTAGAACAACTGCTGAGAGATGAAAACATGTCACTGACTGTGCACTGCTTCTGAGTTTTCCAGTGAAATGTCACCACAGACACTCAGCTTTAACAGTTCTTAATAATGTAAATCCAAGCAGCTTTTACATGTGGGGAACAGATTCAATGAACCATTGTGTCACTTCATTTGGCGACAATGACTTAATAGACATTTATTTGAGATTATGACTTTAAATAATATGACTGCCCGTCTTTGGTCTAACTTTGACAAAGCTCACATGTTCAAGCGTTACCAAGGAAATTCACAGCTTTACGTGATTGACTTCAGAGAACTGTCACTCACTGCTAGTGCTGGAGTGTTTGAGAGAAAACCCACATCTACATTTTGTGATTTCTTTGTATATTGTGCAAAAACAGAAATTATAATGATCTATTATGCATTGATATTATGAGAAGTCTTGGCTTGATTCCAATTTGCAGACATAAAACAAATCCCATTCAGACGACATAGGTCATACGATTGTCAACAAGTAGCCACAGTTATGGTCATCAGTGTGAGAGGCTTGTAGTCAGCCTTGGCTCTCCCTCCTCCCCCTTTTTAGAGGTTGAGATTTATGCCAAAAACAAAGAAGCAATCCCCTTTCTTGGCAGGCACCGTGTCTGACAACGTGTGAGCTTGTCAGAGTCATTGACATTCCTGTAAGGATTTAATAGCTTGTACAGCAGGGAGGCTACACTCAAATATCAGACTGGGAAGCAGCACCACTGCAGAGGGTCACAGGAGGACTGAGGTGAGCTCATCATTCATCTTACATACAGCACCAGTCTTAGATGGAGGTGTTAAGTATTGAGCGATTTCTGCAGTGTTTAACACCCAACTCTGGGCTTGATTTACTCTTAACATGTATTCCAAGGATAACACAAAGTTAATGTGGTAAAGTGGGAAGGTGTTTGCCTATTAACGAAGGTGCCTTGTTTTAAAAATGGACAGTGCAGTCGTTTGGTTTTCCATCACTCACATTTTTCAGAAATCTAGTGTTAGTATATAGTTAGTGGAAAAATAAGACAAAGTTCAGGAAGTTATCCGATTCATTATCTAAAGTAAATAAAAATGCAAATATATGCTGATGACCCCTTACAATCTTAATACTCACATCTTACAAAGGTTTAAATTAACATTAAATTTCAGTGGTCACGACATGTTGTCCATGTTCACTCAATGTTTTGTCAGACACAAACGCATGCAACGATCCTTTATGAGATGCAATCTTATACAAACTTCATGACAGTTATTTTTATTCAAAACTTCTATTAAAATAATTCAACATTTTAGGAGCATCCTTTTTTTTTTTTTTTTTTAATCTTAACGTTTTAACTTTTTTTTTTTTTTTTTTTTTTTACACTACTACACTGCCCTTTCCTGCTTAATCCATTCACTTATTTCTCTAATTTCAAGGCTCTGGAAAGAGGTATTGAAAGCCATCTGTAACTGACACTGTAACTCCGTAATAACCCAAATTAAGCAAACCTGACACTCTCAGCTACTGCGCTTCCTTTCATCGTCGTTTGCTCCGTAGATAGCCACATGCTTTCTGAACATGCCCTTAGCAGTGCCTCGCTTTTAATCATTTTTATGATGCTCCGAGTAGACTGTCCCATGCAGCATTTCAGCGCTCATCTCAGAAGCAGCTGGTCAGTTAACAGCAAACTGCAGCACAGGTCACATGAAACCCATAAAAAAAGCAACTCTGTTGGCTGACGACAAAGCTAAAGTCCAATGACACAAAACACATTTTGTTTTTTTTGACAAATCTGAAAAGAGTACATTTTGAAAAGCTTTCTAAGCATGAAAAAAGCTCATCCTAAGTTTATCCTTTATCCTAAATTTAGCTACAGCATATTTAACACTACACATTTTCATATACAGTATGCTTTAAAACATGAAAAGATCTAGACACTGATTTGATTATAATGACTAATAGGCAAAATTGTAGAGCTTAGATACGATAAAGATAAATTCTATATCTCATTTGTACCTCAGAAGAGCAAAATATGGTAATCCACAGTGATTAAAGCTGTAATATTGAGAGAGTTTAACTAGAGTAGGACATCATGTCAACAGTGATTTACAAGACTATTAAGATGTTCAAGATGGGATGTTCACAGGTTTATGTGGCACGTGGCATATCATATGACAATCCGGTTTTCTCATCTTCCAACAGCCGTGAACCATTGAAACCCTATAGTATCACGCGCCAATACCATGTGGTGTGACATTGACGCAAAAACTATACAAGAGGCTTTCAGAAGTCAAAACTGAACTTCAATGTGTAACAGAAAAGAGCTGTGAAGACAGCGAAGTTGGCTGGTCAGTCAGTCATTCAGTAAGTTTTTGCCTGTTTGTTGGCCTGTTCACTTTGAGGTATGAGGAGCTTTACAACCAAAGTTGACTGATGGGAGCTGCTACATCAGCTGTCGAGCTGCCCCGCTGTTAGATGAGAGATTGAGAGCATTACCTCTGTGATGTGTATGTAAGGACAAATCAAACAATTTGTTCCAGTTGGGCATAAAAACCAGTATAGCCCATACTGTCAATCAGCTCTTAGTTTTATTTCTCACTGGTCCTGTGACAAGGTATATCCAGAACAGTGTTAGAGCTCACACAGATTTGGTAATATTTAATTTTTAGGAAACAAATTTTCCCAATCAGTGTCTCACATTTACTCTCAGATACCCTGCCTGAACACCACACCCAGCAATGGGAATGAGTGGATTTAAATTTCTCCATGAATGTTGATCTTATGGGTTGTTTTATTCAATTTCTAATCAAAGTGTTACAAATGTACAGCATGTTTGGGTCCTGCAGTGGGACTACAAAGGCTGAGGAGAGGGTGCAGATTACAACCAATATTTGGGAATGTAAGCATCTCTCCTACAAAGCTATAAACCAAAGAGTTAAAACAAATGGTACAGGGAATAACTGGAAATTCTTCCAGCTCCAGGCAATCTCAGATATGTTGTCACAGTCATTTTTATTCTAAAAGTGATATTTGAACCAATACTATGATAAAGATGTAAATTCCTGAGTCACGCAATAAAAATAAAGACATTTCAAGCCAAAGCCAGACTTTTTTTTCCTCCTATATTTTCTTTGGGATTATCTAGTTTTGGGGCTGTTTTTGCTGTTGTGACTGTTTTAACAATCCCAACCTAATTGCCTAAATACTGTCAAATGAGATCCTAATTTTAGGAATTAGCCTGTTGCTCTGTAGGCTTGTAGGCCTCTGTGATAGCGAGAGCTTGCGTTAACAATAGCTAACTATCTACCATTGGACAAACCGTCAGCTAACCCTACTCTGAAGACAAAGATCAAATTTCACTTGAAGGTGCCCTGTGGAGATTTTAGTAAAAAAAAAGTTTGTTTAAAGATGGGGACAAACAAACAAAAACATTATTTTGTAGCGGTATTAGTGGTCAAAAAGATTACAGGATACTTTTAACCATCAGTGCCAATTTTTTAACGTTGCATACGGGCTTGAAAATACCAAGTTTAATTAATATACTGAACAAAACAGAATTTACATTCACAGCAATTCACAGCATTTGTTTATCAGTTTTCAATGATTTTAGGTAAAGTCTTCTTTATTTGAATCCATACTGATGAAAATACTGGTGTGATGGCATCTCGGTGTGGTGTAAATAACCGTGTACTTCAATCAGTGTATCGTCTAACTAAATAGTAACATTTCTGCAAATCCCCTTAAGCCCCAGCAACACTGAATCCATTACAATTAATGTACAGTCTATTTTAGTGATGTGACATTTGATATTCTAAGTTTAGTAATCATGTGGGGTAATGAAAGATTGCTATGTACTAGGAGAGATCCCTGCTGCGAATGGAACTGACAGATCATAAAAAAATGTTAATTTGATAAGCACATAATCTTTTGAATATGTTGCAGCTTAAAGTGACGACCAAAAACTGTTGAATATTAATAGTTAAAGCCTGGTAACGAATTACATCATGAGGTTACAATAAAATCCTACACTGCAGTTCCATTTTGAAGAGGATTTTATTCTTGTTTAAAGTGACAACCCTGAGCTTCGTGATATGCAGATAGAAACCAAAATGGGTGTTACTTTTGTTTCATTTTTTAAATTTCTCTATTTATGAATAAATATGCAAATAATCAGTCCCCCAGGAACCATTAACTGAAATTGAACTAAAATTAAATTGTTAAACTGGGATGTACAGTGTCTCCCTAACACTGCCCTTTGCTGCACAGAATTATCTAATAAAGAATCATCTTAAATCGAATCACATCAAAAAACCCAAAACCTGTTTGAAGAAGTTCAACTCCAAAGGAACTTTCTTACCAAAAGTCCTGAGGCAGGACTTTTTAGAACTCAAAGATCTGAACTGAAACCTTAAACAGGTACAATTGTATCATTAAGAAAAAGTAGATTTCTTTCAAAATAGCATTTCAAAGTTGCTATAATTAACTGCAATGTGAAAAGATGAGAAGAAAACATTTTAGTTCAGTAAAGCTGCCATCACTGTGCTTAAATGTTCTCCATCATCTGTTGCAGTTGATGAGATTTGACTCTTTCCAGGACTCAAAGGCCTCAAGATGTTTAAAAGATCAAAAGTGACGGATGGGACAGCCACCGGCCAAGGTAAGCAACTAAAGAAGAATACCCACCATCAAAATGAATGTGTCTACACAACATCCCAGAAGCATTAGAAATGAAAAGTAACCAAATAAAACCAGTGAATCTGAATTTAGCGGAAATGCTGAAGTCTTGTAATGAGATTAGTGGACACTATCAACTCAAACCTGTCGTAATCTGTCTTTGTTTTTGTTTTAGAAAATAGATTAAAAAACAATTTTGCTTTGTCTTAATGATTAGAAATGGTTTGCATATATATATACATATATATATATAATGCCCAAGATCAATGAAAAAGATTTCTGAAATATATTTCAGCTAATTTGGTCAGTATTTCAGCTAATTGACAGACTCTGACAAAGTAATAAAACAGAACATTTCAAGGCCAGAGTGAAATGAGGCTGACAAGGACAACATTTTATTCCGTCGCTCATTATGAAGTCAACTCTATAATCCGATGCTCACACTATGATGACGTGCTGTATATGTCTTTAATATGTGCCTTATCAGGTCCTGCTGCAGAGAATTGCATTGGTATAGAAGGTAGGCTTAGGGGACAACAATAATAAGCCGTCTCTTTTTCTATCTACTGCTCACGAAGGCATGAAGAACGGATATGCAATGGATTTATGAATATACTGTATGAATGTACATATATTTTGTGCGTGGATATGTAGGTGCATCACTACATATCTGTTCCTCGGGCTGAATTTCAGGCATGGATTCTAACTGAAAAGGATAGAAAGATAAAGGTTATTGAAATGTAAATGTACTGAGCAAAAGATACCCGTCTACACCAGAGCCACATGGCGTATAGCTCGGAATGATGATAGACCGAGTAACAATACCATTCTAATATGTCAAATATTAGAATGTGTTTTAGCGTGGTTCATGTGGGTTGATGATGTGATTACAAAACAATGACAAATTTTGAAGGTTGGATATGATCGTGGTCATGTTTGTTTTTATCCTTGCGTGTCATATATCTTGTCACTGACATTTCATTTTCCAATGCTGACAGTGGGGATCAAGAAAAAATCAAAGGTCCCCGGGGTGATGATTACACAGTTTATCGAGACGCTGCCAGAGGGAAAGACCCATCCAGACTTCACCCGCAAGCCGATTGCTTTGACCATCCAAGAGGGTATGATTTTTAGTAAAAAATTATATCAAACATCTATATTAGAAATATATTCCAAGGTGGAATTTACGTGATTCTGCATAATAGTTTAGATTATGAGTTTTGCGCAAGGTCAGAAAGGAGCCCTGCCATTCAACCCCAAGAGACAGCCAGAATGAAACACACAATGACTTTGGTGTGTCTCACAGTGAAGGGGCTAATATTCATCCATTGAAATAGAGGAAAACAAACTGTGCCAACCTAGAGAACTGGCTGAAAGAATTGTTGGCCTTTATATTAAAGGAACAGGCCGTTACAGCTTTTCAGGGGTTTCAATGGAAGCTTCACAGACACTCGGTCATCCTTGAATTCATTTCATACCGGGTAGACCTATTATTTAGTTATTTAATGGTACTGCACGTGCCGGATACAATTGTGACCCTAAATGGAATGTATATTATATAGTAATGAACATAATTCTATTTTTGTTTTCTGAGCTACTGCTTGTAACTGCACTTTTTTTCTTTATATTTTATTCATTGTTTTAGTTTTCTTTGTTACGCGTTTGTATATGTCAGTAATTTGTTTACAAAATCTTTCATAAAAAAAGAACAAAAACAATAGAATAAACATAATAATTTGAAATCAAGACAAGCGACAAAGTCATTCTGCATAAGACTAATTTTCTTGTCATACAGGTACTGGTTAAAATATTGTATAATTTAGCATTGTGTGCATCACAAATTCATATTTACTAAATATCATAGTGTATATTTGCATCTCTTTACTGTTTTTAAATGGTGACAGGTGTTTTTTTTTTGTTGTTGTTTTTTTCAAAACAGGCAAATTTGCTTTTTTTAAAGCCATCGTCATTGGAGACCCAACGCCTACCCTAACATGGAGCAGAAATAATGGAGATGTTTCAGATACAGCGAGATACCAGAGCAAATATGACCCCAACACCAATGAACACACATTTGAGGCAAGTGATAGGGACTATCAAATAACAGTGATACTACAGAAACCTGCTGATGTAAAGAGGTGATAAGAATAGTGCACAGAAAGAAGTACAAACACAGAGAGAGAGGCCAGAAGAAGAAGGTATTTGATTACATGAGGGTCATTTAGTCTTTTGAGCTATCAATTTACTTTGCTAATTCCCACTGATCACTGATCATGACAAGAGCACGCTGAACAAAGTCAGTTCTGTGAAATGGTCGAAACAAGTCCACCCCTACATCCAGTTAACTGATTAAGGTTGAAAATTTAAAATAAAAAAAAATGAAAGCAGTTACACATCAGGTGTCCACCTACCAAATCTTGCAGGGTCCATAACTGGTTCAGAGTGTTTCAGTCAAATTTGGCCAATTTAAACACGCAAATACAATAACAAGTTGCTCTTAGATTAAACTTCAGTACATCTCAAAAACCAATAAGCTAGTTATGAATAACCAACTACACAGGTTCCCCATCAACCTCAGTCAGTTTTAACACTTTAACACCTCATGGATTATTACTAATGGATGAATGGTAAAATTACAGCTTCTTCCACTCCAAGTGGTACTATAGTAGTACAAATGCATACTGGCCTTTAACACATATTGGCCTATTGAACACCAGAAAAAACAAAAGCAAAACAGCAACAATAATATTCACTTTTGTATAACTAATCGTATTAGGTAATGCCCATATTACAATAAATTAAAGTTAACACATTGTCATGTGACAGGAGGTGTTGATTGCTATTATATTTAACGTGTCTTGAATCTTCCAGATGCCAAATGTTATGCCGGATCAAGCAGATATCTATAAATGCTTTGCCATAAATGAATATGGACAAGCCGTGGTCACCGTTGTTTTAAATATTATTGAAGGTAAGGGCCTTTTGCTTGTCATGGCTATAACAAATGAATGTAAGGGAAATAATTACAAAGCTTTTTAATATGCATGTTTTTGAGTCTGCCTGGTCATTTACTCCATGCACCAAATCTACTTCAAACCGAGAACACTTGATTCAAATTTGACGCTTTACTACTCCATACCCTTGAGTTTATTAGAGTCATTTCCGTACGTATCTCTCAGCAGTCCCCCTTGTAGGTCTTTTAATTACATGGTTTTATAAATAATGTAAGTATCCTCTCTTCCTTTTCAAGTTGGTTACAAAAAGAACAAAGCCCAGACACAAGCAGCCACCGATGTGAATTTTAAGACCGTTCTAAAAAGGAAAAGGTGGGCTTGACCTACTCTCATTGAAGGCCCTGTTCTTTTTCTGCACATTTGCAAGACTGTTTAACTGACTGCACTATATTTCGATTTCTAGCAAGATCCGACCCAAATCTGAGCAACCTGAAAGAAAAGATGGAGAGATAGATCCTAAATTGTGGGAGCTCCTACTTAGCGCTGATAAGAAAGACTATGAAAGTATCTGTGCAGAGTTTGGAATAACTAACTTCCGTTGGATGCTCAACAAACTGAATGAAATGAAGAAAGAAAGAACAGAAGAACAAGCACAGGTCTGGGATTTTTGTGATATTTACATAATAATGTCATTACTTTTTCTTTATGAAGCTTGACATACTGAGCATATTTACATTATTTTAAATGTATTGTGGTAGCAGAAGACACTTATTTGTCAATTCATTTCAAATAAGAGTCCATTTGGTTTCTTCTTCACGCTTATTTCTTCTTCTATTTTTGTCCCAGTTTGTCAAAAACATTTCTAACCTAAGACATATTCAGGTCAATGGAGATGGCACTGCCTCCTTTGAGATTGACATGGACCTCATTGACCCAAGCAGCTCCATATTCCTGTATAAGGTTTGTGTCAGAATAAAATCTTAACTCTACTAGTAGCCCTACTACACAACAGGTAAAGGAGTCATTTAAAGAAAAAAAGTCAACCTCTGGGGACTGTGAAATACAACAGCTAATTTAATTGCAATTTGGCAAGTACTTGCAAAGGTGCATCAAGACATATTTCACTTCAAGTTAGAAAAACCAGATGTTAAGCTGATCTGCTAGCAAACCTATACCTGTAAAATATGTTATCATTCTGATAGGATGTGCTACACATCCTTTATGTATACAGCTACATCTCCAAGTTTGAAACTATTTTTATTAAGTCCTGCTATGATGCTTTCATTTTTTACTCAAATGAGTGGCATTTCTCCAGCTATTATCTTGCAGCCATGTTTTTCAGAGACAATTTCAACCATCCCTAAGGAAATGATGTTGTATATGTCCCCCACAGGATGGTGAAATGGTTCCTTACACAAAAGAGTTGGGAGAAAAGATGAAGCACACTCTTAATAGAATTGGAAGAAAGTATGTTTTTAGTATGAGGGACCTGATGCCAGATGATGCTGGACTGTACCAGTTGGACATAGAGGATGTCAATATGTTTTCCACTGAGTTCAAAAGTAAGTAGTTTTACAATTGCACCTGACACAACAAACTGGAAGCTCTAATCAAAGGGGAAAAAAGACAATACTTTTGATGCCTAACACAACACAGCCCAAAAAAATGTAAAAAAAACTAAATAATTGACATCAACTGTGTTTTTGCTTTATCTTTCATTTGAGTATAATAAACAACTTGTTATTTTTCAGTCCCCATGGTGGATTTCTTGGTGAAAATTGAGGAAGTGAAGGCACTGGAAAGACAAGATGCCGTGTTTGAGTGCGTCCTGTCAAACCCCTTTTCTAAAGTTATGTGGTTTGGCAAGAACATGCCACTGGAACAAGGGGATAAATATGATATTGAGGTTTCAGAGGACAAGCTCATACACCGGCTGGTGGTGAAAGACTGCATGATTGTAGACAAAGGAATTTATTCTATCTGCGCAGGGATAAAGTCATGCAATGCATGGCTCGTTGTTGAAGGTAAGATATTATACTCCATTAAAAGACTAACTGATAATTAATAGAATAAACATGAAGAAGAAAAATATATATATATATATATATTTTTTTTATCTATTATTGCTTTTCATGTCATTATATGGCTTTTTCGGTGCACACTCAGCATAAATCTCGCAATGTTTTTCCACTTCAGCTGATAAAGAAGCACCAAAGGGCAAAAAGCCAGAAAGAAAGACAACAAGGGCTGGAGGATCTGGGGCAGATTTGCAGAAAATTGCCCAAGAGCAACAAGTGAAATTAGAGGCGGTGAGAGAGGAAAGGAAAGAACAGATTAAAGCTGCTAAAGAAGCTGCAGCAGCTGCACCTCCACCTGAATCCCCTCCTGCACCCACTTCAGCTAAACCGAAAGCCTCCAAACCAAGTAAGAATGTCTGCGAAACGGTTTATGAAACAGGGCGTTAAATTCAAAAACAAGGAGGCCATAGTGTCCCTGAATGTATTAATCAAAAGTGTAACTCTTTACAGTGATCTTTATTTATTTATGTGCATGTATTTGCATATAACAGGCATACTTGTTAGGATCATTTGTTAACATGGCAACCTCTAACTGGTTTTAATGGTTTATAGGAGTGGCAAAGGGTCCAGCACCACCTGAGGAGGTAGTAAGCACAGGTAAGAACCTGAAATGATTGTTAGAGCTTCTGCATGCGTTCAAAGGTGAATATGACAGCTGTCTGAAATATAATGGCCTTTGAAATCATGTTGTTGATCCAGATGGCCTTTATTTTAACAAAAGCCTGTGCATCTAAATGTTGTTTAAATCACTGCTGAGGTCACAGTAATGTTTCAGCTTTATGTTATAATGTCTTGCGTGGTCAGCTCATTTTGTGATTGACCACCTCTTAAGGCCAGATTTTGCTCAATTTAGATTTGTTGGTACAATAAATATCCTTACGATGACTAGACAGACAGGTTGCCATGCTAGTACACAGTTGTTGGCAGCGCTGAATTTGCTGATGGATTAAAAGTCAAACACTTCTTCCGAGTCACCTCTATATCTGTCTTACACTTGTACAACCTTAGAAATGCTGTAACATCCAAGCAAGGCCTCAAAATAAACTCCTGGAAAGGCATCAAGCCTCAAGAGCAACTGGTTAGCAAAATCCATATGACTTTTACAATCCATCTGTCTTTATGTCACGTTTATAAATCTCGGCAAACACAGTTCAAAACTCACAGTGTAACATTGATAGCATACGGTAGATCTTTTACCGCTTACTAAGGTCTGTTTCATATTTACAACAACTTGTACAACAAAAAAGTCTGTTTTGACCTTCTACAAGTGGTATTAATCAAAAACCCTGAGTAATTGTGCCACCATAGCCTACTCCGTTGCTACTGCTCCGGCTGTAAAACGATGGATAAATAAAATAAAAGGAATCACAACTACTGTGAAAACACTTGTTTTACTATCAGAATTTGCTCCATTTGTTTTGATAACATTTGGAAAGTCTAGAAGTGGTGCATGATTGAATTGTTTTATACTCAGTCAAGGTAGTATAGAGCTGAACTGGAAGTTAGCTGACTAGAACAGTGGAAGTCTCTGGTGCATGGCCAGCATGGGAACGTTTCACCAGACAACAGATCCATATGCAGTCCAGTGAAATACAGAGTTTATCTGGCAGTGGTAGATTTTTTTTCAGTAATGTGTGAAGTTGTTTGGCAAACTTGTTACAAACATCATTTATATGTAAAAGTCCCACACTATAACTTTAAAGAGAGTATAAACCTTGACCCCATTTATTCTGCAACTCTATGGCTTTCACTGCACAGGAAAAACACATAAAAAAAAAAAAAAAAAACTACAATACAATGCCATTGCTTTGGAAGATGCTTTGGTGTAAACCTAAGAAAAAGGAATGAAACATTCACTGGTATGACCCTTTATGAAAGCAAGTGTCAGAAGTCATTGTATTCATCCATAAACTCAGAATAACGGATAGAAAAAAAAACATCTGAAAATGTTTCATACTGTCTGTGATCACCAACAGGTCATACAGACACAGCATCAACAGCAGCAGCCGAAGATTCGGGAGGTGGTAAGATGAAAGAAAACCATGGAGCACATAGGACTGAGGGAGAAATTCACTAAAGCAATTTTAAATTACTTACTGTTGTTGCTGTTGGGCCACTCGCATGAGGAAACCAAAGCTGGTGAAGTGCTTGATCAACCACTTCTGGTTGCGGCAGGTGGTATTGCATGCTGAAAAAGCACAATAGTAACATCGATATTAAACCGCTAATAAAATAACTTTTTACTGGCTTTAGTAGCAGAAATTAGACTTTACGAATGAACACAATAACTCTGGTATTTGCGTAACCTCTTCTTAGAATCTAATGAAATTATTGTGGGGTGGCTGTGGCTCATTGCCCATCGAAGGTTGGCGGGGTTTGATCCTCGGCTAATTCCTGTCCACATGCTGATGTGTCCTTGGGAAAGACACTGAACCCAAAGTTGCTCCCGATGGCAGGCGAGCACCTCGCAAGGCAGCTTTGCCGCCATTGGTGTGTAAATGTGTGTGCGAGTGTGTGAATGGGAGGCAAACTGCAAAGCACTTTGAGACCGCTATGGTGATACAGCGCTATGTAAGTGCAGACCATTTATCATTGTACCATCTCAATCCTGTATATTAACATAGTTTGCTTTGAGTCAAATACCTTTACATACATGAGAATGAATGATATAACTCTGAATTCTTTTATAACCAGTAGGTGGAAACACAGTTCTTAGTACGTGTTGTACTAATGTGTTTGTGTCTTGTTAGAAAGTCTTGTGAGCTCGTTGGGTTTATGTTCAAGTCTGTGAAGCTTCATGCTTGCTAATTTTAATTGGGCTTGCTTTTGATGTTAGTAATTTGCTCCGTTACTCGAACCATATCACACTTCTAATATTGGAGCCATGCACTGTATTAGTCATTGAAATATGCAATTCATTTATTACAATACATTTTGGGTGCTGGTGATGTTTAAGGTAAATATGTTTTTTACTTTTGCATTTTTCTTCTTGTATGACAAAACTAGTATTTCTTGCATAACGCTATTGATATTGATGACCCATTTAACTACATTATCTCAACAAGTTTATAAATGAGCAGAAATTAAGAGCAATATATGGAGATCATTTATATATTGTCTACCTAGTAAGCATTTATGTAGCCTTGAACAGAAAGCTGCTTCAAATAAATATGCCAAGTGGAGAGTAACTTTGTTTTTATTTTGTCTAGAGCCTGTTATTACCTGCGGACTCTCGGATATATATCCTCTTCGTGGAACACCAGCTGAATTATCTGTGAAGATGAATACAGACTGTGATGGCACCTGGTTCAAAGATGGAGAGCAGGTAAAGCCCATAAATAACTACAGTTAAATGTACAGCTTACATTTTGAGAATTTATCTAACACTTACATTTAGACAAACTCATGAGTTAAAGATAAAAGAAATGTAAGAAAACCTAGCATTCCTATATTGCTGCCACTTGCATCACCCAACTGTATACATCAGTAAAAAGTGTTGTGTCTCCAGAGTGACACTGCCAGGTCATTTTTTTTTTTTTTTTTTTTTTTTTTAAATTTTAGTAAAGAACACAAAATAGACAAGTTATAATTTCACTTTTCATTTGTTTTTGGATTTTATTTTTAGCTAAACTCAGGTGGAGGAATCACCATAACGAAAAAAGGAACTTCTCACAAGCTGACAATTAGAAGCTGCACAGATGACAGCTCTGGAGTTTATCGGTTTGTGGCAGGGGAACTGAGTACGCAGGGAAAGGTCACTGTTGGAGGTATCATTTACTCTCTCTTATTGCAGAATTTGTGTGATATAACACAGCGGTTACAGCAAACTGACCTATGCTTTGTGTTTCATAGACGTTCCTGAATTTGACCCAGACGATCTTCACAAGTTCTCCAAGCCTGTGATAGTGAGAGTGGGCCAGAATGCTGCTTTCAAGATGCCTTTTCCTCCTCAGGAGTCTTTGGTGGTCAGTTGGTTTAAGGACGGCACTGAGATTAAAGACGGAGGAGGAGTTAAGATCGTGAGGGAGCCCAATCACAGCCGGCTGCTGCTGAGAGACTGCCTGCGGACAGACGCAGGGGAAATAAAGATCCAACTCAAAAACCCATTTGGGGCTGTAGAGGCCACATCTCAGCTTATTGTGCTTGGTAGGAAAGCTGAGAGAAATCTAACAAGAAAAGTAATACTGAGGGAAAAAAAAAAAGATCAAATGTCTAGTATTTGTTTATCTCGACATTTAAACCATTTTGAAAAATTCTGTAAAAAAAAAAAATTAAACCCAACTAAACATCACATACTATGTCACTATGTTTAAAATTGAACTCCATGTTTTTCCAACAGATCGACCAGGTCCACCCGAGGGTCCGGTTGAGGCGGTTGAAACCACTTCATCTATAATTGAGATTAAATGGGGGCCTCCCAAAGATGACGGCGGCTCCGCTGTAACCAACTACATTATAAAACGGCAGCAAGCGGGACAGTGTCTGTGGACAAAACTTGGGGATGTCTCCGCTGACAAGACCTCCTTCAGGGACAGGAATGTGACTCATGGAAAGAAATACAACTACAACATCTACGCAGAAAACCCTGAGGGCATCAGCGACGCCCTGGAGACAGCTGATAGCATTATGGCTGGCATACTGAGTGAGCGTACAAAAAAAGAAGTCTCATTTAGCATTCCTCACCAAATCTCATGTTAATCTCCATCAGGTTGTAATAAATGAAAATGCCTCGGGATAGGTTCTGTGATTGCTTCAAATCGTTTATCACCGGCACCACTTAGTCACCGTAGATAACCTACCTTTTATTAATGCTGCAGTTCCTCTATATTCAAGAAAAAAACATTTGCAATATCCTGCAGTGATAACATGGATAATTTATACCACGTCTTGATTACTATTTAATTATTAACGATGATTTAATTCAACTTAATTAAACTACTTGTCATTCTTTAGTACTCTCTGGTCCACCTGGTGCCCCCACAGTGGTGAGTGCCACAAAAACCTGCATTAAGTTGGCCTGGACCCCTCCGGAGGATGACAGAGGAGTACCGATTATTGGTTACCAAGTGGAGAAACGAAAGAAGGACACAAATCAGTGGATTGCCCTCAATCCACAAAACGAACCGATAGAAGGTTAACAAAAACAAAAGCATTCTTTTATGTTTGGCTTAAAGCCCATTCAGAGCCTTTTTGTATTTTTTTGTTCTTTTGACTTTTCAGATGTGAACTATGCTGTTAAAGATGTCACTGAGGGAGCCGAGTATGAGTTCAGGATTTCAGCAATCAATGAATCAGGATGTGGAGATCCAAGCCCTCCATCTGCAATGGTGTGTGCAAAGAATCCCAACAGTAAGTCATAACTTTCTTTAGTGTGAATATTATTGATTTAACTTTGTTATCCAGAGCAGTGTTTGTTCCCGTCTGAATTTCATGTTTTCTGTGTTTTCTGTCCAGTGAGACCTTGTTTTAAGGACCCAGAGGACTTTATTGTTGTCAGAGCAGGAAACTCTGTCCGAGTCAAAATTTGCTATGAGGTATGACTGAACCTAAAATAAGGTTTGCACGCAGAGTCTTTCTCCATTGGTTTAAATCCTATATCTACCATGTTAATCTTTTCTGCATCTCATATTTCAACCTCCCATTCCAATCCTGTCATATTCTTGACTGATGAGTTTACTACGAAGATTTCATACGCCTCACACTTTATCTTATTTATCTGACACTGATATCTTCAGGCTGAACCTCCACCTCAGATCACATGGCTGAAGGATGATGAGCCAACATCCCCGTGGACTAATGTCATCAACACAGAGGGAATGTCTCAGCTTGTTATTCCCTCATCAAAGCGCTCAGATTCAGCCATCTACACCATTAAAGCCAAAAACTCTGTAGGTGAAGCTACATTCGACATTGAAGTAAGAGTCACAGGTAAGGACACGTAACAGGGTTTTACATCATGAATAATGCAGAGTGGCATTTGCATTTTAAAAAAGGGCAAAATGTTACTGTCCAAGACCGAAGAAGGTGCATCAGGTTAGCAGCGTAACTGAGAATGTGCTCAAGGTTTTCTTTGTCATTTGTGGGGTCTTGCACTATTAACTCGTATTCACATAAAGTGACCACTTTGAAGGGGATGGTGGCCAGATTCAAATCAGCTACAGTATTTGGTTGTAATAGGCACAATCTCTGAAATGTTTAATTGCATTTCGTAGTCATCATATATCAATAACACACCAGGCTATTGGCAACCCAGTGTCAAATCTCTTGGCATTTAACACTTTACAATAAAGTGAATTATTACTGTGTGATATACCACAATACAATAGGATTAACACAACTGGTATGCAATACCATTCCTGACAAAAGCCCAAAGGTAACACAATGCCTCTTGAGTAACGTAGGATTAAGCAGCCATTTTACAAAGAAATTGATTAAAAAAAAAATTGCTCAGTAAAAAGTCTAACATAATCTGCATATTTTTGTATTTGTTGCTAGATGAACCCAAGACTCCAGGGCCGGTGGCGATAGAGCAAACAGTTAATGGCAGAGTTGTGGTGTCATGGGCTCCCTCTCCAGACCAGGAGCTCGATGACCGCCTGTACTACGTGGTGTCTCAACACGACTCCAATGCCAGAGTGTGGAAGACTGTGGCAGACCGCCTCATCGCTAACACGTACACGGCCAACAACATCCTTTCTGGGACAGAGTACCATTTCAGAATCTACGCTAAGAATGATATGGGTCTTTCAGATCCATCTCAGTCACCTACATGGGGCTGCAACAGCAACAGAGGTGGGATAGTCATGTTTAATTAGGCCATTGAAGTAAAGTATTTCAGGCATGATAAATTGTATTTCCAGCAGTACAGAAGAAATGACATGAGGTTAAAGCACTACTGGAGTTCATGTTAGCTGCCCATTCAACTACAATATACTGTTCATCACAGCTAATCCATTGAAAGTACTGAATATGCTCTGACAGTGAAGCATTACTCCTTTGTGATATCTGACTCAATGAAGGTTGAGTATGTTAGATAGTATGTCAGAAATATATAAATACCCCTTTTTTTATTGATACACAAACATTTAGGAACTGAAAAGTTCATGTTGCATTCGAATAGAGCGGAGCACCAAGTTATGTCATTCGATCAGCATCAGCACCCGAGTTAGACCTGTTTTGTGATGTCACCTGAAATTCGAGTAGAGGGCACATCAAACTGTCAAATTGTTGAGGAACAGAAAGAAGGTGCAGGGAGCCAAATCCAGTGAGTAGGGGTCATGTGGAGCTACGATTGTGGTGTTGAGGGTGAGAAACTTGCTCGTTTTCAACGCGCTGTGAGTGGGGGCATTGTCATGCTGGAGGACCAAAGTGTCTTCAAGTCACAGCTCAAGTCATTTGTGCCGAACGTTTTCCCATTACAGCTGAAGTTGGAATTAACACCTAAATGAATTCTTGATGTGCTTTCTTCGGTCTGAGACAGTGAAGTTTTGCCCCTTTTGAAATGCAAATGCAACTCAAAAGACCTTACCTTCATTGTTAAATTGCCAGTGGCTTTTCAAAGCATTTTGAAGGGTCCCTGCTGGCAATTTCCACAGTTTGACGCAATATTTGATGCATGCTCTCAACGTAACTTGGAATACTTAATGATGAATTTAGACTCATAACTCATAAAGCTTCCCCTGCTCCATCACATCACGGTGCTGCGCTCTGTACTCATTCCGTAAATGTCTACAGCAGTATAGGTAGCTTTTGTGTTGTGTTCCAAATTGTTTAATCTCTGTCGACATTATTATCATGTGATCTTAGATACTAACTTTGAACATTCTTCCTCTTATTTTTCACTTTAAGTTCCACTAAGTTCAAATGGAGTCATTTCAACAGACGTCCGCTTTGAGAGACCTCCATCCATCCTGGTTCCTCTGAAAGTACATACACCACCGAAAGGTTACCAACTCTTCATGACATGTGCTGTCCGAGGATGCCCTACGCCCACTGTATCCTGGTACCTGAACGACATCTGCATCAACTCAGACAATAACTACTACATCACCAACGCGTTTGGCGTGTGCTCCATGTATATTCTCAGAGTCCGACCACAGGACAGCGGTGAATATAAGGTTGTAGCAGTCAACTCTTTTGGCAAGGCAGAGTGTGCCAATAACCTTATTGTTAAAGGTAAGCTTTAAGTAAGGAGGTGGAAGTTTTTCAGACGTGGTTCGTGGAAATGCTTCACTCTTATAATGATTATTTTTGTTTTTTGCTTTTTTCCACAGATTAAAATGATAAGAAGCCTTCACTGAGAATTTCCTGTTACCAACATGCTCTGGAAAATAAGGAAGTGGAATGTTTTGGTTTACTACATAGACTAATAGACTACATGACAGAATCCCATGTTTTAATTGAAAACAGCTTATAAAACCTAATTTATTTAATGTATTCACAATTCTTAAACTGACACTGGAAATATCAACTATAAAGCATGAATAAAGAAAAAAAGTATGATGACAAGTATATAAATTCTTAAGCTTCTGTAACCGCAATAAATCAACCAACTGACATGCGTGTAGTGTTGTTGTTTTCTGGCTTTCCCTGCATTCTGTCATTATTAATACATTTATATATTCTTCACTAAAATAAACTCTGTGACCATTATTAAAGCAACAGATGTTTCCAGCCGCACAAAGCTCCAATGTCTGAGCCCACGACACCAAGCACAACTCTGTATTAAAATTACTTGGCGCTTAATTGTGCTCACAAGGCCAATACCAATGAAGTCCATGCCGAAAATAATGCAACATCTAAAATGAACAATATAACTGTTAGATGTAACTTGTTCACAATATAACTCAGCCAAGAAGAGCATGCAAATATTATCTGATGGTTTTAGAGTCGCTGATAAGAGTGAAATAATGCAGCAATGTTTAGCCCAGATGTTGCATTATGTAAGACCACTTACCTCATTTCCACTGTTAGGTCAGGGGAGATTTGTGTTTATTTGCCTGTTGTCATCAGGTGTTTCTTGCATATATGTTACATACTTTTACGAGGTCAGGGGAACTATTCAAACTTTCTGAATGTCATGCTTACTTAACCTCTGATAATGTGAACCCAAAAACCTGCTCAGTACACCGTGTCCAACACACCACCACAACCCTGAGGGACCATCTTTTTATAATGCCACGGAAGGTCCACAGTGACCCAAGGCATGCCACGGGCATGCTGCGAGAATTTCCGTTGATACGTATCAAAGCTAATTGGAATAGCCACTCGATATTAATCACGGATTACTTTACAAAATAAAATGTCTCATGTTTAAGGTTTACTGACCAATAAAGTCCATAGGAGAGTGATCATATTACTAGAGAGCTTGTGAAGCTGCCAGTCCAGTTTTTGGTGAGATGGGTTGCCTGTTACATGTAGGAAATTGTAGTACCATGTGTATTGTGAATCCATAAATCATAAAGTCTCAACCATGAACATTAAGTACAGTAATATCCATCACTAATGTGGATGTCATTAATAATATCATGGAAAAAAGCATCATAGGTTTATTTAAATCTGATGGAGTTAAACCTTGATATTAATATACGAGGCTGAAGGGGGTTTTATATTTTCAACAGTAATGTTGGAATACTGTTGACCCGATATGTCCAATACCAGATTGAATGAACAGCCATAATGTATTTCCAGTGCCATCTGCAAAGTGATCGCTTTCATAGGGATGCGTAAGAGGAACCTCCACCCTTTACCACTGCTGTAATATGGGTTTTTACCAACTAACCATGTAAGGGTGTCTATGTGCACCAAACTTTTATCACCGAACAAAAAGGGGTGTCACCTCTGAAATATTGGATAGTGAGAAGAGTGCAAGCTGAAGGCAGATAGCTGAATGTAGACGACAAAGATTTGACAGTAAGTAAAACATTTTTGTTATGGAAAATTTCCAGTGTGAATAACTTTTACAGAATTAATCAAATGCCCAAAACCAACAATATTTGAGATGTGAAGTGTGACTGAAACCTTCATGCAGGATGGTTTTGACATACAAGTCAGGGCAACTGCAGGATTATTTTAAATATGGCATATTTTGATGAACGAGGCCTCGATTAGGACTGACAAACTGTGGACATTAGTAAATTCTTCAACTCTATACATTACAACATTTCACTTTAAGATAAATAGTGGTATATGTCATTGGGTAGATTATTAAATATGATACTTTCCTGTACATAATTTCATTAAGATAAGTGGTAGGGTTTGTTTAGCATAGAAAAATATTAGGTTAGATTACAGGCTGTCAAAGCATTTGATTTTGCAGCTGCAGAAATAAACAAACACTGACAAAAAGAAAAAACAAGAGTGACTAGAGTATAGTGTATGTACCTTCACAGGCACCGAAGTGATGTTGCCCTAAAATTTGCCTTTTTTTGTCTTGTATGAGATTAGTTTCTATGTCAACTATACAAAAAGATGAGAATATTAATGGCCCTCTTAAGATTTCTTTAACATTCAAGATCTCTACAGTGTGCCACGCTTCACTGAAAAATGTGACCGTCCCAACTGGCCTCCCATGACTAACAAAGGACTGAGCAGGAGCCTATGATTAGTTTGCAGTACAGAATGTGTGAATCATCAAAGCCTTGATATATATTTTTTGCTAGGTTGTAGATGTTGAAGGACAGATACCCTTTTTCATACTTTTCAATGTCCCTAAAAATGAAAGGACTTTGTAAAAAGCCTTGTGGCCATAATCTTGATATACGGGCCATTTTGTTCTAATTGAAAGATGTTCAGCTCTGCAGATATTAAAGGAATTACTCAACCTCACCAAAGATTAGAAATACCCTACTCTAACAGTTTTTTGGTCATTGCCATCTACTTGTACTTATCCTTAAGGTCTTGTGGATGACAGTCAAAGTAATATCTTGACTTCACTTCCAAGAAGCTCAGTGTTAGGTTAATGCAAATGCTGTATCTCATTAAGGCTAGAGAACAGTTGTTTATCAAATTCTTAACTCGTACATACTATACCTTCAAACAGAAAACAAATCAACATGAGCAGTTTGAAGTCAAAGTTTATTCCCAGTCTTTTGCTTGCAGTTAACAACTAGACACCACACAAGGATCATTTTGCAAAACATAATTTTTAAAGACTTGATGGCATAAAAAAAGATTTGCAGATATGTGCATTGGTTTAACAGTTTGATGTAGAGACATTCTGCTCCTTTCTATGTTTGGATCCTGAGTAGTTAAATTGCTGGCATAGCCAGTTGACTCCACAGGCGGTTGGAGCGAGTGAGCCACTAGGTGGGATTTCACATTCCCCATTTGCAGTTCCCCAGCATGTTTCCAACTGTCTGCACGAGTCATGCAGGAGTCAAGGCATCCCATGTTTGACAGGCTGATGTCATATGGCAACAGAGATGATACATGAGGAGAAGCTCCAAGGCAGGTGTTCTTAAACTTTTATGGATCATGACCCTGTTTTTAGGTGTCCTTGATTCTCATGACCTCAGCAGTTACAAAACAGAGTCAAGTTGAATCATGTGACATTGACCATGTGTCTGTGAAGTTACCCTCAATAAAATGACATGCATATTATTGTATAAGAGCTAAAATCATTAGTCAATGAATTTATTAGTCAATCAACATAAAATTTAGCAGCAACTATTTTCAATTAATCGATTCATTATTAGTTATTCAATGGGAATAATGCACAGAAATCACCTCTTCCAGCTTCTCAAATGTGAATATTTGCCACTTATGCCAACTTTGGGTTTGGGAAAATTATGATGGGCATCTTTAAAATTATTTATTGTTAATGCTATAGAAGTCAAATTTAAAGTGATAATAACACTAAGATATCATTATGGGTTTTCATCCAAGGGTAAGAAACACTGCTAAAATACCTCTCGGGGAATATAAAGATTGCCAATTATTTGCACGTTAGTAAAATTAAGCTTGCTTCTCTTCAAGAGACACAACGATCACACATCTGACCTGACAAACAACAATCCAAGGCTGCCATGAGTTCAAAAACAAACCAGGAGGCAAAAGCCTCAGGTAAGTTTGGAAACTGAGAGATGATCGTGATGCATGTTTTGTTTGTTCTATGTGTGATGCAAAAGTGGGGTGGTACAATTAACTGTAGTTTATACAAATAGGAACTTGATATAAACCAACAAAATTGTATTTGTTCAGAGAAAGGCATTTGCTTCAGAAAGTATCCTGACCCCATCACTTTTTGAGCACACTTGTGTTGTTTACAAAAGTATTTAAATCCCTAACTCAGTACTTTGTAGAAGCCTCTTTAGGTTAGGTTAGGTTAGGTTAGGTTAGGTTAGGTAGTTACTTTATTAATCCCCAAGGGGAATTTTTTTTTGCTACAGCAGCATACAGGAAAGCAATAAAAATAATCATACAATAATAAAAAGCAATTAAATAACAGTAAAAAATAAATAAATATTTGGCAGCCATGAAAACATTGGGGCATCTTGAGTAAGTCTTTGCAAACCTGAATTTGGCCAGTTTATCCCATACTTCCTGGAAGATCCGGAAAAGCTTTGTCAGACTGAATTAAAAAGTATCTATAAAACAATAAGTTTAGGTCTATCCACAAGTGTTTGGAGATTTAAGTCTGAGCTTTGAATGGGCCAATCTAGGACAGCCATAGTTTTGTCTCTAAGCCACTCCCGATGTTTTGGCTGTATGCTGTTGTGCTTAAAGCACACTAGGTTGTCCTAGTCTCAGGTCACATGCACTCTCTAGCAGAGTTTTTTGAGGACTTCTCTGCATTTGGTTGCATTCATCTTTCCCTCAGTTCTGACCAGTCTTCTTGTCCCTGCTACCGAGAGGCAGCCCCACAGCATGATACTGTCACCACCGTGCCTCATTGCAGGGATGGTATTTGCCAAATGAGCTCAACAGACATCATGCTTGGATTTCTGCAGAAGTAGTTCCATTTTTGACTTATTACATTACATTTCATTTAGCTGACGCTTTTATCCAAAGCGACTTACAACACACCGATGGTACACCATCGGGAGCAATTTTAGGGTTCAGTATCTTGCTCAAGGACACTTAGGCATATGGACAGGAGGAGCTGGGAATCGAGCCACCAACCTTCCGATTAGTGTGCAACCCACTCTACCGACTGAGCCACAGCCTCCTTATTGAATCAGAGAATAGTTTTCCTCATGCTTGGGGGTCATTTAAAATCAGTTTGGCAAACTCCAAGCTTTCATGTACCTCTTGCTTCGATGTAAGTGCTTTATTCAAAGGCCTGATTTATGAAGCGCTGCTGAGATGTTTGTCTTTGTCAGTTTCTCCCATCTGTGTGGAGGCCTTCTGAAGCTCCTTTAGAGGGACCATAATGACCTACTTGCTCTGTTACTCAGTTTGGCCAGACTGTCACCTCTAAGAAGAGTCCTGGTGGTTTTAAACGTCTTCCATTTCACAATTATTGAGGCCAATGTGCTGCTAGGAACACAAAACATTTCTGAAATGGTTTCATACCATTACACTGATCTATGCCTTTCCAATGAAAAACACAATAAAGTTAAAATAATGTGAGGGGGTCTGAAAACTTTCTAAAGTGTGCCAAGGATACACAGTACATGACGAACAAGAAGTGTGCCATTCCATGTTGTACTTCTGAGAAACACAACCACAGAGTGTCCAAAAGCCATTCACATATTCTAGGGGTGTAGGGGTGGCTCAGAGTGGTTTAAAACAAGGATATCTGCTTTATACAGTAAACAAATTCTTACTGAAAGTGTTCTCAAGTTTGCTGCCTCCTAAATCAAAAAGTTCCTCCAGCAGCAATTGGTATGCAGAAGGAATTGACTGACTGCTGTCCTACCAGACTTAGGTTATGTGTGAGTCAATGCTTGAGGAACAAGGTTACAAGAATCCTGCCTGCATTCAGATGATATAAGAGTATAAACCAACCCCCTGAGAGATGACACACACAATTTGATGAATATTCAATACATGCCCTAAAACTTAAGGATGCTGGAGAAAAAAAAATATGCAGAATAAGTAATCTAAAAGTAACTCTCAAAGGCCATAATAAAATAATAAGTTAGCTCTTGACTTTACTTGAGAAAATGGAGATCTGGTTTAAAGTCATTTAAATTATTTTATGCAACTAAACAAAACAAATTGATTCCTGTTTTTTCGTCAAACCTCTGTTGGTGTTTATCTGTATTTTTTTTTTTTATAATTGTGACCAGCCTTATTTCAGGTGTTTGCATTTGACTTTGTGCCACTTCATTTAATAGTGGTCTGGCAAAGTTTTAAGTCTGGTACGGCAGGGGTATTCAGGTGGACTGAATTATATTGAGTAGCATTTGTAATGTTTTGTCTAGAGCCAAAATAATTTATGGATTGGCTGATTTTATCAACAGATATTGGCCCACAACATTTTGTCTAGGCGTTAATGCAGTCCGATATGAGCTGACATTAAAACTTTTTTCCCAGAACATAATGCAGAAAATCATGGATGTGGTAATTTAGAAATAGTTCTATTTGTGGGTTTTTGTTTTTTTTTACTAAATCTGTGGCCAATAATTATAACATTCTTAGTGAAGTTTATCATTTCAGTGCACTGATGTCATCCTGGACAGATTGGACACATATATTTGTCACTTGTAATTGATAACATTTCAGCTGATATATCAACATTGTATTTTTTTCTACTTCTTAATATCACTAACAAAATCAACCCTAATCATGCAGTATTGTTTTTTCAAACATGATGGGGTAAGAATAATGGAAAATATGTCAATATAATTGCATTTTAAACATAAAGCTGACTTAAAAGCTCTGTGACAAAATTGTTATATTATAAGTCTTGTAAAGGTCAAATTAATGGCTGAGCTATTCTACAGGATTGTACCTAATAAAGTGGCCAGGGAGTGTATTTCAACTTCGATAATGTGTGATTACAACATATTGCTCTATTTTAATTGTTTGTTTATCAGAAATTCTTTTCATCAGGAAACCAGTGTTAAACAAATCAAAATGTGATTTAACTATGGCAGGGCTTAGTACCATATTTAAACCTAATTCTAATATAATTCCATCCGGCTGGAATCGGCTATAATAATTGTGGGGCACATTTTATTCTGCTTCATAGTGGGATATTAATTAGCTGTTTGACGTACCCATGTAAGGCAGTAATGAAGTCAAGCTAAATGTGCCCGCCCCAGGGTGACTGACGCAGCTCTGAGTCATTAAGAGGTATGATGCTTGTACATAAAAAGCAGTCACAGATGGTGGGTTGGAGTTTGTGATTTCAACAGCTGTTGGCTAAACTTGGTATTGTGTATCGGGACTTACATTTGAAATGTTAGAGGGAAAAAAAAAAAGGGTGAAAAATGTGTCACCTCTCTCCCTTTTGCTCTCTCCGCCACCACATAAAGAGCTGGTAATGCTTCCCATGTCATGGCTAAGAAGTGAGAATAATAGTTTTGATCCGGTGCCTATTCAACTGTATATAAAGGCAAAATTCTCCAAGCCACATTTTTCATAAGCATTTTTCTGCAATAATGATTCATTTGCATTTGCATTGTCCTGTCGGACTATGTGACTATCATTTGGAAAGGTTTAAATTGCTTAACCATTTTACAGTAAAGATATTGCTTAAACTGGCTATCTGTGCATTTATTCAAGCTTTACGAGGAATTTACCTAAAAATAAAATAATGACATACATCACAAACTGTTTTAGAGTGTATAAATAAACAAACAACAATTGATGTTCAAATTTGATGTAAATAATAGACAAATTAACACCGTTTAAGTTCAAGGTACTATGATAATGAAGTAGCTGCAACGGCAGACAAAAAGAAAGGAAATAGTGACCTCTTGTGAAATTCTGGCATAAAACTGCAACCAAAAGAAAAAGCAGTGATGGATATGCAGTCATGTCTGTTGTAGTTTACCATCAATTCTTATGAAAGTGTATATTTTACAAATATTGGAAGTGATCATGAAGATAAAATTGCTCTTTTAGTAGATAAAGGGAGAAATTAGAGGTTTAAATGCTGGGTAGAGCTTTGAGACATGTAGCAAGATAGATTCTGAAGCTCAACTTCAAATACTTAAACCATGCCCAATATAATGGTTTGGCTCAGAAATGTTTTAACTTTGGGAATAATGAAGATATCCTTGAACTGAGAAGATAGATTTTGCAGCTCAACTTGTTCAAATATTTAAACGCTATCCAGTTCCATGGTGTGGGTCAGGAATGTTTTAACTTCATAAATAATCTGTATATTCTGTTAAAACACACTATCCCTTTATAATATTTGTGTTTTCTATTTCTTGAAGGCCTTCTGTCCATGTTTACTTTCACAACCCCACACAATTTGGAACAGTCTAATAAACTTGTTTTTATCTTCCTGATTTTAACAGTGGTTATCAAGAAAAGGTCCAGGGTTCCTGGGGTTATGATCACTCAGTATTTTGAGGATCTGCCTTTGGGAAAATCAACACCCGACTTTACCCGCAAACCGATGGCTGTGACTGCTCAAGAGGGTAGAAAAACAAACGCACACAGTAAAATCGACGACAGTAACATTATGGAAACATTATCCACGACGGCATTACTGTTGTATGGTTCTTTCTTTCAGGTAAAAAAGTAATTTTCAAAGCTATGGTTAGTGGAGAGCCAGCACCGACTATCACATGGGGGCGTAATAAAGGCGAAGTAGACGACCCTGAAAAGTACAAGACCAGATATGATGAAAGAGCTCGAGAGCACATTCTTGAGGTGAGAACAAAGTGGGCAGAGAAAATGATCTCTGCGTATTTTTGTTATACTCATCTCATAAAACACTATGTTTTCAGACATCAGACTAATCTACAGCAAACTACTCTCGTACAGCCCCACCGCTGCAACTCTGTGTTGAATATTGAGCATGATTCAGTCCAGGAAGTCATTTTTTGAGTAAAAATACCAAGAAATCCCTGGTTTCAGCTTCTTCAATGTGAGGATTTGGTGTTTGTCTCATTTAAAATGTATAACATGTACATCTCTGGATTTTGGACTGTTGGTTGAACAAAAAGGTATTTGGATACTTTTTGTAAATAGGCTTTTCAATTTATATATTTATATTTTTTTTTTTATTAAACAATCAATAATATTTCTTTTTTACTAAACTGTTGGGCATAAATTCTTATTTACATGGCTTTGTTCTCAAAGTACTTCATAGAAATTTGTCGATTAGACCAGCTATTTCTGCATGGGAGACAGACTCAAATATTCAGCTTGATGCAGTCTTCTTGTGACAACATTGCTTTATCAGATGCTGAACATAAAAGTCGACCAAGCCGACACCTACAAGTGCTTTGCCACCAATGAATATGGGCAAGCTGTCTGCACCACCGCTCTTAAAGTTATCGAAGGTGACATTTTCTATGAAAAACTTGGATTTTGTCAAAATTAGATTATAATATACAGTATGACTATTCATATAGAAAAAAAAAAAAATGCTTTGCTGTTGTTTTTTCTTACAGTTGGCCATAAGAAGAGAGACCAGGCAGGTATGAACATCCGTCTCCGAGTTGTGGGTTTTTTTTTTTTTTCCAGGCTTACGGGGAGTTTTAGCTTTTGTTAAGCTTTTTTCTGAATTTGGATCTCTACAGCAATGATACTAACAATGTTGTAACATTGTGACATTGTAACAATTACTGAGATCTCATCTCTAATCAAACGGTTTCTGCAATTGCAGAGTAAGACACAAGGTTTCAAATAATTGTTATAAATGTACAAATCAATTTAATGCAATTATTTTTAAATAATTTACATTTTGGGATACCCTACCATACATAATGTCTAAAAAGTGACGATGACGTACTTATTTTTCCCATTTTCATCTAATTATCGTTTAGGAAATGGACAGGCACCACAGGATTTCAGGTCAATGCTTAAGAAAACGTAAGTTCAAATCAAAGTCAAGGTTTATTTAAAGTGTACTGATATAAATCCCCCAAAAATGATATAACTCTTTTCCCTTTTTTTAGTGTTGTTGTCACCAGAAAAAAGCAACTCCCGCCAAGGAAAGAGGGAGAAATTGATCCAAAACTCTGGGAACTGCTTATTTGTGCACGAAAGAAAGACTATGAGAAAATCTGTTCAGACTTTGGTGTTACTGACTTTCGCTGGATGTTGAAGAGACTAAACCAGATGAAAAAGGAAAGGGAAGATGAACAAGCCAAGGTACTATCTGAAGTCTGTTACAACTGCACATGAACTTTGCATCTTTTAATCTTTGTTGAGATTTTAAACAAGGACAAAAACTGACTTGCATTTTGAGTTGCAAGTATGATACAAGTGTTTTAAAGCTGCAATATAAAGCCTGGTGGTTACAAATACAGTTTGCTTGTTTTTAGATGACTTTCAAGTGTATTTTTCAAATCTGGATATTTTTGCATGTTTGTGCATTAAGACCAGTCTTGCCCTTGGCTAAATGAACCCCGTGTATTTTAACAAGTAAACATGTAATGCTTGGCACGAGGCTGCTGAAAATGTCATGGCTTCAGGAGTGCTGTTCAGTGTAAAATCTCCACATAAAAACACAGGACATTTTTTATTTTCCTTTGCAGGTTGTAGAGAAGCTGGAGAATGTGAAACAAATTGAAGTGAAATCATCTGGGAGAGCTCAATTTGGCTTTGACATGACAGTATGGGATCCCAAGAGTGAAATTAACTTATACAAGGTGAGTTTAATTGTGTTCCAAGAGCCAAAAAAGAATTATTGCTCAATTAGTATTTTAAACTAATCTGACTACTTTTTTTTTTTTTTTTACAAGGATGGGACCATGGTTCCATATGGTGATGATGAAAATTCAAAGCATAGCATGAAGAAAACAGGGACAAAGTATGTTTTTAGCATCAAAGACCCTCAGCCAGAAGATGCTGGATTTTACCAGGTTGACGTTCAAGAGGCAAATGTTCTTACAACTGACTTCCAAGGTAAAGTATAACTATATCACTTGTAATAAAGCAGGATGATTTTTTTTTTTTAAATCAGTAGATGAGACAAATCAAAGGACATTTATAAATGGGATGTCAGTTAATTTTTCCTTCCAAACAATCACCTTTCCTCCTCCTATAGTGCCTGATGTGGAGTTCATAGCCAAGATCAAGGATGCGAAGGCCGTTGAAAGTCAGGACGCCATCTTTCAGTGTGTTTTATCAACGCCCCTCAACAGAATTACTTGGTCAAAAGAGGACTCATCACTTGAACATGGGGACAAATATGAGATCACCGTCTCAGAGGACAAACTGATGCACACACTGAGAGTAAAAGATTGTGCAACGGCAGATAAAGGAAAATATTATGCCATTGCCGGCATTACTTCCAGCAGCGCTTCTCTCTCAGTGGAAGGTGGGACGTCTTTTCTTTTTTCAAGTTGATATACCATATACCTTCATAAATTATGGATTTAATCTTCAATCTTTTCACTAAATTAAATGATTTATTCCCTGTAATTTTGTGTGTTCAATGTAATTCAGCTGATCCAAATGGCCATAAGGGGCATAAGGGCAGCAAAACCAGCAATGATGATGACCTGTCTAAACTTGCATCGGAGCAGAAGGCAAAGCTTCAAAAAGAGAAAGACAACTTGGAGGCAGCCAAACGAGCACAGGGTGAAAAGGACGCCGCAGATGCAGCAGCTAAAGCTGGACTGGGGGACAAGGGTGACGGAGACAAAGGTGATGGAGACAAAGGTGATGGAGACAAAGGTGATGGAGACAAAGGTGATGGAGACAAAGGTGATAGAGACAAAGGTGATGGAGATGGCAATAATAAGAACCTCCTGGGACATGGAAATGATAAAAATACAACAGATGACGGTGATGATAAGAAAAAGAAGAAATCCCGAACTGGACCTTTGGTTCCCGACACTCTGATAGGTAAACCATCTTATAATGAAAAGTGAATAATGTGTAAACAGATAAAAGAATAATATAATGCCATAGTTATACCCTAGCTGCTCTCAAATGTGCCTTTCGCTTTTGCAAGTATTGCCAGCTTGGCTATCTAGGCCCAAATTCATCACGTGTCTAAGAATTACTCCCATTGCACTGAAAAAGTGACAAAGACAGTTGGTTCCAACCGTAAGTAATAGATGTGAGATAGTTCCAAGATTTTCACCTTCAGAGAAAAAAAGTGGGCAAAGAAGAAAAAAGTATGGTATTAGATCTTTTAGGTTTATGATACTATACATTATAAGGTTACAATATGCCAGTTATGACTAATTTCTGAACTGAAAGCTACACAGATGTGATAGTAGGATGGTAAAAAGCTTTGTAGTACAAAGTGTGGCATTTATATTATATAACCAGAACAACAGAGAATGCTGATACAGGTAAACTATTGACAGCAGGGAAAGTGGTTCCATTGTACATGGAATGGATGGAATTAAGATGCAATTTTCAACTGGTGATCCATATTTAGGACAGAAACCTTTAAAGTGAATAATAATGATTATGGTTTACAAATTCTACAGTCTTGCGAATGACCACTAGAGAGAGACATGCTTTAAACAAGAAAGCAAGGAGTTGTAGGGCAGGACATTTAAATCCTAGACTTTCTTGAGAAAACACGCTTATGTACATTCTGCTTTGTGTCTATCTTTGTTTGCCCTTGATGCATTTAAGCTGAAATCTTTCATATTGCCAAATAATGTTTAGTATTTTTACATTTTCACATGCAGGTCAAGGTGTTCAATTCGTCAGTGGGCTCGCTGATACTGTTGCCAATGTTGGTGAACGAGCAGAGATGTCTTGCAAACTAAGCAGTGAGACCACAGAGGGATGCTGGTATAAAAATGGGAAGCTGGTAAATCAATTATGCCAAGAGAATACACAGAGTCCATAATTACTGCAATACAAATCACTGTATACTATAAAGTACAATTCATCAATTTTAAACGTTTTTTTGCTTTTAAAAAAATAATTGTTTTTATACTTTTATTCACCAACTGACAATCCAAATGTGTCTAACAAAAAATGTATCTTGTCTTCTCATCTGAAAAGCTAACAAATGAGGATGGGGTGACGATTATCAAAGATGGAGCCTGTCACAGGTTGATCATTGATCCCTGTAAGAAATATGATTCAGCTGTGTACCGCTTTGAGGCTGACGGACGTAAATCAGAAGCAACACTTAACATTCAAGGTCAGAATAAAACTTAACAAAACACATTGAATGATGTAAATCAAGATTTTTTTTTTTTTTAAAGGGTTTAGGCTATTAAAAATGTTGTTTTTTTTTTTACTCCTGATACAACAGACCCTCCAAAAATCGACTTAGACGCTCTTGGAAAATTCTCAAAGCCGGTCATTATAAAGGCGGGTGAAAACGCCGAATGGAAGCTGCCATTCTCAGGTGGAGCACCAATGAATATACATTGGTACAAGGAAGATGACGAGCTTTTGCCTGCCCTCAACGTAAAGATTGAAACATCAGATACTGAGAGCCAACTACGCCTCACTAAGTGCCAAAGGAAAGATTGTGGAGAGGTCAAGATCAAAATCAAAAATGAATCTGGTACAATAGAGGCTATTTCCAGACTTATTGTACTGGGTGAGTTGACAATGAGAGATTTAAAGTTTGCAACATATGATAATATATTACATTGCATAATGTGTCATGAGATAAATGTGTTTCGCTGTGAACACGTTTTGATTTCTTTTCATTTTGCCAACAGACAAACCAACACCCCCGCAAGGCCCTGCGGACATTATGGAAAGTGCTGTAACATCTGTTGAGTTCAAATGGAAACCACCAAAAGATAATGGTGGATGCCCAATCACAAATTATATCATAGAACGCCAACAAGTGGGGCGAAATAAATGGACAAATCTCGGTGAAATCAATGGCAGCAACCCAAGTTATAAAGATTCAGATGTGGACCCTGGAAGAAGATACAGCTACCGGATAAGAGCAAAAAATGCAGAAGGTATCAGTGACTACCTGCAGACTGAGGACATACCAGCTGGTGTATTACGTAAGTATTTACTTGGGGCCTAATGTAGGTGACTTTGTAGCATATATTAAGAAAGTGAAACAAGCCAGCAGACAATTATAATTATTCATCTAAGTAAAAAAATTTTTTATAACATTGTAGATTAAAAAATGTTGCATATGGCCATTAAATATAAGATATAAAAAAACAAAAAACTAAATGTCAGTATTACTCCAACAAAACATAAAATATGCTCTTCAATGTGCAGGATTTTTAAGACTTTCACTGAGTCATAAAAATCTGAAAATGGAAAATCTCAACTTTATCACTTCTACTTGGCCTGGTAAAAACCTAATTTGAAAAAAAAAACGTGAGATTTTTCAATAAATTTGGTGAAGGTGATAAAATAAAATGTAAAAATGTCATTTTCTTGGACAACAAACACGCCAAGGTGCAGATCAATAGGAGCTCCAATGCAAATGCACTGAAAACACTCATTTCCTATGCTTTTCTAGTAACTTCATGCAGAATTCGCCATTTCAGATATGTGTCAAACTTTATTTGACTGAAGTATTGATTACTGGAGTTGTGTGATAAGTTGTGTGGAGGTAATAACACGGACAAAACCAATGAACTGGTATAACAACATCAGTGGTGTTTTACTTTCAATTTCCTACTTCACATTTCCTCCACAGGTTATCCTGGACCACCAACAGCACCCAAAGTGGTCAGTGCCTTTAAAGACTGTATCAACCTGTCATGGAGCCCTCCATGTGACACTGGAGGAACCAAAATTGTAGGATACAATTTGGAAAAGAACAAGAAAGGCACTAATTACTGGAGCCTTGTAAACCAAACAGGGCCTATTACAGGTATCCAGGTTATCTGACAACCTGCAGAAAGATGTAATATATGCTTGCTATGTATCTGCCTACATTAACTTCTGCCATTTGTCTTATCCTACAGATACAAAGTATGCAGTGAAAGATGTCTTTGAGGGTGCAGCGTATGAATTCAGAGTGTCAGCTATCAACCTGTCTGGTGCTGGAGATCCAAGTATTCCATGTGACACAGTTATTGCAAGAGATCCAATGAGTAAGACCTACATTTTGTTCACTCACCAAAAATCATGCAAATTATTCTTTAAAGTGAACATAATGCTGCTAATGTGGCTTTCTGTGATATAAAAGCAGCGCTTCTGTAATTACAGAACCTCCAGGCAAAGTCACGGACCTAAAATTAACATCCTCCAATTACAGTACATTTTCCCTGGCATGGACTAAACCTAAGGAAGTGAAAGGGGTCGAAGATGAGGCCCAAGGGTACTTTGTGGAGATCAGACCAATAGAGAGCCTTGAATGGACCCGCTGTAATGCCATTCCCATTACTCCAACTTCCTACACTGTGCTTGGCCTGAAGGCAATGGCCACATACTGGGTGAGAGTAATTGCCACCAATTATGGAGGTGATGGAGAACCACAGGGCTTTGATAAGTATATCATTGCCATGCCTCCTCCTGGTAAGAAGTTTGATTTTTAAAGTTTAATGACACTGCATGAAGAGGTGTAAATCAGTTCCAATAACGGTTTTCAGTTATTTCTAGAAATGGATTGAAGAAGAAATATTAAGAATCAACACTGAGCCACAGCAAATATTTGCCTCGAAATAGCCAAACAGCTTACAAAAATACCGTAGAGCTCTGCACCAAGTATAGCCTGCAAATCAGTATTCCTCTGATATTTTTCTATTGTTTTATATAGTGCCATACAGTGTTTTGTTTATTATCTGTGGATATCTAAGTTAGAGGATGGAACTGTTATGGCAACATCAGAGCAGCACTGTAGAGGCAGTGACTTGTGCTAGAGTTTCATGCATATTACTGATTTAAGTTGTTTGTGTGTGTTTGGCTTTTTCCTGAAACTGCGGGGTTTTGTTTATTCGGCCGGCCACCCTGTTGTTCACTCACTTGCAACACTGTGGGATGGAAATAGGTCCCAGTCACATAGAGTAGAACAGAGCAACATGATATGTGAAAGCTGGAGGACCCGGAGTACCATGAATCCCAAAGGACTGGAAATGGATTTAGATTCATGCGACTAGTAAATGCCTTCATCCCAATCCAGTGTGTCATCTGTACACAGAATTTGATTTCCATATGACACACTGCAGCAGAGAGTAAAGAATAAAAAATAGCATGTTTGGAAGAATACAAAAAAACCATACAGTTAAGAATAAGACTCTAAACATTTCATTCTACATTTTACCCTCACAGTCAAGCCAAAATTTAAAGACCGCAACATGAAGACTTTTGTGGTGGTGAGATCTGGAAACACTGTTCGTCTCAACCTCAACTTTGAGGTAAATTGTTTTGTGCCGGAGCCTTTTCTCCAAATAGGTTTACTGGTACTGGTTTACTTTATTTGATTGTGCGAGTTTTTAAGCAAAACTGTCAGATTTTGTATCAACATATTCATTTTGTACTTACAGGCCTCCCCTGTGCCTGAGGTTTCTTGGTTAAAGGCTGGTATTCCAGTGGCCAAACATGTAACTATTACCAACTCTGATAAAGGTTCTCAACTGTTGATTGCCTCATCTGAGCGGTCGGACAGCGGCATCTACACCATTACTGTGAAGAATATTGTTGGCCAGGAGAGCTTCAATATTGAAGTCCGAGTTACAGGTGATTAGGACTCAGTAAACTCCAGTTAGATTGGAGGAATCCCAGCGTACAAATTTAAAATTCATGAATTCTGTAAAGCGCAATTGAGCTAGATAGATACTGCATACACAAGTATTGTATAGTACAGGAATATGAAGTGGCTTTACTTAGAGGCTACTTTTTCTCTTAGTACCGTAATATATGCATGCATACCGGTTAATGTTTTCAGCCTTTTTAGAATCATCTACTGTTTAGCAGATAAATTATAAATCTGTATATGTCATTGTCACACAATTATCTTACACCAAACAAAGAAAGTCACGTGAAAGTACCGCACAGTAGCAAAGAGAATCGAGGGCAAATCAAAATACTGTTACTGTGACAAAATCTCAATGTCAACCTGCTGTCCCTAACTAGATTTTTCTAAGCTTTCAATTGTATCTCACAGTTCATGAGTGAACAGGGTCACATAACAACAATGAAAGCAATGAAGACAATGAGATGTAAAAGAAAGCTCTAAAAAGGCTACAAAGTAAAGACTGATTTTACAGGTTATCTCACCATAAACCATGCAAACCAAACAACATAGAAGTCCCCTTCTGGATATAATAAGTACTCCAATAATCTCCTAACCATTTTGGCTTTGCAAGTTTCAAGCCATCTTTTCTTTCCAGCCAGCTACAAAAATGTCCTCTGTTGTTTCTGGGGTTAAGAAATAATTCTAAGTAGCCAAACAGATGGCAACAAAAGTTGTAAGACAGCACTTTTAAGAACAACCATTTGATGTCCTACGCAGATAAAGGTGGAATTCAGATTAAAAGCCAGCAATCTTACTCTGCATTGTTCTGCATTTCTGAATTTCTTATTGTGGTTCTAGATGATCCCAGGTCTCCAGGTCCACTGGAGCTGGAACAGAACATCCCAGAGACAGTGACTCTGTGCTGGACTTCCTCTCCAGACGAGAAGAGGGATGACAGGCTACACTACATGGTATCCAAGAGAGACTCCTTCAAACGCACTTGGAGGACAGTGGCTGACAACCTTTTTAACAATAAGTTCACAGTTGTCAACATTTTGCCTGGACGGGAGTATTATTTCAGAGTGTTTGCTAAAAATGACATGGGCCTTTCACCACCTTCTGAATCGCCAGTGTTTGGAACCAAAAAGGAAAAAGGTTTGTAGCTTCATAATAAGAAACTCAGAATCACTTCCAACACTAAATCATAGTTCCTAAACCAGAGCTGATGACCTGAGAAGTATATTGCTTTATTTAAAAATGCAAAAGTGGCACAAAAAAAAATATCTTAATTTTAAATTCTAAAACTTCTTTAAACTGAACATTTGTGCTTGACATGCTTGTGTTATCTTTACACTTTTCGGGGCCTGATGCCTGTCTGTGTGAATTTAACCACTGAGTTAGCACACTAGTCCTGCAATGTAATCCAGCTGAGCCAAAACAAGGTTAGTAAATGTTAAAAGACAACTCCGATTTTGGATTGCAACCAAATTGGGGGACTCTCAAGACAGTTTAAAAAACAAGAAACGGTCCAAACCAGAGCAGCTGCAGCAGAAATATTTCAATTCCTGTGTTATAGAATCAGTCAAGCTCCAAAAAAGACTATATCCTACATTTCCCATAATTCAACGCAACAATATCAGAATTCTTAAGATTGTTTTTTTTCCACTTTGGAAAACTTTTCCAGAGCCATATACGCACAGTATCATACAGCTGTAGTAATTCTCCCATCATAGTTCTATAAAACACTCAAATCTATGCATTTATTTATGTTTCAGGAATGTTCAAATTAAAGATGCCAGAGATTAAACCCTTGGACTTTGAGTCACCTCCGTCGTTCATTGTTCCCCTGAAGAGGCGTTCAACTCCACAAGGTTACGAGTGCTACATGAGCTGTGCAGTTAAGGGGGATCCAGCTCCACGTGTGACATGGTACCGCAACAATATCAGCCTCAACACAAACACCAACTACCACATCACAAATGTCTGTGGAGTCTGCTCCATGCTCATACTGAGGGTGGGACCCAAAGACAACGGGGAGTACAAAGTCTTCATAGAGAACAAACTGGGCGCAGCTGAGTCCTCAATGACACTGAATGTCAGAGGTATTAACAAGGTTTAAGAGTCATACAGTGAAGCCTGATGAAGACTGTGTATGTTGATGAAACATCCTGAGAGTATTACTGTGTTTCTTTGCAGAGTGAAGAAAAGCCTGAGCTGCTGGGCAGACGGTGAACCAACAGATTCCGTACAGCATTTTAAATCCATGACACAAAATTTAGAGACAAGTTGTATTGATTTTAAGCACGACGCACCACTATTTGAACACTTAACAACTTACTATTAAACAATAAACAAACATAGTATTTTGTGATGATGCTTCTTTTTTACCAAAAGACGTGTTCAAATCTGGTGGTGATTTGGATTAAAATAAGTATGTTTGTTACGTAAAGTTGACTTACGTAAAGTTGTGTCACATATGTGACGTAGGTTTCATACATTACAAAAGTATATGAATGTCGACTTTTGTTTTCACACGGGGTAGGAGTCCCTGTCTCTTGGGAGAAACCCTGTTAATGCTTTGTTTCTATACACATAGGAAGTAGTTGCCATTTCTGGTACCTTGCATTAAATTAAGAAAAGACAAACTTGGGTATTGTGGTCTTTGTCCTCTACACTACATTCAGATCTACCAAACTCACAGGCAGTGTGATGCATATTTTTGCCAGCACCATTTCACAGATCTATGGTTACCAGCTGTGAACAACAGCTCTCCTTTTGAGGTACATCTGCAGACTAATGCATCAGAGACCTTACAGGTATGAATTGGCAAATATTTTGAAAAAACAATTCATAAATTTCTGTGATTTTAAAAGCAAAAACCTCAAACATTTTCTAGGTCTGGCTTCTAAAATAGGACGAGTTGCAAATGTTGTGTCGTATAATGATAGCAAATTAAATATCTTAAGGTTTCTGATTGTTACACTGAAGAAACAAGCACATTGAACATATCACTGTGGCCTCTGGGCACATTTTAAATCCAATGTTTTCCCTGTTTTGTAAAAACTTCACTCAATGAATAATCAATGTTTCAAATGAACGAGATCATAATTGCAAACACTGATTGATATCTTTCGCCATTTTAAGGCCCAAACAGCTAATGGATATTTCGGCACACATGAATTGATTTGAAAACAATCATTGATTGCAGTCCTAGAAGTGTGGGCTATATTCACTGGTTTACTAGTGGAACACTTTGCTGCTAATTCTAGTGACTTCATAGATTTTGAATGCTGGCCTTTTACTTGTGAGGAAGTGTTTCCTGTTCACACTGTGGTATTATTATTAGTATTAGTATTATTATTATTATTATTATTATTATTATTATTATTAACTCCACAGTGGATCTGAAACCTCTTCCACCACTACAGTTACATAATCTGCTGTCACGCCCCCCCCAGCAGTTGCTTTGAGTATTATGGGAGTCCAATGAATGATTAAGTCAAGAGGGTCTAGCAGAATAGGAAACGTGATACCTTTACAAATGCCTGAAGGCACACACTTCTCTCCGTCCTCTCCCTCTGCTGCCATGGCCAGGCGCAAGCCCAACAAGCCCTCCCAGGAAGAAGCTTCATTGTTTTTGGAGAGGTCACCACCAGCAAAGTCCAAAAATAGGACAAAGTCCTCTGCTTCTCCAGCTCTGTTGTTCTTTGTTGTTGTCTTCACAGTCGGGGCCTCTGTCATGGGCTGGTTTTGTGTGCAGCCTCGGCGAACTGTCCCGAGTCTTTCCGAACAGTTCAACGGAGAATCACAAGCTTGCAGCAGGTGATGGAGATGACGGGACGCACAGGTAAATGACCGACTCTTCCACCCCGTGTCTGCGCTCAACGGGTCACTTTGTTGTAAAATACAACGAAATACATCTCCTTGCTTCATGTCGGGTCGTCCCTGTAGCAGGTTGAAATTCTCTTGTGTGAATTTGGCGCTTTTTAGAAGGAAAACGTGGCTGTGTAAAGCTACATAAAAACAAACCCAACATACCGGAAGTTAGGATTTATCCTTTAGAAATAAAAGCATTACACTTTAGCACTTTTGAAAATAAGTATTAATTTCCAAACTAATATATAAATTCACATATTATCTCCATACTAATTTCATTCACGTGTATTTTGTGCCATTTAAAGCAGTGTCTGAATAGAAATAATGGTCATTGAAAACATTATTTTGAAAAGCTTAGATTGTATCACATTGTTTAAAGGGCTGTCTTGACACTGACAGTAACACGTTGATATTTTTAGCACTTCGGTGCTGTGACATTCACGAGTCCAACAATTATTGTGGAATAATAACACTCTATCCATCATCTTAATCATAATTAAATGCTCTAGGAATCTTTTGGCATGACATAGATACACAATGCCCTACCTACAAAAATATTTATAGTGGAGGGAAATCGATATATTTGAGATCAATACATGAAATGACAGACTGGCTTTAGCTATTATTTCTCTATTTATATGCAAATAGCATATATAAAATGCAGGGAGAACAGCCACTGGATGGATACTTGTATACATACTTTTTTTTTTTTTTTGGAGGGGGGGGGGGGCACAGTATTGGATTTTTAACATTGAAAACTGGTTTCATACCACCGGAGATGTAGTTAAAAAATGTTATCCCTACAGTATAAATGGTATGAAAACATGTATTTTTAACTTGTTTTTATATGATCCCACCGTAATCACTACAACTGTATGACAGTTCAATCACTTGACAAATAATTTCTCTCACTCTGTAAACGGATAAAGGTGAGTCTGTGGAGGAAAGGATCGTTGCCCTTGAGGAGGCTCAGAAACAGGCCCAAGAACAAGCCGAGGTCGCCATGGCCACAGCAGAAAAGATGAAGGACTCCGACTTGTACTCGCAGCTTTGGGAACTGCAGGCTGAGATGAAGACCCGATGGGAGGATATGAAGCGGGCCGCCCTGTCTGTCACAACTCTCCAGGGCATGTTCAAGAACCAGAGCGAAGAGTTCGAGGTCATGAAGGACAGCGTTGCGTCTGGTTTGAGCTCCAGCTCAGCACTGTCTGAAAAAGTGGCTCGGTTGAAGAGTGCTGTGGCCAGTGCAACCTCAAGAGTTGTTGAGAAGGGTGCATCAGTGGAGGCTTTAAATACACGGTTCGAGGGAGAAGCCTCCGAGCTGAACGAGATGAAAGAGTTGCTGTACCTTCATAACGTTGCACTTCATACACACAACCAGGAGATGGTGGCAATAAAGTGAGCTCAGTTTAATTTCAGAGTGTATCTGCAGGCACACTTTCCTTACTTTCCAAAAAAGTAATTATTCCTGCACTATGTCGTTCTCAGGGAGCTTCTTCAAGGCTAAGCAGGCCATGCGTGCCCAGGCTTTAGAGGAGATGCTCAGGTCAGTCCGCATGACTCTGGATGAGCAGTTTGTCACCTCACAGACGCTTCACAGCGGCATCACAGCTCAGCTGCAAACCTTTCACACCCAGGTAAATCGAACACTGCCACTCTGACTGACAATGGAAACCCGTTAAGTTTCTGTATATTATGACACTATATTTCCAGCTGCAACTACTGAATTCTGTGAGGATTGTCTGTTTCAGCTGGCATAAGAGAGTACAGCGGGTCATGTTTTGGACGAGTCGTTGGAAGAGGAGAGCTCTAAAGAAGCCGCGGAATGCGGGGAATCTGCAGAAGAAGAGTCGGCTAAATTAAATAGCGAGGTCGTCATGGAAACATCTAAGGAGGACAAGTAGCTGTACATGTAACGCTCCAGTAGATTGTAAATCACTGCAGTCCAACGCTATTTCCTGTGACCTTGATTTTAAAGTCTTATATTGATTATTGGGAACCATTTTTTTTTATGCAGTAAACTTCCTGTAAATAGATGCAACAATTGCTATTGTTAATGAGTCAACAGACAGATGGCAACAATTTAAAACATTAAATATAATGAAAGGGACCTGAAAATAGTTTAAAACAGATGTCATTAGAGCAACAGAAAGGAATGGGATGCTGTAAATCAGCATTTATGTAAAATAATTCTAACAGCTGTTCAGTTTCTGCTGTTGAATTGGCTCTTGACATTTTTAGATCATGTACAAAAATAGATTTGATTTATGCAACTCTTTAGTTTAAACTGACATTAAAAGATTATGAAATTAACAAGAGTATATAATGGCAATTGTGGTTTTTATTGTGAAATTTTTAAAAAGAATCTGACTGTACTTGTAATCTAGTACACGTACATTACCTCTCACTGTGAAGTTATTTATGGTGCAACTGCACATGTTGTACATAAGAGTCCACTGGTACATACTGTACAGTTCTCTTGTCATGAAGCTCGTTTGTGAAAAGTACTAGTTTCTGCCAGCAGGTGGTGCCTGTTTACTACCATACTGAAGAAGAAGAATCAACAGTGACAGAGAGAGGCTCTGTGGTTGATGAGTTTTTTTTTATTTTTTTATCTTGGTATAAAAAGGGATACTGATAGTTCAGATAGGTGCATCTATCTTTATACCTCAGCCTTCTCATGTTGTGTAGACTATCAGCGCTCTGTGATGACTGTCTGAACTGAAACAAGCACATGTTTCTTGAGTTGACCAACTCGGGTTGCCAGGATTCATTTAACATGAATTGTCAAGTTAAAAGATTTATTCTGGCAAATTTTTACCTCATAAATTGAACTGTTAGTCAGGATTTTTTTTAATTCACTTGGCAGTTGGTGCAATTATATGAAATTCTCAAGGCAAAACAAATTAAACAAAAAGAAGCATCTTTAGCTCATACTGTAACTTGGCCTGTCCAGCAAAAACTATTAAAAAACAACCTCTATCCAGAGACATACCGTGTAGTGATGAGAAGGGAATTTATTAGTCATATTTAATTTTTTTCATGAGATTACAGCAGGTACAGACGCAGCTTGCTCCGACAGAACACTGAACCCTTACGTTGTTTTTCTAATTTGCTTTTATCACAGCAGGACATAAACCCATGTGTCTTTGTCCATATATTTTGGATTTGACTTCTACTTACAAATGTATCATCTGTCAGCTGGTTTAACTGAGGGTTTTGACATTTCCCACAGTCTTAGTTTCCTTTAATATTTGTTAAAAAAAAATAATTAAAAAAATACACTAAATTATATTGTTAATGCACGGGGGAATCACATTTCCTCAAATTAAAATGTTTAGATACATACAATTTCACATATTACGAAGAGAAAATTAAAAACTAAATTTTCATCTAAAAATACACAAACACTATGAATGTGACTATAATGATGCTTTACTTTTTTCCTTTATGCTTATTAAGCCTGAGTTTCTTGAGAGTCCTTTTGAACAATACTGTGTGCGCACACACACACACACACTCACACACACACACACACACACACACACACACACACACACACACACACACACACACACACACACACACACACACACACAAACACACTGCAGACCGCCTACTCCCCAGTCCCACCACTTCCTCCACAGCCCTCGCACTTGTGCTGCTCTTTCACTCTCATCTGATATGCAATGTCTCACCATCACATGAAGAACACCCGCTTCAACTAAGGAAACAACCATATCCGAATTGAATCTCAGAGGATAACAGATACATCCCCCGACCTCTTCTTTGTTTGCTGTTAAGAAGAACTTCATAAAGAGGTTTTGGAAGTACTTTGGACACTAACAGAGCTGCATGCAGTGGCTCCAGCAGCCCAGGAGCGATGTCATCTCTGCTTTCTCACAACAAAGATCCGCCACGCATCAGAAAATCACTCTCTGACATTTGTCCAGACTCATCTAATGCCACCGCCAAGAGCCTGAGGGTAAGGCCTGATTGACTTTCAACTTTTCACTGCCTGGTTGGTTGGAGGAAACACCAAAGCTAACTCTTTTGTTTTGGAAACTTCTAGCTGTCAGACCTGTTTCAAATGATATAATGTATGGCACTATCCTATATATTCTTATATTGTCTTACAAGATCTTCATTTGACAATCATATTTATGTCAATTTTTCCAACTTTCAGAGTAATATTTATGATGTTCTTTCTCTAAGTTACAACCATGTTAATGGGTTTGATTATAAAGACACTTTGCAGTTATAGTATAAGGCATGTGTTTGAAATTCTGTGGACATCCCAAGATTATTATTATTACGTATTTTAGTTTTAATAATATTTGACATACCTTTAAAGGGCGTAGTAACTTAAACAAACCGTGAAATAAAATGGTAAGTTCATGTTTAAGAGCAAGGAGGGTACAAAAAAACAAAAAGCCTTGAAAATGGGTCAAAGGAAAAGTTGTAATGGGCAGTTAGTCTTATCTGTTTATGTAAACCAAGAATCCACCCCGGGAAAATAGAAGGAGTGACGCAGAAAACATGAGTGTGAGAGAGAGAGAGAAAGAGAGGGAGACAGGAAGAGAGGATGAGGAGAAGGAGTGAGAAAGCAGAGGGGGTGAAAGACAGGATGACATGGAACAGAAAGAAGGAGGGACCGAGTGCTTAAAGGACTGGCTTGTGGGAACTCAGACACAGTATTTATGGATGTTTATCTCTCTGCTAGTCCTACGGGAAGCTCACATTTTCCACTTGGGAATAGCCGGTCAGCAGGAAGAAAAGTTCCGCTTGGGATCTAGAAAAGGCTGTAGGACGGCTCTGAGATGGAGTCACTTTATGGGACAAAGTCCCAAAACTTTTCCATCAGTCTCTGTTTATATGTTGCTTAATCTAAACCAGAGCTCATTCCAAGTGCGCATACGGTTTATCATTAATTACCATTTACCAAGCATATCCAAGTGTCCAGAGAGACAGCCTTTAAGGAGATGACATCAGAGTCTGGGGAAGATCCAGAGGTCCTGTAAATGTCGGAACGACGGCATATCACTGTGTTTACACATCGTGTCTGTAACTCTAAGCCCTGTCTCTTCTTTACAGGAATCCACTTACCAGCTCCATTAATTTTGCTTGACATGACACAAGTCTGCTTTTTTGCTTAGGGTTGTATGGCGCTCTCTGAGGGTGTCCAAAAGAATAAAGTACAACCCAAAATGGAACTGTGTGTACTATCCAAGAAGTTAAATTGGATAGAATACATTTATCTTATGCAGATATACTCGTGACTGGCAAGATGATAAACTTTTATAACTATAAGATATAAGAACTCACTGTTTGCACAGGTAGATGTAAAAAAAAAAAACTGAAAGAGTGAGTCATCTTAACTTTTCATTTGATGAATATGATTAAAGAGCATTTATGGATAGAAAGGACATCTTCAGAGAAGATATTAAGTGGCAACCCTGAAACTTCTGCCTTCTGTATCTACTCTGTATTTTGTTTTACTGCCTTTTAATTTCTGATGTAAAACACTTACACTTGCCTTGTTGAAGAAGTGCTGTATCAAGTACCATGCTAGCGTTTTTACTAGGCCTTCCAGGCACAGCAGTGCTTTCAGCTTAAATGCTAATGTCATCATTGCTAACAAGCATATATTTAAATATAATAATAATATTTTCCATGTTCACCATCTTACCCTAGCATGTTAGTGTTCTCGTGTTAATTAACTGCAGCTGAGACTGATGGGAATGTCATTAGCTTTGAAGGTATTTGGTCATAAATCACAGTGTTCTACGAAATAAAAAATTTAGGGCTCATCTAGCACTGGATGTTTATACAAGATGTCATGCAATCCATCAAATCGTTGTTGAAATATTTCACTTTGGACAAACTGACTGACTTTGCTGGCAGCAACTGAATTAGCTCTAAATGCAGTTTTAGTCGTTTGTTTGCGAGAGAGGTCCTTTCACTTCTGATGACCTGCAACGTTTGGTTCTCACTGTGTGAATGCACATGTAAGTCAAGCCAATTATTATTGTAATTCAAAGTGCAAATCAAACTGTCTCGTCTTTACATGTGGAAGACAAATTAAACGAGGATCATGAATAATTCAGTGGAAAAATATAATGCGAGTGCTTCATTACTGAGCAACAGTAGCCCGTTGAGTTTGAACATAATAACGCTAAGGCTTTCACAGACATCGGCTCTAAACTCAACCATCATCAAAAAAGCTTGCTAGGGAATATTATCTAGAATTATGGGGTTTATTACTCGTATATATGTCCCGGCATGTTAAAGCTTTTCTGTCATCTTTTGTGGTTCCTTCCGTTATTAATTGGTCACTTGTCTCTGTCTCTATTTTATAACAGACTTCATATGGGTGATGCAACATTTTTTCATCTTTTTAAATGAACATGAGTTGTTATTTTTTATCTGTTGTAAAGTTTTGCACTTCTGCTTGAAAATGTCTCAGCGCAGAAACTATATTACCCTTCCAAGTTCAGCAGGCAATAATGAACAAATTGTGAAGGTCACTGCCAGAGTTATTACCTTTTTTGGATGTGTTTAGTTATCTGTGCCTGTCAGTTTATTTAAGGGATCATTTCCTCTCCCCTCCTCTGACTTGGCTTGGTATTTCAGAGTGCCATAAACCTTTTCATGGAAAACTGAAAAACGGAATACTTGGAGATGTCACTTTGAAGAACCACTGAGTTTTGATTGTGTGTACTTGAGTAGTGACGACATTGTATATGTAATAAAATGTGTTTAGTGTGCATAAAAGCATGGTATAAGTATTATGCAGAGCTAAATGTTCAACATGGGACAACTTCATTTGTGGATTTTATACCACATTGTACTTAATAAATATCACATCAGGGCCAAACAACCTGTCAGACAAAGATGAAGTTAAGCTGTGTGTTATCATCATTTGTTCATCTACTGAAATACGGGGTCATGACAGGTTTGAATGGCTTGTTTACGCAATGTAAGGTTTAAGTTGGGGTTAAGTGCAGCTAAAATCTTGGTTTTGATGATCAGGAATGTCCTTAAAAACACTTACAGTGGCTTTCATGTTGCATTTTTTTTTTTTTAAACTTTGGTCAGATGACACATCTAAAACATCTATTCTCTATTTCAGCATGAGAGACTGTCCAGGTAAGATTCTTCTTATAGAATTTACACTATCAATAAATAAAAAGATCAATTGACAGAAATCCATCATTGACTAAGTGACATTAAATTTGAACAATGTCCTTGCACTGGTTCATACCTCCCTTATGTCTTCAGATTGGGCTCGTCTGGCCCATCTGATGTCTCCAATAACTCATCAACAAACCACGCCGAGTCCTACTTCTTACGGCGGGAGAACAGACTGTCCGCAAGGAAAAAGGCAGAAGAAGAAACTTTGAACAACGACTATAAAAAGGCAGGTGATGCACGTTGAATGTACTTGTACAGTGTGCTGTTGCTATCTTATTAGTAAAGTAGCTGCTCATGTAACAAAATTAAAAACCAAAATATTTCATTTAAGTAATACAACCTGTGCTTCTTTCAACCAACAATTCTCAACACGGGCTGTGTCTCAATTTGTGTTCTCCTGTTAGTACTCTTACATATACCACACTACTTCTTAGTATACTTACTTTCTCTGTGCGTGAATTTCAACTGAGAAATGTTGTATCAACGAACACATGGACATAACACATTCCTAGCCTGCCATTGTCAGCTGTTTGACAATAGGTTGGTGGTCATTATGCTTACGCTACGTAACCACGACAGCTACAGTATAGGATGAGAAGTATTCACAGTTTCACATTCAACTGGACCGCTTCAAACTTTACACCGTCCACCTTCATCAGGATGTTTTACACAGCAGGTGAATGCAGGGCTGATATACAAAATTGCTCTTTGTCAATTATCCAATGAGAACCAATGCCACGTTCAAATGGGGTCGTAAATACCATATAAAGGAGAAGAGTCCACATGAATGTTGCCCTCTTGTGGTACGACATCAGAACTCGAAATTTCCACGAGTGATGTGTTTGTTGACAATTACGGAAATGGCAGAGGTTGCAGAAGTTCATGTTTTGTTGGATAATGTATCATCATTTTAATCATGTACGTTTTTTTCATAACAGGCTTCACGACTTCCGATGTCGTAACCACAAGCTCACAAGTTCAATTTGAAGGCAGCAAATAAAAGTCTCCACTTACAACACAAAATCAAAATTACACTATATCAAATTTAGATTTGTGTTAATCTGTCAACAAAATAAACAAGTTCTTTATAAATTCTCTCTGTTTTGAAACAAAAAATGACTCTCTCATCATAAATGATGAAACATCACTGTTCTCCTAGTAAAGAGTTGAAACTGCCACAAAAGGAGCCCTTGGGGATGCTGATGTCAGCATTTGTTTGTGTATGTGCTGTAAAAATAATCCTTTGGAAATCCTAATAAGTGCACATTTTGTAGATGTATGAAAAAGCTCTGGCCACAAATCAAAGGCTCAAGTCTCGCCTGGAAACGAGTAAACAGGAACTCACCATGATCCAGGACCACCTGCACAGAGCTCAGGTACGTAATCAACTGGTAATGTCATAACCAAGATTGAATAGAAGTGAATGTAATAAAGGCAAATCTGTCTGAAAACCATCTGAAAGTTAATGAAATTTTAATGCCACAGGAAGGAACCCTGAGTGATTGTGGCTCCAACGAGCTAGAAGCAGAAAAAAAGGTATGGGGTCAACATCACATTGTTTTTAGGTATTTTGATTCATTTATTTTCATCGTCTTCATGAAATGTTCTTCACAGGAAAGTTGGAGCCTCAAAAATACGATATCAGACATGGAAGAACAGTTGAAGGTAATGTTTCATAAACGTCTGTCACCCGTTCAGTCTCTTTTAAGAATATTAACAGTTAATAATATCCCAGAATCTCTGACACTAAAAGGTTTATTTGCCATGAGGAGACCAATCAAATCCAACCTGTGTAAAGTGTTTGTGTGCCATTGTGGTCTTGGCTGTATTGTCTCCCGTGGTTTCAGCTGACATCATTTGTCACCATTATTCACTGTTGGCTGAGGAATGTGGGAGCACTTTGACACTGCAGCCATCAGTATTCATCAGCGGTGGAATGCCCACAAAAGTCTGCTGTGTTATGCCCAAGAGAAGACAAACAAAAACCTCTTGTTATCTGTGAATGGAAGCTCTAAACAAACATGAGATACTGGTCTGGAAATAGACCTACACAACAGAGAAGCACTGTTATATGTATTCAAGGCTGATTCAATTGTGTCTGCGTATCAGTCAATACCAGATGATCCCTGTGTGTGTGTGTGTGTGTGTGTGTGTTTTTGTATATTATTACACACACTGTATTTGTTTTAGTACAGTAAATTGCCCAGATTCATACAGATTGCCCGTTTCTGTGAAGCCAGTTTTCTCTCTGAATTAGTCAACAGTTGAAGAAGAAGTCAGAAACTACAGTCTTTGTGTGCGGGTTTAGTTCAGACAGCAAACGTTAGCTCTGAATCCCCAAAGAGACTGTAGGATGATTTTTGATAACATCTTCAAATCAAAAAATTGTACTGTAGAGGAGACAGTTTTGAAGGAATAAATGTTTTTACAGTATAATCCATCGTGTGTGGATTATACTGTATATGTAACCTGAAGAATCACTAATCTCTAATAAATCTAATAAAAAGGAAAAACAAACGTTTTTCAAGAAGTGAAACACTGAAGTTGCGTGATTGCAGCTCACATTACTGTCTCAACAGAAGCAGGAAAATTAATAAAGACGACGGCCAATTTTAAAAAAAAAACTCAGTGTATCAAGGCCCTGAAAACTTACTGTCTCCAACACAAACTTCTATGAACACCCACTTTTCTGCCTGAGGCAGAACAGTTTGGGGTATTTCAAATAACACAATTCTGTATTTCCTCTTTTTATTGGTCATAAATATGTCATGTCATAGAGTAATCCTCTATCCAGGTTTTCATGGGTCTTGTACATTTCTTGTACACCCCCCTGTTTTAAACGTATGCCACGAGTGCTCTTTTGGTCTAAACATATTTACTTCATTTTGATTTAATCAAGGTTGAAAAGGTTGCTGAAATGACTTGACATCCAAACCAGACCTTGGTGCTTCTTGGGAAAATACTACCAAAATATGAACTGACTTCCAAACTACAAGTAAAAAAACAAGCCAAAAATAAGCTGTTGGCAAAAACTGAATGAATGACTGATGTTTTAGACATTTCTGCTGTTAAACATCATTACAAATGTTCCTCCTGGGACAAACTTTGTCCACACTTGAGTTTTTTCGTGTTCTCTCTTCAGGTTAAAGCAGAGCTCAAGATGGAGAACCAGAGACTGAAGGATGAGAATGGGGCTTTAATCCGTGTCATCACTAAACTCTCCAAGTGAGACAGGAAGCAGGAGGGGGAGAGGAAGGAGGGAAGGACACAAGAAGCCATATTTATATCTGCATTTTTTTTTTTTTTTTTGTACATTCAAAGCATAAATCCATCCACTGAGAGAATATATGTACATAGTTCTCCAGGAATTTTGGAAACTTGAGTCCATTCTGGTGATTGTTAAAAGTTTTTCTGCTTCAGTGACAAGAAGACACATTTTGCAGGTGTAAAACTGCAACTGTACTGTATCTAACACATTCCAATACTGAAAATACATTAAATTAAAATTTATACTATACATTCACTAAATATTTCAAGGCAAATGCCAGTTTATGTGTTTTTCTTCACTGTGTTTACATGAGCAGATTGTGCTGGAGTAAACCATTTATCAAACTTTGGGATCATATCAGGAATATCCCTGCATGCAATGGACGAAAGATTGCAGCAATTTCCACAGAGATACCATGGAAACTGCAATATTTGGTCTCTTCTATATGCAGACCCTGAACACCAGCTCTGAACTACCGGGGGACAGCGGATGATGGATGAGCTAAATTTTTCAGGAACGTGGGAGCGTCATCTCTGATTTAGGAGCTCTGCCTTGATGGACAATATCACAAATGTCACGCTTTCCCTCGCGCACGTGCAAATAGAAAAACAATTAAATGGATAAAAGGGAGTCACAGAGAGAAACAAAATTCAGCTTGTTTTGCCCCTAAATAAGCAAAAACAAAGTGTTATTACTGTCACTGGATTTAGAGTTTGTCTGTTTAAAAAAGCAGTGATGATAACTGACAAACCGGTCTCCCCTCAAAGTCAGTAAGTGGCTGTTTTGGAGCATTTGTGGTATCAGATGGGTTTTATCACAAGATAGTGAAAGTGATATTGTTTATCAACAGTCATAAAATTAGTCATAGACGGGTCTTTGCACATTTTCCTTAAAATGCATAATATGGCATTCATTTATCCACCTAAACTCAGGTTAACATAAAACTTAATTTAATGCACTGCACATGTTATATTTTGGTTTATTTTGTCGTCCATGTTCTGTTATCACTTTTCTTTTTTTTAGCTGAGCTATCCAGCTATGTTTCCTGGTATTTCTTTCATGTATATGATGCCACCCACTGACCAGAAGTGGAAAAGCATCCTCTGAATACATTTACACACCACACAGGACAAGGCTACTTAAAATGCCTTTATTTCCTATGATTACATTTTGACAATACACAGATATGTCCTGACCAAATCCCATATTTTGGATCCCTTTCAGTTCTACATAGAGTCATGTACGAGTACAAGTTTTTTGGTCTTTTTGTTTGCTTTTTTGCTGGAAAACATGGATTCTGTAAGGAAATAAATCATGCAGTTCACAAAAAGGCACAACTACTGTATCGACACACCTCTACAACAAGACAAAACAAGAGTCCAGAAAGACATTCAAGCATTTCCCTTGTCTATGTTGCTCGGTTAGTGAAAACATGAGTGAGTAGGATGATAATCAAGTCTTTGGATGTTCTGGTATTATGGCTATATTCACATAAAAGGGTCATGACTATAGAGGAACAGTTATTGAAGCAGCAGGTTGGCAGTATTGCATTGCGAATGTTTATTCCAAGCTGTTCGGGTCTGCTCTGTTTTCAAGACAGCTTGTGAGACCCAGGAAGACAGGGATTTTGTTGCCTGCATTGCAGAGAAGTGACATAACTCATTATCGCAACACCAAACAAACAAACAAACAAACAAACAAACAGGGATTTGGGAGTTGGTCCTATTGCAAATACACAAAATACTGTAGCAAATGGAGAATCTGATGTGAGTGATACATATCCAGTGACTACCGCAAAGCATGCACTGATACAGAGTGTAGAAAAGGATATAATGAGGTGCTTAGATGTTAAAATTGGACACATTGCAAATGAATCTTCCTCTCGACCCCCTCGAGACATTATCATCAAAAAGATGGACTGTCGTGAAAATCTGGGATTGTTCATCCTCATGCACTGTACGCTTTAAATAAAGATTCATCTAATGGTAAATGATGAAGACTCAAAAAAGCAGATGGGGAAAACAAATCCCCACATTAGAAATGTTGTGGCAGAAAACAGCATCAATATCTCAGAGCATGCACAAGTGACACCAGCTCATCCCATTGCAATCCATTAGTCGTACTGTGTGTTCATTCATAAAGTGACATTTGTAATGGAAACATTATTGATCACTTAATTAGCAGACTGGAGCTACTCAGGAGGACAGCATGAATAATATGCTGTAAAAAACTCAACGGCAAAGAAATAGAAATACTGGAGGAATAGAAAATAAAGTTAGGTTTATTTTTACGCAAATGCAAAGAGGTTGGTACGAGTAGCAATAAGATGAGGAGGTACAGTTTAATGACGTACTGAGAAAAAAGGGGGCTACAAGTCAATCAAGTCATCCTGTGTTTCTACGTTTGATTAACTACAACTTGACACCCGTCTGGCAGGAGGAAATAAAGGAAACACTTGCGGTACACTGAGATTGAAAATCGAGGAGCCAGCAAATATTCTCTAGTTTTGAAATATATACAGTCTACTGGTTTGTGACCGACACACGCTGCAGAACATATGCAATCAGAAATGATCAATAATTACATGACTTGTAGCCCGAGAGTGCCGTGACACTGAAATTTAGCACAGAGGACTCACAAACGATGACAGAGAACCAGACAACCGTGCAGTAAAATGGAAACAAAGTGGAATTTGCACACATAAAGCAAACCCTGCTTTTAACTGAGGCTTTAACAAAGCCTGTGAACGCTAACATGGAATATTCAGACATACACTCGGTCCCATTCAGCAAAAATACTTTGCAGTCAGTGCATACTTTTTTTCTTACTCTGTTTTATTATCAAAAAATGACACAGAACACAAACACACATACACAATATAATCATGGTTCCTCTTTAAAACATGCTTCTATGTACATCATCTTGTAAATACATGCTGTAGCCTATTAACAGAGTCTGCGCGATGCATTATGTTAACAATAGAAAGAAGAAGTACTGCGGACGAACCAATCAGTGGACTGCCGTTCACCTTCTTGCTGACAATATGGATGCTAAAAGAAAAGGCTTGAACTAATTTTTATGAGAAACTGAATGCCTTTTTGTTAAAAATGTATCCACTGCTGGAAATGTTATGTTGAAATTTGAAAACCACTGAGCACGCGTAGCTGAAATATTTTACTTTGAAAACTATATATCTGTGAAGATTCTCATTCATCCAGATCAATTCTAAATATTATGCAAAGGCCACTGGACTTGCTTGACTAACAGGATGGCCGGGGGGAGCCAACATGTGACCTCAATGACTGGTAAGGTGCTAATAACACCCACAACGGGTTACACAAAAGGGACTCGCCCTCCAGTCACTGAAGAAGCCTTTTGAATGAGAGGGGAAACATCTTGAAGAAATGGAAACAAGTCCAGTTACCTTTGGATAACATTTTGATTTATTTTGAAAACCAGCTGTATGTGGTTTCATGCTCTTCTATTCTAAATATTGGTTGTTGCAGCAATAAAATCACCTAGGATCAGCATAATGGCAATTTGTAACCCTGATCCTCTGAGTTTATTTTACTCTGAGACAGCAATATAGAATTTATTCTTTTTTTTGTGTTTGATTTTAAACTAGGGAACCCCACAATCTTTCCATATGTACCCTCAAGCAATTGCAAAAGTACCCGGTGAGGTACAAACACCTCTGGTTGGGAATAACAGCTATTGGACGAAGGTCAGAGGCTTTCATTCAGGCTGGACTGCTTATCATTTGATAACCTGCCATTGCATCTTGAATTTTGGTGTCTGAATGAACTCCAAAGTCCAAATCGTTCCGATTAGAGCAACACGAACTGAGTTTAATTGATCAAAATGCTTAAAAGCAGGTACCAAATACCCACTTGAAGTTTCAAAGAGAGGAAGTCCAACCACGTAAATTTGATTTAATGGCTATCAAAGTAGGTAAATGAGATATCTGCACACTTAGATCCAGTATATTCACTTTTTTAAAGCTTTCAGTCTGTCAGATTGTCCACAGAGCTTACGGTGCTTTAGATGTATTCTCTGATGAGGTTCTGACGAAGCTTAAAATAAAGTGAAATTCTGCACTGATCTAAGTGTGTGGACTTCTCTTGGACCTAGTTTGTGCTCATTGATGGTTCCTGCGTCTTAGAAAAGATTTAGCGATAACGATGGCCAAGCCTGCATAATGGTTCTTAAAGTTAAATAATTCATAGGTATTGACATTTTAACATAAAGTGTTCTGTAGTGCCTAAAATACACAGTCTGGTATTCAGCTGCTTATAATAATTAATTCCTTTTGTTCTTGTTTTTTTGCCTCCAAGCCTCCACACATTACACTAACACAATATGTCTGTGATGAAGTTGGAACACCATGTTGCAGCACTTCGGCTCCAGGATCACAAAGCTCGTGTCTTGACTGAGCGATTCAAACGACAAGAAATACTGCGAGGCATGATACATGCTCGTTTCTGCAGCTCAACTCGGTTCAAGCAAATGGCCCAGGATATGTGTATCGACTTATGTGTTTTGATGTAGCAGTTGCAAATATTTAGACTCTACAAACCTGCATTTTTATACTTGAATTCACATCCTTTTAAAAAGTGAAGCTGCATCTTACATTTCAAATTCAGTTCTCTATAAAAACATCTCGTCTTTGACAGAAATCCTCGTGCTGTTTCGCCAGAAACTGTTGAAGTATTGAAGTGGGCGACAGCGTGTTTGGTAAACTACAACATCAGTCAAAGACACACAATCATTTTGATAGATATCAAAATAAAAGGATCAGATGGCACCGGGTTTTTTTTTTCGGAAAGCAACAGCAGAATTCAGAAGAAGCGTAGTCGTAATTGTTTCGAGCATCATTGGTAATCCTTCTAGTGTCCTCACTTCTTCCAGGGATAAGTGAGGTTTTACATCCAAGTGGTCAACACAGCTCAAGCCTGAATCCAGATGACACATTCGCAGTGTCCCTGACAGCTTTTGAATGATAATCAACCTCTCAAAAGGAAACAATGAAACCAACCGCATTTCTCAAAGTGTCATGTCAGGAAGGCACCCTTTATACTCCTGTCCTACATTACATATGTCCTGGGACACAGAAAAAGTGTGTTGAACCTAAATGCATAGATGTGCCATCGAGGCAACACAAAACAAGCAACGAAGGTCAGACAACCGCATCCCCATCCCTGCTAGCTGTATACTGCTGCACTCTCAAATGTGAGCTGATAAAATGAAGACAAATTTCTCTTGAAAACATATTGCAACATCGATCGCTGTATTCAGTGACCTCAACCTGATTCGTTCTCAGTTAAATCTGTTTGCATTGATAGACTTAAACCAACTCTATGCAGGAAATAACCAGATTCTACAGTACTTTCTATTGCAAGTTATAGCACACGTATTAGCAATATACAATACTGGGCGTGGTGTAGGCAGAGCAGTGGGGAGGTAAGTAAAGCATGCGCTACAAACTAAACTAAAGCTTTTTTTTATCCAGCATTGTCTTCACCAAGACTTTCATTCAGTGTCAGCACCCTAAGAATCAGTTTCTTCAAATCAAAGAAAGACCAAAGTCGATCATTCATGAAGCAGTCACCCGACAGCTCGACACCACTCTTCTCAGAATACACTAACGTGTGAAATGTGATGCTTAAAAAGAGTTTCCTTTGACTTAACCATGAATGAGCAGATATTCTAAGATGTCTCTTTTTTGCTGAGCAGGATTTATGACGAGTCGTCATGTTTTTAAGACATGGGATTCATGCAAAGTAGGGGTGGGGGCTGGATTTCTGAGTTAGTGCATTAGCTGGTTGGTGGTGGAGCGCGTTTATTTCTTTGCATTCAAGGATGCCAGCTGACCGTCAATATCCTCCTCTGGTTGCAACACGTGCCATTGGGCAATGGGGCGGCGGGGATTCGACAGCATGTCAGACCAGTGCTTCAGACCTAAGCCGGTGGCCTTGCTGCCCACAAAGATCTTTCCGATGGCGTCGTTCTTACCTATCTTGTCATAATCAAACACTGTGACTGCCACCAAGATTTTCTGAGAAAGGAGCGAGAGAAAAAAAATGTGATTTCTCTTGTAATAAGTTGTCACATCATTAAAATATGAGTAAAGGTCATTTTAACTGACATTTTAACACATCAATGGAGTCCGAAAGGTCTGATTTGACTTGTACTGTACCTGCATCTGTTCCAAGGGGATCTCAAAGCTGAAGGATTCATTATAATATGGGTTTAAGGTGTTCTTCTTCACCGTAGTCTTCTTCTTCTTCAGACGCTTACCCCCCTGCAGCAGCTGGATCTTTACATAAGGATCTGGAAGGGGCATCAATATGTTGAGCCAACGAGACCATGAAGAAAACAATACTTAACTTTTTATTTCCCTTTTGCTACTTCTGATATGTATTCCCTTCGTTTTGACTTCCTGCCTTATTTCTTTTTTTTTTTTAACTCACTCTCATTTTCCACGATATGTTGTTTATGTGTAATTTTGGAGTTCTATGCATTTAGAGCAGGAGAATTAAAATTGTAAACTTGACTTGACCTGCATATTTGCATGACAAAGCAAATGCACAGATTACTTTTGCAAAAAATACAAAACCTTTGTGAGGGTCTAGTGCCAAAAATCTTTGCTTCATTATTAAATCCTCATTTGATAAGTAGTAGTTGTAGTATTTTGTTGTGTGTGTTTGAGAATATTCACAACCAGCCACAGAAAATTCCAAAATGTTACCAATAAAAATGTTGTAATCTAGATCCTGTTCACCACTCTGTGACTTTGAATTAGTGATGTTTCTCTACCAGATAAGCCACAGGCGTCCATCTTCTTCAAGTTCTTTGCCTCCAGGATGCAGACGGTGAGTTTCCCAGCAGTGGGGACGTAACGGAGAGAGATGCAGATGTCTCCGAGTTTCTCAGGCTGAGCAGCCGGCACAGAGAGAGGAGACACAAATGACAAGCACACATGCTCATCAGACAACTGCAAAATGCCTGTCAAACAATTGGTTGATGCAAAACGCTCCCAGCTACTGTCTGCTATATTTCTGTCCTGGTGACAACATTGATGATGTACCTGCTAGAATGGCACAGATCTATTCAGATTTAGGACAATTCGGAGAGTAAAATTATTCAGCAACCACAGAAATGACTAAGGTGGTGACTTTTGCTTTAAAAAGTCAAAGAGCAATACAATACAAGAAAAAAAAATGCAGCCAATCTGTTCTAATGAAAAGTACTTTTGCATAAAAATACTGCAGCCTCATGCTTCAGAGACACAATGCCATCAGTACAATTTCTGAACCACTGCTGCACGATAAATTGATTCTGATGATTGACTGACTGTTTGTGCACTTACAAATTTTAAACAACAGCAAATTAATCAATTGGCTGAAGTATCCTTGTCGGTAAAAAAAAATGGTGTGGCTCATCAACAAATCCCATGAAAACACCGGCTGACTTACTGTCTGATTGACTTCGTGCCACCATGAAGCTCACTGGACGCTTCTACGGACTGACTCCTCATAAAAAAAAAACAACTGGACCCTGGAGTTTATAGTAACAATAAAAGGACTACTGCCTTATATTAGTGCATTTCTTGGAAACTATTTTTTACTGTGGATGAACAAAGTGGCAACCCTGAAAAATTAAGCCAATGTAGATGTGCCAAAAACTGCAGTTCCTCAAAGGGCCACTTGAGGCTGGGGCTAAAAGGGAACCAATCCCGTTATAGCCCCATGTTAAAATGGCCAGCTTTATAGTACTTATACTACTGTACAGCCTGGTTTGGGTCTCAACAGCTAGTAGTGTAAGGGGCTTAAAGTTATGCATAATTAAGAAAGCGACTACTTGCACTGACAGGTGGGTGCCATGACAGTTGGATATCTGCCCGCAGGTTTTAGCATCCAGGCGACATTTGAGCCGCCTCAGCTCGACCAGCTGGTCACCTCTTTTCCTATTTTTGGACGAGCTGAGGAACTTGAATAACTGCAGCGCTTCTACAACTACATAAAGTTGCTGGCCATCAGTTATCAAATGTTTGAGGTACGACAAGTGCCGACTTGTAACAAAATATCAATCACGTGATTTTTTTGTTTTTGTTTACCCTCGTTCAGAGTTAGTCACACGGAAACAGAGAGATAGAGGCAGAGTGCACTGGAAAACACTGCCCTTCGCCTGTTAAATTGCTAATACTATACTTACTATGCCTACTTTTAGTTTCTGTGATTATTATATAGTACACGTGATCACAGATCATTTCTCTGTCTATTTTTGCTGGGAACCAGTTGCCTCTGCTCTTTAACCTGTTAATAAGGGCGCCGTGATCAAATTCAAGATGTTCTGCGACCACCATGCAGGCAGTATTTCACAGAGGAAAGGCCAAGTCAGGCACTGCCAAGATGGCGACGGCCCGAGCCACCTGGAACTGAGCTTCAAAACATCTATTTTCATAGACAGTCTCTGGAATGAATTCACATTTGATGCTTTAGTGAGTATTTACAGCAGCAGCATGACGTACAGTTTGATAGACTGACAGCGGCCGCATTCATCACAGTAAGGGAACATGTAAACCAGTGTGATGGTGTAATCCAATGACTTAACACATGACTGCTCGTCAAGAATGCTGCATCGGTGCAAAAAAACAAACAAACAAGATATATCGGACTATTGACTGGACAGACAATACTAGTTTTGGGTTTTTCATGGGATTTGCTGACATAAAGAAAATTCTGAATGGCCAGTTTTTTTAAAAGTGTAATTTTAAATAGCACCTCCTCTTGATCGGCGCTGTCCAGGTCCCGCCACTCCTCGATGGGCCGTCCGAGGTCGATGGTGTTCATGGGAATCTTTACCTCACCGATGACGTCATGTTTGGAAAACCGGTCGTAGTCGTAAACGGACATCACCAGGGTTTTGCCCCCCAATTCCTCATAGGGTAGCTGCTCAAAATATAAAATGCAGTTTATGGACACACGTCTAAGTTTTCCTCATTAGTGTCTCAATAACTATTTAAGAAAATAAAATTCCAAAAACTGGTTGAAAAGAAGTAAATATCCAATAGACAGGTAAAGAAATATGTTTTTGAGATTATACAGCAAGTAACTGGTTTAACATGTGTAAAAGGGTGTTTTTATTATTATTAAATGTTCACATGAACTCTTGTCTGAAGCCTTCTACTATGTATATGTATGTATACTTTTATGCATATGTATGGTGTTTACCAGTTGCTAAATGGGAAACCAGTGAAAACAGAAAAGAATCATTCAAAGCTAAAAATATAAAAAATATATATAAATTAAGTTTAAAGATAAAATATTCACAGCAATATCCTGTTTCCTGTACAATAACAAAATGTAACTACATGATTAATTTCTCAAATGAAAACATCCTAGAAACCTATTGAAAAATATATTACACTCCAGCTCACTGAAACATTGTGAAATGTCGAGACATACACAAAACGTATTAAAAACCTTTCTGGTTGTAAAAGTAAGACGTATCTCAGATAAATATTCACAGTGGAACAATAAACACGGCACTGAACATCTCTGTGGTTTTTCTCTGGGAGAGAGAACAGGCAGAGGCGCTCTGCAAAAAAAAAAAAAAGATCTTTTTTTTTTGGCTTGCAGCTTGACCCAGAGCCACTCGGGAAGTCTCTGCGGGGCCTATTAGTGAGGACAGGAAGGAGCAGCATGTCAGCTGCGCTGCCCGGTGCGTACGCACAGATCCAGACAAACCTGACAGGACACAGCCAGTCCTATTACATATACCGTACTGTGAGGAACACACAAGGGGTTTGGATGATTATTTGTGAATCTCATTTTATATCAAATACTAACTGTTTGCTCTTATTTTGCCACTGCATGCATTTATAATCTGAAGCAAGACACGGACTGTAAAATGTCTGGAATTTACCTTGAAAACAAACGTCTCATTGAAGACAGGGTTGAGTGTTTTCTTGTGCACTTTGGTGTCGTACTTCTTCTTCTTGTCTGGGTGGAGCACGACTTTGACGTAAGGATCGGAGGTTCCACCTGAGTCCATGGACATGAGGTCTGCAGCTTGGAGGATGCCAACTGTAAGCTATGTGCAGAGATTTGTGGAGGATATAAGCAGCAAAAACAGAGAAGACAAGCGTTTGATCAGGCATAAATCCAACATGTGCGTCAGGGTCACTGCCTCAGACTGGTTATATAACTTCATATGAAAACTTAAGCCTCGCAATCAATCACAAGTGTCCTGGCTGACTGGAGATGTAGGGTTTTCTTCAATGTCACACAATTGTCATAGTCTATAAAACCATTATTTTAAGTACTAAAAAAAATATATATATATTTTCAGCTGTTCCTACATTATATAGACACATTTAACATTCAGGCATTTTGATCCAACATTTCACAGCTTATTGAGGCTGATTTTTTTTTAATGTCATATCCTACCTTTGTGTCCACACTCTGCTTAGAGCATTATAGTAATGATGAAAGTCACTACATGTCTGATAAATGGCTTTACATGTTTCCTGAAAGCTACAATTATTGCAAAACTATTCATTTCATGGTTCAGTTTTTTCTGTCTTTCTGTATAAATGATCACCTGCTTGTTTTTCTAAGGGGGTTATAAAGAAGATATTTGCATAAATCAGAATGTAAAAGTAGTAGGGAAACGTTTTGGGGAAACTGCTTATGCTCTATCTTGTCAAGAATTCGATAAGAAGATCAACACCACTTTCATTTTTGTCTGTTCAATATGAGGCTACAGTTAGTTGAGGCATAAAGACTGCCAACAGCCTGACTCTGTCTGCAAGTGACACGTTCTGACATCCAGTTCCTCTAAAGATCAGTGATTAACTTTCTTTTTTAAAGTTACGACAAAAACGTAAGTGTGAAAATGACAATGGCTTGCAGTGTAACAGCAGTTATGTGCCGGACTATTTCTTGGCATCCTGGATTATTTCAGGGGCATCCTCAAGTCTTATTATCGTGAGGTTGAGACACCAGGAAACAGTCCGACACATAACCTCCTGTGAAACAATAAACTCTCATTTTTACAGTTCGGATTAAACAAACAAGAAAACAAGATAATCCTCCTGTTTCAAATCTTTATGCTAAACTAAGATAACCAGCTGCTGACTGTAGCTACATATTAATCCTACAGACGTGAGTGTTATCGATGGTGTCATCTAGCTCCCAGCAATTTAAATATCTATTTAAACATGGGAAAACTTCCAGCTGATAGGTAGTTTTATTATGGCAGAATATACAGTATATAACATTCTCACAAAAAAAAATCGACATTAAAGTCTAAATGAAAAAAAAAGTTAGATCTGAATTTACCCACCTAAAACTGTTCCTTGTGTTCACAAAATAACATTTGTTTTACGACTTAACAAAGGAAATATTGAATTTACAACCACAGACCTTTGTATTCTCAAAGTCATATTCTATAGAGTATTGCAGCTTCCCCAGTTTCTCTTGCTCTTTCTCCTCTTCCTCTTTCTCCTCCTCTGTGAGTCCGGTCTCTCCCTCGTCATCATCGTCGTCCTGGTGTATCTGCGATATAAAGGTAACAAAATAAAACTCCTTGTTAAAGCTCGGAGGCGCAGGAATCAAACACAGGGCTCCCCATAACAGCCAGCATGCCACAGACACTGGAGCTCCAGGAGTTGTTTTTTTATGGTGGGAGATACACGCTTCGGTTACTGCTTACCTGCACAGCACCTGATGATAAAAACCAGGGATTTATCGCTTACAAGGAATGAAATCTCTGCTGATGACATATTAAATAGATGCTCCTACTTTTTGAAAACTCTGTAAACCTCATCTTCTCTGTGGATTTTTTTTTTTTTTTTTTTTGGGGGGGGGGGGGACTAATGGGCAATTTCTTCGACATGCTTGAGCAGTACAGTGGCAGCCAGAGTCATTGGAGGTATTGCATGCCAGTTCCATTAAGAGGGGTGATAAACTTTCCAATTAAATCCTGTATTAGCATAGTTCTCATGTTTTTTTTTAGACGTTTCATATTTAAAGTCTTAGATTTCACCAAATTGGCAAGGAGATGAATGTTGGTATAAAACCCCGAAGGAACTTGCTCACAACAGCAAATATGAATGCATATTAAATGAAAAAAGGCAAATATGACATAATATTCAGGGCAAGGAGATAATATTTCATATAGTACTACAGTTTGCAGTCATATTAAGCTCTACGTTAACTAGAAGCTGTACATTCAAGTTATATATTTTAAGAGAAATTCAGGCTTTTCACCCTGCATGGCATTTTTTCTCTGCTAAATTAATGTGGCACAAAAAATGCCTCTTTTTCAGCTCACCATTATTACAGTAAATGGTTCAGGATTAAAGGGCACAGCCAGCTATTTGAATAATGAAGAGTCTCATTGCTGCAGTGTTATTTTTATATTTGAATTATAGCCTCTGTCAAAGTGACCTTGACTTTGAAATGTTATTTCTGTTTTCTTTGGCCCGTCATCCGTCTCCACATCCTACCTCCTCCTTGAGTATTACAATCAAAACGAAGAAGATTAGCGAGTGTTTGGCTCGTCATGCAGTTTTATCATCAACGTTTCCATGTCTCCCAAACAACCAACCATGCCCTTTATCACATGCAGAGATTAATAGTGTTAACAGTGTCTTGCATATCATCTATTAAATCCAATACTTTCCATATTGGTGTGAGTTACAGTTACATTGTCACAGAAACAATGTGTTAGATGGTTAGACTCTCCTCTCTGGGGTTTATGGAGCACATCATAGCTTTCCATTGTGTCATTCTCAAGCTATCAGAACAAAAATTCAAACAAAACAAAAGGGGAGGAGACTAAAAAAATAAATAAATAAATAAATAAAATAAAATGGCAAAGGAAGCTACGACTTTCATTCCATGAAACCCCCCTCTGCCCTGGGGGCCAGAGAGCATCAACGTGAGCTATCCACCTACCGTAGAGCAGGAGTCCACCACAGTCAAGAAACACGAGGCACACACAAGACAGACACAAAGCGGAAAAAAAAAAGGAGGAGAGCAGAGAGAGGAAGAGGTTCAACTCACAAGACACCAAACACACTACAAAAGAGAGGCAATCAACACCACCACCACCACCACCACCACAATTATGATGAGAAATGACACTCTTCTTTCAGGCGGAGGGCAAAACATTTACATTGTGGACACAAGTAATTGATTGCTTTAATTAACAGTCAGTTGAACGCAGGGTAATATATAATGATGTGAACGGATTAGTCCTCATATTAATCATTTTGTAACATTCATCCTTCGACTTACGGCACTTTGCCTCCAAAATCTCCCAACATTTCTGCAGAATTGCTTTCATCTGTCACCTTTAGCTATAAAATTTGCTATTTATGTTTGCAGCTTGAAAAAAAACCTAAAAACTTTCCACTTAATGGTGCTCATTATTCTTTGCCACTTCATAACAAAGTGTGTCATTTTTCACCATGGGCCACAATGGACTACGTCACACATTTAAACGACCACAACACCGACATCAAATAAATGGAGGGGAAGAGAGCTCTCCTTGTGTCCTCTACAGCCTGGGCTACAAGAGCTGCTGGTGAAAGATCAAATTCAGTTAGCCACAGTCATTAAATCTGAGCAATAAATGTCATAAATAAGAAGTAAAACTTGAATAATTAATTGTTGTGGAAGAAAGAATGCAAAATGTCACCCAGAACATCCTGACTTTTCAGCATGTAGGAAGCACGAGGCCTCATACCTCGCCATCCTGCATGTTCTTCATGTTGAAACCATCCTTGCCCTTCTTTCCCTTCTTGTTCTTCTTCTTCTTGCAGCAGCACTTTTTGATTATGCAGAAGCAGCAGGTGAGGATGAGCAGGGCGGCCACCACAGCGATGGCAATCAGAGCCCACGGAGGAACTGTCAGTTTCAAAACAAAAGAGGGAAAATTAGGATTGATGTTGGTGTTTCTCACAACAACAACAAAAAAAATCTCAAACTTGTTTGTCAAATAATGAGGGTTTTGAATCTTTAAAAGAATTTGGGAGCTACTGCTGCATTGCTTACGTGGGATCTTATCGATTTCATTCAAGAATTTGCTCTTGATCTCCTCAAACATGTCATTCTTGCTGATCTCCGTGTTGTTGGAGCCGGAGATGTCCGGTGCCGATGTGGGGGAGATGACCATGGTGGGATCCACGATCATAGTGGTGGCACTGGTGGACTCGGCCGCCACGGCCTGTGCATTCCGGAACAAGTTGAACTTCATTGTGAAAGACTAGGTGCAGCGTCCCTGAGGCACACAGAGATCAGACACGAAGGGAGGATAAGCAACAGGAGAGAATACAATTGCTTGTGCTGAACAAAAAAAGTATATGAAGAATAAATTTTATCTTGAGGAATATTCCTGCTGAAATGGATTTTCCTATGAGATTCCCTAAGTATGGCAACATATCAGTCAGTATTGGGCAATGTCTTAATGTATAATTGTGCGGAAAAAAACGAAGTGATATGTACAAATTACAGGAGGATAAACACACACACAATTAATTGCTCAGTACATTGATGGAAAACTGGCCAATCATTTTTATGTGGTTAAATACTTTTATTTATTAGACAAAAATAAATGTTCTGCCTCCAACGCCTGTGAGAATTTGCTGCATTTATGTATTAAAGATTTTTAGGACTTGAACCAACTTGGTTTGGATCAAAAAGATTGACATGGGGGCAGAAATTTATTATGAATAACAATAATATAACAATAATAATACGTTTTACCCTGTTATTAAATGGTTTTCATACAAACCTGAGCTTTAAGCCTTCATGAACAAAACGCGCTGCACATAAAAAAGGAACAATCAGCCAAAGATATAATAAGAAGCACTAGACCAGCAAGTAAATAGTGGTGAGATTAAATGTTGCTTTAAAGGTCAAGAAAAAGTTTTAAACCTCCACTTTCAAGTCTATAAAGTCCTCAGAAGAAATGGAAATGGAAAGTTCACCTGCTGACGAAGAACTTGTAATATGATTTAAAGCTTCGGAAAAGTTGAGGTGAGTTGTAACATCTTCTCATGTGCACTATATATTGTGGCACCTTTAGTAAGCAACTAACAGATAAAGATGATCCCATTTGCTTGAGCGATGATAATCTGAAGAGCAGCAATAGGCCTCAGTGAGAGATGAGGGGCTGTAACAATCTAGGAGTCGTCACAATCAACTCTGTATTGTCAGAGAAAGATTAAACTGAAATCAGTTGTATGAAGGAGCACAAGTCCTCAACGGAGAAATCTAATAGGATATAAAAGCCAGACAAGCTGAAACCAAAGGCATCCTTTACGCTGATGATGTGAGAGTTTACTGGGTGTGAAGAGTGAGCAGGAGCTCAGGTGATTATCCCTCCTCCTCTGAACACAGTGATCTGCCAGACCTGAAGGAGACCCGGAGATAGAAACCTGCTTCATAACAGAGCTATCAGAGAATTAAAAGAGTTCTCCCAGAAGCAAGTGGGAAGTCAGAGAGATCTCTACAGCTCGATGATTGCTCAGTTGTTAAAGGAATAACAGAGAAGATTGATATCTCTGGTATTATTTTTGTCTGATAGGTATGAAGATACAGCCTGAAGACCGCCAGCTCGGTTTAGCATGAAGACCGGAAGGTTTACAGTCATCCGGGTCGTGGTAAAGTTTCATATAAAATCAACTAAAAGAAGTCCAGTTACCTTTGAATAAAATGTAGATAAATACTGGAACCATGGAAACAACAACTCTCTTAGCAAAGTGGACAACATTTTGTTGCCAAAAAAAAAACTGCAATTTATCGCTCTGACAATAAGTTGAAGTTGTCTATTTACTGTTAAGACATAAGGGTGATGTCAGTCTTTTCATCTAACTCCGGGCAAAAAAGCAATACGCTTCCCAAAATGAAATATTACTCCTTTAACACCTCACAGCATGAATTATTTTTGGTTTGAACCCGTCGGACTTCTGTGTGGAGTTAAAATGTTTTTTCTCTCATCGAGATCACGAGATAAATTATGCATACAAAAATGACTCAATTAAATTGGATCATTGATAGATGACAAGTACGTATTTTATATTCTATTAACAAAGGAATAAGTAACTTTATTCATCTTCTAAAATCGAATGAACCTTTAAGCCATTTTTCAAACTTTCAAATGTTCTCCACTTCCAGCTTCTCTCTTGTGATTATTAGCAGCTTTTTTTTTTTTTTTCATCTTTTGTGTTTGAAAAATTATCAATAGAATAATGTTTGAAGTTATTGTTGGACAAAATATTGATTGATTCCATCACCTTTGGGGTTCAGAAATTGAAAACAATCTTTCAAAACAATCTGAAGTTTTATAGCCGCAACAATTAATCAATTAGTCGCACAGTCAGAGAAGTAAAAAGGAATAAACCGAGCCGTGATGCAATAACAAAATGAGGCTGCTGGTTAAATCAGTCAAACCACTAATCAGCGACTAATGAAACAAGTGTCTCCTCACAATGGTCCCACTTTTAATAGCTGACAAAAATCTATTTACCTCCCAGACTCCATTGAGCATTATAATATGTATTCTCTGTTTGCTCTTTGTGTGACTGTGAGTGACGGCAGCATGCTATTAACATTTACTGCTGAGCATGAAGGTGTCGATCGGGGTTAATTGAGGGTTGCTGTTTTGTCACAAAACAACAACAAACAAAACATATGATACAGATTACTAGAAGCATCTAATTAATTCAGAATTTAAGATTTGCTGCAGAGAGAACTCTTCCGCCTTTCATTGGTCATTTATTGGATTACTTTAAACAGACAGCAGTTTGGCTATTAAGAGAGCAACGTTTAGTGGTTTAAATAGAGAGACTATTTATTTTTTACTGCAGTACGATATACCTCTGGGAGCTGCGAGTCTGACTGGTATTACTGTCAGAACTGAACAATGATTTGGACGCTGCCTTTATGCCTACGTGCTCCCCACCAACTCAACATATTGCTTAAGAATAACTGGAAACTTGACAAGCATTTACTTCTTCTGTAGCTATAATGTCTCCATGTTTTTCTGGTTTTGAACCAGGGTGAGAAATTCAAAAGAGAAAAAGCTTTTCAGCAGAAAAGGTCATGAGATTAATTCACTTTCAAGCAAGAAGAGAGACAATAACCTGATTCACTGTTTGTTTGTTTTTATTCCTAAATACACGAGGCAGTAAGTTTAATATTGTTGTGGAGCAAGTGCTGTGCTGAGATAGTTTAATGACATCAAAAGACAATTAAAAAAAAAAAAAAGAACTAAACTAAATTAACAGCACACAGGAATAAAAGACAAACACATAGTGTACATGTGTGTAAGTGTGTGAACGTGGGCATGTGGGCATCATTAAAGCTCTGAAATGTTCACAATTATCCAGACAACATTGTTTTTTATCTACCTTTAAAAGAAAGAAAGACAAATGATCCGTCTCAGTTCTATCCACTGTTACAATGAGGAAGGGTGCAGTTTCACGGACGTTTATGTATCAAACTAAAATCACATACAGTGAACCGTTATCTAAAGAAGCAGTATGGTGCACAGTGCATGTGAGAATACTCGTATTTCAAAATAAAAGTCAACCGTCAGCATGTGCCAAACACAATTGTGATGTAACCTCATCATCATTGACTCCCAGGCCACATGATCGATAAGTATTGTGTTCCAGCATGTGTATTTTAGACTAGACAGTCTCTTGTAATGGTTTGTGGTCCACATACTGTACAGCAGAGGCCTATGTGCTGAGAGCCAGCAGATCATTGTTGCTAAGCAATCCTGATAGTGTCTATCAGCTACCCAGAATTGCCCACAATCCGTCTACAGCTGAACTGACCATCCAATCAAATAACCAATTGGCTCCAGGCCAGTGTCAAGTCACTGCCTGAGCAGTGGGCATGGGCAGGATATGATTGCAGACTGCACCCACTGAGCTCTGATGTATGATGGTGACGGATAAAGTTTTAGTTACAACATTGGTTCCAAGCAGAAATATTACAGGCACTGCATGTCTGTACCATTTATCTGCCCCAAGAAATCATTACATCTGACATGAAATATGCTCTCATGAAAAATTCAGAGAATTCAGGCAAAAACAATCCCTGAATTTCTGATTCAGAGCAGGAATAACCCCCAACTTCTGTAACTTAACAATCCTTTTTGTTTGCATTTAACATGAGCAGTGATGAAGAAAGCAGCAGAATGCTAATACACCAAAACACGTCCACGCTTTTCCCCTCTTGCTTAAGCCTACCTTTTACCTCTGTGCCATTAGCACTCAGTCTTATCTGCCTTGGATTTCTGCAGCTCATCACTGGCCAGCATCACTCAGCCACACACACACACACACAAAGAAAGGCTCCGACACATCCACATTAATGAGTCTATTCCACCACAGAGTATACAGTCACACTAGAACAGTTTATTACGGCTCACGTAGTTTGAAAATACAGAAAAAAGATCCTAGCAGTGTTCCAGTTGCAATTGGACTGTATCCATTTCACAAAACTACATTTTAATCTACAAAGATGTTCAAAACAAAGCTCACCGGTCAGATGTGGTATTCCCCCTCGTCAGGCGGCCCATCCGATATCAATAACTGTTTGGGGCTACAGTTCCTCAGAGCTTTGGTAACATTGTCTGATCTCTCCCATAAGCAGAGACTGCAGTCTCCTCTCACTTCTCTCCACTGCAGCACTACACCCCTCCTTCTCCTCCCCCTCCTCCTCCTCCTCCTCTTTCCAATGCCCACCAATCTCCCCCATTTTCCACCCTCCGTCACACACCTCCCTACTCCCTCTCTGTCGCTCCCTCAACGCACTCATGCACGCAACCTCTTTACCTCTTTCTCTCCATCTCCCCCTCCCCCCCCTCTCTTTTCCCCAGCCTCATTTGTGATGCTGCTCACACAGCTGATTGCAGCATGCCACTCTCTGGTCTCGTATTGGAGGGCAGTTGTAAAAGATCAATATGCACAAGCCGTGGGGTGATGGGCATCTGAATTAAGCCCCAGTTTGCACAGATCAGAGAACAGCGAGCAAGCAAGGTACGCAGTAGGACGGCTGACGGACTCTTAAGGGTGTGCTGACTTTCCGCAAATGGCATCGCACTGGGCTCATACAATTAATTGGATGCTAACAATTGATCTCCGAAGTGTGATAAAACCCCTCTGGAGAGATCCCTCCTCACTAGACCATTCAGAATGAACACAACCCAGAGCGATTACGCCAACTTGTCTGCCTTCCACTGACCCCTCAGGAGACTCGTCAGGGATGATTGGAAGTGAGCGGATTGCGAAGCATCTTCTCTGGTTACAATACAAACACAATGCAGCCAACAGTGATGAGCGAAAGCCATCACATCATGAAACATGTGATGTGTGAACAAGAAATCAATGCAAACGTAGAACTGAGTGCACAAGGATCGAATATAAAAATCGGGGATCATCGCTCGGCCTTGGGTGTATTCTGCGTGACAAACTGGTTTCCAAATGTCCAACGTCCCTCGTGTGGTTACTTTTTGTACATATTTGAGCTATTTTCAACTCCAGCCTTCAGTCGCTTCCCCGCTCTCCTTGGGGAAATACCTTTCTGTGTGCTCAAGTTCAGCTGGCAGCTGTGAGACGCCTGTGTGAGGGTGGCTCCTCTCATGTCAGGTTACAATGCAATTAGCTGCTTCTGCCAGGCGAGGGCAGGAATCTCATGTTAAACTGCTGCATCACAGAGCATCCCCTTTCTCTATTTTCTCCCTCCGTTAATGTACTGCAAAGTTATGCCCAGAGACATTTGCCCCCCCCCCTCCCCCAATCTGTTTTCATCTGCTAAATGCATTTACCAATGGTGAAAGTGACACAGACTTCTCTATTAAATGGACTATTCAGCTGCAGCTAAATCCAAGGTCTTTTGCTTGAACAGAGACACGTATTTCCACTTGCTTCTCACTCATTTTCATTGTAATGTTGACAGATTTCCTCTGTTGTCAGACTCTCTCAAAATTTGTTTTATCTAAGAGTGAATAAGTGACCCTGCAATCAACTTGAAAGCTTAAAAAAAAAAAAAAATGACGTTAATGTGTGGTAAAATGAAATGAGTGTGTGGGGATGTCACAGGAATGAGAAGGATGTGGTAACCAAGGTGAAGTTAGGTGGGTTATGTGGCTAAGTCAAGGTTTGAAGCATGTGCTAGTTTAAAGTAAAGGGTCTCGAGCGATTGAGCGAGGCTGTTACACTTGTAAAAATGAACTTAAAACCCATTTAAATGATACAAAATGTTAGTTTGTGAGATTTAGAGCCAGAATGGCTGTTTTCCCTCTTAATGCTAAGCTATGCTAATGATTTGGTGTAGGAGTGCATATTTATCATAAAAACATGACAATAGCACCAATCTTCTCATCTAATTCTTGGCCAGGAAGGAAATATACGTGTACTATTTTGTTGAACAATTCCTTTAAGATATAGAGTGCGTTGCTGCTTTCACCACTTCTGTTTTTCTGGCCTCTGTTCCAGGTTGTACGGGACGGAGACTCAGATTCCTTAATGAAATTTGCAGCTTGATATGACATATTCTCAGATTTATTTTGTTACTGTCCTTCTAGTAGTTCTCTGGAGTGACAGGGAACACAACCTTGAGAGAGCAATACACTGCAACTAAAGAAAACAACAAGAAAATAGGCAAAACATCAGTGGACTAAGAAAATATCTTCAACCAACTGACATGGAAAACACAATAAAGACACCAAAACGCTCTGCAAAAATAGAAATCCTTTTTTTTCTTACTTCATTCTTAATTATGGTGTGTAGTATGTGCCCACACAAATGGCAAATGAAATGTATATTTATTGAGTTATTGCTAATTTAACTTAATTAATACTAGCAACCCAGCTTCCATAGACATGAACAAAAAGATCATCAGCAAAACATGCGATTTCAATAATCCAAAGGATAATCAATAGCAGCCAGACCAGGAGCGTATTGATGGGATTTTGTAAGAGCTTTTTGAGTATTATATATTTCTCATTGTTGTGGACGTGTTCACCAGATGTAACTACCTTTATGCTCCTCAGCAGTCCTGATAAATCACCACTCTGCTCCTGACTCAGCAATTTTGGTGCACAAAATTTTATAGCAAGGTCACAATGCAGCTGCGTTATTGAGTGAAGCAGTTATAGTACAGGGCAATCGGTTCCCTTGGATTGCCAGTGCATGGTGGGATACTCCAGCTCATCCCTGGCACATTCATTTTCTCATGAGCATGCGAGGATGAATTAACACGCCCCCCCCCCTCTCCACTAGTCATCCTCAGTCAGGCCGGCGGATCGCGCTGCGTTCGGAGGTCGATAAGAGCAACACTGCCGCTATCAAAACCCCAGATAAGGGACACGCGCAGAGGCCGGCTGCTGCCAGCGCGAGTCGTGCTGATTTGTGCCAGGACATTATGGTTGAAATGACTCGCCTCCTCTGAGGCAGCAGAGGGGATGTGGAAAAGACTGCACCTCTCTCAGATCCTGCAGGGAGTGCTGCAATGCAGGGGTGTAACAGAGAAACACGAAGCTGGGAGGCATATCGTCCAACGCGCAGCTACTCGCACTGCTCCTTCACTTCCTGCCGGGCCGCGCTTCTTCCTTTGCTCGTTGCTTTCATCTTTTATGTCTGTCACTGTTTCCACCCGGCTATCTCTCTCTGTGCACCTCTCACACATGAACATAATGTACGAGCGCACACGCACGCGCGCGCGCACACACACACACACACTCTGGCCAGGCATTACTGCAGCGTAAACATAAGTGCACAGAAAGCACCATATGCTTGTAGTTGGCTCTGTAGTGTTTGGGTATCTCAGAAGTAGCAGTTGGTCAACAAGGTGACAGCATGCCCAAGTGTGTGTGTGTGTGTGTGTGTGTGTGTGTGTGTGTGTGTGTGTGTGTGTGTGTGTGTGTGTGTGTGTGTGTGTGTGTGTGTGTGTGTGTGTGTGTGTGTGTGTGTGCGCGTGCGCGTGCGTAAACACCGGGTGGATTTATGAAGCGAGTTGGGTGGGCAAAGGATTCCTTAAGAAGAGCTCTTGTGCTCTGACAGCAGCTTTTCACTGTGACGGAGTTTCTGGCATCATGACAACACTTGGTCAATCTGCTAATTGAAGGACAGGAGAGCTGTGAGCGCTCCGTCAATGTCAACGTGATCGGGTCACATTCGTAAAACTGCTTAGAACTCGTGCAGCACAATGGATTTGTCTCCTAAAATACTTTCATAACAAAGCAAACAAAACCAAAGCCCAAAAATCTGTCTACAGAGTTTTTCTTCATAATTTAAGAATAAGTATGAGGAAAATGTCTAGTCCCTCTTTCATTATGACTTTGCAATTCCTGCCTTGCGCTACCTGCCTGCCAGCTTGCTAAATGGTGAGCCTCTGTAGCTTCTACATGCCGGACATGTTGATTTTGCCTCGCTGTGGTGTTCTCACGACTCGACCACCCTGAACCCCAAACATACAACTTACCGTGTTTACGAGCTTAGGAGTTCAATTTGAAGGCAGAATTCCCAACTGCTAGCAAAACCATTGCGTCCCCATAGTAACGTCTTTCATTTTTGTTGTTGTTGTTGTTGTTTACCTGCAAGTTTTTTAAAAATCTTACAACGTACTTCAGCAAAACAGATTTACATGAGCCAATTATGGAAATTGTGCAGGACAAACGGTAAACAAAATGCTTTGCTTTTTTCTTTTAAATAAGATCCCCACTGATAAAGCTTTCATGTTTTTAATGTTTCAGATGCTACTGTTTTATGTTGCCCAATGGCAGGGTCCTGGAGTTGTCAAAATTAAAAAGGAAAGCAGCAATCATTGGTCTTTTTAATTGTGCCAGTGGCTTTTCTACTATGATCAAATTCAGTGTATTACGTAGAATTTAAATATTTCTGAGTTTGCTGCCCCTAACTGGTAATATGACTAGATCGTTGGATGCAGGGACACTGACAATGAAGGGCTGAAAAATGTCTACATTCACTATATCCTTTATTCTAGAAATACTAATATGACAGGAGGAGAACTTTTTCCCAGCAGACGTTTTAAGTTGTCAAAACAGAGAGCTAATGGGATTTACAATGGCTCTGCTTTCAAGTGTTGACAGAGTGACATTGTCATGACAGAACCAGCATACACAATCCCAGGCCACTGAAACTAATGGAGCTGAATTAAATTCCACCATTATTCATTTCACTATTTACATGCCTACTATTGTGACATTTCAAAATGTCTCCTGACATTTGATTCAGGTTTATGAGCCCTGCACAATCTGCCAGTGAACAACAACTAGTCCAGCAGTCACTACAAGGCAGAAAATCACAGTCCAGTCCACTGAAACGAAATGTAAAAGTAAGTTTAGCCCAAACGTGAGTGTGGAGTGGTTAAAAGTATGCATTGATGTGTGATATAGAGGTGATGAATAGTGTCAAAATGAGAGTCAATAGTCCAGATTTGTAATGGTGCCGTTAAAGTTGACCAGATGAGATACAAAAGCTGATTATTAGTCATTTGAACTAAACTAAAGGCTGGAGGGAGCCCGCTCTAAAATAAACATACAGACAAAACAATTTTCTTAAGTCATTCCTTACAAAGTGAACATACTAGTTTGGGAAAACTGATGTTCTTTGAAAAATCGACAAACAATGGTTTTCTCCACCAGGAATCAGCAGTGCACACTTTTACACCACAGCACTGTACATTAACTTACATCATTAACAAGTGGAAAACTATTCTAATCGCTGGGGTAAAACTACCAAAGTAATTAACTGCACAGCATTACCACTAAATTTCCCCTGTGTGTCCACATACATTAGTTTAAAGGCAAACTATCGCAACTATTACGCCCACAAACATTTTCCCCTTGGTGAACAACAGTCATAAAAAAAAAAAAATAACAGAGCCAGTCAAATCAAAGAGAGAATTAGAAATGTTGATTGATAAAAGTGTGGAAATATGCTCATCACACAAGCCTGTCTCCAACAAGTTATATTTATATCAAATTAATTTGTTTTTCCAAATATGGCGTGGGGATAAAAAGAGCTGCTGCTGGATTTTGTTCACAAGAAATGTCTTTGCTTTACTTTGTTTTGTCTTTTTTTTTTTTTTTTTACATTTAAACCCCACAAAGAAGTTTTAGGAAGACTTCAGCTCAACAAATACACTTTGGCGAGGGTTGGTGAAACATAATGATTTCAATTAAAGGTCAGTAAATACATTCATTTTTAGGTCACTGCAGTTTGTATCTGTATAAAACCAAAAACATATATTTTGTCCTGACCTTAGGCAACTACAACTGATATGTTTATAATGAAAAATGTATCAAATTACAACATGGAAACGATGTTACAATGTGAAAAAGCTAACTGATGAACTCTATTATAACCTGAATGTGAAGCGCTCCTCAGCTGTAACAAACAGAATTGTGGATTTCAGCTCATTGTTTAGCCATCCAGCCCTAAACTTTATTGTTTTGGTTCCTTCTCAGTGCTCCTAGTGTTGTTTTAGCTGCAGCAGGCAGCTGTTTTCAGTTGGTTTTTTTTAAAGCTCTAAAAAGAAAAAATACTAAATTTAGAAGCTGTGGAATCAGATATTTCCCCCAGGAGTTTTTAAAGATCCCAAACTCTGCTAAAAGACAGTGAATGTTTATCAAGTAGTCAGAAAGACTACTACTACAAAAAAAAAAAAAGAGATATAATGTTGCTCTCGTGACTGAATAAACAGACGAGCCACTGTTTACTACGTTAGATTAAAAGGAGTGTGATTTGTCAAAGTTTACAACTTGTCTCCATTGCTCCCTGCTGTTGACAGATTTAACCAAGAACTGCCAGTGATTTACACATAAACACGTAAACCTTTGCTATCAAATCAAATATTTTGTTCGTGAACATTTTACTTAAACATTTAGTGTCTACTTTATAGCTTACCAACATTAAATAACAATAAATCCTAATTATGTTAGTGGAAAACTTAATATGGACGGCCCTAAGCTTCCTCCCAAACATATTTGCTTTGAAGGATTTAGGATTCAGGATTGCACCATGTTACCACAACAACATTTTAAATGTTTTCCTATTGACTGATGACTCACTTGTTTGTCATCAGCGAAATTGTTTTTACCTTTCTTTGGTCCCAAAGCACCTGAGATCAGATTAGTATCTGGTCATACACTGCTTCTCATTTTCTGCCATTCGTTTAACACCATAAACACAAAATACAACCAAATACAGATAAAGTGTGCACATCATGAGGATTGAGACCATCTCGAACAACTAACAAACACACAGATAGATGATGCACACACTCTTTTCCTCGCTGCTAGGGCTGAAAATAGCCTGACCGACTAGCACTGGATATTGGTGCATTTTAGGGTGCGAGCAGAAGGGAGGGAGAGAGTGACATTTAGAGACGGAGAGGGAGGAAGAGAAGAGGCAGGATATACATCAGCCCTCTGGTGAAGGATGGGTTACCCAAAAGCGCATAGATCTGGGACAACATGACGAAGTAGTACCGAGCAAAGAGAAGCCAGGAGAGCCACCGGTTCGTAATTATCCGATCCGTCGGCACCGACTTCCTACATTTCCTCTGGCCTTGAAACCATTTCACATCAGGTTTTATGGCAGGCTCTTTCTAATTAAGCAGAGAGCAGTCATTCTCATTCTACTTCCTGCTCATTATTAAAACACACATAAAGGGACGGTAAATTGGGAAGGAAGAACTTTTGAGGATGTAAAGTGTCTGGTCCAAAACAAAGAACTGAAGAGACAGCTATGTCAATCTTGGCATCCTCCATTTTCTGCTCCAGCAAATTTCCAGATCTGTCAGGGGTTTCATGCTCGGAGAGAAGATAGATTGACATCATTAAAAAAAAGCAAAAAAACGTCAGCAAATCCTCACAAACAGGTCAGTACTCAACATGCTAAAAGACAGGAAGATCCTCTTTGTTCTGCTGTCGATTAAAGTAATTAAATACTTTATTCATTGTGATTCACACTTACTGGAAAGACAAAAGTCCAAAATACCGCTTTAATGTTGTTCGCCTCTGCATCCAGTCAGCTGCAGGAGTCAGAGGGACCAGCAGAGAGCGCTATACATACACTCTCAGTTTTACACGAGTTAAACCATGTCTGTAATTATTCATGTAAAAATACCAAATATCAGGATGGATAATAGAGTGTTTTTTTTTTTTTGTTTTTGTTTTTTTTACTAGAGAGTAGACTTCATTTGAGTGTTTCTGTTTTCTGCTCATTTATACTTCACTTCATTTAACACGTCTTGGTGATCTATAGTACAGCTATAATTACTGGTTATCTCCAAGAGTTTATATCAGCAAAACATATTAAATTCCTCAAATTAAAGATCATTTCATTGCACCACTTCCCTCTCCAAACTCCTCAAATGGTTTCATTTAAATAACTGTTTGAGGCTAATATATTTCACACAACTGCAAAAGTAAAAAAACAAAAAAACATTGCAAAGTAAAAATGTATTTGTGTTTCCAAATGTGATTGTTTTCCTCATTAATCATCTCATGACCCCTCAGATTAATATTGTAACTAAACTACCCGTGTAGAAAGTTGTTCAAATTAAATGCAAATACGACAGTGATGTATAAAAATTAGGTCAATACGATCTAATAATGACAAATCATTTGCATAAAGACATTTTTTTTGTGTGTGTAATAAGTTCTTTTGATAATTGTTGATTTTGTTAGTTAGACATCTGCAATTTTACTTTGAATACGTTTAGTTACAGTGGAGGATTTTTTTTCATTGTTGTATTGGTATTTCTACTCGAGCAAAGGATATTAGTGCTTCTTCCACAGCAACTACCAACTACTAAACAAGCTACTGCTGTTTATTTAGTGTGTATACTTCTGTTGAAATGTGAAACTCTTCCTTTACCTCCTGTGAGATCAGTTTCTCTTTTAGCTTTACAATAACAAGCAGGTCATCAGTTCATTGCAGAGGCAGAAGGCATGCACACAAACACCCACCAACACACACACACACACGCACACACACACACACACACACACACACACACACACACACACACACACACACACACACACACACACACACACACACACACACACAGCACACACAGCACACACACAGCACACACAGCACACAAACTAACCAGCTGATTATTGTAATGCTCAATCTGGTACTTAAACATATTAAGTCGACTCTGAAGCACTTCAAATCGATCTGCTGAATAAGATTGATATTTTGCTGGTCTGGCTGAAACAGTCACTACAGGCATGTGAATATGCAGCAAGAAACTGCTTATTGTAAGTAAATAAAAGACAACAGTGTACTTGGAAATATCGTGACTTTTATCATTGGGAAATAATTGATCCGTGATGACATGAAGAATAAAAACAGCTTTTATCAGAAAACGATGTTAATAAGGGCGTGTGAACGGAAACAAATATCAATAGATAGGAACACAAATAATGATTTATTTTATTACTGATTAATCTGCAGATTGTTTTCATTATTGTTTGGTCTATGAAAAGTTAAAAAAAAAAAAAACAGTCCAAGAAGTTCATCACAGTTACTTCTTCAAAAATGTTGTCCAACGAACTAAACACAAAGATATTCAGCTCAATGATGAAATCCAAATCCTCGCACTGGAGGAGTTGAAACCAGATCTTGATTGAAAAATGTAGCATAGTATAAATTTTCATCAAAATTGCTGATTATTTTTTTGTCAATTAACTCTTCCTCAGTAAATGGGATTCAGCTTCTACACTTTCACTTAACCAACATGATGTTTATTAGCTTCCTCCTCTTCCTCTGTTGTAACTCCAGTCTGTATTAAAGATGTGGCTGGCTGAATGTTTTTTTGTTTTTTTAATCTTTCCTCAGAAGATTCAGCAGCTGTTTTGCTTCCCTAAATGAACAGAAAAATTCCCTCTTGAACATTTGAAGGCTTGTTGATTGTGTATCTAGCAAACCGCATTCGGTTCAGGCAAAGGAGGCCACAGATTCAATACCCAAGCTACGTATTGACACGGGTCTCCAGGTGCAACCATCCTCAGGTGGTGGTGTGTCGAGCTGACAGGCTTCAACTGAAAACACACTGCAGCACAAGACACCGTTTTTCAGCATCTTTCACGACCATCAAAGTCTGTAAAGCTTCTCCCTCGATTTCCCTGCGTGTGATAGCTGTCAAAATACATCTCAACACAAATACATCACCAAATCCCGTTTTGTGAACAGTCACTGTTTATACCTGCTGCACTATGACCCATCCACACACACACACACACACACACACACACACACACACACACATCACCGCAGGTAGAGCCTAAATGAAAAACATCATTTGAAGTGTGTTTCATGCATATTGTTGCACCCGACCGGCAGTGAATGAAGATCTAAGTCTAAGTGAGGACAGGATTATAGGCTGCAGTGAATCCTCCCATTTCATGAACCATCAAGCAGCAGAAGTGCTCGGGGCACGCACACCCCTCCTCGGCAGGGGCAGTATTGTGGAAACTCAGAGGGTTGAAAAGAAGCCTCCCGACTACTGAAACAACCTTCTACAAACAGGTATAAAACATTAATGAGATTGAGATTTAGTCAGCTGATTTCACTGTCACTAATAAGGCGGCGTTATCATTGCGTACAGTGAATTTCATATGGACGAGTCAAAGCCAACAAAATAACTGGTAGATTCAGGAGGCTTGTTACCGTGTATAAATACTGTATTGTTGCGCTAATGTCGATGGTGACCATGTAAGCTTTTTTTTTTTTTTTTTTTTTCCTTTATTCAGATTATGCAGTGCAGACAGAAAGGAAATGTGGGGACAGAAAGTAGGGGAATAACGTTCAGCAAAGGTCAAGCCAGCCGGGGAAACAGAAAGACAGAGGACTTTGCTGATGATAGTATTTGCTCCCATGTGGTATGAAAACGAACCACTCAGCTACAAGGCCATGATCTGACAATAAAACAACAAGACTATGAATCTATAGTCGCAGCAGCTCTGTGAGGCCCCATGAGGCCACGGTGCTGCTTTGAGCTCTAAACTTACAAGATTTTGGTCATATATGAAAGAGTTATACACTGTGAAATCTGTGAATCTTCAAGTTAAAACAATGAATCCTGAAGGGGATCTGAATCTCTGTGATTCTCTGAAATTAAATAGCTGCTGAGATAAATCATGAATGTGAACGACAGGAAAAGTCAAAGGATCACCAACAGTGTTGTGATGGGTCGACTGGAAATGATGAATTTCTGTACCAAATTGTGTGCCAATTAATATAGTAGATTTTGAGATATTTCACACAATGAGTTAAAAACTTTGACCTGCTGGTGCTGCAAAGTCAGTTTCCCCCGGGCACTGTAAATGTCTCCATGGCAATCTGGTAAATGATAGCTGAGGTACTTCTGTTTGGAACCAAAATAATGGACTGACCAACATCCTGCCAAGGCGGATCCATACAGCCATCCCAACAGCCTAACCAGCAACATGGCTAAAAAAAGATGTTTCCATACTGTATGTTTGTCAAGTGCGTTACATAAGTCTATTGTAAGAAGACATCCAATAATATAATCGTATCTAGAAGAAGCAAAGCTGAGTTCACCATCAGAAAACAAACACTGGCTGTAAAACTGTATGACTAATCCTCTCTCAATGTGCAGCCAAATGCAGATTCAGCAATAAAAAATAAAAAAAAACCTTAGATGTAAATTGATATTTTTATCTTTTCGTCATCATCCAACACTCCTTCAGTGGGGTTCAAAATGATTCATCCCACTTTATTAAACTATTGTTTTTTTCAAGAAAATGTATTGTTATACTGCTTTTTACACTTATAATGCATCTCATGTTCTTTCTCACAAACACTGGCAACGCAATCATTACTGTCCTAACAGTTAATAAAGGAACTAATACAGAGGAAAGATGTCAACATTGAAAGAGTACGTTGATATGTTCTTGGCATTATTAGGTCACACATTCCCCTTACAATTACAGTATTAAAGACACGGTGTGTTATGTTGAAGCTGTAAAGCATCTATTGCAGCACAAAATGCACCAGTATCCAGTGTGTGTGTGTGTGTGTGTGTGTGTGTGTGTGTGTGTGTGTGTGTGTGTGTGTGTGTGTGTGTGTGTGTGTGTGTGTGTGTGTGTGTGTGTGTGTGTGTGTGTGTGTGTGTAAGAGAGAGCGTCCTCATTTGGCACACACACACACACACACACACACACACACACACACACACACACACACACACACACACACACACACACACACACACACACACACACACACACACACACACACACACACACACACACACACACACACACACACACACACCGAGGAGTGTCCCAGTCATGTACTCACAACATCCCCGGGGACTAAAGAAACCACTGCATCACCTGACCTGCTCTCACCACTGCATCACAATCAGCCCAGGACCACACAATACAAACACAGATCATTCACTCACATCTATGACTGAAAATAATACATATCTCATAAATGTTTAGAAAAAACAAGAGACATTTCCACATTGGAGATGTCTGTGAGGAAAAACAAGGAGAATGTGCTGCAGGAATGGCAAGAAAACAAAACAAATTTCAAGCTAGAGTGTAATCAGTGTCCATCAGAGGCTGTAATGCGCAAAAATTGAAATGCCCGCTAATGATAGCTTCATGGTCAACCACCTTCTGAGGAGAATATTTCTCCTAAATGCATTTAAAGAAACGGTTGCAATAGACCGGAAAAACTCTGGTTTGACAGAATGACTTACATTCATTTGAACGCTGTAAGCTCTGCAGACTCTTATGTGGGCCCTTCACTCTTGCTGGCTCAGCAAATTTGACTTTGCATGCACTCACTCTCTGTTTTTACTGTATAACAGTGAGCTGACGGCCATCATCTATCCAAAGACGTGACATACAAAATTTAGTTGTTTTTTTTAAAGATTCCAGGCTACGACAAAATCCAATCAATTACATCCAAACCTAAAGCAACTCATTTTCTATCAGCAAAAATGTTAATCTAAAAAAAAAAAAAAATCGAACATCCCTCACTTTTACTCACTCATTTCTACACATGTATATTGTGATCAACCGATGAAGCGTGTATGAGGATATTTCCTTCTCAAGTTTTACCCTCACGCACGTTTGTTTTTATTATGTAACATTATACTGCAGCACTACATAATGCAACGCACTGGGCATTAGGACTTACCGGGACGCTTTAAAAAGTTCCACTCAGGCAGAATTGCTATTACAGTAAGGCTGTCTGCATTAAAATGAGAAGCGACTGGTAAAACGCTAACACTGTCTGCTCTAATTACCCCTGAGCCATTTATTCTCTTTTTCTCTCTGCAGAGCTTCTTTTTTTTCCACATTCAGGCAGGATGTGTGTAATGAGGCTAGGTGCCTCTGTGACAACCTGCCACGCAGCAAAGCCTCAGTAACAGATGTTGCTGCCTTGGAAAGAGAGGAAGAAAATGCTGCTTACCTTAAGGAGAGATGTGCCGCCTCCTAAACAAGGAGTGGAAGCAGAGAACAGGGTCAGATATGCTCTTGATGGGATGAAAAATCAAATCTTAACAATCTGCACTTTGGCTTATCCCACCCTTAAAATACATTGCAAAAAAAAAAAAAAAAAAAAAAAAAAAAAAAACAGTAGCCTGCTGGCAGGTCCAAGTATCACCTGGGATTTTTCTTTCCAACAAGACACCCACTAACAAGACTTGTCTTGGCTCAAGGTGCTGCTGAGGTGTACTCAGATCAGGCAGAGACGAGAGGAAACACTCACAAGCATTAACATTGTTCTAACACACTGAAATCAGCACAAGCATCAGAGCCGGTGCAGTTCCACTGCTGTATTTCCCGGCACTGTCCGCTCATTGGCTGAGCAGCTGCTCAATAAAAACCCTCCTTGTCATCAATTGGGTAGGGAGGGGGCTAGATTTTCTTTGGCGCACTAACAACCGTGCTCCTCCTCTTTTCTCCCTTGCTCCATCACTTTTCCCCCCTCAGTACAGGCAGACAGGGAGTGCTGAGCTTTGAGAATTAGACGCAGGAGGAAAGGGAGGAAGAGAACGAGAAGGGGGACGGAGGGTGGGGGCGGTGGTGGTGGTGGGTGGGGGTGCAGAAGGAGGGGAGTCGATGAGGGATGAAAGCAGAAGTAGAGATGGTAACCAGCGGGCTGCAATGGCTCTCACAAACCCTCATTTTTAGGTCCTGTGCCTTGCTGCTGCAGGAACTCTGCAGGAACCTGAGTGCAGTGAGGTGTGAGCACTGAGAGGATAGAAGAAGCGAGGGGAGGAGGTGGAGAGGAGAGGGGAGGATGGGTGAGGGGGTGTTACCGGTCTGCTTGGGCTGGTTTTGCTGCAGTATAGAGGCAGGCAGAACACAGATGGGAAGTTGTTGTTTTCTTTTTTTTCTTTTCAGCAGCAGTTGATGCGAATCTCCAGTAGAAAAGGCGACTAGTTCCTCCCTGCCTTGTTCACAGGCATCTAACATGTAACTGGTGAATAATTTAAAAGAGCAGAAGGTGGGATGAGCTGCTGGAACGACACGGATCACTGCTGCTGCCTCATCGGGGAGGCAGAGATTCTTTTTTTTTTTTTTTTTTTTTTTATACATTAAAGTGTAAAAGTCAAGCTGTATTGCACTGATAAGTATGAAGGGACGCTTCCTGCAGACAAAACATTCAATTTGACAACTTGTCTTTTTCTGTGGAGGAGTTGGTCATGTTAGATGATAAAATACCTAATTAAATATTCATGTCTGAATTGATTGATTGGGGCAATTTCTGCTGTTTTTGTTTTTGTTTTTGTCTGTCCTTCCCACTCACCTATTTACTGCCAAAGTTTAAAAATCAAATAGAACTAGATTGACCCAATAAAGTGTAATTCTGCTATTTTAAATCAATAGCTTACCTGACTTCAGTGGACAGCTGGAGAGAGCTGCGTCAACGCGCCATGGCGGGTTTCTCCAGAGACGTCCATGCAATATGTGGCTTGCGAGAATTACTGTGAAGCAGAAAAATATGCCATTTTCAGGGACCACATCTGCCCAAAACAGTTCTTGAAACAGTACTGCATGTACAAGACACGACAAAGTACGCCTCCGCCTACACATCACCTCCTATTCCGTCTTCACCTGTTCAAATCCTTCTTTGAAATTAAAAGTGTGCTTAGACAGTCGATCTTGCTGATTTACCAGTGGAACATTTGTTAATGAAAAGCAACGACAGGACACCGGCGTGAGCTCCAGTCTCACCATTACGCAGATTAAACCTTCTGGGAACGTTGCCAAAACTCTGCAGCAAATGGAAGCCCAAGTCCCTTCAAGAGGAACACACCACTTCACTGCCTTTGGCGTTACCCTTGACATCTGTGACCAGGCAGTGCTCGGCGCATTACCAACGATTAGAGCAACACCACCGGATGAGTCACAGATGCTGCATCAAACAGCATCGAGCCTTTTTTTTTTTTAAATTGTTGTTTTTTTTGTGATAAACTTTACATCCTGTCAGGCTGACTTGCTTCTTTTCCTGCTCGAGACGAGAGTGATAGAGAGAAAGTTTTTGATAGAATTATTCAGCTAGAGGATATTTTGTGATTGCCTCTGCTGAACTTTATCGCAATAAATTGTAATAGATGGAAGGGCGGCACAGAGGTAATTCAGCAGGAAGATTAGAGGAGAGAAATGTGCCTGAAGCAGCCTTGTAGGTCTGGTTTCATAAAGGTGAAGATTGGAGTCTAATGAGCCTCACAAAATGAAGACGTGATAGTGAAGCAGGAAAATCCACAGACTGAAGCCAGGTCAGCAGCTGAATGAAGTTAAACGTACGTAAACATAAAGACTGTTCGATAACATACCCTCTTTATATTTACAGGGAATGTTTTCTCTTTCACCATCCTACTGTAGCGTGGCAGCACGCTAACACGTGCTAATTGGAGCTGGCAGGTAATGTTGACGGCGTTGTATTTCACCATCTTAGTTTCGCATGTTAACATCTGCTAACTTAGTGTATTGCGTACTTTATAAATAGGTAAATAAAGTATGTTACTATTTGATATAAATTTCACTGTACAGTTAACGTACTTTTGGTGATCTATAAATTATAAATGTGTGACATACTAAATCCAATCTCCAGCAAAAACATCCCTTTCATCTCTGCTATTAAATATATGCTTGGCGGCTGCATACTACTTTCATGGTTGCACTTCTAATTATGCATTGTGATTTGTTAACGCCTTCCAATGGAGGTTTGAGTCCTTTTCAGTGCAGAATCTAAATTAGACAGGAAGTCTCTTGCTCCGTGACCCTATTGCGGCATGTCAGCATCCAGGGACCAACCAGAAGTAGGCCCGAGACCCATTATGGCTCGTAGCCCACAGGTTAAAGCTGCACTATGCAAAGTACACTAAAATGGCAGTGAGCAGGAGTGTATATTATTCAGAGGAATATATATAAAAAAATCACATGGACGCTTAGATATGTTGATTTGTCTTGACTTACAGAGTGTATGTTTTTGTATTTGAATGTTAAGAATGGAGTTCACGTTAGACGTGGTACAGTCCCATGTTTAGTGTCTGCAGATGTCATTCCTTAACTGAAACACCAGAGGACGCCATACTCAAGAGTCTGATTCTGGTTGTAATTATGTGTTTTTTGGGTTTTTTTTTTAGCTCAAACTGCAGAGCTGGGTCACTCATTCTGCATTAGGCTTTTAACGCTACTCCTTTCTACACAGTAATATTAGGGATGTTCACTACTGGAAAATGTTACTCTGCCACTAAAATCTGGATTACGCAGTCTGAGAATGATCATGGGAAGAGCAAAACACTGTTGTTTTTAGTTCTACTAAAATTAGGTAGTGATTTGTTTATTGTTTTGTTTCTGTTCTTACACTTTCATATTTAATTTCAGTTTTACTCCTACAGAATTCAAGGTCTCATAAAAGCACATTTTGCCAGCTGAGCCACCTGGCCCTAAAATAACCTGAGCAAGATGGAGCACCGAGGCTAATTTTGTCAGCCTCTGTGTGAACCCATGTGTCTCTGTAACCTGGATATCTCTGGCATTTGGCCCCATATCACTATGCCAGTAACTCCAAGACCAAATAGTTACAAGATCAGTATTATAGACTGGTATTACTATTATGGAAGTCTTGGCATACTGCAATGTACTCTTGGGCCTTCGTGAGCCAAATGAATAGTGCTGCTGTCTCCAGATTCTCACTGGTCTTCTGCCAAAAAGCTTCATACATTCAGAAGCTGATTGAAACTGTAGTGAAAAGTAATTAAATCAAACTGCAGAGAGAGTAACTCTGCTTGTCAGGCCTGTACAAAAACTGAGCTTCTTAAACAGTGTTTTATGCATTATGATTTTTAAATGTCCTTGGTAACCTTTTGTTTGGAAACGATCTTTGTAATTAGGTTTGAATTATGAGGGAAATAGGAATTTCCTTAAAAGGAAAGGCTCAATCTAAACCCAAAATGTTTTACATGAACTGACTGAAGACGCAATTAAATGGAATAAAATGGAGAGCTACAGATCTACAAAATAAAGTGTAACCAAATTCTGAAACCTTTAGCTAGTCCATAGTTTGTTGAAATTTGTCAAATCTACTTCATATTAACCAAAGCTATGAAATGCAGTGTATATGTAAACCTAAATGTACCACATGCATGACTTCCCGCTTTACTTCTTTTGTATTAATTCCTTGGTATAACTGTGCACAGACAGAGTATTAAATTACCTCCACAGTGAATTAAATGTACAGAAGACACTATTGATTAAAAACAAAACCAGAAATGAGATTGTTTATTGATATAAACACATAGATGTTATACCTACTTAGACCGACAATTAGGGAGGTACAATATTTGAACGTGTGATAATTTAGTTTCCATCGACAGTGTTGCTGGGAAAAAGCTGATTGTGGACAAGGATATGGACTTAAATAATGTGGTTGTAGGCATGAAGCGATGACAACAATTGTTCATCATAAATATATGTTAACACTTGGCAAGAGGTCACAGGCTACAAGTCACTGGTAGTGTGGTTCACCAGCCATATATACATGTTCTTCCAGGAATCCAGCACCTTCCTGTACAAAGAAATAATTTAAACTTTAAAATCTTGCTTTTTCACAGTGGAAGACTGTTTTAGAAACACTAAAAGTGTCACGTACCTAAAGCTGCAAAGGCCTCATTCCTTATGCTCCTGTTTTGGGATCGCAACAGATGAACGAACACACAACAACAACAACAACAACAGGTGTTAAGAAGGAGAGAGAAACTTCAAATACAGAAACAACAGCTATCTAGAAAAAATGAAAACTAAACAGACATGAAACATGTTCTATGTTTTGGACATATATTTGCTCAAAATAAACCTTACCTTTGAACTTTAAAAAACACTTCAATCCTCCGGGAAACCATCTTTTTACACATTTTAAAGCAATTAAAGCACCAAAATAGTGTTAAGAGAGTAGCCTACAAATAAAATGCTGCGTCTTAAAGGAAGCTGCTGCTGCTGAGTCGAGGAAATGTGATTAAGTCTCCGAACTGAGTGCATGAGGAGCCATCACAGATTGAATTTATGGGTGCTACCGCTTGCACCCTTTCAGTGGCGGAGGCCTCCTTTTCCAAGTTTAGTGCCCTCCATGTATGGAAAGGAAGTCATGGAGGAGGTCGGTGTCACCTCAGGACTCGTGTAGATCAACGTGTCCAGTACAACCAGGCTAATGGTTAATCTTTAATGACATTAATTTCACAAATATCCAACGGTAACAGCAAAGTAAAAGTTTACGACAAAAAAATAATACAACTGGAGTACGACTTAAGTATGTTTTATAAGGTTGTTTCAGGTTAAAAGTGTTCTGACTACGTAGCTGAAGTACAAAAATCAAACGGAGTGTTCAAGCAATTAAATACGATCCCGATCGTGTCTGACCTGCGAGAGTGAGAATGTTGACCTATTTCTTGTCTGCATCAGCAACCACTGGTTCTGTTCAACAGAAAGAAAAGTTATTCATTTTCAGACGCTTTACTACTCGGAAATGCTGCAAATGCTACAACCCAATGCAAGTTTTGACATCCATAAACAGCGCACATTTTTTTTTTTTTATAGAGCTTTAAGGTCGTGACTTACGTTTGACCTCCAGCTTGCAGGTGACCACCGCCTCTCCGAGATCGTTCTTGGCTTTGCAGGAGTACACACCACCGTCAAAGTTACCGGGCTTTCGGATCTCCAGAGAGCAGATACCCTGGACGCAGATCTGCCTGTACTTGGGGTCGTCTCCGATAATCATCTGGTTCTTCATCCATACAATCTTGGGCTGTAGAAAAAGAGATATGTAATGTAAAGAAGCATGGTGCATTACATCAAAACACCTCAAATAAACAAGCAGCAGTGTTGTTTGTTTTTATGTTTGTGCCACTTGGGAAGACAAAAAAAAAAAAAAGTTTTTGGATTGAAGGGGACACGGCACACTCCTGCTTAAGTCTTAATGGCACTGACATGTAGAGGACGGGGAATGTTACACATGTGACCCCACGCTTCGCTGATGAACTGTCACCCTCGTGACGTCTTCTCCTGCTTCGCTGCTTCAAAAAACAATAACATTATTACGAGCCTTCGCATCGAGACCATTTACCGAACCGGTCGGTGACCCGGTGGATTATGAGCCCAAAGATAAAATGAGAGGCTGCGACAAGCAGGCTAACAGGAGCAGGTGAAAATCTTCCACATCGCCAGCTCAAAGCCAACCCACTGACAGCAATGTATGAGCGATGGAGGGAAGCTGTTGTTGCTGACAAGTAGTCTAAGCAAAGTTTATCCAGTTGGCTTCGCTGCTGTGACTCATTAAAATGGTTTGAAAGACAAGGACTGTAGAAGGGGATGTACTCAACTCAGTGACACTCAAGTCTCCTGGCATCGATTATACACCTAAAAACACATCTGTGTTCGTCAGGATTACATATTAAGAAGTTTTTAACAAGAAATAAAATCCCTCAAAGTGACTTAGTAAATATTTGTACACAGAACAATGAATATGAAAAAACAACAACAAAACAAACACACAAAAAACACCTCTATCTCCACCCACCCATCCACTGCTTGCATGCAGCTCAATGATATGTAAATCCCCTCCTCACTAGTTGATGGGATTGGTTCCTTCGGTGTGTCACATATGAAACCCTGGCTGTCTGAATCTGTGTTAGTGGTTCACTGGTTCAGCCATGGCACTGACTGCTTATTTCACTCATCATGTGTCTTGTAGCGTATGAGAAAACGCTAAGTGAACGTGTTAATAAGGTTGACAAATTGAGGGGGAGCGTTAACATTTTTGGAAAAAAAGAAGGCGGCGGGTCAATAACGCGCAGCAGCTACTTAGGATCCGGAGTGGGGCTGTTTTTGTTTGTTGGCCCGGCTTTCTGTCATTTTGACGGCACATGAAAATCAGCGCAGAAACATATAACATGCTCAACGTAACACGTATGCTCGACGTGTTATATATGGAACTGCGAACTGGCCGGCGCGGCACTGTCCTGTTTAGTCATTCATTTAAATTGCATATTTACCCGTTTTTCTGTTTCTTTACACGTGCTTTTGCACACGTGCACTTTATGTAGTTCTGTGCATGTCTGTGTAGCATCGTGGTCCTGGAGGAACATTGCTCCAAAAATGGAAAATGGAAAATGCCTCGGTATATGTATTGCGCTACTAATCAGGTGGAAATTACCCTTTTGTACAAACTCTGGTTCATTCAGAGATTGTTATTGTCCTGAGACCAACGACGGCCAGCTGCTGCTGTGCTGTTGTGGTGCTAGCGTTTTGCTGAATATGGTAGTGTAATTCAAATATGGTGCAGCATGATACTGTTTGAGCGTAGAGAGACGTTACTGTACTTTTGGGAATCCCCTGACGGCGCAGAGCAGCTTGGTGCTGTAGCCGACGGTGGTGGCTCTGTCGGTCATGTTTGTGGTGAACTTGGGCGCCTCGGTGAAGTCGTGATGCTGGTATTCAGGAGGCTTGTAGTCGATACCTGGAGAGCGGAGGAGAAACGGACAGACCTGTAGTCGATCAACTCACCTTTTATAAAGTGTTTGACAAGCTTGTTTCAAGGTGGTTTCCAACGTGGACTTGTGATTGTAGTTTATTTATTCTTTTATCAACTGTTCCATAAAACTTTTTTTTTTTTAATGTCAATGCTTGAATTGAAATCTATTTAGTAGATGGAGGGAGTCCAAAACATGAAATAAAAATATTAAATTTGAACACAAAATGAACACAATCCAGCTGTTTTTCTCAACGCGTATTAATTTCATTCGGCGGAACCCTACCTATCTTCAGGATCTTGGCCTCCTCCTTTGAAATAACGCAGTTGTCGCTCATTCCACACTTGTTCTCAGAATACACTCTGAACTTGTAGGTGTTGCCCATGATGAGGTCAGAGATGGTGGCATTCAGTCTATGGTAATGCTCCAACACAGTGAACCAGTCCTGCAAACACACAGACAGACACACGCACACGCACAGCGAGGACATGATGGATTAGCTGCGCAGGTGTTAGTCCTGATTTACAGCGTGTAATTCATCAGCGGGATCGTTCTATCAATATTCACCGTACATTATTCATGACAACTTGTCAACCAGCTGTGCTACGACACTGAGAACTTACTCCGGTCTTTTTGTCGGCCTTCTGGATCGTGTAACCTGTGATTTCTGTGTTTCCCTTGTCCTTGGGTGGAGTCCACTCCAGAGCAGCGTTGAAGCCCCAGGTGTCCACAATCTTTATACTGGCAGGAGGCCCTGGCAGCTCTGTGAACGAACCGGCTCGGACTGAGTATCAATTATTCACGTCTTAAAATGTCGTCTCGCGGTGTCGACATTTTGCTCACCGACAATTTGAAGGGTGACGGTAGCCTTGTCGTCGAAGTCGTCCACCTTCACGCACATCTCGTACACGCCGGAGTCGTTTCTCTCGGCTGCACGGATGAACAAGATGCTGTCTTTATCGGAGCTGCGGATGTTCACCCTCTTGGTGTCCAGGGGCGCCCCGGCCTTTGTCCAGCTGACCACAGGTTTGGGTTTGCCCTTAGAAGAAAAGAAATCAGACGGTTCGTTACGTGTTTTTTTTTTTTTTTTTTATCCAAATCAAGTGACACGCAGAAATCTTCAGCTTACTGTGAAGGGGATTGTCAGGTTGATCTTTTCACCAACTTGAGCGACGTATCTCTGCCTGAGGAAACGAGGCAAGCGGACCTTGGGACGATCTAGAGAGAAAAACAATAAACAAAATAATCATTGATTATTGACGCTAGCCAACATGTAAACAGCAATTATTAAAAGTTTTTTTTTTTAAATTTTTTTATGGTTCTTTTATCTGCTGGTCTTAAAGCTCATCAGTGAAGGACAGAAACAACCCGAAGAGATTTGGGGGATCTGTTCAAAGATCTCCGGGGTGAAACAAATGAGATTTAAGCTCCTTTTGTGACCATCAAATCTTGAAATTGATGAGCAAGCCGAGTCGATCCAAGCCGGTCTTAAAGGAGAGAATTATTAGGGCGTTTCTGTACTTTAACTGCTCGTAGCAGTGTGTTTGTCTGACTGCTTTACTCCCTCTGCTTTGTGGTACATTATGTTTTTTTAAAAGGCATAAAAACTAAATCTCACTTATAGGGAACAAAAAACATGACATTGTAAAATTAAGAAGTTAAAGTCTATAAATAGGGAATCCAGCATTCAAATTGTACAGTGTTGTAGCGCTGAGTGGGATCCTGGCTCAGAAAGTAAAGTGACAGGTCTAACTCCAAAACTTTTCCCTTCCAGTGTCTCGAACTCTCTCCACTCCGTGTTGTCTCATAAGAAGCCAAAAAAATAGTCCATATATCATCATATTAAAAAAAATCATTTGCATAGTTAGCTACTGGGAGTTTTGAAATGATACTTAAGCCTCAGTTAGACACTTCTCGCTGAGGCTCGTTTGTACAACTGATTTGATGAGAGGCACCACCTGCTGAATGCAGCGCGGCAACATTTGTCAGGACTCTAAATAAAGCAGGCGCACCGAAGTATATCACCTCTCCTCATGACGCACGATTGGAAGATTCAGTTACTCGCCCACATCAGAATATATGAAAGTCGTAGATGAATTAGGACAGAAATTATGACGCGGCTTCTAAAAGCAACTAATTCATAAACGTGAAATGTGAAATAGTTGGTGTGAAGAAGGAAAAGAAAGTGAGACGAGGTGAAGTTAATCTGCATATTAGAGCTGGTTAAGTGTCTTATCACTTGTTGCAGAGAGGATCAGGCTTGATGAACATTCTCCCTGTAAAGTCTGTGGCATGTTTCAAAATAAACAGAGAATCTCTGGACGTGTCATGAGATTTAGGTGTCATCTGAGAAGTAAGATCCTCCACATCCTCCACCACCCCCCCCTCCACCCCACCACCTGCCCCTCCCTCCCCTCCCCACAGACGCAGTCGACACACACACAGGGATTTAGCATCCACCCCTGAGAGCCTCCCCCCCCCCCACCTGCTCGCAGTCAGTTCACTTGACACCATCGATCCCGGCGAGAGAAGCCTGACACTCCCCCCTCGGCGTGAGTCCCGGCAGGGATCACGATGCCAAGCCAAACCCTCCGCGGAAAAATCTGTGATAACGGCGTCGGACATGTCGGCTATTTTCCACATCTTTGTGGTCTTTTTGTTCGGAAAGCATTCATAAAGTGGCTTCTACATGCGGACCACCTGGTACGGTGAACATGACGCGGACGGTGGAAGCGACTGTTGAAATATTGCCGGGCCTGCTGGGATCGAGTTGCCGACTCTCCATTACGCATAACGGTGATCTGCGCGCGAGCCAAAGTAACGCAGCTTGTCTTTTTAAAGCCCTTGGGGTCCAATCATTATTTTACCACAAATCACTTTAGATATACTGTCTATGATTAACGCCGTAAGCTCTACAGCATCAGTGAAACCCGCCTACTTAACAAGTGTATAATTATCGCACTGAGGTCGAGTGGATCAGTGCTTCGACTCAAAGTGGAAACGAGTGAGAAGAGCGCGGTTTTACACCGTTAACACTGCAGGTATGTGCTAACAGGACACGGACAGCTGAGAGGGTAACATTGCTGAGCTGTTCCTGTTTGACTCCTGCTCTTTACAACTCCCCTGCCTCATGATAAATGGATCTACAAAGTTTCAGCTAGACCCATGGTCATATGATATGTCCCATATTTGTGTTGGAACACTTTGCAAATGGGTTAAGCGAATCATGTAGCACCTGAGAGAAAGTCTTAATACATAATGTTCTGGTGAAAAGTAAGAATAATGTGTTTTCTGAACGAGCTTTCTGAACTAATGTACTAAACTCATCAAATCAATGAAAGAGAAGAGAGAAAACTGCCTTAAGATGACTTTTCAAGGCTTATTCGTTAACTATTTGTGTCTCAATATGCTTTGTTCATATATATTTATATAATACGTCTTATTTGGCTTCATTTTGTAAATAACAGTACAACGATACCCACTGATGTCACTTTGTAACCTGTGCTTTGTTGTCAACGTTCTGCACGCTTTTCTTTTTTTCTGTGATCGTTTCCTGTGAAGACAAGTATGTGGTAATTGCTCACGAAGCATTCTAGTGTCACACGTCTATCTGACGTTGCTCGTGACCGTTTCCCTGCACAGGGTCAGTGAAGTCGATCTTATTTGAGAGTTGGAGGTATTTTTCGAGGGAAACCTTGCGCGGAACAATGTACATTTTGTCGTTATGCAATGTAATGTTTTGTGCTTCAGTGGCTCTTTCTGGAAACACTTCTCACCAGCAACCTCCTTCACCAGGACGGCCTCGGGGAGGGTGACGGGGGGGCTGCGGCCGCCGGCGTTCACGGCCACCACACGGATCTTCAGACGATCACCCGTGGTCTGGTTCTTGATGGCGTAGCGGCAGGACTTCTGCAGTTCCTCGTTGACTGCCTTCCAGTCCTCAGCTGGATGGATTGGGGGGGGGGAATGAAGTAAGACTTTACAAAGCTGTTGTTTGTGATTAAACGGTGCAGACTTTGCAAACCGCAAATCTCACTCATGCAACTAAGCACTGCTCGTTTTGGATTTTTATGATGCAACAGTTTTATATTTAACATACATTTTTCCTATTAGACATAAAAAAAAATTGCCCTGCGCAGGTCTGCTAAATCCAGACAGCACAGAACTGCTGCTGATATTAGCTTTGCGCCTGTAAGTCTAAAAGCAGGAGCTGCAGCAAGACCACGGCAGCTCCTGAAATGCCTCTTTCCTTGTAGGGAGAAGTTAGGTAGCTCATGATATAACTGACACTTCAGGGACAGCTGCAACCGATACGGCTGACCCACATTAAAACGGCAATTTCACATTTTCCTGAGAACATTAAAAAAAAATTAAAAAAATGTAAACGCTGCTCTGCGACCACAGTTTAAACGCTAGGTGCTCATGTAAAGGCCTAAAATCAGCTGTTGAAGGGAAAGCTGTCAAAAATAATGAAAAAGGTCATCTGGCATTTTTGTCACGGCGTATTAATACCTCTATCTGACCCCTTTCGTGCACAGGCCAATGCACCGTGCACCTGGTTCAGGGCACAGCGGGACTTACTTCCATCCTTGCAGATTTCAATGGTGTATCCGTCCAGACCGGATGGCCCGATGACCTCCGGCTGGCTCCAAATGATCGTAACGGAGGTGTCATTCTTGTCCTCAATAAACATATCCAGAGGAACGCTTGTGGGCTCTGAGGATACCGTAAAAACATACAATTATTCAATGGGGATTTGCATGTTGCATAAATACACAAAAATCAAAAAGAGTTCATTGGAGGTGAAGGTGCAGTTCCTTATTCTGACACTGTAATAAAAAAGAAAAGGAAGCAAGTAATAAAAAAAAGATTCATCGTTGTTGAGTTGAAGTTTCGGTTTCCGTTTTAAACAAAGGGTTACCTTTGGGTGGAGGTGGTGGAGGAGTGGGTGGTTTAGGCTCTTCTGGTGCAGGCGCCTCAGCAGCTTCAGCTGATGTTAAATAAGCATTTGCATTATTGTCGGCAGCATATAATGAGCAGAGCGACAGCATGAAATATAATCCAGCTCTGTACCTCACAGATCTCTTGTCTCCATTACTGGCAGGTAAAAAGGATTTACAATCCAATTACAATTAGGCATTTTTTTTTTATTTTTTATCCAATTAGTCACAAATGACTACAAAAATCATCTCGGTTATTGAAGAGAGTGAGAACAGGAACACGTTTACAGGTTGGTTTACCATCAGCTTAGTCTGCAGCTTCGTCTGTGGCTGGAGCAGCGGCAGCTATTATCAAATGTTAGATATAAATAATTAGCGCACGAAGCAGATGGGACATGTTCTTAGAGATGATAAAGCATGCGTTGAGACTACAGATTGTACAGAAAGTTGTAATAAAGAAGTGAGTTAGTGCTGTTAACTTTACCAAAACAATTAATGCACAGGTGTCAAATTTGAATAACAGAACAAGTGTTGCGACTCAGGTCTTTTTTTACCATCAGCGGGGGCCTCAGCAGCAGCAGCTGGCGTTTCCTCAGCGGTAGTTGATATTAGAAGTTAGAAGATATTAGATATTACTGTAGTTAGCTTTACTGTAGGAGGTGAACAGTTCAAGTTTTATCCAAAAAAATTGTTGGGTTAATTTACTCGTTTTACTGCGGAGGCAGCAGCGGGGGATTCCTCAGCCGCAGGTGCAACAGCTGATATTAAATGTTAGAAGATATTAGATATTATTGCAGTTCGCTTTACAGTAGCAGATTCCAGTTTTAGTAATACTTATGCAAGATCGTAGGCATTTTTTTTATTATTTTTTTTTTACTAGGAGCCTCAGCAGCTGGGGATTCTTCTGTAAGCAGGTGCAGCAGCTGATATTATAGGTTAGAAGATATCAGTAGGTATACAACACTTAGAAAATATTGCAGAACATTTTCAAAACGCTTTAAAAGAGGTTAAATCTATTCAAGTTAAAAGGGAAGGTTGAAATGGGCAGGGAAGGGCGAGTTAGGTGGCAACGGGGATACTCCTCTCCGAGTATCTGACAGATCTGCAACAACAGGAGCAGCAGTTGGAGATGTTAGATGGCTGAATTCATGCTCACTGAAGGAGACGTTAAATATTAGCAATTGCATATGAAGTTATGAATGAAACAGGCGTTGTTGTGCGTTTTATATCGGGGTTTACACCGGTGAAGGTTTCCCTCATCGTTGTCACATATTTAGGTCCGTTAACGTTCGCGTGAAAGAGATTCACGTGGTGGTGGAGGGGGGGGGCTTCACGGACGAACGAAAGCGCCTTTGAACATCACGGCGCGCGACCTTCGGTAACTTTTGGACACGAGGCGGTGGGAAGCTCAGAGCGTGCAGTTTCCGAGTGATTTCCATGGCGACACCTTCGCACGGAGCGCGCGCGCGCGCGTGCGTAAAGGCTCTACCGCGTGCTTACCGTGAGCTGGACCGCCAATTTGGGCTTTAATTGAAAGGTTAAACAACTTCTCCGAGGCTCACCCACCGAGAGATAAAACTGAAAGGTGGACCGTACGTCGCACACTCAACGGGAACTCGCGGTTCAAGCGCCGCTGCGCACGGGGGCTTTACCATCTGCGGGTGGCGGGGTGGGGGGTTTAGGCTCCTCAACCGCGGCGGGGGCCGCTTCGCCCTCGGCGGGGGCCCCTTCGCCCTCGGCGGGGGCCGGGGCGGCTTCGGCGGGGACCTCCTCGACGGGAGCAGCCTCAGCAGGAGCGGGCTCCGGGGCGGCTTCAGGAGCCTTCTCCTCCTTCTTGGCTGGTTCTTTACCAGCCGCCTTCTTGATTGGGGCAGGCTTGGACGGCATGTTGGCGGCTGCAGCTAATTCCCAACTCGGTTAAGTCCTCCAAACTGTGTCCAATGCCATCATTCCCGCGGGGGTGGCAGGCTTATATAAGGCGCAGCGGGTTCAGACGCCGCCTCCTAATGCATTACATGTAATAGATACGGAGCCCCGCGTATGACTCAGACCTCCATGTCCGTTTGTCTGGCTCATTCGTACTCATCGTTAACTTTTACAGACGTGATCCAGTTAAAATAGTAACGCACGATGATAAAACGAAAGGATTTCTCGAGTCATTATTAGTTGTTATACCAAATAGGACTTTTGATCCCATGTGGTAAATACTTAGTCGTTTCACCTACTCGATAGTAAAAAAAAAAAAAGTTGATCAATTGTATACGAATTAGGCTCCATGGCATTTGCAACATTCCCTTTAGGTGCTTACTTATTCAAACCATGTGAACTAGGACAGGATTATTGCTGAATCAGCAGGTCAACATTGTCAAGCTGGCACACAAGAATCGAAAGAATAAATATAACATGTATTTTATTAATTCCAACAAACAGTGATAAGTGGATGAAAGCCTTCAGAAGCATGCCTTATCCATGTATTGGACCCAACTCTTAAGAAATATACCTTTCTCTCAAAGATGTGTGTCTTTTTTTTTTTTTTTCCCTCCTCAATGATTGTTGCCGCATCCAGAATGCTGCCTTATTTACAGTCTTTACAATGATGTTCTGTACAAAATAGAGAAATGAAGTTTTACAAAGGATTCCTTAGAAAAAAAAGAAATATCAAATATCTGCGTATTAAAAAGGAAAAAAAAAAAAAACATTATCGAGAGTGATTTTCCTAAACAATACGTTCATGTTGCACTTTTTTTTTTTTTTTCTCGTCACACAGCAAGTTTACATGCATTTACAACACTTAAGAAACCCTTAACATTTGCACATCAGTGACATGAGATACGGCATAACATCTTTTTTTTTTTTTTTTTTTTTTTTAAATCTTAGTTTAGTCCACAACAAGCTTTGCAAAAATATGACTATTCAGCAACCTGTATTGGCCTAAGATATCAAATTTATCTCTTTATCTGGTTCAATTATATTTAGAATCAAGTTGTCAAATATCATGTTCATGATTTGATTTTTAATCACCTGTTTTTGTTTATCGCAAAGTCCAGTTACATTACTTCTGTTTCCATTCATAAAGGACAAAACACATCATCAAACAACTTGTTGAACCACATGTATGTCCTCAGTGCCGCGCAAAACAAGTCCTCCCTCTCTCTAAGGCTCAGTATCACCTGCTGAAACAAGCCTCCACTTTTTACCTGGTGGTGCAGTTTGGTCCAAACTAAGAACTCGAAGACAGACCAGGCGAACACGCACTGCGTTTGCTCATGAAGTTTCAGACATGTACTGATCGCCAACACCAGTAGAAGTTGCTGCATAGTCCTGATACACTAGTAAGCGAACACAAATCACAGCTACTACAGAGCAACAGGCACAACAACCAGTGAATGAGATGAGAAGCTGGAGCTGATGGCTTTAGTTAACCCGTAGAAACAGATCAGAGCGGGGCTGCTAGTGCTTTCTAATACCGGAAATATTTACAGCAATGGATGTTATTCTCGGCATGACGCCACAGTGAGAGTCACTAGCCTTTTGGCATCCTTTTTGCGCGCTGACGTCTTTAATTCATTCGTCTTTTAGTTTGCAGTCCGAGCTGCCGCGTCGCTTGACAGTTTGTTATCGGCCTTACGCCAACGGCGCAATAACAAAAGCGATAAGCGGCTCGGACACTATTTTAAATGTTGAAACTTTCCGATCAAGCTGTCGTTAAAGTGGTCCGACATTCATATACAGGATTTACTTCGTGTGAAGTTTAGTCTGAGCACTGAAACATTAACACAGTGTAGGATGATGAATCATTTCAACACCACTTACACAATTATATATTTTATCTGTCATTTACTACATGAGGGATCCTTTACAAAAAAAAACTACACTAAGTACCCTATAAACCTTTTAAATCTTTTTGCCTTTTCTGTCCTTCGAATGCGTACTCTCCACAGTTTCTGCGTCGCGTACCCAAAATGTTCTCAAATATGAATACTGTACGACATCAACATGGGTATACATCATACAACGTCTCACATGACTTCACGGTCTCAACAGAATGTCTGCAACACTTCATCACTAACACCTCCTACAAAATATCAGAAATGATCTCCCAGATCTAGCTCATATTTCTTTAGTGTTTCACAGAAATGACATATAACTCTTTGCTAACCTACCCTGAACGTCTACGTGATTTGAAGTCAATACTAAAACAGTTTGTGTCACTTTTAAAGAGCACCATGTGTACTTAAATGATGATAATAAGCATTTTTACTTTTCGCTGTGAAGCGCGTGAACTGCCGCAGACGAAATGGAGAGAAGTAGCTTGAAAGTCACTCGGCTCAGCTATAATTAAACGTGTTTTTCAGTGGAACTTTGATAAGGCTTCTTTTAAAAGCACCTACTGGATGACGGATACTGTTGACGTGTTTCTATACATTCGTAGTTGAATTTAAATCCTATCTTGACAGTCAATATGCATGATTAAAGTACAGTATTTGGTTCAGTATATTAAGATATTTGTACCAACTAAAATATGTGTAATGTAGCCTGATTGTATGTACAATATATATATATATATACAGTAACTACTCTGAATATTAATGGAAAGATCTGAATGTTTGGGGGGAAAGATTAGAAACAAATGTACTCTTTCCAAGATCAAATCTATCCAGATAAACTATGTTTTCATCAGAGGGTGTTTGTCATGTTATAATCATCCCTGTGTAGTACGTATCTAATACCTGATATATATGGCAACATCGGTGACACTGCTCGTTTGACATGAAGTAGTGAATAAAACTAAATTAAGTGCTTTTCAAAAGTGGTGTGTGCAGCGACCAAGTGATGAATTCACGTCACTGATGAATACGTTTTTGTTTTATGCAAAAGAATATGACAGCAAGTTAAATTTGGCAACTTATACACCATGAAAATAACACAGAAGATGAAAAAAATATATTTTGAAAATTGAGTTTTACGGTATTGAGGGATTTGTCTCTGAAATATTACCATGATGAATTTAAATAAATAATAGAGAGAGCTGAAGAAGTAACTGATTTCTGACCGTCTTGGTAAGGGTATTGATAGAAGCACCAGTATAATCTCCTTAAGATGAGGTGACATTGACGTCTCTGTTCTTAAGGCATATTATTTGTTTTGACCTGCTGGGGTTGTAAAGTTCAGGATTGCATATGTATAAGATTTGGACTTTAAAAGACTTATACAGTAGATATGTACCAAAGAACTTCGCAAGAAACAGTAACATCTGTCATGCTGTCATACTCTTTTCCAAAATGAGACACCGTTAACTGAGAAAAGCTTTGTCTGACAAGAGCTTCATATCCCACGATGCAGTTGAACACAAAAGTTAATGGGCTGGGAGTGTTGTAGTTGAAATCCCCTGAAGTTGAAGTGCTGAGACGACGAATTTTATAGTTAGCACCGGTCTGACAGTACTGAGGGCTAACGTGGTGGTAAAGGGAGCTGAACTGTGTGAAGTGAATATTCAATATATGGTTAAGTCTATAGCTTTTCATTCAATACTTGTGACCAGTTTTCAAAAAATACTGCGCGTGTTGAAAAGATTTGGAATTTGCAGGTCATGCTGCAGGAATGACAGTCTAATGTCCATTTGTTCCTGAACGTGCACTGCACAAGTGCAGTGAAAAACAAATGAAGTAAGTGCTAAGCGTTACGTGTGAACTTTGTATTCAAAGTTTAGGCAGGCTAGGGTCTTCTTTGTCAGGGGACTCAATGTAATTGGCAGCCTCTTGAAGTTTCAGAAGCATTGCCATCTACAACAAAGAAAAAAAAAAGAGTGGACAAATCAGAACTTTTAAAGACGATTAAAGATCCATTTCAGAGAGGAAGATATCGTGATACCGTCTTCCCTTACCAGTGGATCAGATTCCAGGGAGCTGGGTGGCGTCTCCTTGTGAGGCCTCTCCTCGCTGGGCTGACAGGGGCTGCCGGAGCCGATGCTGGGAGGAGGCAGGTGGAACAGCTTCGCCTGGTCCTGCTGGGCGGACGGCCAAGGCAGAGTGCCCCTCACCCACTCCACTGGGTCCTCCCATACTGCCTTCTGGCCGTGGACCTGAGGAGTCGCAGCATACCAGAGAAGTAAATTCTGAGAAAAACATTTCCCCTGAAAGGAAAGCCAACACGATTCCGGAGATAAGTTGATCCGATAAGTAAGCTTCAGAGGTCTTTTTATTCATTAATTTTTTTTAAATCCACCACGGAGGCATTTCTTGGATTTGATCTCTTTCGGGCTGCCAATAAAAACATTGATTCAAATTATAAAATGAAAAGTTGACTCGCCCTATTGTTGTTGCCCTTTTTTTAAGTTGCTTAATGACAGATAAAGCAACACCAGACAAAAACGTAGAACTGTGATGAAAACAGAAAGAAAAAAAAAACCCCGGGTAGAAATGGATGGCAGAGCAACTGGTCTTTGTTTGCTTCTCTGAAGCTCTGCGCTCAGACTCAAATATGTTTTAACCAGACGCTTCTACAACTTCCTTTATTGCTGTCCTGCGTGACGTGTGACATTACTGTCAGCGGCAGGACAGATGCTCCTTGGACTAATAAGAATTTATGACAATAACGTTGGTGGATGACAAACATGAACACGTGAGTCATGCTGATGTGCAGGTGCACTGGACCGCTGTGTAACAGCGAGGAGGCTGAATATCTGATTAGCCTGACTCGGTTAAAGCACCAGTCGGCTGTGGGATTATCTCACCTTGATTCCATCCTTGGCACCCTCCTGCAGGTATGGAATAATAGAGTGGTTCCACAGGTCAATGAACCATGATCGAAACTCATTCACTGTGACTGGACAGGACAGGAAAAAGCAGGGGCCTGAGGAGAAAACACGAGGAGGAAGAACAGTGAGAAAAACCACACAAAAATGACATTCTTTCTTTATCTTTAAAGTTATTCTCTGCCCTGACTGTTTCATACCAATGAGGAAGTCTGATGTGCTGTGCTTCTCCAGGAAGGTGTGCAAATGATACCACAGTTTGGGAACCCAGTCTAACACCCTGATGAGGTCCTCATTGGTCAGGTTCTTCTCGTCTTCGGACTCCATCATTTTCCTGTGCAAATATCGCACGAGGAAGCCATTGGCTGGCTCCACGTTGTTGGAGAAGGTCACCATCCTGAGATGGACAAACAGGTACGCACATCAATGAGAGTCTGTTAGCAACGTAATGTATGCCATTATCCATCTTATCTATAGAAACTTCAGATCATAGTTCATGTAAGAATGATAGGAATGGACTTGTTAAAAACTACTACTGCAATATCTTGACTGCGGAATTACAATAAAACCAGAATCAGAAACATTAATAAACAAAGAAATTCTTATTTTTTTTGTCATTATCCTCTTCCTCCATTAATGTGAGAGTATTATATAACCAAATATAAACATTCTGCTCTTGAATCTTGTCGTAATTGGTGTGACAAAATATTGTGACATTATTGTTACGTATAATAACTGTGGCATTTCAAATTCAAATCCTTTATCTAAAACCAACCTGAAGCTGAGATGCAGGCCGTGGTTTGCCGTCATCTTCACTGGCTGATTGCTTGTTCCAATAATGTAAGGACTAAATGCCGAAACAACATTAAACGGTTACGATTACATTCACCTACAGAGATTAATGTGGTGGCTTGTTTCAGTTTGTGTATGGGGGAGTTTACCATTTGTGATATTTGCAGGTTAGAGCACCGTTGACGAGTTCACTGAGGGAAGCAGGACCGTGAATATCATCCAGAATAACTACCAGCGGTACTTCTGATGAGCTGGTTTCCCGATCTATTTGATTGGCCTGGTTTGAAAGATAAAGCTGCAGATCCTGAAGATAAAGATAGAGAAGCAGAGACACGAGATGATGACAGAATGCTGACATCGCGGCAGACCCGACAAACTCAAGTTTTGTTTAGATTTCCGGCACATCCGTCTCCGCTACCTTGCATGACTGGCGGTGCATGTTAAACGTGACCACGATGCCGTCGGTGACTTCGCGGGCGCTGCGATCCACCAGGTACTCAGCCAGCCGGGAAGCCAGGTAGCTCTTCCCCGTCCCGCTCGGCCCAGACAGGATGAGCCGGCGGTGTTTGAGTAGAAGACTGATGTAGTGCTGCATCATGGGTTTGGGAATGAGCGTCTCGAATACTAGGCTGTCCACACACTTCTCCTTCAAACCTGAGCATTGTGACGGGAAACAGAGAATGACTTGTATTGTGAAGTGCTGTCATAAACAATGAAGTTGATGACTATCTGCTAATTCCCTGGCGCATATTAGAATTGGTGTTAAAGTGAAGTTTGATATTTGATATTCAAGCGCTTAAGAGGAATTCTGTTAATATTTATACCTGGAAGAAATACAGATTCCAGACAGGAGGGGCGTCGGTAAGAAGATGTTGTGAGAACACACTTGTATCACCTCACACGTCCTTCATAAGCAAATCGAGCTCAAGCATTTCGCTCTGAAAATAGCTTTGCATCAAGTGAAAGAAGTCTTTTCACCCGCCCAACCCCCTGGCCTGCAAAAGTGTAATCTGCCTTCACATCTATGGGGCCCATGTGTCTGAGGCTGGTCGACCAGCTGGGCCTGACTGCTCTGCGATCATGTTACCCAGAACCCTGTCTGGGCTGCCGCTGCCTTCCCAGCTCTCCTCGCACTTCGCTCCATGCATTCCTGCATGCAAAGGCGGAAAGGGGGTCGACTGGCACACCAGAACCACGACTCACCACCCCGATCACAGCTCTGGTTTAGAATCACTGATGGACTCCTCAGACGTGCTACTCACAAACCAAAACACTGTTGTTAGGAAATATAGAGCGTGGAACTCACTTACAACTGCATTCTTAGTGTTAATTCTGAGATTGTATGCATAATATAACCAAATAAACATAAAACAGGAGATATTTCCAGAAAAAAAAAAAAACATTTACTGTTGATAAACTGAGTTCATTGGCTGCCGGGGTCATTTAAGGACAGCTCTGAGTTCATTCTCACTGACTGTATGTGGACATAAAGAAGGAGAAAAACCAACACTGAACCAAACAGCAATAAGGACAGACGGGCCCCAAATGTGGCTGCCGCTCTGATAAGCAGACGCGCATGAGGATTTGCACTTCAAATAAGCACTGCACAGCAAAGCTAATATTGACGAACAACAAAACTTGAATATGTAACCAGCAGTATTTATGTTTGTGGACAGAGCGTTCAATCATATTTTTTGTGGCTTCAGAATTGAAAAGATTGCATTGAAAATGTTATACCATATCTAAGTGCTTACATTCCTAACACACTCTCTTGCATTAGGACGTTTCATTACCCGAAATTCCAATCGACTACAATTTGACTACAACTATCGAGCCGTTAAATTGAACACATGCTCGTGTCATATGTCCGCCCTCGGCATGGCCCACTGTCCAATCTTCTGTATGGAAGAAAACACCGAGCGGACACTCCGTCACGGAGCAAGCGTGCTACAAGCATGAAGAGAAGCTGAGTTGGTCTTGGGCGTGTGTCACTAACAAAAGAGCCAGCCAATCAGATGCATTGATATCAATGACTTTCCTTTCTGAGAGACATAGACACAAAACAGCATGTTGATAGAGGAGGGGATGTAAAACTACATTGAGATGGTTTTTGGTACTTAAAACCACAAAAATATCTTCCGATGGAAAATCTAGACAGCAAATTAAACACGGGATACATTTTAAATATGGAACTTATAAGTTAGAATTTCTCTGCAGACCTTTTAGAGCCACTGTGATGCTGGTGGGGCTTCGAGACATGCAGCGAGAGGGCTGTGTCTCAGGAGCTTCTCCTCCCAGCACTCTCCTAATGTGACCCATACTGTAACTGTAGATAGAGTCTGTGGACAGGCCCAGACTGGAGGTGGGATCCATCTTGGCGATGTACACCTGGAATGAAAAGCCGAACAGAGCAAAATGACTCCAGAGGGTTTACTGTTTGCAGAAAGAAAACATTTTACAGGGACAAAGGAAAGTATACATATAAATATATGACACATCATAACCACTGCCCCTTGCAGATCCCCTTAGAGCCAGCTTCGTCTAGTATGCGTCCAACTGAGGACACACTTGGTTTTATTAGGCACCATACATACTACAAATTGACACAATACCTGGACAGCCTTCTTATTGACCTCCCAAACCTGTTTCTACGTGTGTTGCAATAAAACCTGACATTTATCGTGAATGTATTATGATTTCTCCGACTTAGTTGTCACCACTGAGCAGTAGATCAACTCTTTAAAAGGAGCAACATGCTAAATTTAATGTGACAGCTGAATCACAAACGCGCACACCGTACATTCAGTTCTTGGACAGGTGACGTTGGAACAAGTCATCAGATGAAGGCGTCTCACCTTGAAAGCTTGGCTGACAGCTGAATCCAGCATGACCCAGTCCATCCTGCCGTTCACCCTGACCGTGCCGACAAAGAAGTCCTGCTGTTTCACCTCCTGTTGACACAAAGAGAAGTTAATAAGTGATTATTACAGACAATTTAAGAAGAGGAGGAGGGTTTAGAAAAAGTAAACGACAAAAAAAAAAACTACTTACATCTTTAAAGACGTGTAAATCTGCAACGCAAACCACCACTCTGACACGATGGTCATCTCTCTGTGAGGAAAGGCTGAGAGAATCTGTAGAGTGCACGTCTGCTGGGGAGTAAATAAAAGAGAGGATGGAAACAGAGAAAGAGAAGAAAGCTCATGTAGCATCTGTGATACAAGCAGTGGTATTCTGCTTTGGAATTAATTAGTAATATTAAATGTTGAACAGATTGAGCAAAGGTCACTGTTTAGAGGGTTGTAGTGGAAAACTCATGAGCAGATGTTAAACGGGCATCTGGCCTTCTTTACATTTGCATTGAATTTAGTACCCTGTGCATTGTACATAAAATACTAATAATAATAAATGTGTTTCAGTTAAGGTACTCCAAAGGTTTCAGATTTCAGAAACTAATTTTCCATTCAGAATTTCAAGAACAAACGAGATGGTATTTGCAATTTATTCATTTTATCGTCCTGTTTGTAAATACCATTTTATAAGTGCTATATGCCTCCTTGTCTACCACACTGTTCCATCCTGACTCTTTTAAACATGGCAGAGGTTTGAACGGTACCTGAGCCGCCTCCCTCACTCAGCCCTCTGCTGTAGCTTTTGGGCATTTGCATGGCTACCGACTGTCGGGGCGATGAGCTTCCAAGAGCGGTGAGACCTGAGGACTGGGAGGCAGAGCTGGACGGTCCGGGAGACGGACAGGGGGACGGAGTGCCTATCTTCAGGTGGTCGTTCTCAGCCTTCAGGTTCTCCACTGTCCTCTATAAACCAGATCACAAGTGTCACTGCACTGTCCAAGAGACCAACTGGAATAGATAAACTCTATCATATCAAATTTCAACAATTTATATAAAACATAAAACTACAGATTAAATTATATCAAAAGGTTAACCAATACAAGCACCGATTATTAAAACCTGCTCTTTTTCATAAATAGAAAGTATCACACATGCCTGCATGCTGGTCATAGCCTCCTGCAGCTGCTCCAGCTGATGGGCGGAGCTTAAAGCTTCCAGGCGGATGTCTGTCAGTTTACGCTCCTTCTCCCACAGCTCTGTACGCAGTGTTGTCACAACCTTATCATCCTCCACCTCTTCTCCTTCACACAGTCTGGAGACATTCAGTTCATATAACACAACATTAGGGAAGTGTTGCAAGGATCAGCTGACAGATAGCAAGACACAATATCTAAATTCTAAATTTTGGACCACTGCAGTCAGAGATGTGTCAGCGCTACGGTCTTATTGTTCTTGATCATATAAAAAGGAAAACGTAAAATAACATGTTTAGAGACACCATAGAGTTTTGTGATAGCTTTCCTTTCTATTTTTGACAATGATATCTGATTAATTCAAGTTATAATGTGATGAAATATGCAATGTGGTAATTAACAGTACTGTCTAATAGATCCCTGTATGGAGAGGTTTACCCCGAGGATGATGCAGAGGTGGAGGATTTCATGGACGACGGAGGGTTATCTCCATCATGGTGGACCTTTGGGGAGGAAGGCGCCGAAGATTCTGGGGTGGCAATTTCTTCAATGTCAGCATACGGCCCACACGGCTTGGAGCCCTTCTTGCTGAAAGCCTTGTTGAAGGAGCTGCGTAACTGTTTAGAGAAGCAACATGATACACTAAGCACACAGTTACAGAATTAAAAAGACATCCTTAAAAGTGAGCTGCTTGTATTAGATAAGCCATGTTATGTAGCTTCCTTCTTAAGATGCAGTGCTCAGGCATTTCTGAGGAAACAGTGAACGAATGTAAATGTACAAAACAAACTTCATGTAATGTTTAATCAATAAAAAAAATTTAAAATTGAAAAAAAACACCATTTTCGGAAAAACATCTCCACTAAGTTTCTTTATAACTTATAACACCCTTAGTTAAACAGTTTGTACTGTACCACAGAACTGTTTAAATACATGCAGATTACACTGTTATATCAGTACAAAAGACCCGATTCAATAGGATTAAAACATGGTATACATTGATTTGGTGGGTTTAAACAAACATGGATGACAGAAAGCTTCCAAATGTTTCACAAGTATGACTCATGACTCGGGGCGGCAGAGTGTGGCAGGGGTTTAGGTTTTATTTACTGTAGCAACATCACTCACCTCAAAGACCTAAAATAAAAAGCAGGGCAGCATGAGGGAGAGACCAGAGTCATACTTAATAACAGATTTGGAATAAGATGGGAGGAGAATCACACACATGCAGGGGCATAAAGCAGGACAACGGTTGACTGATTTATTTTCAGACTTAACACAACACAACAAAAACTACTAACAGCCAAAAATCTGCTCCAGGCTAATATGAATGTTTTATAATCATTTTATAATTGTTCCTCTTTATCTTCATTGTTCACGAGTCATTAGAACAGACTCAGGAGTCTGCTGCCAGGCTGTAGGAGCAGGTGACAAATACAGAAAATTCTGAATGCTGATGAAGACAACCACTAACGTTGTACATAGTTTGATGAATTTGACTTTGCTGAGTATGAGATTCCCAACCAATTATAATCATCAATACTAAACTTGGTACTTCGATATTGACGCTTACTTCCATTTCTCTGATGATCTGAAGAAAGAGATCAGATCATTTTACTCATAAACCACTCCAACATAATTTTCTGAAGTTATTTGAATTTATTTGTCATTCCTCTGTCCTGACAGGATAGTATATTAGGCCTCCTGATGTTGTAAGCCTTCATATGTACTAGTTAACTCAGTCAGTGGCTGACAAAGCTGAGTATTTTTAATCAGTGTGATCACTGGCGTCTGCATGTATTCCCTCACCCAGCTTTTCTTTTTCTTCTTCTTGGCCTCCTGCTCCTTCAGACTGCCCATACTCGAGAGACTCGTGGTGCTGGTGAGGCTGGAGATGCTTTCTGAGGAGTTTTGGCGATTGATCAGCAGCTCTGAAAATTAGAAGGAAACAGGACACACTGTCTATTGAGAGGGAAGTCTATTTAGGAGTCCTAATCACACTGTACATCCACGGCACATTCTGTACCTTTAGGCGTGATGTCTGGATCACTGAGAGCTCCGTGGATGATATCCTGGGCTTCCGTATTTTTGGTCTTCAGGACTTCAATTGTGTCCTTCAGATCAGTGAGTTCAGTGTCCTGAATAAGGGGAACACCAGCTCGTGTTTATGTTAGCTGAAAGGCTTGTAACTGAACCAAGACTCTTCTGTACCAAGGATTGTGGAATGTCTATTAGCTTTCACTGAGGATATCAGCTTGTGCCGAGTAGCTGATGACAACATGTAAATCCCGCCATGCAAACCTTTGACCCACATCTTATTTCCAGGACAACTATTTCAGATGGTAAGCTCTCTTTCACTGATAAAACAAATGTAAAGCTGCTGAATTAATAGTTTATTGTCACTGTCATGTATCTGTTGAGTGTGTGGTAACAACCATTTATTTACAGTGATGTTCAACTTTGCTTTGCAGTTGTTTTTTTTAAGGCTTTAGCCACTTATCTTCACATTTCCTCATCTAAAAATAAGGAAGCTCACAACTGTATATATGGTATCTATATCACCTATAGTATTCATTAGCATCATATTATGACCAAGATACCTTTTGATCTGAGGAGACCGACAGTGTCTGCAGCCGGGCTGTCATCAGCGCCAGACTCTGTTCAAACGCTGCTACCAGATTAGCCTGCAAGAGAAAGACACAAGAGGTGAAAAGCCATAGAGAGACAGTGTGCTTGGAGTGGGGTGTGGGCTGCAGAAAGGTATGAGTCACCACCAGCTGAATCAAATTGGTCTGCAGCCACACACGCACTCACAGCACGTCAAACAAATGGTTTTCTCCATCGGCCGGGACAGGAGGGAAGGAGTGGTGAACAGCTGGGGATGATGTCAGAGATGAAAGAGGGCATTAGGGTGGTGGTGAGGGAGGGAGGGGCAGCGGTGTGGCACTGAGGGACAAACAAACTCATGTAGCATATTTGACCTTTAGGCTGATGATGGGGTGTGAAGGTGTATTTTTATAACAATTAAAAAAAAATCTTCCGGATACCATCTGACACCATCATATTGAATTAGTCAAGAAATCATGACGAACACTACGTGATAGATGAGATCCTACAATTTTCTTTGAGCAGATTTCTAATCTGTTAGGTTGTGTAGTTTAGGGAGATTACTCAGGTCTGACAGCTTCTTGTAAGGTTGGACCTTCTTTTTGCTTGTTATTCCATTTCCCTCTGTTTTTGTTGGTAGCATTATTTAAACTGTTACATCTACTGTAGCTAAAACTAGAATAACATTGGTTGATCAAATACTATTTGACTGTGCTTGAAATCGTGTTACTGACCTCCTATGAACAAGATTCCCAAGGTGTTGTAACAACTCAATAAAGAATGAGTCAACTATTTACTAATGGCGAAGAGCAGCAGAACTTTTATAACTGCATTTTTGTGATCTCTATTTTTTGTATTCCAAACAAAAAAATTGTCTACTGACAGAAAATGAACAGGCACTTTTCATAACTGTTTAGTCGTTTGATTAATTCATCAAGTAAATATGCCAATCATTTGCTATTTTTCATAGTAAATCTTAAGATATCATTTAACGTTTTTTTTTTTTTACCAAACAAAGAAGAAATATGAAGAATCCACTTTGTTCTTTCAGAGACTACGCTGTGAATCTTAACAGTGTTGAGAGGTTTTAGAGACTAATTGACACATTGAAAATATGAATGAATAAATACACATGATAATAACTAATAGTTGTAGCTCTGGTCAACATGCTTGGAGTTGGAAGCACCGGCCGTGCCACACCACAGCCCAGCATAGATGTCAGATGATCAGCAGTTGAGATCCACTAAGCATTCGAGAGTAACACAGGGTGCTGTGGAAGTAACGCTAACAAACCTGGCCTAGCTGCAACACCCAGCATCCAGAGGTGAGGGTCAGTGGGAGGCGGGGAGGGGGGGCAGCAATGAGTCCAGCAGTCAATACAGCCAAGAGTGTAAAAGAGAGGGACAGTAGTGTTAGGCGTGGGAAAAACTCCTTATAAAATATATACTGCAAAACATACACACACTAACAAACAGTCACTTAACACGTTCAAAAGGTTAGCTGTTAGCAAAGACAGTTAGAAGATGTGCAAAAGAAGATTGCTTGTCTTTTTGATCGGGATCTGTGGTGGCTTAAGTGGTGCCAAAGTTAAAATTGTGTCATTAAAACCGCCAAATTAAAGCAGGAGAAGCTGGATGACAAGACAATTAAAAGAAGCAGGGATGATGAGGTTGTCAGGTAAAGCTGGTAGAAACAGAATTAGACGGGATTAATCAGCTGCTCAGGTTCAGTGGGTGTTCAACCAGATAACACGTGTTAATAAATGTGAATATAAATGAGTTGCAGAGAGAATACGGAAAAATGGCATCAATCTAAAATGTAAAATTTTGTGACTGTGGTGTCCTCACTTACTAAAGCCACATTTATGCATCAACACCTGGTGTCAGCAAAAGCTAGTCTAATTCAAATCTGATCAAATGTATCCCATGCGCTTATTAATAAGAAAGCCCATTTTAGCACTCTACATTTTGGTTTATTTATGATAACTAATTCTACTTGCCAACACAATGTCATTAGTATAGCAACCACTGTGGATAAGACTTAAAATGAAGTTTATCATCCCGATTGGATTTATTCGCTTGCAATATATAATGTGGACAGCCAATCGGAAAGATCTGATTCCGATCAGATATACAAAAATTCCAATTTTGACTAACAGCATAAATCTAATGTGATCTTTATTTTCTTAGGTCGGCAATTATTTACATCATCTAATCCCCATATCACAAAACTAGAGAGCAGATATTCGGTAAACCCGATTTGTATTTGGTTGAGGAACCAAAGCTCAATGACTCAAAGGAAGTTCAATTCACATTTTAGATGGATCACTCTGAAAATATCTCTTATGTATCAAGTCATTGTCAAATTATCTCAGAAAGAGAGGCCAAAAGGGGGAAAAAAAGGGAAAAAAGAATCATACATACATTGGCAGAAAGCTGCATGGTCAAGTCGGCAACCTTTTCCTGGGAGGATTCCAGCTCTCGCCGCAATTTGCGGATTTGCTGTGGACAAATTGCCAAACAAGCCTAACAAATATGAATAAAATACTGTGCAGAACCTTGGACAAAAAGACAGAAGTGTTGGAGATGTCAGTACATATTTTGAGAGTGATAATGCATCAGGGGAATGTGTTAAATGCATAGTTTTAATTAGTTAACCGCAGAAATATGCAAACAACAAAATATGAATGTTATTGCTTGACAACAGAAACCAAAATGATCCGCAAACTAACAGATATGGGATGAAAGTCGATTTTCCCTATTTTTGTCATGCAGAGAAAATTTTATGAGGTCTTTATTAAATGTTAGACAGTGGTACTGACGAACACACAATATTGGAGATAAAACAAAATGAACGGAGTTATGAGCTCCAGAGATAAAGACCCGTGGTCACAGACTTCCTGGAGAACTGATGACACCCATGAGATGAATGGACCCGTTTCAACAGGAAATGATTGGCAGATGATGCAGAGAAAAGGCACAATGTGAGGTGAAGGCTTGTGGCACGTTGGCCTTACCTCCCCTTGTATCCTGTCCTCATTCTTAAGAAGGCATGGTGAAAGCAAGAGGGATATGGTAGAGGATTAACTTTAGGGGCACTCATTAAAACTACTTATCCACAGTAAAAAAAGGATGTCATTGAAATTTTCCAGTTTGAAACCTACTTCAAGTTTGATAAAATACAAACTTAAAATAGGTACCAGATACCCAAAACATGTGCTACCAGCTCAAAGAGGTGTTGTCATCAACTGGAGAAGGTTGAAGTTTATTTTATACAATACATATAAGTGTCCTCAGTGCGTCAATACATATTCCATCCACTGAGGCAATTTTTACATTTATTTTGTGATACAAAAGGTTTTCTGGAGACAACCGTGGCTGTAAACTTTAGAAACGAAGCATTAAACTTCAGCAACAGTAACCCTATATAAAGAACTTTTAACTCTACGTAAAATGGACGTGTCGACTCACCGATGAATGGTTGGAGGAAGCGTTGGACGCCAACGAGAGCACAGAGCCATGCACTGAAACAAGAAAGGTAGAGATGTGACTTAACATCAAAAGTAATTGAGCTTCTTTAAAGGCGCTTTCAATGTATTACCAAGATAGCAAAATACTTAAGAAATGATGGTAATCTTTACTTTATTATTTGCTTGCAATTCCTGTTCTCCCCTGTCAAATAATAAATGACGAAATCATACTTAGTAATATAATCAAGTTTGATTTAAGATGATTATGATTTAAATCAATCAAAAATACCAAATGCAATAAATAAAGCCCTACTCCGGCATTGAAAAACAAAAAACTTGACATAGTGGTAACCTAGTTTTGGAATATGTTATACAATTCTGCCAATTATCTGGGTGAGAGAGCAGGTTTAAATTAGCTTTGGAGGCTCTGCTGTTTTGTTGACATTGAACACAGATTGTGCCTCCATTTTAAATTAATAGTGAGCTGTGTAAGGATTTGAAGGCACTAAGACTATTCTCTTGTTCATGAAAACAAACGTTTTGCCGACATTTTGCGAAACAGATTGCGAGCAGTACGAGCGGACATGTTTGTTTCATTTGGGGCCATGTTGGGAGACTCCCCTGTGGGGAGGCGAGCGGAGCAGGCTCACCATCATCCCCCGGTTCACGGAAAGACCCGGACCGCATCATGCTTTTTGGCCGGTCAGCCAGGGACATACTGCTGCCCAGGGGGGAGGTTCCATAGAGATCGCAGGCTGAGTCACCAGGAGGGCCGATGCTGTTGGAGCGCGATATCCTCGGGGTGCCGCTGGAAATTGGGGCAACTACCATGAAAGAAAAACAAATCAAACTGTAGGGTAGAGTGCAACACACACATACACAGAGAAGGCCTACACCTAGGTATGATACCCTTATTCTGATGACTCAGTGAAAGGCAACACTACACTACTACTATAAATATAGCCATACTTGAACCCCTAATGCCGCCATCTCCAGCATATTTCGGCATTGAACTCAAGTCTAAATTGTTGTAGATATGAAATAATCATATTCAAACGAATAGATTACATACTGTACTATTTGGCCATCGCTCACAAGACAGAATCTACTGTTGACAATTGTTTAAATACTGAGCTGGACTTTCCTCCCGTATCGAATAAACCCAATATATCAGTCATAAATAATACTCAATGATAAGACGGCTGGCTTATTAAAGATCCCAATTCTTATTAGCTTCGAAGCTCAAACAGTGAGAGTTTTTTTTAAGAACTTGGCAGCCAAACGGAGCGAGCCGACTCACCCACGTTGGTGAGAGGAGCCTTGCTGGAGGCGTGGTGGAGAGGGCGGGTGGGAGAGGGCAGCTGAGGGGGGCTATCGCTCTCGGTCTTGCTGACTATGGTGTGGGAGTGGCGCCTCCCTGGTTTGCTTCCATCACTATCTGACAGGCTCGAGCCGTAGCGTCTGAAAAAATATGAGAGGTCGTTGTAACTTCAAACAATGACGTTACATCACACGGTGAGATTGTAAATAGATGGTTGGGAAATAATTGTCTGGACGCACTCTAAGCCTTTCTTCGGCAAAGTATTCCAGTCGGTTTGCAGGCTGTAGAGAAAAAAGTAGAAACATAGTTATTAATTATTAGTTATTTATCAAAATAATGTTTTGCGCAAACACTGTCGTTAATTCATTCATTTTAAGTTTGGTCATAAAACCTGCAAAACACTTGGGCAAGACATCTCATGGGTTTATCTGACAATCCTTTCAGGACACTGAGCCCACATCGTACATAACAAGGCGTGGGATTGCTTAAACAAACATTCCTTTGGTAGAAAATAATCTGGACCATCTCCACTTTGATAACCAGAAATTCTGCGATGGATTAAGCCCTTCATTTTCAAAATGTGAGATCAGACTTTCCGTTCACAAAAAGGTACATAAAATATGAGATGATGGGATGTTGCCTGCCAAGAAGTTCAAAGCCTAATCTAAACACTGAAACACCGGCTAAACTGGACATTAAGTTTTACAAACTATGTGCTGATAGAATGAACCACTTCTACCACTATTGGGTCATGAAAAGTTAAATGGAGATTTTTATTCCCGGGCAATGTGCATTTCTTGTGTTGTTGATTGAGTTGCTGGGTTGCTCAGCAAAAATTAAGAACTAGTGAAGAGACAAGAAGAAAAACAAAGGGGTGTTTTCCCTGGTTTGAGGTCTTTGTCTTGATCTACCAAGTCAGATCAGATTGGTGAGATTTTTACAAAATGATTTGTATGATTTCACAAATTTGTTAATTACCTGCTTTGTAATTAAGAGACACTGTGCTTGTGACCTCATATGACAATTTCCCATTAAGAAAACCAAAAAATTGTCCACTCGGTAATCGGCTGACAATATCCTTAACCATAATTCTAACTACATACCACACCGGTGATAAATTTAATGATGGCACTACATTTTGTCACAGATCTGACACTTGCCTATCTGGGAGGTTGAGGGACGTCCTACTCCCGGCCCCCCAGGTTCCTGTGCCTCTCGCTTCTTTATCATGCGCGTCTTTTGTGATAAACCTCGCACTGGAGGGCACACTCATCTGCAGGGGCAGGGACTCCATGCTGCGGTGCATGCCAGACAGTTTGGGGTAGAGCAACGGCGATCCGCTCAGACTTTCACTGGTGTAGGCGCTGGGAGAATTGATGTGGAGGACAGGAGCTGGGCTGGGGATGAGGCGGGGGGCCGTGTGGGAACCAGCCAAGTCTTGAAGCTTGGAGTACGGGGGGACTTTGGGAGGAAGGTCCTGGATGGTCACGCAGGAGTCGAGACTGTTAGAATTGACTTTGTCCAGATGAGCCAAGTTGGGGGGGCGTCCGAGAGACTTAGTGTTCAGCATCCTGGGAATCAGACAGAGAAAAGAGATGTGAAAAAACAGAATCTAGGGTTGTTCTTTTGCATTCACTTTTGTTCATTTTAAAGTTGCTCACCCAAATTACAAAAAATACATTTACTTCTAGTACTATACTCCCAAGGAGATAGTTATGGATGTATTTTACAGGGTTTTGACAGAGCTGTCTTTAAGATGTCTCCCTCATAAGTTTTGAGATATTACTCTGGACCATTTCTCTGGTAGAAAGTCTTTCCAGGAAAAACATTCTACAGTGAGCTCTGTAGATCATTATTATTGCAACTGGGACACTGTTTCTGGAAAGAGACATTGGTGTTTTGTAATTGTTAAATCCTGGAGGCGCCACTACTGAAATTTCATTCACATCTATTGTACTCTGGTGGTGTAATACAGGGCAGCAAAATCGTAAGCACATTAAACCCAAGTTGCATGCGTGACCATTAGAGAAAAATAATCAGAGGGAAAACAAATAGTTCTAGATACCACGAGAAGTCACAGATCATTTTTTAAGTGCCTTTTTGGAATTTGGGTGAACCAGCTCTTTAGAGCATTATTTAAATGGGAGACCTCGGTGTGGTGGGCGATGACAGTTCAGGGTATTTGCTGCTGCTGGTCCGTCTCAGGCTGTGCAGTTTCCAAGCAGACTCTCCTATGGACTGAGTGTCCTCTCCTTTCAAAGAAGCACAGTCAATGTCAGCACCCACAGCCTTAGCCTTGGCTCTTTCCTTTTCCTTCTCTCTGTCTGTCTGGTTCACTGGGCCTAAGCTCGTTCTGTTCATCATTTTACTGCTGCAGCTACTAGGTTCTTTGACCCTGGGGCCCGTGGAGGCCATGGGTACAGGTTTCAAACTCAACAAACTGGAGTCAATAGTACCACTGACAGGCCGACTTGCGGGCCGACCAATCACACTGAGCGTGCTCGATTTGGCCGGTCGAGGCAGGCTGCGGTATTGAATGCTGTTTCGGGCGTTCGGCCCCAGGAAGCTCTGCTCACTGCTGGCATCGAAACTGTTCTTTCTGCCCGAGGGTGTTCCTCCTCCCACAGGCTTCACGGGGATGCCAGATGACTTGGGGGTTTTCCCCACAGTAGCAGAGCCACTGGAGATGGTGGTGCCCCCTGCTGTCAGAACGGTTGCAGTACCAGTGGCTAGTGGTGGTTTCTTGTAGCCAAAGGAGGCTCCAGCAGTGGGTTTCACTAAACCTGACGGGGGCTTGCGGTGCTCTCCGTGATGATCCCTGCCAGCGTCTGAACGGGACCGTTGCAGACCAGCAGTCTTGATGGAAATCTTTGATTTGTCCAGTGGCCTCTCACTTTTAGGTGCTACATGAAGAAGAAAGAAAGAGAGGGAGCATAACACAAAGAAAAAAATCATTACGTAGTCATCAATAATTTAAATACTTTTAAAGCAAGCGGCAAGAATGTTTGCATCTCTCCATTTCCACGATGAGCCACAATGACCGTGACCTTCTTAATACATTAATTCCCTGAGCAGAAGAAACTAAATGGATGTTTGATAAACATGTTGATGAGCCACTAAACCCTGTAAACCTAATCTACCGCTGAAATAAATGAAACTGTAAACAGCACTGATACGTTATTTCTGTCATCACATTCCAGCCATTACAGAGCAGATAAAACATAAGCAAGACACATCTGTATTTACTGAACGAGCTTTTATGCACCCTTGATGCTGAGTGTGAGTCACCAGCATGCTCTTACAAATTAAAAGTGAACTTTTTTACCATATCATAAGACCTAGTGATGTAAAATCCTATCTGTGAAGTATCTAAGAACAGTTAAGGGTGAACCCCAAGTATTTGTTTACTTGGGAATAAGACTACAGGTTAGTTATTGTTATAGTATGATCAAAAAAGCAGATACAACACATTTGAGCTCTTAAGTCACAGTCGAATATGGCACAAGCTTTCAAATTCATCAGCTAAGGAATGTTTTACCCTTCAAAAGTGCAGCCAAAACACATACCGTCGGATATAATTTTAATCACGTGTGTTTAAAGCTGAAATTAAGTTGAGCAAATGTTGTTACTGGAACTCAAATTGCACCTCATATTTTATCATGGCATGTTTTGTTGAGGATTAAAGGACATTCAAATAAATGTAGCTGCTGCAGATGGCAGACACAGTGTCTTTGCAGACATGTACAGTAAGAGGCTTTTCTTTGAGATAATAGAAGAAACATGGTTGTGGGATTTAAACTGAGATTTTTTTTTCTTCAATGAAATGGATTTCGTGGTGCATCTTTCTTTTTTTTCTTACTGTGTTGTATAAATCACAGCCTGACTTACGCTACCGAGAACACCTCCGTATTCATCTTAACACAAAGCAGACATCCGCCTTGGCTGCTCTGTAAACATACTTTTCCGTTTGGATTCAGCATACAGTGGGAAAATAAAGAACGTTGATTTTGAAATTAAAACAAGTTATAGAAAAACAGACACACCAAATTCTGACAAAAGATAAACAGCAGAGATAAAGACCAAGAAAAACAGACAAATCACCTGCGACTTTGAGCATGCTCTGAGAGGTGTGTGTGATGGGTGAGGTCACACCCACGGGAGGATTTCTGCCCCTCTTGAAGCTTCCTGGTTGACCCAAACTTTGAGGCTTTTTCAGCTCCCCTTTGCCCCCGAAATCTTCGCTGAGGCTCGGCGGCTTCTTTCTCCACTTGCTCGGGGCCTCCGTCTTGAGACTCCCCGTTTCATAACCGGAGCCATCGAGTTTAAGGTTGACTTTGCCATCCTCGCTGTACCAAGAAAGTCCACTTTCCACCAGGGAGCGCTTCTCTGCGTCAGTGCGGAGCTGCAGAGAGAGGAAGGGAAGAGGCACAGTGTGGGTAACCATCAGACATGGTCTGTGTTATCTGTGGAAGACAGTGCTCTGTAATCTTTGTTCCATATCAGCTGCATTCCAGAGGGAAAAAGGGAGAGATAAACTGATATGCCCCAAGTGGATTTAAAAAAAAAAAAACCACAGAGGAAGACAAAGGAAGGAAAACAAAAAACAAAACCAAAAAATAGATTTATGGATTTAACACTTTCAGGGACACATTAAATAACAGAGGAGTGCTTGAGCCTTTATTTTTCTGAACTGCAACTGTGCGACGGACGAAAAGATGGCAGCTACACTATAATAGAAAAGCTCTTGTGGTGCATTGAGGAGGTAGCACTGAGGACAAAATTGGGCCTGCTGTTTCTTGGCAACCCATTAATGGGATATGGAGCGACAGATGGCTCATTGAGTAGCACTAATATTCATTTCTTCCTGGAGAGCACAAAACCTATGGAAAAGGTGGGAAGTACAGCCTGTTATCCAAAGTGACAATGAAACACATTTGATGGGATTTAAAGGTGCCCCAGAGGTATACAATACTTGCGCAAATATTAATATGCATCTGATTTGTTTTTTCCACAACACATTCATGTACCCAACTTAAAACTACACCTGCTTGCTTCCAGAAAAATGCAACGTCTATGAATATGCAAAAGTTATTTCACAAGTTCACACTGTAAAGTCTATTCCCTGCCTACGTGCCCTGAAGTGAAGTTTCAAGTTTGCACGTTGACTTGTGGAAGCTGAATTCTGGACCGTGATTTGCCTCCAAACTACTTGTCTGACTCGAGGTCTGTGGTGTCTTTTGTGGCCTTTGTCAAAACAAAGAACTTGCATTTAACACAAAACAAAGTAAATCCCATGCAGTGGTGAGGGGGTGAGGAAATGCCTCAAGTAAAGGCTTGGGCTGTCATTTTTTGCATTTCTCCTACAAACAAAACAAGAGAAAGAACACGCCACATGCTTTATTACAGGCCGGTGGTGTATTTCAGCTCACCATAGCAGAGGAGTTGCGCCTTGATCCCAAGGGTGTGCTCGGGAGGGAGTTAAGAGATGAGCTGGCGTTGAACTCCTCTGAACTGAGGTTCTCCGAGCCGTCGCCATCGCTGAGCCCGCTGCTGATGGAGCTGCTCTCATCCCAACTGAAACAAAACAGGGGGACCATTCAGCAAAATGTGCCACTATCAAGTAAATAGAAATCATAAACGTAGAGCACGGAAAGTTGTTTGAAGCAACCGCATGGACATGTCTATCTGTGTGAGACAGTAGGCTGTCTCTGGCGGTGGCCACATGCTCAAACCAGCAGGTAATTCAAACTTGGCTACGGATGCTTTGATTCAACGAATACATCAGAGATCAAGAACATCTGGAGAACGAGTCTTCAGGAAAGGTTACAAAAACGTTTCTTCAATTCATGGTATATGTAAATCAGAGAACTCTGATTGTATGCACTTAAAAAGGACGATTTACAGCTACGGTTTGTTGGATTGGAGCCATAAACCCCAAAACATCGTGGTGATTGTGCAAGTAACTGTAATTTATTGATTTGGACACATCCAGAATCTGCAATAGTTCAAGATGAACAAAAAAGTACAAAGAGGCAAGATATCACAAAAAAAGTTGTTCACGTGTGTCTTCACTTTTCTAATTCTGGACATTTCTGTACCTTACAAACCCCACCATTCACAAACTTTGCAAAACGGAATAAAATGTGGGACACTCCCGTCTAGCAGTCATAATAAAAAGGTCAGTGTGGACAGTTAATTTTAAGTTAGTAAAAATAAAAGCTGCACCATAATTTAATAAATCACCGTGACAGCAAAGCCAGCATTTTTTTTTTTAAACGTTACGCCAACACACTGCAATCTTTAACTGTAGCTCCAGTGGAAACTTTACAGGATATGCTGATAAATCATGCTAAATAAAAAGTATGGCAACTGACAGATCAGGGCTTAAAAAGTGGGCTGTTATTCTTCAAAGCTGCAGGATGAGGGGAATCACAGCGACAGGCTCCTAAACCCTCCCTGACCCTTCCCTCCGCCCCTCCATGAAGCTCTGCGTCGGCCTGAAACAGATGCTGCCAGACTGGCCCCTGTCGTAAGGACGGCAGGGACGGGCAGTCGCAGCACGACCCGGGGAAACTGCTCACTGGGCATCAGATGTCTGGATGCAGTCATATTTGAATATACTTGAAATGTAGATCACTGTAGGGAGCTCAAGAATAAGCGTAGCCTCTCAGTCAACCAAAACATCTCAGGAGGACGGAGCAGTTCGGAGGGGAGTTTAAAATTAAAGAGTGCTCTAGAAGGGCAATAGTGCCTTGTTGAATTTAAAAGGACATCTCCAGAGGGCTAAATACAAGTCAGATTTTGTATAATTATGTTCCCCATCATTACTACTGGCAACCACAGGTGGTAATCGAAATTGTGTTGGCACTCGAAAATGTAGCACAGTGGAAAAGGTAAATTAATAAGACCCCTTTAAAGCCGAGTCACTGCTTGAGCTGAATCAGACCTTTTCCCTTTCTTCGGTTTCCCCACCAAGCTGAAAATGCTCTTTGCGGCTCGGCAGTCTGCAATTAGCAGAGGCATGGAACATGGAATTGGAGAGAAAAATACAGGGAGACCAAAATGGCTTCTACACATATTCAGAATTGGATTTAATCACATGGCTGGACTTGAGCTGTAGTTGCAGTTGTAAAACAGAGAAGAAGCTTTGCTTGACATTGTTGCTGGTTTTGAGGATTTTGATGCATAAAAGCAGGGTTTTGTGGCCACAGATCAGCGTCCTCAGACAACAAGAGGGTAAAACCTCAGATAAATGTTTGATTTAAGGGTATAAAAAGTATTTCCATGTACCAGCGACAGTACAAATAGTTTTAGGATTTACATTAAGCGCAGATGTTCACGGTATGTTTGAACAATAGCTCCTCTGTCAGGGGCGACGGAGGGGCCGTGAATAACCCCACAGGGATGTCAGCCTAGGAAGAGGCAGGAGGGCCTGTCGGCTGTTGATATTACAAGCCAAGCTGTCTGCTCTCCGAGGTGAAATCCAGACAGGGAGAGGGTGGGAGTACACGAGCACGTAGTGCATACTTCGTACATTGGGCGGCAATTCACTTTTTTTGTTTTCTGTGGCACATCTCCAACGCCTTTTCTGATTTGTGGAGTCCGCGAGCTGTGTTGCAGCGAGGACGTTTTGGTTCAAAGAGATCGAGGGGTGGTTGGTGGGGTCGAGCAGGGTGGGGACATCACATTCACTGTCCAGAGTAGGAAGGCGATCTAAAAGAATCACTAAACGCGCACACCCGCTATGGCAAGACTTGCAGCATTGGAAAGAGCTGCAAGGACAGACGAGGACGAGGACGTGCGTTGCATTTAACGCGGAAAAAGACGAGATGTTCACATTTCTCAGACATGTTTCTTTAGTGTTAATCTACAATATATTGCAAGTATAAAACCAGATCAAATAGATTAAGTATCTTCTAGTTCAATTCTTTATTTTTTTTTATTATTTTTTTTGTGTGTGTGCATAAAAGAGTGAAGACATGGCTCCTGTGAGTGCATGACTAAGGCTGATTTAGTGGTGAAGACATCCTTCATTATATAGATAGCTGTGGTAGCAACACTGCAGCGTCCTCCAAGAATAAAAATGCGTCTCTGCAGATGTTTTCATTCCGACTGCCAAGTCAACATCAACATAATGAAGCCCTTGCTTGCATGTGACTCAACTTCATGTCACAATAATTCACCCATCAAATAAGTTCAAAATGAATACAGAAATATTTACTCCATTCAATTTGATGCCAGTAGAATTTCATTATTCAAATACAAATGCGGTGACAGCAGCCAAATTCATCCTGTGCCAATTTAACGGCACCGTTGGTCAAAAGCAAAGGCATTTTAAGACGAGTCAATGAGAGAGAAACAGCCATTAACGTTAAAGGGCAAACACATAAAAGCCGGAGTAGCATCGAAACAAAAACGTACAACTTTACAAATGTCGAAACAAAACGGTCCTTTTGCGTCTCGGGGGGTTGGTAGACAGCGATGCAATGTCATCACTAAGTTACCTTGGCGTCAAAAGGAAAGTCCTTCTGGCTCCTTTCGCCGACTGCAGCGGAGGCACTTTCAAAACACGACCGCTCATCTGGGACGTTTGAGCGACAACTTCCTTTAATTATCCGAGCGAGGTTTGAATTCATGTCCTCCGCAAAGCGAAGACCCCCTCTTCTGCCATTCAGCGAGCGAAAAAAAAAAAAAAAAAAAGAGGCAGCGTGTCTCTCTCCCAGCACTCAGGCAACACCCCCTCCCGAAAGTAAGGCGGAAAAAAAAAAATAATAAAATAAAAAAAAAGGACAAGGATGAGGAGACCCCGATGCTCCTCAGAGAGAGGACGTGCGCGGTAACCACGGCAACCCCAGGTGACCGCTGTGATGTAATCCGTTACTGAACCGGAAGTGATCGGATTGCTCAGCTTTATTTTTCTGCTTCCATCATTAAATATCATAAAAACGACAACACACATAGGTTCTCATGTTTAATTACTTAAGTAAACCGTTTTTTTTTTTTTTTTTAAATGCAATATCTCACGCTGAATAATTAGCTTAGCATTAGGTTAAAAAACGTGCACTTAGCATGCAGTGTTTTCCTAATTAGCCGAGTTAAAATGAGTAAGTTTAGAGTTCTCGTCAAGAAATAGAAAACTTGGTTTGCAGCTGGAGGCGTCTGGTCAAAAAAAAGTTATCGAGTGCTTCTTGCAAACTTTTTTTGTGTTGCAGTACCACAAGTCACCACTGGGACAAATATGTAGTAATCTGAGCGGCTGCAGGGTTTCAATTTTTTTTATTTTTTTTATTTTTTATGACTGATTAAGAGAAGGCAGCAAAACAAAGGCTTGCCTGCACGTAAATGGACCGATACGTGATCTCCGCTGCTTTCATTTTAGACGGTTCTATTCATAATTTATCGTCCAACTTTGAATTCTGTCAAAGTGCAGTTGTAACTTGCCGGAGTACCTCTTTATGCATCCACGCTTTAAATGCATGAGAGGAAGATTATACTAAAAGGCAGGAAAGGGCATTGTATTTCTACTAGTCTAACATTAAGACTAATCAGCTTAGCTATATCCTTAGATACTGTACTCTGTATTACTGGGCTTTTTTTTTTTTTTTTTTTTTTTTTTTTACCAGAGAGGGGATTTGTGTAAAGGTGGTGTTAATGAGATGGGATCTTATAACTTTGTGATATTAAAATATAGCAAAAAGTACCATATGTAAAACATATAAATGCCAGCTGCTTTTATGATTGTGATTCTTCAGTTTTAAATTGGCCTAACTTGCATGGCAGGATTCCAATGGAAACTTTCCCGCTCTGGCCACTCTATAAATTGGACAGATATGGAGGTATATTAAGGCTGCTCAGCTCTCAGTTTGATTTGGAGTCCGTTCTTCCAGCGCTAAAAAAAAAAAAAATGCTGAATGGTGCCTATTGTTTGTATAAAACACCTTAGAGTCACTCGTATCCAATGAATCCAGTGTGTCTCAGTTCCATCTCAGAACTGAACTAATGCTATGAAATAAATCTTAGCAATTTAAACTTGGTGATTGGTGGATTTTCGGAACATTTTAATAGTAAGCAGGCTTTTAAAACAGACAAAGAAGGACAAAGACTTTTAAAAGCTCATAAATAGACCAAAATTTCCAGTAGGATTTGCTTTTGCACGAAGCTGAGGATTACCGTGATGGATTTCCCTGAAAATGAAACATGTTCCATCTTCATTCATTACCTTCTGGGGCCTGGCTGGAAAAACTCAGTCCAAGGTACAGGCCTGAATCACAAAGAGTGCAACCACAAGCCCACAGATGACACGAGGAGCTCCAGGGAGGCATGAGTAGCCTTGGAAAGCCACTTTCTCCCCCTCTCATTAGCAGTGGAACGGTCTCACGGTGATGATCTCACCAGATCTCAACTCTGTAAACCACTCCAGGAGGTCAAAGCTGTGGGCCGAGAAGGTCCCACACCCTGTCCACATCGTCAGTCAAATGCAGTCTGTATCCAGCTCCGATTATTTACCTTCAAAATGTGGTGACAAAGGATCGTGCATGGCCAAACGACATGAACCTAAACTCGTTTCTTCTTTCAGGAGATCCATTTCAAACCAGAGAATAGCAGAATTAGTAATTACAGAAAAAGAAAAAGAGCTCATAGACCTGTGTGATTACAGTTTTCAGGTTCTCTCCATTTTTCCACATCATTTTACAATGTAAATCAGCTTAAATGGATTCTTAGCTGACTGATTTTACTTTTTGTTAAAAATTAAAGTAGCGTTTTGCTCTCAGTGTGAATACCAGACGTAGAGGCATTCGTCTTTCTTTGACAATATAAGATGCTAGTTGGATAAAAGCTTGTTGTGTCTGCCTCTATCTTTTCATATCCGCACTGTCGTCATCTGAAAAAGAGCTCCTTGCTCTTCCTGTTGCTCACAAACAACATAAAGCATCTTGTTTAAAACCCTGTTGGTTCCTTCAAAACGTGATTTCCTAATACCAAAACAAGGATGCTTATTCCTTTGCCAAGTATGGCGAGTGATCTAAATTGTTTATGTTACAAAATTATTATTTTTTTTTTTAACTGTGTTGCTCACATCTCCTGTTTATCTCAGCCAGGCCACGGTGCTACTAAACAAGTTGTCATTCAAGAAGCCTCGGAGTCATGTTTGTACTGTAACAGCTGTCCTGCACCGATAACCAAAGGGCTTGTGTCAGAAACATCCTCTCTGTGTGTTTGCTTAGCTGGAAACCCGATGAGTGTTGCTGCCACCACTGGGTTTGAGGTTTAACTGACTATTAAAGCAGAAATTCAACTCATCTGTGACAGGTCACAGCACCTAGTTTTTATTGAGGAAGGAAACCATTTTCTGGATCTGACCTTTACTGTTCTGGCTTTTGATCTCTCACGGCAGCTGTCTCCCTTTGGTGCATTAAAACCGTGCTGCATCATGTCGGGCTAAAACACTGAAAAGAAATTAAACAAATTGGAGAGAATACAGGGCAAAGACCGTAAATCTCTTGAGGCCTCTCTGCGTCAGTTTGAAATAATCAGTGCAAATTGACAGGTAATTTGGTAGAAAATTAAATCACAACAGAACATTGGTTGGATGCCATAACAAGTGTTTTCATTTTTCTACACTAAGCAACAGAACAAGGTGAAAAAAAAATTAAAAACCTGTCAAATGTTATTCTATTAGACCTAAACCAATATTTTACCGTGGACAACCAAATAATGACACTATGTGTGATTGTTAAAAATATAATTCAAAGCTACTGATTCTAAATGCAGCTGTGTAACAGCCTCTAATCTTCCAAATGTGGGAATGTTTTCTACATTTGGCTGCAGAGATTTGCTCTTATTCAGCCAAAAGAGCAGTAGTGTTACTGATGTTGCGCGATAGATCCCAAAGTTGGATGACTTTGAGGTCAGGCATCTGTGCCAGTCAAGTTGTTGCCCGGGATGTGAACGGGGTTCTAGTCATGCTGAAAACGGAAGGACAGGAGAGTCTGTACGACTCGTTGCCACATCGTGCAAAATCCAGTCTCAGTAGCTGGAAGTGTTGGATTACAATACATCATGATAAATGTGCACATATACATTCTGTACTTTAACCAAATGCAAAACGCATGTCATTGCACGCACTTGCAATGACACGAGATGTCCAGCAGGAGGCACAATAATTGCAAGCTGTGCCTGCTCAGGCTACAGTTCAGTGTACGTGCTCTGTAACTCTGTATTAAAATGAGGCTCCACTTGGCATTTAGAAAAAACAGAGCTTGGATTTTGAGCCCTTTGATGCAGAGGAGGAGCAGTCATTCTTCTACTGTGTGCTTTCAGTACAGAGGGACAATGTGGGGAATTACTTCAGAGAGACAGCTTCAGCACGCAGCACTGTGTTCGGTGATTTATGTCTGTTTAAATATATTTCGCTCAAAAAGACCACAGATGAAAAAGCCACACATCTCTGATCTTCTCGGAGCCTAATTTTGATCCGTATTGAGCTTGACCATAACACGGCAAATAGGATTGGGCAGCCTTCATCACAGGGCCGCGGTATCAGTGAAGTAAATGGGTCTGAAATGCATCAGTGGCTGCGTCGGAGACTGCAGCCGCCCCATCTCCGCAGAGCCCAAGAAAATGGACTCATCGTCTGATTATTGGACTGGAAAATGTATGTACAGTGCCCATCAACCTCAGATAGGAAACTTCCCCCTCGCAGATGTAGCCCACAATACAGCTGATGCACACTTCAGCCACAGCCCCACGTGGCGCCACATTGAGGGCCTGATCACCGGGAACTCTGTGCTGTTCCGGTATTATGATGTTGAATTATTTGATGATGTTGCCCTGCACTCTGCTTTTAAGTTCTGGCACCTGATATTGACCTTGACCTGTTTGCTGTCTGAGTGATGCTGCTTCTGTAACAGCACAGTTGAAACAGAGCCAGATCCAACATAAAGCAAATCATTTTGAACTTAATCAAGAAAACTTAATAAGTCACTCTTAAAACTGATCTTCTGACATTTCTGTACCAACTCCAACAAACACAGTGATAATGGGGAATGAAGGATTAACAGCTACCATATGAGTCACATTTTTAAACATAATATTGTGGGGAAAAAAGGGGGATGTATCACATTTTCCACCTGGGGCCTGGTGTTACACACGGTTGGAATCCAAACTGCACACCCAGACGACCACACGCAGACACCATGCAGGGATGATTCATGCTCCCTGGGGTGCTGCTGTAATGGTCCATTATTCACATGGCTGAAGATGCTGGTGAAGGACTAGAAGCGTTTGGTGTTGGGGGAACCTTTTCAAGTCAGTATTTTACTGACCGTGGTTAGGGGCACGAGAGCTCCATGTTGACCCCAGATGTGTTCAAGATACCGACTGTGGGAGAATGTGTGCTCTCTAAATCTGGTTAACAGTAACACATAGTGGGATGTGCTGTAATGGAGACTGTTTTATCATCAAATTGTAACAAATTAACTGGGCTAGCACACTTCATTTCATTAACACATTTAAAAGATGATTTGTGTGTGTGTGTGTGTGTGTGTGTGTGTGTGTGTGTGTGTGTGTGTGTGTGTGTGTGTGTGTGTGTGTGTGTGTGTTTCAGACTAAGAATCAAGAAGACCACATCCCTTTTTGTTGAGCCGTAGGTCATAAAGGACCGACTCCAAGTGATGGCCTCACTAAACTGTAATCCCGGCAGCGCCAGCGGAGGACCAGCACAGCGAGGCCAAGGACCAATTTTTGTACAGATGGGTTTAAGTGGGTCAGAAAACGTGCAAGGCCTCGATAGTCTGGGAAGCACTTAGTGACTACAGAAAGGTCCAACTGAGGCAGGAAAGGGAAATTGAATGCAGGCTGCCGGCGGCACAGATCCAGGATCAGATGACTGCAGCAAGCCCTTTGTGCATTATAGAATGTGTCTGTCGATACACATAGTTTCCATGACTGGGGCTGTAAAGGATTCCAATATTTAGAAAACTACAGTCGCTTTCATACTGTGCATGCCGAGCCTTTAACAGATGCAGTCGCTAGCCTGAGCAAAGATTTATCATTGTTACCATGGAAACGGCGTTGCCAGAAGCACAAACTAAGCCAATGGCTTATCTGCAATATATAGGAATGTAGACAAAGAAAGCAATGTCATGCATTCAGCACTTTACAAGGTGTGTGTGTGTGTGTGTGTAAATATTTGTATACAGTCACAATTAAAAGATATAAATCTGCTTTAAATGGAATTCAACTAAACCAAAAGGGCAGATTTTGGAAAAATTGTTTAGTGTTACTGTAAATCCTAAAAATATATTCATGCAAATGGAAATACAAAAAAATAGCTTTATGGGCAGACAGCTGTGCCCCAATGTGCCACTTATAAAATAATCAAATTTAATGTTTATAATGCTGTCTTTACATCATCCCTCCTTTTTGTCTCTTTAGCAACAGTATATCTCTCATTTTATCCGTGTGGGTTTCTGTCTTTCTCTGCATCTCACACAAACAGCAGTCAATGCACACACACACACACACACACACACACGTCCTCCACACATACATTAGTTCAGCAGCTATCACACTGACACACAAGGCAGCCCATCACTGGGTCAGTGGAAGACGGTTGCCATGGCAGCACATCCCGAGCCATGTTGCCGCATGATCAGAGGTGTGATGCTGCTGAACCAGCCTCCCTTTTCTCTGCTCTGCATTGCTGTCTGGATGCTGCTATATAAAAAGAAAAGCTGGTACAGTCCAGATCTCCAGATGTCCACCCCAAACCCGCTGTTACAGTACAAGACAATAACATCAGAGAACACACAGAGATAAATCATTTTTTTTCTGCTGGTTTTTCTTACACAGTGTGTCATCCATTCAAAACCAGCCATGTTGATACTGTGCCTTGTTCTTTGTCACGTATGTGGCCACGAACAGCATGTGGTGCTGTCATGAGATATAATATATTTGCCAGATGACAATAATATTGTCCTCTATCTGTCTTAACTTTAAAGCCGCTCTAATCTTTTTTTAATTTTTTTTTTATGAACAAATAAATGACTGTAATGTGTCAGAGACAAACTCACAGGGAATTATTACAGTATTGTTACCAGGCTGTGCAGTATGTAGCTCTACAGAGTGATTTAGCCGTCCAGAATCAAGCAGCAAGACTGAAACCCATCAGATCTTTAACAAGACTCCAAATGAAAGATAAAGTAGCGCTGTGCCTGCCAGATGTGTAAACTTGCAAAGGTTTGCTAGCACGTTTGCTGTATTAACTTTATGAAGTGATAATACATCAGTGTGTTTACAACTTGTTGTTAACAAAATATGAATTAATGAAGGTTTAACTCTTTGTCTTTTGTATGAGCAACAGTAGATCTATGCTTGGCTTGTACACAAACCATGATTTTCTCCAAATTATAAAATTAATTTAGTCAACAGAACAGTTTTGATAAATATTTCAATTTTAATTAGATGTTAATTTAAAGGACCAGAAGATGTAGTAGAATAAATGTGAGGTTTCAGATTGCAACCAACCAAATACCCTTCAGGTCCCCCCTCCTTTTCTAAGTGTGTAGGAGACCCTACAGTGGCCACAAAACTCATGAAAAACAAACAATGCCCTCCCTAGAGCCAGTGTTTGGTTTGTCCATTTTGGGCTACTGTAGAAAGAGAGCTAAACCCAATTGCCAACCAATGAGAAATACACAAGCAAGATGGATTATTCTGCGCTATTGTGAAGTCAAGTAGCACAAGTTTTCTAGTGTTTCAGGTTTTAAGCGAGAGTGATGAAAGAAATTAAAATATTTTATGGAACCAAAGCTAACCCTCCAATGAGGCGAGACCTTTGCTTCCTATGAGGCATTGCAGTCATCAGTAGCTTTTTATCGCAGCTATGTGCCCTTTGCTGCTTCTCTCCTCGGTCAGCCAAAGAGTTTGGAGGCAAACCAAATGCGCAAAAATACCTGACTTTTTTTTTTTACTGAGATCTTCCAATTTAAGGTTTTTAAGTTGTCCATCTGCCAAGATAAAACAGAAATCTGTTAAATACAATAATTATGTTCAGGCAGATGGGCCTCCTGTAAAAAATGACCTATTCTGTTGCAAACATGAAGCTTGCATTCATCCCATCCAATAAATTACATTATGGAAAAAAACAAGTAGTTTTCCCAGTGAGCATCTGCACAAGACATGAAAAGCTAGCATAAGCCAGAGCACTTACATACACTACAGCTGACTGTCTGCAAAACATCAACCATTACAGACTGAACACCAGTAAAATGACCTGGAACACTTAAAAGAAGCCATAACTTCGATACCAGATATGGAAAAACCAACCAAACATCAGCAATATAATGTGATTACTGCTCTACTCGTAAACCAGCCTCTTAAAATACAGCTTACAACAGGATGATATCATAAGAGTGATGGTTAAACTTTGCCAGTATGGTGTGAAGAATGTAACCACAGGAAACATTATGATTCCTGACGTGGTCAGCCGTGGTCAAGGCTAAACAAGAAGCCAACACAACACTCTTCTGTAACTGAAACACATTGACTCACTGACTGGTGGCAGTCAGTCTCAAATGTGCAAAAGCTCTGGCAATCGCCAATGCAAGCCAACTATCCAAGCAGACACAGTGTCTACTGAAGGCAAGACAGCTAATTATCCATATTCCAAACATTACACAGTTATGGCAAGTCATTTGTGATTGAATTTTAATAACTTTACACTTCCTTATGTGATGATAATAATAAAAGGGAACAGTCAAATACATGACCTACATAATACATTTCAATACAAATATGCGAGCAGAGGTGACTCAACTTCTTGCCAATATTTGAAAGTGCACTTTGCAGTGTTGCTGTACTGGTTTGCATCATATTGCAAGGTGTATCAATGGCATATCAAATATTAAACACACCTTTTAATAGAACACACTACCACGAAGAAAACCCTAAAAATGTGCTAACAGCTACAGTAATATTTAAATAATAAAAGGGTTTTGCATTAATACTGTATCAAATGACTCTATAAACAATAAAAGGAGTTACTTGTCGTGATAAACTCAGTAAGTTTACACCCAACTCTGCATCTCCATAACTCTTGAGCCTTTTTTAACTCATATTGTTGTTGATGTTGTATAAACCACTGTATCAATAACTTCGAGAGGCAGTCAGTTGTTTTTAGCCAGCAAGCTTTTATACATCGCTGCCTGCCGAGCAGCAAACTGCAGACAGACAAAATTTGTCAATAGCTTGTGCAGAGAGTTGCCTTGAGTCCTCGTTATTTTTCTCAGGAGTTGGTGGAAACAAATTTTTCGGGTAAAATTACAGCAAATGTCAGAAACAAATCAAAATGCCAATGCTCCTCTGTGTCCACTGGATGAGAAAGAAAGGAATTGTTTGCCTATAACTTTGAGCTGGTGATTTGGTAGCAGACTCATGTTTGTTTCAGGATGTCTGACTCTGTCATGTCTGAAAAAGAACTGTTCCATGTCTACTCTGTAAATAATTGATTACATTAATGATAACAAATGTATAAAGTCACTAAATTATATCAGATAACGTGTCTTTCAGTTTGTTTCAGAGTTCGTCTGTCCTCTATCGGACATAGACTCATAATGAACCATTTATTAAGGTGTTATTTATTGTATTTATCTTTATGCTGGATTGTTGGATGACATGACTTGCAATAATAGCAACTGGTAACAGGAGAATATTCCGTATGTTTTAGCAACAAACCTTTTTGTATGTCTCTGTATCGTCATCAATAATGAAACGGCTTCTTAAATAGTTTTTCCTTTAAGTGGGACAAACCAGATTACCATTCAGCTGCATGTTACTGTGTAGAGAAGTGATCATTCCTCCCTGATGGAAGGATGGAGCTGATGAGGAGACTGAGATGTGTGTGCTGTCAGATTATTGATGAGGAAGACACACTGTGGCAGTGATTACTGTCATTGTGTACACATTTAGCCTTAGACAGTCAGTGCTGTCTGGTGCGGGTTAACCAATATCCATTACACATCCAGCAATGTGCTGCAGTTTTAATTTGCTAGACAGTCTCATGTAAGAGTTGATCTTAAACATGCCTTTTGTCTTAATGTTTAATAGTGAGACATTTATCCATTTCTAGATTGTTTCAAGCATTATACAACTATCAAAGCATTGTATTCTGCAACAGTATTATTGATTTGCAAGATGTTTCAATGCACCACAATATAATTAATTACATTAGGGTTAATTTCAGATCAGTGGAATGTAAGAAAATGCAAAACTGGGGCTATACTGAAAGGCAGCAGAAATTGCACCTCTCTTTACAGTTGATTTTCAGTTGGTTCCCATGGTTACGCAGGAGGAGCCTGATCTATTTTCAAGAGCTGGTAGCTGATGGTTCTCAATGAGCTGAACTGTAAGTGTGTGACAGGGGGTGTAGTACAAATGCAAATGTATCACAGATTTACTGTAAGAAGAAAATTGGAGCATGTGCTGCTGTGCCGGCTTAAAAAAACGGATTAGCTAGTTATCTACACTAAAGGTTGTTGTTATGTTTGGACAGAATTAATTTTTAATATGGAGCACCAGTATCCCAGAATTCCTGCTGAGGAATCATGCATGCTTTCCACTGAACCAGTGCAAACACAGACCAGCACAGAATATAAATTAGACGGGTTTCAACATTGTTTTATATTTAAAATATGAGCATGCAAACTACTCAAGGTCAGAGAGAAAATATCACACAATATTTCCAACTCTTTGTGTGTTTAGCAGTCACAATGACTTGTTATTGCTCTTAGAATAGCACATAGGAAAAGACAATCGCACACCAGGTCTGTATTTAAATATACCCAAAACCCTCTCGGTGTGGATGGTAATAATGTTCTGCAGGGACCAATTGTTCCCATCAGGGTGTCTCACAATCACCTTGAAAGCATGTTGGCTGACTTTGGTGGCCGAACACAGAGCAGGATGAGGCATATTTTAAAGAAAAAAACAAAACAACGGTTACGTAAAATGATTAGCATCTTTGGTGCCTTTGGTGTTCAAAAGCAGAGGCGTGTCCCACGCTTACCTCTCCCAAAAATGTTGACACACGAGTGGATGCAGCGAGGGACAGGGCAAAATACAGGGCAGATTTAAATGGATTTGCAGTGCTTGGATGTTACTGTGAGGAATGGACCCATTTGACATAATCCCTGTTTAAATCCTGACCTTATCAGGCTTCTGCTGTCTGATCATTTTCACCTCTCTCCAGTGGAAAAGCCAAACCTTTACATGCAGAGCTTTTTGTCCATGTGAATCATCGTTACTCCAACTTGGTCCGAATTAAAACTCGAAGTGGCCCAGTTCTTATTTCACACTTTTTCTTCAATGCTCTAATTTCTACTCTACTCTAAAATGAGTCTCATCTTTTTTCTTCTCCTTAATGCACATAGTAAGAACGTGACCTGGCATGCAGGGCCGAGCGAGCGCTCCAGAGGCTGAGCTTAAATCCCACTGCATGCGCAACAGCGATAAAGCTGCTGCACCACACTGGAGAACTGTCCTGGATTCTTTCTTTCTGCTTCTCTCTCTGAGTCTCACTGTCAGCTGTCAAATTCATGAGAGGGAATTAGATTAAGACATACTACGAATGTGAGTTGAGGGAAGCATGGGTGACGGCAAAGAGCGAGAAAATTGTAAGATGCCGCATTCCACATGTATGTCCTAAAGTATTTGTAGCATCTGTGCCTGCTGACATATTCTTCACAGGATTCAGACACTAAGGCGAGGGAGCATTTATTTTGAAGGAGAAAACCCCTGATGACTTCTCTCCTCAGAGGAAAGATTTCTCAGAGTTTTCACTCAGTCAGCAAAAAACGACTCTGACAATGTCATGGGCACTTTGAGAAATCCTTAAGGAGCAAGAAAAAGAAAAACTGTATCTGCAGAGACTGCTGATGAAAGATTTCTGATAGGTCTGCCAAGTTACATCAGATACCAGAACAAAAACAGAAATCCATGCTGTCGGCATGAGAAGTTTTCTTCATCAAAGTTTTTTGCCCAAGTGTTGAATGTAAAAATGCATGTATTCAGCTATTTATACATATCAAAATGCTGCTTAAAGCAGGACATGAATCAGCTTATTGTTTACTGTGACTAGAATGCAATGTGACAACAACTCCTAAGTGACCTTTTTCAAAGTCACAAGGTGGGAACCTAAAGGACAAACCAGATTCCATTCATCTGCAGCCACCGATTGGTTCATGTTGCCATGGTAGCAAGAGTTTCAAACCCTTAAACACTTACCCATTTGCCAGGTTGTCGTCGTCGTCATCCGGCAGACTCTTTCCAAGAAGGTCGCTGTCACTCAGGTAACCAGACTTGAGGTCCGTATCGTCAACGTCGAGCCCTTCGATGAGCTCGATGCGAGACGTGCTGGTGAGGCGGCTGGAGCAACGGGCCGGCATCGTGTGGGCCGTGTACTGGGAAGCACTCTTACTCCCCTGGTATCCACCACCCGTGGAGGATGGGGCGTCGCCGGCTTGGAGACGAGGGCTGGACTGGCCGTGGCGCCAGGAAAGAGGTGAGGAGCGGTTGGACAAGCTGGATATGCTGCGAGCGTTGGTCTCATCGCTATCATATCCTACGTTAGTGCTCTCCAGACAGCTAGGGAGACACATGGCGGGTGGAGGATAAGTTGACAGTATTGCCCCGAATGCCACAAAAAAAAAAAAAAAAAAAAAAAAATTATAAGATGAGACCAGAGAACCCAGCAAAACATTTTACTTTCTCTGTCAGAAGTCCTTCAAAGAAATCCTCAGTGACACTGAGTCACTGTTGACCCAGATACAGTAGTTGTGTCGTATCGTATTCGGGGACTATAGCTGGAAGTGTTGCCTCTCAGAAACAAAAGACAAAAAGAAGGATGACCTGATGTATCCGTGTTAACATTGCAGACAGTATTTCTCTCAGTATGTCCCTCCAAGCTGTATATTCACATACACCAAGGACTTTGCTTTTCACAACCACACACACAATGAAAAATACTGTTAAAAGTACCAGCACACTGCTTATCATTATTCTGTATAGAGTATGTTGTTGTGTGAAGTTTTCCTATTCTCCCCTGTAAGTGGGTCAGGGTTAGAAACGTCCACCGAATGGCTGGGAGCATCTTCTGTGTCTGCCGATTATATAACCAGATGTACCAAGTCACCCAAATAAATATTGCAATGCTTACGACCATGTGGGTATTTTTATCCATTGTTTATGGATAATTCGTCAATATGGGGGTTGAGACTTGTTGCTTTTGTGAATGACTGGTAGCTTGTTTAACAGACATTTGGAACCAGAAAGATATATAATAAAAAAAAAATGTATTATATCTTTAAATTGTACAACTATAATGATGAAAATTATAATATGTCTCTGCAAGATTCTATTGACATGGTCAGGCCAAAGTATGTGCAGTCATAAGATATTAAGTCATTCAAAATAATGGATCGAGTCAGCTGAAGGATGACATGTTCACTGCTAATGATGACAGGTCAGCCATTCATTCAATCAGTAAATGAATCAGTATCTTTGAATGAAAAATATTGTGTCTTTGAAAGCAGCCCTGAGAGCTACATATTCTAATACTTAATGATGTCTCCTATCATGTTTTATAATGGGTGGTGACAAGCAATTACATTAAAACCAGTCTTTTAAGCAGCCTTACTCATTTTCTGGCAGAAAAACATCAAAACAAGTGAAAACAAACACAGGCACAGTTATGCCAGCGCCTTCTCAAGTTATTATGCCTGACTTGTTTGCAAGCAACTGCCTAATTACACATTCAGAAGACAAAGAGCAACAACATCATTTACTCAAAGTTATATTTTTGGGCAGGAGAGAAACATAAGGCAAAAACTTTACCTATGTTTGACATTTTTGCCAATTCTTTCTTCACCCGCTACTCTGTAACTTTGTCTGCCAGTTGTGATTCTTGGTAGGTTTCTAATAATCGTTTTAATAAGTTCAGTTCTGCAGAGAACAGTTGTCTACAAGCAGTCATTGGAACATGCGGGTGTGTAAGACCAAAACAGTGTGCTAAAAGAGAATAAAAAGCTTTTCAGACTTCAATTTAATTTACCGTTATAGCAGCACATCCAGTCGGTTTCAAACTATACAGACAACTGATATGGTGTTAATATATATATATAAAAAAAAACATGTCAATGAAAGTGTAAAGAGCAAAACAGGTCCTGATGTTTTGTTTTTTGGATGTCACCTCCGAACTCGATCGTCCAAATGAAAAAGACTTGTTCTCCCCAGTATCATGTTACATTGTGCTCGTTGAAACAAATTAATGTCGGGCACTTTTTGCTTATGAGCCAAACACAGAGATTGCTGAAATGAAGTCATGAACATGAAACTATTTAGGAAGGATGCAAGCCAGATGTGCACCAGGCGGCAACTCGCCAAGCGTCCACGGCATGATTGTGTTATGTATCGATCCAGCAGGCTCTCACACTGCTTGTTCACATAAGAGCCTGTTTCCCTTCACTTTAAAATACATTCAGTGGATGTTTTTATCTCATTATTTTATGAACCAAACATGCGTCGTCTCATAGGGTGGTGTATGACGTTATCCAATTATAATTATGAGAAAATATATCATTACAAATTGAAGATGTTGTACTCACCTATGGCTCAGCTGGGAGCCCCGCAGACTCGACATTGTATCTTCCAGATTCTGACGGAGGTCAAGGACATTCTGCACAGTCCGCTTCCTCTGGGACTCGGGGTCTGTGGATCAGTCATGTAGAACAAAAAGGTTATAAAACATTGAGAGAGTAAGAATAAAACTCAGATACAAGGTTCTTTTATTGAGGCCTGTGTCTGTGTTTTAAAGTGATTCTGTCTGGACTGATGTGACAGGTGTCTTCCATGCAAGAACACATCCAACATATGTTCACATCATTAGGCAGACAAATTTCCCTCCATGGGCTGCCTCACCATGGTAACCTCCGCTCAACCCCCACCCCCCTGCACTGACGTGGTACGTCCTAAAAATGAAATACTGAGAGGTTGTCTGTAACTCAGATTGCCCACCAGGGGGAATCATGCCACACCAGGATCTCATTCAGATATTTTCTTTCTGGAGCTTTTGGTTTTCTGACCGACAGAGCTGTATCTCAGAGTCCTTCAGTTCAGGTCGTAAAGCTAACAAGGAGTTGAACTGCAGCCAGAAAGAACTCACTGCGGGTCAGTTTATTTGGATCAGGCTGCATGCAGTGTGAAATGTACAGTTAGTGGGTCATGACCATGTCAAATCAATATTACAATACAATTAGGGGTGTTGTTTTTTCAGCTGTAACAAAAGAGAGAAACCTCCATGTCTCTAAAAGAAGCTGCAGCGTTTAGGAAAAAGACAGATTAACATTCAGTGCATTAACCACAGTGGCTGGAGGAGAGGCGAGGATGTCAGGGGACCACACGTCAAATAATGTGCTGCTCTCATAAGGAGATGTTGAACTAATTCAGCAGGGTGTGAACTGTAGTAAGCATCAACATGATACGAAACATTTACATAGAGTTCACACATTTAAAACACATTTTCAATTATCCTTTCTGCAAGTGAGCAAAGCAGATATAATAAATCTAAATCTGCACTAAAACAGACGGCTTGTTTTTTATGGAACGTTTGATGCAGTTAGCTGCACCGAGTGAAAAACCACTGAACATTTGGAGACTCGTTTTTATCCTTCCTTTTCTTCAACTCTTCATCTGTTTATAGTCTTGTGGGCTGGCTCCATCAGTATTATCAAAATATACTAAGAAAGGCACAAGCTTCCTGTGCCTCCAACAGGTTTTAGTTTCAGAAAGAAGATATATTAACAAACCACATATTTGAAGGTTAATACAATTAAGTACTTAATGTGAGAAGGAACCGAGGAGTAAATCTTGAAGTCACATCGCATCCTCAAACCCAGCATACACTGATCACATTCTGTCATACTGATAATTCTCATTGAATTAATTCCTGGGAATATATTCAAAAAGGAATACAGGCACACACGTGAATCCGTTTTGAGTATGTACAGTATGCAACATGCTCTGTGATCCTGTTTAGTGGGTGACCATCCTTTGGCACTGTGCATTGCAGTAATGGCCACGATAGAGAAGGAAAACTCGGACAGAATACTGAAGCAGATCTGAATCAGGAACGTCCCATGAATGATGCAACAACCCAGGAAGTGCTCTACATCCACACAGTGCAGGCGCATGGCAAAAACTAATTCTAAAGTAGGCTATTGGGCCGGAGTATTTAACCCTCCAAATATTGTGTAGCCGACAAAAAAAAAGGACCCCCCCTTGTGGCACCAAGTCACTGAGACATTTCCATAAACAATGAAGATGATCAGAAGACGACCGGCAGCTTTTATCAGCCCCCACTTTTAAGTTTTAAACCTTTTTTATTGGGATAGATTTCACAAAGACACTGAAAAACCTGACAGCGAAAAAGAGAAGTTCCTTTGTGGCACAAAACAAGAAGATGATCTGTTTTTATGCTTCAATGTTTTCAGAGGTGATACAGAGAGCGATCAAATGTTGATGGGTAAATTATTTCTCTCTTCAACAATAGCTATCCACTGTGAGTGATGATACCTAAAAGAGGGAGAAGTGAAAGACCACTTTTTTGAACACATGCTTTTCTCTCAGTGAATGGCTGTCTCACGCTCACCATATAAAACCACCATTTTCAAGCAAATATGTACTTTCATTCTTGAGATCTTCTAATAACTTGTATCAGCAAAGTGTTAAACACCACAAAGATGGGTGACTTGAATATAAAGATACATACAGCCATTTCATCTCATCCTGTATTCCTCATTCCTACATATTTAAGAAGGAACTGAATGAAACAAGTCTTTTATTTACATATGTTAATTCTAAGAAACCCTAAGAAGACTGAGGTGCCAAACTAGCTCCTCCAAACAAACAACTTGAGAATTATATTTGTCTTTAAAATCTGAACTTATATAAGAGTTCACATCTCTGACCCTTGCGTGCCTCTGTAGCTTGAAATGATGCCAACCGTGACCGCTGCTTCCCCCATTTAGAGCAAACTACCTTTTCCACTGATGACTACAGGCCTCTGCTACGTTCGTGGAGATCTGGCATGACAGATCCAATGCAGTTCTGATGAAATGAGGTTTGCTCATCCCCTTGATGTCGACAATTTTTTTTTTTTTTTTTTAATACATATCATCAGCAATGCTGTCGGTTCTACTCTAATCTTCTGCTTTCTTATGAAGCTATTATTGTAATGGCATGGGATGTGTTTGTTCAATCTTTATTTTGGAAGTCATTTCAAGCAACTGATTTGGAGTTTGTCTTTTTTTCATTTATTACACAGCCGACAGTGCAAACACATTCACCTAATACCTACGCAAACAACCCACAAAATGAGCATGAAAATTTGTTTTTAATCCTAAAAAGAAGGTTTTTATATTTTTGTGTGCATACAAAGCCTAGTTTCAATGTCGCAGCGGTATGCGATGTCCCAGTGTTATCTGGTGCACAAACGCACATGGACAGTTTAATAAATGAGCCTTTTAATGAATTTGACCATTCTTGATGTATATTGGCAAATAAAGAGATCCTCTATGTTCAGAAATAAAAGAATCCTTTCAGGGAGCTCATAATGAGAAATTCTGTTGAGGCAGAATACAGCATTAAGCATTAACTAGGTCTCAACTGTAGTGCAGACTATTAATAAAAAGCTCTATTTACAGTAGCAAGCCTACCCACTGCACATGTACAGTAAGACAATGATAAAAGTTCTAGTCTAATATGCAGAAAAAATTATGTTGTCTTGAGCAATAAACATGAATTAACAAAATTTTTCTCAATTAGAAGTCAATAATTTGTGTAATTGTTAACCCTTTCTTTTCCATCACCATGTTTTGTTTCCAATTTTGGGGGTCTGATTTTCTTAAAGGAACACAAAGCACTTGACTTGTGTCAAAGTCCCCCGTGGGATTATAAACTTAAACGATGATGAATAATTCATTAAGATGATAAAACCCTCCTTTTCAAAAAATGACTTTCAATTGATTTTGAGACACTACGAAGGTCAATGCAAGGCAGAGAAGAGAAGCTGTGTCAGCCCGAGGGCATTGCGCTGAAAATTGTATGCAATCAGGTTAATAAAGCATATGTGGGTGTGGTGCAGAAATCAACAGAGCTCTTTGCAATTTTTGGTTCCACATTCAATCACGCAAAGGGGATACCAGTGTGGACGCTTCCATGTATTATATCCTGTATTTATAGTTGTTAACAGTCTGTACAGTGTGACTAACATGAGTGATACATATCTATATAGACTAATGAAGCATGGATAACACATCAAATGACCACAGATGTGCTCATTAAGATGCAACAGGAAACATGCTCTCATGATGATACTGACTGAGTGGAACATGAAATGCAAAATGGGATTTGAGACCAAGGAATATATGTTTTGAGAAATGTGCATTAAAAAGAACAGTGTCATCTGCAGAATAATCTTCCTCTCTAGTAACTTAAATAGCCCATCAATATTAAAGTCTAAAAGGTAAAATTATTAAGATACAAGATGTAAAATAACTTCTCCAGGACATGTGAGAGGAAAACTGGATTTGAAACTCAATGCATCTAAAAGTCTTCCAAAGACGATGATTTCTTCTTTCATGGAACTGCACATGATAATTCAATGCATTCTGTACCTGCAATTAAATATAAAAGACATACATGTACAAAAAGTCATCAGAGTCATAATTATTATTATATGATGATCAATATCCTCATTATTCTTTGACCCTTCCTATTACTAAACCTGACCTACACCGACAGAGAGAAAGCCATTCTCTTTTCCATTTGCAGCGTGGTAGTACACAGGGTGTAAACCATCTGCCAATGCTCTGCAGATGAATGGAGCTGGGAGGAGGCTAAATATGTGTTACTGTGCCTAAAAGGAACTCAATATGGCACGCTGTCATTCCCATTTCTGGGTTTTAGAAGCATACGTGGAGCGGCGGATGGAACCTTGAGTCCATCGGCACATGTTGCAGCAAATGAGAGATTTTAGAAAAGGAGATCAATCTGCTGGTAGTAATCCACAATCCACAAACTCCTCCCTCCACCCTCCAGGCCTCATCAACCGGCAATGTTATGATAACAAGCAAGCATATTTCACATAAATAATGCCACCAAGCGTCGGACACCTGAGCAACATGCTGGAGGAATTAGAACAATGGAGCATCCTGGTATTCAACTAAGCTTCATGTAAAAATGCTAAGCTGGGGAAGCATTCAATAAAATGATAATAGCAGCATGCTTCGCAAGCACGCGGAAGTCTTCATGTTTTTTTTTTCCTCAGTTGATGAGCTGTGAAAAATCCATTTAGGGGGAATGTGGATCTGCAGCAGCAAGCAGGTGCCGTGTGGCGGCTGTATCAAAGGGGGCGTGCTGCCGGCTTTCAATATTGTATTGTAGCATGACACCCAAACATACTGTAGGGGTCCCAGGCATGGTGGAGGCATCAAGACTGCTCTGCTGTACTCACCTAACATCTGACTGAAGAGCAGTTGCTCCAGGTCGCCCAATACGGTCACTACCAACTCTGGATCCACCTTCAGGAAGGGCTTGTCTCCCCCTTCTTCTCCCTGGCCTTTAGAACCAGACTCCCCTCCGGCTCCGGCTCCATTTTTCTTTGCATTGGCCTTCGCCTTGCTGGAGAGGATCTCGTCATCTGACTTTCCATCCTCAGGTGCCTTGCTCAGAGGCTTCACCTCAGCGTAAGGACCACGAGGTATGCGGCTCTGCTTGCTGAGGGCCGAGGGAGCAGCGAGAGGGCTGAAGGGCTTGGGTTTGCCCTGGAACAGTGAGTGTTCAGATTTGGAAAGGTTTCGAGAGAGCGGTGCACCCCCTCCGGCACCGTTGCCACCCCCTGCTGTCTTTGGCTTGCCCGTCTTTGTCAGCCCCGCTCCCGGCTTGGCCATGTCATCACACCACTTCGGCTCATAAAGGTGCAACTTCTTCTCAGCGTCAGTGAGTACAGCCAAGTTCGTCATAGACCTCTGCTTGCGGAGGCTGGAGGACACCGGTAGTCTGCCCTCAGAGCTACCCGCCCGGTAAACCTTTAGTTCACCCCGCTGTGTGCTCTGGGGCACTCCAGACTTGGCCCTCTTCGCTGCCATACCAACTCCTTTGCCATCTGCTTGGCCGTATGCCTTTGTGCTATCCGTCCTTTCCATCTTCAAATCTCCTTCTCTGCCTTTCACACTATTTCCAAGCATGCCTCCTGCATGAGACCATATTAAAAAGCATCAGGAGAGAGAAAACAGGCTTCTTTACTCAAACCCTTCTCCTTGTGCAAAAATCCTACGTTAAAATGCTTCCTCAAAGGCAATCCTGCAAGCTTCTCCTTCTTCCCTCCGTCTCTTTCTTCCCGACAGGCTGCTGCAGCTGCAGCTGTTGCAGTGCTGCCCAGGCGCTCCCCTTTCTGTCCTTCCCTTCCGTGCTCCTTTCCTCCGTTTTTTCCACACTCCTCCCTTCAAGCACACCCTCCTGCCGCTGAACCGCGCAGCAGCAGAATGACAGCGGCAGCAGCTCTCCCTCCTCCCCCCTGCTCTCTGCTGCCTCTCCCTCGCCTCCGCCTCCGCCTTCCCTCCCATCCTCCCATCCTCCTCCTTTCTTTTTTTTTTTTTCCTTCATTTAAAGATGCTTTTACCATGTCTCAGCAGAACATGTGAAATGCAACAGAGCGATGAGAAAACATCATCTGTGGCTTTTAAAAGTAGACACAATTATCCCGTAACACATCATTTTTTCCCCACCACCTCCTCCAATTCCTTTGTTCTTCCTCTCCCCCTCCCCCTCCTTCACATCCAGCGTTCACTGTTCAATACACTTAACGTGATGCATGAATTGTGTTGGTGGAAGGTTTATTAACGTGTGAATTGATACACAACTCGTGTAATTACCTCCTATAGCATGAATTATGATCACTGTCACAGCCCCACATAAAGCAACAACTGGAGCATCCAGATTATCTCTTGATCCTGTCTGAGCTTCCTTATGATATCTATTCCAGATTTACAGCTGGATAAATCATACGGTTTAAAAAAAAAAAAAAAAAAAATAGCACCAGTGTGCCGTCCTACCAATACTCATTTTGACTAATGACTAAGTTGAATGATAACGTGTAAATGAAAACAGATGACACAAACCTATTAGGTAGTTTTGTCCACTGCTTAAAAAAAAATGAAAACAAAATTTAAACTTGGCTTCACATCCAGTTCATTGGCCAAATGGGTGACTTCACTTTAGCAGACTGAGCGAGCGACAAGATGTGCCAGTGTTAGCAAGTAACACACCCAAAACCACACTTTGAAAATATCTTCAAGTCTGTGTAAGATGCATTTATACGCACAAAAATACACACATCTGATTTTGTTAAACTAGAAAATCAATCAATCAATTTGTGCAGGGTTGATCTGCTGACATGAGGGTGGAATCATTAAGATATTCCACACAGCGGTCTCTGAGGGGGATTCACGCAGCGCTCGCATGCAGGGCTGCTCCATGGAAACCGCCCTCTCTCATCGGCCGCATGTCATCTGCACCAGACCTCACTGCTCTGAGCAACCACAGTTCACAAAGAAACATTTACCTTTTCCATACAACCCACATGTTAGTACGTTATCTTGTAAAATATCTGAAAATGTCTCGTAATGTACCAAAATCAATGCTGCTGAACTGCAGGTTTTCCCTTTTACGAGGTAATTGCTCTTTTTCACAAACCAACATTGACTGAATACAATCATGCTCAATGGTGCGAATCCACTGGACATGATTGACCTGTTAGATACAATGTCCACAGGGTACCGCTCTGACTCTCACAGTGGGTTGGCCACACACTCCACTGCCCTTTTTTATTTGGGTTTCAGAGCACCTGGGGTGGCTCATGCTCTGGCAGCATTGTTTGAACTGGCAATTAGTTCCCGGAAACAACGTCGAGTCTTGTTCCTCCTCATCACGAGCTTCGGGGCTCACCAGCTGACTCCAGATCACTGATGGCGATTTTACTCTCATGAAGCAGTGAAAAGCTCATTTGCTTTGGGGGAGTAAGTTTCTCTTAATGAATCATAAGATAACAAACTCCTGTTAGCTTTCAATTCATAAGATTTGCCGTAGACGGTGACATAACAAACACCTCCTGTTACGTGATGGTGGAAGTGGGTAGTCGATTGATCGACCACTTTTAGTTCAGACTGCAATATATCAACAACTATTTCATGAAATTGCAAAATTTCATAATCTCTGAAGGATGACCTTAATTATCTCTGCTATAACTTTGTCCAGACGTTCATGTTGTACAGTTTCGGTTTTCATTAATCACCACTGTCCAACACTTTGGTTTATGGCCAAATACCTGCACCTTACTGCAGTGTTAATAGCCCAGTGTTAGCATGCTAACACTAAGATCAAGAGGAACATGGTAAAACAGGTCAACATCAGCATAACTGTTGCCTGAGGTTATACTGATGTTAGCATTTAGCCCAGAACACCACTGCACCGACATCTGGTCAATCGTCAATACCAAGTTTCATTAGTAATTGTCACCAGGAGACTATAATGCATTTACTCATAGAACAGACATTAAACTTTTGTAAATGTAGAAACTTTCAGTCGCCACCAGTTCTCAGGAGAGAGAAGGGTGGAGCTCAAACTTTCATTTGGTTTCTTACATATCTGGATCTGTTTCCCATTCTCCAGCTGGCCGTGTGTGTGTGTGTGTGTGTGTGTGTGTGTGTGTGTGTGTGTGTGTGTGTGTGTGTGTGTGTGTGTGTGTGTGTGTGTGTGTGTGTGTGTGTGTGTGTGTGTGTGTGTGTGTGTGTGTGTGTGTGTGTGTGTGTGTGTGTGTGTGTGTGTGTGTGACAATTACACAGCTGTCTGTTGTGCATTTTCCTGTCCAGCACATGTAATCATTTTTGGGTCGCTCAGCTGCTATGATGCAATGGACTCAAGCACTTCAGGGAGACCTCCACATGTGCTCCAAGGGGAAAACCACCAAGAAAAGCACCGTTAAATGTGCGCATAGTCACATGTAGAGTAATGTGCAAAAACTTTAGACACTTTAGATTTTTATTCATCAAGCAAAACCATGAAGGATTGGTCCCAGATTCAAGTCATAACGAGCTATATTCAGAGACAATAAGAACAAGACAACAGATGGATTTACCCCCACAGAGCCCTGATCCCAACATCATGAAGTCAACCTGGAATTACTTGAAAAGAAAGAAGCAACTGGGGCAGCTTAAATCCACGGAAGAAGTGTGACAAGTTCTCCCGAGATTCTCGTAAAAACCTACCTGCTATGTAGCTGGACAAACTGTGCGCAAGTGTGTATTTGCTTTTTTAAAGGGAAATGGGGCTGACACCGAATATTGAGTTAATTCAGGTTCATTCTATTTAATGCACTTTATTTTAAATTGTAAAGTTTATTTATGAATAAAAACTACTCAAGGCCTCCGTACTCTACATTCAACACCTGTCAAACTTTGGCACAGTAATGTAGGTCGAAGCATTGTGAAGACACATGTAAAGATTGTTCGCGCATGTTGTTGAAGTCGTGTTAATTAACGTGACACAAAGGCCTCTAAATAAAGATCTAATGGGATCATTGTGCTGGCTGGAATGTGAGCAGCCTGAGGGATGAAAATTGAACAGTTAAAAAAAAATGTTTTTCTCTCCATTAAAATCCCCTTCATGTGCAGCAGTCTTATTCATGATGAACACAAGCTGCAGGCAACAATTGCAAAGGTAAGGGAATCTTATCTGAGCTCAAACATTTGTCAGAGTGATTAATTTGCTGTCTTGTATTAATTCTGGAGCAGTGAGTCTCCCTGTTCTGAAACTTGAGTAATGTTAAACTAAGATCTGGAGATCCTGACTGAGCTGTTGTCTCTGCAGAGGAATGGAAGTATTATTAAAACAACTCTAACTTGTAGTTGAAGCCAGACGACAGCTTACTAAGACACATCTCTCTGCTCTACGGTCAAAAACTGAATTTAATCGTCCCCTAGGTCCGTCCGGTGGGGACGAGAGGAACTCCCAGACAGGAGGTGAAAGCTGATCCTCCCATCAAACCACTCAGTCTGTCAGTCCTGCATCTGTCCACCCTCAGCGGAGGACCACACAGTCTCCGGCCCTGTCTGTCCCAGAGGAGGCTGGCTGGAGGCTCTCACCCCTCCAAGTCATTAAGATAATTAAGAAGCCAGTGAGAGGGTTTTATAATAGCCCAGTGCAGTTATGCACAGTCACTGTTGTCTTGGGTGATCAGCGGTAATAAGTCAAAGTAACTAACAACTCGGTTTTGTAAATTACTCATTGAACATTATATTGCTAATTAAGACACTGCTTCTGTTTAATTAGTTGTAAAAGCAAACAAAAAGAGGAATTAATCAGCTAATTAAATCATGGATTGTATAATAATTGAACATCCAAATGTTAATTGTTAACAGGTAATTTTTTTTGTGCTGCGGGCAGATTCACTGAAAACTGTCGATAAAATAAGTATCATGTTGCATAAATTCTTTATTTCTAGTTAAAATCACACTTTAATTAGTCACTCCTATAAAAACACAACTCTGTTCATATCATTCAACGGATGAATTTGAATAACTATTAGGATCCTTTTATTGTCACCAGTTTAATTTCACTTACATTACCTCAGTTTTTGAACAAATACTACTATACAAAAAACTAACAACTTTGTCACAAGTCTGCTGGACTTTGTGTTTAGTGCTCATTAAGCTGCTTGAATGGCTATAGTCTCTGCATTATCAGCTGTATTTTTAAATCTTTTATTATGCATGTAAGATTAGCTGAAAAGACGGACATTAGTGTGTTTGGTGTTTGACATGTTCAATGCAGTTCTTTGGTCTGAAAATAACTTGTTCCTTCTCCATCATTGGGTAACAGCCAGTTTTGCTATCACGTGATGAAATGATAAGGCTTCAGGATAAATATGTACCCGTTTCACAACAAACAAGTTTCAGTATTAATTCTGTGGTTAAAGCCCTTACCCCAGAGTCAGCCGTGTCTGTTCACTTCCTTAAATCAATATCACTTATTTACAACACAGCTGTAATTATGTCATCTCTAATTGGACTTACTTGAAGTAATGTGGTTGATAATGATGAATTGTCCTCCCTTATTGAGATATCCCTTAAGTTTCATTACATAATGAAATACTGACCAAGCACAAAGTGCAGTGTGCCTGTTTGTGTACACATCATGTTTGTGTTAAGAGTCTCTACGTAACAACATGCGTGAGGTGCAGGATTGTTGCAGCATCAGAGCAAACACAAGATTCAGCTTTTAATGTTTTACACAGCACAGACATAAATGATGGACATTTAATTATGATGGCACATCAGAGACCTGATAATCATTTAGAAACAGTGCTGCGATAACAGTGCTGTGTGGTTTGAGAGATGTGCTCTTTTCCAAGAATCTGTTTTCCCACCAGCACATTAAGAAAGAAGTGAAGCACCCCAGGAAATACTGATGCACATAACAGGTGGTAAAAACAGCGCGGAGCTTTCGCTGAGAGTTGGCGGCAGACTTAGTGACAACTGTTGCGCTGAACAGAGTCCAGCGTCAACAGTGAGCCATATTAAAGTTTGGGTGTTACAGGATGCAATATAATACAAATGGAAAAACAGTGTTTTGTTTCGCCAACTGGCTGAACTCGCTGAACTGTGTGGAAAAAGTTAGTTTGTCCAAGATTTACGTAACTTTTTTTGCGATAATGAAACTACAAAAGGAGGAGAATAGTTTTTTTAAGGACAAAAAGGTGAATTCGACGGGTGAGTTGACGGGTGATTAAACTTTATGGACCGCCTGCTCTTCAATTTTAAGATCTTGGATAATTACCTTCAGATATTACCTAGATTTATTATTGAATCTAAGAGTTACTCCTCATTTATAGGTTTATAGCAGTGGCTCAACTTCTGGCTCATGACCTCTTAAAATGTTGCAACCTCTTGTCATAGACTGTATCTAACTTTTCAGTATTTTGAGGGGATTTTTGCCAAATTGAACAGTCGATGGCAGGGAAATGACAGCCAACAAGTTAGAAAGAAATTGTTTACAGCATCACGCGTGTCCAATATTTCCAAAATGGAAAAGATTAAAAAAAAAAAAAAAAAAAAAGGCTCACCTAATTCATCACAACAAACCTCCATGGAGTCAGAGGAGCAGTCACTCAGATCATCCAGGGTGGCATCTGTGTCCTCGTGGACCTGAAACCTACGGGAAAAGACACAAACATGTTAATGCACACAGAAACAAAATACACTTTTTAAACACGATATAACAAAAAGCTTCAGCTGAATAATTTGTATTGCACCTTAAAAATAAACTGCAGTCACCTGAAAACCTGCCCTCACCTGAACCTGAAAGGAGCAACAGCAGCCATGCTGACTCTCCCCGGCTCACTCCCTCGTCGAGACACGTTGAGCGTCTGATGAGAAGACTTTGATTTGTTACTGAACTCCTCTCCATCAGCAGCTCCCAGGACCTGGTTGGAGATGCTCCTCGCCTGTTTTTGGAAGTGCTCCATTCCAGCTGAGGACAACCCCGGGACGTCGTTGCCATTCGCACCTTTAGTATAAAGCAGACGTCCTCGTCCATGGCCTGGCTGACCGTTAGCCGAGAGCCGGCGCAAGGCGTTGCCCTCTTGCGCATTGTCCACACTCCTTAGTCGATACTTCCCAAAGGTCCAGTTCTTGTTGGTGTTTCTTCTGAATTGGAGGTCTCTCAGAGCGCTTTGAGTGAGCGTGCTGTTGCGGAGGTCCAACGTGTCTTTGGAGCGAGGGACTTCCCTCTTTGGTATCTGAGGGCTGCTGTATGCCGAGCACGTTCCGTCAGTCCGCTCTGTAGCTGCCGGGCCTCGGGGAGAATACAAGCTCGTCTTCTGCTGCAGCAGGTGGTTCTTTAAAGCTGCACCTCTCAGCAGCTCCGCAGGGCCCGAGGAAGATGATGACGAAGAATACGAAGGCCGTTTTTTGGCAGTGTGCCGATACTGCACTGTGGGACTGGGGAGGCCACTGTATTGCTGTTTGGAATCCACCTTGGAGAGAGTTATCATGCTTCGAGGTAAAGGCAGACTCGAGCTGACACCGGCGTCACTCTGGCTCTGAGATATGACTTTGATATTCACGCCACCGCTCATGGTTGTTGACAGTTACTGGACTGAGATCTGGAGAGAAAAAAAATACGGTGCAACAGTTGAAATTTTTATTCCAGTTTTCATGTTTAAAAAAATAGAATATAACCACAACAGGAAGTAGCAAGGACGTAAAAGTACATTTAGCAAACTGAAAAACAGCTACAACAACAGTAAAGATTCATAATGGTATTCTACAACATGTGCAAATGTGACAATGTTCTGCAGAAGTATATAATTACAACCACACAATGACAGAGGTGGGTTTGCTGTTTCAGTGTTTTGAGTTGAGTATCTCCACACAGGATTCAACCCAAATTTTAGCCCTCTCCATTTGTCAAGTTTCTCCAACATGACCAGGGCAAGTTAATATACAGAAGAGCCACAAACATGATAACTTGATCCTACTTGAGACAGGAAGTATATTTTTGCCCAGGAAAGAGTGAGTTGTACAGTAAGCTGCCTTGTGGGCTGTGTTTTTTTTTTTAGCCTAAATTCTTTTACAATATGCCTGATTACAAACAAACACAGTTTACAGTACTCCACATTAACAACTAACAGTTCTTTTTTGTCACATACTATTGGATGTACTGACAACGGTCAGTGAATAATTTAAATACCGAAAAAATCTTTAAATTCTGAAGCCTTTAAATTCTTGCCCCATTTATCTTTGGTACATAATAACCAACAGAATCTCATAATTATGAGATATCAAGTCTTAATTATGAGATAAAGTCTGTAAAAAATGTCCATACAAAATAAAGTATACTATTTTTTTTGAAAGGGGCTTCATGTTAATGCAACAATTATACATGACTGAAAGGATGCCTTTGACGAGAACATGAATTAGTGTCCTTAGAAGAGCAGAAACATCATGCAACATGTTCCAAATACACTTTAACACTGAAAAAAAAAACTAAAACATACTGCACGCGGATGTATTGATTTGAAGAGCTCAGTGTGTGAGGTGTTAGGAGGTGCTACGAAGAGCTGCTACTACATGGGTACCACAGCTGCAGTTTGACAGGTTAGTAACATGAATTAAGGTAACGATGTCACAGACGAGTTATCTGGAAGACAGACAAACTGACACATCAACACTTAACGTTCACAGCATTATGCTAATCGGTATAGTTGTTTAAAGGTGTCACTCAAGAAGTTTAGCTAATCAGCAAACAATTAGTGTACAAGTGCATGGTATCAATCTTCTCGGCTAACTTTTAGAAATTAAGCAGACAAAAGCAACATTTCTTCTCATATAAATGGGCTTCTCACTGTCAATTCTGAAAATCTAATTTGCAAAAGAAAAGACGTTTCTGTCAACACACTGAAACTGTGTGTGACGTTAAACATATATGTGTGGTTGTAAAAATTATGATTGTGGTGTGCAGGTCTACAGCAATTTTAGCTGAATGAGATATCCATCATTTCTCTTTACTGCTTGATGGATAACAATTTAAGATTCCTATTTAATCAAACACTATAAAACAGCTGCACATTCCAGGGCGTCTGCCTCACCGACAGAAACTGTCTAACCACATGACCTACTGAATGAAAGTGAGTGTGGGTGAGTGGGAAAGAAGAAAGAGGAGAAGATGGTTTGAGGGAAAGGATCACTCAACCATTTTGGATCAATTACAACTTCAAAGCAGACTAAAGGCCTGAAAACCAGACGCCTCACCAGTTTAAATTCCTCAACCGGGGAGAAACAGTGAGATCAGAAAAGTCAGTCTGATGATGATTATATGACCTTCAGCTGCACTTTTATGTGAAGCAGTAAAGAGGCTCATCTTAGGCAATTAAAAAAAAACAAAAAAAACATTGAAAAAATTCTCCGTTTCAATAACAATTAAAAGAAACCAAAGAATTTTGTTTTTAGCAAAAAATTATTTTGATTATGTTGGGTTCAAAATGAGATTCAAAAAAATGATCAAACACTCCAACACAAACGCCATCAAAGCATGACGTGCCTCTAAAAAGATGCCATATGTTTGAACAGCTTTTCCTAATATACTCCCGGTCTTTTACCCACAACCTCCAGTGTGAAACGTGCTGTGAAAGCCAGTGGCAGACTGACACCACTTGGCAAATGCAGCAGGAGAGCAGCTCCTTTCAGGCCGTGCCAACACCGGCTGTCCCCACCATGGCCTGCAGACAGCACCTCCCCTCCAAAGAGGTAACAGTGGGGGCTTTAACGGTCCCTCAACCCCGTCCCCTCCATCCCAACATCCTGTCATCGAATGCAGATAACTGATAAGTACATATAAAGAAATTCATGTTTACAGAAGTGGTTCAGGGCAATCCTTTTAGACGGCGGGGGACAAAGGTCCCCACCTAAAATAATGTAAAGCATGAAACTGATCAAAAAATAACATCGTGAACTGATTGACCCATACTACTTTTCTCTTGAATGCATTTTGTAGAAGAACACCTCATAAAATGTTTGTTAAGGAGAGAAGAATTGAAATCAGTTACTTAGAAAATGTTACGATTTGCACGTACAGCCTGTTCTTTTTCTTCATTTGAAGTTCTCCGTTTAATAACTCCGTTCCTTTTAACCTACGCTACTTTTAACGTATTTCAGTTGGACAAATATTGAAACTCTTCTTAAAAGGTAATACAAATTTAATATCGGTTTTAACGTCTGAAGAAGCACCAAAGTCACTGGGACAGACCTATTAGTGATTCTGTCCCACTTCCAGCATGGTCCAAGTCTAAATCCAACTCCAGAATGGATACAATAACTCAATTATTCATGAGTCAATCCACAAAATAATTAATCTGCACCAAAAAAATGTTTTACAATTTATATCGTTGTAAATTAAACACTACCTTTCGGGTTTGGACAATTCAAGATGTCACTTGACTCACAGATGAAGTTCACAGATTTCTTAGTTTTTGACATAATTAATCAAGAAAACAATTGAAAGATTAACTGATAATAAAAATAATCATTAATTGCAGCCAGACTACCATTAGACAACAGATTGAGGTTAAATGCACAAAGAAAGAGAGAGAGATTAAAAGGCATGCCTTGCTTGACATTCTGAAGAGCAGCATCATAATAATAGTGTCATTTCATTATGTATGTTTTGAATAAAGAGTCTACTTTGAATAAGCCAATTCTTAGTTGTCAAGGAGATTCTTGATCCTCATGTTGGATCAGTATGTCAGAATGACAAAAGAACATTACTTGCACCAACAATATTAAATGTTTTTTTGTGTGAGAATGAATATGACAATATAGACCTTAAATATAATATTAAAGCCACATTTGTGTCCTCTGTTCAGGTGACACCGGTATCACATGTTTTTCTCCTGAAAGAGGAATTCCCTTATGGTCTCTATCAAAAGTATTCTGGGGCAAACTTGTAATTTTAGACTAATTAATCTTGACTTGACTTTTAGTACTTTTAGAAATATTATGGTTAACAGAAGTGAAATTTACAATGATTATATTCCATCCCTGTGTGACCCTCAGTGCTCAAATATCTCTCCTCCACATGTCTTATTTACAAAGTGAATTGAGGTCTTGAAAAAAATCTGATGTGCATGAGATAAACTGCTTCATATATGCACACATATCAATAGGAACATAAATGCTCTGCATAAATGCATATATGTTCTGTTGTTAAAATCTGTGGCACAACACACAATTACAAATGCTGATCATGGTTATTTGTCATAATATTGTAAATGTACACATCATTTCCAGTGTTGTGCATAAATCATAAAAAATTTAACAAAAACAAACTAAATGCTTATTCAATAACTTAGAATAAAGATCACAAATCCAGCTCTTCTAAGTCGAAGGGTATCATTTAATTAGACAAAAAAGCTTTGTAAAATAATCACAGTATATGATCATAACATGATGCAATTTCACTGAAAGTCAAAACATAATCATATTAAGTTATTTTCTAGCCCTTCTTACATTTGTGATCATTTCAAATAATATAAAAAACATCCTGTTTCTGTGAACCTACACTGACCGGGCTGAATGACTTCGGCTGGTTTTCATCTTACCTGAACAAATGAATGTCCATCATGAATCAATCCTCCGCACAGAGACAATGAGGAGACGACAGTGTGATGCGGTGCAGACTAACATGCTCTCCACAGAGACGAGCTACACTTAACAGTATGATGGAGCTCGCAGTAATACAATTTAGACCCACGTGCTGCTTTAAAGAAAGTAGGGAGCAAATCAATGCTGGACGACAACGAGCCAGTGAGAAAACTACAGGCATACTACATGTCTTCACGTCTCCCGTTTTTCCTTTCTTCCCTAAGGTCACACAGACACACACACACGCACACATTTCACCTATTATAACCAGACTTATTAGTGACTCATATTTCGATCTCTCTCTGGTGACATCATGCCTTGTTTCCCCCTGGGGCTCGTGTTTCTGTCACAGTCTGAATGTGATTTTGAGCTCCTTCTTTACATGACAGTCTTTCAGTGTGCCATTATCAAAGCTTCCAGCCAGCATTACGAGGAGCTAAAACTGCCCCAGTCCTCAAACCTATAATCAAGCCCGAAGGCCAGACTAAAGATACTCATACAGACCGACATCATGTCGGCACAAGATCACTTTACTCCGGCGAAGTCTCCAAACTGCCCAGAAACCCTGCGCAGCTGTGCCAGAGGGTCTGATAATGTACTCAGAAGACATCAGAGGAGTCAATTTCCTAAATGCTATAAATCCAATGTAGACTCTCTGAAATATAGATGACCAAATCTGCAAATAATCAACATTCAGTCAATCATTTAAAGAGCTTATGATGCAATCTGTAATTTATGTTGTATTCTGGTGAGGTGTCGTCTTGTTTAAAGATGGAAACTCTTTTATTTCACTTGCAGACAAACCGTCTCAGTCTCTTCCTGCTCAAGTTTCTCTCCAGCACCAACAGATAATAGAGTTGAACGAGTGCATCATGACATTATCTGCATGATTCAATTTTCTCAAGACCGTTGTATTATCTAGTTTTACAAGAGGCCTGATCCAATTTTTAAATATAGCACCAAGTCCCAGATTCCTAATTTTCACTGAGTCCTCCTGTGTCTTCGCTCTGTCATGGGGGAGAAACATGGACTCGGGTCACACTGATCAACGACACACACATGGACACACATTCAAGTGTGCATACGAACATGCAAGTAAAGTACGTCTCTTATCAGATTTGGCTAAAGGGCATACTTTCCCTGTTCGCTGACACTAGTCCAGCCTTGTGTTGTCTGTGTGTGTTTATGACAACTAAAAGCAGCAGTCCAGTGTTTTGTTTTCTCTCTGGTGCTGCTACCGTTTGTTTTTTTGTCATTTGAGAAACTTGGGTGAAAAATGTAAAATTGTATACAGACAATTAATATTCCCGACTGACGGTCCTCTGAATTTTTTTTATTGTGTCATTAACATGTTTAGATCAGAGAAGAAACAAAAACATCAAAAACTATTAAAGAGCTGCCATTACATTTCGAAACCACATTTATGTCCTTTTTGTGGATCAACTGTAAAGAACTTTGGTGATGTTCTGACTTTTTCTTCATCATGAGTTCAAATCATCAGAGTCCCCAATACTCATTATTAAAGGGATTTCCCCATCAGCCTCAGCTGCACTGTTGCTTAGGGATAATTAGAAAATGTTGGCATGCTAACATGCTACACTAAGATGGCCAACACGGTAAATGTTTCCGCTGCTAGACATCAGTATGTTAGTCTGTGCATGCTAAAGCTGGCTTAAAGTACCACAGTGCCAAATTAGTGATGCCAGCAAAGGTTATAGACTTGTTTATTAATTTTTTTAGACTGAGTGAAATTATATCAATTTAAGAAATTTGATTAAATATTTTTTTTTTTTTAATTCTCACTGACCATTCACAGAACAACTGAATTTGAATTCAATCCTGTTTAAAACATTAAGTAGTTGAAAGAGTAATCTGTGACATCATCCACCAGACATCGTTATCGTTACTTCTTTTAGTCACCCAAACTCAGGAAAGAGAGTAACTGGATAACCAAAATGCAATATTAAATAGGTAAACAGAAAAAAAAGTCTAACTATCATTACTATTTTATAAATATAGAGGGACTCCTGTAGAGACAGGTGTTGTAGATTAGGCTACAAGTGTTGTCATAGTTATGGAGATATAAATCACCTTTTCTGTTTTATCATCTACATTTACCGACACCAAAAGAGCCGACAAAATTATGGCCAGACAAACCTGAATACAAGCTGATTTTACTTAACAACAAAAAATAGCTTTTTTTTTCCTTCAAAATATTCTAGGGTTGCAATTTGCCGTCAACAACATCGCAGATGATAAAGTTTGTACAGTACAACAATGATTTTAAGCGTGTTGCAGCATGCCCCATGTAGAACGAAGCTTTACCTAATCACATTGTCTGCTTGACATTGATAACAATCGAGCTCTCAAACCTCAATCCATCACACATCCTAACAAAATTACAGCACTCTGCAGCATGGGTCTGCTTACTGATGAAGGCATACGCATTAAGTGAACCACGTTTTCCTGTCTTCTCATCACTTCATACAGTTTTCCTTTGATTCCGCTGATCACCAGTTACTAAAAGATTATCATAAAACCATTAAATACCGACATATTGTCTTTTTCATTAAAAGCCTACTGTACTTTTTGTGGCACATGAGATTAGAGTGGGCATTTAGGCGAGTAGATTAGTCTGTTGGCCCACTACAGGGATTTATCACTTTAAGTGATTAACACTAGTCAGTAATAACGTGATGTCATCGACACCCTGAATACTGCTTCAGCTTCAGGCAGCTGTGACCACCGTTTGGAATCATTCTGTTGAATTATTTCTACAGTTTTCAAAGAGGGGAAGTTCACATTGGATCAAGTCTTTATCCTTTAAAGCTTTCAGGCGTTATTCTTCTATAGTCGCACCCCAATAAGTGACATCAGAGCAGGTAATTCGACTCTGATGAGAAACACCTGTGACCTCAGGTAGTTTATTTGACTGTTGAATGTTTCAGAACCTTTTTCAGTTCTCTGAGCTTAGTTTAAATGTATGTGTACATAGTAACAAATCTTTTCAATGAATGGGTTCATGATGACGCCTGACTGCATATGTAGTTATAATTGGTCTTACACATGTATGTGTCCTTGATTTCTGGCAGCTGTGGGTCTCCTGCAGGACCACCACCAATGACATTATAAAAAAGAAGAAGTTGTATAATATAAAACATTTACATTCACGAAGGAAAAGGTAACCGCACAATTTCACATTAATTGCATATATTTAAGTGCAAACTCCTGTCATTTCTAATCTAAATTGATTTCAGGCTAGTGTGTGTCAAATCAGCTCTCCAAGCTCTCCAAGCTCTCATAAACAGTCTCCATGTGGAGTTTTATTGGGAGGTTTTTATTAAGTAATTATGATATTTCATTACACAATACTATTTAAATTAAGTCTCGTTGAGCCACACTACAAAAAAAGGTACAATCCCAACTCCTTGTTTCCCATTTTTCACAATAAGAGTACAGGTTATTTAAACATTATAGTAATTGTTTAGAGTCCTCTGAACATCATGTTTTAATTTCAACATGCTTTTAGGGTCCATTTTTCAGCCGACACGCAGAGATGAAATAAATGTAATGAACCCGCTGTGGTCATGTGACCAGGTTTGACAATTGCTGCCTTTAGAAATGAACTAGATTTTCTCATACAGCAAGTTTTATATGTTTGTGTCATCATATAGTGCCGACATTAAGTTTAAAGACTGTATACGACTGTATGCTGTCATTCAGTGTTATTTTGAGGACTTCTGGCAGGTTGCTTAATAGTGTTTTAATCATACAGTTATCCGATTTTCTTTTTAAAGAAACATAACCTAAGATGAGCTGTTTGCTCAAACTCATCAGAAGAAACGTTTTGGTGGTTTCCATTTAAAATGAACCCTTTAAACCTGCAGTATCCGCAGTCTTATACAACACAACAGGGTCAGTGAGGCTTGTTTTCCGACATCCCAGTTTACTTTGCTGTTCTGACATAAATTATTTCCTTTAACCTGAAACATGTCATGTCCCCTGAAGGATCAGAAAAGGATCCTCAGCAGTGCCGGATGTTGTATTGTAAAATCCCTCATGCACACTCAATCAACCTGCTGATGCAGTCATGCTGCTGTTATGCAACTGACACAGTTCTCTGAAATGAACTGAGGCTCACGTAGAGACAGGCGAGCATCTACACAGAAAACTGCAGCGCTGTGATGAGTCAAAGTGTGGGCAGTTGTCTGCAATGGAGCATCCATCTTGGTAACTGGGTTATGAGAACAGGTAGGAGAGGAAATGTGAAAATATACTTGAATCACACTCTCCAAACTGCAGCAACACCTAAAATAGTCCCAGAGATTCAGTTAATGCATAAGCAAATAAAACATGATTTTTCACTTTCATCCTAGATACTGGCAAGAAAAGACTGCAGCAAGTAAAAAACATAGGTTTCTGGTCTTATCTCATTTTTACTGAAAATATATGAATGGTGACCTGCAGGGTTCACTGAAGTAACTCTGTAAATGAATTATATTCTTTCTAAGAAAGGTTACAAAGGCCGATTTTCAGGTTAATCATAGGTCATTTACAGCTTATCTCAAAAAACAGACAAAAAAGTGTTCAATCAGAATTTTCAACATAATATCTGAGAGATTACAATAAATGTTTGTGCCCAAACTGTGCATTTATTGATCATATAAACTAATTTAACACAAATTTCATTTGTTGATGTATAAGTGTGGTGCCCTTATAAAGCGCATGTACCATCAATATTAATAATGAGAATATGATCTAAAGAAAAATATATTTTATAGAATTTCAGACCAAACTTTTGGATGATAAACAAAGAGATGAGCACACTGTGGAAAACCTCACATCTACAAAAATGACATGATAAGGACAATTTCTACTTTTAGTATAAACATGTTTTCATGTTTATTGCTTCTAAAGGAGTATCATATAATGACTTTTTTCTGTACATCTTTACATATAAAAGCATTAAATTCTATGTTATGGAGGTTTTCACCCAACAGCAGCTGTGCTTAATTGTCTAAAAACAAATAAACCGTAAGAAAAATAGCACATGCAGAGATTTTTTTTTTTTTTACATTGTTAGAAGGCAAGAATCAGTGAAGTCCTTCCTTCAGTTGCCATACTCAAAGTCACATTTAATATGACCAACGGAGCATCTGCTCGCCTCATTCCTGAAAGCTGTCACTGCCGTCAGCTCGTCACAAGAGCCGACACTGTGGCGGATGACAGAGTAAACACAGGGTTTCCTTTTTCTTTTTTCCCTGACACAAACGCGGAAAATAATATTGTATGCCAGGGTGCCGCAGTAACGTGAATAGATTTGTATGGAGTGTGTCATTCATTAATATCAAAGACAACATCGTTTAACTATGACACACCTTTAGCCAGAAGGGGAGGGTCTAATTAGTGACAACAGTTTAAATGGTTGGAGTGAAAAACTGAGTACATATGGCTCTCAGTGGCACGACTGAGCTCGGTCTTTGACACTGCAGAACCAAAACTCACAGACATGTTCACCCTCTCCATCTGTCAGTGTTGTGCACATCATCCCAGATTCAGACGGAGCTGAGCATTACTTTCAGGAAGCACCTTAATCCAAGGGTCGGGCTTTACAAATTAGTTTAGGCGATAAATGCTGTGGTGTGGCATCAGTTTATGTTACATACATGTAAACATTAAATCAGGTTCAGTCAGATTAAAGTCCACAAGTTGGATGTTTGGAATGGCAAAATATTTTAAGTTAAACACAACAAAATGAGACAGCTCTACTGTCATTGCAGAATTAGTTCATGAACTGAATTAAATGGTACTGTCCTGTGCCCATGTTGGTGATGGAGTTTATGCTCATAAACACAGCCTACTAGAGTTGCGCAACACCAGAGCATTAAAACACACGTCAGTCCACCAGACGATAACATATTCAGTATTCCCTCACCCAAGAAAAATGCTTGGTGTTTGCCCGCCCCCAGGAAAAGGAAAGTTTAGGAAAAAAGGACGTTGTTGTGGTCCGGAAAAGATTTCTTTAAAGAAATCCATGTCACTGTTTCACGGAATAAAATGTTGGTGTCTTGGGTGAAAGTCCTGGGTTTCATCCATGCGACCATCCCTTACTTTCCTCCCAGACTTACTTTTGTACTTTGTCAAACTGACCTCCATTACATGCCCTTCTTTTACTCCCATGGTCATACCGTCTACTTTTCACGCCTATACGACAGAAAACGTGACACTGACACGGTATCCTTTGGTGGACTGACAGGTGTATTACACGCAATACTGTGCTGCACTGCCAGATGTTGAACTAAAGTTTACACACAATCAGTTAAGGGTTATATTTTCGCAATCACCCACACATCATCCGACTGATATTTTCTGAAAGAAATCGATATCTGCTAGTCTCTTCTAGTTCATCTATACAGTGTTTTTGCCAACAGCCTCCTGTGCTCTTTGTTCAGTCTGTGGTTCAGCTCAGCTTCACTTCAATGGGGGGCAAACTGCACTGAAATGTCAGTTCTCTGAGGATGTGTATCGGCTGCAATGTGTCACTCAGCAGCTGACAAGATGGTCATAGTGACATAAATTGTATCCTGAAGAACAACTCTTCATTGGGTCCTGGTCACATGATTTATATATTTCTTATGTGACTACATCTCAAACAAAAGCAGATACTAATCATTGTATATGTATTGAAGAAGCCTCTGTAACTTTTTTCATGCAATTAAATCATTTAAATAATGCTGAAGACAGACGCATGAGCACCTTACACTGCAGTTTACTGATTTTCAAAATTAAGTATGTGTTTCACAGACGCACAAGTGAGCCAGAAACAAGCCACAGCTGAACAATATCACCAAGAATTCTTCATATTCGACACCCTCGTCTCCGACAGCCATGACAGACTCCACATCAAAACAAGATAAAGCCAGACCCTGCACAACGTGGGAGGAGTTACCTGCGCCGCATCTCGTGTTTGATCTCCGACAAAGGTTTATTCTGAACACCCATCATTATATAACTGCTTTATACAGAACATATAAAATATGGATCAGCTTTTCCAAGACCGGCACACATGTCATTTTGGGTTAGCCAAGGTGGAACATGTCTGCCACTGGAGCGTGACGGGTGGACAAGACTTTCCAAACCAGACAAACCACACACACACACACACACACACACACACACACACACCGTTGGATTCAGGACACGCTGAGACGTGGCATTTACAAGGGAACAAAAATCGCCCTTTGAACACAATGATCTCCAGTATTTGAAAACATCCCATCACAACATCACTGCGCGTGCATGTGCTGTTATATTATGATTACCATAATTTTTTGAAATCATATGTATAATTTGCAATCAGCTCCGGATTTACTGTGCAGTAGTTTAGTGTGACCACAAAACCTGCAGTGCTACTTCTCTGAAAGAATGGTGAAAAGGAAGCTGCAAAGCATCTGCAAATGCAGCAGGTCGGAAAGTGTTTTGGACATGATGCAGACTCCTGAGGAGAGAAAGAAAATTTCCTTTAGCAGCAGTTTTTTTCCCCAACATAATAGCTGCCGTCTTACCACAGGACATTATTTCGGTGTTGTCATACCATAAGCCAGCGACATTGAAATTAGTTAAGTTCAAAAGTGCGGCGAATCGCATACATGATGGGTCTGTTTTATAGGCGATGACATCGCCCACCATTAGTGGTATTCCCAGGGCCATGCATGGACTCCCAGTGGAGAATTGAATTACTTTATGGTCTGTATTGTGTGCATTAGTGCATGTCTGGCTCTGGTATGGAACGTCAATACTTTTTCGTCCAGACCAGAATGTGTATACTAACAGTACACTAACAGTGAGAGCTTTGTCAGATTTCTGCTGTTCTAATTAGCCCTCTAAATGTCAATTGGAATATTTAATCTATTAGATTGACTGGTACATTTTTAACAAATATGCATGGTGACTAATGTGGACTTTTGCGATCCCCTGACCTTCCATTTGTATCGCCAGATCCAAATTCACTGTGTAAATACATGGGTCTGGTCATGCTACATTGAGCATTGGTTCCAGTTGTTTCATCCTAATAGGGGTAGACATTAAGTGAATTTAGAAACTATACTGCAGCAGCCTTTAGCAAATCGGCATTGACCACCATATGACGCATGTTGTGCATCGAAACTCACCAAGTTGTAAACAACAGAGTACTGGTTGTATGCATTGCAATAGACTAAACTAGCATAATGAACATGATAAACATTAACGACTAAACAACAGTGGATTAGCATTGTGCATATGTTATCATGATAATGGTAGCAGCACAAACTACCGCTGTGCCCAAATCCAGCCTTAGAGAATTATAGTTTTGCTCATTTTCAACTGCTGTTCTCTATTTTGGAAACAGACGGGTTTTTTTTTTTTTTTTTTTTAATCTTTTTGAAAACATTTGAAAAGTTTGTTCGTTATTGTTCAAGCTCAATATTTTTTTGGACACCTTTGGTAAACAAATTTTTTCCAGAACAAGTTCCAAAACAAACGTGTCGTATCAGCATTATATACAAACATGTATACACATTATACTCATTAAAGACGATTGGTGTGGCATGTTTTTTGTTTAAAAATACATTTATCCAAATTTTCTTTCTAAAGCAAACATTTAAAAAAAATTAAAAATAAAAAAAAAAGAGGAATCCTCAAACCCTCATATTTCAAAGGAATTTATTGCTTCCAGCACCAAAACAGCTCATTTAGATTCAGTCTTTGAAGAGGACATCAAATAGTAAGGCATGAATCATCACAGCCAGCTGTAGCCGAGTGTAAACCAAGTAGATTAGTAGTGAGACATGAGCCTGACGCAGTGGTAGCCTGTAGCACAAATGGCTATGAGTCAGCAGTACATCCCAGACAATTACTGCGCACATGATTCCCCATCCCAGTCAGGACAATAAAAGTCCGGCACGGGACCACAAAGTCTTTGCAGGAATTAGTTCAGCAGCCTGCCCGTGTCCTACTTCCCGTAGGTCCTCTTTCTCTGCCTCAAATCACACACACGATAGAATTATCTCCACAGGACACTGCTGTTAAAGGACTGCGCCTGCCAACTCCTCACATGCTCCATTACTACAGGAGAATGCACCTGAAGTAGTCACTTGTTTTGAACAACAAGGTCACAGCAGGAAATGTAAATTTGTGATTTAAAATCCGGACTAATTCATAACTTAACTTTGCATTTTGCATGCCTCTAACTCGTCAAAAAATTAGACATTACTTCAGTAAGAAACACAAACTTACCTAAAATGAGGCTGACAAAACTTAGTGAGATGGTAACAAGTGCAGAGGAAGCTCAAAACATTTGCATGCCGAGTGATGAGCATTATCTTCCACAGTCCATCCCTGTTATGACCTAATTGTGCAGAGAGGGTGCTCCGAGCACTGCGCTGGTCTACTGTCCGATGTGCAGATTCTTTGATGGGACACCAAACAGCAGCTTCCAGCTCCGGAGCATCTCAGCCTCCGTCCAACGCCTGGATCAAAGTGGGGCTGCTCTCCTCCTTCTTGCATAACAATATTCTAGACAGACCCTCTGCTGCAGTTGGTGCCTGTGGATCAGACTACTTAGCCGACTGCCGCTCTCTCTGACTTGCAAATGGACCTGCCGACGTTCCAGTCCAAGTCTCTCCGAACAAAAGTGCTGAGCTACAACTGGACCGTACACCCGGTGAAATACCCATAAATCTGCATCGTACGCTGCACTCTCTCGTCTCTAGTCCTCTCTATCTGTCACTGCCTAGCTTGGCGGGTTGCGTATGCATCTTTTCCGCCTGGCGCTCAATGTCCTGACTCACAGCCAGACCCAGCGAACTGGACTAATTTGAATTGTCACTGCATGTTTGTAGTTGGCAGCCTACGGGGCACAGGCTCCCCTCAGTGGGAATCTGGGCCAAAGGAAGCCGACTCAGAGGTGTCAGCTCAGGAGAAAACAGAATGACAGGAGCGATGATATGGTGACAGCGTGAGTCCACACACGTTTTCCTCATAATCTTTGAGGTAGGGATTACAAACTGTGACCAAGGCAAAAAATCCCTGTGTGTGCCGAGCTCAAATATTGTAAAATGACTCACACAATCAACTCACAAATTAGGATATGTGCAGGCCAAGGACATGTGGTGGAACATGACCAAATTTAGCTTGTGCCGAGAGCTATGAAACAACACACATGCTGGTGTGAAGACAGAGGGCAATGGGTGGTGTGATGGTGGGTTATTGTACACTGTATGTCTTGCACATTTGGGCAAATTGTCTCTCCTTGAAGTCAAATTGCTCCGCAGGATGACTTAAATTCACGAGGAGAGATTACAGACTGAGGCAGTTGGGAAATTAGAGCCCTACATCCTCTGTGTTAGTCACAGACAGGAGATAAGTGAGGATTACAGTCAGAGATGTGGACCGGCTGGACACAAAAATACTCCGAAATGTGAGATGAATCTGCACACACGGAGGCCACTAAACATTTTCTGTCTGACCTTGAGGGGTGCAAACTGTTATCTACATTATTAGATCCCGCACACAGGGCGGAACTTAATCGCAGATTAATTATAGGTGCCAAGATAAAGAATCAGAGAGTTCACAGGCAGGTACAAACAAGCGCGAGTGAATTGAACTGATAACAAAGTCCTTGTCCTTCTCTCCCATCTTATTAACTTTGCACTTCACACTCCGATGCTTGCACACACCCTGTCACCTTTTGCATCAGCACAGCGCATACACACCAAAAGACAGCAAGAGAGAGAAACCAGGGTGTGTCTCAGCATCACTCGCACATTATCTCTGCCCATATGTGACCTCTACTGACTAATTTATGAAACTGCATCCCTACACCTCTCATTATGGCCACAGTGCGTGCCGCAGAGCAGGAGTCAGCAGAGAGCACTTTGAATTCAGTAAAACATCAAACTGCTGCTTCCTGAATCAGACAGAGGGGAAGGTTGCACTAAACACTATTGTGTCATTCCCCTTCTTGAAAGGCATCAGATAATTTATGTTGAATGAATGGGGGGGTTGTATTTTAATCCGTCCTAATGACACTAACACTTTTGGCCACTTCTGTTTGAACAGCTTGCTTTTGTTTTTCCATAGAAAATAGCTAAGGAGACAGAACAAGAGCTTCACTGATGAAAAGTTAAATTTAGATGGTTCATTCACTTCACTGATGAACGCTGTGCAGAAAAAGGCACTGAGGTTACTGTTGATATACAATTTTTAAATGAGTCAGAAAAGTAGGGCTGCAACTAACTATCATTTCCATTATTATTTTTTTCAACTAATCAAATATCTAGTTTGGTCCATAAAAAGGTCAGAAAATGTCCATCACAATTTCTAAAAGCCCAAGTTGACATATGAAAAGATGTGGTTTCATCCAAGTTTTAAGATATGTGGTCTAATATTATAGAAGACCAAGAAAACCAAAAAAATATTCACGAGAGAAGCTGGAACTTGTAAAATTGTGGCATTTTCACTTTAACGATATCTTCATAGATTAGCAAAAATAGCTGCCAAATAATTTTCAAATATTCATCAACGAATCACTTCAATTTTACAGTAAACTTAAAAACATTATTGCAGACATTCAGTTAAAAAAAAAAAAGAGGCTTATTGTTGACAGAAATAACATGCAGCCACATGAATCAAAGTGTGAGCATCAGCCTCGGTGGATTTAACACTAAACACTGCCATGCAAAGAGCCAATCGCTCAAACACAAACACATTCTCAGTGTGAAGTCAGCTCACCTCTGCCAGATCTTCCTCCTCACCTGATAACTTGGCAAAGCTTCTGTCTAAAACGTTGCCAAAAGGAAGACAGTCAGCAGAGAAGGAGTCCTGGCTTTAAGTCAGGTCAGATGTAAAAAATAAATAAATAAAAGACACTGCTGGATTTCTCCATGAGACTCCAACGGGCATCACCACTCCTCTGCACACTGATGGATGGACCGGAGCCCAGCCCCGTCCCTGCCTCTTATCTTTCTCTGCCTCTTATCGCCTCTTATCCTCTCCTCTCCTCTCCTCTTCTCTTCTCTTCTCTTCCTCTGGATTAATCCATTGAGTCTCTGTCAATCCATCCCTCTCCCACTCTCCTTTCCCTGTCTGTCGTGAGCATAATCACATGTACACATACTCCACAACTCGCCGGGGCGGATGTCCACTGAGCTGAAACACAGGGCTAGTGTTGGCCAAATGTCGGCTATAAATAGGCTTCTTGAGTTCATCATTGTCTCTTCCTATGATGGTGAAGAGTCTGAGGAGCTCGCAGAGAGGGAGGAAGGCAGACCAAGTAGCATCGCGATCTGCTGGCTTTTACTTCCCTCCCTGTCGACTACAATCTCCCTATCAGTTTCCCCTCTCCTGATCCTCCTCTTGGGATGTATCTGAACCACAGAGGAATCAATGTTCTTTTTTTTACTGAATGACAAGGCAAAGTAAGAAATATATTAAAAAATTAAAAAAAAAATTAAAAAATACAAGAATTTGGGTCGCTGTGTTTTAATCTGGTGGCGGGTAGGAGGACTTTTAGTAGCTCATCAGTATCTCATAATGGAAAAGGTCACATGTGTGATGTTTCTACTAAAGTGTGAAAGACAGAGCACGCCAGCCTCCACAATTGTTGAATGTCACAGGAGCAAAAGATCAACAGCAAAATGCCAGCAGTACTCCGAGGATACTTTAAGTTGAAGCTCTTCACTGTTACAAGTTGTCAGTTCACATTTAAAGTAGATGATGCTAAACCTGCAACAATTACTCAATTAGTCAAACAAAAAAATCTATTTGTAACTATTGGGACAATGGATTAATCATTTTAACACATTTACAAAAGTTTTCCGATTGAAGCTTCTCCAAAGACTTGCTGCTGTTCTTTGCCATGTATGAAAGTATAATGCACATCTATTGGTCAAGCAAAGAATAAATCTCTCTTGGAGTTGCATCACAGATTACACTGTAATCCAATGTAAAAAAAATATTTCATCAGAAAGAGATCAGAGAAAATAAAAGTTTCACCCCAGTAGAGCAGAGCAGCTATCTATGCTATGATGTCTGTTTTCAAATAATAACTTCAGCACTGTTATTATAGTATTGTTGACAATACTTCGAGCTGACGGACACAAGAAAAACATGTGTCAAATAAACAGGACTAGAGAGAAATATCTGATTGAGCTCTTGCCCTCCAAATAACGCGGCTCACTTAAACCCACACCGAGAAGATCTGTGGGGACAACAATCTGCTGAACAAGAAGGGACATCATGGCTTGGGTAAATATTATCTTGAGGCGTGGTTGAAGTCTTTGTTCTTATTGAACAGATATATAGACCGTCTCTTGGAGGAGGGGCAGAAGTATTTAGATCCTTTACTTCAGTGAAATTATTTAAGTACAAGCACTGAAATGTACTTTATGTATTAAAATAAAAAATACCGTTTGTGCAGTAAAAATGCCTCCTGTCTGTGTCTCACTTTCATTCATTACTTTTGATATTTTTGGATTAATATTACTGCTGTGTTAGTGAGCATGTTGCATTCATCCACTGTAGATGTTTCAGGTTGAGTTAATTTTAACTACTTCATATACTGTTTGTTAGTTCAATCATATTCTAGAAGATGAACAAATGTTTGTAGCATCACTGTCCTGTAAGAAACACTCATCTCTAGTTTTGTGGCGATGCATTTTCCAGCAAATCAAAATGGGTTTTAAATAGGTTTTATTTTTTAGCTTAAGAAGGAGGACATTATTCTCAAATTAAATGTTTTCGCTTATCAGAATAATTCTAAACATTGATGGGGTTTCCCACTGGACAGCAAGGGCATGAAGATTATAATCTTAAAAGTAACAAGTATGCCTAAATAAACTGTCAGACAGATTAACTAAGTCAAAAGTACAATGTTTGCCTCTGTGTAAAAGTATAAAGCTGCTGGAAATGGAAATAGTCAAATATTATTGTCTTGAATTTTTACATAAGTGAAGCTCTTGAGTAAATCCAAGTTAAATTCCACCACTGGTCTCTATATCATTTATATATTTACTTCTTAAGTTATTGTAGACGGGGAATGCATGCATCCAACACACAAAATCACAGCGTAACTTCAATATTACCCCGCAGACAAAGAGCCATTTCACTGTGTTCTGTTCTTAAAAATTTAACTTTATTTTGTGTTTATTTTCTTCTGGCTTTTATTAATTTGGTATTTTAATGTTGTTCCAATGTTTTTCTTTGCCCGCGTAAAGCACTTTAAGTTGCCTTGTGTTTATAAATAAATCTACATCACCTTGATGGGATGGTGACACCTTTGAATAAAAGATGTAGATGCTTAATGACAATTTAGATTTAGTTTTCAGATCTATATCTAAAACACGATGGAGGATGAAATCAATGGAGAAAAATCTGGATTTACCAACCATAGATTTGTTGTTGTGCCAGCAAAGCCAAACAGTTACTTCTCTTTACCATTTGGGGTCGCTGGCGTGCAGAATTATCTTGAATCTAAACAGTGAAAAGTTGCAATCCACCGGTTGCTTTTAAAAATCTGTTCATCTGACAGAACGTTTCTGGCACACGACTCAGTGATTTTACTCAAAAAGAGTTTAAGACACGTGTAGACAGTTAACCTTTATCTCTTTCTCTCTCCCACCCTCCCCATCTGTCATTCCTCTCACTATCGTTCTCCCCATTTTCCTCCCTGCATCTCTCCCTCTGTCACCGAGTCCTGACTCCTCCTTCAGTTCAGCCTGAGTGTCCACTCAGCCTCCCTCCACTGCCTCCTCTCAACTCAGTCATCTCTTACTTTCACCGAACAGCCACAGAGAGGAGCAGCCTTTCACCTCTGCACAGGTAAGAGTCAAGTTATCCCAACATTTAATGAAAGAATTTCTTGCGACGGTAACGATACGTTTTGTGCACCGAGAGCATTCCTTTAAAAATTGTGAGGAACTTTTCTTTTTGTCCTTTTAAATGATTGAAATTGAGAATTCATCATAATGAAATGAGAACATGGAAAAAGCAACAGTATTTAAAGTGCTGGTTAACAGAGTTAAGAGGCCTACATTTTTTTAGAAACCATCTCAGATAGGAGGGGTTTGTGCTGGAAACGTCTATCCTGAGCACCAGCAGAATAGTATTAGATTGGAAATAACTCTGCTGCAGTTTTACAAAAAGTAACATTGTATATGAAAACATCTTTGAGCAAACTCCACCACACACAGTACAGATAATATGCTTAAAGTATGTAGGGACAGTTTCACCCAAAAATACATTGAAAAAAACTAACTTTTTGTGTCAAATTAAAAAAAAATAGGAGTGAAGGGGCTGCATTAACATTTTTAACTTGGGTAAGTTGTTCTCCTCATGTCAACAAATATTATCTTGAGTAATATCCTTCATTGTGTAAAACTGTATTCGTTTAATTGATTTGGATCTTTTAATTAAGTGACTTTCTTTGGGTAGTTGTTTGAACTTTCAATTCTATTTCAGCTTAATTGAAAAGGTCAGTAAATTGATGAATTTATTGAACTCATCCAGCAGTTCTCTGAACTTTAACATCCATTTCAACATAACTAATGTGGCCTGTTGTTTAAAGTTTGTCTTAGCCATACTCAGAAAACTGTTCCAATGTGCATCACAGCCTGCTGGGTTGTCGGACGTCAGGATTGTTGAAGTGTGACTACAAAGCAAAATGAAGGGAATTTCCTGTTTATTCAATGCGAGCTACCAGATTGTTGACATTCAATGTGTATGATGACCCAGAGTTTGGTGCATCTCAAACATTATATGAGGTGGTTACCATTAAAATACAAAGAACAGACATATTTACGTGGTGTCATCGTCTGGTTTGGTGCTACCTGAGCCACGCTAGCGGGTGCTTGGCATTTTATAATAATGTCTGAACAGCCTTACAAAGATCTACTTAAGCCCGCAGTCTGGAAGAAGAGGAAAAGACAAAGCCGTGTAACAGAGCTAACTTCTCCTTTTATAGGTATTGTTGTATTGACCCTGAAGTGCTGCAGACGGGCTCTGTCTGCAGACCAGCACCGATCTGAAGGTTATATATACAGTGAATGAGAAATGTATCTGAGGCAGCTACAGCTCTCTCTGTGTGCGTGTGCAGAATGCCTTTTGGAGGAGGAAACAAGTGCGGCTGCTGCCAGAAAACCGTCTACTTCGCTGAGGAAGTGCAGTGTGAGGGGAAGAGCTGGCATAAATCCTGTTTTCTGTGCAGTGAGTATTAAAATTCTCAGGTAATCTGCTTCACTTGCTCACTGACTCCTTTAAATCACCACAAGTGCCGGGAAGGAATGCAAAGTATTTGGCATCAGGGTAGGAAAGTGAGCATCCGCAGGTTTTTACTGACATTTCAAACCTTATTTGGAGTCAGCAGAAACATGTGACAGAGGCTTGGTCTTCCTTATATGGCCGAGGAAGGTAGACTTACTCCCCTCCAGCACAGACAAGTATTTATCTGCGGCAGCTATAAGCACACTGCGCTTGTTATTGTCTTTCTTCAAAATGTCACGCATAGTTTGTGTCACAGCTTCACATCTGTGGATTGTTCATGAAAGATTAGCTCATTGTGTTTGCTGTGGATGCGGTAGAGACCAATTAAAAAGAGAAATACATGTTTTTCCTCCTTCGTCTTCTGTTGTAAGTGGTCTGCAAGAAGAACTTAGACAGCACAACAGTGGCCGTTCACGTGGACGAGATCTACTGCAAATCATGCTATGGCAAGAAATATGGGCCAAAAGGCTACGGCTTCGGAGGTGGAGCCGGCACGCTGAGTATGGACACGGGAGAGGGACTTGGCATCAAACCTGAAGTGTGAGCAAAGAATCACGTTCTGAGAACAGCGTTCTGCTATATTCTAGACACTATTAAAAGTAATAGTTTTTTTTAATGTAAAAAAAATGACCATATTGTATATAAAGCACACAACCCATGCAGGTGCTAGATTAAAAGTCCACTCATCAAAAGATAAAGCTTTCAGTAAATGTAATAAAGTAATGTTTTATTCTGTGACCTAGCTCAGTTAATTTTATCTTAAAACAATATAATTTGTTTTCCTGGCAGACAAGCTCCTCATCGCCCTACAAGTAACACCAACACCTCCAAGTTTGCCCAGAAAGCAGGAGCCTCGGAGGTGTGTCCTCGATGTGGGAAAACAGTGTACGCAGCGGAGAAGGTTATCGGGGGTGGCAATGTAAGAAAGATCCAAATTTATACTAAATGATTCATATACATTTTTTTAGCACTCTGGTGAATCGAATTCTTTTCTGTCTCATCAGTCGTGGCATAAGGGCTGCTTTCGCTGCGCCAAATGTGGCAAAGGACTGGAGTCCACAACCCTCGCTGACAGAGACGGAGAGATCTACTGTAAAGGTCTGTGTCCATCAGAAAGAAACGGAACAATTAGAGCGAAATTTAAATGTAGCTGATAGATAGAAAGAAACTATGATCACATTTGAGTTATTTTCAGGCAAAAAAGCTAAACACTCCCTCGATCCGGGACGGGGACTTGATATTCACTTGGGAATATTCTACTGTACGAATATTTAAACAGTTTTTTTTAATTATTATTTACCTGTCAGTTTATCTATCAGTATTGAATAAATGTATATTTCAGATCTCAGATCAGGTTGAGTTTAAGCTCTGTGTGCAGAGCAGAAACAGTTGTCTAAATTACTTTAGCCAGAAGCTCAGCAGCCTCTGACCTTTTGCCATTTTGGAATATTCTTTATTTATTTTTTAACCAGACTTCGGTATTTGCCTTTCATGGTTTATAGTGTATTATTACCAGACCAATCCAATACTCCTCACGATATTTGTATACCACAGATAGGTGTTCAGTATTTCGCCCCAAAAATGTTTTGTCTCCATCATCGAGATCACTGACAAGTTTATTAACCGTAAAACATCCCATTAAATACATATCCGAGTCTAAATCCTTAAAACAATGAAATTAAAAACGGACCCTTGTCAAAAAGGCTCTTTTATTGTAAAACATATATTTATTAAAAAAAAAAAAAAAAAGCATTTGTCTCAAAATTGTAATTTTTATTATTTTATGATAAACAATTTCTTCCCCAAGAAAAGTTCATATGACTAAAAGTGCAGTATATATTATGCTCAGCATTTCTCATTCATTGTGATTTAATTCACAGGTTGCTACGCGAAGAACTTTGGTCCGAAGGGCTTTGGCTTCGGTCAGGGTGCAGGAGCTCTGGCTCATTCCAAGTGAGGCCTGAAGCCTCAGACCACCTGAGACTGACATCTGGTGCTCTCTGATATCATAGCTTCCAGCATCTCTCAGTCAATATCAAGCTATATCTGTTTCACACTGCCCTCTCACTTCAGCTACAGGCGATGACTAATGACAGAAGCCCACAACATGCAGCTTTCTGCACGTTTGCCAAACTTGACTTCATATTGCATTAGAAACTGGTGTAGATACAGCACGCTAAAAGCACTTAAATCTAACTCTAGTGACAGGGATGTGCACATTGCGTGTTTGAACTGAGCAGTTAACAAGCTGGCGTGCAAATTCAACACTGGCTTCAACACTAAGAGAAACAAATACTGTCAAAACAATTGCTGAATTTGGCAAGAGTTGAGTTATATTAACATCTAAAACCAGTTCATGTCTGTGAGCAACAAAACAAGATCAACATGTTTCAAGACTGATAGCTGTGAGGAAACAGCATTAAATCCTGCTTCACTCACAGTCAGAATAAAGACTTCCTCACATGTCAAATGGTGTACATATTGTCTGAAGATATGCTTTTTTTTTTTTTTTTTTTTTTGCTGTGACACAAAATAAATATCATGCAAAAGGCACAGAATTCTTATTCCTTTGTAATGCAAACTTTGACAGCTTCACTCAACTTTTTTCTTTCTGGGGTTGTGATCTGACGAAATCAGTGTGTTATGTTTATGTGGTGTTTGGTGTGCTTTGTTATTCCCTCTGAATCCAATGGAGTAAAATGCCTGCTGTTGTGGGGAACAACAGAGTCGTAGTGTTTGGCCTCGTGTCTGCCTGTGCCGAGGAGTTGACACACTGGTCAGAGCGCCAGGCAGCTGTGGTGGCTGTGTGTGTGTGTGTGTGTGTGTGTGTGTGTGTGTGGGGGGGGGGGGGGGTCACATCATTAGCAAAACTACACGAGATCAGAAACACAAGCGAAGATGTATTCGACTGAAGACCTTGGATCTGGTCCAGCCAAACAAAAATGTGGTTTTACCTCTGACCTTGCTGATAGCCTAAAATGAAATGTCCTGCTATAAAGTATGAAAACAAAAATGAAGCGAGTTACTCTCCAGAGGGCAACAGAGTAGACTGACATGAGATTACAAGATCAGGTCTCCAGAATTGATTTTTCTTTTTAAAAGGCAACGTTTACTTGCAAAATAAAGCCAATAATGATTTTTTTTGTTTGTTTGTTTGTTTTTGTTTGTTTTTAAATCGACTGATTAGTGTTAGGAAGGTTACTTTTCAAATGTGATATGTCAGATTAACCTGTTGACAATGTGATAAGTAATGTAACCATTTTAATTACTTCATGAAAGTAATGGAATTTATTAACTTTGATTAAATTTGTATTACTTTTCTGACAGATGTTTTCAACTGTGCAATAAACTCAAAGATCCTAAAAATAAATCTAGACAGAATACACCTTCCAACAGAACTCAACATCGATTACTGTCAAACATGAATTAAGATTGAAAAATGTTGATTCTAAAGCACAACCACCAAGAGAAATCACGGATAAAGGAAAATGTTCCTATGACCTCAAAACAATTTCACATTCAGATTAACGCTATGCTGACAGATTGGATTACTTTTTAATCCACATTGACTTTGGTCATTGATTGGCTGGAAATTGCATCGTCACAAAGCTGAAAACAGAACTGTTTTTCTGAGCTTGTTGTTCTCACAAGAAGACAACACCAAAAACATGATCTCGTAGAATATGTTGCATTACTATAGTTTAAACCAACCAACAGTAAAATTTAAACGAGCACAACCACGAATAACTACAGCAGAAAAATGCCCAAATGCGGCAGCAACATTAATCATTAACCCTGAGTACCGGGAGTATTTCCAGCATATAGAGTAAACTTTTACTTTAGATATTTCAAGTATAGTTTGCTGATAATACATATATATTTGTAATATGTTCAAAACTTAAGGTGTTGAATGCAGGACTTATACTTGTATATTGGAGTATTCTCACAGTGTGGCATTATTTACTTAAGTAAAGGACACGAATACTTCTGCTCTGAACATAAACTGCGAATGTTAACATGCAAAGCTAACTATCTTACAAACCGTAATCAAACAGCAGCATTACTTCAAAGGAACATTTGGGATATGTCTATGCTGGGAACTGGATTTGGGAAGTTTACACTGCAGCCAAACTTGCCATCCCTTATATCTTTTTTTTTTAGGTTTATTAGCTGGAGATAAATAGGACTTCAGTTCAGTTGGTAAAAATCGACATGAAAGAAAAACATGAAACGAGTCCTCTTTTGCCTTCAGTCTGCAGCCAATGACTCATTGTTTCAAGAATTTCAAGTAGTAAATCTACTATCATTATCATGGAAAACCGCATGCATGTCATGAGAGAATGGAAAGCTTGACATGCAACGTCAACACTCATTTCATATCCGACTTTACTTTAGCACTTAATTTGAAATGAGCAGCTGAACAAAACACTGCTGTTCTAAAATAATAATTATAAAACCTGCATGATGGAGTTCACATTTAAGATTATTCTGCTGCACGTGGACTTAAACTTCACGGCAAAATGTTTCATTTGAAACTACTGTGCAGTAAACCGCTTTATAATTCCTTGGTATCTGCATGAATCACTGTACAGTTTCCTGGAAACAGCGCGGCAAACACACACACAGAGCACATCTCTAATCCTGCTGCCATGTATACACTGTGTAATTATAATCAGTTGCCATGAGCCAACAGGCCTGAGCGTCATTAATCAAATCAGAATCAGCGACGGAGATCTGACTCGGCGAGAGCGAGACAAAAGTCCTGCAAGTTGGAACAATCATATAAAGAAGAAGACGACATTGACAGATTGAGTTCACTTCTGAGTCATCAAGTCTCCAATTCTAAATGTGAACTGCGACAACGTCTAGCCCTCTCAGTGTAAACTGCAATAAAGAGCAGGGTTGGAGGCCGAGCGGGTCATTAGGTCACTGCACCTCTCCGTCTCTCTCTAGTTACCCCCTTTGCTGAACATGTCCCCCGTCACCGGGGGCCAACACCACAAAGCTCCTGGCAACCGCCCTCCGTTCTCTCAGGTTGTTGTGGCTCCCTCTCACCGCTGATCAATTAGAGAGTATTGACGGTATGTGGACACCTGATTCACTTGGTCTTGGTCACGGTCACATGCTACCAACAGGTGGCGCTTGTCGTCCAGCAAAAGTGGGCTTTGGTTCATTTACAGCCACGTACTGTATTTGAGGCTCTGTAGATGACGATGTCTGTCTGTCTGTCTATTTGTCTATTTGTGGGTTACCTCGAGATCAAAGCTGCTATCGGCTCAATAAGTGTTACTAAGTTTCACGGATGACTTTCAAACCAGACTTTTAAGTTTGTGTCACTGCTGAAGGCTAAATCTCAAACACAAACACGGCCCAGACAAGTGATTTTGTGGATTAATTTCAGGACTTACTGCCATTGCATGAGTGAATTGACACACAAGACAGTCGCTGTGTTTACATTTTTGCAAACCCAAAATACAACGCGTGCACGCGTAAGCAAGACGAGGCTCAGATTGGCAGCATCACATGGGGCTGCAATTTGTCTATGTTTAGTTGTGAGGCAAATGCACACTGGAAACTGCATTCCTGCTTTAAAACCACAGCTTAGCTTTGTCTGCAGCCTCTATCCTAATCAGACCATGGGAGCACTGCAGTCTCCGAGGAGACAGCCTCCAGCTTCACTCTCAGTAGCCACAGAACATCTCAGAAATTCATCTTTACAATGTCCTCAGCTGGGGGCAAAAAAAAACGGTGTAACCTGAACTTTCGGCACACACAGCAGCCGCATGTTAGCATGAACAGAGAGAAGACATCATCCTACTTCGAGTTTTAAACAGTACAGCCTTATAAAAAGGGGGGGGATTAACAATTGACTGGAAACTGCTGAGGTGACAGTCGACGAGGATGTTGTTTATCCCGTCTTGGCACTTAAAGTTCAATCACATTATTATGAAGAACAGGAGAGCAGTGACCTGTCAACACAACACAAGCCGCACAATCAGCGTTATCCAGAGGACCCCTCCCCCCACCCCACACCCACCACCACCACCACCACCACCCCCCACACTGTATGTGTTTTTCTATTTAAGTCTCCTTGTGATAGAGAGGAGGGACAAAGGGGAGCAGGAGATACATATTCTAGTGTGTTCCTCTCTCCATCACTTTGTGCCTCTCTGCATCCAAAGCATCAGCACAGAACGGTAAGGCCAATGCATTGTTGCTACACTAAATGTTAGCTATTACTTCATAGACAAGAGGTTGTGTACTTTTCCTCCCACAGTCAGTATTAATGGTTGTGCAGGGACGAGAACTGCTTTTTCCTTTGGACATGATCACTTTGATTAGACATTAAATAAAAGTGTTGGTATTTTTGGGGGGGCAGGGGGTGGAGGGGGTTCAATAATATGGCACAACATCTTACCAGTATTACATTCAGGCCTCAAACTAATGATTGCTTTCATTATCAATTAATCTACACGGTTTTCTTGATAATAATTTGTCCTATGCGTCAGCAAATTTTAAAAAACTGTCCATCACAAGTTTCTTGAATTGAAGGTGATGTTTTAAATGTCTTGGTTTTTTTCTAAACTGCAGTTAAAAACTCCAAAAGTCTCAGTTTACCATCATAGAAGAAGAAGAAGAAAAATAGCCACAGCTGAGAAGCTGGAACCAAAACTTAAACTATTATTCAATAATCACAATCGTAACAAAATATAGTAATTGATTAACTAATTAAACGACACTACACTTAATGTAAAGGAAATACTGATCAAATCCCTTCCCACAGTATATCAGTATATGTAGTTTGATATGGCAGCATTGATAAATATTGTGATAATATAAATTCTGTATAGAATGTATTAATTGTTAATTGATTAAATAGAGACAGGAATGCCGTTTCTTTAGTTAATCAAGGGAATTAGAAACCTGACAAAACAGTCCTCCTCACACAAAGATACAAATGATTTTTTATTAAAAAAAAAAAAAAATTGCCATAAGGCAGTCCTATTCATCGATTTGCAATAATATGTCTACAACAACCTAATATTATTTAATCAATTCAAGAGAACTATGCAAGTAGTTTCACAGTCGATTGTTAAAAGTATTTTTTTTGAGTAAAATTCACAAACATGTTTTTGCCCTTTAGCTTCTAGATTGTGAGGAAGTTCTGCTTTTCTTTGTCTTGTGTCTAATATTCATTATTTGGTCAGTTGGTTGGTAAAGTTAACTGGTAATAGCAAAATAAAAAAAGTTCAGGTCGTGGGGTTGAAAAGAGGAAACGTTATCAGGAAGAGCTGCCATGTTGGGGGGTCTTGTATGTTTCTTCTTATCTGCCATCACTTAGCTTTTTGGCAGCAGAGTGTGCTATCAGCTCTGAGAGGCGACTGGATGATTCTGTCCAGGACTAATGACTGATAAAGATTAATGATAAACAAAACAAAAACAAGGATCAACCACTGGTATGTTACGGAACAACTGACACATCAATATGAATTCTAAAGGATATTAAGGGAAGATAACAGTTCTTAACAGATCTATAAGTGAGGTATATTTCCTGTCTTGTAACACTATACAGCTGACTGTGGTGGAATGAATGTATAGTGGAGCTAAAATGGAAACTATAGTTAACACCCGTTGGGGCTCTAGACCCAAGTGGTCCCCGCTGTCGAGCACTTCAGAGGCAAAAGGTTTTATTTTTGTCTTCCAGGGGGAGTTGAAATAACCAAGATGCCTGAGAAACCGTAAGTGTATTGTGTTTCCGCCATTGTTTCCATTGCCAGCTGAAAGCATCAGTGTCATACTGTCATACAGCACATGGGTTTTATCAATAGAAAAACAAATTAAAGACAACAATAGCTCATTCTAGAATTGCTGATTCTTCATGTCTATACGTGAACGCTGATCTTGATTGCCTGTTTCTTTTGTGTTCTTTTCTATCCACAGACCAGAGGTAAGATTTGACAAAACAATCCCACTACTTTAAATACACGCACTTACATTAGGATTAAAGTAGACTAATAAATGTCACAGTATGATATCAAATCTTGTGCTTTTTTGCAGAGGAAATCTAAAATCTCAGCTTCTCGCAAGCTCATGCTGAAGGCGAGTTCTCGGCACAAATTTTTACCAGCAGCTTTGTCAGTCAATCGAACACTTTGATTTACTTTGGGTCTGGTGTTTCAGAGCATGATGGTTGCAAGGGCCAAAGAGGAGCTGGAGCAGGAGATGGTAGAAAAAGAGGAGCAGAAAGAAAACTACCTGGAAGATAAAGCTCCTCCGATGCAGACCAGTAGCATGTACTTATCAGAGCTACAGGTATCATTGCACATTTACCACTAATACGCACACTAAAACTACCTATGCTTAGTGAAATATAGTTATTTCATGCATGGAGTGACATTAGTATCAAACGAATTACTTCTCTTACTTCCCACACAGACACTGTGTGAAGAGCTACATGCCAAAATAGATGCGGTGGATGAGGAGCGGTATGACATCGAAGCCAAGGTCATGCACAACAGCAGAGATGTGAGAATACATGACTGTAGGAAAATGGAAAATGTCTACGTCAACCGCAAATATTCATATTCAAAGCTGCACATATGACACAGTGTTTACATCACTTTCCTCCATACTTTCCCCACAGATCAAAGACCTGAACATCAAGGTGCTGGACCTGCGAGGGAAGTTCAAGAGACCCAACCTGAGGAGGGTGAGAGTCTCTGCTGACGCCATCCTGCGCTCCCTACTGGGCTCCAAACACAAGGTGTCTTTGGATCTGCGAGCTAACCTGAAGTCCGTCAAGAAGGACGACACAGAAAAGGTGAGTTCAGGAAAAGGACCGGCAGAAATACGGACTAAAGTGTCATCAGGAGCCGGTTTGTGGCCAAAAGACAATGATGCATATAATAATTTACTCTCCACGGCACACAAACTGCAGCTGTAGCTGAGATGTTTTTCCTATTTGCACACTGGGTCTTCAGCTGACTGACAAAGTGTGCAACACATTAATCTATTAATAAAAAGGCTTCACAGGCAAAAACATGGAATGGAGTTATTGTAGACCAAAAGCTGTAAAAAATATACATACAAATTTCAAATTAACCGTACAAAACATTGTTTTCCTTGAATCTAACTACCCTAGAGTCATAAACATGTAACATCTGTTCTGTGTGGGCTGCAGGAGAAGACAGTGGAGGTGAGCGACTGGAGGAAGAACGTGGAAGCCATGTCAGGCATGGAGGGCCGCAAGAAGATGTTCGATGCAGCAAAAGACCCCAACCAGTAAAGGAGAGTGTCACTGAACAAACAGCTGGCTTACATCTAATGTAAAATACCATCACTTGGAATCCAAAAAGGCAAATCCAGGCCCAAAATCAACACCTGCACACCTCACAAGGTCTTGGTATCTTATATTCAGCATTTTGTCTCAAAAATGTTTTTTTCCTTCCTGAAATAAACACATGCAGTCTCTCCTCACACTCTCTGAGTAACTTTTTGGTTTTGCAAAAAAAAAAAAAGCTTGGAGTGATTTCTGAGTTTTTTTGTCAGCAAAAGTTCAGCAATCAGCAAAATGAAACCAAGTGAAAAACAACACTGCCACATGCATAGTGAAGACCCACTTTTAACTAGGATATAAATCCTGGCCCAACAACCAGACTCCTATTTTAACTCCTATTTTAGTCCAGAACAAGAACCACACAGAAGTCAAACTCATCACCACAAAGAATCCAATTACATGTTCTAAAATGCAAATAAGGTAAAAAAAAAAAAAAACACACCACAGCATAACTGCAAACAGGTGCAAAGAGAACTGCAACATGCAACATGCAACATGCAAATCAGCAAGACAGCCACTCACATTATGCAAGTTAGCACAAACAGCATACACGTACCTGGTGAGGAGGCTTTGATACCAGCGAGGAATGAATCCTTTGGTTGGAGTCAAGTCTGTCATCATGGTTTGCAGGACAGGAAACTTCAGCTGTAGCTCACCTGAGGGCCACAAACAGAGTCCCAGAGCGGCTGCAAGGACCTGTACGAACTCCAGTACTGCCTTTACAAATACAAAGCTGTCCTGAGACGACATGGCCGCACTTCAGCGGGTTGAGCATCCTGTTCAAACACCTGGTGAACCATGTGGGCGGGGCATCAGCAGTTTAAATAGCCCGCTTCACTTGCTGCAACGAGTGGATGTCAGCAGAGCAGCTGGTCTTCAGGGCTTCATGCCACTCAGCCCCTCTGATAAAGAACCAAACGTCTCACTGTTTGCTGTTATTAACAAGAAGAAGTCAAAACATATATGACTGGACAGTTTATTGAACACGAGAAGACTTTTGATTTAAAATATGTACTTTCATTTGAAATAAGACAGGAAGTTTGATCCACTGATGGTGACTAACTTTGACAAAAGACATTAAATTTGGGCTTGACACGGATGTTGTACTATTGGCCACAGCTTCATTTTCCTTTGCGGTATATTCTGGAAACTCGTATATCTGTTTGCTCCAATCAGCAACCAGTGCAATAAAATTAAAGTAAAGCGTTATTTTCTAAATGTAGTTATTTTCTAAATGTACAGTTTGCGTATCAAGTGATTAATACTGAATGGTTAAAGCTGTTCTAATGGTTAGAAAATGAATCTGAGGTCTACGCCCAGTAGGATAAAACTTAATCTTCAGTGGAGTTTGGCTAGACGCATATATTTACACAGTGACTTCTAGTCTGGGAACATCAGGATACAGCTGTTGCCAAAAAAAAAAGAAAAAAAAAGGCAGCATTTGTGTTGGTGGTCTTTGGGAAAACACTTTTACCATATAACCACATTTGAGTTAATAATAACATTTGCAACGAAAGCAGTCAAACACACAAAACCAAACATTACATTAATAAATGGAAATAATTATTATCATATTGATAGAAAATCCTATTTCATACAGATTTTTTTTTTTTTATGTCTGTGTAATCAAGCTGAGGAAGGAGTGGGTTGAATTTGAACGCAATCCCAGAATTTGCTGTAATCCTGGCTAAAACATCCCTAGTACAAGTCGGCATTTTTCCTTCAATGCACCAAAAACCTTTGCTTGTCCCTCAGGCTGTTTCTTTTTCAGGGAATGAGGACAACTCATAAGGAAGACACTTAATGAGGAACACTAGTTTATGATCAAGACGGTGCAGCATTTGAACTGCCTGCAAGAATATGAATGATATAGCTCCCATGATCATGTGTTTCTAATTGGTTGTTATTCATATAAAACAGATACATTAACAGATCAATGAACAATGCTTGAATTTGAATAGGATAACAAGTAGAAAATGGCTCGAACAGGGATAGTATTTATCTGAAAATGTAATGTTTTCCATTTGAATTGCTTCAAACAGCTTTATCTGAACTGGATCACAGATTAAGCTGCTACTAAAACTAGATGCAAAACATATAAATGCATTAAGATGTGGGATGTCTTATCCTTTGATTTATTTTTTTATTTTTTTTACTCTGCCTGACTCTCTTTATTAACTTCTCTCTTGTCTTTTACCAGAATCAAGAAAACGCTTCTGAGTGTTCTGAGGGAAACTATAGAGTGAGAAAGTTTGATCGACAATACCTCTACACCTTCATGGTTCATGGTAAACCTTGCACGGTGCCTTGCATTGTATTTTATTAAGGGGGCAGTCTTGGCACAGAATAATCTTTATCTTATCTTTTAGACAATAATGGTGATGGTTGATTATCACAAGTATTGACAAATAACTGATCTATGGCACCTTGTAAGACCTTATAACTCTGGTTCGGGTTTTACCTCAAAGTCCAGGCCTTTTTATATACCGTCTGTGGTCCAGGCAGATGGTTTGGTCCATCCATGTACGTTTTCATACCACAAGGTGGCAGTATCAGCTCACAGTCGGTTTACTGAGATAATGATAGATAATTCTAACCAATTAGTAACGTCAGAACACAACATTAATCACAAGAGGGTGTATTAATAACACAGTAAGTCCTGAAGGAGACTTGTTTGAGCTGAGGCTCTCTGTCCAGACTGGTGCCATGCAGGGTTAAATGAAAATAGGCCTGAGGCTTTATGTTGTTTGTTTCAGTTGACTCAGGTGCCAGATGGGTGGGGTTTGAATCAGGAGGAGAAAGTTTATTCAGTCAGAGGAAGGTGGTTGGAAGTTAAAGCTGTGATTGGCTGACCTTCATAACTCTTCCTGACAAGTTTTGTTGTACCACACTCAACAGAATTTATTAACGTAAAATAAACATTTAAAAGCAAACTATTGTAGTTTAATTTTATGAAATAACCAAAAAGTCATAAAAAGTATTGTAACTAATGTTAGAGACCTTTCTGTGGTTATTGTTCATGTGATTGTTCTGTGACCTCAGATTTGATTCACCTGTTCTGCAGTCAGAGGGTTTGCAGCTTTTACAATTTTACAGTATTTATGTACAATATGCAGGAGCTTTCTTCCTATTTACATTACAAACAGCAAAGAAAATCGATCATTTGACTATTTGCTTTCAAACGCCTCAATTATTTAGGGAACAAACATTTGAACTTTCTTATCATATATAAACAACCAGGACAAAAAATGGAAACAGACGGTAGACTCCAGGCTTGAGTCAAACTTACATCATAAAAATGACAAATTCGAATTTGATTGAAACAACTTAATACAAATACGTTCCCAAGGCCTGTGTGTAAACAGTGTTGCAAACAGACACACACACACACACACACACACACACACACACACACACACACACACACACACACACACACACACACACACACACACATAGCCTACATGAAATATAGTATACATGAAATAATAACACTTTTTGTTATCTAGCTAATAAATTAAGATTCTGGTCGTTGCTTTTGTTTACACATTTTTCTGAAAGTCAAAACTCATGATGCCAAAATACCTCTGGCGTCCCTTTCCTTTCACTAAAAGCTTTTCAAAAACTCCACCAGTGTGAAGTTTACTGTGACAGATCTCCAGTAAACTGCAATTCATTTCACCAACAGTGCTCCATCAGTACATATTTAATCATTAACACTAACTGTCCTTTAGTGCCAAAAGTTTACGGTTTTGCAACATATCATGACGCAAAACTGTGCACAGATTTCTGTGGACTTTATGAAAACTTTACTTTCTGATGACTTAATGTGACTTGATTAAATCCTTCAGAACAATAATTATCTTAATATTTGATATCTGTATTAGGCCTAAAAAGAAATTACTTAATTCTGGAAAAAAAAAAACAACATGAACAGACCTACCATAAGTTGTTGTACATTAATGTACACACACTTTGTCATTTTAAGTGTCAGCTGTCAGAGACCTAAAACACTTATTATTAACTTTTCATTTTGCTTCTGGAGATTAAACGTATGTAGCTTGACTTAGACACTTGACACAGTGCTTGTGAAGTCACTTAGACAACACTTAAGACTTGGTGGATTGGATTTGGCAGAGGATCTAAAAAAAAAAAAAACAGCGACCTCTCCGTTAACAAAGCCACAGTTGGGCTGTAAGAGGATCTCTTTTTTTCAACAACCCTCACAAACAGAGCAACATTCACAAGAAACATCTGTTGTTGAGTCATCATCCCGACTGCGGGTCCGATACTACATCCCATAAACACTGCTGGGAGTATCAAAGGGCTTGGCATGTTCATAAATGGTGCTGTTAATACAAGCTATTGCATGTAAGGACTGAGGGCAGACTAGATTAAAGGCAAAAGGAGTTTTATTTCCGTCTCTGCCTTTACACGCTGTAATAGGAATAATGCCTAATAATTTGATTGCATAACACATATTTCTTCGGGAATAAACTGCAAGTAAAATTTGAGGATGTGGTATTGACTGGCAGAATCACAGAATGAAGTAACAATGAGCAAGAAGTTTATTTTCTTGGAAATCAGAGGAGCTTGAGCCGTGCCTCCGTGAATTCATATGCACACAGGAATAGGTTCACCATGACAACCTACCTAATGTCAGGCATACCTGAGAAACTGAAACCTTTTGAGGAGCAGTAATCCTGCGCTGTTCGAACGAGGTTTTGAAAAGGTAAAAATAGACAATGCAAGTCCATGGAGAATGCATGTTTTCCCATCCTGGTTAATGCTATCTGCCATCTGTTTGCAGGTATGTGCCCACCCATTGTAGACATGGGCAGCTTGCCGCCATGTGATCTACTATTGGGTTTAAAAGCTTACGGCCCACATGAGAAGGACACAGTTGACAATTCCCCACTGAACTACATCTGAAGCACACATCGCACGATCTGGGTAAGTCTGGCTGCTCTTCTTATTGTCTTTTTAGACTGTAAACGGAGATTTTGGAATTATATCGAATCTAAAAATCCTCAGTTGTAGCATGTTTGCACCTTTCATACATGTAATTTCAAGCTGTCATAGATGCAGAATCAGGTATTGCGCTCACATGTGCAGGTGCTGCATCCTAAACATGTCAGACACAGAAGACGCCACATATGAGTGAGTACATGATTCATCTCTGCAGAGATAAGAGTGATGTTAAAGTGATGCCAGCACAGATGGAATTAATTGTTATGCAAATATTTTTATTTTTCAGAGGACAACGTAAGTCAGTTTATGAACGCACACTCACGGGCCAGATAAGTTTTTACACTTTGTAATTACAGTCGTTTACAGACTGCAGATTTCTGCATGTTGTTCTTGAGAAAATGTGATGCTAAACAGCAGCTTCAAATAGATGCATGTATGTTGTGATAATGCTGCATGAATGTACATTAGAAATGCCATGCCCACATTTACTGTGATTGTGAAGTTCATTGCTGACCTCTGCTCTTTGCCTCTCTTTGTGGTGTGAAGGAGAGGAAGATATTGTTGGTATGTACTTAAACACAAACAATATCTATGAAAACAATGCAATTTGCTCTTGAATGCATCAAGCTTAAGAGACTACTATTTCTGCCACTGTTACCTGCTTTAAACACTTTGAGCCTTGCATTTTAAACATTCTTAGTTTCTTAACGCACTACATCTGTTAAGCTGCTGGCTTCGCCGCACAGCTTACTGTATTTTTGGCATGATGGTGCCACTGTAGAGGCAGCTGCTGTCCTTCAGCTTTTCTGACAGATTGACCTTTGTCCTCTCAGCCAGCCCTCTCTGTCTGAGACAAGAGATTGTACACCTCATATAAATCCCAGTGGATCTGTCCTTTCAGTTTAAATGGTGCAATGGGTCGCCATCAAAGACATAAAGGGTTGTACCTCTATTTCTGTCCATGAGGGCCACTGTGCGGCCTGCTGCTCCTGAAACAAGGCAGCACCTGTCTCCCTGATGGTGCCGGTTCTACTTTACTCAACTCAACTCGCTTTTGGTTTCAGGCATTTTTCTGGATTGTCTTTTGCCACTTCAAAGGGCCCCCTCAAGGCATTATTATAGTGAACACCGCATGAAACCACCATAACGTCATTTTCAAAATCACCTCAACAAAATTGCCTTTTACTTCTACAATTCAATGTTCCACTGACAAAAACAGCCAAAAAAGTTCATTGTGGGCTTCGTGCCTCTCCTTGGACTTCGTGTCTCTCCTTGGACTTCAGTCGTGTGAGCACAACACCTCGAGGGCAAGCACTGCTCTGAATCAAGCGGCAACCAACAGTAACGTCACCCATTGGTTTGTGAACTACCGTAACGAACCCTGCGTTCCAATATCCATAGTACCATACTATTTAGTATGCCAGAAAAATATTCAGCATGTCCTAATACATAGTATGTTAAATGTAGTATGCCAATAGTACCAGGATGTCCCACTACATCCCGTTGTGTTTTGCCATATGCAGGCCAGCAGGCTACTCATGCTGTTCTGAACCACAATCCTCTGCACGGTGGAAGATACGTCACATCGACTGAGCCGCCGAGACAATCGGTGGCGCTAATGCTCTGCCTGCAAAATAAGGAAGAAGAACAAGCATTAAAAATAAAAGTAGTTGTCCTAAAGCACATCATTTTTCTTTTTACTTCAAATTTCGCGCAACGGATCACGATGGATATGACCCAAGAGGGTCAAAGTTCAAAGTGCATTTTTATGACTACGTAAAATGTCCCAATTGTTTACATACCATATGCAACAATACATACTTTTTAAGGGTAGCTGCAGTACATATTAAAAGTAAAAAGAAATAGTATACGAGTCGGAACGCAGGGAAAGCCTCGAGTTTGACTTCTTGGCTTTCGCTGAGATGTCGTCATGCTAGTTGGGAGCAGTTTGGAGCCAGAAGTGACCATATTTGGGACTAGCTGAGGTGGAGCGAGTGGTGGATCTGACCTCGATCTGATTGGAAAGCAAAGGACGCTACACCAAGCCCACCCATTGTGGAAACCTGACTGCACCACAGGCCTGTCAATCAAACAGACACGCCCCCCCCCCCGCACCGCTTTTTGAAGCTTAATATATAATTAATGATGGGAATATTTTCAGATGGACAGCCAGAACACTGACACAAAGGAAGGACTTTAGCTAATGAAACCATAACATTTTGTGAAAACATTTTATTGAGTCTGTAATTCATGAAAGAAGTTGAGAAGTCAGCCTTATTATGATAGTTAAGCAGTTTATCCAAAGATGTATCATTGTCAGGGCACTTATTTCAGTTTTCGTGAATGAGTTAGTTCATTTTTTATTTTTTTTTAAAGGCTTAAAATATATAAAAACCAAACAAGCTGAGGATGTTTTGAAGAGTAGACCTCTGACCTCTTTATTTATCCAATTTTTTTTATTTTCTTAATTTGACTGACTTGTTTTCAAACAAAAATCGTTTTAATAGCTTAGTCTATGTGTTTGTAATGTACTGTTTATATTAAATTCAAATATATTTTATATGCCAGATTTTATTGTTACAAAAAAAAAATGTAATTTAAAAAAAATTATATAAACCCTATGGTGATGACCCTAGCTGCCCTTGCATAGCAACAGTAACCAAGAGGGCAGGGCCTAGAAAATGGCTTTCGAATGTCATCAGCAATGGTGGCCCTAGCTGCAGTTGCACAGCAACAGTAGCGGAGAGGGAGGAGCCTAGTTGCAGTCGCCTAGCAACAGTAACCAAGGCATTAGAACACAACAAAGAAGTTATTCTTATGATGTCATAATCAGGCTAGTTAATTGGCTTTCAAAGAATTCCATTCATATTGCCTTCCTTTCAGCCAAGAGGACCAGACTATATACACTCTGTGCACACTCTGACTACATAATAATTCGAACGAAGGACACATTCTCACACCGCGCACGATCTTACAAGATCAACTACATTAACACTTTACACACGATCATTTTGTCTGAAATGGCTTCATTACAAAGATGTACTTACAGGGCTCTGGTGTTTTCGTCACAGGATAAAATCAATGAGGCCCAATTGAGTAATTGGAAGCCAGCCCCACCATCTGAGAACCAAGTGAAGAGGAAATACCCGAGCAAGACTGCTGCAGAGAAGGATGAGTCGGATAGAGCCAGATATATGGAGGTTCAACAGTATGGCAGTGACAAAGGATTCAGCCAGTCAGTCAATGCAGCACTGATCAATAAGGAAAATAAGATGCTGATACAGTTCAAGAAACAAAAGGTCAAAGAAGAAAAAGAGTACAACAGGCGGGCTGACGAGGACATGACCCGTTTTTCTATAGAAGCTGGAAAACAAGGGGAGGAAAAAGCTTGCTTGCAAATCCGTAAAAGGCGGGATGTCGCATATTACAACCTCGAACAAATAAGGCAGAAGAAACAATTGAAACAGATGGCGGAAGAACTGAAAAGAAAAGAGGGAGACTATGTAACGAGACTGAAAAAAGAATATGAAGAGGAGATTGGAGCTCGGGCCTTACAAAATGCAGAGTATAAGAAAAGAGCCACAACAGAGCGGCTTGAGGAAATCTCAAAACAAAACCTTGGGAAAAACAAAACGGCAGAAGGCTTGTACATGGATGAATATAGAAAACAAATTCAGCGTGAAATGGACAGAAAGTTTCAGCTGGGGAAGAAATACCAAGCTGAAAGAATAAGACAGCAGCAGTTACGCTCAGAAAAAGCAGTTGATAATTTGGCAGCCATAAAGAAAAAGCAGGCTGAGTTGATGGCTCTGGAGCAGAGTAACATGGGTGAAGGTTTAGATGAGCTAAAAGCCAAAGAGGCTAAACAGCGGAAGGAGAACAAGGAGAAAACGGCTGAAATGTTCAAGTCTATAGCAGAGTCCAGAAATGCGATGATACGGCGGAAGGAGGAGGAAAAATTAACTGAGCAAAAGAACAATTGGGAGTGGCGTGAACAACAAATCCAGACTGAATACTTGTGTAATATAAAACAAAAGGAAAAGGATCAAGAGAAGAGACAAAAAAGGATCGGTGTTAACGACGTCAATTTTGCCATGATGGCAAAAAAACAAGCCTTTGCTGAGCAGCTGAGGAGGGAGGAACGAATGACCGAAGCGAAGATCGCAGAACAGGCTTCTGAGATGGAACGACGCCGTCACCAGCATCTCCACGGTGAACTTCTCAAAGCTGTGGGACTCCTTGACATTCCTCAAGATGAGTCAGACGAGGATGAGGTGTCCGACGACCAACAGACTGGTGGTCCGTTGTTCGAACACTGTATGTTGCATTGCCCTCTACTCCATCCGGAGCTCAACATCACGCCTGTTCCAATGGAGGCCAAGGAGTCCAGCAGTCTACCACAACCTCGAGAACCCGCACAGCAGAATTTTGCTCAACGGGAGTACGTTGGATGTATCGACTACAAAATGTCCACCAACACACATCAGCCGACAAATGTTGTCCTCCCACCCATTTGCACAAGCAGACAGCAGCCCACAAAAACTGTCCACCCACGCGTTTTCGCAAGTAGAAAGGAGCCCACAAAAACTGTCCTCCCACGCATGTTCGCAAGTAGAAAGCAGCCCACAAAAACTGTCCACCCACGCGTTTTCGCAAGTAGAAAGGAACCCACAAAAACTGTCCTTTCACCCGTTTCCACAAGTAGAAAGGAACCCACAAAAACTGTCCTCCCACCCGTTTCCACAAGCAGAGAGCAGCCCACAAAAACCGTCCTTTCACCCGTTTCCACAAGCAGAGAGCAGCCCACAAAAACCGTCCTCCCACCCGTTTCCACAAGCAGAGAGCAGCCCACAAAAACCGTCCTCCCACCCGTTTCCACAAGCATAGAGCAGCCCACAAAAACCGTCCTCCCACCCGTTTCCACAAGCATAGAGCAGCCCACAAAAACCGTCCTCCCACCCGTTTCCACCGACCAAAAGCAATGCACAGACACTGACACCAAGGCCTCTCAGCAACCCTCAAAGGAACATTCACAGACACTGACCGAGACTCAATCGATCGATTCAGACGACGAGGACATGAGATTCAATTTCCACCGACGCCGAACAGATATCACCAAATTTTGAGAAAACGTCCCGCGAGTGTAGATAAAATGGCAATAGCTATTTTACAATTTAAATCTTTGACCGAACACACCGCAATACCCGCAGTTAGTAGACAACGCGTTTATCCCCTGAGCCACAGCTGCACACATAGGCTATAGTCAATTAACTTGATCTAATTACGTTAACCCCCGCCCCAAACATAAATTCCTAGAAAGAACAGTTATAGTTTTATTTAAAAAATGTTGGATAGTGGTTTGATTTTGGAGGCAACCACTGAAATCAAATAGCACCAACCAAACAAGTAAAACTATTACTATTACTACTAAACTACTAGCCCCCCAAAACTGTCCTTTCACCCTTTTCCACAAGTGGACAGCAGCCCCCAAAAACTGTCCTTTCACCCTTTTCCACAAGTAGACAGCAGCCCCCAAAAACTGTCCTTTCACCCTTTTCCACGAGTAGACAGCAGCCCCCCAAAACTGTCCTTTCACCCTTTTCCACAAGTGGACAGCAGCCCCCAAAAACTGTCCTTTCACCCTTTTCCACGAGTAGACAGCAGCCCCCAAAAACTGTCCTTTCACCTGTTTCCACAAGCAGTTATAGTTTTATTTAAAAAAAATTTGGATAGGGGTTTGATTTTGGAGGCAACCACTGAAATCAAACAGCACCAACCAAAAAAGTAAAACTATTTAAAAAAAAAAAAAACTGCAATGCCCAAACATCAAAATAAAACTACCCCAAACATTATGTAATATTTAAAAAAAATAAAATAAACCATTCAAAAATATATGATGTATCGACTAACATTTCTACCACTGCAGGAACAAGGCTGTATTTAACGCAGATGATATTTGGATACAGTAACCCGTGCCTTCTTGCACATTTACAGTTTCAGCATGAATACAGCAGTCATACCGTTTTTTAAAACAAGTCCTTCTCTCATTAATATAGGCCTTAAAAAGGCTGCCGTGGGGTCGCTTCCTGTGAATGCTGAGATCAGCTCCACCGTCAGGACAGGAAATCCACACAAAACACACAAAATCATATACATTTTAGTCAAAGCAATTTTGTAGTTGATATGTATTTAATTATTTTGTCAAAACTGTGATGTGAAAACTATTAATTAATTTAATTGTTGCATATCTTGACTGTTTCATTTAGAATTCTTTGAAGAATAATATACTCTGCATAACTGCATTCAGCTGAATTTGATTGAAAACTGACAGCTGTGGTTATTAGATGTGACACCACAAGCTGATACTCCTCTAAACCCGAATTTCTTTAGAACAGATATAGGCCAGTAAATATAACTCTGCAAGTGCATTGGCTGCCACACAGGGCAGGAATAGTTAATTAAAAACAAAAACAAAAATGGTGTTTTCTTAAAATAATTAGCCTCTTATTTATACCATAAGACATCTTACAATGTTTAATGTTTGTCATGTTATATAGATTGTTCTGTTTTGTTCTATGACAATAAATGGTTGCACCTATAACACACACACAATGCTCTGCTGATACTTTACTTTCAGACTCTACTGCACTATTAGCTTAAGTTAGGGTATATTAGTGGACTTCTGAACACATATCGATGGTACCAGGTACCGTCCAGTGACAATGGAAAACCAGACCCAAAGCGAGTGGAGGATGAGCCGAGCTGGTACCGTCAGTGAAGAAGGGGCTTTAGTGAGCAATGTAGGTCAGGTTATGTTCTCAATAGAGGACCTCAGGGAAGGAAGCAGCATGAGCACAATGCTCACTTTCATTTTCAGGCCTGTTAGAGGTCCTCCTACATGCAGGTTGGTTTACCTACTTTGCAGTGAAAAGAGGCTGAGTTTCTCTCGGGGAGACTAAAGGTTAGGATGTTTTTTTTTTTTCCCACAGAGGCCCAATGAGGTTAACACACAGCAGAAAACCTAGAAGTAACTGAAGGAAAGCTGGTGGCAGAATTCTAAAATACATTTTCATGCTTCAGTGACATCTGAATATTTTATTTTATAATGTATAATCAGCATTGGAATTGGATTTACTTCCATGGAACGTATTTACTTGGACAGCATTGTTAAAAAAAAAAAAAAAAACATTGCATGAGCATCATTGAAATCAAGCCAAACATACTATATTACGAATATATATATATATATTTTTTATAGAGGAATGAGTGGATAAAATATGTACTGAAACAGCAGACCAGTACAGAACATTTCAACAATGCAAGTCAGAATATAAATCCATATATACTCCATATATATGAGGAGGTAGAAAAGGAGGTGGACGGTAGTACTGCTTATGCTAATACGTCTACATGCCAGTTATAAACAGACATATCTTTGGTTTTAACACATTGAAATGTAATTTTTAGAATACATAATTAAGACATTTAGACTGCTATTCCATGAAAAACATAATTTTTTCAAGTGCTAAGAAAAGACAGTCCTGTTTTCAGCTTCATGACAATTAATATTTCAGATTATCCAACTGTTTTATAAATGCTTCATGGAACTAAATGACCAGATTTGCAGATACATGGTTTTCACTGAGCGGTGGTAATACAACCTGTGATTCTGTTCATCAATGTACTCATAGTATCTGCTGAAAATGTGGTTATTGTTGAGTTGCACAGTTTGGTTTATAGCAGCATATTTAACACCAAAACATAAATTATGTAGGTTTGTGCAAGGTAAAAATCTATTATGACAGATTTTAAGCATTTTTCAGTTACATTTTGCTTTTTCTGTACAAAACTAAGCAGACACGTCTGAAACAGGACTGATGCCTTTCTGTCTTTTGTTAGTTGCTATTTTACTCTGACACTCTTCTGTTTTCTTTTTAATGGATAAAAAAAAAAAATAATAATAATAATTTATGACAAAAAATTGGTCATTATGAGCAACAAAAATGACCACAATGTGCTCATACACAAATCCGTTGTTTGTGTCTTTGTTGCCGGGCAGGGACTCAACACATTTAAGTTATCTGTGATGATAATCTAAAGCCGCCTCTTCTTTTAACTCTGGAAGACAAACATGTCCACACCTGCATGCCTTTCTTGTCCATCAGCACTGACAGATGATCATCTCACTTATGTGCGCATGAGTTCCTTTCAACTCCCACATTATTGACAACCTTGTCTTCCTTTCAATCAAAAACCAAGAGGAGAATATTGAGTGTTAGTCAACAGTCACACTTTGATTATTTGGCCTCAGCTAGTTTTGAATTAAATCAGTGTTAAAAAGAAAATACATCAGCACCATCGTCAACATATGAAACCCACACATTTTAAAGAGATTCTTATCATTGGACCAGCAGTCTGCAGGAGGATTAAAGGTCATGGTCTTTAGTAGCCTTGGTTTTTATCTCTTAGAGCTGTCTGGAGTGTCATTGATCTCTACATGTCAGTGTGAGCTCTCTGCAGCTTGTCTGCTTCACTAAGTGCTGACTTATCACTGACCTTCTCCTCTTTCAGCAGATGCTGAAGAAAATGAAGGAGGTATGAATAGCTTATTTACTAAGAGCAGAGGCGTCTGTGTGTCTGCGTGTGAGTCGGAAGAGAAAAATGTTGCTGCGTGGGTTTTTTTCATGCACTAAGTATTTCTTTTCTTTTTTATAAGCTTTCTCCAAAACTAAGGGTTTTATTTTGTTTTTTCTTATTACGGATACACAGGAGAGGCGAGGCCCAAGCAAAAGTACGAGCAGAGTTTACAAATATTTGTATAAGTCAAACTAAAATTTAAATCAACTTTGGAAACATGACCAAGTCAAAACACTTTTTCTTTTTTTTTTTCTCCATCTTTCTCAGGCCTGGTTTCATGCCTTTGGCAGCTCCTAAGATCCCAGATGGAGAAAGAGTGGACTTTGATGTGAGCTCATCTCAGGACTGATCCACATTTACTGCTGCAAGCTGTTCTTTGGGCTTTGGATAACTTTTTTCAGCTCACATTTCTTCCTGTGATTTCAGGACATTCATAGAAAACGAATGGAAAAGGACCTGACTGAGCTGCAGACTCTGATTGAAGATCACTTTGAGAAGCGAAAGAAGGAGGAAGAAGAACTTATTAACCTCACGGATCGAATTGTACGTCTGTGTCTTCTACTGCATGTGCAGTTTATCATGGATCCAATAAGTGGTGTTAAAGTTACAGTTTGCGTTTACAGAATTTGTTTTGGTCCTTTTCTGTATCAGGAGAAACGCAGGTCTGAGAGAGCAGAGCAGATGAAGATCAGAGCGGAGCGAGAACGAGAACGGCAGAACAAACTAGCAGTATGTACAATTAGGAACGTTTTTATTAAAATCACATTTACAGATCATAACTAAAATACACTATTTAATCAAATATCTAGATAAAGTAAATACATGATTATTTAGTCGTCTATCTATGAATTATACTTTAATTTGGCCAATTTCCATTAATGTTACTGATCAAATTAGTGTAACTGAATGATCAAAAGTACATTTTGCCCTCCAGGAAGAGAAATCGAGAAAAGAAGAAGAAGAAGCCAAGAAGAAAGCAGATGATGATGCAAGGAAGAAGATGATTCTGTCCAACCTGAGTTTCACTGGATACAATGTGATGATTCTGTTGATCATTAAAACGTCATACAGTCTGATAAGAGGCATACGACATGCTGTGTATTAATATGCATCACCACGTGTGCTTCATACCCACCCAGCAGACACAGACAGGGGCAAAAAGACAAACGGAAAGAGAAAAGAAGAGGAAGGTCCTCAATGATCGGCGCAAGGAGCTAAACATCGATCACATGAAGGAGGAAAAACTCAGGTAAAAGGACACAATTAAAAACTCTGACTTTTCACCCAAATTTATAATTAGAGCTCTGTCAATTCATTTGAAATATTTTCCATAACCAATCTCAGATCAAATTCCAGCTCATTTATCATCTGAACACAATAAACTGCCTTCACATTACCGTCTGTGCTGACACAGGGAAAAAGCGAAGGAACTGTGCGACTGGATGCGCCAACTGGAGGCAGAGAAGTTTGAACTTCAGTGCAAGTACACAAAGCAGAAGTACGAGGTAAAACAGAAAGTCGTGTTGTCTCATTACAACATCAGAAACACTGAATTAACAGATTGTAGGCTGCAGGCCAAAATACAAACAGACCATGACAGAGATTTGTGTCAACATCTACCAACAGGTTTCTTACGAAATAAGCACTTTGCCGTGAGAATAAAGTAAAAAATAAAAAAAATAGACAAAGTAACAGTGGAAGTGCTAAAAACTGAAATATGACAGATTTAATAGTCTGTTCCAGAGTGCTGCAGCATTGCCCAACAAAAGCAGAGAAAAGACAACTACAGAGAAACTGATGATAAAAAAAAAAGAAGTCATCCAAACATTTTACTGGAAAAGTCGTCGACTAACAGGTTCGTTTGATTATTGGCCAGTTGAAGCTTTCCAAAAGGCTTTTCCTTATCTTTACACAAAACCTGTTCTTGCAGGTGCAGAATGAACTAATAAATTCACATACAACGTTGTACATTTTGTAATGTGGCAATTTAACAACAGCAAGTCATGGAAATTCCCCACAAAATAAGTTACTGCAACTGACCTCTCTTACGTTGAGCTAGTTACCTGTTGTAATGGAACAATTAGGAGTGAGCCTATGTTTTTTTGGTCAGCTATGTTTCATCTATATGGGATACTAAACTGTATTACTGCCATAAAAACAAAAAGGAAAGAAAAATAATCAAAATTAAAACTGCAAGCAGTGATGTACGGGCCCTCGCACTCCCGCGCGCCGCGTATCCCCGCTTAAAGTTGCTATTTTTGTCTCGTTTCCTGTCTCCAGCAGGGGGCGCTGGCGAGCCGTTTGGCCACGCCCACTCGCAAAACACATATCAGATGTATCCTCTCACCACGCCGGATGTGTGCGACACGTTTCGTGAGGTTTCAAGCATCCGTTGATCTTAAACATCAACTTCCTGTGTCACGGCGAGACATCCAACTTTGCCGCATCGTCACGGCGACGCCCATTGACAAAGTCGAACGAATGTCTCAATATATCATCAACTACATGTTTAGGTTATTGTGACCCGACTTTAGGTTCATGGGATCAACCAGCTCGACGTAGAATGTGAAAGTATGAAAAGTGTCATTTCCACCGGCCAACAGGGGGCGCTATGACTATGAGCGAATATTACCACACAGGGGTCTTCAGGGCGGGGGACTGTTATAAAGTAACGAAAAGTAACGCAATGTAACGCAAAGTAAACGTAAAGTAACGCAAAGTAAACTTAAAGTAACAAGTAACGCAAAGTAACGAAAAAAAAAATGAAGCTCGGACGTTTCCTTGTGTTACCTGTGTATTTTAAAGCTGAATATCACGTTTTATATTTGTACACTGAGAGCTCATCACACTCCTGGTTTTATACACCTTAGTTTGAACTGTGACAAAAAAAAAAAAAAAAACTATAGTATGACTTTTTTGATGATGTTTTTGGATGAATACATACATTGCTTCCACTGTGCCTGTTTTAGTATACAATAGGGGTTGTTTTTTTTTCGGTTTTATTTGATTATTATGCCTTAGCATAACTTCAAATTTTTGGGATGAAAAAAAAGTCATACTATAGTATGACGTTGTGGACAAAACACTACGCCTGGACTTTTTCCTCATATTTTAGACAACATACTAAAGTATTAAGTATTTAAAAAAAAATTTGGGCCCAAAAAAAACATCATATGGCGTCATATATCGTATGACTGTTTGGTGATTTTTGGGTCGATGAAAAAGTCATACTATAGTATGACGGTTTGGACGACCTGTGTGACTTATTTTTCATATTTTATACGACATACTAAAGTCTTAAGTGATTTATATTTTTTGGACTGAAAAAAAATGTCATACATATGACTTTTTTTTAAATTTTTGGGATGAAGAAAATCTCAGCCGTTCCTTTTATTACATTTCGCAAAGTTTTTATGAGGGAATTTCATATTTTTTAATGACGATGTAATCATTTTATGATGTAAAGTATTGCTGCTTTTCTACTCCTTTTGCACAGATCACCGTGCTGAGAAATCGGGTCACTGATCATCAGAAAACGTAAGTCTGTTCTGCTTTCTGCTTTCTCACACATGTATTGCATGAAACCAAGTGGTAATAAATTATTTCATTTTTTTGGACAGCAGACCTTTCACCCAGATGGGCGGAAACACAAAACCATGACAAATAAGTGAGAAAAGACAGAAAGCAAACAGTACGCACAATAATAATCAGGGAAACCCTGCTTAGAATCCAAAGTCTGACCTCATGTAAAGGTTTTTGTAGTGATCTCATCAGGTTTCCACCTCCTCCCATTCCCCCTCCCCCCTGCTTTTCTTACTACACCGGTCTCCATTTGTTTGAGACGGCATCATTAACCGGGTTATTGTGCCAGATGCCCGACAGCACGGCTAAAGTTTCCTGAGCACACCTGACCAAACAGGACCGGGGAAACAAAAAGGGTTCGCAGATGAGAGGTATTTTAAGAAAGGGGCAGCCTGGGATATCCGTGAACAACAAATATATTCAGTCTCAATGGTGAGAGATGGTCTGTGATGGAGGTACAACAGCTGACAGATCTCGTCTGCCATGTGACATCATCCGTGTTCATGTAGCTCACAATAAAACAGTGACTGATCCCTGCTGCCATCCAAATCATCCCTCCTGTTGATCTCATGTACTGTACGCTGCACCACAATGTACTACAATGAGGACTCCAAACAAAACTATACAAATGCCAGAATTGTTTTTTTTTTTATCTGCAGAATTTTGCTTTTCAAACCAACAACAACGTGACAGCAATTGAACTTTTCAAACAACTTTAACTTTGAAATAGAATCGAATAGTGTCTTAAATGCAAAGTTCATCCAAATTCAGACAAAACAGCTAATATTCATTTTTTTTAATAATAAGTTGTCGGACATAGATGCCGAAAACTATAACTTGTAACCACCTAAAATGGATCAGTTTATGCTTTCATGGGTAAACTGCAGGGGTCAAGAACCTGTGTAGCAACAGCAGATAAAGATAGCAGTCAGCTATTTGTTAACAAATCCCCTTCCAACAGGACACCGCTATGAAAAGCTTCAGTTGCTCCAGTATCCGAGGGCTGCAGCAGCTTTTTGTAGGGTGGAGGTTCTAAACCTAGGGGTCGTGTCCCTGAAAGGAGTAAAGATAATATTTGAAGTATGAGATTCTAAAACATAAATCTTGAAAATTAAGTAGTACAGTAAAAAAAAAAAATTACACACATTTCTACACATTGAAAATTATTCAAATTAAATTAAAATAATTAAAAATGTTCATTTGAGAAGGGAAAACTCTCGTCCTGCAACTCGCTGCCGTTTACACAGTGTCACAAGGACTTACTGCTTTGTTGAACAGGATGACAAGCAAAAAAGACTCTTACCTAATGTAATGAGAACGGCAGTTTCACAATGCCTTCTCAATACGATTATGGTCTGCAGATGTTCAATGCAAGTTCAGGAAAACATTTAAAGCCAAGCTTTTCAAACTATGAGCATACATTGCTTCTCATTAAATCAAAACGTTAGGATTACAGTTTCCTTTCATTTCCAAGAATTTCCCCGAAATTGAATGCAGTTACAGAGAGTGATTTGTTTCCATAAAAAGTGAATTTCTAGTGTTCAAACGTTTGAAGGAAAGGCACAATGACCGCAGCCACTCAGCTCAGCCGATATGATTCAACACATATATTTGTGTGTTTCCAATGAAAGGGAATATGCATTTGAGCAGTGCAAATGAGCACTACCTAGGTGATCGTGTGCTGACTGGTCTGATGAATCTCTGCCGCCTTTCTCTTTATTCTCAGCTCAAAGGGCAGCAGGACCAAGCGTGGCCTGAGGAAGTAACATCACACGTCAAGTGGAGGAAAAGTGGCGACGTCAGGCATCCACGAATAATGTTTTCTAAACACTTGAACATGCAAGAACAAAGCTACAACACTGAAAATTTAAGACGCTCTTAAAAATCGTACCTGTGAAAAGAAGTGCATGCTTATTTCACCTGAAGAAATGTAGCAGTCAAACAGTTTCTTGTAGCAGATCACGTGGTGCATTTTGTTAATTTGACACTAATCTGAAAGAATATTTTTTAATTTAATCTAATATTTTTGTCCCATGACTGACTGTCACTTTGAGAATACTTTGAAAAGCAAAGTTGAAACTAATCAATTGTTTTTTTTTTCTGTGTAGGGTTTGTGATTGCAACCAGTAAAAAAAAAAAAAAAAAAAAAAAAAAAACCTTTACATAACAAACTGGGAATAGTGTGTTATTCATCTGTTGTCTTTGGGCTCTCGATTTGTGGGAACTTTCGGCTGAGCATCAACTGCATGATCATTCTAAAAGCCGCACCTTCTTTTATGAGGCCAGATTAGGTTTGCCAAAATTGGGCTTGTGTTGAATTTATCGTGTGGCACATTCGGGTTTGTTTACTTTGGCTAAAATCCCATTTTACCGATGGCTTTTGAATATTAGTCATCCAGGCAGGCTTGATGTTTGCGGGCAATGTTCGTCTTAAATGAGCACATAAATCTATCAGCACTAAATGAAATAATTAAGAAAAGCGATCAGATGTGCCAGAAGTCTCATGAAGCTAAATATTACCGGCGACCCGAGATTTCCCTCCTGGGGGTGGATTATGTGTTTAGAACTGTGGAGGAACAAAGTTCAACTCTACTGAACAATTACATAATACACTGAGTGCAACAACAGCTGCAGAGCCTGGTTCTAATATCTTGTTCTCAAACATCAGAATAAATCAAGAGGGTGGAGTAAACGGGATAAGAGAGACGTGTTGCTAATCTGCCCGGAAGCATTTCAAACTCTTCAGCCAAAACTTAAAGGGGTATGACAAGAGGTGAGAAACTCGTTTGTGCTATAACACTGACCATGATAAATGACAAATAATGAACTCCCCCTGAGTGTAGTGATGTATCACTTGTGCAGCTCAAATTGTACATTCTTTATTGTTACTTTTAAGGTTGACACAAGTAGATTGTTTAAAAATCGCACATACACGTGAAAAAATACGGATCCACCACCAAAAAAAAACGTATGTTTACCAAATGGAAACACATGACTGCTTAAGACAGTGTCATAGCTAATCATCCACAGAAAGCATGTTCATTTTACAAGCTCAAAATACATTTTTACATTGTTGTTTTATGATACTAAAACATACAATTCAGTGCAAAATAAACTACTAACCCGAAATATATGATCTACTAAAGCAAGCCAATGGTTCCAGATTGTAGGCAAAGAAACCAAATTTACATTTAAGACATTTGACAGCATTAAAACCAGGAAAGCAAATTCAAATCATCTTTACCCTCACCTTTTGTTTCTACAAAGCAAACATAAAGTGACAGCATAAACGGATCTACATAATCAGAGTCAGAGTTCATGGATACGCAGCTGAAAAAAAAATCATCATCGGAGTGTTTATGTCCTGTGGATGTGCAGAAACCTCGCGGGGTCATGACTTTCAGAGGTTCGTTAAATTGTCACGTTAACCAACAACTTGAACCGACCTGTGTGCCGCCGTGGTGATGTCATTCACAAACGAGGACTTATTCATCCCTTGCTGCGGGACAAATAGTTATAAATTAGTGTTCCCACCTCATTAATTGCACTGAATTAACAGTAAGTAACACACTGACAAACTCACACGCTAGTCTGTGCTGTGCCAATGGAAAAATTCGACAATATACTCTGAGTTCAAATGTGTGCATACCCTCAATGGTGCTACGGTGCATCATGCGAACATGCTGCTGCAGGGTGTGCAAACAAAGTCCTGCAATTGATTCCTCAAACCTTAGCTGCTAGATTCCTCCGCCGTATCACTCGAGTGTCTCATTTGCTTTAACCGGCCATTCTCTGAGAACACTGTCTAGTCCTTCAACCTTTCTCCCTCGGTTTCTCACAAATACCTGAGAGGGGTGTGAACCCTTAAATCTAAGGGACACTGAGAGGACACACCCAAACCCTGACAGATCTTGGCATTCAGGGTTTAACCACAACTCACCTTTTTCAGCATGCTCTGTGTATCTTTGTCTGACCAGAGTTTGTACAGAAACAGGGCCGCGGCTTTGTTGGATTTGGGGAAATATCTAAGAATGAGGATAAATAATTGTTAAAAATCAGTTTGGATTTGTGTAAATCCAGCAGGCATGCAAAATATAATCTTCTTTTCCTCTCGAATACGTGCACACACAGGCATATTTTCTTTCAGCACACATAGGACCTTACTTGTTTTCGCTGAGATCGGTCAGCGATTTTATCAGGTTGTTGTTTAACAAGCTCTTGCCCATCTCAGGTTTCCTCACGAGCAGGCTGCTGGCAGCCTGGCAGGCCATGGCGAGGGTATCGTCCGACTCATTGCCTTTCTCGGTGCCTTCGCTGAGGAGGCTCAGCAGCTTTGGCAGGGCTTTACGACCTTCAATGACCAGACAAACGAAACCAACGGACTGTTTAACACAAGCAAATGTTTGTTTAGGAGAATGGTTGTCTAGGTAGGTATCTGACTTCAGTGAAAGTGAACAAAAAAGTTAAAAAAAAAAAAAAAAGTTTTGTGGATATAAAAAAAAAAGGGTTTTGTATTTTATGCAATCTCATTGTGTTTAATATCGAATGGTATTTATGTTTAAAAGAAACAGATGGCATTTTTTTAAATAAAGAGAAAATGCTGAAAAATGAACCTGTTTGTTAAACCAACACACTGTCGTTTTGTCGTCTTACCGATGGCAGTGTGCAGGTGTGTGTTCTTGGTCAAGTTTCCGACCAAAGCCACTGCGCCCCTCTGCAAGTTGACTTTGTCTGACGTTAAAAGGGGGCTGATAACCTGCAGGCCATTCAGCTTCTGCACAATAGTCTGGCTCATGACACTGGAGACCTGTGGATACACAAAACCAGATCAGTTCCTACCAACCTGGGACCGCCTAACGTACGAATATTTTCAAACAAGCTGAATCTGCAAGTCATAATTTGAAGTATTTTACTTAGTCACTGTGTCAGCGCTGTGTGACATGTTGTTTTCTTACAATGCCTTCATGTACGGTGAGATTCTGTAGCGCTCCGCAGCAGGCTTCCTGCGTTTCTTCTCGCTGGCTGGCGCTAAGCAACGACAGGTAACTCTGCAGCGTTTTGGAGTGGATCAACCAGCCCGCCCCGTTAGGTTGTGGGTCCTCCACGACGGGGAAGTCAAAGTGATGCTGGACGAGACAGAGAACAGATCATCCTCAGCATGTCTCTGGCCAGTGATCTCTGCGTATCCTCAGCCTTGTCCAGCACTACCTCACACGTTTGCATATTTGCACTTCAGCATACAGTTTGCCTCACACCTCTGACATATGCGTTTTAACGTGTGCAAATAAAAATTACACCGCAAAAAAAAATACACGCTTGAGCATTTTAGTGCTTTGTTTAAAATGTTTTTTTGTTTTTTTTTATATATATACATTTGATTCTCACAACTATGCCAACCTGCATCTAACATTTTATATCTAATATTATGCGCGTGTAACTTTTTTTTTTTTTTTTTTTCAAGTTCTGATTATACTTGAATCATTTGAAGTAATGCAGAATTACCCCATGCTATGACAACTTTTGCAGTGACATAAAATAAATCTGGATGATTTGTAAAACCTCTGTGTGACGATGCTAAATAAAAAAACATACTGCAAATTAAAGCCGATCTCGTGTACTTCATTTTGCAGGATGTGCTCTTTTAATGCTCAGCGACGTAGTGAGAAAGATTCAACACAAAGTCAGCGTTATAAATCTAACAGGCTTTCAGGATTCAGAGCACAAAGTGTCAGTCGATCAAAGTCTTTGAAAAACTGGATTGTAATGATGACTGCTGTAATCTTGCAATTATTGAGGATTTTATGTCTCGACAAACTGACAGGTGCCTGTAGGTGCTGTCTCCCTGTGTCTCTGGCGAGTACAGTATCTTAATTATAGGTATCCGTTGGTGATGGAAAGAAAATAAGAAGTTCCTAGTGTCTCATTTACAACGTCTTTTGCGGCATCTAATTTACGACGTCCACATGTCCTTATCTTGTGACCTACAACTGAACTTAGATCTAAAAGGAACGGGGGGGTGACTGTCAACTGCTTGTCACGCTGTATAGAAGCTGCCCTACGGAGGAGAGACGTTGAGCAATGCTGGGCATCCTTCTTTGAGCGTGCATGTATTTGCTCCTCCTTGCGAGACTAAATGTCCGATATGTTTGATTTTGAATCCAGCCTCCGAGTAATTTTTCTAACAGTTGGGGAAATATTTTGACACGTGTATTCGTCTCCGGTGACTTTATCTCACCTCTTGCTCCGGTGGTTTGCTCGGTGAACTGAAGCAGCCGACGGGGCTGGTCTTGTTCTCACTGTGGCTCCTGTTGACGGTCTTTGCCAAAGCTGTGATCCTGCTGAACAGAGCCGGCGCCTCGGCCTCCAGCTGGAACGTCAGGTTGTGCAGGACACACACACAGTTTTCTACGGACTGTTCCAACACAACAGGACACACGTAAGAGACACGTGTGTTCGTGCACACGAGGTCTGCACGACGTGATGTGGGTCCAAAAGCGGAGCGGCAGTCGTCAAAACTTCTAATGAGTACATTTTGTCGAGAGGTTTTCACTCGACCTAAAACAGAAACTAAGTACATCGAGATATGAAGCCAATAATTATATCACGATTTGGAATGCAAATTCAGTCCAAAGTGACAGGTGAACTAAAGTAAGGTCATTTAACTTCACATGACAAACTGTGCGGCACCGAAGCTGAAAGTCAGTAATAGAAACACATTATTGTACTTTTAAATTCAATTAGATAAATAGAGAAAACAAAGAAAAAAAGAACTGCCCCTCACACGAAAGTATGACATGCATATGAGAGCGACACTGAAAATGAGACTGAAAGCGGGACGGAGATCGAGAAACAGAGCTGTATCAACAGAAAACCTGCGGTACAATAAAGACAAATCTTTTTTTCCCTCGCTTACCTCATCATCTGGTTTTCCTGCTTCCAAGGAGTCTTTAACATAACTGACCAAAGAGTCGACCAAACCTCGACATTTTCTCATCGTCTGTCTGTTGCTTTGCTTTGCGCTGCTGAGGTTTCTGTTAACATAAGAGTCGTGTGTTCATGTTTTGATTTGATGTGTACATTACAGATTAAACACATTCGTGTTAGAGATATTGGTAGCAAACACATACAATCTACATTAAGACTGCCGTACAAACAGAAATATAAGGACAGTATGTGAATATTTAATTTAGTTTGAACTTTTACAAGTATTGTGAAAGGTTTAAATATTTATCAGACTGGACCAGTTATAAAAAAAAAAAGGCCTTTCAGCAAAGGGTTCATTAAGAAATCTTAGATTTCTTTACGGTTCATTACACCTTTATAAACAATTTTATTCTTGTGTAATCTGTGATATTAACAAAACAGCAGTCAAACAATTGCAGCTTTCTCAGAGCGATCCAGGAAGCGTTTGACATTTCAGCCATGTATTTGCTGATGTAGTAGATAAGATAAATGTTATCATGCCGCTTTCATCTGTGACGATGACTTTCGGTGATGTCATACATTCACAATTACAATATAAAAGATGAAAAGACCAATGAAGCAATCCTGACAAGATAAACTTCTCAATTGGAGCCGGCAGCCTCTTAAAGATTTCAAAATTCGGCGAGATAATCATGGTTTAAGGTGTGTAAGGCAGAAAGCCCTTATAAAAACGACCAATTAGATATTCAAGGGAAATCTGATTACAAGTGAAGACAATTCAACAGCACCTCCAATCATCCTGTAAAATTACCAAAAAGTCTAATAAACTTCTTAATAACACTTTTGACAGAAACATTTAGGACTGATTGTATTGCATCTGCCTTCACAATTCAAACAAACAAAGAAAATACATCTCTGTCACCGAAAAACTATTACATGAATGAAATGATATCTACATCTTAGTTTGATTTTTTTTCTTTTTCTTTTTTTGCTCACCGAAGACATCCTGTGGTGTGAAAGAAGACGTCAGGGTCTTGGCTGTTCGCGCTGGTCCGGTTAGGACCCGTCGTGTAAGGCAGGATGACGTGCTCCGTTAACACTGGCAGGGCACTCTTCAGCAGGTCGGGCTTCAGGTTGTCTGCAGAGGATAAATTCCACAAAAGCCCTGGAAAGAAAATGAACACAAGAGCCGCTCTGTCAGCGTGACAATCAAATAGTCATTAACTCCCTGTGCTAAAAAAAAAATACAAAATATAAAAGAATCTATGCTGGTTTGGTCTGACTTGCTTGGTTAGTTTGTGTGTGTGCGTGTGTGTGCGTGTGTGTGTGTGTGTGTGTGTGTGTGTGTGTGTGTGTCTGTACATATGGAGTTGAATATTACGGATCTATGACGGGTACCTGTCAGCTGTTTGTGCAGGTCCACGGAGTCCGTATCTCTGAGCAGAGCCACGGCCTCCGTGATGCCACCGCAGCGCTGTATCTCCTCTTTGTTACTGTCGCTTTTAAAGGTCAAATTTCGGAGGGCAGCCGCGGCCGTCTGGCTGACTCGCGGACCGGGGCTGCGTAGCAGACCCACCAGGGGAGAGATGCCTTTGAGCTTCAGCACCTGGGAGACACCGAAGGCTTCAGGATTAGTACAGGGAAAACGCAGAATGCAATCATTTAACACAAGTGAAATGACAGGGATTTATTTTTAGACCAGAATTACAAAATACTGCTCTCCTATGAAGCCTGGATTTGTCAATACAGATTACACATTATAGTACTAAACAATGCCTCAGTTTGAGAAATGGAGGATTAAAAATCATGACAGTGGCAACACCAACTGAGCCACAGACAGCTCAGACCCCCCCCCCCCAAAAAAAAAAACAACAACAACCCAGATTTACCGCATGTTAAAGTTAATTCTAAACATTTTCATGCCGTCAAACTTTTTTTTTTTTTTTTTTTTAACTCTTTGGGTCAGCATAGGTTCATCCTCTCAGCACCTGATTACCTCCTGTGCAGGAGTTGTTATAGTTAGGGACAGTGCGTGACTGTTATTCAGGTGCTGGATTCAAATTACCTACCAAAGTACGAGGGACTCGCGGGAAATCTCGCATTTCATTTCATTGATGTCGACCTCGCTGTTAAAAGTTCACTCTCCTCACGCTGTATCAGAGCTTCATCAAGTCCTGCTAATGCAAACATTTCCTAATCCTGCTGCTTCACATTAAAACAAATTCTCATTGAACAGCATAAAGTTTAGCTGTGCAGTAAACAGATAGGCCACTTTTCTTCTGTTGTATTTCTTAGCATCGTAGCTACGCAGTGTTAGCCTACTGTTACCAGAACCAAGCTCACTGCATGACTGTATGGGTCATTCAATCCTTCTGGATTTAGACCTCAGTTTAATTTTGAATCTACTGGAGCAGCCTTTAACCAATCAGCATCGACCACCGCATGGACCACCTGCAACTACATTTACTACATTTTCACTTCAACTTCATCACACTTAACCATTCACACTGGTTGCTGATTGGTCTGTGCTTCAGAGTGGTTGAGGTTTCCAGATTATAATCACAGCAAAGAAAACTGAAGCTGTGGGCGATAAGTGTGAGTGAGCCAGGATAACTTTCTGTGTCCTGTTTTCTTTAGAACATCACTTGCTGTCACCATGATAACCTCATGTGTACTCAAATGAACCAGAATTACAATCTTAACGAATACACATTTAATTGGTCTTGGAAATTGCGAGTATAATAACAAAGTAAAACCAGTTATTCTACAATAATACATAGCATGCGAGCCTCGGTTGGACTCCAGAATACTGTGAGAGTGCTGGTTAGTTTTAGAGTCTCTTTGGAGCACAAGTGATAAAACGGTGTGAGGTGACAGCCACGATCAGTGAGATCTAATCTGAGGAACAATATCTTTCGACATGAAAATTCTAAATCAGCACATACACTTGTGAAAGAAAATCTTAAGGGGAGTTTTGACGGACATGTGGTGAGTAGACAGTGACTTTCATGTTGCAGGGAAATACATGTAAAACATTTCCCCCACCTTTGTCAACTGCCATTTCTCACAATGTCCACACTGACCGGTTACAATAGAAGGACATTATAAGACAAGATAGACAGAATAAGAACCAGATAAACTACCTCTTCTTTAGCTTTTTCGTCAATGAAAGTGTTGTGCTGGATGTAAGAAGCGCCACAGTGCTGATACGTTTCATGCTCACTGGAAAGATACTCCACAGCCTCCTTCATAGTGATATCAGCTACTCCGTTTCCATTTAACCTGTTGCATAAATATGAAATGGTTTGTTATACTCGATGTGAGAACGCAAGCATAATTTAATCTTTCAATAAAAACATTGATTAGTAAAATAAAGAAAATCAAGCACGTCGGTCAAGGAAAACTGTATTTTCCAATTTACCCAGAATCCCCTTTGCTCTTGGGCGTTCTGTCGGCGACGATCAGCTTCGAGGCCGTCTTGGGCGTGTCAATTTGACTGTATATGAACTGGCTGTTTGTTTTGGTCGGACTTGTACCGTTTGCAGCGAACCGAGGTTGAGGTGGCGCAATGGTGCTGGTCAGAAACTGAGTGGTGGACCTTTGCTGCTTGTATGTGCGCTGTCTCTGCGAGGGCACAGACGGTTTCGGCACAGAGCTTTGCCAGTTCAGATTAGGCTCGCTGCGGCTGGTGTTGTTTTGACCCGCTGCCATGGAGTCGAGATGGGCGTAACCTTTCTCATACCGATAGGCAGAAGCTACTGTGTTCCTCTTCCCAGTAGATCCTTTGAAGCCGTTGACTGTTTGCCGGTTAGTGTTTTTCTCGAAGCTGATCTGCAGAGCCGGGGGACACATGTGTTTACAATGACAGAAAACACCATCTCGCGAAAACATCTGCAACCAAGTGAAGTGACTCCCAGCAAAAGCAAGATTAATTGTGAAAGATCAAATTTGGTGTGCAACCCCGCAGTGCAAGCGAAGCCTGGCAGCTTCTGTGGGAAAGGCTGTCAAAGAGGTTTTTGGTGAGAAGACAGAAAAACTCCGGAAAGATCTAAAACAGGTTTCGAGACACAAATGGGAGAAAAGTCAACTCGGGACAATACATTTTGAGGCCTCGTTTTCATTAGGACTGCCATGACATCAGGGGTGTTTCTTGTGCCTATTTCTGCAACAACATGCATCAAATAAAGGTTTCAGTTTGATTTTGTGAGAGTTACAAATCAATTCTCAGTACAGTACTTCCATCAGAATTGGGCCACAGGGTGAATTTGAGAAATACTAAGATCTGGAGTACAAAATTCCCACATGTAATCCGCGCCTAAGAAATGTTTAAAAGGCTGCCAAACGTTTTTTGTTTTTTTTATACAATTTTCAGACGACTTTTTAATTTTCACATCTTTTTTGTTTATTTCAGAATTGCAGTGTTTCGTGGATTATTTGTTTGACCAATTTGCTGGTCAAAAGAAAAATATTTTAAACTATTTTAGCAATCGAAAAATGACGTCATGCTTTTTTCAGACAAAAATGGCAAATATTTGCTGGTTCCACTTAGTCAAAACAACTACTTCTCTTTGTCATATACGAGAGAAATTATTTACATGAGTGCTTTAGACGGACAAAATTAGAAATCTGAAGAGAAAACTCTTCAATCATTTTCTACAAACTAATAACCACTAGTAAGACTACTACAACTTCTACTGCTACTATAAAAAATAAATAACGATAATAATGATGATTTTATTGAAGCCTTTAGCAAACATTTTTAAACTATCACAGTAAGTTTTCTTAAAAAAGAAGCTAAAATCAGCCTGATAAAAACACAATGTGCATAGTGCATATTTGAACACCCAAATTTCCGGAACAATCCTCACTCGGGTGTTGCCTTTTCTCAGAATCATTTGTGTTTTCTAAATGATGATACAGCGATGATGATGATACAACCACAGGAGTCACTCTTTCCAGTCATTGGCGTGATTAAGAAAAACAGATGAGATATATGATAACTCACACTTTTAGAGAAGCCATTCCCAAAGAGGACACTCCCATTAGATGTGCTCGAGTACGATTTCAAAGCATCTACGAACACGGAGTCGTTCAAAGGGCCTGAGGAGAAAGTTGAATATTATCAGCTCTGATTGTCATGTTCACTACACATCTGTTTTATAACCCCTGATTTATTGCTTTTGCCTGTGGAAAAAAAAAGAACAGACTTATTGCTTAGTTTCCTGGCAGCACACATGATCTGTGGTTTAGTTACATATTAACATAGTAGATATTCAACAGCAAGGTATTAAAGTCTGAAAAAACACTTCAGACTGGCACAGGCCCAAAAGGAAGAACAAGGATTCGTCAAAGTTTGTTTAGATCTTTACTCATTATTCCAGTAAAGGTCAAACTGCAGGTTTAATTTTACACATCAGCAAATTCTACTGACAATGTTGAATCAATAATGACTTGAAAACTGTATTTAAGTTGAACAAATCAGACTTGTGGAAATGGTGAACATCGAAATGAATAAATTACAGCTATAATTCTGATTTTACAAATGTTTCAGCTGTACATATACTTGTATGTAGATAGATATAGGCCAAGGATATGTATGAAATTTGCTTTCACTTGTATTTTAAGTGACACACCTCTTTTAATGGCTGCAAAATCAGCAACTGCTGTTTAAAATAACAATTACAACATATAATATTTGAGCGATCTTGGTCTCAACTTTTCTGTAGTCTTGTTTGCACCAATTAGGCTATAATTTAAAAAAAAAAAACTGCCCATGAAATTATTGACCCATAATATGAAGGTTTTGCGGTTTATTTTCAAACCATTTTTTTTTTATTTATTTTTTTTCAAAAGGCGTTTCAAATGTTTACCAAATTGACTTGTTTTAAGGGGACAAAAACTTTCTCGGTGTCCCCGAAAGTCCTCCGTATCCTGATCTGAATGTGCCCCGATGTGTGTTGCTGCTCTTACTTGTTGGGGATAAAGAAGTAGATCCGTTCCTGCTCCTGGACTGCCTGGACTTTGTCCTCCGGATAGTTTGGACTTGTTCCAGGACGCGCTGTTGTCCTGATCGGCACTGGCTCATAGACGGCATTGCCAGAGACGTGTCGTCCACATTCCCGATGGAAGTGGCCGATTTCAGGTGATCCAAACTCGTCATTTTTGCTGGGAAAAAAAAATCCAGACGGCTCAGCAACTTCAGAACTGTCGCCGAGAGTCGGTGATGTCTGAAGCCGTCGGAGCGCACCTTGCCCTGCCCTGCCCTCTCCAGCTCGATATGACCGCGCCTACAGGCTCATTATACATGAACTGCTACGTGCCTTTTGCTCTTCCTTCTTTTTCTTTTTTTTTTTTTATCTCCTCAGTGAACAAGTAAAGCACATAGACAAGAGAGCTTCAACCGGAAGTAGTCTAAGACTTGATTTAAGCAGCGGACTTGTATACTTGAATATTTACATTTCATGCCACTCAATCATATATGCAAATACATACTGAGGCTATACTAATTCAACTAAAATCATTTGTTTACTACTATTTTTCAGATCAAGCATTTTATCTAAAACCTGTGATGAGTTTATAAAAACATTGGATTATGTTGTTTTTTTTGGTTTTTTTTAAAGCTGGTTAGCTCCATTTTGACAAGTTATTAAAACATAACAATGTATAAATACTCCACTACAAGTGAAAGTCCTGCATTCAATATCCTGCTTCATTAAAACAAAAAGTGTTATTAGAAAAACGCACTTTAAGTAAAAAACAAAACAAAAAAAATACCAATGGTGTGACAGATATGATCATATCAGTGATAAGTATTGTTGAAACTGAATCGGTAGAGAAGTAACGCAAGTAAAAAAGTACACATGAAGTAGAAAATGAAATTGGGTGTAAAGTACTGTATAACTGAAATACTTAAACACACATACACTTGTAAATATTACTTGAGTACTAACTTAACTTTACCAACCTTTTAGATTGTATAATAAGGAAGGTCCATTTACATAATGAGTACACAAATTCTGCAAAAAAAAACAACAAAAAAGTTTAGGATGGTGCTCACTGGATGATATCCAATATACCATTAATTGACTTAAATACTAAAGGTGGTAAAGACTTTTACTAAATTAAAAACACAATAGCTGCTTACTAGATAGGAAAAACACTTACCAATAGCTACTTGCTACTAATATTTACTGAATTTGTCATGATGGGGGAGGCTACTGTTGCACAATGCAATTCACAGTATTTAGACTGGACTTCAGTCAGACTTCTGTCTATCCTTAAATACAAGTGACAATTCTTCATCACAAAGATTTCTTATTTCTTTATTAGCGATGACTTTTTTTTTTAAATCCTGCTGTTTAACTGTACATCTCAATAAGTATCGATCCAAATATCTGTTGTGAAAGGTTATTAACTCAGTTTAGGATATATATATATATAAAAAAAACAAAAACAGACTCAGCTTCAAGCTAAGTTGCATTGGGTCTATGATAGCCTACATACAGTGCATGTATTTATGATACTTTGAGGTCATGCCATGCAGTCTGAAATACCTTTTCTACTGACTTATCTTTGTCCTCGGGAGAAGAACTGAATGCAATGTTGTTGTTGTTGTTTTTTTAATGCTTAACTGGTGTGAAATATTTGCTCTGGCGAAAAAAGAAAAAAAACCGTGTACGCACCACACCCATGGGTGCTCATACCATCTTGGGTGTGTCTGCGGTCTTAAAAGATCTGGCGAATTTGGTAGTCACCTGTTCCCACACACTCTGTCACCATTCACTTTTAATTGCAGGTGTAAAGGCAGTTTAGTGACTGATTTGTTGAAAGACTTGTTTTTGATGAAAAAGTTTGCCTGTAACAGATGTACTTAGGTTGCTCTCTAGTGGGGAACGTGGGAACCTCACTGAACAGGATCTGCAGTTTCAATTATCAGACGCCATTGTGTGCTGACTCCTCACATTTATCCAGAGCCGCAGTAGTCTAGAAGCATAAAGTCTTTTTTATTATTATTGCTTTCATGAGCACGGCCATCACAATTTTCAGTTGGAATGAACATCAGGTTTCATCTGAAATTCTGTGGATATTAAGTAAATGAAGAACTATGCAGTGCTTCTCCTTCACCGAGGTGACGGTGAATTAAATGTTCAAATTTTGATTATTAGGCAAATGTTGAGTCACAGCATGATTTCACGGCAATATGAAGCGTTAAATATATCTCGGCACGCAAACTAAGGAAGTGGTTTATCTAGTTAATCAACTAAGTGCACTGCACACTAAAGATATATCACATTTTTTCAAAATTTTCTACATCACATGGTGCTTTGTAAAAGAGATTCACATGATTAAATTCGGTCAAAGTTAAGAGCAGAACATTTTCATTGTTTTCCCACTGTATGAGAGAGACGAGTGCAGATTGTCTTTAAGAAGAGAAGTGAGACATGCAGACAGAGTTTGTCCCTTTTCCAACAATATACTACACAGAAAAGTCTTAACTGGCTCATGAAGGATTCGTCGTCTTACAGTGCTACAGCAGAGAAAACAAAAAAAAGAGAACGTACTGACCAAAATGTAAACCATCAGCCTCTAGAGTGTCTGCGTCTTCAGCGCAGTGCCACGGGGCTACTTTCTGTAAGTATTTAAGCACATCAGTCAGCAAACACAGATTGAACCCACAAGCGACTGCATTGGATCCTTCGAATCATAAAAGGGAAACGTTCATTTAAAACAGAAACAACTGGTCCCAATGAAACTACTGCTGGGTGGAATGCAAGTCAGACCTGAGGCGCAAGAAATCACAAATGGTCACACTTATGACCTTTAAGCACAGAAGAATCTTACTGCGAGATAGGAAGCATATTTGAGTGCATAGAGTGAAATCTAGGGTTAATAAAAGCCTTCAGATGAATATTTATAAAACGTATAAAAAATGTCAAAGCGTGTGTCCTGCACTACTTTCAGAAAGGTCCTTCATTTAGAGTTCATTCTGCGGTACGAATCTAAATCTCAAGGGCAAGTAACACATTCAGAGGAGCACACGCCCTCAAATCTTGAAGCTGAATTCAAAGTATTCTCCTGTGAGCCCACTCTGCTGCAGCATTATTCCTCCGGGCCAAAGGCCCCGGGCTCCTGACCCTCTGGGGGCCTCCGCAGGGCCTTGTGAGGCTGAGCCACAGGGAAACCCCGCAGCTTCTCCTGCAGACTGCCGACGGCCAGCCTCATCTGGTCTTCAGCCCCCTGGAGAGATTTCAGCTCCATGGTATAAAAGATGTACAGCAGAGAGGTGGTCAGCAGGATGGCGAAGCACAGCGCAGCCAGCAGGTAGAAGGAGGTCCGGGGGAAAGGCTGCTCTGCTCCCAGAGCCAACCACGGCACCGCTGCGATGGCCAACTCCAGGAACAGCAGAGCCAACCCCATCACTCCGGTGCGCGCTGCCGTGTAGCGCATCCTCTCAGCGCAGTGCAGGCCCACTTTGACTTCTGTACGGGCCTCAGTCACAATGTCGATCAACTCAGCCAGCTTCCCTAGAGACACGAAGGAGAGAGGAGACGGACAACAAGTCAGAAATCTCCCATCATTTAAACCTGCAGTGTGGAACTTTTGTCAATTCCTTGTGGCAGTGAGAGTAATTAGAAAACCGTCATAGCTCCGTGGCCTGCTCCTGCTTTATGTTACAAATAACTCCGTCCACGAGCAGTAACGTCACATCCAGGTCTGCCCTCCGCGACGAGGGAAAGCTACACCGGTGGCTATCCGTGTTTGTTCTCGCCGTCAATCGCTTTCTTTTCCCCCCTTTAATACTTCATAACAACTCTGAACACAGAGGTTCATTTTTATTTTATTTTTTTTAATCAGGAGAATACACACCATTCTTCATTCACTGTTCTTGGACACTTAGTTTTGCTTTCGATGCTCCTCGCCACCTGTGGAACGAGCTTCCTGAATACCTGTGGTCTACAAAAACTCTGCTCATTTAAATCAGGGCTCGCGAGTTTAATCAAACACATTTGATTCACTGGAAAACCTCAGCAAATGTGTATCTTCTATCGCTCTATAAAGCACTCTAAACCATCTTGTTTTATATTGCCAAATCCCAATTTTAATTTCATCTTAATATCTTATTATTAACATATTTCTAAGTGCCTTTAAAGCACTTTGAATTACCTTGCATCTGAAGGGTGCTATATAAATAAATTTGCGTTGCTTATTAGTTTTCTTTGCTCCTACAGCCTTTCAGTCGCCATGGCAGCAACTGTTGCTCCATCCTGCCCTCTTTAATGTCAGCCTAAACAATCATTGCTGGGTGACGTAAAACACATCACTAGTCCGGGAATGTCTCATCAGACACCAGATTTAAAAAAAAATTCATATGCTGTAAAACACAGAGAGATTCACCTCATAGAGACCGTCTTAATCAGGATGGTGCAAACCTTTTTAGCAAAGGCTTTAATGTAATAGACGTAAAATCCTTCACTCCAGCTTTATTACACGTTTAAAGTTGGAGAGTGCAGCAGAAAAAGTCAAAGAGACGACAGTAATGCTGGTAATGCTCTGTGGAGCTACCTAAGCCCCGAATCGAATAGGATTAATATTACAACATAACATTAAATATTCACTCTTCTCCTTAATCTAACCCATTGTTCCGGACAGCATTTGTACCAGGATGAAATTACAAGACATGGTCTGGAATAGACAGAGACGTCCCGCAGGACTGGGCCTGACGGGAACAGGAGTACACGCTTGATGATGGCAAACGCAACGGCACATTTGAGGAGCTTTTGTTGGGTCTTGCTCTCCTGATGACTAACATTTTTGTCCATCATCCATTTATGCTCCCAAACAGCCCTATATGTTCGTGTTAATATATTCACACCTTTTAAATTACCCACATACTCTGATAGGGGTTAAAAGCAGTGACCATCACAGGTAATGTTAAAATAAATACTTTTTGTAGGTCTTTTAGTCATTAAACCAAAATGCTGGACAAATGAAAACTGCACGGACGAAGGCGGTAGACTGAAACAGAAGGGATCTCAAAGTATTATGATTCATCCTGAGGGGGACATGAGTGTCTGTACTCAATTTCGTGGCAATCCATAAATCAGGGGTTGCTGATATTTCAGTCTGGACCATTGGCAGACATTTTCATCTCTTAAACCACCGGGCCAGCGTGGCAAGTAAAAATACCTGCGGCAGAGTCGTGACTCTTTGCTTGTCTGCCACTTCCAGTCTCAGCTGGAATGTGAGGCCTCAGCCTCAGTTCAGCCGTGAGAGCCTCGTGGTCGGAGTACGGGAAAGGACGGTCTGGAAGGGAGCCTTTGGTGGTGGACATGGAATCACAATATATGTCGGTTTTGGAAGAACCCTGGGAGTAACAAGTGGGGAAACGGGCTTTAGGACAGCATTACAAAATCATCTGATGACTTCTGAACTCTTGCTGTCAACACAAAAGTGTCACGACAACGCCGTCACCCACCTGGAACAGGATGTAGTCGATCCGAATCCCCTTCTCAAACGGGACAAGCTCCTTTTTACTGATAAAAGGGTTGTCCGCTATTAGAGTCATGCCATCCTCACATCCCTGCAACACAAAATACTTGTTTTAATTTAGTTTACATCAAACAAGGAATTTCTTCTATTTTTAATACCTGGCTTATATTTTAAAAGTCTTGGCCATTATTTCTGTAAGTTACGATGACATTTTTTTTTTCTCTTCAGAACCCGAGATGTGAAGCCACAATGACAACTGCTGCATTTAGCTTGAGCAACTTCCTGGCATAATGTGTGCAAACTGAAATTGAGCATACAATCATTTTTAACGTGCCACGAATGATCATAACACCAGACTTTAGGGTATGAGCAAATAAACGTTGTATAAAATGGTGCTTAATTGCAGACGTAACGCCTGTTTGACTGCTTACATCGACGTCCCATCTGTGCGTCAATCACTGTCATCGTACCATACATTTCACCATGAAGCTGGTAAAATGTAAAAACGTATAGTGTCACTGACACAAAATATGGCTGAAACCCTAAGAATAAAACCCAGGTGTTTTCTGTGTACGACGGAGCATCATTGTCACTGCTTACGTCAAATTGAACCGTTTCTAAATAAGAGTCTCGCAGTCCAGTGTAAGACCTCAGCAGTCTGTTGCCGAGGTCCCGCGGGTGCATGTTGAGGTCGCCACCGAGAATGACCATGTCTGCTCCGGCAGAGGTGTGACTAACAGACGCAGAAAAACACATTCACCAATGGTGCGAGTTAACATCAAGAAGAAACTGTACCGCAATTATTACGTGTCGCCTGTTAAAAAAAAATACTGTCGGACAATGTCTTGTTGCTTTAAACGTTTCACCAGCTTTAAATGTCAACAGGTGCCGTACGCCAGAAAGAGAAATATGCAAACCTACACCATGTAAACAAATCATGCCTCGTGAGGTACGAGCACAATATAAAAGCGAAGCCACGCTACCGAACGAACTGCTGCAGCTCCCAGGCCTGAACCACTCTGTGAGGTAGGTAAGAGTCCTTCTCCCTGCAGTACTCTGCATGCAGCTGCAATCGACACACGGAGACAGCGTCACGCTGGTCAATGGCAGAATATGATGTGCAAGCAGGACTGAGAAGTGGTGTTATTAAAACCATACGTGAGTGACGTAGACGTTTGCGGTCAGGCTGCCGAGGTTTACGACGGCCATTCCAACTGCTTTACCTCCGAACCAGTCTCCATGGTGAACCTAAATATGGAGGAAAATATCAAACGTGAAGAAAGAGCTGGGGGGGGGGAATAAGCTGCAACGAGACGTTTCAGAAGAAGTCAATGCAGAAAAAAAAACAGTGTCGGTGAATCAGAACATGGGAAGATTTCCCTGTTAATCTATCTTTTGATGTTAGATTAATGCATTGTGACGCTTTCCAAATTCCAAAGCAAAAGAGGACATGCACGCTGAATGAATTAAGCTCAATTTGTTATTGGTGTTGAGCCACCCGTGTTTTCCTTAAAATTCCCATTTTGTGCTCCATCTGCTCCACCACGTTTCAGAGGAGAATGTTGTCATTTTGACGCCACTACTTATCTGACATCTGTAGTTATCAGTTCTTTTGAGTATTTTAAATTTGTTTTGAGTTTTATTTTCTCACAAAAAGTTACACAAAATTTGCACACTCAGGCATTTCAACTTGATGCAAGAATTTTCTAAAAGCTACTTTTTCATGTTTCAAAATAGAGATGCTCTGTTTAAACAGGTTGGAATATTTGTTACTCTTTTACTGCACTGAAAATTTTGATTTACTTCTACAAACATTAGTTTGCAGGTTAAACAATCCAACACTGTGTATGTGAAGGAATTTTCCTTCATCATGGGGACTACCTGTCTCGTGAATCTGGTCACTTTGTCTCAACAGGTTTACCTATCTCAGGAGGTCACTTTCTCCTCTTGAACTCTGTGTTGTCACAAGACGAGGTCTGTGACTGCTATAGCTGGAGACGGTCTGTTGTCCCGAGGTTAACCAAGTTTCAAGGATGAGACAGGTGCCTCTCCTTATCTGGAAATGCAGAACATTCTGGGGGACATTTTAACTGGACCTGGGAGGAACTCAGACATAGAAGGGCTCGACACCTTTACACTCGTCACTCCGTCTCTCCTCGACGGAGGTCTGTCAATACACATCACGGCGGTCTCCTTTATCTTCTTCAGTCGAACTCCACAACTTGATTTTAAATGTAAAACTTTGACTTATCAAGCAGAACTTTTGCTTCACGGCATAACTACGTTTATTAATGTTAAGATTCAGAAGACATCTATAGTGTCTCGAGCTCTCCAGACTTACCATGTAAGGATAACCATTCAGTGAGTAGCGATAAAGAAACGTGTCACGGATTTTGTGTTTGGAGAAAATGGCCAGTCCGCTGCCGATGACCCCGCTGCAGTATGAGAGCAAAAAGCAAAAGAAGCTGAATGGTTATTAATTAATGAGAAGACTCACAGCCCTGGTTTCGAAGGAGATAAACATTATGCTACTGTATTTACCAATCTGTTTTATATTTCTGTGAGCTGCAGAGGGGATTAGAAAGGTAGGACCTTTGATTAATCTCAGTCCTGTGCCTGGGTATGGAGGTCAGGAAGGAATTAAGTAGCAAAAGTTAATCCTTTAGGTAGCGCCTCGTCTTCAGTTAAACTCTGCAGACAAATCGGTGCCATGCAAGTACATTTCTCTGACAGCAGGTTACTTCAATGGCTTTTTGAAGATATGCCAATTTAGCCATGAATTTTAATCACAGACTGAAAGATGTTCAGAGTTAATTTAGTCAATTTAGAAATGATTTCACGGTAACCCTGTGAGGGAGGGGAACAGAAACATTACCTTTTGAAATAATGAGAGTGAGGATGACTACAGGCAAGTTTCTTCTTCAAGTAGAGAAAGTCCTTCTCACTCCACACCTAAAAGAAAACATTTATATGTCACTTAAAAAGTAGAATATCAGACATCTTTGCAGAACTATTATTGTTCCCATAAATATGGATGCAGATTTATGACATAAGGTTGTTTAATTCCAAATTATACCAAATTTAACTACGACTTTGAGAGACAGCTTCCACCAACCTCTTGCAGTAACACAATATCGTGGTCTTCGTTACACAACATTTCTCCAATCATTGCGTAGCGCTGAGGACAGTGTTTGCTTATATAGCGGATCCCCCTGTAAAAACAAACAGAAAAAGAGTGGACTGAGGTTTATTGAATACACTTTTTAAGACGGAAAAAAAAAAAAAGTTTGATGTTTCGTAAACCACAACCACTGACCAGCAGTTCAGAGAGAAGACCTTTACACCGACAGAGTCTGTGTTAGCCATCCTGGCAGATCAGGAGAAGTGATGACAGTTTAAGATCAGGAGTGTCAGATCGGGTGAGGTGACTGGGACAGATCCTATTTTATCAGGTAAAAATAAACGTGAAAACATAAAAATGTTAGATGCTGTTGTCTGAACTCCACTGTTATTAAAGTTAGCCGGCATGTCTGTGAACACAGAAATATCCTCTACATACACATAAACATTGTTGTAAAACAGGAGCAATTCATAGGAAACACAATTTGATCACATAGGCCAACTGGAAATGCACACTTCTGAATCCATAAAATGAAATTTCTTTAAAATGTAAGTAGAATAAGGGTGAAAGGACACAAAAATAAACATGACAAACTGCACAGTAAGCACCAAAAGTGCAAACCTAGCAGACTGCAGCCTGATATAGTTCCAGTTTTTTTACTTAATCATCTTTTTTTTTTAAATTCAGCACCACTCGTTTTTTAACAGCTAAATCTAAACACATTTAAACAGTTCATCTGAAATACTAAACTGTATACGAGTAGATATGAACGTGCAAGTTTGTTTTATGGTTGCGTAGGAGTACGGAGTTTGGGCAATGTGTAGTGTTTATAGTAGTTTTCAGTATTAACATCCATTTCTAAAGCTAAAGACGGGGAGGCTGCAGCTCAGTCGGTAGAGTGGGTTGCGCACTAATCAGTAGGTTGGTGGTTAGATCCCCAGCTCCTCCTGTCCGCATGCCTAAGTGTTCTTGAGCAAGACACTGAACCCTAAAATAAAAAATAAAAATAAAAATTGCTCGAGTCTGCGCGGTTGTTTTGTTGTGTGTGTTAAATAGTCTACGGTTTAAACTGAGCTGACCCAGGCAGGCCTCACTTTGTCATGCAGTAGACAAACTTTGCAGATTTTGGTTTTGTTTTGTTTTGTTTTTCTCCTGGGAGTGCAACAATACACCCAAACAGAGTGCTGACATAGCTCTGATCTGTCTGGAGAGGAAAAAGGGGAGAGGGAGGGGGGGGAAGGGAAAGCAGCAGTGGGGTGAAAAAAAAAATCAAAGGGTCAGAGGCAACAGGGCAGTAAAAGATGACAGCATACGTAAGATACACAACGCCCTACGTCAAGACTTAACGCGAACTTTAAAGGTGTGTGTAAAATGTCGTCAGTAACATAGTAACCAAATAGTAAATGCACATCAAGGACACGTAACAATGTACCTGCCTTTATAGAAACATGTGTCTGAATCTGAATTTGTTTGTCCCCCCTCCTCCTCCCTGAGTTCTTTACCGGTGGATATGTCCATGAAAGTGTCGGAGCGCAACGTCAGTATGGACTCGGCGTATTCAATTCAAATCGCTGGCAGGTAATTGTACCGGACCGGCGAGCTGCTAAACGACTCCAGCTTTTCTTTTTTTTTTTGTATCTTGTTCAGCTCGTCCTGCAGCCGTGAGAAGCTGGTTCCGGTTCCGATAACTTGCTATCCTGTAAATTGAACTCACCTCGCGAACCGCTTTGACGTCAGCTGAAGTTAACGGGAGCGTTGACGTGTGGATGTTGTTGCGTTTTGTCGTAATGCTGGTTTTGTCTTTGCAGACAAAACGCCAGCGAACTATTAATGCAACCCGAATTAATAATTGTCAAGAAAACACACAGTCGGTCGGTCCAACATCTCGGATGACGAACGCTGACTTAGTGGTAGTCGGACGTTTCCATTGCTGTGTGCTTCTTTCTTTTTTTCTTTCTTTCTTTCTTTTTTTCCTGCCGGCGGAAAGTCAGCTTGGTTAAAAAAAAATAAAAAATAATTGCGAGGATTTCCGGTTGCATTTTTTTTTTTTCCGCCAAAATAAAACCGGAGCTTCAGCTCGTACGTCAGCGACGTGGCAACTTGAATACACGTCTGCAGCCCATTTAATCGTAGTAAATTGTGAATACTTAATGGGGGGGAAAGTCTGTGTTACATGAGCTCCACGATAACTTGTGTCATGCAAAGTTTTACTTTGAAAACCTCGTTTCCGACTGGAGGCGGCCTCGCGCGCAATTCACTCTGGGAGGTGAAGTTTTTGCAAATCAAATTGTTAATACAGGAAGCGATGCAAGAAGTGCACACGTAATTAACTTGTGCTTAAGTAAAACAATGTGAAAACACTCTATTATAAACATTTAAAACCCTACTTAAGCAAAATTGTGTAAGTATCCCAATCACAATGTACATACTGATAATAAAAGTAAAGGGGGAATGATAACATAGTGGAATTTTATGCAGCAATGCATATTAATAGTATTTTACTCATCTAGCTGGCTGAATTGAAACTATTTCTAACCCCTTTACATATTTTATATTCTGGTTGCCTAATTTATGATTCCCAATATCCAATATGGGTGTTGGTCCACCTGCAGAGGTTGTGAAATGATTGACAGATTGGGGCTGTAAAAATTGTCTGTGATACCATCTACTATGGATACTATATTTTGGAAGTAGGTGATAGTCTCAGAGGAAGCCTTTGCAGTGCAAATGGAGCAAAAGATCCTTAATGGATCACAGATTTTGGTGCACCACCACCAAAAAACAAATCTTCATAGAATGAATAGGCAAAAAAATTCACTTTTCTGTGCTGCCACAGCAATATTATAATAATTGCCGCACATCTCAATCAATAGAATTTTCTTCTGGCACTACTTCCGTTGTTGTGTCTCAAGAATTTCTGATTGATTGAAACGTTGCACAACAGTTGTAAGACGCAGTGCGAGAACCTTTTCTAAATCATATCGGTGCTGTATGGCTTTTTAATATTGGTATGAAAATAACCGTCATGGACAAAACAAATTAACAAACATGTTTAATGAGTTTTCAGGGGAAAATGGCCCCCAAAGGCACCATGCGTCTTTTATTGTTAGATACATTTGTTGATTACATAGTCCAACCTCTACTTTAAAGTATAAAATTGCAATGCACAATGGTAACAAAGACAATAGTAAACCACCTTAAACCAAAAAAAAAAAACTGCCCACACCATTCAGAATATGATACATTAGATATCTCATTATTAATTATCAATACCAGCACAATCACACATTATTTTCAGTGAAGCATATGGCAAACACTGAAAGTCAAAAGACAACAGAATCAAAACAAAACATTAATCTTGATAATGGCAAAAAAAAAATGTCTGTATAAAAGATAAATTGAGAGACCTGCTAGAGGAGGAGTGTTATTGTATTTAGCTTATGAAATATGACATTCAAAGCCAGGTGCAATTATGCCACCATACAATATCTTAAATTTGAACTTTTATACCAAAATTGTCCAGTGAACCACTCAGAGTAGACACTTGTCTAGCAGGACTCACGGGACAACAGTGAATCCTGTCTCTAATATGAGTCCTGCAATACTTTTAACATCTCCATGACAATGGAAAATCATCAACACATCTTCTGTACCCCCCTCCCCCCCTCCCGCTAATTCTTTTCCAACCCTATAAATAACAATCAATGGTCATACTCCACAGCACAGAGACAATAGTTCTCATTCAAGACATTTATTTCAATTGATTTAGAAATTATTGTCATGTCAGTAAAAAATAATTGTCTCAAATATCAAAACTGAACTTTTATCAATGGATGCATCTTCTCCACACAATACACGGAGAAGGGTGAAGCAAATGAACCAACTTCACAGCATATCTCTTTTTTAAACAAAAGAAACAGTGATTAACTTCTCTCCGCTTTAACCATGGTCTCTGTGCTGAGTTACTTGATCACAAATATGAACATAAATTCCCCCCCAAAAAAGAAATACTCCTATGTAACACATATTCCTTTAGCATCCACTGACTCACAGTACAGAAACAATTCTTTTTTTTTCTTTTATTACGCTACATAACTCAAGGCAGAAAATAAGCACTGTTGTTGCTGCACCCCCTTCTTGATCTTTTTAAGTGCAACCGAGCACACGTCTTCAAACAGAGAGAAATAACAGGGGATCTCTTAAGTAAGGCAAAGCCCTGGCTTTATGTCAGGATTGTAATAATACAAGACATCCTTAGTGTCAAAAGTCAGTAATAGAAAGATGCTTGTAAGACCTGATTTTTTTTTTTAAATTGTGTGATAAAATATATAAAAAAGCAGAACCTTGATAACACGGCAACACAATTAACCTTCTCCCTGTACACATGGACTGTAAAACTTGGGACGATTTTTTTTTTTTTTTTTTTTTTGTATAACAGGCTACAAGAAAATTTGTTATCCCATCCCATCCCGCTCCTCTGTGTGCCCGAAAACTAAAACTTCCTCAAACGATGTCGATCTGAGGTTTCTTTCCACTTTCTTTTCAAACAAAATACACCTGTATGACTATTTTCTGTTCATTTAAAAACAAGAGGTAGTAAAAAAGGCAATCAAAAGTGGCAGGTAATGATAAAATCTTTGGAGAAAAGGCACATGCTTTTCTAACAAACCGACCACAACAACACCGCCTGGCTCTGGTTTCCCCCCTTTCTGTGGTCCTATTCTCTACCAACTCTTTCAATCCTATATACACTTCTCTTGTTGCTCAGAGTGTGTTCCCTTGGATACTATAAGAGTCTTTTCAAACCTACACACATTCTCATTCCCTCCATAAAACATTTCAAGCTCCATCAATTACCGATACAAAAGTGACCCACTTCATCTGAATCATGTTTAAAAACATGGTAAAATAGCTGGTTGTCCACAATTCTTCAAAATTTCTTTGAGTGTTGGCACGTTGAGATTCACTCTTTTTTTCCTTGTATACTTTTTTTTTAAAGCATAAAATCTGTCCATGTTAGTCCGGTCTACCATTGTTTGAATGTTTTTTTTGTAGCATTTCCTGGATGGTTGAGCTGGTCGAAGAGAGATTGTGTCACGCTTTTTGTCTGGCTTTTTCAAAACCTCCCTGAAGAGCTGTTAGTCTTTAACAAGTCTGTAGACGTGATATTGAGCTCCGTGTTCACTCGTGGAAACCTCAAAAACAAAAGCTATACAGAGCAAGGTCTCCTGTGTGTCGCGGTTTGTCACCACCTGAGGAGCAAAACAGAAAAAGGAAAATGAATAACGTGAAGCAGCGCAGTTCAGAAATCTGACCGAGACGATCAGTTTATTATTTCTTAATTTATTGAAAGGAATAGTTTTTCCCTGTTTCCAAAGCTAGTCTAAGCTAAGCAGCTGCCCTACTGTAGCTTCATATTTACGGCACAGAAATGCGAGATTCCTGTTTAATATAACTGAGCGGCTGTTACCTGTAGGATCGTGAAGTTTTCAAGAACACTGTTCATCATGTATTTTTCAGGCAAGTGTTTGAGTTTGTGGATAAAGTTGATCATGTACTCGCACATAGGAGAGCGGTGGATCCTGTAAACACACTTTCCTCCCTCCAGGCGGGCGTACTCCGTCTGCAACACACACAGGAGGGTCAAAAACACACGACGGTTGGCTGGAAATGAGAGTATCAACCACATCAAGGCGGGTTCTTACCTCTACCTTCTCGACAACCTGCTTGCCAAACGAGCAGACTTTGGTAGAAACAGTGATCGTCATGTTTTCAATGCTGCTGTACTGACTGCTGACGCCGTAGAATGAACCCGGGCCATCCGGCATCCCGCTGCTGTTCAGATCAGCCTGCAGAGTGCAAACATTTTATCACAACGATTACATGTACATGTTTTGACACACACAATAACTAAAGTCCCTGATAGCACATGAACGTTAACTTAAGGCATTTTTGTTTCTGTGAAATAAAAAAAAATCCTTGACATTTTTGGGAAACAAAATGTGTGAGACTATTTACACGCAGAAAGTAAAATGTAGTGCACATCCCGGAACAACACATGGTGCATGTCTATAATCTTAAAATCACGTGCTCAACTACTACAAGCATTATTACGTCATAAGAAAAGGCAACATTTTACATAAGCTGAACTACTGTGGAAGAGCACAGTAATAACTAAGTGGCAGACAATAATAACAACTCACCCAGAATTTTACTAGGAAGAAAGCATTCTGAGGGCCTTTCTCATAAAGCTCTTTGAGCCCGCCCTTCTTCTCAGGGAACTTGTCGTAGATCTGCCGGATGTCCACGGCCTCAAGGAGCGGATCGCTGTAGGAGGGATTGGTCTGTCCAATGTGGACAAACAGGTGCTTGCTGTACTGCAGGGGACAGAGACAGAGGAGACAAGAAGGTCAGCTCCTGAACTTGATCTCAGCGCAGGAAATACTGCGAAGAGAAATCCAGTTTAAACTGCTCTATGTTAGAGCCACAACATACACACCTCTAACACCAGATGTGACCCAAAATGCATTTTAATGTTCTGTAATTCTCAACAATTGTTGTACATCGGAGACGAGAGCAATTCAGATGGAACCACACAACAAAATGTAAGACATTTTCCTCAGGAAGGTATGACAGCATGTTTGGTTGCCAAATGTTGAAACTTCAACTCACATTGTCTGGGTCTCTCTGGACCTCCATGAAGGCAGAGTACTCCAGCATACGCAGCTTAGAGGAGGCAATGGTCCGATCTTGCCACACCGGCACCGCAGTAGCACTCGGTGGAGGAGGCGGCGCCAAAGGCTCATAACCTGCACGTGAACGCACACAAACACATGCATTAATAAAAACATTCATTGTTGTTTTAATTTTTTTTTGAAACATTCACACAAGAGTTTTACTTCATACTTACTTGGTATGGATTGTTGTACTGGACCTGATAGGCCCGGGTATGGGGGCTGTGGAAAAGGTTTGATACTGAAAGACAATGAATGACCCAGTCAGACAAAGACCTCAGTCTCAAATGTTTGTGGCACATTTATCCTACTATGTCTGTATTTCTGGTAAATGTCTTTATTGTGAAAATTTGTTAGTGTCAAAATGTAAGCATGTGTTGCTGCACCAGCTAAGCGTAAGTCCACCTGCTTCATTGCTCCGTGATGACGCAAAACAGCATCAGCTAATTATATTTTTGCTGACAAATGTTGATGAGAATATTTACTGGAACGTTTTAAGTGAACACAAGTCATCAAACACTGTGAGGATTTATCTGTCCTATTCCTCTTTTTCACGATCACAGTTGAAGCAGTTAATTTGCCTGGTGGTGGTGGTTTACATCAGTGCAGGAAACATACAGTACAATACAGTGTAGAAGCAGAGTTAGTGCTGCTTCGTGCTCACAGTTGGACCTTGGCTAGGGGAACTTACGCATGGCTGTTGCGGCCAAGCACAGTCCTTCCCGGGTTGAGATCTAGAACCAGCCTGGTGTGCAAAAATGTGATTCGTTAAACATGCCCTGCAATACCCACCTGACATAAAACCTAACCTCCTCACTGATACACTCACTCATTTGTAATTTTACGTTTCTCTAATGCCAAGTTCTCTCTTTAGAAACGACACACAGCTTGATGTCCCTCCACAAAGATCCTGTGGGTTCAGTAAAGGGGTTTACTTACTCCTGAGAGGGTCCAGGCTGTCCTGGGATTGGAGCAGGCCAGAACTGGAGAGTCAGAAAAAAGGTCAATTGCCAGTTGTTGTTTTTTTTTTTTTTAGATCAAATGAAATGTAATTCTTACAACTAAAAACTGCGACAAAATACACTCAAATTCTGCAATCGAAATGAATGGATGTCTCACTCTGGCTGGTTGGTACGGGGCGGGAGGCAGCGGCGGAAGATGATTTTTTATCATACTCGGGGAGACGATCTGTGCAGATGACAGTGCTGCCATGTTCTGCAGGGCTTTGTCTTTAGATGCCTGATCCTGCAGGTTGACAAGAGAGAAATGAGGGAGGTCAACCACAAGGTGGCAGCATGACCTAAACACAATCTAATGCTGCATGTGATCCTAAATGAATGAATATAGGCACTGTTTAGTGTAGTGTGTTTGATGAACAATAAACATTTGAATTCTAAAATGAATACATTTAACTGTCAAAACAAGCCTGACATTAGCTTAGCTTAACAGTCTGTATTGTCCGAATAACGTTTGTTTGTAGGAGCAATTTGACAGAGTGAAGCAAAGAACAAAGAACAGAGAAAATGAAGCAGCGTTGTTCCAACAAATTGAAGGTCAGTGTGTTATCAGGATCACCACAGGAAAAACAAAAGAGATTCAAGTTGCATTGTCTGAGAGTAAACAAGGACAAATTCAAGTTTTGCTGAGTGGATTGAAATCGGTAGCACAAAAGATATCAAAAGCCGACCAATTTTTGCATTGAAATCACATGAAGGAGTTATTTTGAAATGGTGCATGACACATAGTTTCTGATTTACCAACACATCAAATGATATTTCAAAAACACATTTTCTTGCTCTTTTTTTGATGTTTGCAAAAGAAGGCCGTTTGGCCAATAAACTTTGCAAAAAGGAAAAAAGATGCCTCAGAAGTGAGGCCCCGAATCAAAGAACGACACCTTATGCAAAAGCAAGCAAGACTTTGATTTTGGGCAGAGGCTGGAGGGAGATTGTGCTATATCAGGCAGGATGGGTAGAAATATTGTGTTCAAAGCGTGGCTGTTTCCTAAGCATTGCCTCATTATGGGATAGCGATGGGGTGGGACGCCATGCCAGCAGAGGGCCATAGCAAAGGTACAGTGCACTGGGGCTGCCAAACAAAGGGGAGGAGGGAAGCATATTGCACAAGTCAGATTCACTTACCAAATTCATTGCCTGAATCAAAAAAGAGAAAAACCATTAGTACCGTGCAGTCCTAAATGATGTGTTGAGATTAATTTAGTTTTGTGGGCATGTGAGTTTGATAGTGCTTTCAAATCCAAGTTTCTTTTTTATATTGTGGACATGGTGTGCAGTGATATAAAAATGTAAAAAAAAAAAAATTCCATGTTCATGTAAATACACCATGAATCAAGAGTTTTCTCTGGTATAGCAGTTATGCAGTTCAGTGGGGACTGGGGGAGAAATGTGAGACAGTTTCTTTATTTTATTGGACAGCAGTAAAACCATGGGGAGACTTCGATAAATCTTTGCACAATATAAAGCAAAAGATAAGATAAAGTCTGTGTATAAATGGGGAACAACCCCGCCACCCCCAACAGTAAATCAACAGGATGAAAATCTGAATGAGGTCAGACCCTTGGAGGTTCAGTACTGAACAAGCCTTCAGTGCATTACGTCAGATGTACAGCTGGTACACACAGTCAGTATTCACCTCAGCTGTCACACTTTTTACTTCACATTTGTTCAGCTGATGCAACAATATAACTTTATCCTATTAAATCTAAAATATGAACTTCAAAAAGTAGCCTGGAAACTCATTGTTTTTTTTAAATGTGTTTTTCTACAACTATAAATACTTGATAAAGCTTTCGAAAAGGGCGTCGGCCGGGACTACAACACTTCAGGAGTTATTCAATATTTAAAAGCTATTAGAAAAAGTAAAACAACAATAACAAACTTGTCTCATGCAATAACCTGACCAAATTGTCCAATGTGGCTGAACCTGAGGTTAAAATTAAAAGCTCAGTAAACAAAACAGCAAGGACACCCCATGAGATAAAGTACATAATGAACTGCATAATATGTGGCATTGAGGGGAATGGGTTTAAATAGTAGACAAAAGGAGGAAATATGATACAAAAATGTGTAAAATCAAATATGTCACCTTTTACTGTAAAGGCATACAGTTTGTGAAAAAAAACCATCAATGTTTACTTATCCAAAAAAAAAAAAATCTTTGTCACATCAAAGTGATTATTATAATTTTTGTAAGAGCTTTATCAACCCCTTCTTGCAGGGAGGATAATATTCACTATAAATTGTAAGCCTAAAAAATTGGTACTTTAACTGCTAACCGCTGGCTAATTTTTAAGCCTGTCCACAAAGCTGACAAAGCACAGTGTTTACACATGCTGGCCCCCTCAAAATGATAACCTAAACAAAGTAAATCTCAAGCAGTACATCTTAAAATTTACAGTAACTTTATGATCTATGAACATTTTTAAAACATAATTTCTGATGCTTTAATGTGACACGAGTGGAAAGGTTACAAAAGTGTTCTTTGGGATTCCTGTGGCTTCAACGGGGAACGGCTGGAAGGCGGGGACGTCTTAATATGATGAGAGTTTCTAACAATTCTATGAAATCAGGATGAAACTCCTTGACATCTCATTTTCAACGGGTTGTTAAACTTTGGATAAAGATAAACATTTGTGAAGACCTCAGAAAGCGGATCAAAGGTTGATGCATCCACTTCCTTTTACGTTCGAACACCAGCTGCTGCTGGATACAGCATGTCACCGCTGACAAGAAGACTTCATGAAAAGGTTTTATTGTAAATAAAACCGGATCGCTACGGAAGCTGCTGTCCCCTCGAGTATTAGTCTGCATTAAGAGGTTAATTTGAGTTGAAGCTGGCACTACAGAATGTCACAGTATCTTTAGTATTCAGCAGTGTCTGCATATTATATACAAATATGTGACGATGTAAAAACAATAAATAAAAAAAAAAGAAGGATTGGAAGAACTACAAGACAGGTCAAAAGGAGTCACATTATGTCAACAATGTAAGATTATTCTCAGTTTATGTTGAGTTTTACAAAAGACATCAGAAACAGACACCTTGTAAGAACTAAAGATGTCAAAGTAAAGAGAGCTTTAGGGAAAGATGAAGTCTCAGAGGAGAACAGTAAACTGCAGAAGCATGGCTAGCACAGAGGACAGGTACAGAGCTGGAGCAACATGCAGCTAACTGACCTTTCACTGAGCTCGTCATGCCATTTAGTGCAGCATTCATTTCAAACATATGAACCACATATTACACTTTACTCCTATGGGTGAGCGTACATCTGTATTTAATACAGCTCAGACCGAGAGTAGGACTTAAACTAAATCAAGCTTTGTCTGTTGGTGCACTGCATGCATAGCACAGAAGCAGGATTGTGACAATTCCTTCCAGAGAATAAACTCCTAAATGTTATTCAACATATTTTGCATGGCAAGCGTGCATCCACTTCTGTAGCAGGAACAGGCCTTACTTCAAAGTATAGGACTGATAGTTATATTCACAAATTAGCTGGTTAGTGCAAAGCCAAGCCTTTACCAGCCCCGCCGAGGCCGCGGTGAAGCGCATACCTTTAGCTTTGACTGGATCTCGCGAGATTTTCTCCGGGCGAGAACCTGCAAGTGGCTAGAAACCTGCACAGAAGAATAGCCAAGAGGAGGGAAGTGGAAAGGAGACAGGGAGAGAGAAGACAAGGGAAGAAAGAGAGAAGCCGTAACCAAAGAGGAAAGAGACGCCCGGTCAGTGTTGCCGGGGGGGGGCAGGATGGCGGCACCTACCTTTATACCCGCCTGGTATTCACGAACTTTCTTCCGTGCTAACACCTGTATATGACTAGACACCTAAAGGGGTGTGAGACAGTTTTTGAGCATAACAAATAACATGCACTCAAACCCATGCATGCACAAACACATCCACGCAAGTGCAGACAAGTACAGTACACTCATTATTCTTCATTAAACAACAAACACATGGGATCTAAACAGGTAAAACAAACAATAAAAGTGGATATGAAATTGCTCATATTCCATATTAGGGCTGCACAGTTAATTGAATAAACTCATTAATTTACTTAATGACTTTCTAACCGACTGAATTTGACTCTTGTTAATACGTCTGGTAAATAAATTCTTCCACACAGGCGCTCAGCCTGTCCTTCATAATCCGCAGCTGCCTTAACTTGATTATAACTTCAAAAACAAATCAAAGCTTACCTTACTAACAAACAACCAATCGCTGCCAATTTGATGTTTATGTTCACACGCACACACTTCACACTCCGCAGCTGCCATGCTCCCTCCCAGCTAGCAGCTTTAAACAATGTAACTGAACTATGAGGGACAACGAGGCCAACGAAAATCAAACGTTGGGAAAAACAAGAAGCAGTCACGGTGCGGTGCGGATGAGGAAGAGCTGATAGGAAGAGCAAATACTACAAGAAAAAAAAAAAAAAATGTCCCCACTGAAGGAAAACACGACCAGCTTGTTTCACCGTCTTAAATACAAGCAGGGCACAGATTATGATGAGTGAAAAAGCAGCAGACACTAAATCTCTGACCGGGAGACTTTTCAGACAGAACAACCTGGTGTTTGTTAGTTCTACTGAAAATGCTGAAACTATTTAGTTCAGTGCGCACTTACGTCAGGAAATACAGTATGTAAAGTGTCGTATTTAAGCTATTTGATATTTGATTTCTTGTATTAACAAGAAATGTGAAACAATTCTGTAATTCTATTTCAAATTTTAAGCGCTTAAAAGGGGTATTAAACATTTAACCACTCTCACTAATACACAGTGTGATACCTTCTGGGCAGTAAAGGACTAGATTATAGATTTTGATGTAAAAAGAACCAAAACGACAAAAGTTTTCTCGCTATGGAATGTTTACTAAGTGTTTCTTAGGTTCTCAATACTTTATTGTCTGTTGCAATGTGCAGCACAAATAATTAAAAAATATATATATATATATATATTTTTTTTTTTACAAGTGTACATATTAACAACGAAGCCCATAAAATAACTCAAATAAAAATAACAACAACAACAAAAATCCCATCAATCCCACAGAAACCATCCTGCTGTCGTGAAAAGTCACTACAGAAGTTTACTCTTGGTTTTTGTTTTTTTTAAACAAAGCTCAATATTTTTTAAACATTTTAAATACAAGTATTTGCATTCAGGAAACGTTGGATAAGTTTAGGATGTAGGGATGAGTGCTACGGACAGCTTAGAGAAGTCAAAGAATTAAGTGACCAATCAATCGTTTCTTAGATTTTGGTGATTTTATAGGATTTGTTAAAAGAATTATATGTAAGGATCGAGTAATCCAATTCTTTGTAAATAAGTATGTCACCAGGAACTATAAATCCATTTAAAATTGTTTTGTTGTGATGATTTGTTTTAACTGTGGTGCATTTCGTATATATTGCGCCATGAGTAACTAAAACCCAAAATCATGATGTTCTTCTCATGCAAACACCAAACTTATGAAGCTCGTTTACCTGTTTTCTTGTGCGGGTTTTGCCTGTCCTCAGCTTGATGTACCTTGCTATCAATTCATTGCGACCTGTAACAAAGAACAGGAAGAAAATTCATGAAAGAAAATGTTTCCACATTTGTGGATTGCTGATAATACCCTGAAATGGACAGAAGGTGGCACTTTTGTCATTTCTTGAATTCAGATTCGGAGGAAAAGCAGTTTGACCTTTCCAACATCTCATCAGACTCAGCACTCAACACTTTTGTCAGGAGTCGCAGGGCACAATAACACCTCTGTTTCCTATAAGGCATTTTTCTAAATCAGACAGATATTACATGGTAGATTAACTTGTCTTTATTTGCTCATTTCACACCTCCTTAATGTCTGCTCACATGGCCCTGCAGCCTAATTACAGAGAGTGCTTGGAAAACAGAACCATGTTTTTCAAGACATAACATCTACGTTCCACATTCTGCACAACCTGTTTGTGCAGAGAACAGGCTTCTATTCTGGGCTTTCCTGGTCCTCTTTGCATTCAGTGCTGTGCACGAGATTTAACAAGAAGCAAACTGCAGCAGCGACCGAGCAAAAAGTCATCTTTGGTGTATGAGAAGTACAAAAAGCATTATTGCTGTGTCTTGAGGGAAAGACCGTCCATTAGTCTTTTTCACTTCTCTTCTCTGCCAAGTCACGCTTATACTGGATTTCTGTGGCTGAACATTGGGCCAAAGGGAGAGGTTGAACCGCTGTATTATTATGAATAATGACCGAAAGTCATCTAAACTTGCTGACAGAAATTTGCACCAAAAAAAAAAAAAAAATCCGTGCAAATGTGGCTTCTTCAACACATACAGTATAGACACACACAATAGACTGTGTCAGTAGTTTAACATCTTTCCAGACACGTAATGACAGGAGAAACAAGACCTGTTTTTTCACACACTCTTTAAGACTTGGCCTCCAAAAGCCCCTGGTTACTGTAATTACCATAAAAGTACTGCAGCCCATCTCCAGCAGGCTTGCAGCACTCACTGTACAAGCCAACCAGTCAGTCCGGCGCTTGGCCAGCAGAGCAGAGCTCAACTGTCTGCCGATACTGAGGTAGCCCCTCCTCTTCTGCCCCGGGCCAAGGATGGACACACCCGCTCCAGCGCCTCCGCATTCCTAGCATTCCTCTAAGCCTGTCACATCTGCTCTAGCCAGTCTGATTGGCCTGGGCCTGCGAACACAGCCAGAGCTCCACTGAACACACACATACTCATATGCACTTCCCGCTCAGGGGGAAGCAGGGGTTAGAGCTGGGGGAGGGGAGGTGAGGGCCATTAGGGTTGGGGTAGGGGGTCGAGGGGCAAAAGAGGAGGCAGCTGAAAAGGGCAGTAACTCTTGGAGGAAACACAAAGCCATAACTGTCTTTGCCAACAACTGCCACCTGGCAGCAGAGCAGCCCTTTTCCCAAAACAACACCACAGTGTGACCCCCGCAGTCAACGGCCAGCAGCACCTGCTGCCGACAGTCCCAACAGAGGATGGCAGAGAAAGAACAATGCCAGTTCGACCCCCACCCAACTGTCACTCTCAATCTCTTCAGCAGGGGGGCAGAAGGGGGGAAACATTGCATCGCCCCAACCACACAGGGTTGAACACATTTCTTGTTGATTAACAGAAACTCAGATCCAATATGAACTTAGACTGAGAAACATAGGAAGTTGTGGGAGAATGGTGAAGTGGAGCAGACTTTCAGCTAAATCTGTTGTTCACAATTAAAGTGATTATGGAGGGGATTTCAGCAAACTTGCCGCAGTGTTGAACACACTTAGTATTGTGTGGTGAATCACAAATCGGTTTTCTTCATCTTTTGAACCCTAAAGCTCTGGTTGTGAGCTGAGATAGCATCGTCAGTTGTTATTCCTCCAAAACATCTGGTTGTTATTGAGATATTTTAAATCAGTCCTTTTGTTTTACGCGATCTACAGTTTGGTGCTAAGACACGACTGTGAAGAGGGAAAGTAACTCCAGTGTTTGATTTGAAGTTTAAAACATTTTATTAAACGCTACTATGACTTGAATATGGAACTTTAAAACATGTTCACTGCTATTTCTTCTGCTCTGTCGGAGAAGATAAAGTAAATCATGATACCATCACATCATATTGATCAGAATCATGAATCAACCACTTCACATCAAATTTGAGAAACTATAGCATACAATGCAACCTGAAATAGGCTCAGTAGGCTCTGTATTCAGAACAGGAGGGTGGCAACAACAACAAAAACACACACAACCTGATATACAATATTAAAAAGAAGGTCCCATTTATTTATTTTTATTTCATTTGTGTATATAGTCTGTGTGTGTGTGTGTGTGTGTGTGTGTGTGTGTGTGTGTGTGTGTGTGTGTGTGTGTGTGTGTGTGTGTGTGTGTGTGTGTGTGTGTGTGTGTGTGTGTGTGTGTGTGTGTGTGTGTGTGTGTGTGTGTGTGTGTGTGTGTGTGTGTATTAATTGCTCTTATTTTGTTTTCTAAAATATATTTTTTTCTGAAAGAATTATTTTTTTATCCATCTTATTTCTTATATCTTATACGTATTTGTACTTTTTTTTTTTTCATGTTGTGTGCACTTTTTGGTTTTCTTTGCTTGCTTCTGTGACGACCGAATTTCCCCACCGGAGGATTAGATTAATAAAGTCAAATCTAATCTAGAACTTTGACGAAGCAGCTGAAGCAAACACACTTTTTGTGGCTTCCGCCAAGTTTCTCTTCAAATCAAAGACCCAGTTTGACTGGTTATATTAGCTGATCATGTATTAGTCACTTTGCTTCCTCAAACCTTGACAAGGAAAATAATAGAAATGTCTGTGTCGTCAAAGTGCAGCAGGTTGAACAGGCGTCTGCGGGAGGGGGGGGGGACAGTGGTCCACACTGCAAGGGATCATGACAGGTGCATACAAATAGACACACACACTTGCATAGATCACATGGACCGCCTCATTGTCCTCTGTCTCTATTTTCCCCAGCTCGTTCCATCTCTCTACCCCTTTTTCAAACAGCTCATGACACCCTTGTTGATTGCTCAACACCCACACCGATCGCTGCCATTCTTAACCTCTTCTCTGACAGGACCCGCCCATCTTTTTCTTTTTACTACATGACCACTGGAATTTTCCACTTCCACGCTAAGACAGTGAGCAAAAAAGTAATCTCTTCATTGCCGTTAACCCCCCACCCCCACCCCCAACCCTCCCACCTTCGCCTCTGCTGCACTGTCTCTCCCTGTGAACCCTTCCTACGCCCTTATTCTCTTCCCTCCTCCCTTCTCATAACATTGAGGTAATCCTAAATTGCTAACATACTGCTCAGCCATGACTAAAAACATTCCTAACATCTCAGCGAGGGGGCTGTCAGGGAAGCACCATGCCTGCTCAGTCAGCATTACCGGCTGCTCGGCCCCTTCTCTTATACCTTTACACACACATTCTCTCACAAGCGTGCACATGCGTTGACCCTGCTGCTTATTCAAATATGGTCTTTGAAGGTCAGAACAGTCAAAAGCCACCCTTCAGAAATGTACATCTTTCTTTCTTTTTTTTCCATACCCACAGTGCTTTGCAGCGGTGACAGCTGCAGGGCTGAGACAGAGAAAAGGTGTGTGATTGGGGTTTGACACACCTGTGGAGGCCAGAAGACAAGGCAAAACAAGACGGGCAACATTTTTTTCCTGTATAGTCTGAAGGCACTTCCTCTGGCCTTCAGGCGTAAAATGTGCCAACATTTTTATTATGAGTAAGAACGATTGTCTCAACTATTCTTAGAATGTTTGGTTGGCTTTGCTCATCTGAAAAGACTCTGCGAATAATGAACTAGTGTACCAGAGAAGTTCAGGTGCAGCTGACCACTCCTCCTATCTGTTATAAAGCTGTAGCCTGCAGCTCCTTAGCATAGCTTAGCATAAATAGAGTAAAACAGAGGGAAACTGGTAGCTTGGTCCTGTCTTTATGTTACAAAATCCACCAACCAGCAGCTCTTAAACTCAATAGTTAACACTTTTACACACATTTGTATTAAGCCAAACAAAAACAACAGACAACATATGTGGATTATGTGCCAAACAGTTAACCTGATGTACTTAACTCCAAGTCCAGCACAATATCTTATTGTTCTTACGCTTCTGGTCTTTGACCAGAATCAAGGAGGTAGAACTTTGTATAAATTGTGAGCTTAAGAGGTGCTGGAAAGTGGATTTTGTTACCTTTGGAGCCAGGCTGTATTCCTGCATTTCAAATCTTTATGCTAAGCTAACCAGCTGCTGGTTACACAACAAAAAACTGAGTATAACCCCTTTCAGTATTACCACTATGTTAAATAATTACAGATTCTGTCCATATAATGCAATATTATTAGCTTTCAGGTTGTTTTTTTTGTCTTGTACGTGGAATTTGACTTCAAGTAACGTCCTTCATGCTGTCTGAGCTGCAGCTAAAACACAAGTTTCCACAGACAATCTTTGTGCCAAGTCAGAAGCACGTACCCATCTGTTTTTCAGTAAATGGCAAATTGTGTGTGGAGTAATTTTTTTGAAGATGGCCCCTGCACATCCTGTTACTGGTAGCATGAATGTTCCTGTAGCTTACTGTGAAATAACTTTTGGTGCACTGATCTTGTAATGTCGTCTACTGTATCTCACCTGCTTGTTTGTTATAAGATCACATCTATTGCCAACTTAAAAATAATAGAATTATTGTAAGATTACACAAGTATGGATCATTTAGCATTTTAGTTACATTGCACCTTCTCAGTTTTATTGTATACTTTATTTAATGAAGGGAGACGAGTGGTGTCAAAAACGAATGGGGATGAATGTGTTAATGTTGGTGTGAAGAAATTCCTGAGAGTTGTAGTAGAATGTGGAAGTCTTATAATATAATACACGTTTTAGTAAAGTGGTTCTGACATACAGGAACACTTGGATGTAGTGCGTGATTACATCATAAACCAGTTTAACTTTAAGTGTCTCATGATCTGAAACAACTGGAGGATTATTAACATGTGTGACATATTTAAACTGAACGTTATGCTTCTTTGAACTCTTTGTCACCTCCGAGCTATGTAAATGACTGGAAATGCTACTCTGAAGTCTAGACAGGCTCGTGGAGCTGAGAACACACATGTATAAAACAGGCCTCTCGCTAATGGAAATTTGCAAAGGTTTCCCACCGAATGAAAAAAAAAAATCCTGGCAGAAAAAGTGGAATTCCCATTGGGAGGGATGACTTGCCTGCTTTTGGAGGCCATCGGGAGTCTGAGACTGCAAGGTAGACAGTATTACATACAGTGCAATCGTTAACATTCCCCTAACCTCACGTCAGGGCAGCTTTTAGATGTCTGAGGTAATCACCTTGTGAGAAGGCTTCTTCTGGGGCATGCCTGGGCTCTGCCAGCAGAGCCTCAGATGACTTATTGTAAATGGAGAGGGTGTTTAGTGCTCGAGAAAAAAATGGGCCTCTAAAAGGGGTCCTGACAGTTTGTTGCTAAGGGGGCAGGTTTGTGCACAGCCTGCCTCTTTGTTGACGTTCTCCTGACAAATGTGTGGTGACTGGGATACAACACTACCCGGCTAAACAGGACTGAAAGGTTATTTAGCTAATGTTAAAGGTGGTTGAAGAGGGTTCGAGTCTGGACTTAAATGTCAAATTAAAAGCATGTTGTAAACTAACTGTGTCGTTCAGGAACATACAGAACATATTTCCCAATATGTGCTGTTATGTTTATGTTCTTTAAATCTGTCTAAAATGAAAAACTGATGAATTTCTTTGATTCAAATGAAAAAAAAAGACTGCATTCATCACTGAATAGCATCAGATATTTGGAAACATAAACAGCATATAAATATAAGTCTATCTATTTAGTCCATATCTGTGTCTCTCAGCAGAAGAAGATTCTTGAGCTCAGTATTAAAGTCCTTCTCCGAGCATTGATTAAACCCCTAAAAACCTATATCTGTTCATCCAAATTACATATTTAAAAGTTTTTCAAAGAAGAAAATTCCCTAAAATCTTAGCGGCTTATATATAACTCAACACCTATGCCTTTGTTCAATATGTGATGTACGGATCTCTGAGTATTGAAATTGTCGCCGCCTCCATCTCCATCCCCGCTCGCCTGCAGCTCGATGATATAGAAAGCCCCATCTCACAACTCGACGGGATTGGTTCGTTCGGTATGTGATGTATGAAACCTTCGCTGTCTGAATCCGACTGACCAACTGTTGCTTTTTTCAAAGTAGAAATGCTCAGCCATGGTGTTGACTCCCTGTTTCACTCTCGCAAATAAAAACACACCACACTGACATGTTAACGAGGTTAAAAACCTGATTTTCACTGTAGGGGGTTTAAATCCAAATACAACAACTCAAACCACCCAAAATATTCAATTTACAGTGATCTAAAACAGAGAAAGCAGCGTGTTGGAAATGTTCTCCGGATAAAAAAAAAAAAAACTTAAATATTAAAAATAATTATTCTATACAAATAAATACGGATTGAGTATCTCTTGACTAATCCTTTGATCCACTTCTTGTTTCCTCACTGCTTAGCTCCTTAAGACAGGCTGAGAGGAACAACACAAGCTGCAGTAGCTCAGTAATCTCAGGTATGCTCTTATCCTTGAATATCCAAATCTGCTTGACAAATGAGAGGATAAGATTCCATCTTGGGTAAATCATGCCAAAAAACAAAACCCTATCAAACATCAAGTGTCTAAAAAGCCACCCGAAAAGTGGTGCTTGAAAAACAAACATTAATGTTTCTAAAATACACAGTCTGTCTGAGACTTCACTGCCATTGATTGATGGTTTTTCTGGTTGCGCTGAAGCCGGAATCAATTTCAACTTTCTGAGACATGATGGCCATTAATTAAAGGGCAGGAAATTCTTACAAAGCCTGACTTGAGGGGGTTGAGTTACAATGGTGAAAAGAACATAACTTCACAAAACCAGAAAGAGGTTTGTTGAGGACAGTGCCAAGTGAAACAATAAAGAAAGCAGCACGATTCCTGTCAATCAATATTTATTGCCGGTTCAGCAAAATTTCCAAATTCAAATGCTAAATGTAATTAAGAGAAGACTGTCTCAACAATAGGAGCGGAAGAGTGGGATCAAAACCATGGAAGACAACTGTGTTCAATTTCCTACACCTGGATGTCCATGATTCTACCAAAGGACTTGCCAACATATCCATCTGGAGTTTTTCAGGACATTAATGGCTCAACACCTGCAATTTAATGAACACGCTGCAGGAAACAGCATCACTATTCTGAAACCATATGGATGTTTAAAATCTTCGACAGAACAGCATGCCAATGCGATGTTTTTGTTCCAGAGTCTTGTTTCATGCTGTGCTAATTATTCTTAATTTAACAGAGCCATCCAGCATCAAACGCAGCACTTCTCTGAAAAAAACAGCTTCAGCCAGTCACCTAAAGGCAAAACTCTCCCAGTGATACCGGTGTGGGGAGAAACAAGCACATGAGGCTCAGCGATTAAAAAAACAAAACAAAGAGCAGGTTTAGCGACTGAAAACGTACTGAGGAAGAGAAGAGGCTGTAAAACAGCGGCATTACAAATCAGGCTGTAAAGAAAAACACTGTGAAGAAAGAGACAGGTGTAAATCAAGGGGAGAGGAATTGAGCTGCTCTCGACTGCCGAGAGAGTGCTGGTGTGACTGGAAGAACCTGCCCCTGGGTCACAGCACAACAGGTACAGACTTGTTAAAGAGAGCTTCGTGTGGAAAGAAAACATTCACCTCTGTGTCGAAGTTGTGACATGAGCACACAAGAGGAAGAAAACTATTTTTCTCATTTCTGTTTAGGGCGGTACAGTCGACTTTTTTTTTTTTTGCTTTTAGCCACAAATCTCTGTGGAATGGATGGTTTTCTCATTTTTGTGCATTCATTATGGAACTGATTTCTGTGTAATTGTTGTTCTTTTGTTGCTCTGGCTGTTATCCAGTGTACTCACCATACATTTTCCCCTCATCTGACAGGATGATTTTCCTCCTGCCACAGGGAGGGTAGATGGCGAGGGCCTCCTGGAAGCTCTGCTCGATATCGGGGCTCCACACGCCCTCGGCGTCCCCGTCGATGGTCTTGTCCTCGTTGTCCCCGTCCAGCCCATCTTCTGGGCTACCGTTGGCGCTCCACTCGTTGGACGCAATGGTGGCGGCTCCCCCTGGGCCCGACCCCGAGCCCCAATATCAAAGGACCTGTAGAAGATCTGTGGAGAAACAGATTTAATGTGTTCATCTTCACAGCCATCATTACACAACACATGAATCTCAGCCTACTTCATCCAGACAGTAAGATAAAGGGTTAAAGTCTGGGGTTGCATATAAACATGGTATCATTAGCCTAACTTTAGCCCATGATTATTATTCCTACAGTCAATAAATCCCTAGAAAAGAACAAAACCAACACTGATTGTGTGTTTAAACAAAGCCTGATACAGTTTATTTCTGTGCTACAGACTTTGATTGCTGTCCAAAAGCAAATATAACAAATCAGTGAGCCACAGTCTTACACTTGCTGACATATTTTCTCTTTATAATGAAAAACTGTCCTGCGGTTTTAGGAAACAACTTCTTCTAATGTCGTACAAACAAATGTGACTATATATATATATATATATATATATATATATATATATATATATATATATATATATATGTGATACCATTTTTATTTTATTTTTTTATTTTTTATTTTATGTTTGCAGCAGGAATAAATGGGCTTTGCTCTGGGTGTCACAGAAAAGAAAAGTTAGTCAGAAAGTGTAGCAAGACAACTGCTGTTTTATTTTCATGGAGTTTGTTGACAATAACAAAAACCTAAAATATCACCATCCTAAACCATTAATATATACATTTGTTGTCCAATAAGAAAGCACCAAAAAAAGTGAGAAAATCTACTGCTGAATATTTTTATATTATTTATCATGAGTCCATAGATAATGTACAAAATTCAACGCAAGTTTTGTTGCTAAGTCCTGTACTACCACACTTAAATTCATTACGTGACATTATTGGTCTGCCATCAGTTCAATGGAGATCCTTTCCAGTTGTAGTATCCTAATGGGCATAGACCTCGGGGTTAATAATGAAACTATTGGAGCAGCCTTTCACCAATCAGCACTGACCACCACATGATGTACATTATGAGCAGGATATCCAAATATCTTCCATTTCAACTAGCGTTGCTACAACTACACGCATCGCTTCATCGCTCTCTACCACCACCGCCATGGTTGGAACTGCATTTAAAAACTTGTGCTTGACTTCAAAGTCATCGCACTTAGCCACTTCCACTGGCCTCCGATTGGTAAAACGTTCAAAATGGCAGAGCAAAGCTTCATGCAAAGAGTTTTGAGACGATGTGATTGAAAACTGAAGCTGTGAGAAACAGGGGCAGAACAAGGCTGCAAAACACCAACAGAAACCACATCAATTCAAATTCGGGCCTAGTGACCACAGTTGGAACTGCAGGACACGTGATGCCAAAATCTCTTACAAAGGACTGTAAAACTATTACACACAATGAGAAGTGACTCTTTGATTGGGTCTAATATGTAATTACGAGCCAATCATTTATCTTGCCAACATGTTATGTTTGTGACATTTACGTGTGGAGGCAAACAGACAGTTGGGCAATAAGGTGGAAGCCTAAAAAAACACTATTTTGGTGTTTGTGCAGGATGAACGGGTTTCATTAATCTTGGAACAGACTGATCTGTGCTAACTAGCTAGCAAACAAGTCAGCACTGTGATCAGCTTTGTGGCTTTGTTACTGAATTTGAATTCTTGATGCAACATCGCTGATCTTCACAAACGAAGTGCTGCTTGGCCATGATAATTAAGATTAAAAAAGAACCTTAAAGAGGGATTTGATAAAAGTCTACAACCTAAAACAGCTTCTATCCAGATTTAAATGTGTCCTGGCTAAGTGCGTCTACTGTTTCTTTCTTTTAGAAATAATTATTTAGAAAATCTCCATAACCGTAATCATTTGTAGGTTTAAAAAAAAGGCCTTGAGCTGTATGAGTTCATGTAAAGCAGACATGCACTCAAATAAGGAATGTCATTCATCTATAGGCTCCTCTTCCTTTGACATTTTCTTTATTGCAGTCATTAAATTTGTATGAATAAACAATGCAAACCGTAATTATTACTATAATTTCCTTGACTTTATTTCTCTGAAAAGGCCAAATGAATTCAAGATATTCCATAAAACGAAGTTTAAAGACCTCACTAATCAGCACTCGCCTCAAAGAATTCTTGTGGTCTGGGAACTGTGTCCCGATGTGGTTGGCTTATGGCTGACTGCAGGCGAAGATCTTAAGTATTTTTCAAGCTGCCTTTTCAGCATTGTATTGTTTCTGAAATGGAAGTCTATGAGGTAACTGTGATCCTCCCAGGATGCTTGTGATTCTGCTTTAGCATTTCTGCAGATACTGACAAACATTAAGTAGAATGGGTAACCAGAGATTACATTACAATGATCAAGTTTATATGGCAAATTGCAAAAGAGTATGATACATTTGCTGTTTTCGGCTCCTTTTTCCATTACAAGCCAAGGCTTTATGTTTTAATGAGGTTTTGCACAGAAAGAAAGTCTATAAATATGAACAGCATGATCAGTGTAACATAAAAATCAACCCAGAAAGTTTCTGTCTTCAGCAAAACTCTGGTTTTCAACACTTCAGAAGTTTCATCTCATTCTTCAGAGAATGACACCAAATCGGTGCAGCCAAGACATTATGTTTCATCTAGATATACTTTATTTGAATGATGGGAAACAAAGTCAACTACATACAGTACAAAATTTATAATAGTTCAGATTTGTCCTTTCATCTCTTAGTCCTCCATCTCCCTTCCATCACAGTTTATTTCTCAGTATTTGGAAAGATACACACTTTATAATCACTGCAGTTTGATCAAATCATCTGAGAGGCACAAGCCGGTTAAAAAGCAGAGGTGGGGGATTAGCGATGCTTCCATTCCCTTCCCGTCATCATTTAAAAGGAATTACAAAAGATCAAAGGCGAGCAGACCGCGGCAACACCGCTCCTCTGGTGAAATTCTACCACACGCAACATACAACACGAAATTTATGGACGTTACTGAAGCCAAACGAGAGTTTGACAAATATCCACAAGTCGAGCTGCTAATTTTAGCTGAGAGGGCACTGGTTGTGGAGGACCCTTTGCAACAGGGTCACGGTGTTAAAACTCAACACTGAAACCGAGTAGTCATCAGCAGCTCAAATGATCCGTCTCAGTCCTCACAGATCACACGGCTGGATCGCTCCCAAGGACTGCTAACTACATATGACTAGAGTTAGACTTAGTTTGATCATAGTCTGCCCCGACCAAAATGTGAGAAAGTGCATGGTACTGTGAAAAAAAATCTGCATCCCAAAGACAACAATAGAGAAAGAAGAAGTAACTTGTACAAAAAGAAATAAACCAATGAATACAATTAGCCCTTCACAGACTTGTTATCATTTGTATCAGCTCTTATATTAAATATGAGTTTGCATCGTCTCTGAGTATTTGAGTCATTTTTTAAGAAGAAAAGGCCTAAAAAAACAAAAAACAAATTCAGCTTCTGAAATGAGGAGTTCTTGTGTTTTGGACCGAAGACAAGGGCTGCAACCAAATCTTGATATGTTAATTGTTGTCAATAAATTGCCAGAAAATTTTGCAAAATGGCAATTACAATGTCCAGCAACTTGAAATGATGTCTTCAGATGTCACCAAACAGTCCCAACGCCAAAAACAACTCCATTTACTACCGTGCACGTCAAAGAAAAGCATCAGAAAAAGCTAGAATCAGGTTATATTTCACATTTGTGCTTGAAAATGTACCACAACAGTTATTTAATTATCAAAAATAACAACTTTGGTTGGAGAAACTTGTGGTGTGCCTTTTTTAAAAACTATTCTCTGACAGTTTATTTGCGTAACAATTTACCAAGAAAAGTTCAAGACTTAAATGGAACCTAATCAAGTTCTTAAAAAAGATTTGATAAAATAAAACAGAAGGCTGACATTATATGTTGCTAAACAGCCATCTCAACATTTGCGGCAGCTGAACATAACTTTAGCCAGTACGGTTTACGTAATTGTCTTGCTGTTAGTGGTCTGCTTTAATTAAAAACTAGAGCAACACAAAGGTCCACGGACATCCACGAGAGAGTGTCGGGTAACCCTTAAATACACATTTCTGTCACAGCAGATGCTGGTTTTGTGGGGAGGTGTAAAAATGTCTCGCAGGCAGTCCAAAGTATATCATTAATGAGTGCACAGGTGCTGAGAGGTGACAGCTTGAGGAAAAGCCAGGGCAGTAATCAAAGGCTGATGGCACAGTGAGGGAGGCAGGGAGCGAGAGGTGGCCGGCTCCATTGTTTATCTCCAATTATAGCAGAGAAAACACCGCAAAACCTCCTCTGCACTGCGAGCTGTGAAGAGCAGCAAACAGCGGCTCAGTGTAACAACACATCTGACGACCTCAGTGGAGCTCCAAGTGTTCACAAGAGTGCGTTCAAGTGAGGTGCTGCAAAAGAGAGGCTCTTCACCGAGAGAGGGGCCTGAATTCCAGACATGTCCTTATTAAGAAAGGGCTGCGAGTGCTCACTGTTTCTCCTCCTGCCTCCCTTGTGTCAACTCAACGCCCTCCTTCCCTCCCTCCCTCCCTCCTTCCCTCCTCCCCCCCACGCCCCCCCCTCTCACCCCCACCCCCACCCCCACCACCACCACCACTCCAGTGCTCAGAACGTCTCTACCCAAATAAGGACCGGAGACCAGGGGATGCGTGTATGGGAGGAGTGGGTGGTGGGTGGGTTGGTTGGTTGGTTGGAGAGCAGAGGAAGGGGGGGGAGAAAAGGGGTGTGGGGGGTGTGGGAGTGGGGGTGGGGGCAGTGTTGTCCAATTTAGGCGTCCACTTTGGAGTCTGGAAAACAGTGGGATTGTTCCAGCTGGAATGCAACATCAGCAGTGAACACGCTCCCGCTCCGTGACGCTCCAGCTCAGACTAGAGGGAGGGCATTGTCAGCGGAGCCATTTTTCAATACATCCTCTGGTGGAGTCACAGGATTTGAGTCAGGACAATAGTCCAGGCTGCATGATAAAACTTAGACGGACAGTTTTACGGATTCAAATGCAACATGCTCGAAGAGAGATCCAATAAAGTGACTCAAGATGAAGACTTTGGGGAGTCATGTTGTCCAACGGGATTCACTGCCAGCACACCATTTTAAAAGACAAGCTGCTGTAATTAACATATTGATTATATGACTGTAATGTCCCTGCGAGCCAGTTTGGGTGAGAAACTCCTCAATGTAGTAATGACTCAGACAACAAATAAACTAGAGACACAAAAATACTGTACGCACAAGCACATAAAACACAGTACAGAAAAACTGTTACTTACAAACAGTCCCCTGTAAGGCTGCAAATAATTGATCAAGCCAAGAGGCCAGATATCCCCAATTCAAGTCTCTCGATTGTTATTATTTGCTGTTTTTCTCTGTTTTATGTGATAATAAATTGAACATCTTTTGGTCTTGGGCTGGTGGTCAAACAAAAAAAATGTAATTTACTGGTATCACTTTTAAGACGTTTTTACACTTTGGAGGCACTTTTCACTATTTTATAGACCACATGAGCAATCGTTAATTAAATGGATGTTAATAATAACTTGCAGCTCCCATGCACAAGCCTGCCTGAGACTCTTTCAAGCTTTTGCCAGATGGGAAGGTTTATTAGGGATCCTGACTGAATGACACACTGCTCTCACATTTAACATAAAAATCAGGGACACACCTCCCCTCCTGCTTTCTGGGAGTCAGGCCATGGGACTCTGAGACCAACATGCTACAGAATTCCAATGTGCAGCAGGAATGTAAATATGCTGCAAAGCTATGCGCCCTGCACATTCATTGAAACAGCACCATTCATGCACCGGAATCCCTCTTCCCATTTTCCCAGCCCTGAAAGGACTGATCACATTGCAGTCTGTTGTCAGCCATCGGCTTATCTCCGCTCCGGCTCCATCTACAAACCAACTAGAGTTTGTTGGCACCGCACAGCGTTTCCCCTTCTTCTTCCTAGACGGGATTGTGTGCGGTGAAATGTACCAACGAATTCCAGTAATTCTACTGAGTCACTCTCAGGCGGCTGCCGGGTCACACGGAGGAAAATTGACAATACAGCCTAATTTAGGAAAAGGATTCTGTGGCAGACATTTGTTTAAAGGAAATCCTTTACAAAAACCTCAGAGTCCGTGTTTCAGTCATGAAAAATAGACGTCCTGACAATCAACAGTTGGCCGAATAACAATTCGTTCAATCAGAAAAGGCAGAGCAGACTAATTTTTGTATCTCGCCTTTTCTTTCTCGACTGTATCTTTCACTGAACACATGAGATCATCTTGGTACTCTCAAACGGACCAAACAGATGGGTTTCTACTTATGCAGTGGAATTCAAAGACAACAGAAAGACGAGACCTTGAGTCCAAATTACTCTGTCATGTTGGCTTTTAACGGCCCGATGGCAGCATCTCCTCTCCAGTCCAGCGGTGGGAAAAGAAGATTTGTCGAACCTGCCGACGTTCAAGACCAAACAGGATGGATCATAGAAATACATTTCAACAGAGACTAAACATCCCACCATGAGAGCCATGCGAGCCCATTGAGCTTGGACAGCAGTATCAGTAGCACAAGGGCACAATATGTGCCCATTAGGTTACTTGTAAGTTTAAAGTTTTATGCTTCTGCTGCACAAACTTTTATTTTATTGTCAATGCGGCCCGAGTTAGTTGCAGGGAGACGTTTTTCATGATACTCGTTTAAAATGCCGATAAGGCAATGCAGCAAAGAAACCTTTGCATTTTCTGAAAGCAGATCTTACCTATTGTTTCTTGCATTGTGGTATTTAAGCAGGAGCACCAAACTACAACACACAACACGGTTGGCATCTTTATCTACTTGATTCACAGACTCAAGTGCTAGAAGATACAATTCGAGCTCGGTCATAAAGCAAAAACTGACGGATTTATTTGCTCCAGGTGCTCTCCGTCCGCTTGTCATAATTCTACATCTCTTTTCAAGAAATAAACTGTGTGCTTCAAATACAGGTCAGCAAATCTAAAATCTTTTATACAATTTGCTGGTTTCTAATTAAATTACACACAAATACTGTGTGAAAATCAGCTTCTTTATTCTACGCACAACTCTGTACACCCCCGTTACCGTGACTCAATTCTACTGACTCATGTCCCAAAGCAGATTGTTAACAGATTTCCTTCAAATCTGTGTCTTCCACTGTTGATCCATCAAGCCACGTGTGTTTGAACATCTCTCGATTATAGCCTCCTGTGAGAATGTATATACATCCATCTGTTTGCTAACCAGTACACTGCGAGATTTGTTCCTGTCTTAAAAAAATGCAGCCTTTGTTAGGTTGCTGCAAGAGTTAGGACAGTTGTTGGCAAAGACTGGACCCTTGCTGGCAGCCAAGAGCCCCCCCCCCCCCCCACACACACACACACACACACACACACACACACACACACACACACACACACACACACACACACACACACACACACACACACACACCCTCCCTCCCGGCTTTGCTGGGAGTTAAACACACCTCCACCAAAACTTTAGGTTTATACACAGTTACAAATCCCAACCCAAACTCCACACATCTTATTAAGGTTGAAAGGCGCTCACGGATGTAGAGTCAGTGCTGTCCATGTCAGTGAGACCCCACCACACACACACACACACACACACACACACACACACACACCCCGACAGACACACAAACACACACTTGACAGGGGAAACAACAGGTCTTGGCTGCAGAAGGAGCAGCTGCTCTCTAAGGTCAGATTACAGATAAAGAAAACATTTTAGGTTCCAGGCCAGGAAAGCTGCTCTCTGACAAGCGCTAGAAACACGGCCTTATTCCCCCTGACACACAGAACACAAACAGATGCTTTTACAGCAAATGCACATGTTCAGCTGCAGCACTGCTTCTTAGTTTAGGGGGTAAATCGAAGGTGATGAGCTGGCATGAGCGCTGGACTGTCTGCCCTGCCGCCAACACTACCGCCTCGCTCCGACTCATGAAAGCACCAGCCTCAACTCCCACCCCCCCAAAAAAAAAAAAAAAAAAAAAGAAAAAGAAATCAGAGTCACCGCCTTCCCCTCTCCCTCCTGTGTCTGTGTTTGGCCCTAATAAATTCTCTCCAGCTCCTCCAATAACTTCCTCCTACTTCCTATCTGGCACGGCGCTCAGGAAACAATCAGAGCTGAGAGTGAGAGGAGGGCTGGACAGCCAGCAGCTCACACGGCAAGAGGCAGAAAGAGAGGCAGAGGGAAAAGTTGAGACAAACACAGGCACACACACACACACACACACACACACACACACACACACACACACACACACACACACACACACACACACACACACACACACACACACCATATGCACCCCTTGTCAAGTCAAACATTTGCAGTTTGATACAGCTGCATGCCCAAGAAAAACAAGAGCGCCCAGAATGAAGTCTTGCACGCAAGAATTAACATCCACAGTTTCTGCGTGAAAATGATCTGAGCTGGAAGTGTGTGACAGACATTTTTCAAATATTTACACCGTAAAAATCAAGACAAGTGACTCCTATTGCTTTCTTCTCAACAAACCACCCAGCGTGGAAACAGGCGAACTCACTCTGAGGTAAGAAGAGGTTACTGGTTTCCTAAATGAGTCAGAGAGACTCAGGCGGATAAATGAGTATCGCACGTCGAGCCAGAGCCTGAACATAAGGCCTGATTCATTCATTCATTGTTCTATGTTAACACTGGATGCTGCCTGCTATGTGGTCTACCTTGAACTGTCACACTTTAAGAGAATTAAGCTTTAATCCAGCTGAAGAGGGAAAGACTGACACAAAGCGGGGCTCGAGAGAGCCAGAGAGCTTTTTTTTTTTTTCTTTTTTTTTTAACAGCCTGAATCAGCATTTTAATCGGAAATTTTCCAGGGAACGTAGCGGAGAAGCCATTCTAGCCTGAATTGGTCATTTTGTGGTGAGGGGAGCGGTTTGAAGCCATAATCTGTGAAACCTTTAAGACATGCATAACTTTGCAGCAGAATGCACCAGCCAGTAATTCATCTAACTGTATAAATTGTGGCACAAGGCATTAAAAGCAGCCGTGGCTTTGATCGCGGTCACATACAGAAGATTTTCACAAAACTGCAATCAGAAATAAAAAAAAAAAGCAGAACTTGTCGCACTTTTGCTCATTTGATATAAGTCCCTAAAATGACTCGGGCACCTGTGCTGTTTTATATTAGGAGCAACCAAAATGAATAACTGCAAAGAGAGGTCATCCCCCAACCTAAAACACTGTGAGCAGAGGGATTAAAGGAGTTTCACATGAGTGCCCTTGGGTCACTGGAGCTCCAGTGCGACACACAGGCCACACACAGACACACACACAGACACACACACACACACACACACACACACACACACACACACACACACACACACACACACACACACACACACACACACACACACACACACACACACACACACACACACACACACACGAAACACCAGACAGGCCCTGTGCAGGAGCGAGCCTCCTGTTATCTTTAATGGAGGCTGGAGTGGCACGAATACCCTCTCAGACATTTATTTCTGAGCTCTTCCTTCCACATTTATGTGGAACATCCCTCCCAGCAGTTGGTCGCCAGAGAAAGAACAACTAAAACGTTTAGCAACGTGGGGACAGCTGACACAAAGAGTATACTGTTCTAGGCCACTCCCCGGCTCCTCCCCTGAGTGGTCCGAACAGGAGGCCAGAAAGCTTATCTGTTAAAACCTCATGGCTTGGAGGATATGTAAACATGTGCAGTGCATTAATGTGAATACAATGTTGATCGATTGTTTTACTGGGGACTTTGAGAGTGAAGTAAGTGGTTTAAGTTTAAAGATATGTTTGGTCCCTTTTGGTCGAAGGTTTCTTCTTCTCCTCTTTAGGTCGAATCACTGTAACAAATAGCTCTTCGCACATTATGGTCTTCATCGACACAACTGCACTCTTTAACCCAGCCGCCGCTAGTTAGTGCGAAACTGCATATTGTATTCCAGATTGTCATTAATGCCCTTGTGCTGAGAGCTGCAAGCTTTTCTCTGAGGCCCTCTGTGTCCCAACCACACAGACATACTAAGTGGTATTTGTTCAGATCTGGCCTCACAGAGGGGTAAGTGTCCACCATTTGGACGAGCACTTCTGGGGATGGTGCTAAAAAGCAACCAATGTCTGCACAAATGGGCAAAACCTCATTAGCCGGTTCTCTGTGGCTTTAACACAGACGGGTGAAGCTGCTACTGACAAACGGTCAACAGACCTGCATCCAAAGTAAACACTCTGCAGCGCGAAGCGAGGATGCACTTCAGCGCTGGAATTAGCCAAACACCACAAATTATTCGCAAAACCAACAGCGTCTTTACAGATTCAGATAAAGCATATGTTACAAAAATGTAAAAACATGAGGATTTAGAATTCTGTTTTCACTAATGAAGAGAAAACACATGCTCATTAATGCGTCCCTCTAATAAACAGCCTGAAGGAACACAGCTGGCGAGCGAGAAGAGAAAACGGCCACTTTAAGGGGATCCTACCCCAAGTAATCTAATTGACCTCTACGACATGGGTGAAGTTGTTAAACCTTCCCTCCGCATTTAACTCTCACACAACTACAGAGTGTAGAAATCCACAACGGCTGAGAAAAATAAAGGACATTGAAAGAAAGAGAAAAGAAACGACCACATTGCACACTGGAAGGCCCGACGTGTTCATGCTTCACAAAAACAAAGAAGGAGAATCTGTCAGAGCAACAGAATGCATAATCCTTTCCAGATTTACCCATCAGAATTTAAATCTATTATTAGGCATCTTGGAGGGTCTCATTTACAAAGGACACATTGGTTTTGTGGTACTGGTTGGTCGTTTCATTTCAGAACATCATTTCCACATGTTAATAGGAATACGGGCTCAAACGGTGAATTTTGTGAGCTCACATGACCGACAGAAAATAAATATACATCATATGATATCTCCTCATTCTTTTTATCAGGGTTGCGTCAAAAGATCGTAGCTCAAACAGACACTGCAGCGTTTTCAAGACCGTATTCAAATTTACAGTCGAAGTCCATTAAAGAAAGAGGCGTAAAAACTGCCTGCTGCACAGCTTGATTTCCATGCAAACTTGTTGAAAATATGTAGAAAAATATATATATACTGAGAAAATACTACCGTTTACAGTGTTAAGAAATGTTTCTGTGGTAAAAAAAAAAAAAAAAAAAAAGAGGCAGTTAGAGACAGCAGAAAGGGTGTAACAGGTTATTCTGCTTACTGTGACCAACCTGACAAACTGCATTTTACTGTTTAGTCAAACCTGTTGACTGTCAGTGATTTAACTGTGCAGCTCATATGACGCCACAAATTTAGGATGAAGGAGGTGCTAACATACTATTTTGTTGGTTGTTGTTGTTGTTGTTTTTTTACATTTTCTAACTAGCTAAAACATTTGTGTCTGTAAAACTATGCATATCGATTTATTTATTTTTTACACCAGTCTGAACTAACAAAATACAGACTGAGAGCAGGTGTAGCCTGAGGTGGCCCTCTTATAATTATACAATTAGCTCACTACGTATCCATGCATCTCAAATCCTCACCTATGAATTATGTACTTAGTAGGTCTTTGCAGAGTATCATCACAAGCCCCGTTTGTTAGCATGAAAGAAAGAAAAACTCAGGAAGTGTGCAGAGTGTGTTCAGATAGATAAGATAGAAGCATAACATTGATTAATAAAAAAAAAACAAGTGAAAGTTCTTTTTTTACTAATCATCTGACATTAGTGTCACTATGCATTTTATTTTTTTGCTGTATTTCAAACCAGCGGAGATCTTTTTACATAAATTTTATTTATCTGGCAGCCTCCATCTGTCACTTATTTCGTAAGGGTTCAGAATTTCTTCTAAGTTGACCAAAGTAGTTTGTTTTTCCCCTTTTTCCATGAGAGACTTTTTTTTTGTGGTCAGTTAATAAAGTAATATAAGAGGTTAGAATATGTTTAAACTAAAATGCTTTCCACTAACAGAAATCAGTTTTAATATGGAGAATAGTGGCTCAAGGTTATTAAAGTACCGTGAGTCCATTACTTTGTATTAGTCTTTTGCTTGTAAATATGCTGCTTTTGTATAGTCGTAAATCTACACTACATGTTGCTGTACACCTCACTGTGCATGTTCATGAATAAAATCTGTTTTAAAAATAAAGTGTAATTACAGATATGTAAAAAAAAAAAAAAGGTCTAGATTTGTTCTGTAAAAGTGTTTACAAGTCTACAAGTTAAAATGCAAACCATGTTAAAGCTGTTATTGTTAACTTTCTCATGAGGTTTTTTTTTAATAAATATACTGTTAAAAACTGTGGGTCAGGTTTTTCTTCAAAAGAATTCAAAATCACAACAAGATTTGCTTTTTTTTATTTATTTTTTTTTTTAAATATGTTAATGCTTACAGACAAAACCTAAAGAGAAAGCACATGCAGCTATTCCATCTACACTATTCGTTTAAAAAAAAGAAGAAAAAAAAGTATAATTTGTATTATATATATATATATATTTATTTATTTATTTATTATAATCTAAGTATGTCTTGGAGTAAACTACTTTTTTCTTCTTTTTTTTTTTACCTCTTCTGTTTTAATAAGCGTCTCTACTGGTGAACAAACGGGAGATCTCGCCTTCGTGAAAGTCTGCTGACAAATCAAGAACTTCTTACCTTTAGGATGCAGAGGTCCAAACAAGACTGAAGTTGTGTATTCCTCCGAATCGTTTTTGTCTCTTTGTGCCTGAAGGGTACAACTGCTGGATTCCTCCTGAGGAACGAGGCTGGAAGTGAGGGATCCAGGTATGAACTGTGCGAGACAGGAAACAAACATATTTGCTCAATTCTCTTCTGTCAGAAGAGTAGCCTTTTTCTTTTTTTTTTTTTGTAATAGTGTATGCCAATGTGCTGGCTACCGGTGGAAATATGATTGTTCAGAGCCTGTCAAAGATATCCCTGCACACTGGGAAAGTCAAACACAATAGAGGATCAATCTGCAAATGTTTTCTTCCCTCCCAACGCAGGGAGCTCCGCGGAAAAATGTAAAAAATGACAATGATCTGAAAACTTCACCGAGACAAGAGGCATGAAGAAACTCCGCAGGAAAAAAAAAACGGCTCCTAAACAGAAAGAGGGGAGCATTTGTGGAGAACTTACCTTTTTTTTTTTTTTTTTTTTAATCCCGGCTGTCACCTTATTTTTCTCAGTGAGAGCAGCTGGTCAATTTAGTAGCGTTGTTGTATTTTGGCGCTTTGTTGTTTTCCGTAATATTTCTCAGAGGTTTGACAGTATAAGTGGAATGTTAAGTATGACTTTGGTATGAAATCAACGCACTACACTGGAAAACGAAGGGGGAGGGGAAAAAAGTCTTTCAAGGAGGAGCCATCGGTGCGCGTCAATCAACAAGCTTAAGGGGCGGGGACTTAACTACAGGCCCCGCCCTCACAATCCCTGAACACTGACTGGAGCTTCCTGTCCTAAAAAAAAACAACCCAGTCTGACAGAACACACACACACACACACACACACACACACACACAAGCAGTATATTGCTGTGAAAGTTAGCAAAATAAGAAAAAAAACAAAAAACATGCAATACCTAAAAGCAGCTTTGGCAGACTCAAAAACAAGTAGGCCTGTTTCAAGAAAAATGATAAACTTCTTTTTTTTTTTTTTTTTTTTTAAAGGAAAACACAATTTAATAGCAACATGATCATAAGGTGAACTTAGAAAAATGCAAAGATGTTTGGTTAGCTATGTTTTGAATTATTAAATGACATTCTATAAACTCTTTATTGTCAAGATAATGATGTAATTGTTTGCAGAAATGCACAACAAATAATTACATAATAATAGTTGAATAAATGGGATGCTATGCAATTCAGTCACATGCAAAAAAAACAACAACAAAAAATAATCACTTGTCCTACTTTTACAATAAACTGCTGAACAAGCAAATCCTAGGATCCAACACTGTCATGGGAAAATTATTTTCTCTGAAGGTTGCATGAAGGTTGCGGCCGCGATACATTCAAACATTTATCTCTGATCATTCCATGGGTCTATCATTTTCTCCTAATCTGTAGAAAATTAAACCACATGTTGACGTTTCTCCTCCCAAAACATTTTGGGCTGAAATAAGGCAACGTGATATAAAATACGAATATTGTGGACCTTTGATATAAATCTAATGACAATTTGGTCCTTATAATATGTTACATGCTATCAAAGATACTGCTCCAAAAAGAGTGATTCTTGGAGCACAATAAGTAAAAAAAAATTAAAAATTTTTTTAAAAATGAGGTCTCTTCTGCCTGGCACTTTTATATCTATCGTTTCTGGTTTAGACCAAGTGCATATGACATAATACAACCTGTGAGTAATATTACACTGTATGAGATAACATCCAGTCTGACATGAACAGAAAATTGCTGTTGTCTGAGATACTAATAGTCTATGACAATTTGTAAACATAAATGTTTCCCTCCTAGACATTATTATGAGAGGAGTCAGGGCCATTTCTTTAGAGGAACTTTACTAATTCAATACCTCCCTTGAGATGTTTACGTTTCTGCTGTCAAACAATGTTTAAGCCCACAGAACTTTATTTTGAATTCCTTTGGCCCAAATGGATAAAATTTGCAATAGCCTAATATAAGAGTGACACATCATGATATATTTTTTTCAAATTTAGGGGAAAACAAAGGGGTCAATCCAAGCTATTAAGGTTTTATCTTGGGCGTAGAGTAATTAATTGCTTGATTTTACAATAAGAGAATATTTTTGATGAAAGTTGCTTTTTTGCTTTGGGTCGAAACCAAAGTATGATGGACTATTAAGATCCAGAATGATCATTAAATGTTACTGACAGACACAAAATAGTGATTTTAACACAGGGCTTTTACTTTTAATGTAATATGTTTCTGTTCTAGCACTAATACTTAGCCTTAAATTAAGTAGATATATCTCAGTGTTTCTTCTAACATACCATAACCTTGTTCACATAAAACCATCAGTAAGTCTGTTACCGTGTCAATTCATTTGAAAAGACATTTTATTATATTTATAGTTCTGCTGTCATGTTTTCTAGCCCCCCTGTAAACTATACTGCACATAAACATCAATCTCTTGCACAATTATATACTTGCAGTTTTATTTAAATGCAGTAAATCAAATTGCATACACTACAATGTAAATACAATACAATTAATCAAAAGAAAATACAGAGGCTGCTGTTTTTCTTATTTAGGGGCTAAGTTATCCTGAAAAGCTTTCAACTGACACAATGTAAATCACTTTAAACCATATGAACTTCGATCCAAACATCTTTATCCAGCAACAGCTCCTTCTGTTGGTCAAGAACATGGTTGCAACATTTTAGGTTCACGCATTAATCACTGAGACACAAAAGTAGAATTACTATGGTGTGCAAATGACTAACTCGTTTATTAGTGTTCAAGAATGACAACAATAATGTTGGCAGTTGTTTAGCTTGAAGTCATGTCCAAAAAAAAAAAGACAATGGGGGAGGAAGAACTCACCTTACAGCATCTGTCCAGAGCAGCCGCCTGCTTCAGGCTTCATTTAATCTGCAAGTTTGGACAACTGCCTGAGCAGGTTGAGGCAGAATACACACCTCTCACTTACTCTCAAGGCCCTTGGTTCAAACAGGTTTTTCATTCTGAGCGAAGCTCCTCTCGACATGTCAGGCAACTGCTGAAAAAAGAAAGTGTGGGTGTCTCCAAAACTTGCAACTGGAATCTGTCTGATTATCTGCCAGCTGCATGCTCACAGCAGATGATACAGTCATAAAACATATTTTAGAGTTATTCTTACAGGTAATACAAACCTACTGTACAGGCCTTGAAAAGGGGATTGATGCGGCTTCCTCCTATATAGGAGTTTGTCATTCCAAGAGCAGCACTGACTGTCTGATAATACATACACTATAAGGGTTTATTGTATTGTTGTGAAGTGGGAAACAAGAAAAGGTTGCCAAAAACAGTCAGCATATTTATGTAGTACAAGTTGACTTCAAAGAAATTTAATTCGAATGCATTATTACAATAAGCCTTGAAATGCAACAAAGGCAGTGTTCAGGAAAATAACAAAAACACATAAATAAAAAAAAACCTACATGAATCCACATCCGAAAGACATGTCTAACAAATAAATCCAATGTAGACCGAATCATTATTAATACTTTTTAAGTTAAATTAACACTAAATACCTCAAACTAAAAACACTCCTCTTTTAAAATGATATACTTCTACACGTTACATTAACAAATACCATATACCTGAAATGGTTTCACAGCCACTGAACATGAAAAGTCCATTGTGTAAGACAGCTGTTATGAGATTTAATAAGCTTTAAAAAAAAAAGTAATTTAATTATTTTAATGCTATCAAAGATACTATGTCTCACTTGTGGAGATTGTTGATATCTCGCAGAACATAACTCTCCAAATTAAAATCACTTTTTCTGAAAATAGATATTCTCATTATGATTTAAGTTTCGGTGTGTTTGCATTTCACAGTCACATTATTGGCCCTATACAGCCATATCATAAATTACAATACAGCAGAACAAAGCCTAAATAAAACAGAGTTGAACATCTTTTGATGATGTTAATAATCTTGAAACACCTTCTTCATTGAGGCGTACCATCATCCCCTCAAAACCTCATAAACTCCACAGTGGAGTCCTTCGTAGTGGTGCGTGCTTTTCTGTGATTCACAGAAATTCCGATTTTTCCACTAAATTACGAGACACAAAACAGCACTCTTCTGCACCATGCCGGGCAAGATCAGATGATAATATCAGCCTGATTTTGTTTTGTACACCTGGAGGGACTCAAATGCCCATAAAGCCTTCGAGGCTGCAGCAGGGACTGCCGCATTCAAGGAACCATCGGAAGTGTCGACTAGTCCAAAGACGTGGGTCTGTCTGATGCGAGTCGGGGGGGAAGCTGCAAACTGTGTGAGAAGACAACTAAGGATCTTTGTGTTATTCACAAGCAATTTTACCATCAAAGCTGGAGAGTGCGATGGCAAAGGCCTGCGTGGCACACAGCGGGTAGTTGAAGTCCAATGTAAAAATGTCATCAGCTATTCGTCCGAACTGCATCACAATGTAGTCCACTGGAAGAAGCAAAGGGTTGTTTAAAAAAAGAGTTGTAGATAAGCTAAACATGTAGATATAGATGTATATATTGTCTAGCCAATAATTTTAACTATGACTGGTTGATATCAGATAATAATCAGAAATGTTACTATTGTATGTGTTTACCCGCTTTTTCTGTCAGCCATAAGTCTGTCATGTGGGGGTTTTTGTGATCAGCAACTAAGCTACTAAATGGCCTTGGTATTTCACCTACTGTCAAAATAAAATGTAACAGGAACTCAATCAAATTTTTGCAGTTTGAATTCTCTGAAAATAGTTTTGTTTTTGTTATTTTTCTAAAAGTGAGGCGAAGAATTGTGAAAACAACTGTAAAATGAGAAAATGTTCTTTAAATGTATGACCAATGTCTGTCGTTACGAGACATCAAAATGGTTTTTCATGCTTTACTCCTCAATTTGAATCTCATCATTGTCCGAAAAAAACTCCACAAAAAAACAACTGACCTAACTAAACTAACCGACCTTCGCTGCCTTCTTTCTTTGTGTTGTTTTGTGTCTTGCCTGTGAACTGCTTTTGTATTTCTTTAACACGTAGTTGTGATCAAACAGGAATGCTTGCCTTTATCAGTGGGCGGATAAACAGTACTCACAGTCTTTGCTATGAACTATCTGGAAGTTCTTGATGGAGGCCTGGGTGACCCTGCCATTGAAGTTCAGCACATGAGACGCTGTTTCTTCGTTCCACACGGGCGTCTTGTTGTGAAGCTCGATCAGATTTTCCATCCTTCTATTCTGGTGCCTTATCAACAAGCCGTCACAGTCCTGCGAAGAATTGACACGTTTTAATATGATTTAACACACTGGCATTGTGCTGCTCTGATAATAAACACATCATGAATCAAGCTGTGAGTTGTATGGAAATAATTTATCGACACTGTGCATGTGTTGAGGTTTTTCAAATAATATATATTCTGCGTGTATTTTATAGGGACATGCATATTTGTTTATTCTCTAAAAACCTGTAAAGTAACTGAACAGAGTAAGCCCACCCATGTCACTTTTGCATAGGACTGTATATATCACCCCTTGTTACCTGGCGTTTACCTACCGTCTGTTATTCTATTGCATTTATGATATATCTTACATTTCTTGGTCGGAGTGGTACTCGCTCGTTGTCCTTGTTCATTCCTGGAATGATGACCGTCATCCTTCTGGGTCCTTTCATTCCTAACACATTTGTTTCCTGAGACCAGAAATGAGCAAAATCGGGACTTTTACATTTTCTACTGCTGTTGGTAAAACAAATCAAAAACATGACGACAGGATTCGTGAAATGCTCTGTAGATGAATGGTAAGCTGCACAATGACTTACATAGATGATCCCTGCTAACTCTTGGCGTGCATTAGACATGTCTGGAAGAGCTCTTTCTGGATTCAGGGCGTTGTCAAACACAGTGAACTTAGTCCCCATTAAGTTTGACCTTGGAAATGTATAAAATAGCATAATGAATTAAAACTGAAGCAAATGCATACCTTTTGTGGTTGATATTAAAAAAAAATTTTTTGTTGCTATTAAATGAAAAGTGAAATTGACCTCAGCTTTCCAACAAAATTCTCTCCACCTCTCGATAAGTCGGTGGCATCAATGGAGATCAGGTAATTCGAAGTTGCGCATTTCTTTCGTTTCCTCCCAGCCAACAGGAACGTCTACAAGGAAAAATGACAGAGACAAGCAGTCTTATTACAATTAAAGAAATAGATGAATGCAAATCCCCAAAATAGTCCATGATGGTACTAATTAAAATAATTAAAAAAGTGGAAAAACTGCATTTTTTTTTTTTTGCTTTGGTCTAAATCTGTAAATCATATAAAAACTACTGGGTTTTTACATGACACTGGTTTGGATGATAAGCTGTAAAATCCTAGACCTTTTTCTCGTTGTCTAGATGAAGGTAATACAGAGGGTAGAGGCTCTTATCCATCCCTCTCTGGTCCCGAGTCACTCGACATTTTACAGTCACACCCTGCGGAGCCGGATCCATCACAAACTTCTCCAGGTTGTCGAACTCAATCTCAGGCGAGGGAGATCTCTCCTGATTAATAAGAAAAAGTACATTTTGCAACATGGTTCACTCTCAATTAAATTAAATGCTTTCTTGCCTGTGTAACATACATAAAGTGACTAAAATGTCTGTCTTATTTCATGGGGGAATTGTGGGGTACCTTTTTCTTCTTCCCTTTGCCCTTCTTCTTCTTAGATTTTTCTTCTTTTTCTAACTCAGAATCATCACTCTCTTCTCCCTTTGCTGAAACAGACAACATATATGTATATAGATGTATATACATCCTTGTCAGTGACTCAAACAGATGACAAATTTAGTAGTAAACTTGCCTTTTTTCTTTGTCTTCTTGTCTTTGTCTTTGTTCTTATCCTTGTCCTTGTCCTTGTCCTTGTCCTTGTCCTTGTCCGTGGATGCCTGGAACAGGGATGTTGAGCCAGCAGTGGATTTCTTCTTTGATTTGGTTGACTTTGTCTCCTCTTCACTGTCATCACTGTTTGATTTGGCAGCTGCTCAATGAACAGGTTTATAGATATTTAGCTGAATTGCATTTGTAAGAACCCTTACAGAGTTCTCCGTCAATCCCTACACAATTAATCGTCTGTAATGAAGTCTACATTTTCACATTTTGGCATCAAAATGAATGCTGTTCAAACCAAAGAGTTTAAATATCAAAAAAGTAATCACCTTTCTTTTTGCTTTTAGAGTCTTTGTCTCCGTTTATCTGGAACATTGAAGCTGGTTCTTTTTTCTTGTCTTTCTCCTTTGACTTGGACTTTTTTTCTTTTCCATCAGTTTCTTTGTCCTCTGAGAAATGAAAAACAAGGGAAATTCAAAAGATGTTATCTGTCTTAGAATGTGATGAACTAGAGTCGTGTGAGCTCACAGATGAATCTAACCTATTTTTTTATGTAGTAGAGCAGATTGGAGTGACTGCCAACCAAATCTACACTGTCAATTAGCCTGCAAAACCTGCGAGCTGGACAGATGTGAAACAGCAGAACTAATTTTGAGCAAACACTCTTGATTTGTGTTTCCTCACTCTGGAATCTGGTCTCTCTGTTTCTTCCAGCTGTTGTGTCAGATTCTAACAGCTTGACAATGAGAGAGGGATTCAGACTTCACCAGGATGCCCATATTTTAGATTTCTGTTAGGGCTGTACCTTTTACGGTTTTTTAGACTAAAAAGTTGATGGACCACACTAGGGCGTCGACTGACATTACAGGCATATATTTCTGCTGTCAGAATACTTACAAAGGATCCAAGATGCCAAAACTCAGAGGGCACAACTTGAAAGACATTGAGGTGAGGGATGTCAAATTCCTTTCTCAAATTAGTGGCACAAGTCTTGCGTCCTCAAAACCTCAATTACACTCACAATACTGTCAACGCTTGCTCTCAAAACTGGTTCCATAATGACGAGTCTGTTCCAACATCCCTTTGCTCTAGACATGCTGACTAATGACTTCTCAAAGATTTTGGTGCTACCTGTATGTTTTTGGCAATATTGAACTTTAGAGATTGAAAGCGCACAGTGCCGAGTACTTACATTGGTCACATTGGTAAAAACGACTTGAACTTGTTTGTCTAACTGTCAGCTGATCAAAAGGTATGAAATTCCTTCAGTCTGACTGATACATGACTGTGGCAGTCCTTACAGAAAGAAATCACGTCAAACTGAGTTGAAAGAAATTTCAATAAATTCACAGTTTGTTACATTTTAAACATGCAGTACAAGTTTTGGGCAGCAGAGACAAACTGTGAACTACTTATTATAACGTTTTAAGTTGATAAGGTAATGTATTGGCAAAAGGTTGTTTATTTTTAGCTCTGTCCTGAGTCCTGAGATAATGATCAAGCAATTTAATGGCGAATGTTGAATTCTTCACTATGTTGCAGTTTGTGGCTGTCTGGGTAGCTTACAGTAGGTTAACATTTGCCTGGTGCAACTGAAATCAACATTATGGGAAGAATGTTTGAAAAAAAACTGTTTCTCTGACAGAAAAACCAAAACAATAAGGTGCAAGACATTAAAATGCTGCAATGATTTGAGATGAATATAAGGATCCAATGATTCTCTCTGGGTTTGTTACCACGAATAATCTTTTTCACAAACAAGTAGTCATCTAATGTGTTATTAATATAAAGATATCGGTTATAGCTATATCAAAGCTTTTTTTGGGGTTTTTGAAAAGCCAAAGGGAATATGTTCTAAACTTTAGTGCTTTAGAGATTAAGGCTAATTTCTTAGATTGCAAATTATAATGAAGTGCAGAGCCAGGAGTTAACCTGTTTATAAATGGTACTGGAACTACATTTCAATATAAAATATCTAACAAATAGTCATGAAGATGTCTTCAGATAAAGTGTAACCTACTCTGTGTTCATATAATTCTCACTTCTGAATTAACAAAATTATTTTGATATTTTAAATGTGGTACAACAGATGAGTTCACAACAGATGAAATGTTACTCAATATAAATTCAAACTCTCACGATCAATCTTTTACAGATGTGGAGACAAACCTTAGTATTCCTGTTATTTACTACACGTGAATTGCATTGAAGAAACAGAACACAATTTCGATTTAGAAATGAATGATAGGTGAACGCTGAAATGGTTCTGAAATAATAAAACATAGAAAGCTCCCCACAGCAGTTATACAACAATATTCCCATAGCTCAGAACATAAAGTATGCCAGAGATATAGTATAACTTCATCTATTTCCACGGTTACCAGAAACAGAGCACTTTTCTTTCGTTTCCTTTACAGGAGGAGCAGCGAGCCACAAACACAAGTTAGCACAGGTTTTACTGAAATGACTGATCTGAGAGCTGAACTCAAAAGCACTGGAGACAATCCAACCAAAATAATAGAAATGAGCAATAACACTCCAGGTTAAATTACACAGTAATTCTATATTCAGGTGACAACTAGGATCATTTTAAAGTTGCATCTTTACACTGATAATCAGTTCATTTTTAGCTCTACTCAAAAGAATAATGAGTAACATCAAGTTACAACTCAGCACACTGTGAAAGTCTGGAGAAACAGGAGAGTCAGAATCCTATGAAAGAAAGAATTACTGACATTACTGCTGACAAGATTTTGTTCAGATGCAGGCTGAATGAATTAAGGACCTGTGCAGAGGATATACGGTCAATAAGTGTTTGCTAATGGCTCTGAGAGACTGGACTTAAGCAAAATGTTCATTCTGGCACCTTAACTTGTTTACAGTGATAACGTTAACATGCTAATGATTAGGCATTTACTGTTTGCCATATTTATCATCTTAGTTTAGAATTTTAGCACACAGTAATATTTGTAAATTAGCAATAAGCACACAGTTCTGCTGAGGCTAGAGCAAATGTCACTAATTTTGCAGATATTTAGTCATTATTAAGACAATTAGGATCTAATAATGGCACAAGATGAAAAGCTAAAGGATCACCAAATATATTACAAATTACACTGTAATCCAGTTTTTACTAAAAAAAAAAAAAACAACTAAAATGCTATGTTTATAGTTCAGTAATACATCATTTTGGAATTTTTATAAAATTCTCAGTAAAATCAAACAAAAATTGCATAGATATTGTAATTTTTCATGAAGTACAAAGAGCTGGCAATGCTAGGGGAAAAGGTCAGTGGATAACGAAAGTTAGTAAGCCTCAGCCTCTGGGGACCAAGTAGATCTGTACAATATTTCATGATACTTCCTCCAATAGTTGTTGGGTAATTTCAATCTGGATCAAAGTAGTAAACTGACTGAATCTGTAATCACAGCACCGAAGTTGCTGAAATACAACGGTGTGGACCAAAACACTGTGACCCATAACAGGCCCCCACATCCCCCCGTAATTTAGATATTTCACCTTAAAAAAAAAAAAAAAAAAAAGTATTGTTTCAGTGTAACTTGTTGGCTACTCAAGTGCCTCCCCCTTGGAAGTAAAAGTGCTACACAAGTCTAAACAGTCCTGAGTCGGGGACTTCCACAACTGTAAATGTTAGGCAAAATTAAGGACTTGGCTGTTGTCATGTTTAATTACATTTTCCACAGTTACTTAAGGCAAACCACTCACTTAACTGATGTGTTTTGTTGCCTCTGCCGCCAAGTCATTGTTTCCATTCGCTTACTCCCTCACTCACCATGACACAATAAAACCATGTAATCCTCTTAACAACAACCTGGTCGTATCACTGCTGTTTTGAGCACAGTGAGGATGCCTGTTGCCATACCTTTAGATTTAGATTTCTTTTCTTTGCCAGAACTTTCAGACGGAGAGCCGTCCTTTGTCGTTTTTTTCTTCGTTTTCTTTTTGGGGGTGTCGTCATCATCTTCATCGTCGTCGTCTGTATCTGAACCTGCGGTGATGGAAAACATTCAATGGACTAGACATTCAAATTAATAGTTTAGGAAAGGAAATGTAGTTAAACTTAAAGGTCTTAATGGTCAGAAGGCCAAGTTTAAAAAACAATCTGATGTGTTTTTGTTGAGGGGACAGTCATTAGTGTCTCACCTTTCTTCTTTTTTGGAGCACTTTTTGCTTTCTTCTTTGGCTCTTTTTCTTTTTCTTTTTCTGGTCCCTCTTTGTCTTTTTCTGGTTTCTTTTTCTTCACTTTCTTTCCATCTATAGTGTTGATAAGAAAACAGACATGTGACCATTGTGGGTAGATCACAGTAGAGAGTCCAGTCAAGTGAATAAATACATCATAGTTGGTTATCATTGTCCAAATTTCTCACTTTGGATGGCAGAACTGTCCTCTTCGGCTACATCTTCACTCTTCTTGGTCTTTGTTTTTTTGGGTTTGGCCTCGCTTCCTTTCAACTTGGCTTCTGTTGTGCCGTTGGCCTCCTCTTTCTTCTTTTTCGGCTTCTATGGATTTTCTTTCAAGATACAAAAGGGATTAGAAGTGAGAATCGTGGACGAGGAAAGAAACAATAACAACTAAAGCAAAAGGAAAACTGCAAGACGGATAAAATATCTTGAAAGATTAAGTGAAAATAGCAACACGATTATTATCGATAACAATGACTCACCATTACAAAGTCCAATGTGAAGGGGAGCGAGGGGTAGGAACAGAATAAAAAGAAAATGATCATCATAATATCATTTCTGCTTTCTCTTTCTGCTATTACTAGTTTAAAATGAATACTACTACAACCCTTGCAGTGTTATGCTGAATTGAATTAATTTGGCACTTTGTGTATTGTAAAACAAAAGTTCTTAATTTTACGTTAAATTAGACCCTTTAAATTGTATTTATTTATTTTGAATCAGTGCCGTGAGACAGTTAAACTGAAATGGCATAACAGCTTCTGGCAAAGCTGCATGTTTTGTTACTGGTATGAACTTATATTTATGATTTGTAAATGGATACAAGAATTTAGGTTTAGCTACAGGAATTGAAGAGAGAAACAGGGCATGATGAGATAATAACAATGATGTAATGCACATCATGCTGTGTTTTCTCTAACCAAATAATCAATGTAGTATTTTTGATAATACAGTTTTGTAACATAGATAGATAGATAGATAGATAGATAGATAGATAGATAGATAGATAGATAGATAGATAGATAGATAGATAGATAGATAGATAGATAGATAGATAGATAGATAGATAGATAGATAGATAGATAGATAGATAGATACTTTATTAATCCCGCAAGGGGAAATTTTTCCGCTAACATACACTCACACCTATAAAAAACAAGAACCAAACACGTTTTGTAACCGTTTTATGTAACTTGGCCAGGCTTCCAACTGAGTACCAAGACACATAAAATAACAGCAACAGTCACAGTGAATCACACAGTTTTGCCAACACTTGGTAATGTATTGCAGAAGACAGCAACTCCATTGCTTAAGGAAACAATCACGCCTTCTGAGATGCCGAGGCAATACAACGAGAGTTAAGAGACGCTAGAAATGATAGGATAGTATTTTAAAGTCAATTTGTTATCCATTTACTGGCTCACACTCGTCTGTTAATACATAATACTTTGTATAATGTACAAATTTGGTCTTAATGAAATTCCTAATAACTCTTCAATTTAGTCTAGAAACAAGCTGAAGTTGAAAGGGGGCTTTAGCCTCTGACATTTAGTCCTCCTCCATAATATCCATTTATGTCTTCTTATAGGACATTATCCACATGACGATTTAAAACTCAATTCTCAAACAAAGTGGTAAAATATTTAAACGTTACAATAAATAAAAAGGGAACGTAGTTGTGTTTTTACCTGACATTTCATAAGGACTACAACCTTTGCACAAACTGACATGAACAACGTGTCACTGTCTCGAGTCACGGAGAATGAGGTCAGTATGATTGCAGACAGCAGAGACAGTAACGGTAATCCTATTAGATGTAGATCCTGCATCGATGGAGGACTATTTATGTCCACAGAAAATCCACAGCAGCAGAGTTGATATTTGTCATATTGCGATGGATGGTTTCATTAAAGTTGTTAAATATAACGCCACACTCGACCCAAATGGCCCTATTTGTCCATAACTGTCAATTGTAAATAGCACTTACAAATTATTTGTAGGTTTCCACGTATTTACCAACAACTTCTTTTCTGTCCAGAACTTTGAAGACGCTTTGAGGAAACTTTTTGTCTTGTTACTGCCACACAGCATGCTTAGTTTTTACTCTGATCACAGCATATATTCCAAAAAACATGCACCTGGAAGTCTTTTTTTGCATTGCTTTGTAAATTCTGAACAGTGACCTAATTAAGGAAAATCACCTCTAACCCCTACATATTGTTTAAAAGGAACAAAGACATGGGCTTTGTTTCTGCATCTGATGATGGAAGATTTGCTGGACTGTTAAGCTTAAAAGCTGAGGAATTGTTGATACAGTACATGTGAAAATAATACATCTTTTTTTTCAAGTAATTATGGCAGGCCTTCAAGGAGGAAATGGCAAAAGGAAGGAAATGCTGTGGCAGTTGCGTTTGGTTTGGATGTCACTGCACTATAAGTGGTTTGGGTGGCTGGATTACTGACTAATTTCAATCCCTCATCCATGCTTTTGCAGATATATTGTCTGGCAGAGGAGCTCCATAATCTTGGACATTGTTAATTGAGATGCAAGTTAATGCCTGACATTGGGGCGACCAATTCAGTAGCTTCGTACAGAGATGATTCTGGTTTTGAAGTCATGTCTATGGTCCCTGTTAAATAAACTGTGTCTGTCCAATGGTAAACTTCCTGTGCAGGCATTAGCAGTTACCTCACATGTGGGTCAAAGTTTATTTCCTACGTAATGTTTTTTTCCCCCAAATGCCTTAGAGGTAAACTTAAACAACTTGAGTATTCCATATCAAACAGAAATTTAAGACCAAAAACTGCCTCACAAATGCATAGCAACCCAACACTAAACTTTGCAGTCAGTCCAATGATGTTATGAAACCTGCAAAAGTGTTAAATCACTCTTATAAAGGAAATTTGTGCAAATAGTTCTGACTCATCAAGTATCAACAGATGTCATAAAAGCAGCTGAAAAAACCCCTAAAAATAGTCTTTTTGAAAATATACTTTTTCGAAATCCACAAAACCACATTCCCATCCTTTTACCTTCTCTGCAGACATGGCGTGGTCTCCAAATTCAGCCTTACCACCTGTTCTTTTCAGAAAATAAAAAAAAGTAGGCTTCTCAGGAGAGATAATGAAAGAATGAGAAAGGTTTGTGCTCACACCGTCTCCATCAGCAGAAAGTTGTTAATAGGATTTATGTGTAAAGCCATCTGCTCTGAAGAAGCACGTCAACGGGAGAAACCAAAGCAGGATTGGGAGGAGGGAGAAGACTTATGTCATATCTGGTCAGGAAACGACAACATTTTTTTTGTTTTCAGGGTTTTCGTGCCAGCGCTGACTGCAGCAAAGCTGTCGTAAGATGCACTTAATTTAGATTTACCTGGATCTGTGGCTGTGGGATAGAGCCAGAAGCAGAATATTCATCCTTCCGGGTCCTGAGTCAAAAGCAAAGAGAAATACATGTTATTAACAAAATCTAAATCACTTGCTTATTATACATGTGTGATCTGGAGAAGGACTGAAACTTGTGATTGTTTTAATTTTTTTGATCAGTTAATAGTTTGTTCCATCATTTGAGTCCAACAGTTGAGGATACTTACTAAAGATGTTGAGTTTTATATTATATAAAACCTGCTTGAAGAAGCAGCTTGAACCAGTGAGTCTTGGGCATTTGAGCTTAAAATAACAACTGACACAATTAATCAAGGCTATCAAAAGCTTGTCATCTTATCCTTGCCGTAGTGTCATTCTTACGTTAACAGGTCACAAGGGGTATGAGAATTGGGCCTAAGTAAGTCTGCCTCAGAGCAACACAAAAAAACCTTCCCCTCGCTACTTATTGGTTTAGCACCACTTGGCTAGCATGAGTGGAAAGTGGGTGTGGTAAAGCAGTAATAACCATTCAGAAAACCACAAAGCCTGAGGCAGAACTAATGGAAGGCACGAGGAGGATATCCAACACATTCAAAAATGCTTGCACGACAAATACATTTGCAAAGTTCTATGTTGTTATGTAGTAATGTTGATAGTACAGTACCATACCTGTCATTTGTCCAGGCTTCTTTCACAATGTGATTGTGGAGAGGCATGGGTGATGAGGAGAGAGGTTACATCCAGTTTTTGACGTTATGAGAAAGACTGGCTGAATGATATCCAGCACAAATCACCTGAATGTAAATCTGTATGTAATCAGAATTAAAATAAAAAATCATGCAAATTTTGGCACATATACTACTTCCAGGTGGGTGGTGTTTTTTGTGTGTTTTTCAAGCAGCAGTGCGATTGTCTCCATCCAGCATGTGAATGCCCACAAGGCTCGATAAACACCCTGAAAGCCTACAGAGGGGTCACATGATACAACTTCTAAGAGGATTTTCCACAAAGCAACGGGTCCCCCCAATCCACTACCACACAACCAGGATATCCTGACCCTTCAACTGGGATTACTCTAATCACCTTTTCACCGTCTGTGAGCATTTCTAGGAGCTTTTTATATACACACATATATATATATATATATATATATATATATATATATATATAGAGAGAGAGAGAGAGAGAGAGAGAGAGAGAGAGAGAGAGAGAGAGAGAGAGAGAGAGACTGTGGAGGGTTCCAAGAAAAAGAAACATTACTTTTTGTGGTTTACAGGGGGAAACTAAGACAGATTTAGGGCAATTAAATGTAGTTTTAGTACAGGACTGTGTAACTGCATCAAGACAACAGAGGTCAAGGATGAAATTAACTCCGGTCTTAAAATTATGGAAGGTTTATAACCAGAAGTCCTGTGGTTTATTTGCGAGCTGGAAAATTCCAGGTAGAAATGGCAACAAAAAAAAACAACACTATAGACAAAATGCCTTATCTCATCTCCATTTTCTCTAATGGAGCAGCTCAGTAACCTGTGTTTGACTTGGAATGTGAAGCCGGATGATGCAGCGAAACATGGCAAGTGAGGTCGGTCTCCTCCCTCCCATCACTTAATCAATAGGGGTTTAAAAAGAAGTGTCAACATTAAAAACAAAGTGTGATTTCCTCATTCAACCACCAGATGCTGCTGTTCCCCAACAGACAAAACACAATGCATGGAGCAGCTGTGAGGCACCAGGGGGCACATGGAGATACTGTAATTTAATTAGTCACCATCATGTTTTTAAAAAAGTACAGATTGAACCTCAACAATAATCAAAATGTATACTTTAGTTAAAAGCATGTTTGTCCATCAAAAAGGAGGTTTTCTACACGTTCACTCCCTTTCTCTAAGTGTTATCTGGCAACAGTCAGTCGGAGAGCTCACAGAGGAGATGGGAGGAGAGTAATTACAGCTGAAGTGAACACTAACACGTGATGGGAAATAAAGAAGAAAAAGGCATGTGTTTTGTAGTTTTATAAGGCCAGACCCTTTGTCTGTCTGCATCGCAGTGCTGCTCACGCTGTCAAGCCTGCTGACTGCTGAAAGGGGGTCTAGACTAACTGCTTTGCTGGCATTTCTGCAAATGCTTGACAGAAACATGGCAGTTGGCAGGCGGCCTAAGGAAGGCCACTGACCTCAAGGGAGCAGCAGAGAACCCATCACGATCTTAAAGAGACAGAAAGCACAATGTGTTTCCCATACAGCGTGCCTCCGATCCATTTTCATGTCAGTTATGTTTTATGACTGCGAGCAAGATGGTAAACATTGTTCAAGCAATGAGAAGCAGTGTTAGAGAGTATACCAGAGCATCTATAAAACTAGCTCTTACTATACCAACAACTGTAACAACAAGCCTGAATGAAATGAAAACACATTAATCAAATTTATGGTGAAATGGGGACCATTCAAAGCAGTTGTGCAAACACTAAGCCAGGAAGAATTATGTTAAATACATAAAGGTAGAGCTTCCATTGGCAGTGACCTGTGTTTAAGGAGGGGGTACGATGATGATATTTTAGTCCACCCATGGGGTTTAGTGCTGAAACAGCACGTTGGTGGGGACGTGAACCTGGTGGCACTGTAAGGCCGGGTGAATCATCAACTCAGAGAGAGCCCATATCTCAGGAAGCACAAACAATGAAGACGGGCGAAATGACCGTATTCCCGAAGGAGGGATTGTTCAAGAAAGGTGGTCACGTAGTAAAGAAGACAATAGCAGGAGGTCTCTTATATTCAATAAAAATGGAAAGATGCTATTCAGGAGCAAAAATAGTCACTGGATTATACATAGATCCAAACTCACAAACTTAACCTGCACAATTCCAAAACACATCCTGTTTGACTCCTGTTATTTCACTTTAAAACGTTTGCACACAAGTGTTTTTAGTATAGCAAAGCTGGTAGCAGTCAAAATGTTCCCCTACTGAATTTAACTTTAATTTAGCTTGATATAAAATAAATCCTCCCAAGCTGATTATTTCAAAGGTTTACTATCAAAAAAAATTAAGTATCAAGATCCATCATTATCATATCATACCATTTATGCATTTACCATTTATATTATTGATTTAACACCAGTTAGTGGAAATTTTAACCTGTTGGTAACAATACATAAAAAGTCAGAAGATCACAATAATCTTTAGCGTTTATCCTGAATGGACGGGACTGTGAATGGCTGGACCTAATTTCATAGTTACTTTTGGTAATTCATCAGGCAATTATAAAGACATTTCGCTCCAATGCAAAATGGTGGACCAACAGCCTTACTGGCCACAATATTTAGTTTCATAAGCCACTTCAGATTTTCAAGATATGCTTCAGTAAAAGCAAAACTGAAGAACTGTACTGTTAAAAAAGTTAATCATTACATTCGATGAGGTATGAGGCCCACTGAACGGCCCCTGGTCCGGTGGTCCCCATCCCGGCTTTACAAACTGGTATTAGAAATGTGTGCTGTTGTCTCAGGGTCTAAACTATCAACTTTCCTTTGCCCTCAACACAAAACGATCTCTTTATTTGTACACGTGCTCCTCACTGCACCACACACCAGGGTTGACCTGGTGAGAAGAAAAGAGACAATCTGAAAACAAAAAGTTTGCCTTTAAGGCTCAAGCAGCAATGTACCAAATGTAATAAGGAGCAAATTGAGAGCACTCCCTCACTCCCAAGCCTCTCTGGTATCTCATTCTTGGTAATAAAATCTTCTGATCTAGATAATAAGGGATCATATTATGGCTATACAAAATAGAAAACTTGAATTTACTGACCTACAACAGACAAGTTGACAAGAGGAAAAACATTAGAGCTGACACAGTGATGTGCACAATGCACAGTCAGGAGGTGATGACATCACTGGGATGGTTGTACTGTAAGCAGACTCTTAGATGAAAGGAGTCAGGGGAGAGACCTCAGAATTTATTCTAATACTTTTTACAGCGTGAAGTGGGTTATGTGATCTTGGCACACTTTTAAAACTGCATAGGTAGCTGTGCGAGGGGTCGGTGTTTTGTACACAAAATGGAAGGGTTTTAAATGTTTTCAATTTTTTTTGACATTTCCAACATGATTAAGTGCTTATGAGGTAACAAATGAAGACATGATTTCCCTCATTAGTTAATTTATGAGCTCTATAGGATAAGTATGACCCACGGCAATGCAATACACATTGCTCAGAGAAGTCTGTTCTGTGTATGACACCTGTACTGACAGTCTTTATAATGAGACAATAAAATCATAGGGTCTAGCACTAATTCATTGATAGATGAGAGGGAAAAAAAAAAAACGACTTAAGGTTATATTACCGTCTGTAAAACTATTGAGAACATAAACCTACTTGGGCACTTCCGATCTTTGAGTGCATTAATCTTCAAAACTATTCTGTGAAAAAGTTGCAAGAAAAAAACTCTTGAGTGCTAAAGTGTTGAGAGGCTATAAAGTCTTCAGAAGGAAGCAAAAGTGGAAGGTTAGATGAGAATCCCTGAGCCACTACGAGCAGAAAAAAAAAAAGACAGCAGCCACAAGCTTGTGTGAACTGTAACACAAGCAGTGCTGAGCCTTCCTGAGAGCTTGACACACATCTGAAATGGAGGACGAAGTAGCCAGGAAATAGTGCTGTAGCTTGCATTTCCTACTCTCAGGGCTTCTGTGAGAGAGAGACCAGACTGTCTGGAGAGATCTAAACTACAGTGTCTCTTTAACAGATGAACTGATGCCTTAAGGAAAGAGCCTGCACGAGCTGAGAGCACAGAGTTGAAGTCACTGCCCTTAGAGAGTCCCCTGGAGAGAAAGTGGCGGGAGAGAGTGCAAAAAAAAAGCCAGCGCTTGCTCCCCGTCCATTTTTGTGAAACAGGCAGTGCTCTTTTGAAACGGTGCCAATGGAGGCTGGCCCAAACCCTCCCAGCTGAAACTTTTACAAGCTCAGTGTTCACGGGCAGGAAGAGAAAGACAGAGTAAGATCTGTAAACAGAGTTTGCAGCTCCTCTCCTTTTTCTTCGACCTGGCTGAGATGTCAACAATGTGATTCATGCAGGTTTTCTTTGCTAATTCCTTGTCTTTTTTCCTACAATATCAACAGAAATGCCCCTGGAAAGAAGAAAAGATTTAAAGTGTATGTGAGAAACTAATTGCTTAAAAAACGAAGAGTCAGTGACGTCACACAGGAAGCTGCCTTGGATATTGCCTGAGGAAAGATACTGAGGATTGTTTGTGGCACACTTGGCATGGAAACACATGAACATAAAAGCGCTGCTGCTGTGTTCAGGACTGAAACATCGGATTATTCCAGTGATTTTCATTTCTTGGTGACGATCCATGTGAAACATGAGTTTGGATTTGCTTGTTTTCCAGAGACTGGCCCTGACTGTTGCCCAACACAGTTTGTTACTTGCGGATGTATTGTCGTAAACATCCCAGACCACTCATTTGGTCTGTTATATTGACAGGAAACAGTGGCTTCCATTCACTGCTAAGATCAAATTAAATCAGAATCTCAGGGGCGACCATTCTCTTCTCTGCTGTGAAGCAAATCTGAATAAGCACACAGGCAGGTGCAGAACAACTAAAGACGTCCACAGCGACTACCGAAAATGGGAACTGCGAGGCATGTACTATCTGGGAATGATGCCAACTGCTAACAAAAGGCTTTAACTCATTTGGTCTGAAATGCTATCTGGCACTGAATTGTTTGGCCAACTGCAGATAAATCTGTCAAACCTTTTGGCTTTGTTTCAAGACAGCATGTAAGTACTCACTTCTGATTTCTTTACCCAAGCTCAGTTCTCTGTCTCTTTCTCCTCTAGCAGCCACTAATCCTTCAGTCAAGTAAGATGTCTATTTCTTGACCTAGAATCTACAGCTCACATGACTATTCCTCTTTAAGAGGCGAGTTACACGTCGATTCTGACTAAAAAAATGACAACAACAAAAAAAGCTCTGCCTTGATGCATGACATTTAGCATGTAAGCAAAATTCTGTGACTTTAGCATTTATTTTCCTGCCTCCCTTTCTCTGAGCTGTCTCTCCCTCTTGGCAGCAGGGCTAAAGTGGGCAGGGAGAGAGGAGGGCATGGCCCAAAAACTGCTCTCAAGCCCCAGCCCCTGTTCGAGTGGGGTTGCTTGCTGGTACAGTCCTCAGCCTTTCCCTCGTCTTGCAAGCAAAAGAGAGGGATGTGGAAATGTATTCTTGTCTCCTTTTTTAACCCGCCTTTTTTTTTTTTTTTTTTTTTTTTTTTTTTTTGTCGTCCCCACCACGGCCTTATTGTCTGCGGGTGAACACTACCCTGATCTTGACAAAAAAAAAAACTCAGGTATTTTCTCATTTTTGATTCTGCTTCTGTTTGGGCCTTTATATTCCTCTTTGTACTGAAGTCTCCCTGTATTTGTTTACACTTCTTTTACTCTCACCTTCCACACTGTACACGTGTCTCTCCTTTGCTTGCACCGAACACAATGCCTACATGTAAAGCTTTTCTGTTCGATTGAAACACATCGGGATTCGGTTGAAATAATGGACATTTTTACCGAAGCGTTTATACACTTACTGCAGCTAAAAGTCTGTTTACGTCAGAGCACTGTTTGATTAAAGCACATGCCCAAAGTAATACGAATTTGTAATAGGTGTTACGACCTCTTAAAGTACAAGGCAGCAGTAAAGAGCAACATTTTGGTATAATTTACAGCAAGTCACAGCCTCAACTACGAAGCAACTTCAGTGGTTCGAACAAACCCTATTAAAAGTGATTATTACCTCTATATTTAAGTGCTAAAAGGCATTCATTTCTGTGTCGCAGACTTGCAACGTAAGTGCACAAAATCTGAAACCAAAGGCAACCTCAAATACCCCTCAGCTGTACTGTGGCTACTGTTCGCCATCTATCTTTACACAAAACAAAAAGGTATCTTACATCGGTGGAATAAACATCTAAAAAAAAAAAGTGATTTTAATGACATGCGTTCAAACTGGATCATTCCTGTATTTTTCAATGCTGCTGTTTGATAGACCTGTTCATAAACCAGTATGAACCAGATCCCTCTGTTGCAAGCACTGTTCTATACATGAAGGGGCTTGTAAGATTACAGAGTCTCAGTTTCAGATCAAGCTTATTGGGTTTGTTTGGTGGGTTGTTTTTTTTTAACCACTGACGCTATAAAACCAACAATATTCAAGTTGATTAAATCTACGAGAAAATCATTCTTTTTTTTATTTTCCGATTACACTCTTGTATGAATCAGACTTATCGCGAATTTGACTGTCAAAGCATTTTGGCATATCCTAGCCTGTAAAGTTGTGTAGTTTTGTCTGCATACAGTCGAGTAAGCTTTTGTGCTTGAGAGTGTGATAACAGATTATTGCATACTGTACTGTACAGAAAGGGTGAATGAAGAAAAAAAAAAAAGTGGGAGGGCGCAGGGAGGACTGCAAAGAGAGAGAAAATGAACTCACATCCCTCCCCCACACCACCACCACCACCACCCCACAGTTCTCCTCAGATGAACTTGTTATGCTGCTTGATGGCATGTTGTTTGGAAAGCCATATCCTCAGCTATTTGTGTGTCTCTCCTCCCCACGGTTGGAGTGACTGTGGTTACCGGGATCAAAGTCTCTTTCTGGTTGTCGCTTTTATCAGGTCACACTACACACATTCAACTCTTCCTGCGAGCAAAACAGTTCTGTAGGATATAAACAGCACTTGATCCAACCCTTTCCACTATACATAAACTACCACTTGAACCCATTCTATTTTGGCGCAAAAGCTGTTTGAGATCTTCCTGGATGGGCCTCAGTGTCTTGGTATTTGTCTTAATCTCTGTGGAATATTATATTGACAGGTTTTATTAGCAAAGTAGATCCACACATGACAATAGTTTACTTGAAAAAACTTTCAAATACTACCCTGTGATCATCTAAACTCTCAGACACACTGTGCTGATACCCAGCAGCTAACTTTGACGAACACAAACCATTAAAAAGTACTTACAAAGACTTTTTTTTTTTTTTCCACTCAGGTCTCTTAAGAATGTCACCACATGTAAAGCCTATATAAAGATCTATCTGTCAATAAGCACAGCAGAAAGGATACAGGTCTAGAGAGGGGAAACTTTCAGAGCCCGAAACAAAATATGAAAAACAAATGACAGTCTTCTGCCTCAACACTGTAACAAAACACAATGAAATAAACAAACCCACACTAGGCACATTAAATTACTCCGCATAATAACATGAACATATTTTAAGTGCAAGTTGTCCGTACCAGCCATAGCAGTGGTGAAAAGGTTATTTTAGTCGAGTCTGTACATAATTCTCACTTATTCCTCAAGGGAAGGTTTTGTGTTACTAAAATACCATATCACAAAACCCTGCTTGAAATCATCACCCGCACGCCTTAAAGGTACTGTCCTACCAACATGCTCTACTTTGATCAGATTACAACAAAATAACAGTAACTAACATGAAAATAAATACGTTATTAAGTATTACTCATTTAGATATCATCATGCTGACTGTTATATAAAATGAACTGTGACAGACACTCAAATGGCTAAAGTAAAAATGTTGCCCAGTGACACTTTCAAAAGACCTGAAATTGAACTAAAGTCTCATGATTCTGTTATCGTGTTAGATAAGTTAAGCAGGGCCAGAAGTTTGATTTTATTGTGTTCGCTAAAGTGACTCTCATCGGAATAACTTACGAGAGCATTTCTAATGCAGTAAATGGCCGCCATTTTGATTGAAGGTTTGTGTCTCATTGCCCTTCATTCAGGAAACACTGAGTCACTGGAGCAGTAATGTGTTTATCTTAAAAGTGGCATAATAAATGATAGAGTAACAGGAGGTGTCAAAGTCCACACGAAATTACCTTCACATCTGGGCATTTACCACTTATAGGGACTTGGCATTTTTTTTCTACTAGAGCTTTGAGCTGACAGTCAAAAAACAAAGCCAGTCCATCTAACGCAGCTCTGACATACAGAAGGGATTCATTTCCTTTCCAATTAGGACCAGATAATGAATTGTGTTGGCCAGTAGTTCACAGTCTGGGGTCTGGATCCCCACGAGGGGTCACACAATCAATCTAAGGGGTTCAACGATTGTTACTTGTTACGATGTAATAAATGTCAGTGAATATAAGTGTAGGAAGACTGGATATAATTGCTCCTAGTTACCAAGTACTTTTTGGAAGAATTAGAAAGGATAGCTCAGTCATTTGATAAACAGTCGACATGCATATTTTGGTAGTTACGATTTAAATAAAGACGTCAACATTTTGACCGTTACTGCCCGCCAGATGGATATGACCTCCCGTGGCCTCAATTTATTAAACAGGATCAGGAAGCATCATGAGACTAAAACCGCAGGCTCATTCGAAACATAGCCACTTGTCCAACATATGGACAAAGTCTGCTTATGGAACAATGGACCTTTCTCTACATGTGTGACCACCTAGCTCACATAGCAAGGACACTGCACTGAGCATCTGGCAGCAAGCTACGCCACCACCATACCTTATTGTGTGGTATCATACCCCCTTTCTGACATGGCATCGTCTCATTGCTTGGCTGCCAATGCTCTCCTCCCCCTCACTGATGGGTTCTGCCATGCTGCATCCACGACATCACCCACTTTTGTCTCATTGAGATTCAGCTTGGCAGGCAGACAATGCCCAATTCTTGGCACCAAATATTGGAGAGAGCCGCATAAAGAGAACCAACCTCAGTCTTTTCCCTCACAGTCGTCCCCCGTATTTCGCCGATCATCGTGGACCAGCGCCAATTTGTAATGGGTATTTTTTTTATGCCTTCATTTACTAAATACTCAGTTGTTTGGCTCCTGAGCATTTGACAACACAAATATTGTTAATAAGTTGGATGTTTAGCACAGCACAACGAGCTGCTCTGGGCATGTCTATCTGAAGCAACAGTGAATAAGCATATCAGTGATATGTTTATTGGCATGCTGATTGTTCTGACTTGCGATTTAGATCAAAGTTATGGATCAACAACAGAGCAGCCATTTTAAAATCATCAGCAGCTTTTGGACAGACTGTCGAACCATCATTTCCGGGTATGGAAAAAAAAAAATGTAATATCTGTGTTATCTTCAAATCAATTCAGAAAACGGATGCTTGAAACCCACTGGGGACTTTAGTGAAACAACAATTTAAAGATAGGATTATTCTGAAAAATAGAGATGCCAGTCACATCACTCACACAGCATGCTACATGATGCAGCGGTGGTGGTGGTGTCGCATGCTGACTGAAACAACCGGAGATGAAAATAGCATATTAGATGCTTAAAACCCAAGAAGGAACTTTTAGTAATATTTCCTCTGTCCATTTTGTGGTGTAAGTTACATTACATTATTATTGTAGCTCGTTAAGCTGGTGTCCATCCTGAATTATTCTAGAAATTATGAATGCTTCACCAAGGAATCACACAGTACCACGGCAAATTTGGTTTCCCCTCCACTTTTCTTGGATGAAAAGTTTATTCGATTGTTGCTTTCACTACATTCCCTCTGCATTGGCCTGCCCATTACAAGAGTTTGATACCATTTACCGTCTAATTAATTCAACATCTCAGTTAAGGCCTCTCACTCTCTAATGCCCCACTGTCTTTTTATTCTGCCCCAATGAGCATGCCCTGCCACCACAGCCGCACAGGCTGCCAAAACATTTCAATCACTGTCGCCATTAATTGGGCCAAAGAGGAATTCAGAATGTTAATGAACAGCCCAGCTGCTTTTCAGCCACCATGGTTCACATGCTAATTTATGCAAAGCGTCCCAGCCTTTGCATGGGCTGACCATAGTCGTCTACCATAACAGTGTCTGGGCCCAGTCATTACTGCCAAAGCATGGGTCTGCCTGGGCTTGGACAGCTCTCCCCAGCTTGTGTCCCAGACTCTAGCTGGCACTGTAAACAGACTTCTTTTTCAATGGACTTGAAGTGGCTTTCACACTGAGCAAAAAGGGCAATTTCTGAAGTCAAACCTTCAGTTCCTCTATTAAACCATCTCAAGCAAAAACAAAAATAACAGGATTTTTGGCAAACATTCGAGAATTGCCAACAATCTACTCTCTGAAATAAGCTAGGGACAAGCAGATCCTTTAATTTACTCTCAACATTCCCTATAACAAACTTTTGGAAACAAATACAGAGTCTACCTTATGTACAGGGATTGCAAGGAGGAGGCAGTTAACAGGTTGCACCACAGATGTTGGGTACGGGTGCCAAACAACTCCCTAAAATGGCTGAGGTACTGCCATTTTCTATTTTTCTTCCTTTGCTTTACATTACTTTTTGATTGTAGGGAAGGGACATTAGTGGGAAGACGTGATGAAACTGAAGTACTGTTTCTGCCTGTCTGAAAGTCGACCTGGAAAGACCTAAGCCAAGTTTTAGAGTAAATGGGGACTAATTCCTGGCACTGTTGGTCGTCATTATGTACCAGTTTTTCAGAATGTAAGTGATTTCTTCCTTTGCAGGGTTGCACAAATTGCCACACTTTCCATGGCGACAGAAATTGTTAACGAAGTGGCATTTCTTTTGCTCATATCCAGCATAAGCAAATGTACGGTATGCCTGTCACTTTTTGTTCTTCAACACAAGCTAAATACATTTGCCAGGTGCAAGAGGTCAGATACAGTGTATCACTTACATAAACACATTAGCACTATAGTGAACCAAGCCTTGGTTTTACAGCTCAGGTTACAGTGTTGGTGTGTCCAAAGATGAAACTGCTCTTAAAGGGTAATTCCTGATAAATCTGTTACCAGACTGCCTTATTCCATGGCAGGGGGGTGTATTTGAAAAATGTATGTGTGCATATTTTTACTGCTATTTTTTTTTTTTTAGTAGTTCACAGCTAAAGAAATTACAATAAATGTTTACTAGTTACAGGGAATTATTTAAAAGACAACCTTGTTAAAATTACTAGATGTGGTAAAACCGTCACATTTCAGAATGGATTATTTTTCAACCACTGTTTCTCCCGGGTGAATATTGACATCTAAAAATTCACTTATTCTGTCTTTGTCTCCCACAGTTTGACCGACAAGTTTCCACTGCTACCTACAAAACTATCTGTCCTTATGGCTGAGGTAGTAGATTGAATAGTTGTGGGGTTTATGTCCTCCTTTAGAGATAACTATACAATCTACTGTCTTTCCTAAGGAAACAGGTTAATCTGCTGTGATGCTGAAGCCTGTATACGAATGATGAAGCTGCATGGATAAAGGACCTCGTAAATGTTTGACAAATAACCCATCCCACACCTGTGGAGTGGGAACTGTGGACACAACGACGACTTTATATATTTACCAGACGTGGAATTGGTCTACTATGATAACTTGGGAGTTGAAACACAATGACCAAACTCTTGTTTTTGAGGATATTCATATGTGCTCAAAGTTGAGCCTAGCAAGGTGAGGTAGTAGGTTGTATAGTTTGTGGGATGGAGTAAATCCTACTCTGGTGATAACTATACAGTCTATTACCTTCCTTGAGAGGTACAATCAGTGTTTGGAATGAGTCTTCCCGATTCAAGTGATGAAGTTGCCCCTCTGGTCCCATCTTGTGGCCAAAGACTAACATTACTGTGAAAATGATGTAGACTTTGGGACCTGAATTGTGTAAATGCATATTTGGTGTTTTCTGTGTAAAATAGTTTACAAGTTATAAAATACATTGGTCTGCACACTCAGTGAGTTGGAAGTGAAATACTGTCTAAAAGAAACATCAATCCACAGATTCATTTAACATCAGGGTCACACATACTGTATGTAAAGCAGAATATAAAGCTGTGAGGAGTTTTAAAAGTGAGGAAATGAAAGAAACTGTTGATTAACAACAACCGTCATTGTTCAGATAGCTACAATTAGTTCAAATCAGAGGTAAAAATAAAGACATCGTTCATCATACAGTTTACGACAGCCTTGAATTCAGCCTGGGGTACCGAGCTCTTTCACGTGCCTCTGCAAACCATTCAAAGTTTCTGCAGCAGAAAGCCTGGGAGCTTTCTTTCCCATCTCTGTCTCATGATTTAAGATTAATATTGGAAGATTTCTATGAAATAAATTTAAGATATGAGAGATGTTTATCCAGAATGGCTTTAAAATTAAATAAATATATTAATGCCGCTAGCGAGGCATTGAGAGAGATGGCCAGCCAACTCAGGAGGGCAGAGAACAAAGATGAGTTCATGGTTTTAAGTGATGACTGTTCTTAGTGCACACTGGGATTAACACAGTATAACACATGCATACATTTGAATTAAAATATTTACTAATAAGATTGCCTGTTAAAAATAACAATAAAACCAGAACCAGCCAAATAACAAAAGCTGTACAATGTATTGTACATTGCTATTCGTTAACGATGAAAGAACAGCTTGATATTGTAGACCTTACCAGAAAACATCTGTACAGGTCTGCAATAAATGCTACGACTGGTTCAACAGGTCCAGTATTTGTTGTGAGATTGTGCCTGTGGTGATATTGTATTAGACTGCAACATAACAGCACAACCTACTGAGAAGTCATACAGCTGAGTGACACATGCCTGCTGCAGTCAGAACAAATGCAAAACGGGTTTAATAACTTATCATAACCAGTTTATTTACATATTTTTTTTTATGTATCATTTGCATGTAACACGAAAAACAGAGTGCACATTTTGTTGTAATGAACACAAAGAACTAGAACTTGGAACAGAAATAGAAAAAAATAACGATGTGAAACTTGGTTTTCGCAATACACACAGACAGACATTTGTGCTCACCCACATATACAGCACATACAAATGTACAGATTATTGCACATAATATATCAAATGTTTTAGGACAACAGTCAATCAAACTTGGTCCTTAAGAATAAAGAAGCATACAAAAAAGGAAATCGGTCTTCACTCATTGTTGGTCAGACTTACTATTACTGCTGGGGTTGTTGTCTGTCGTCTGGCTTGTCTGAGAGACTTGACTTTCTGCTGCACATGAAATACACTGTCTCCAGATCTTCAGATACGCTGTCTTGATTTTTTGTATTTTGAATGCATACACGATCGGGTTGACAGCTGAGTTAGCATGAGAAAGCAGGATGCCACCATAGAAAGCTATTTCTGGTACATCATTCAGCTTACCAAAGTAAGCAATGCAGTTCATGATGTGGAGAGGGAGCCAGGACAGGGCAAACAGGGCCAACACCAGAGACAGAGATCCTGCAAGGTGTTTTTCTTTCCTTAGGTAGTTCTCAGACGGTTTCTGGGCACCGCCGCCTGGTTTCTCTCTGAGGTTTCCTCGAATAGTACAGAAGACATAGCTGTACAGTACAGTCATCACCAAGAGAGGTGTCAAGGTGCAGAGAAAAAAGTTGAAGTAAACCAGGTATGACAAGGGGATGACAGCTATAAACTGGCAGACAATTGTAGAATTGGCTGATTTAGACAAAGTTTCATGGTTGTACCATCCGAACATGGGAGCAAAACTCAGTGGTATTGCGACGAGCCAACATGCTGCTACCACAAGACAAGAATGTCTCTGGGTTACAGTCCTTTTGTACCTGTGAAGAAAAATATAAACTATTGGTGACAGAAATGGTATCTTCTGACCAGTGTAAAAAAAAATGCAAAGCAGAATTTAAAGTTGTATTAAAAACTAATGACGTCATTGTAACGATGTACATTACATCAGAACCTTTTAGCAGAGTAAGCCATTCAAAAAGGTCAAAACTGAGGCTGATAGAAAATGGCTAAAAATGTAAAGCTTATGATTTATAGACATGCCTAGCTGTGATCTTTGCACAACTAATAATCCAGAAAAGGTCCCACCTGAGAGGGATGTAAACCCGGAGGTAACGGTCCACGGCAATAGCCAGCAGAGACAGGACTGAAACGAGGGTCGACAGAATGACCACACAGCTGATGAAGAGACAAATGTGGAAGGATGTCTTCACATGTCCGTCCACCACCACAGCCAGCGGTATGGCCACACAGCCGACTATAATGTCAGCCACAGCCAGAGAAACGATAAGGCAGAAGGTGGGCTGCTGGATGATTTTACTCATCCACAACGCCAGAATCACCAGCAAGTTCCCCAGACAGCAGCCGATAGCGATGAGCACCTCCAAGAATGTGTAAATTCCTTCTCCTGTATTCATTTTGCTTTCCACCTGGTTTGAAGTTTAACAGCAGCGTAACCGAGTGTGCCAAGCCCTTTATCATTCATCTCATTCTGGTGAAACCTTTGAGGAAGTCCTTAACCACAGTCAGTTGTTTTTTTTCTAACTGATGACACCCTCTGAAACATTCTTGAACATTTTGTAAGCAATTGATTTTGTAGGCTTAAATAATGTATTTGTTTGTCATTGTCAAGTAGCATTTAACCTTTAATTCTCTGCCTGGTCGAACGATAAACAGAAAAATCGAGCTAAAAGCAAGTTGCAACAAATTATGTGGGTCAGAGTTAAAAAAAAAAAATGTCTATGATAAGTGCCCTTATGTTGTTTCTGTTAGAAGGAAACGATAAAAGATGGCTCAACAACAAATGTGACTGGCATAGCAATAATGCTTTCTTGTAGTGCACTGTAGGAGTTTGTTGCATTGTCCGGTTTCTCTCTAATTTTGTGAATTGTTGTTACTTTCCCAAGTGCCTTGAAATAACAAATGTTGTAATTTACTAATTTTTCAAATAATTATTTTGTCATCATGATAAGCAGACCATGTTTTAAAATTACCACCCTGGAGCTTGAAAGGGTAAGTTACCACAGAATCACACCTTGATTACTTTTGCGGTCATTCCCAAGCAGAGAGGAGCAGACTGTTACCGAGTTGCAGTCATTATCACTATCTCATTTTTGTTGCTGATATCACTTAGTTTGCATTAGTTCCAGTGTTTGGGTATGGGCACGGCAAGCAGTACAAAAGGAATATTGTAATAAAGTAAAAGAAATATAAAAAAAACAAAAACATATTTACCTAGTTGATCAGATACAACTTTTCACAATAAGACATTTAGTTTTTAGTTTTTTTTATATATATATATATAAATAGGCAGTTCATGAGTCATAGCCACCACTCTCACTTCCTTCTCATTGAGGTGTCAGTGGCATCTAATCACCGAATAACAATAAACTGTTAAATTCAATAAATAATTATTTAAATTATGTTAGTTGTTTCACCCGCAACAAAATAAATATTACAGCAAAATCTGGTGTCTTGTTGAGAATAATTTTCTTTAAAACATTGAATGACCTCAATCACAGTTACTTTTCTTTTACTTTATTTTTTTTTTAAAACAGAGTTTCTTCATTTGTGTATAGTTTGCATTTCTGGTTTAGATTAAGGTTGTACCTTTTGAAACCAAATGATATTTATTTTTTCACTTCCTTAACCATACTTCTTGTACATGTTAGAGTAAAAAAACACAACATTTTTTTTATTTTTTTATTTCAGTTCCTCTCATGCATTTTGAACATAAAACGAATTATGGCTGATGGAACTTTTTCTCATATGTTGATACAGTCAGCAGCTTAATATACAAAGGCTGGTTTAAAGTATTTCCCATTTTATGAGAAGAAAAGTGAATTACAAATTTCTGACCGGACAACACACCAACATCGTGTGATCAGGGAAAAGCGAGTTCCAGTGTACAAGTGCAACAGTCACATCGTCACCAGTTTCACTTCCTTAACCAGCATAAATTCATGAGAATTTTACTGAGCTGGCACGAGAGCAAAAAAGATGTGCAAGCAACAAGGAAGTACTTGCTGAAAGTGCTTCTATCAAGCAATTTCATACAAATAAATACTCAATCAAAAGAGGGACAACAAAATCACCTGTCCATCCACGCAACAGCTTGTCCTGAGACCTCGAGTGACCACAGCAAAAACAACACATTAAGTACAATCAATGTACTTTAAATGCATAGAAATGTTTATATGTATAATTCACCATCCAACCTGAAACACTGGTCAGAAAGCTGCATTGCCTGATATAGCCAAAGAGAACTACGTCTGAACGAAGTGGCTATAATTGACACTGTGTTTAGCAAATAGACAACAACAAATGAAACATACTATAACCTGCACAGTTTTACTACTGGGTTACACCCTCCCCTCTTAAATACCATGCACATCCCGCTGCATGTTCACTACTCTAAAATGGGTGTTATCATTTCAAAAGCTTGACTTTGTGATCTGTAATCCCTATTATCAGCATTCTTTTGACTGGTCTGCATAGAGTTATTTTCAGGTAGGTCTGGCATCTCTGCTGGGGGGGATCTGAATAAGTCAAGTTCATGCTTGGGTCACTTCCAGGTTTCTGAAGTTTCTCTCTGTGTTTGTCTGGTTTTGGTGTATCATAGATTTTTGATAATATGTGTATCTGTCATCTCATGTGATGGCGCAAACTAAAAGTCGGTTTCAGCATCCTCTTCAGTGAAATTGCAACCTTCCGGTTGAATTGCACTCAGTCGAGTCTGTGGTCTCTGAGGCTTACTGGTGAAGCTTACGCTGAGGTGCCTCCTCTTCATCTGCTTGCGAAAGAAAACCACAAGGGAGCAAGAGATGTCTCTGCAGGGTCTGCAGCGGTCCATCGCCTTTCTCTGGTTTCAGAGCATATACAGGAATATCCCCCCTTTGCTTGGTGACCAGGTATATTGTTGGTTGACAGCTACTTGGTAGCTTTCCTCAAGATGGCTTTTCAACCTTTTCACATACTGCGAATGTGAGAGGTGCTGTTTGTTGGTGACAGGTAGTCCAAAGGCTATGTCTATTGGCAGCCGGGGTTGTCTTCCAAACATTAATTCATATGGGGAGAAACGTGTGACATCATTCTTTGTGCAGTTATATGCATGTGTGAAGGGCTTGACAAAATCCCGCCGATGGGATTTCTCTTTGTCCTTTAAAGGTACCCAACATACTGAGTAAGGTCCGGTTGTAGCGCTCTACTGGATTTCCTCTGGGGTGATACGGACTGGTTCGAACCTTCCGTATCCCTAACAGGGAACACAGTTCTCGGATGGTATGCGACTCAAAATCTCTTCCCTGTGGAGTCTTTCAGGAAAGCCATAATGGACTAAGAAATGTTCCCACAGGCACTTTGCTACAGTGCTGGCCTTTTGGTCTTTAGTGGGTCTCTAGTGGTCTCTAATTCTACATTCCCTGGGGCATTCGATTGAATTCATAGAACCCAAAGGGGCACACAAAAGCTGTCTTTGGTTTGTCTGCGTCATTCATCTCGATTTGATAATATCCTGATTTGAGGTCCATCACAGAGAACCACTGAGATCCAGCAAGAGCTGAGAAGGACTCCTCTAGGTTTGGAAGAGCATAAGCATCACGGATGGTCTGCAGATTTAACTTCCAATAATCCACACAAAGTCTGACATCACCATTCTTTTTCCGCACTACTACAATAGGTGATGAAAATGGGGATGCGGACTCGCTGATGACGCATCAAGGAGAGCTTGAAGATGCTTTTTTTACTGCTTCAAAATCTTGAGGGTGAATGGGTCGAGATCTCCGTTTGAATGGCGTCTCATCTTTAAGATGTGTGTGATGTTGGATCTTGGTTGCATGACCAAAGTAGAGATCGTGATGTGAGAACACATCAGAAAAAGTGTTCAACTTTTGAGTAGTTCTGTGTTTCCATTCTTCAGTGAGAGGTGAAGTACCAAAGTCAAAACTCAAAGCAGGCTTTGGGTCTGTAGCTTGCTGCTGGGCAGAACAGTTAGCAGATGTTTTTTGGTCACTCCTTTCTTCTGGCATAGGGTTTGGGATGACACAATCAGGGGTAACTAGCTCTGCAATTACACAGTTGGTTGGCAGAGTAATGGCGTGACTCGTCTCATTACGGAGTAGCACTGGAACTTTATAAGGACCATGCTTTGGTAGTGTGATGAGACGGCAATCTACAAAGACGCCACTTGGCAATGATGAGTCAGTTGGTTGTTCCAGTAGTGCCCATTGCTCAAATTCTGCTTGGTTAGCACACACAAAGCCCTCCAGCAGCTCGACCCTTTCATAAATGAAATGAAACTCTACGAAAAGTGAAACTGTAACTGAAACTGTAGAAGGTACTTTACGTGGTGGGAAGTAAAGCCACTTCAGTAACGGTGACAAAAAATATCCCACAGCCCGAGAGCCAAAAGTGCCCAATGATGTCCCACTTCTGATTCAGGGCCATATCCCGATTCTACAGTGGTCTGTTGCCTCTCCGGTGTAGTATGCTGATATTATACCAAGACAAAACCACTTTCCAGGTCACATCAGTGTCCAAGTTAAATTAAATACCAATGACATCATTTGAAGACAGGTAAGCCTGCTGTATTCAATGTATATAATGTGTATTTATTTATTGACAATGTATCCCAAGTAAATGTGCTAAAAGTCAAAGAAAATGAATTGACTCTTTCCTGTTGGGTTGCATGCTTTTTATCATTGTACTTCCATGTCATTGTAAATTTTACATCACACTGATGCACATGATTGATTCCAACTTCAAAATAAGCATTCCTTGTAAATCATAAATTAATAAATATGCAGGGTGAAGTTGTATGTGCATGAAACACAACAGCAGTGCAATTAATATCTTCAGTTTGAAGTTGTCTACTCTGCCCTGCTTTAATTAACATTTTTCAGAATAGGAAAGAAGAGCAGCGAGCATCTTGCAGGCTTAAGGCTGTTTGCATAATAATATTAGCTGGAAAGAAGAGCCTTTGGCGGCATTTACCCCCTTTTTTTTTTTTTTTTTTTTATTTTAATAAAGATGCTTCTTTACAATCTTCTCGAGTTCTCATAATGGATAAATGCTGACCAGACTGTAACACTAACAACAGACAACAGGGGTCTTAACGAGAGAGAGAAAGAAGTCATACAGGAAACAAACACCACACGTCGGACCTTGTAAACATTTGAATTGCATGAAAAAATAAAAAATAAAAAATAAAAACTGAAGCCAGTTAAGAAGAAAAAAAAATAAACAGATAAATTAGAAAACCTACACACAACACCAGCTTTAAAGTGCTTAAAGAATCAAAACAGACTCACCAGAGGAACCGACCAGCGAGCTGCAACTGTCTCCAAAACTTCCGAGTCAATCAACAGCATCTCCAAAATCTTCCTCGGTGCGCTACGTCCTCCAAGGTCCTACAAAACCACATCAAATGGCCACTTTAAAAAAAAAAAAAAAAACACATATCCCTGCAGCATTTTACCGCCGGTTGGCCATCTCCATGAAAAAGCATTCGCTGCAGTGCAGGTGCGCTCAACCAGGTGGCTTGACGTCACTTGGGTTGCACGTGAGTTTCTGTGCGTGAGCACGAGGGGAGGGAGGGAGGGAGGGGGGTGAGGTAAGGGTGGTCATTTTTTTTTTAGTAGTACAGTATTGACAATGCAGGGCCTGGCGGGTAGACTACAATGTTTTGCTTATTTCATTAAGTGCGCACAAATTACTAATCCTGCTTCTCAAATTGTTGGAAACATACACATTTTATTTGATTTATCCCTGAGTTCAAAGCACATAAAATAGATAGATAGATAGATAGATATGTCGTTACTTTATTAATCCACGAGGGGAAATTTTTCTAAATGTAATGTAAAATGCAGAAATGCAGCAATTTTTTTCCCTATAATTTGGTGCTTTCACTTTTACATGCATTTTTGTGATTGCTCTGATTCTGCATTTTAAGTGTGCTTCCTTTTATGTTGGTGCTTTCCCCTTATGTCAGTTTTTGTCTTTACACATATGCTATATTTCTGCACTTATGGAGTGTTTCCCTCCACACCTGTTTTTAAATGTATATAAAATAACCCTCTTTAAAGAAGGCTGTATTTTCAGTATAAGTATATTTTGAGTTTTTCCACCCCCCCCCAAAAATTCCCTAAAATTGTAAAAATCCTAATTTTACATCTACAATTTTTTTTATTCATTAAAATTACAGAATCTATATTTGATAGAAATCAAGTTGAACTGCTGTCGCCTTTTACGTCACTATAGTGTCCGGTCTCAGTGCATGTGCACTGGAGGCTTCGTGTTTTCACGTCACACTTGTGTAATTTAAATTGGACCGAGATTGGCTTCAAGAATATTTGTGATGTCACAAATCATGTTAATAGACTCGCCTCTTAAAATGATATTTTCAGTGAGCACAGTGAAATATTCCTGCTTCAGCCAATTAATGTGCTGATAATTGTGTTTGCACATGTCCATTAAAGCTTAGTACACAAGCTGGTTATACTATCCCCATCGCACTGTACATTCACAGTCACCTCCTTTTTATTTTGACCTTCATTCAGTAAATTAATTGGAACACTCACATCTTCTTGGAAAACTGTCGAGGTATACAGATCAATAGAGACATAGAAACAGCAGCGTAGTGGATTCATTATGTCTGGGTGAAATAAATTCTACATTAAACTAGGGTGCTCAGTGAGGAGGTTGACAATAATTTTGTTAATTGGAACCGGTAATAGAAGCTTTTACTGTCATGTAATCACTGTGGCACATGTGCAAGCGGATCCCTACAAGACCATAATCAAATTAATTTCTGTCTATGGATAATTACCAACGACAGGAGAAATATCAATAGGAGAAATTATGATACATATAGCCTATATATCACACAGTGGCCTTTGACGGTATCTGCATATGGTTTTCAGTTCTGTAACATGTCATTTTCTGATGAGTTCTCCTGGATCAATGATTACAAGAACCTTGAGTTCTGTTTTCAGCCAAACTCACCAGAAAAATACAACATAGGCTGATTTTTCTAACAGAGTTTACATTAGCAATATTTAGAAAGACAACCTGGAGTGGCCGTGGAGATTATAACGGAAGCTCAGGAGGAAGTCAGGGGACGTAGTAGTGATAGAGTCGGCTTATGGTGGAGGTCAGGGGTTGTTTGGATGGATTAAACTCAGGAAGCTTGTACATAAAAAATGTACTTGTGTAACATATTTAACTCATGTACGTAGCATTATTTACGTCACTTGTAACTTTCCTAACTAATGTACTTTAAAAAAAAAAAAAATCAAACAATGATTTTTTTTTTGTTGTTGTCATTTTGGTGACTAAAACCTAACCTAACTGTCACTGTTTCTCAGAGTTAACAACGTGTTTGTTATTGCTACCGTGACAACAAACATTTGGTATGCCTCTTGCTGTTACTGTACGGTAATTGTGTTGTTTTGGCAAATTACCCATTCTGTCACATCAGGGCGTGTCGGTCCTACGGGGGGTGCTGAAAACATTTGTTTATGTTGTTTTGGGAGTCAGTGGAAATAGACAAATTTTGCCGTTTCTTCCGGAGGACGTGTAGGAAATGTAGAGCCAAGTACAGGTTGGGACTACGTTTTCGCAAAGTAATACAAGAAGTTATGGTCATGCTCATGTTCACATGCGAAAACTATACACAGCCAACAAAATCAATCCATAGCAATCTGATAGGGTTGCCTATTCACAATTGATAATAAAAAAAAAATGTATGAAGCAAAAGAAAGTAATATCTCATTGGTCATTAATTGTTCATGTGTATCCTCACTGCCACAGATGATTAATTTTACACTACTGGATTAATCTAAGAGGGAAAAAAGACAAGCCATCAGCAACAAAGACCAGTTCTTGTGTCTCCAGAAGTGATAATGAATGTCTGCTATGACAGAGGCCTAATAAAACTGATTCAGTGTGTGCGCCCATGAAGACGCTAATGCAGACACCGAAGCCTGAGATCGCAATGTCCCAATACAACATCCTGAGTCATCGCTTTCTTTAAAGTGAAGTGATCTGACTGAAAACATTCACAAGCAGACATTGAATCTGCTTCCTTAAGCAACTAAAAACCATCTCAGTGATTGCTTGCTCAGTGATACTTGCTGCCAAAGTCTTTTCATCCCCAGATGGACATTATACTAAGTCTTTGTGAGTAGTTTGTGTCGAAGTCCAAGTTATAGAAAGGTGCATTTTTTTTTTCTGGGGGGGGGGGGGGGGGGGGAGGGGGGTGATAATGAAGAATAATAGATATAATGGGAAAAAGTGTGCCATTGCAATCAACTGTGAACTTGTAACAGTAAAACATTTGTCAGTAATTAAAAAAAATGTGCATCAAAACATTGTATAACATTACAGCGGCTCAAAGATGAGAGATGTTTTTTGCATCTACTAGATTGAATTTTAATCCAAAACTTAAAAAGTCTGTTGTTTGCCTAATATTACAGCTAGTCGATGGAATAAGTGATGAATGGGCTCCCAACCACTATAAATCTGTCATAACTCCAATTAACCGCACCTCTTTCAGGTAGAGGATCCTTCAGACAAGAAGAGGCTCCAGTCTCGCTGAATATGATTATTCTGGGCCGATTATTCTAATCATAATCGACCCAGACGACACAGGCTTGACCCAACATTTATTAAAGCATAAAAATCTATATTAAACTGGATTGTTTATGTTATACACGTATTTCCTCCAAGAAGTCTGACACGTGGGAAATATTTGCTTTCTTGATTAGATTTAGATGAGAAGATTTATACAATTTCCTCACTCTCCAAGACATAAGTAATTTTATCAGCTATTTAGATTATTTTAGCATGAAGACCAAAAGGAAGCTAGTCCAAAGATAACAAGCCGGAAGCTGTGACTTCCCTGGCCCTTACTGTCACTGTGAAAGTGATCATTACAGGCTTTTTGAAAAGAATTGTCAACATAATACTGAGCAGGCCATTTTACAAGAACCTTGACAGTTTGACTGCTGAATAATACCGACACTATTTCTCAAACTTTGGCATCTTCTACTTGCGCAAATGGTGATATTGATAAATGTGTAATAAGATCAAATCAAGTAATGCAAAATGTATCTTCGCCTGAGGCTTGTTATGTTTAATGTCCTCGTCAAAATGCATCTTCCCAGATATTACAGATCACAGGTCCTCTTAAAAACCCATACACATGAGCATACACATGCACTTAACGTGAGCAAAAAACTATTGCTGCAGGGTACAGTGTGTGAGGATACTGCAGAAATAAAAGTCCCTCCCCTCGATTTTATGACTCGTGTTTGCTGTGGTGGGAGAGTGAGTGGAGGAGAGCGAGAGAGTACGGATGTAGAAGAGTGGTGATGTGCTGGTACCCTTCTCAGCTAGAGAACATCCATAATGGAAGATGCTTTTGCTGAAGTGAAACCCTAAGTGGAGAGAAGTAGTTCCACCAACTATTTTTTTTTTTTTTACAATCTGAGAAAAGGTAAGTGAGATCTGTGAAGAGCAAAAATGTCTGTCTCTCCTGGCATCAAGCCTCGGGAACATGTGGACATGATGTACATCTCCATAGAGACAGCCATCGCCCTGGCCTCTGTGCTGGGGAATGTGCTAGTGGTGCTGGTGGTGTGCGTGAACCGGGCTCTCCGTAACACCACCTTCTGCTTCATTGTGTCTCTGGCCGTGGCGGACATCGCTGTGGGAGTTTTGGTCATCCCTCTGGCTATCATCATCAGTCTGGGATTTAACACTCAGTTCTACACCTGCCTCTTCCTCTCCTGCCTGCTGCTGATCATCACCCAGAGCTCCATCCTCTCCCTTCTGGCTATAGCCTTCGACAGATATCTGCGAGTCAAGATTCCCACCAGGTGAGGAACTGATGCACAACCGGTTGGTTACACTATACGTAGAAAAGTGCAACTTCTTTTTCTGAGTGCAGATATTAACTAGATAAAAGAAAATATGTGTTAGTTTGGTTGTCATTGTGTTAGATTGTAAATGTTGTGATGATAGTGTCTAGAAAAATTATAGTATTAATATAATACATGATGGTCTGTTTACAGTAAGAACAACGAAATGTTCACAAATATAGGAAGTGGATGTCAGCATCATCCTTGAATGGTTGAGACTGCCCGTTCCACTTCATTGCTGTTTTCTTGCTCAAAATAAAGGATGATCCAAACGAGTCGGCAACATGCTGATGGCATAAGTGCAATATATTCATTGGCCGATATAATTATCACATAAACTAAATTGATACTGCGTTGTACGGCATGTATCTCTTCCCATATAATTTAAGTTAAGTGAAATACCTTCCGTGGAAGCAAAATGTTCTCATTAAACTGAACTTTGTCAAATAGCAAACCACTTAATTTTCTGTTACTTTTACCAATAGTTTCTTTTTTTTGTTGTCTTTATCATTAGAGAGGATTAAGTGTCAGTCAAGAGGAAGTGGTTCTCAGTGCTGATGTCTGACAAACAGTAGCACCATAGATCATTTCCTGCTCAATTGCAAATCAATGGGCTGGACATCAAAAGCTTTTAAGAAAATTAAAATGTCCCTGTCTGCCTAAATAACTGACATAGGCACTGTTTGTTAAGGGATTTGGCAGTCACCCACACTACCTTTTGTTTACCAGTTGGATCCTGATGTCAGCAGCTGGCACTTGTGAAACATATGCTTACTTCTGGAAAGTAACAAAGACATTTATTTAAAGAAAAACTATTAGTGTGTGCATTTAGGTGATCAGAAAACCTGTTATTTCTTCTCTAATTACACTGCTCAGGTACACCACAATAGTGACCCAGGGGAGGGCATATGTGGCAGTTTGTCTGTGCTGGATCCTGTCCTTCCTCACTGGATTGGTTCCGATGATCGGCTGGAATAACCACGACGTACAAGGAAACCTCAGCAGCTCTGATGAGATAGTCTGCGAGTTCACAGCTGTCATGAGGATGGACTACATGGTGTACTTTAATTTCTTCGGCTGGGTGGTGGTACCACTGACCATAATGATCACCCTGTACGGGGAGATCTTTCGGGTGATCCGGCGGCAGCTTAACCGCCGTGCTGAGGCCACCTGTGATGGGGAACGGTATTATAGGAAGGAGCTGAAGCTGGCCAAATCATTGGCCTTGGTGGTCTTCCTCTTTGTTGTGTGCTGGCTGCCAATACACATCATGAACTGCATCACTTTCTTCTGCCCAACGTGTCACATACCCAAGATTGCCATGTACATCGGGATTTTCATGTCCCATGTGAACTCAGCTCTGAACCCGATGGTTTATGCATTCAGGATAAAGCTGTTCCGTGCCACTCTGATCCAAATCACTCGCCGTTGCATGTTATGTAAACCCGCAGAGCCCACCTCGTGCCCCACCACCAGCACACCAGTCCTGACCAAGAAAGTGGATGTAAACCTGTGACGAGGACTGCAACACTCCTTTTTGAGCTTTGGGACACGTTCATATCTGTAGCATTCACATTTCTTTGACTCAAATCTTGGTCAAATGAGCCTTCAATCATGGGGAAAAAAATTATAACCCCCCCCGCCCCCCTCACTGTTCATAAATTTGTTTTCAGTCAATGCTTCCTTAATTGATTCATATTGAATTGCAATGTGTTTGTTGACACGATAAGTGATACGACAAACATTTCATGTTCGAAAAGCTTGTTGGAGAGTTCACCAGAATAAAAATGGATAACTTCTTCATTTGGCCAACAAATCTTACAGCTCTTAATTTACACAAACATCAAATTGAAATAAACTTTAAAGAGGATTAAGAGTCTGCTCTGTCGGTTGAGCTAAATGCTAACATTTGATAGCCTACCGAGCACGTAACAACAATAATTTTGCAGCTATTGGGCAAAATGAAAAGTTGACCAGCTGGTGATGCTCGAGGAAAAGTCGGAGATCACCAGTCATTCATTCTGTGTAAATTATCAATATTTGTCCAATATTTCATGACAATCCATCATACGTTAGATATTTCAATCTGGACTGGTTGAAGAGATTAGATTTAGAATTAATTTGAACATTTTTACATTCGATTTTTGAGGAGTCATATGAAAAAAAGGAGAAAGGTCAATGGAGAGTACACTGTTCTGCATTTTTCACGGAAACCATTCAATCTCCAGAGAAGTGAAAAGGCCCTGCTTGGAATGCAAATGAACAATTAAGTCATTACATTAAATGAAAGAAAACTGGCAATATCGAAGCAACTCAGCCATAAGTCTTTATAACAGCATGCAGGGACCTCTTCAGTTAATTCAGCTCGTTTAAGCCATATTTCACAACCTCTAGCAGAAAGGGGGAAAAGGCTGCAGTGCATCTGAGTAAATTACCGCAGAACATTATATCCCACTGAAGTGATTTATTCCAACTCTAAAGCTGAAGTTCCAGTAAAGCTGCATCAGTTCTACTTTGTCATCAATTAGACTTCTACCAGATTTCAGTCTTACTACATCCACTCAGGACCTCATAAAAGAAAAAGTCTTATCGGATTTAGAATTTGCATCTTGAAATGATTTGTGATTTGATACCACCGGGTTTTGTGCTGTGGTCTTCAGGTATTCATTTAACTCAGACATGTAAAAGCTTCACCTTCTATCTCTTTATCTCTGTCTGTCCCTCAATCACAATCACAATCACATCAATAAATACATTACCATCTGTCACCTTCATCCTCGCTGAGGGATTTGAAACTGCTGAGTCTGGTCTAATCCCCAGCCCTCATCTTAGTGAGGTAGGTACAGCATAACCAACTTGGCATTTTACTGCCTTCGTACGACACTCCAGTGGCCAGTGGCCTTACAAGTGCTGAGGGGACGTAGCATGGTGTAATACTGGAGACAAAAAGCCAAGAGACTCAATTTTGTGAGTCTAGCTACGCTCCATCCCATCAAAAGGACTAATCTTCTTCAAGGTAAGGCTTCTTATATTGCCACTAAGAAAAATATTTTGATGCATCTAAGTAACATCCTCTACTTCAGTTTTCAGAAGTAATTTTAATATCTTGATTTTTTTTATTTCTCAGATAATAGAAGGAAACTGAAATTCAAAACCCTAAACCACTAGAAAATGGCTGACAGTGATATGGCAGAGGACAGCCAAGACCCAGAGGCTCCAGAGGAAGAGCTGGAAGGCGAATATGAACTCTTGCTACACTTGAGCAAACATGGAGAAGCTCGCCGTGCGCTACCCTGGAAGCAGTGGACCTTCAAAGAAAAGGCAAACTATTGCATGGATCGAATCTTCCTCGGCTTTTTGGCCATTTTTGTCGTTGCTTTGCTCATGGAGTGTGGCTATAAAATCTGGTATGTGTCAAAGGTGAACAAGATTGGAGAGACTGTGACAAGTTCAGTGGTCATTTTGTTCAACTGGCTCTTCACGCAGGACAAACATGAGGAGCTGGCTGAGTTATAGATTGTTGAAAGAGGCTGATCACTTAATGGTAACATCACTTTTTTGTGTGTTTTCTAAATACAAAAGGAAAATGTGTTTTTATGAATGCTCAGTAAAGAATCCGTTTCTAGATATATCTTAACTGGAGATATGTATTAGTTATTCTGGAACATTATTTTTCATTTTGAACGGATGGGAATAAATATTGAATTGTGTCGTATTGTAATTTCCTCATCGCACTATCCTCAGAGCAGCACATTACACACCACTGTTGTTACATATTATTGATGATTCGTAACATCTGGGTTTTTTTTCTTTCAATATCCCAAATCAACTAAGTGATCACTTGACTTTTCATTTTAATTGTAACTGTGCAATTAACTGTGCAGGGCAGCTGCTGCATTCATGTTACATGAAACAGCCAGCTGAATAGTTTTAACATGATTACAACTATTTTATAGGCTGATGACATTGCAGCATGCATATCACAGCCTACTTCCAAGGTTTGTTCCCAGTGTGATTTAAATGACAAGTTTAAAACCATTTAAGTGTCACTAAGGGGAGCCATGAAAACGTCTCAATCTAATTGTAGTCAATTATTGTACAGTTTCAGTTTCTTTATTTACGTATTTCCATTATTTGTTTTCCCTTTTAATGTGGCATATTGTAGTTTTTCAAATACATTTAATTGTGGTCTATAGTTATCACACAAATTTGATAATATCTTTAGAAATAGAAATAGATTTTTACTTTGAGATGTTTACTTTAGAAAGACACATGTCGTTTACAGCTGTAAAATGAAATTATCATGCCCTGTTTCTCACGTTTCTTTTAATTTTTGCATCGTGTACTCTAAATAACAATTAAAAAAACTTTTAGACAAGCTATAGAGTGCAGAGTAGACGCAGTTATGTAAGCAATTTTACAAATTTCAAGCTACCAAGAACTGCAACTTCATGTAAAACATATTTTAAGAGCAAAAACAGAGTGGTCCAATGGGAGGTCCAAGCGAAGGAGAAAAGGTAAAACAAAAAAAATTCCTACTCATGCATATATAAATTCTTACAGTGTTTAATTGAAAGTTTATCTACCACATTACTTCCAACAAAAACTATGATAAAAAAAATACTCTGCCATACAAACTATCGTTTAAATAACAGCATCTATACATTAAAACAACGTCTTCAAATATATCTTAATCTAAACACTGAACACATGAAGCCGCAGTCAAAAAATGGGACACGTTTTATGTTTAAGATTTATTTTCGTCACGTACACTTTTCACTGAAATGGTGACGTAGGCGTCTGTCATCCAAATAGACCAATGAAATCGAGGCACTCCCAACTCTACAACTTCCGTTACCGCCCCTCAGCCTCTTCCGGATTTCCGAGCGTGACTGACGTTTCGTGTCTGTTTAGACTTAAAAGTAAGTCCAAATGTCCATCATTTAAACTTACGTCGTTACGGCTAATTTGTCCCTCATTCTGTTTGTTTAACATTACGCATACTCAACGGCTGTTGTGACAGGCGGTAACTGCGTCGTTGTTGACTGGCGCACCGTCACAAAACGGCAGCAGACAAAACACTGGGCGCCATGCTGTCCCGTCTGTGAAGCCCCACGTGTCACTTATCAAAACGATTTAACGCTGCGAGACTTGTCCCGACCACGGGTCCCGGCTGTGAACTACAAACTCCAGCAACGGCGTTTTTATTCGGTGTGTCATTTCAATCTGGCGTCGTATTAAAGTACGGTGTGAGAAATGGTTATAAATATACCCACCGAGCATGCGCGTCAGCCTCCTGGTGGCCATTATAGGTACGACCGTAAACAGTGTTATTGTCATTCAGGGTGTTTCAGAAAGACACAATAACCACTGTTTTCTTTGGGAAAGGAAAATAAGAATATAATTAGCAGCACAATTCATAATGAAACTATTAGTTGCAACGTTATTTATTTATTTTTTTTGTGTGCCATAGATCAAATTTCATAATTCTTTCCCTTAGGGAATCATTTAGACCACAATAAATCTAGAGAATGGGGACAGCATTTTATTATGACAAATTTTAAGACATTAAAGACAAATTGATATTTTGGGATTTCTTGTTTTGTCTAACAAACAGTCCAAATCCCAAAGATGTCCAGTTTCCAATTATATTAGATGTAAAAAAACAACAACAACAGTAAACGTGCAGAAATGTGATCATGTCGTATTTGTCATTTTTAGCTTCAAATTATGAACTTAGCTATTTTAGATGTTTGGAGAATGAGCTTACTTTTTTTTTTTTAAAGACTTGTAAAGTCGTCTTCAGTTGTTTGTGTTTTGACTCGCTTGAATAAAGTCTAAATGACAAAAGTTCCAGGAGGTTTTAAAAACGTGAAAGTATCGATGTCGAGACACGCGGTGCTATATTATTCTTTTACTTTGGTAGACTGTGAATTTAGGTACATCAAAGATTGTTCACCTGTAATTTCCTGTGTCCTCCCTGCAGAATGCGTTACGTGGCCGCTTACCTCCTTGCTGTGCTCGGTGGAAACACCAGCCCCTCTGCAAAAAACATCAAGGACATCTTGGGCAGCGTGGGAATTGAGGCCGATGACGAACGCTTAAATAAGGTTCCACACTTACGCATTACAACACGCGATTCCCCCCCCAACAAAACTGCCGACTTATTTTCCACTGAAAATGCTCCGTGGTTGAACCTTTTTTATTCTCTGCAGGTCATCAGTGAGCTGGAAGGGAAAGACATCAATGAAGTCATGAACTCAGGTAAAGGCCCTTCAGTAAAACACCGCTGTTGAGTTCATGATGTCATACGTGAAAGTTGGCTAAAATTCGTTGTTTTTTTTCCTTTCCTCTTTCTGCAGGCCTCTCTAAGTTAGCCTCCGTACCAGCAGGTGGTGCTGTGGCGGCACCTGCCGCTGCTGCTGCTGGTGGGGCCGCTGGAGCCGGGGCTGCACCTGCTGCTGGTAAGGACATCCATCCATCATTCTTACGTTTTATTAATGACAAGATGTTTTTGTAAGATTGCCTGAAGTTCTGATTGGCATTAAAGCGTATGCTGTTGTACTTGTATAGCAATGCAGAGGCCACGATGCCATCTCTTAATTGTTCTTGCTGACTTCGCTCAGCATTGACTGCTTTTCTTTATCCTCATTTACAGTGGAAGAGAAAAAGGAAGAGAAGAAAGAGGAATCAGAGGAGTCAGATGAAGATATGGGTTTCGGACTCTTTGATTAATCTTCCTTCTCTGTTTCAAAAGCAATAAAAATGTAAAAGGTTTACACAAATCACTGTCTCCTTGTCTTCTAATTGATTTTAAAATAGCTCTTACTTAATTATGACTGTGCAAAGGTAATTATTCCTAAAGATATTACAGTTAGGTGTTGCAGAAATAAATTGTCTGGGGCTTGATGATTGAGCGCTTTTTTTGTTGCCTACTAAAAATAGTTTTGACTCGGCAACTGGTCATTATTAGGCAATCCAGACCCTGCATGTGGTCAGTCGCTCATCCTGTTGGTTAGGTAACTGAAACCACATAACAGCACAGTCTTAAAGGGAAAAACAGTGAGCCAAACACTGAAAACGGGATTAGAAACTCGCCACTCCACAATTCACTGAGTTTTTAGTTGTCATCATGTATTTAATGACTTTATTGTTGGTGAGCAGCAGTAAAAACAGGCCCTTAATCTAAGTAGTGAATGAAAAAAAACCGAAACGAAATGATTCTCAAGTTAAAGATCTAAAACTTAAATGTCATGGTCAAGGAGATGAGATTTGTTAGTTAGAGTTAAAGACGTGTGGAAAAATTATCAAAAACCTGTGAAACAGGTTTAACAACTTAAAGGGGAAGGAGGTCAAGTCGATCGTAATATTCCTCTCCCAAACATAAGTTTAACTTCCAGTGTCCACAATAGATACTTCTGTCAGTAAATGAAGTTAATAATAATTCATTAATATTAGCTGCTGTCTAGAAGCAGAGTCCTGGTGTTGTGCGTGCAGGGAAACCTCGGTGAAGCGGAGCTGTCATTAATGTTATTTATTACTTGCGTACTGTCCCAGCCATGAGCCGAGATTGTGATTCCAAGCGTTCATATGAAATGTGAGTCATTAATCTCAGCACAATTCAGCTGTTGTAATTTTCATTTTTATTCAGCTTTGACAGCGTGACAGCTTAATTAGTCACTGAACCCGTCAACGCCATTTAGGAATCTTTGGGAGAAATGCAACGATCATTTTTCCACTGCCCGCCTCCTTCCACGTCCCGTTTTTGTCCTCAAGACACCCGAGTTAATGTCAACAAAGTAAGCGAGTTAAACTCTCGATGTTGTCTTTAAAACAACAAAAACTCCTCTCAACTTAAAGAAGTGAGATAATTCCATTGTCTATGGAGTGATTTTGTGTCAAGGTTCCCCTAAAACTAGTTCTATTTCTGTGGTTTATGTCACGCAGCAGTTAATGCACATGTTAACCAAGCAGTTCCTTTGTATTTTTGCTCTAATAACCTGCGCCGTATCTCTGGAGTATGCGAGTGCATGTACTGCATAGCACTGCACCGGATGCAGACAATCCCGCGAGATCGTTATATATTTCCGGCCGGATATTCAGGCGGTCAGCCCTGCTCCATCATGGCACACTTTAATTACGTTACTTATACATTCCATCTCATAATAATAAGATCTGCAGCACCTTGTACGCTGCCGATCTTATTATTAATTCTGCCTAGCAATGTCCACAATCTTCTTTATACACATGCACACGTTTATTATCACGAATAATCGATTGCACAACAGCAGACCAAACCACACCGCATGTTGTTGCAGCAGTTCTTGCCATGACATTTGAATTTGTCTCCCAGGAATCCACTTATTCAAAAAAAATACAGTCCCATGCTGCAGGCAATTACAAGAGCTGAATTGTTCATTCAGCAACTCGGCGGTGAGACTACAAAAGGCGTGGCCGAATCAAGGTCATTTTTCAGTGCTTCCCAACCTTTTTGGGCTTTTAACCCCTTAAACGGAAGCAATGTCGACTTGTCACCCGCTGCAGATGTCAACCTGTTCAACTTAAAAGGCTTTATTTTAATTTTGGAGGCCTGTTCAAGTAAAAATGTTTGTTTATTGACCTGAAAAAAAAGCTCAATTTGACAAAACCCTTAATAAACAATTAACAAAATTATTATACTTTAAATTATAATAATTATATAAACAAAACTGTCTTTTGCATGTAACGTGTTTTGGCGTGTGGACGTGACGCTTTTGTGACGTTCTCTGGAGCTGCGGAGCCCAACATGATCACTACTGACAGGAACACGAAGAGACATGCTCATCCAAATATCTTTGTAATCACCTAAACAAGCCCCAGCAGCTACATACTGGCTTCTGGCTGTTTGACATTTTGACGCCTTCAAGTACATTTCACAGGAAGACGGACAGATTTCTTGGAATAATGTTAATGGGGATTATTTTCCTGAAAGAGTGAGAAACTATCTTGGCAAGTCTCGAGCTTAAATTGCTTCATTTAGTGCAAAGTCACGGAGGTACAAGTTCAATTAACCGATAAAACGTGTTGTGTAGATACAGTTTCATGATGACAAAACTACAAAAAAAACAAAAAACATTAAATATCTTTTATTTATGTCACATGAATGCCAGCATTCATAACAAAAATTAACAGTAGATTAGCTCTGTACAAAGAAATTCTAACAAAATATTGCACGTAGTTGTCCAGCTTACACTCGTGAAAGCTTATTCAATTCAATTTGGCCAAAGAGCATCATGTTTTAAGTACTTGCGGAGCCACCTCATGTCATTCTGAAATATTGTTTTTGTGCTTTCGAATTTCTAAGATGATTTCCCATGTGAAAGAAGTCAACACTTCCCCTACAAAAGCGCACAGTCAAACCTACGGAGCATCGGTGCCTGGGCGTGATTGTGGCCGTTTGTAAAGAGGAACTAATGCTTGCGACACAACTTTAGCTACATGCGCGATGCTGAGAAAAGTAGTAAAGATGTCACTTGCAGTTTTTTTTTTTTTTTTTTGCATCAGTGATCGCAGTCGGCCCAGGGATGATCTGTACATGCCTGGAAGAGACGACAAGAGTTTTAAAACAAACCTCGTACCGGGACTTTTCTTTCCGTGTGACTGCTTGTAAGCTTTACTGTCATTTTTCAGAGTCAAAGCAAAGCGAAGTCAACATTTTCATCAAAAACACGTTTTTCAATATTAGAAGAATTTAGTTTTTTTTTTTCTGCTCCCTTACCTGCGTGTATTCAAATCGGTCCTTAAGGTACCGGTTCCCCAGACCAGTGATGTGGCCGACGTTCTGTCTGGAGAGCCCGGCTATCCTCGCCGTGAAGTCGAACGTGAAGGCCAGTTTGACCAGCTCGGGTGCCGTTGGTTGGACGGTGGGAGGATTGAGGGTCGGCGACGATTCTCTCTCCAGGCACGCGTCGGCCAGCTTCTGGAAGGAAGTGTAGGTCATCTGCTGGAAGAAATTGTTCAGGGTGGGGTTGTCTTTCAGCTGGAGGAGACAAGCAGAAGAGGGCTGTCAGTAACTACAGTGCGCTTTGACTTACCGGGGATTTTGTTTTTGTTTTTTACTGCAAATAGATATCCATAATAAAGGAAGAAAAAACAAAACAAAACAAAAAAACCACCCCATATGATGCTTAAACACTGCTGCTAAAAACTGCAATTCAACATCGCACAAAACCTTTGGAAATAATGTGAAAAGTCACAATCGACTACAAATCAAGGCGATCGGCGAGGTTTAAATAATCTTAAATTACAGCTGTAGAAATCCGAAAGCTTTGAAGCAGCTTTAGTACAGCCGCAGCCGATGAACATTTCCATTGTTGATTCAAATCCGCCATTTACTTTGTCACCGCATTGATTGTTTGGTCTGTAAATGTCTAAAGCCCACACCGGCACACACAAACGAGTTGTTTTTGTCCAACCAGTTACGGAGATCGCTCGCGATCACATACGACAAAGAAAAGGAGGAAATCCTCACGTGCAAGGAGCTGTAAATGTTTGGCGTGTTTCGCCCGATCATTATTTACTAAATAAATAATATTCTGTCACTGACTGATCATTGCAGTCCTACACAAACCTCTCGCACGAGTATCACTTTTATGAAAAATAATGGTTTCGACACACCGTGATGCCGATGTGCCAAATGACATGCAGTGTTTTGCATAACAGGTTTTATGACTTGTCGGTGAACTCTAACCTCTTCCTCCCTAGCTCCTCTTCCACCTTAGCCTGTCATCGCTGTTCACTGCAGAAAAACTTTTAACTCATGCTGAGGTCATTAAAAATGACTCACTAAATATTGCTGTGACACAATCCCTTTGGCAAAACGTTGCGTCGCAGAGTTGGTACGTACCACCTTAATAAAACTTTTTATGGTATATTCTGTGAGCTTTTGCTTACTCTTGAAGCACCTTTTGCCTCCTTAATAACAAAACTAAATGCATGATCGGTTTTATGAGCTCACATTTTGAATAATATCAATAGTTGCCAACCTTGTCATCTATGGCGTCGCCCTGCTCCTTGGTCAAAGCGACGATCCTGTTGATTACTTCCTCTGAGACCAAACAAATACAGGGGTGACTATAATAAATGCAATAAACAGCTTAAGGTAGTCATGACACCAGAAGTGCTTTACGTAACATTACAGTTATGAGTGTATATTAGCCAAAATATGGACTAAAAAAAAAAAAAAAATGCATGAAGTCAACTTAATGTTCACTTCCATATTTGGTATAGTAAGTAATTGGTTGCTTAGGT